>NC_084469.1:117273202-118570702 GCF_027409185.1 Cynocephalus volans
TGCCATCTTTCTTTGTCGCTTGCACTCATGGCCACAGAGAGGGACCTGCCCAGGGACACTCTGTGACATCACAGTTCTTGGCTGTTGGAGGGGCCGTAAGGTGCACTGGGGCTGAGATGGCAGCCAGGAGCAAACATGTGACTCAGAGGTGAAAAAAGACAACCTGGTGTGCAGGGAGGGCAGGGTCCCCTGGAAGAGACGGCTGAGCATACGTCCAGCATATACTTTGAGCATACGCTGGACATAGGGGACTTTTGGATCAACCAAAGCTGTGTTTTTCATGGTGATCATAAAAGCCTCGTTCCCAAGGTGTTGTGGAAGTTCCTTCTGGACAGGTGGTCTCACCTCTGCCATCTTCTCAGATACATGGTATAAGCCAGTCAAGAAACAGAAGTTATCAGCCATCTCTGCACCTATCAACAGGCAATCATCCTCACTGATAAAAAAAAAAAAAAAGAGTGCACCTTTTAAATCACGAAAATATATTTGCAAATTAATCTTACCATATTATGTTTCTAAGGATGGAGCTGTAAAGCAAGGTGTTTAAGGGGATGGACTCAGAATGCCTGCATTCAAATCTCACCACACCCAACTAAAAAGCTTCTGCACAGCCAAGGAAACAATCAACAGAATGAAAAGACAACCTACAGAGTGGGAGAAAATATTTGCAAACTATACATCCAACAAGGGATGAATATCCATAATATACAAGGAACTCAAACAACTTCAGTTCGTAATATACAAACAACTCAAACAACTTAAATAATCCAATTAAAAAATATGCAAAAGAGCTAAATAGACATTTTTCAAAGGAAGACATATACATGGCCAACAGGTACATGAAAAAATGCTCGACATCACTAATCATCAGGGAAATGCAAACCAAAACCACAATGAGATATCATCTCACCCCAGCTAGACAGGATATTATCAAAAAGGCCAAGAACAACAAATGCTGGTGAGGATGTGGAGAAAGGGGAACCTGCTACACTGTTGGTGGGACTGTAAATTAGTTCAGCTGTTATGGAAAACAGAATGGAGTTTCCTCAAACAACTAGATAGAACTGCCATACAACTGAGCAATCCCACTTCTGGGCATGTACCGAAAGGAATGGAAATCATCATGTCGAAGAGATACCTGCACTCCCATGTTCACTGCAGCTCTGTTTACAATAGAGATATGGAAGCAACGTAAGTGTCCATTGCCAGATGACTAGATAAGGAAATCGTGGTATACATACACAATGGAACACTACTCAGCCGTAAAAAAGAATGAAATCCTGCCATTCACAGCAACATGGATGAGCTTGGAGAAAATTACATTAAGTGAAATAAACCAGGCACAGACGGAAAAATACCGCATGTCCTCACTCATAAGTGTCCACTCATGATGAAGGAAGGAAGGAAGGAAGGAAGGAAGGAAGGAAGGAAGGAGGGAAGGAGGGAAGGAGGGAAGAAGGGAAGGAAGGAAGGAAGGAAGGAAGAAAGGAAGGAAGGAAGGAAGGAAGGAAGGAAGGAAGGAAGGAAGGAAGGAAGGAAGGAAGGAAGGAAGAAATAGAGAGGGGGAAAAAAAAGATCACAATAAAACATTGAAATTTCAGGAGAGAACAGACCTATAGTTACCAGAGGTGGGAAAGGGGGAGGGGGAGGAGGTTAGGGAGTAACTGGGTAAGAGACACAAAGAATAATTAAGATTTGTAATGATGAACACGCTAATAATATTCGTTTGATCATCACATACTAGACACAAATACTGATAGTCAACTCTGTACCCCATAAATATGTATAATCAATTATCTTTCAATTCAAAAAATAAACAAATACAAAAAGGCAATTTGAAGTCTCTGCCACACTTCTGAATACCTTCAATATTAAAGACTGTACATGTGAAAAAAAAAATCTCATCCACACCCCGCTTACTGCTGTGTGACTTGGACAAGTAGCTTTGAAGTGAGAGTGAGAGGTGGGGTCCAGGGGCCCTGGGAGTCAGCCTCAACCCACCCCATCCTCTTACCAAGTTCTTGACCCCACTACAGGAAAGAATTAAAGGGCAGAGTCACAGTAGAAACTGAGAACAGGTTTAATGTAACAGATAAGAAATACAGATTCCACAGGGACAGTGAGGCCTAGCTCCCCAGAATGAGCAGGGCCCACACCAAGTTTAACACAAAAGTTAGTTCAGTACAGACATCAAGCCTAACCCAAAAGCAAGAAACACATACTTAAAGTTCAGTACAAGTGTAGGCTGGCTCATGAGAGTGGGCAGCTGCTTGCTGAAAATAAGTTTGATACAAAGTAAAGCATATATACCTCAGCCAGTGAAGCAGGGGCTGCCTCCAGGAAAGTGAGCAACAACGCCGCCTTCGCCTGGGATTCAGCTTTTTATAGTTTTTCTATCTAGGGAATATTCAATTAAGGAGTGGTTACCAGTGATATACACCAGAATGTTCTGTGCTCTCTACTGAGCATGCCCAGCCACTGGATTGTACAAACCAGCCCCCGTTCTGTCACTGGTTGTAAAAATAGGTCTAACTGGCAACAGTAACTTTCCTCCAGCCAGAAGCTCAGAGGAGGGGGCCTGAGACCTCTGGAGTGACTGGAAACCCAGAGGCATGTCCTAAAACCTGAACCCAGGGAACCTGAGCACCTCCTGTATCAGCTTGACTTCTCTGAACTTCTGTTTCACCACCTGCAAAGAGATGACATGAAGCGTCTGCATCTCAAAGGTGCTGGGAGGGCTCAGGTCATGGTGGAAAGGCAACAGCATGCTCTCAGCCATTTACTACTGAGAGGGTCTGGAAATGTGCATGACAACATGGAAATGTGACTGTTGCCATGAGAGTGCATATTTCAATTTTTTTATGTAGGCATATATTTTGTACAAATATATGAAAACAATAGTTATGGACTGCATGTTTGTATCTCTCCCAAATTCTTGTGCTGAAATCCTAATCCCCAGTGGGATGGCAAGTGATTAGATCACATGGGTGGAACTCTCTTGAATGGAATTAGTGCCCTTTTAAGAGGGACCCCAGAGAGCTCTCTTAGTCTCTCTCTGCCACCTGAGGATACAATAAGTTGGCATCTGCAACCTGCATGAGGGCTTTTGCTAGAACCTGACTGTGCTGGCACCCTGACCTGGGACTTCCAGTCTCCAGGATGGTGAGAAGTAAATTTCTGTTGTTTATATGCCACCCAGTCTATGCTACTTTGTTATATCAACTTGAACTGACTAAGACACTACATGAGTGTTATAGAAAATTTAGAAAATATGGAAAAGTATTTGTAAGAAAAGAAACCTTATTTTTCATAACCCACTGCCTTACCTCCAAGGGAGAGAGTGAAGGTCACTAATAGATACTCTTATTAGCCAGGCAAGTTCTATGTGGAATGCAGAAAAATGAACAGAGTGTCCTTTCCTTTGGATTTTGGGCATAGCCACCAACCACAGTCTCCAGTGACCTGGGAGTGAAGGAAGTTTCACTGTTATTTGCTGAAAGAATTTCTGTCTCTTCCAGCCCTTTGAATCAAATTAGCAGATATTCCCCTTTCATTATCCAAGCCTTGGAAGGTGCCAGGATCCTGGGGGAGGGGGAGAAAATAAAACACTCCATTATGTTTCTCGACATAATTAATCTAGAAATGCATTTTTGAATACCTCTGATACACACTCAGGGAGAGTACAGTGTGAGAGACAAACCTCTTCAAACATCTTGAAAACCATGGTAAGTTTTTTAAAGAAAGCATGGGTCAGGAATTTGGGAGAGTGTGGCTGGATGGTCACCTGCTCCACATGGCATCCTCTGGGGTAACTCACTAGGCTACATCCAACCAGCAGCTGGGCTGACCCAGAAGATCCATGAAGGCTTCACTCACAGGCAGCATGCTCCTCCCTCTCTTCACCCGGCTGGCTTGGGCTTCCTCACAACATGGTGGTCTCAGGATGGTGGGAGACCTTACACAGCAGCCACTTCCAAGAAGAAGGAAGCAAAAGCTGCCAGTCCTCTGAAAAGTGGATCCAGAAATCTCAGAAGGTTGCTTCTACAACAAGTACAGAGCACGTATATGACAGCGTCATCTAACCTGGAGAGCTGGGGAAGGTTCCCCGAGGAAGAGACAGCGAAGCTCCAAACCAAAGGAGGAGTAAGAGCTTGGAAGGGTGGAGAGTGGGAAAGAAGGAACAGTCTGAGCAGTGGGAACACACGAGCAGAGACCTAGCGGAGGGAGGATGGGAGCAATAAAGCAGTAAACTCAGCTTTGTCTTCTCAGTAGCCTATTTTGGTAGTATTTTTGGAGAGCCAGCATTTGTGTATAAATTCATCCCAAACAAGATTACACTATATATTCTGTGCATGCTTTTTTTTTTAGTCAACAAATTCTACTTTCTCATTCCAATAAGACTTTATTTCATCTAATATCCAGACTATATTCAAGTGACCTTAATTGATCCAAAAATGACTCTCATAGCCAATTTGTCCAAACTGGTATCTAATTATTAAGCAGGCAATTGATAGCTTACGAGAAGATCCAAGACTCAAGACATTCAGGCAGCTTGGAGTAGGGGAAAGAGAGCTAGATCCACCTATTTAAGTGTCTGTTCTTCCATCCATTCACCCATCCATCCATCAACACTTCCATCCACCCATCATCCTTCCATCTATCCATCCTGCCATCCATCTTTCCATCCATCCATTCATCCTTCCATCCATCCACCTGTGATCCTTCCATCCTTCCATCCATCCATCCATCCTTTCATCCATCCTTCCATCCATCCATCATCCTTCCATCCATCTATCACCCATCCATCCATCCATCCATACATACATCCATTCATCCATCCTTCATTCATCCAGTGCTTACTGCATGCCCATTCCATGCCAGCTCTTATGCCAGGGACATCACTGACAAATTTTTGGCTCTGGCTCAACCTTACCCTCTGTGATAGAGTTAGAAGAGCCCAGCTCCTCAGATCCAGGCCTGCCCTGTTTCCACAACACAACACTGTCGGAGGGTCTCAATCTTCTGGTCTTGCTGGGACACAGAGACCATCGCCCCACTTATCCACCACGGTCTGTGTGTCCAGACTTGCTCTAAATATGCAGTATGTAGTCCTGTCTGTCCTTCCTATTTATTCAGCTAGGAAGGGTGTTAGGTGCAAAAGCCAGAATTTCTGCTGACAGCAAAACAAGTCAAACAAAATATTTCCTTTTAGGATAACAAATATTTTTGTGTTCCAACAAAGAACAAAGCTGCTGCACTTAAAAAAAATTAGGTCAATTATTCTATTGCTTTTAGATTCTCAATCTTGCCTGATTAAGTACTTGCTCTAGAATATTGAGAATCCATAAGAGGACAGCAAATTTTCGTAGTGACCTTCTCACTCCCCTCTAAGGGAAAGAATCACTGTCCTAGATTTTTGAAATCTCCATGAAGGCAGAATATGTCTGGAGCAAACAGCTTTTAAAAGGCGTGAAAGCAAATTATGAGATTTTTCCAGCAATAAAACTGGGTTTGTGCTCCTGATAACTCACACACACGCTAAAATCACAATGAATAATCCCTAATTTTGACTTCTTATGCCAAATACTATGCTAGGTGTTTTAAACATATGATCTTATCCTTACAATAGCCCTTTGAGATAGATAATATTGACCAATAGATTATCAGCCCCATTTTTACAGATGAGAAAACTGAGTTTCAGAGAATCTAAGTTACAAAGCTAGAAACCAAAAGAATGGAGATTTAAACCCACGTAGTCTGACTCCCCATACTTGAGCTTTGTATCAAAAAGAAAAACACATATATGCAAAAACAAAATAAAAATTGTGTCTAAACCTTCCGTTCAGAGATAACCACTTAGCACCTTGATAAATATCCTCCCATCTCATTTTTTCTCTGTTTTCCTCACTTACCAAATGTGGCATGAACATTCTCTCGTGACAACAGGCACATTTTCAGTTGTGTTTTGAGTTCTCTGGGCATACGTTACTGGAAGCTCCACCCCAGAATTAGAGAACCAAGAAAAAGAAGATACCACGACTGGATAAAACCCCAAGGACCACATGTCAGACTGGGTGCAAGGATTGAATATGGAGGTCTGCTCTTCCTTGGCTCCTGGTGTGGTTTATTATGAGATGTTGGTTGTCATCAGAAACAAGCAAAGAGGATGGAAATTCTAAAAGGAGCAGCAGCAGCTCTAACATGACCACAGGTTTTTGATGTTCCTCTCATCGAGAGGTGCGGCGTAGGTCCCCACTCTCCCCACCCTCAACCTGCTTTGGGTGTGGGCAGGCTTGTGACTGCTTTGACCAACAGACACAATAGAAGTAACACCATGTGACTTCTGAGTCTGGGTCACAAATGGCCATTTGGCTGCCACCTTACTCACAAGAACACTGAGCCACCATGTCAGAAGTCCAACCACCCACTGAGGCCATGTGCTGGAGAGGCCAAGTAGAGGTGCTCTGGCCAACCATTCCAGTGGAGCCCAGCCTTCTGGCCGTCCCTGACAATAAGCCAGACATGTGACTGAAGAGGCCATCTTGGGAGTGGATCCTCCAGCCACTACCCCAGCTGTTTGGGTCACCCCCGGCTTTGGGGCTTCCAGCTGAGGCCCCAGACATCACAGGGCAGAAACAAGCCCTTCCTGCCGTGCCTGCCCAAAGTCCTGGCCCACAGAGCCCATGATTCTTTTTCTTTATCCCTAATAAATGGTATTAGTTCATGCCATTAAGTTCAAGGTGGTTTGTTTCACAGAAATAGATTACCAGAACAGAACTCGGCTCCTGGAAATGGGGACTGACCTATACAAACTTTGAGCTGAGCTCAGGGACCCCTGCACGTGCATCTGAGGCACTACCATGTACTACAAGGCCGAAAATTCCCCAAAGATCCCACTAGCCCCACCGGTCTCTGCCTTCCCTACCTGGGTCTCTGTCTCCTGCTAGACAAGGGCATCAAAACATAATTTTCGAAAAAGTTAAAAAAAAATGCCTCTTATACAAATATAGAATGAGCATATGCCAGAAATCGATTGTACTCATTAGCGAGGGAACCAACAGGATGATAAATCTGGTTCTAGAAGCATCTAAGGACCTGAGTAACTGCAGGCACTGAAAAAGAACACTGGGATGAGAATTCCGGGTATGATAACAAGTTGCTGAATGTTCTTCTAGGCAATGAAACCATGACCTTGGGGGTTTCTTTGCTAACAGACAGAAATCGTATTCATCTCAATCAGACAAAAATTTGCAAGTTAACATGTTAACTTCAGAATCTGGGCCCTATTCATTAGTAAAAAGAGAGTTGAAAAAAGGCACCAAGTCCCCAGAGAGTTAAATATAAATACCTCCCGGGCTGGCCTGTTCACGGAGGCTGGAGTGTGACATTCAAAGGACGGATAGGCCTCGTCTGCCTTCTTCCCCAGTTTTAGGTCATTTTCCTGCCAGGAGTCCTGGTAGCAGGAGTACGTGCTACCTTGTCCACGCACATTAGACACATGGCGGACCTGAGCACCCCTCTGCCGAAGCTGCTCCCTTCCAGAATCCTGCATGTATGTGCCAGTCTCTGTCCACGATCTCCTGACACCCCTGCTGGCCACGGTCCTCCCAGAGAGCTCAGGCTCTCACCGCTCCCGGCTCTCGAGGGTCCTCAACCCCCCCACCTCCACTGCCTCCTCTGGGTACCTCTGGCCCCCAAGTCACCAGGATCCCAAAGGCCTACTAGCAGATGGATGATTCTGAAAACATACAAACCTTCCAAATCATGAGGGAAAAACCACTGTTAATATAGATTTTAGATGTTCACCATATTCATTTGTTCATGGGCCAACTTTGCACCCCAAATATTTCATCACATTAAAAGACTGTATGTCCATCTTATTATCTCACTTTGAAGGGACCTATCTAAGCAGGTACAATGTCTTCTGAAGAGCCGGTGCCAATCATAAGTTAAGTGAGCTCCTCATAGCCAAAAGATTTCTAAAGCAACCCAGTAAACATGTGCCCAGATCTTTGCAGAGTAAAATACATTTTCAGTGTGAAATGGGGTGCACTAAGATGTTGGAGAGGACAAGAGATGAGGCCTCCAAAAGCAGACCTGCTTCCCTGCACCACACCACCCGCCCTGGAGGCTCCTAGCTGCCAACCGCACTGGCCTCCCGGGCTGTGTGGTTCTCACCTCCTGCCACCCAGCATTCTCGTTCCCGAGGAGATTCCACTCCAGGGAATGATAAGGGTGAATGGCACATCCTGTCACCCTGCCACAGGCTCCACCGCAACTCCAATTTATCCTCAATGCTGGGCCGGGTGCTGTCTGGCAACCCTTTTCCCAGGGAACATCTGAAGCCTGGGGTTCCCCAGGCTGTGCTCCCCAATAAAGGCATGCGGAAAGCTGGCCTGTCAAAGAGGGGAGTCCGAATTCAGGACGCTGGGGAAAACCACAAGCTATGTCAGCCAGCCGCCCCCAGTCAAGGACAGCATGTGGCACATGGCTTTTGTACATCAGCTTGTCAAAGGAGCTGAGCAGTTCACTGGAAGGGAGCCTACTTGGCCCTGCTTGCCCCCAAACTTACTGGAACAAAACCCTTTTCCTTGGCCACGGTAAAGCACTTGTGTTCAGGGGCAGCTCATGAGACTGTGCTCCATTGAGAACCGCTGCGCAAGCACAGATGTTTCCTGTGAGGGGCCTGGGAGGGGGGTGGTCACAGGAGGGAACCAAGACTCCCTTTCCACACTTTTGCAGGAAGTAATCAGCAATGGACAGGTGTGGTTAAAAGCAACCTGCCATTCTTTGACTTCAGCACCAATGGGGTCTTCATAGGCTGGGCCACGCCAACTCACCCAGGCTGTTCTTTAGAACCCTGGGAAACTTTAAAAGGGCTTCATCATGTCACAGGCACTCAGGTCTGTATCAAGGCTCTCCAGAGGTTCTCTTGGCAGGTGGAGAGCCCCACCTGACCTCCGAGACCACACACGGCTTCATAGCCCATTTCCACCTCCACTGAGTTCGAATCCCACCCTGGCTGTTCCCTCCCTGAAGTCATATCTGGTCATGTGCTTCTCAGGTTCTTCTCATTACTCTGTAATGACTTTGGAAAAAGATCCAAGTGCCCAGTCCAGGATTCAAAACTACCTTCACTCTGACCTTGTTTTCCTTTCTAACCTAATCCCTGACCGTCCTCCCATGCTGGCTACACACCCACTCCCCAGCCTCGCCCTATGCCCCTCAGCCCCGAATGCCTCGATAAGTGTCACTGCTCAAACTCCTACTCATACTTCCACACCCCACGCAAATGCCCCTTCCTCGAAAAATCTTCACCGATTCTCCCAGTTAGAATCAATTTCAATTTTCCCCATTCTCCCAAAACTCAATGGTTGCACCTGTTATCTTTTCTCTAAATCTGTCTTTGTTCTAGACAGTTATGAGTCTGTCTCCCCCGCGTGAAGCCCTTAGGGCCAGGGCTGTGTCTTTTTCACCCTGAACACCCTCAGGCTCCACAGTAGTGCCCCGTCCATGGCAGAACCTGGCATGTGCAGAAACCCACAGGAGATGAGTGCCCTCAATGTGATCTGCATGGGCGCCTTTGTGATAGGCACGATACAATAAACCAGCCAATCGTCCTGACCGTTTCAAAATAATATTAATAAAACTATAACTTTATTATTTTGCTATCAATATATGTTCTGTTAAATCATTATTATTGTAAACAGGTTTCAGAATGGTACATGAAAATTAAAAATAGGTTAAGTTAAAAGTAAAATTCAGGATCTTAGTAATCTTAAGGTTACCCGTCACTGCTTAATCTATAACTGATCTCGTCTCAAGTTTCTTAATCGTAAACTCTTCTCCTGGCCTCTGCTACCTCCTGAATCTAGGACACAGCCCTGGAAATACAGTGTTAGTGGAACTTAAAATATTGGTGATGTTCAGAAGAGAGGTTAGAAACAGACCCGGTTTTGAGTCCTGGGTGTTATGGGGAAGTTCCTTAACTTCTGCGAGCCTCAGTGTCTCCAGCTGTAAAGTGGGAGCAGAAATGGCTCTACCTCAGAGGCTGCTGGGAGGGTTAAAATGGGCATTGAGTTCAATGCCTGACACACAGACAGAGCTCAGCAGTAAGCGGTAGTAATGCTGCACTGGCCATTCTTTCAGCACCCCAGCCCGACCATCTCTGAGCTGGTACGAGGGAGAAACCCTAAGACATGCTACCTCTCAACCCTGAGCGCCGGGAGCTCACTTTCTGCTCAGCCTTCCAAACCCCCTGAGTGCCTGTATCTTCTCCACAGGACCAAATATCAAGAATTTAGGTGCAAATATCACCCCCAGCATACTTGCTAATTGCAAAGGGAAAGCATTCCTTTACGACAGAGACATTTGCTGTGATCACCTTAACCCAGTACACCACCCGGCATCACTCAGGGTGGACAGCAAGTATCATGAGCTTCCAGCGTCCCCACCTGTGAAGCATTCTTGCTCAAACTGTTGGACCTGAGTGCAATCAACACTTTAGACCTAATTTCCACAAATACAGGGGAAAGAGGGACACTTGGAACAATTGGATAAATCCAGAAGGAGGAACAATCTGCAAGACAATTGGCCTGATCCCTTAAAAATGTCAAGATCATGGGGCGGGGGGAAAGAAGGTGCAGGGAAGGGACAGAGGACTGGTTGAGATTAAGAGGTAAAGAAACATAACCTTAATTAGATCTTGGTTTTTTAAAAGATAATGATAAAAGACATTTTGGAGACAGGGAAATTTGAATATGGAGTGGGTATTAGACGATATTAGGGAATTATTGTTAATTGCGTTAGATGTGATACTGGTTTTGTGGTTATGTAGAAAGTTATTCTTATTTTTCTGGATGTCCATGGGGAAGAATTCAAGGGTGAAATTTCACAGCATCTGAAACTTACTTTGAAGTGCTTCAGGGAGAAAAAAGTATACAAGTGTATTCATAAATAAAGTCAATATGCCAAAATGCTAGCAATTACGAGTCTAGACTCTGAATAGGGTTATTCATTGCACTAGTCTTGCAATTTTTCTGCTTGCTTGAAAAATTTCATAATAAAAAGATAAAAGCATCTGGAGGAGAGGGGAGCTGCTGAGACCCCAGCCTGTGTTCTGCTCTGTAATCCCCCAGTCAGAATATAATGATGTTCAGTCTCCCTAGGGAGTCACCCCCGCTCCAATAGAAAGGCCTCGGCCGCTGCAGGAGCTTCAGCTGCCTGGCATTCAAAGTTTAAACTAAACAGCATGTCCCTTTGTAGGTGGCTGTCCCTGACAACCTACAACTTCTGCAAACTGCTCGAGGACTGACTCGCTCTCAGAAAGAGCTTGCATCTTTTGCTGGGAATAATTACATCTCGAGCAATATTTTTAAATAGAAAGCTTAAGCAGCTGTACACCATCTGTCTCTTCCCTTCCCAGACAAGGAAGTTAGGAGGCAGGTGCAAGGCGGCAGGGCAGACCCTTCACCTCTGATTCTCCTCCATCCTCAAGGACCTCAGCATTCCATGAGGGAGGGAGGGAGAGAGGAAGGGCATGGTCACAGGGAAAGATGAGGACACAGAGCTGGCCACAGTCACAGGCTTCAGGTGGCTGACAAAAAATAGAGCACGCAGGGCTCAATCAGCTTTGAAAGCCCAGGCCCTTGGAAGCCATTCTCTGTAATAACCAGCTTGTAACCCTGAGCCAAGGCTGACTCCAGCCCACTGATATTGTCTTATCTGGCCCTCCATGGTGTGGTTGTCAAAACAAACAAACAATAACCCGTAAAAATTTAAATACGACATCGATACTAAAGTGCACAGATCACTTGCACAAATTGAACACTGTGCAGTCAGCCCCAGTTCAAAACCAAATATGACCAGCCCCCAGGCCTCTCTCCTGTGTCCCTCCCAGTCTCTCTGCCCCCAAAGGTAGTCATTGTCCTGACTTTTATCACTGTAGAGTAAGCATTGCCTGTTTTTGAATTTTACATGAACGGAATCATGTTGTATGTGCTCTTTTGGTGTCTAGCTTCTTTTACGCAGCATGACGACTGTGACACTCTTCTGTGTTGTTGCAAATGGTCATAGCACGTACAATCTCACTGCACATGATTTCCATTGTGTGAATGTGATTTATTTGTCCGTTCTCCTGTTCGCAGGTATTCTGATTTGCAGCTGTTATAAAACAGCGCAGAGACAAAGCTGCTAACCCATGCCTGCTGGTGGGAACACGTGCACATCTCTCCTGGCTACACACCTAGGAGTAGAAGTGCTGCATCATCAGATACACACGTGTCCATCTCCATGGTGCTTTACAAATTTCTGAGTTAGTTGGAAACACTTAAAATTTAAGAGATTTAGCATAAAAATCAGGATTATAGACAATTACAGTCTCTCAAATGGAAAGACGTTGCAACACTGGACCCACATTCCACCTTTGAGTAGGGGGTTTGGGCTCCCCATTTGCCAAGCCCCACCCAGCCTGCCTTGTGTCAGCCCCTGGCTCCTGGAGGCAACTTGACTTTGACTGGACCATCAGTGGTAAAAGATCTGAGTGTGCTTTTATTTCAAGTGCATAATGAAAATTACCAAGCTTCCTCGGTTTCCCCAGTGAGTCCATTTCGAATGACACAAGCAGCCCAAGGACTGCTCATGTCACTCTAGTGGGGTCTGTGGCCTTGACCACTAATCAAATCTCCCTAATGTGGTGTGATTGGAGCCAAAACAGCTGAAGGCAGGTCAGCACCCATCAACTGCCAATAGTCCAGAACCTTCCGAGTTTCTCCCCTGTCCATTCGGCTCCTCTCCCGTCCTCTCTCCCCTCCAGCCCCACAGGCACAGCCTTATTCACACCCTTACCACCACCAGCCTGGTCTGATAAATAACCTCTTTTTTGCCAGGCTGGCTCCTCCTCCCAACTCATACCAGAATGTCTTTTACTTTCTGAGTTAGTTGGCAACTAACTGAAGCAGTATAAAATGATATACAGAGAAAAGAAATTTCCCTCTCAGCCCTCCCCCAAGACCCTGTTTCCCTCCCCAGAGGCAACCACAGTTTCTCATTTCTTAACCATTTTTCAGAAATAAAAATTCTATGCACACACATACACAACACTCTCTTGCCTATTTTTACACAACTTAGTACACACAGTGTGATCTGTTCTGCATCTTGCACTTGATGCATCTGCTGGTCCTTCCACGTCAGTACATACAGATTCCCCTGGTTCTTTTTAACAGCTGCAGAGTTCTCTTGCCTTTATGACCATCGTTTAATTTAACCAGTCCCTTGATGAGGGATATTTCGGTCATTTCCAATCTGCTGCTATCACAAACAATGCTGTAATGAATATCTCTATACACATATCTTTGAGCACGTGTGCAAGTATATCTGCAAAATAAATTCCTAGAGCTATGATTGTAGGTCAGATGGTGTCTGCATTTCTTATTTTGATCAATAGTGCCAAATTGCTCTTTAAAAAGGTTGCACCAATTTACACTGACTCCAGCAATATCTGGAGAGCTAAAGTGATCTCTTAAAAATGCATATCTGATCATGTCCCTCTGATTTAAAGCACCCATTCCCATCCCTGGCAGCATGTTACAATCACCTGAGGAGATTTCAAAGCAATCTGATAAGCAGTGTCCTAAACCCCAAGATTCTGATTGACTTGATCTGGATGTGGTCCAGTGGTTGGAGATTTTTTTAAAGCTCCCCAGGTGATGGTAGAATGCTCCAGGGTGGGGAACCACAGCTTCAAATTCACCAATGGCTCCCACGCCTGTTGCCCAGGGTGTAAAGTCCACACTCCTCAGCAAGGTAGAAGAGGCCCACTGTTTCCTGATTCCTACTGCCCCTCTGCCCTTCCTCCTGGTGCTTTCTACTTCACACTAAACTCTCTGGTCATGCTGAATCCCTTCCAGTTTCCCAGAAGCACAGTGTTCTCCAGCCCGCCTGCTGTGGCCCAAAATGCCCCTTCTGGCAGCACCTGCTTCTTCACATGGCTAGCTCCTGCACATCCACCAAGGCTTAACCATGGTCCCACCTTTGGGAGCACTTTGCTGACCTCCCTGGGGAGATACACACAGAGCGATGTACTGGAGCCACCTGGCACAGGCTTGCAAGAGCCAGTCCTTGCATCTCTTCTCAACTCTGTGTTCAGTGCCGTCATGTGGTTAGCTCACAACCGGTCAGAGTAAGGGTGTTTACACCACAGTAATTGGCAAATGCCACCCTCAGGAACATTTTCCCCAGACAAGCAGCAAGCCCCAGTTACAAGGCTCCTCCACACACTGGGGCAACCTGGGATTCCTTCCATCTATTCCAGCTCTTCTCATGCTCTGCTGTCAGAAGACTTGGAGCTCCTGTAATAATAAACCACAGTGATGGTGACGAAAGTAACGACCACCACTTGCTGAGCATTTGCCATGTGCTGGGCACTGAAATGAGTGCTTTTCGTGCATGAACTCATTCACTACTTACAGTAACCCTGTAAGGTGGGGTAATATTACTCCCACTGTCCTGAGACACAGAGAGGTGAGGCTACTTGCCTGAGGACACACAGCAAGGGAGTAACACAGCATGACAGAATGCTCCATAAATGTCTGTCACATGGATGGAGGGATCCTAACTTCTGGAAGCAGGTGCTGGGAGGCCTGGCTGGATAGAGAAGGCAGAACCTTCTCCTCAGTAAATCACAAATATCCCTGATGGTGGGTTGTGACCTGCCTGCCTCCTCCCCCAGTCAATGCTTGTATTAAATTTGCTGTGGCTGTGTAACAAGTACCACAAACTTAGTGGCTTAAAACAATACAAAATCATTATCTTATAGCTCTAGATGCCAGAAATCTGAAATGGGTCGTACAGGGCTAAAACCAAGGTGTCGGCAGGGCTGTATTCATTTCTGGAGGCTCTAGGGGAGAATCCATTCATTGCTTTTTCCAGCCTCTAGAGGCTGCCTGTGCTCCTTGCCTCGTGTCCCCTTCCTGCATCTTCAAAACCAGCAGTGACGGTTGTGTCCTTTTCACGTCACATCACTCCAACTCTCTCTTCAGCCTCCCGCTTCCTCATTTAAGGACCCTATGATTACATAGGGCCCACTTGGTAAATCCAGGCTACACTTCCTACTTAAAGTCAGCTGATCAGCAACGTTAATTCCACCTGCAGCCTGAATTCCCCTTTGCCACGTAAAGTAGCACACGTACAGTTTCCAGGGGTTAGAACATGGACATCTCTGGAAGGCCACTATTCTACCTACCAAGAGCTCTGCCTTTTCTTGCCCCATTTTGAGGGAGGAAGACAACTCTCACCTCTGGAGGATACTTGAAGAAAGAGCCAGGCCTTGGCGCCACCTGAATAAGAAGGTAAGAACTAGATGTGACCACATCAACCAATTTTGGGACTTTGCTTTTTCCTTCCACCAAAGCAGGACAGAGAGGTATACTCAGATTAACACTGACGACAACGATGACAACAGCTGCCGTATCATGCAGCTCAGGGCAGAGTGCTATGGGTTTCACAGAAACCGACTCATTTAGTGTGAAGCATGTACAATTGTCAGCCCCACCTTACCAATGCAGAAGCTGAGGCTCAGAGGGTCCCGTAACTTGCCCAAAGAGCCCTTGAAAGAATTAAGGCTGGGGTGTGAACACAGGCAGCCCACTCCAGAGTCCTCCTGGTGGACCTCCGTTCTGCAGTCACGCACTAACCACAGCTCTTTGGGCACGTGGAACAGAATCCCTCTCAAGCAAGCTCTGTCAAAGGACGATTTATTGTGAGGAAGCACAGACTACAGGGCTGGAAATCAAAAGATAGTCAGGCCTCCACGGGCACCAGCCTAGGACCCAGAGAGCCAGGAATGGAGAGGATTTCCCTCTCTCTCTCTACAAGGCCCCATTTCTGCTCCTCTCTCTGGGTCGTTGGGAAACCTTTCTTTGCCCTTGTGGTTTCCTCTCTGCTCTTCTCTGCACGTGACTCAGTGCAGCCACCAGCCTGCTGCTCAGTGATCTCACAGGGCCACACCCACCTCCCACTGCCAGAGGAAATGTGTCTTCTGGTCCAAATTCTCAGGAAAGAGAGGGAGCAAGCTTGATTGGTCCATCCCAGTCTATGGTGGAGCCCTCTTGGGTTAGGAGTCCTTCCGTTATCTTATTAGACAAAGGATATCTTGGCTCGAGCTGATTGGCTAGAGCCAGGAGGAGTGGGGTCCTTGCTATAAACACGTCTGTGGTAGGCAGATAATGCACACTCTGCCCCCCACAAGATGTCCATGCAACCTCTAAATATGTTACCTGATGTGGCAAAAGGGACTTTGCAGATATTATTAAGTAAAGGGTCTTAAAATGAGAAGATAGGCCTGGATTATCCAGTGAGCTCAATGTAATCACAAGGGTCCTTATAAGGGAAAGAGAGGGGGAGGAGGGTCAGAGTCAGAGATGTGCAGACAGAAGCAGAGTAGGAATGATATCATTGCTGGCTTTGAGGATGGAGAAAGAGGCCACGAGCCAAGGGATGCAGGCAGCCTCAGAAGCTGGAAAAGGCAAGGAAACAGATTCTTCCTTAAAGCCTCCAGAGAGAACACAGCCCAGCCAATGCTTTCATTTCATCCCCATAAGACCCATTTCAGACTTCTGGCCTCCAAATTGTAAGAGAATAAATTTGTGCTGCTTTAGGTTACTACGTTTGTGTTGTTATAGCAGCCATAGGAAACCAACACACGGTCACTATGGCCCATGCCCTTATTGGAAAAATGAGGCAGGAGACAGTCTCAAGAACACAGTGAGAATGGAAGCGTTTCCACATCGCCTGGCACCCCAGGCCTCCAGGATGCTGAAAGGGATGGGGGTGGGTTACCCTCCCTGGCTAGCTGAGGTCCAGGGAACACAGGGGAGGGACATTGGAGTCAAGAAGACAGTGGCACTAAGCTAAAAGGTGGTTGGTACCATGGAAGGACTCAGTGGATGCCCTGGGACAGGGGCTGACAGGACTGGACACCAGGCTAAGAGTCAAAAAAAGAGGCCAGCAAAGTGACAGAGCCAACAGAAGGCATTGGAGCTGTGGACAGAGCACTGGCCCGCGAGTCCTTGCTGGGCCTGGGCCTGCACTGAGAGAGCTCAGATAATTCTCTCCCCTCCTCTGGGTCTTGGTTCCTCTACAGGTAAAATGAAGTGATTGTACTAGATCAGTAACTCTCGACTTTTCTTTTTAAAAAGTTTTTTAACAGCTGACTTCTGTCTTCACACTAAATCTTTCTTGTGTGACTTGGAAAAAAGTTGCTAAAATAATAATCGTAATACTAACAAGCACAGATGGGACTCACTTTGTGTCAGGTGCTCTTCTAAGTGCTTATAAATGTAAAATGATTTGTTCAACACTCACAACAAATCAACAGAGAGGTGCTATCATCTTCATGTCACAGATGAGGAAATTGAGGCACAGAGAGGTTAAGACACTTACTCAAGGTCACCCAGCACAGAAGTGGTAAACTCTTGATTTGAACCTGTGCACTCCAGATTCAGAGAGAACTGAGAAGCAGGGGGATGGGTTGAAGAAGATTTAGACAGAGAGGCTAAGTCAAGATAAATAATAAAGAGCTGGGGGAGGTGGGGAGATGGGGGACAGGGGGACGGCATGAATTGGAAAGATAATTTTGGAGTCTGGAGCAGCTGTGGGGTCTGGGGAAGGGGGCAGGGCGTCTTCATGCCTAACAGATGCCCTGGAATCTCTGAGTGGGCTTTGCGTGGAGACTGGGCCATGAGGGGCCACGACATTTATGTAGGTTACATTTACAATCTCGCTAGGGAAAATGGATCAGAGTGGAGATGCCGTGGTTGAGGCAGGGGTCAGAGCTTGTCCTTCCTGTTGTTACCCCCCACGCGAGGCCCCTCAATCATTTCTGCAGAACCCTCTGGTTTCACAAAATGCCATTTGAAAACCACTGCACTAGGCGACCTCCATTTAATCTGCTTCTGCTTGTGCCTGGATTCGTCCCCACCGCCCAGGCTGCAGAGCCCGGTGAGCTCCTGCCGCCCCCTGAGGCCAGCTGTGGAAGACTCAAGCTCTGACTCCTCCCTCCAGATCCTTGCATTGGATCGCAAGTCTTTGTAAAGTGAAGATGTTAACCTCATTCAGATTCTAAACAGCAAGATGACCTTGAGCACACCTCTTCCCAGACCTCCGGGGCCTCGACTGGAAAATAGAGTTAGGAAGATACTTACCTTCGGAAGCCAAGAGACTGGTCTTCAAAACCTCTTAAGAAAATTAAGAAAGAAACAGTGTGTGGCGAGTGCCCACATTAGAAGATGGTTTTGCAACTTCAGCCACCACTAGTTCGACTGTCCTCATTTGGCCAATGAGAAAACCGAGGCCCAGAGAGGTGGAGTGGCTGGCCAGAGACACACAGCAAGGTGGTCCAGACCTGAAGCCCAGGCCCAGGCCCAAGATCTGAGCTTCTTTCTGCTCACCCCTACCCCACAGCCGAACTTACAGGAGGAACTTGCTATTATGGTTCTGATTTGACCCTCCTGAACCCCCGCTTGTTCCCATGTTTTACAAACAAGAAAATTGAGGCTCAGAGGCACTAACTCACCTGCCCAAGGTCACCCAGACTTTCTCATCAGAATCCCAAGTTCATACGTCTTCCCATCCTATTCGGTAATGCAGCCTTCTGAATTCACACCCAGGGCTCAGATGCCGGGCTTCTTGGTCTGAACCTGTCCCAGGCCTGGGCTTAAAAGCAGCAGAAAGTTCCTCCTGCAGCCTCAACTTGAGCACCTCCCCATCATTGGCACACCCAGAGGAGCCTCAGGGTGCCTGGGGACAGTAGCTGCGCACCTGCCTAGGTTGCACTCTGCCCCTCCCCAGTTATGCTCCTCCTTGGTAGGGGAGGGAGGACAGCCCTCCTTGCCTTCCAGGCAGTTGGCAGAGCAGCGGCTGCTGCTGCTCCTTCCTGCTGCCTGGCTGATGGAGAGATTATTTCTAAGCCTGTCCCATCCCCCGCCACACTCCTCTTGCAGGACCACACTGGCTGTCCCTGTGGGACTTGGAATGCAGAGTCCGCTGCTGAAGCAGTACAGCTGGCCAGGCTCCCTTTGGCATGAACCCCCAGACCCTCACTACTTACGAGGAAAAGGGCTTATGGGTCCTTTTTAAAACCCTACCTCACTCCCCCAGGCTCTCCTGCAGCTGGTGGAGAGAGAGATGCAGAATGAATGAACTTCTGGTTTCTGGAGGAGGCAAGGGAAGAATAATTGGAAACTAACTCTGCCAGAAACTGCTGTGTTTGGAATTTTGTTTTCTTCTTCATCTCCACCACAAACCTATCTCTTTCCTGGGCACCGAGACGTGGGCTCCCCTTGCCTGGCACAGAAAGAGCTGGAAATGGGATCCCTGAGACAAGAGGGTGAGTTAAACTTCAGGGGAAGAAGTTGGTGTTTACTGCAGGGGTGGGGGTTTGCAGGAACAGGCCAATGTTGTTAAACATACTTGGCAGACTGCTGTTTTGAGTGAATTTCTTTCCCGTGATCTAGAAAGAGCTTTCGTTGCTGGCTGTTAGTGGGGCAGTAGATTGCAAAATTGGGTTTGTTCAGTGAATGCAGAAAGGGCAGTTTTTAGGTTCTGGAAAGAGCCCCAGGGTGGGAGACAGAGTCCTGGGTTGGATTTGAATTTGCTGTATGACCTCGGACAAGTCACTTCAGTTCTCTAGGTCTTGGTTTTTGCACTGGGAAAATGAGAAAGCTTGGGAAGGGCTCCCCAGATTTCAAAATACTCTTCTCTCTGCAGGCTGCTCACCTTCCCCTGGCCATACATTGCAAGTGAAGTAATAATGCATGCAGAATAGCAGATCGCTGTGTGGTGAGTGAGTGTGAAATGCAGAGGCTGTGACTCACTGTCCCTTGTCCACCAGAATCCAACTGACTCTGACATTGAGAGGAACTTTTATTTCCATTTGGCTGCAGAGTTTTTCTCTTGATTGGAGTGCATCTTGAAACATAAGGTTATAGATGCTTTGGAAACAGCTCTGGCTAGAATGAATAGCATAAGAAATGGTTGCAGAATACTGAGAATGAGAAATAGTGTGGAGATGATCTTTTTAAAATATACGAACCGTCTAAATCTAAAATGCTTATCCCAAGTCAAGCGCCTCAAATAGGTCTGAGATGGAGAGAGCATTAGAGACCCCTTCATTTTGCAGATAAAAAGACCAAAGCCCAGAGACGGCAAGTAACTGGCTCAAGGTCACACAGCAAGGGTGACTGTGTAGGAGGTGCCCCTCCACCCTCCTAGCAAAGTCCTCCAAATGTGAAAGCAAACAAGAGGAATGAAGCAATAGTTAGGAGCTCCTCCTGAGAGTCCGAGGCTGTGCTAAGCACAGTCACATTCCTCATCTCCTTGAACTTCAATAACTAACCATCACTGAGCTTTACTGATGTCAGGAACTTACTAGACAATGGACAAAATACTTAACCTATCTGTGCCTCATTTTCCTCATCTATAAGTGTAGATACTAATGTCTACCCCCATTTGAGTTCATTAGAAGAAGCCTGGCACATCAGAAGCATCTAGAAGTATTCTTAATACACACTTCATGTCTATTACTGCATGTAACCCTCACCATGACCTATGATGTGGGCACTCAAAATGCCCCAGTCATACAAAGCAAAGGGCTCAGAGAGGCTGAGTAACCTCACTTGGTGGCAGCCCATAAAGGACTAGATCCCAGCAGCAAACTCGAGAGCCTGTAACTATAAGCTCTATTTTTACAAACTGCACCTTACAAGGTTGGTACAAGTCTGTAATTTGAATAGATGATGCCAGGATCAGAGAGGTTAAGCCACATGCCCAAGACCACATAGCCTGGAAGTGGCATGGCTCTGACTTTTCCAGCTCAGGATCAAATTACTCAAATCCCAGTCCATGAAATACCAGTTCCTGATTGATTCTTCTGAGATATAAATAATGCTCCACCAGGGAAGGGGTTTGTTCATTGATACATCCCACGCACATAGCAGGTGCCTAATAAATGTGTTGAATGAAAGGTTAAACGAGTGAATGATGCAGATGCAGTTGCGGAAAGCAAATGTGAGAAAATCTACACGGGCAATATCTAGGACTCTGCCCTTGAAACTGATTTCCCCTCCATTTTCTTACTCTTCCCTCTGGGCATCAGACAGGTGAACCCAGCACTCCCGAGCCAGAACGTCTATGGCAATGCCCATGCCCTCCAGAGACAGGGGCCTGCACCCAGGCCACCGTGACTATGGCTCCTGCATCCCTTTGAGTCAGCTCTGGCCAGGCCCCATGGAGATGCGGCCCATCAAGGGCCTTTACTACCGCCGGGTCCGGAAGGTGGGTGCCCTGGATGCCTCCCCGGTGGCCGACCTGAAGAAGGAGATTCTGGTCAACGTCGGGGGCAGGAGGTACCTCCTGCCCTGGAGCACGCTGGACCAGTTCCCGCTGAGCCGCCTGAGCAAGCTTAGGCTCTGCCGGAGCTACGAGGAGATCACGCAGCTCTGCGACGACTATGACGAGGACAGCCAGGAGTTCTTCTTCGACAGGAGCCCCAGTGCCTTCGGGGTGATCGTGAGCTTCCTGGCAGCCGGGAAGCTGGCGCTGCTGCAGGAGACGTGTGCGCTGTCCTTCCGGGAGGAGCTGACCTACTGGGGCATCGAAGAGGCCCACCTGGAGAGGTGCTGCCTGCGCACGCTGCTGAGCAGGCTGGAGGAGCTGGCCGAGCTGCGCCGGGACGAGGCACTGCAGCGACAGCGGGAGGCCTGTGGCCCCACCGCGCACACCTCGCGCTGGGGGCTCTGCATGGACCAGCTGCGCCAGATGGTGGAAAACCCGCAGTCGGGGCTGCCGGGCAAGGTCTTCGCTTGTCTCTCCATCCTCTTCGTGGCCACCACAGCGGTCAGCCTGTGCGTCAGCACCATGCCCGACCTCAGGGCCGAGGAGGACAAGGTGAGTGGCCTCTGATCCCGGCCCAATTCTCAGCGCGTGGTGCTGGGGCCCCAAGACACAGGGGCCCACGAAAATGTCTTTGTTTCTTAAAATAAGGAAAAAATGAGTATTATCCAGCGTGGATTATATTCATTTTTAGACTGACACAGTTGTTGAAGATAATTTTTTTTTATGGATTTTTTTTTTTTTTTTTTTTTTTGGAGGAAGGGGCCCACAAAGGCAAAAGTGCCTATGCTGTGAAAGTCATTACGTGGCCCTGACATGGATAGCAACCCCTGGATGTGGACAAAGCCACAGCTGGTCTCAGTGGACCCAGCAGGTCCAGCCTTCCCTCTCCCAGCTATATAATTGCAGGCAAATTTCTTCACCTCTCTGAGCCTCAGTTTCCTCCTCTGTAAAACGGGCAACGTTGCTATTAAGGTTCACACATTCCATGCACTCAACATGCGTTTATCGAGCAGCTACCCTGTGCCAAGCACTATGCCAGGCCGAAATCCCCACCTTCTGCATTCTCGTGGGTACCCAGCTCCACTCTCAGATGAAGAAACAGGCACAGGACATTCAGTTTCCTCGGCGTTACATGGCAAAGATGCCAGTTATGGCAAGGATCCTCAGCCCTCAGTTTCCTGCCTGCCCCTTCAGTCCTGGATCTCTCAGGAAGGGAAACTCAGAGATGAGTTGATTTACAAGTGACCCAGCCCCAGCAAGCCAGAGCACAAGGTTTTGCTTCCCCACTCCTGCATTCTCGTTCCAGGGAGCTGTAGGAGACCCCAAGCCCTCACCCAGCCAGGGGACCCGATGGTCTGAGAAGCAAAATAAGAATTTAGCATTTTGTTGGGAGAGTTACTGGAGAGCTTTAAACAGAGAACTGCATTCCTAATTTAAAATGTTGCCCCTCTCCTGCTCTATACTCCTCCAGGGATCCCCATTACCCTAAATTAGGAGCTGACATTATAAAAGACAGAGAGATGATAAACACATACATGTAAAATAGTGTATGCTGTAGGTGGCTCCCAACAGTCATCAGCCCACCTAAGTTCCCTTCCCCTGAAGATATATCCCACAGCAGCACAGTAGGATCAGAGAACTTTCCAGACAGAGAGGACATAGATGGAGAACCAGCTCATGCCTCACACACAACAGGCTCTCAATAAATATTTGTTGACTAAAATGTGTCTTGTTCAACCTGAAAATGTCTTGTCCTAAAAAAACCAGCCAAAATATTTAGACTTTCAAATAGCATGTTTCCTCACGGACAGGACTATAGCGCTAATGGTAGGCATTTTTTCATTCTTTAGCACATAAGCATGTGATTGAAGAGCCTGCTTGTTCACAGAAACGTTTCCGTGTGGGCTCAGCCATAACCAGGTTAGGACAAAAGAGGTGGCCTCCTTACCCCAGTCCTTATAGGTGCCCCTGATTCCAGCTACTGAAGAAAAACCCCTGGGTTTCCACAAGCCTGTCCCTCTCAGGGATTTCCAGAGAGAGCAGACATCGTGGAGGAGCCAGGATTTAGACTGTGCAGAGGACCAAGGTCTTTTCCAAGCCTAATGCTTTGAAAATTACAAAGGGTATGAACCCAGGCCCAGCTTCACGGTGACACAGATAATCAAATTAGAGGTGGGGGACAGGCCTGCAGAACTGGGCAGCCCAAAGCTGGAGCCAGGGAATCAGGCAGTCACGTCTCCTCCTGGGATAAGGGGATTTGTGACCACGTCTGCCGCAGTGTCTACGCTTTCTCCCTAATGAAACTGCCTACGCGGTGCCGCCTGGAGACAGACTGAGAGGTGCAGCCCAGTGTCTGTTTTCCTGTTTAATAACAATTTAGAGCCAGGGAGGCTGAGGACGGGGGTCTTTGCTCTTTCAAGACTGTGGTCTTACGTTTACATGACAAGCTGATGTTCTCTCCTGCAAGGCCACCTTGTATTTCATATTTGCCCTCAGGGGATGTCACTCCAAGAGAGGCCCTATTCAGTGAGCCACTGCTAATGCTGGCCAGCTGCTTGTGGGGACAGGCTGTGCCCAGGAGGTGAGGGGCCCATGCCATTCCTAGTAGTCCTAATGGCATCCACTCAGATGAATTAATGCCATGGTGGGGCTATGACCCACAGAACTCTTCCATCAGAAACAGAAGAGGTATAACGAAGGTTGGAGGATTAGAATACATTCAAAGAAAGCAGCTTTTTTCTTCATTTTTTTTTTCTAACTTCTCATGACAATGTCCCTCGGAGTAAACTTGATGGTCAGGGTAAAAGGTCTGTGCCTGAGATGCACATAAAAATGGAGGAGGGAGGAGGCGGTGTAGACAGGAAGGACCAAGCCAAGTGCCTACGCACCTCTAAGAAACGTACAAACTTGGAAGTTCTGGATTTCCTTGGGGGACTCATTCTGAAAGAATAAAAAAACTGAAGCTTTTTAAGTGCCCCTCATGAGGCTGACATTTGACGCCATGGACTGACTTAAGCCTCACAACAGCACTGGGAAGTGGACACTACTTAAGCCTCACAACAGCACTCGGAAGTTGCCCCCATTTTATGGATGAAGAAACTGAGGCTCAGGAAAGTTTTATCACTTTCTTAAGCTCACAGTTAGTAAGTGGCAGAGCCAAGATTTGAGATCACCTCCTCCTGGCTCTGAAACCTGACCCCCTATGACCACACAACACCATCTTCCAATGCTGGGCCACACCACCTGTAGTCTAGACCCTTGGCCTCAGCAGTGCTTCTTGTTTACGAGGCAGCTGGACCTTGTGAACCCTTCTCTGTCCTCATGATGGTGTAGAGAGCAGATGCTCTGGGTTTGAAACTTGACCTCACCCCTTAGTAACCCAGTAGTCTCAGGAAAGTCACCTAACCTCCCTGAGCCTCAGTTTCCTCATCTGTGAAATAATGATGCTACTGACACTTTCTCAAGAGGTTATGGTGAAGATTAAAAGAGTGATGGGTGTGAAGCAGCTGGAACAATGCTGACACATAGAAGTGCTCAAAAGATGTTAGTGGTCCTCCTCCTCATTAATTTATTAGGTACTAAAGGAAACCAAACACTTATCTTTTCATTCATTCAGCTGTGGTTTTGACTGCCTACTAAGTACATTCTTCTAGGTGCTGGAGAGAAGACTAGACCAATTCTTCACCTTCTTGGAGCTTATGGTCTAAGCATCCTTGCTCCATTTTGTAAAATTGAGTCGAAATTGATATAAAGTTAACTATCTGAAAGTCAACAATTCAGTGACATTTAGTACATCCATGATATTCTGCAGCCACCACCGCTATTTAGTTCCAAAACTTTTTCTCAGCACTCCAAAATAAAACTCTGTACCAATTAAACAGACTCCTCCTTCCTCTCCCCCAGCCCCTGGCAACCACCAACCTGCTTTCCGTCTCTATGGATTTATCTATTCTGGACATTTCTCATCAATGGAACCATATGATATGTGGCCTTTGGTGTCTGGCTTCTCCAATCAGCATCGTGTCGAGGTTCGTCCATGTTGTAGCCTCATTCCTTTTTATGGCTGAATAATATTCCATTGTATGGATATGCCACAGTTTGTTTATCCACTCACCCACTGACGGTCTACTCCATTCATATAGCTGAAGATACAAAGGCACACTCCGAGGACCCCCACCTCTGAGGACAAGATGGGTTTGAGAAATGAGGCCAGCACTTTGTCCCCATGGCTGCCGCTCATGCTCCTTCAATAGTCAGGGTTTGGGATCTAGTCCCAATGCCCTAATGCATCAGGAGACCCAGGGCAGGTCACGTTCCCTCCCTGGGCTTCCGTCTCCAGCCTGTAAAATGAAGGGCTGGACTCTCTGGTCCCTGATGTCCCCCTGCTCTGGGCATCTGCAGCCTCATATACTGGTCCCAGGTCCTTTATTTCCCTCTGCCTGTGTCCTCTGCCTGTACTGCTCACCCTGCTGTTCCTCCCTAGTGCCCTTTCCACATGGCCTCGGCCTTGCTGGGCAGCTGTGCTGATCACAAGCACCTTCCCGTCCCTTCCTGGAGGCTCAACGCCACCAGCCAGGTGCAGTTGAACCTCTTTCTTTGTCTTCTACTGAGACATCCCAGCCACTGAAGACAGAATTGTGTCACGGAAAGAGGCCAGAATCTTTAGTTTCCTAGTCTTGAGTCAAAGGCCAGCTCTGCCGCTGCCTGGCTCCGCCCTTGGACAAGTCCCTTTATTTCTCTGTGCCTCGATTTCCTCACCTGTATAAGAGGATAATGACGCTACTCAGAGGCTGGCAGTGAGGACCGAATAAGATCCTATTTATCAGGTGCCAGTACAGTGAACAGTTGCTGTTTTTAGCCACCCCTTTGGGGCTCAGCTCACACCCCTTCCACCTGCTTATCACCTTCTGCCCCTGGATCCAAACAACCTGAACAGTGGTGGCTGGTTGGCGGCCAGTCAGCTCAAATGTCTTCTCTGTCCACTTCTAGAGCCTGCCATCCTTCATCCGCTCACGTGTTCAGCACCTCTGTTCTCTGTGCTGGAGGCCCAGGGGTGGGGAGCAAGGGTGCGACCCACTCTCTTCACCAGCCACTTTGGCCCCCGCTTATCTTTCCTCCCACCTCGTATTCTACTTCTGCCCCAAAGTGTTGCTTTGGCCTTTTGGGGACATTGCCAAAGGGCCACGCACGCTGATCGCAGCCATGTAAAGTGCCTCGGTGGGTGTCTCTGCAGAACCGCTGTGGGTTAGGGGATGGGACAACGTGGGCTCTTTGGTTCTCACCATCCCCCAGCTGTACAGTAGTTTTTGGCATCTCACTAAGGCACAGGGCTGGGGAGGAAGGCACAGAGAGGAATTTTTAAAGACCAGGTGGGTCGGTTGGGGCCCCCTTGCCAGGAGCAATGCTGCAGTGTCTGCCTCCCCGTTCCTCTGCCTTTAATGAAAAGCCACATGCGGGACCCAGCTCCTTTCTTGCCCCCTACTACCCCTTTTGTGTGTTATGAATCGGTTTCAGAAAGAGCTGTCCTGCTCTTTGTAGCGTCTCTGTGTTCAGTGACATTTGGTAATTTCTCTAGTGAATTCTTCTTATCCTTCCAGTTTTTTTTTTTTTTTTTTTTTTTTTTTCCCCCAGCTGAGTCTCCCTATGTCCCAGCCAGAGAGAAGTCTTCCCTGTTTCCTGGAGGGGCCACCTTTCTAGACTGTGCAGTCCATGCCATTCCCTCTGCCTCACCACTCCCCTCCTCTCCAGGCCCCAGGTCCTAGTCCCCTCCAACACCCAGCGCAAATGCCACCATCTAGACTCATTCACAAGTCATCCAGGCAGGGCCCCCTGCAGGCTGGGACTGTGCCAGAAGCCCTAAGTCCCTCCCTCAGTGACTGCTGAGGGGACACCAGCTGGAGACAAAGTACAGGGAGAATCACCATGAGATTTGGAGCTAGTCGATACTTATTAGACCCCTGCTATGCACCTGGCCCCATGCTGGTCATCTCCCTCTGTTTCCTAATTTAATCCTCACCACAACCCATTCTAGAGATGGGAAAACTGAGGCCCAAGAGGTTACATAACTTGCCTGAGCTCACCAGCCAAGTGTCTAGTAACGCTCACTCAATGGCAGCTGCTTTCTAACAGGAACTCACTGGAACCTCTAGGAGAGAAGTCAGCCATCCAACCCACCCAAGGTGAGGGTGGTGAGGAGCTGGTAATGGGTCTTCTTCAGGGACCAGAGCCAGAGGGCAATGGTGGAGGTGGAGGGGGAGGAGGAGGAGCAGTTTACATTTGCGAAGTGCCAGCCTCTGAGCAGGGGTCTCCCTGGGTGCCCACAATTGCCCTGCAGGATAAGAATTACCCTCCACATTTTACAGAAGGGCAGACACCTTCAGAGGGGGGAGCCCACAGCCCAGGCCACTAAGGTGGGGTTGAGCCTCCACCTAGTTGGTTCCAACACTTCTCAGAGCCCCTGTGTCCCAGGGCTGGGAAGTAGGGGCAGCTGGTAGGAGGGGGAGACTTGGGGAGAAGGGGCATAAGAAGGAGAGAGGTGGCAGAGAGAACGGGCTCTCTGGGAAGGGAGAAGCTCGCGGGAGGTGTGAGTCAGCACGCCCAGGGCCAGGAGTCTTGGAGGAAAAACTCAAGGCCCGAGGCCAGGGCAGGGCAGGTGCCAATAGTGAAATCCACTGCAGGAGGGAAGAGAGAGAGGGAGGCCGAGCTGCTGATGGAACCAGCACTGAAGTGAGAGCTGCTGCAGAAGTGAAAAGTGGCCGGTTCTGGTCGCATTCCCGAGGGGGAGCTGGCAGGAGTTGCTGTGAGGGACAGAGGGGGCTCAAGGAAGTCTCCAAGGTCAGGACTGTCAGCCCTGAGTCCCTCCCAGACAGAGCTTCCAGAACTAGAACCAGCCAGGCAGCCCATCCACACGGACCCCCAGAGCCAATGGCTTTGCCCCCAGAAAGCTCTGCCCACCCTCTGACCTGGGCAGCACCCTGCAGCACTCTCTGCTCTGGTGCTGTGGGCAAGGGGTCCACGCGGGGCTGCAGGGCCCCACTCACCCAAGACTGATTCAGCCAGCTCAGACACGGACCCTGCATTCTTCTTTATAAAGATATAATTCATATACCATAATATTCACCCTTTGAAAGTCCACAGTTTGATGTTGTTTAGTACATTCACAAAGTTGTGCAACCATCACACGGTCTACACCCCACACCCATCAGTAGTCACCCCCCTCCCCCTCCCCCAGCCCTGGCAACCGCTCATCTACTTTCTGTCTCTATGGATCTGCCTGTTTTGGACACTTCATACACATGGAGTCACATGATATGTGGCCTTTTGAGACGAGCTTCTTTCACTTTGCATCATATCTTCAAGGTTCATCCAAGTTGTAGCATGTCAGTGCTTCTCTCCTTTTTATGGCTGAGTAATATTCCACGGTGTGGATATGCCTCATTCATAAACAAGTTTTTGCATGCACGTATGTTTTCATTTCTCTTGGGTGTAAACCCAGGAGTGGAATTGTTTGCCAGGTCACATGGTGACTCTATGTTTAACCTTATGAGGACTGCTGCGCTGTTTCCCACAGCAGCTGCACTGTTTCACAGTCCCACCAGCAGTGTCTGAGGGTGCGTTTCTCTGTGACCTCACTAACACTTACTGTTTGTTGTCTGTCCTTATGATGATTCTAACCACCTATTGGATGTAAAGTGGTATCTCGTTGTGATTTGGGTTTTTTGATTTTTGTTTTTTAACTTTTCACTATGGAACATTTCAGACATTTGTAAGGTAAGCAGAATAACATAATGAACCCCAAGTGCCCCCCACTCGGCTCCAACACTTGCCAGTCCTCTGCCGTTCTCGTTTACTCTCTTCCCACCCCCTCCTCACCCAGAGCCCCTTGCTGTTACCATTCATATTATTTTTAGTTTACAGTTTTACAGTTACCTACATAGAAATGCACAAATCGTAGCTGGACAATTTAACAAGTGGATACACTGTGTGATCCTCACCCCTGTTCATATAGAATATTCCCATCACTCCAAAAGTTCCCTCGAGGACTTTCGTGGTCAACCCCCATGCCCACCAGGGGCAGCCACTGTTTTGATGATTTTGTGCACCAGAAATGAGTTTTTCTTGTTCTTGAGCTTCCTTAACTGTTCTTTGTCATGTGAGAGAGTCCAAGCTCACCTCACCCCTGCCAGTGACAAGACCCACCAATAGGGTGAAAAACCAGGGTTTGCCCAGGACTGAGGGGGTTCCCAAGACCTGGGACTTTCTGTGCTCAAACCCAGAAAGCTGTGGGCAAACCAGGAGAAGCTGTTCACCCTCCCTACAAAATGCAACCAGAAATTTCTCAGAGATAGAAAAAGTAACTTTTTTCTTTCTTCTTTTCCTTTTTTCTTCAAGTATTGGCTGTGCTGGGAATTATTTCCTGAGCTCCAGCCACATAAACCCCAATGCTGGCCCAATGCCGCCCACAGATGCACCATTTCTTTGGGGACTGGTGCTGGAAGGCTGGGCCAGGGATGCAGAGCAGAGCACCATGCAGGTGGAGTGACGTGGCTGAGCTCAGCGTGCTGCAGTGCAGGGTGGTGGCGGGCAGGACAGGCCTGGGAGGCAGGAGCCAGTGGTGCATGGCTTGAATATCCAAACGCCAGCACCAGAGGCAGAGGGAGAGTCCGGCAGTCTTCTCGCCTCTCAGGGGTCACCTTCCTGAGCTGATGGGTCATTGGTTAGGAAAAGTTGTTCCCAGGCAACAAGAGTCTTTTAAGCCTAGGGAAAAATTCCCAGCATGTCAGTGAAAAAGAGGCCTTGAAGGGAGAGTGTAGCCCAGAGTCTGAAAAACTTCCAGGTGCCTCAGAGTCAATGGGAGGTGGGGTGGGGGAGGAGGAGGGAAAAGTTACCAAAATGCAGATTCTTGGGCTCCACCCCAGGATTTTGATTTTGTGATGGGGGACCAAAAATCTGCATTTGTAACAAGCACCCTGGGGGATTCTGATGCAGGGAGTTCTGAATCAGATTAGAGAAATACTGATGGTGTTCCAACCTTTTCATCGGAAACTGAAGCACAGAGAGGGGCGATGAACACAATGAAGTCACACAGCAAGTTTGTAACAGGACTGGGGAATCAGGATCCAAAACTCCTGGGCCCTCCAGGATCCTGAAGCAAACTCCGGGTGGTCCTGGCCAAGACCTCTCGGTGTGTTGGAGAACATCCTCAGATTCCTGTAAACTCCAGCAACAGGAGGAGGCCAGGCCACTAATGTGTGTGATCAATGTGTCATTTTATTAAAATAGCTGCAATGCGTTGTGCCCTTGCTAGGTGCAGCATCCCGTTAACGGCTTTATGTGTGTTATTTCCATTCATCACAGCAACCCTTCAGAGTGCAGAGGGCTGAAAGTCCAGGGGGGTGAGTGATATTCCTAAGTGGAAGAGTGGGATTTGAACCTGGGCCATGGACACCCTGGACTCCATCCCCCAACAGCAATCCCACTGCCTCCCGCCCCTACACTAGGCCAATGGAAGTCAGGGAGTACGTTGCCTGGCCCTGGACAGGCAAGCAGAGATACGGATGGACTAGCCATTTCTCTCTATCCAGCAGCCAGACATAAAGAACATTTCAATTTGGGATTCCTGTGGGCCCAGGTACTGGAAATAATTTCTTTTTCCACTTCAGAGCATTTTAATCCAAAGAAAACTGCAGTTGTCAACATCTCACTTTTCACATGGTCATTCACTCACTCATCTGTCAGTATATACATAATATTTATAGCCAGGCTCTCAACCCTGGCTCCACATTAGAATCATCTATGGGGCTTCTGGAAAATTCTACTGTTCAGCTCAAACCTACATCAATTAAATTAGAATCTCCGGGGGCCTGGCCTGGGCATCAGGATTTTTCAAAGTCTTCAAAGCCCCCCCGAGGTGACTCTAATGTACAGCATTTACTAGATCAGAGCTTCTCAGACTTTAATGTGTGTGTGGATCACCAGGGGATTGTGATAAGAGGCAGATTCTGATTCAGTAGGGATGGAGTTGGGCACGAGATTCCGTTTCTAACAAGCTCCCAATGAGGGGTCTGATGTTCTTGGGTCAGGGACCGTAATTTGAGTAGCAGAGGGGCTAGTGTAACTACCGTCAGGAGCCAGGGACGGGAGCCTGAGTGGCAAACAGTCAACACAGAGCAGCCCCCACCCAGCTGGAGTCTGCTGACGGAAACAGACCCCATGTGAAGAGCTGCAATCACATGTCACAGGGCTGTACTGGGGACTTGGGGGACCTCTCTGGTCCACCAGCCTTCAGGAAACAATGTCTGCTTCTCTTGCTCCCTTACCCCAGAGCCGAGCACAGTGCCTGGCACAAATACATGTTTGTTGACTGAATAAGTGAGGAATGATAGACAAAGGAGTTACAAAATCATGCACAAGGGCTTAGAGGCCTGGATTTGGGTTGGGCTCTACCACCTCCTATGCATGTGAACTCAGGCAAGTCACTTCCCTGCTATGACTCATTTCCTGGGCCATCAAATGAGGTCACACCACCTGCTCACAGCATTGCTATGTGGCTTAAGTGACAACATTAGAGCAGTGCCAAGTGGTACCCAAGAAGTGCTTATGTCAGTTAAGAAGAAGGTTGGCTGCTGTAACAAAGAGGCCCTAATTAGACCAGCTCTAAACAAAGCAGAAGTTGATTTTTCTCTCATGCAATAGTCCCAAGGGGAAAGATAGACTTGATTAGGCATCTCTTGTTCTAACACCCAGATTTTTCCACCGTGATGTTCCCTCCTCCCTGGGGCATTGGTTCAATCTTCCCATCCTGAGCTGGGCTGCAGGAAGGGGAAAGAGTGGGGAGGAGTTCATGCCAGTATCTTATATGGGGACCCAGAGGTGGTTGTCATCACTCCTGTTTCTCATCTATCGGTGAGGACTTAGTCATTTGGCCACACTTAGCTGCAAGGGAGGCTGAAAGGGTGGTCTTTCACCTAGCTGACCCATCATGTACCAGCCACAACCTGAGAATATAAAAGGAGGTTTTGGTGGACAACTAAGTCTGTGGCACAGTGCTCAATCGCTATACACCTAGAATGGCTTTTCAGCATGAAGTCACTTCCCCGGTGCCACACAGTGGCAGGTACACTCTCTACCCTGTGTTTTGTTGCTTCTTTTCCCCAGGGTGAATGCTCTCAACGGTGCTACTATATTTTCATCGTGGAGACCATCTGTGTGGCCTGGTTCTCCCTGGAGTTCTGCCTGCGGTTTGTCCAGGCCCGGAACAAGTGCCAGTTCTTCCAGGGGCCCCTGAACATCATCGACATCCTGGCCATCTCCCCGTACTATGTGTCACTCGCAGTGTCCGAGGAGCCGCAGGAGGCTGGCGAGAGGCCGAGCGGGAGCTCCTACCTGGAGAAGGTGGGGCTGGTGCTGCGCGTGCTGCGGGCACTGCGCATCCTCTATGTCATGCGCCTGGCGCGCCACTCGCTGGGGCTGCAGACGTTGGGCCTCACCGTGCGCCGCTGCACACGCGAGTTCGGCCTGCTCCTCCTCTTCCTTGGAGTGGCTGTCACCCTCTTCTCCCCTTTGGTCTATGTGGCTGAGAATGAGTCCGGGCGGGTCCTGGAATTCACCAGCATCCCAGCCTCCTACTGGTGGGCCATCATCTCCATGACCACAGTAGGCTATGGGGACATGGTCCCCCGCAGTGTGCCGGGCCAGATGGTGGCTCTCAGCAGCATCCTGAGCGGGATCCTCATCATGGCCTTCCCGGCCACGTCCATCTTCCACACCTTCTCTCACTCGTACCTGGAACTCAAGAAGGAGCAGGAGCTTATGCAGGTCCGCCTCCGCCGCCTCCAGAATGCCACCACGGCCAGCGAGCATGAGCTCCTGAACGATGCTCACGACCTGATCCTGGAGGGCCCAGCCTTGCCCATACCGTACATTTAACTCAGAACCCCTTGTGAGTTTGCGGTAGCTTCAACCCATAGCCTTTGGCTGAAACAAGCTAAGACACTCAGGCATAGACCATCTGGTGGTATGTTCCTAGACCTTCAGGAGGGACTCCCAAAGCTAGGAGGGGCGCAAGGCCAGAGACATCCAGGCTTTGTGACCTTAGCCTGCTTGGCCGCGATGATCCAAGCTGAGCACATCTGGCCCACCTGCCTTTTCCTCTCTCCCTGCCCACCTCCCGAGCACATCCAGTCTTGCTGGATTAGGTCAAACTCCCTTCATTCTCTTTTCCTCCCCAGCAGAGTGTTTCATATCCCACTCTGGGTTCTGAATGCCCACTGAACTGGTCACCAATGACGTTTGAGTGTCGATCCTACAGAATTCCGTTTTCCCCCTAAAGCCCCCTTTCCTGGGCCACGCCACCACCAGAAATGGGAGGGCCCGGTCACTGCAATCCCTTCTGATGAGATCTCTCCACTCAACCCTTCCATGGGGCCTGTAGGGATCAGTATATTCTTCCTGCCGACCACCACCATGGCATTTTCCTAGCGCAGCTTCCTTCCCCCCAGCTCTGGAAGCTCTTAGCTGAGAAGGCACAACTGGCCTCTTTGCAGTAATCCCATGTGGAGGGCTGGTGGCTGCAAGCCTGCCATCCCCCCAACATGCCTGGGACCTGGGCAGAACCACTTGCCAGCACGGCAGGCCCTCCTTGGCTGACTGGACTCATGGTGGGACATTCTCCAGTTATCCAGCTCTGGGCCGTGACAGAGACTAACTCTTTCAGGACTCTGCATTGTCCCTTGAGAGAACCGCTCCTGCAGCTGGTTCCTCTTGCACTGTGGGGGTCCTCGGCTTTCCATCCTCGGCCAAGCCACCACAGACAGAGTGCAGCTTCAGCACTGAAACAAGGGTGGCCTTAGGGTCGGCTCCTTGCTGCTCCCCAGACCAGGTTCCTTATTGCCAGAGGATAGACATTCTCAGTTTATGTTTAAATGTATGTATTCATCTGTTCATTTAACAGATTCAACTCTGTGTTCAGCGGAGGAGGCAGAGGTAGGACTGAACCATTAGAGAGAAAGCAGCACATACTGAGGCTTGAGAGGAAAGAGCAAAGACTCTGAGCACTCGGCTCCTGAAACGCTTCCCAGAGGCATAAGGAGGGGTCAAGGGAGGAGGGGTATTCTGGGAGATGAAGCTGGAAAGGTGGGTTGGGATGAGAAGGTGGTGGCCTTGAATCTTTCTAGAGGACGGAGTGATGTGGACGGTCCATGGGTTAGGATGATGATGATGGTTGGATGGGATGGGGGAAGACCAGTTTGGGATGGAGAATGATCTCACACTTCAGGAAAGACATGAGGGCCTACCTCCTCTGTGCTAATTGTACAAGGTCGTGTCCAGTCCTGGTGTCTTACCCTTTGTTCCCCAGCAGAACACACCTGGGAGATGTCTCAATGGCACTTCCCAAGAGTGACCCAGTTCCACACAGGTGCTTGCTGTCAGCTATGAGTCCAATGGAGAAAGGACGCAGCAGCACAGACCTGCGCTCTGGTGTGTTCATGTGCTGCCAGTCCTTCGCTCCACTAGTATTTAGTGAAGGCCTGCTATTTGCAATGCCAGGCAGCTGCATGGCCAGGGGCTCTGGCCCAGGGGTGCCCCGCACCAGCATCTAGCTTCAAGAGAGCCTTGGCCTTGTGGGGAGCCCTGGTTTCCTTTGAGGCCTCCAGATGTCCTCCCAGCTGATGCAGGCACATGTCCCCATCCCTCTAAACCCCAAGAATCAGCAGGGTGCCCACCAGTTCTTCTCAAGCTGATATTTCTCCTGATAGGCTCTTTGCATAGTGGTGTGGTGGCCATCATACAGAGAAAGCCCCCTATCAAATCCCCACCCTGGGTGCACCACTGTGCCCAGGAAGTGACAATCAGAGTCTTGTGTGCATGTGGTCACGACTCCATGTCATGAGGCACCTTGGATGACAGCCATGTGAATCTTCAGTAGCAGATTAATTTTTTAAATATAACTATTCTTAGGCAAGATATGGAAAAGTTAAAATAAACCTTCCCATTTACTCTTTTACTAGGGGCTAGACAAATTGGGTACTTGCTGGTGCCCAGGTTTTCTCCCTGTGTGACCTTGGGCAGGCCCCTTTCCCTCTCAGTCAGCTGCAAGGATGGGGCTAGATCTGTGGTTTTCTGACTAGAGTTCCACAAAGCACCCTCAGGGGCTGCCACGTGGTGGAGAAGACCAGCCAAGCAGGCAGAGCTCTGTATCCTGGGGGCAGACTTTGCAAATAATGATATTTAAAAGAATGCACAAATTTCTAGACACCCGACACCCTCTCTCCTTCCAGTAAGAACTATCCACAGCCCTTTGAACTGAGGTGACGAGCTCACCCCTGGAACCAGAGAGGCATCTTCGGCAGCCTCTGGAGGACCTGGGACTCACCCCCACCCCACCCCCACAACTGCCCCCTACTCCTGATCAAAGACCTCTTTTGTGCTGTGCACCTGGTGCAGTGACTCCTAATGACAGCTCTGCCCATCGCTGTAACAGCTTTCACCAGGCATCTCCATTTTCCTCTGTTTCACATTCCAAGCATCTCAACAACAGTGTGGCAGGGCTAAAAGAAAAGTTTAAAATCGAAATTAAGTGAACCATCACCAACATTACAAAATTTTATGTCTTAATACACGCTCAGTTGAAAGTCTCTACCAAATTAGAAGTGAAAAATTGGAATTGATTGCTCACATGTGGGGCTTAATTAAACGCTCTATTTTTTCTCCCTGGTAATGGTCCCAAGAGGCAGTTCTAGATTGTTTTAGTCTAGTCTGGCTGGGTAGCCTTTGCTTTCTACTGATTGGATGGTGTGGGAGTGACGAGCAGGTTGCTAGGCAGTTTCTTCATCCCCATTGGCTGAAAGGAGGCTGTGAGTCCCAGAAGGGCTCGTTTTCTCTGAGGCCAGAGGGCATGACCGTGGCCAAAGGCAGACGCTTTGCAGCTGAAGGCAAAGAGGAAACAGACCTTCACTTCAAGCCATTTTCATGTTGTGTTGTAGACATGTCTTCCAGAGGGAACTAAAATTTTGGTTCAGCATCTCTCTAGCCAGACAGAGTTGAGTACGAGAAGCAAGTTGGGGAAGAATGAGTTAATTTTTCAATGGAGTGAAAGGGATACAAGTGGGCTTGACCCAGAACTCTACCAGGGATCCATTGACTCTATTTTGATGGCTTTTAGGACTTGAGACTACGGCAACTGGAAGTCCCATCAGAAAACAACTGGGGAGTCCGAGAAGGGAGTTTCCATGGAGTTTCTATGAACCTCTGGGGATTATGAGCATTTCAGAATGCAAAGCATCCGGTGATTTCATCAGATTCTCAAAAAAATCCATAACCCCTCAGAAAGGATAAGAAGTTCTAAAGAAAATCATCTCCCTCATTTTAAGATGGAGAGACCAAGGCTCAGAGAGGGAAAGCTACCCACCCAAGGGCATACAGTCACTTCGTTTAGTTAGATCCATGTATCCTGATTCCCAGCAGAACACTGTTTTGAGTTTATCATGCTGCAGCCCTTAGGTTCATCTAAAACAGTGTCCAAGCCCTCAAACAACATACGTATTCAAGATGAGATTTTAACAGCACTTTGCCATGCTGCCTCGATCAGAGTAAGTATGGTTGTCGGGGTGTCCCAGGCACATTGTATAACAGTGGACACAGAAATCGATTTCACGGAAACTTTTCTCATTTACCCCATGGAGAGGTTGGACGAGGGGGTTGCTACACTCCTTCCCAGCTTGGACAATCTGTGATTCTGGGGAAAGAGAGCTCATTGTGATCATGTATACTGTGGAGAGAGGCAGGTAAGAGCAAGGAGAGGAGTGATCAAGAAAAACAGACTGTGGTCCCTTGACTATCCACAAAATTCCCCCTTTGGCAAAAAATTGGCAGGTAATTTGAGTTTGAATGTAAGTTCACTGAGATCTTTCCCCACCACCTACTCCACAAGTTCCAACCCACCCCACTGCCCCATCCCTGAAGGTGCCTGGCTACATGGCTGCACACACTCCAGAGGCATGTAAACTCCCTCCTTCCTCTTCCTCGCATTGATATGTTAATAGTGGGCCTCACTTACTGAATGATTACTAGTGCCAAGCAATTGATTTTTTAACTTTTTGTTTGGAAAATATGTCAAACCCAGAGGTCTATGAACCTCTGGGGGTTAGGTGTATTTCAAAGTGCAGCGTGTCCAGCAATTTCATCACATTCTCAAAGGCATCCATCATCACCCCTCTCCCCCGCAAAAGGATAAAAAGCTCTAAGGTAAACCAACTCCCTCATTTTAGGATAGCAAGCCCAAGGAGACCCTAAATACCCCAGTGTGTGAAATCTAAGAACAAGGATAGTCTCTTCCATAAACACAGTGCAGTTATCAACCTCAGCACATAAAATTCTGCTGCCATACTCTAATCGAATCTACTGTCTGTTCTGATTTTGCCAGTTAATAATATCCTCTATAGCCTTCTCCCTCCCGTACAGGACCTGGCCTAGGACTAGATACTGTGTTTGCCTGTCCTATCTCCTTAGCCTCCTGTAATCTGGGCTGTTTCCACAGCTTTTCTCTGACTTAGATGACTTTGAAATTATTGGTGAATATAGCACACACTTTCTTTTTTTATATGTATAGAACGGTCCTTGTTTTGTGTCTGATGTCTCTTCAACCAGAGCACTGCATAAGCAAGGTGTGTCACTCTCAGGGCATCACATCTGGGGTGCCATGAGTCATTTATTTGGGAGGTGACTCCAGGAAATGCTGGCAGGGGAGTGAAGACTGAAAAGGGGGAGGCAAGGGGGACTGGGGAGTGGTGGCCCAGCCTAAAGACACTCAAATAAAAAAAAAAATTAAATGTTGTTCTGTTACCGGGCTGCATATCCAGGTTCTTGATCTGTGAAAGAAGAATCTTTCATAGACCAGTAAAAGGAAAGGAAGAGAGGGACAGAGAAATGGAACACGATAGGGCTTTATCATTATGCGAAGGCACACACCAATGCGCACAGGCACCTTCAGCAGAGAGACACGCAGGTGCCCTGACCTTCTCCATCCTCTCTGTCCCACGTGCAAACTCCTGATGGCTGCTCTCTGCTCCTCCTGTCCTGCCTGGTGCACAGCCCTGACAGATCCAGTCTGAATATTTATGAGCAGCCTTCCTGGAGTGTGTCCCTACTTTGTCCTGCCTCAATTCCCGCCTGAGAGAGTTTGCTCCCATAAATATTTCTGGGGTGCTGAAGGCCACAGATCCTGTCAGTCTCCTATAGCTGCTGTCTGCTGGGTCAGAGCAGTTGTCCCTACCTGTCTCTGGGAGCACAGCTCCCCACCTAGACTGTGGAGCAGTCCCAGGGAAGGCTCAGGTGTGTAGAGGTGCAACAGTTTGTATCCTTGAAGCACCATGATGGTTTTTGGATGGCAGTTACTCTGTGAGAACTTGGAGCAGGAGAGCTAATGCCCCCTCAGAGACTGAGCCTGAACCGCTTGGCTCTGCTGCAAAGGCTTGCCAAGACTCTGATTGGTCCCTGCTCCCAATCTCTTGTCACCTCAAGGTCTTGCTGGAGGGGTGGAGTCAGCATAAACTTGTTGATGTCTTCCTTGTCTTCTCAGGGTCTGCAAGTGTACAGCCTCGGGCTGGCTGGAAAACAACTCCACATTCATGTAAATAGTGTCATTTTGCTATAGGAAAGAGAGAACTCAGAGAAATGCATGTTAAGAAAAGTATCCTTTTAAAAAATTTCCTACAGCCCATGTGGTTTTAGGTCCCAACATGGTTTCAGTCCTGTTCATTCCAACAATTTTCTATGTCAATACTTAAGAGTTAACAAGCTATACATTAATTGGTACATCCACAATCTCAAGAACTTACATCAATTCTTTTGCTTAGGAGCAGGATGTCTCATCAAAGGCATAAGCCCACTTTCAAGACAGTGGATACTTTTGGAGAACTGCTTGTGTAGAGAAGACATCATTTTCTCCTTTTTGATCAACACATTCCTCTGGAAAGCATTGACAATCAATTTTCTGATTGAAAAGGTCTTACTTTTCTTTGGCACTGGGAAGGCTCATTCCCCGGTAGACTGATTCCTTGGAGCTGGGAAAGCTTTTTACCAGGAACTTATGCCCCATGTCAGGGGTAAAGGTGAAAGAGCATCTAGGCCATATTAAGGCAACATGAAGTGAGATCAGTAAGTTAGAAGAGGCATGCCATTTTATAACCAATGTTTCCAACTGCATCCTGTCACAAAGAGAGAGCAAACTCCCGACGATCCTGTGCAAATAACTATATTGTCATAAAAATCATTAAGATACTCACAAAAAGTTTTTAATTCTAGAGGGATCAAATAGGGAAAAAAGCAAATGCTTCCATCTCTGTTCTTAAATTACATTTTACCAAGTTGCTGTAAGTTATAGATAGCTTAAGAGAGATGTTTCCCCAATTCTAGAAAACAAGACATTTATGTAAAGAACCGAAAATAAAAGTTACAGAATATTATGTTTATCAGTCACCTAATTTCATGTAATTACCTTTTGCTTTGCTTGATCTTGATCAGCGGTCTCACAAGCCCATCGGTTTCTTATTAGAGTTCTGAAAAACTTTTACTTTGTTGGTAGATCTTAAAGTTATTTGAAACCTGTGCTTAGGATTCTTTTCATTTTCACTGACTGTGAGCAACAATACTTAAAATGACTATGACAGCAAAATTTGGTGATTTCTGTGGCATACAACAATTTCAAATTGCCAAAATTATGACTTATAGCATTTATACCCAGACACACCCATTTTCTAGGAACCTGATATGATTTTGGTATTAATAACATCTCAGTATAACACAAAGAAGGTCAAACATTATTTCTTGTTTTAACAATGCTTCCCATATTTAATCTATCAAATAATTCAATTGGTTTTGATACCTCTCTTTTATACATATCATTTGAGAAGCTCCAGGACCTTTGGAACCTTTGAAAGTTAGTTCAAGTCAAAAAGACTGAATTTTAAGAATTTGTTTTTTGAGAAGTTGTCAAACAACAAAGGCTTAAAACAATTAAATAAGATAATAAACCCATTATAAAATAAAACCAAAGTGACAAAAGATTTCAAAGGCACAAGCAAAAGAAATTGTCTGGAAAAAAGCACAGAATGCATTTCCTAGGCCAGTTAGCTAAGAGATTTTTTTTTAAAGTTCACAATTTTCTATTAAGTGCAGTTCAGTGCTTACAGAAAACCTGGTTGGTCAAACATAGGAGAGCCAGCTCTCGCCCCACATCAGAGTATTTTGATGTCAAAGCCTGTATTAGTCTATTTCTGTTGCTTATAACAAAATACTTGAAACTGGGTAATTTATAAAGAAAATGAAATTTATTACTTACAGTTTCTGAGGCTGGGAAGTCCAAAGTCCATCTGGTGGTGGTGACAGTGACCCAGGGGTCTCACATTGCAAGATGATGGAAGCAGAGAGAGCAGAGAGAGAAACAGAGAAAGACTCTCCTTTTACAGCCGTCAGAACCACGCCTCTGACCACCGTTTTTAATCCATTCACTACTTCACGGTCCTATAATCCAATCACCTCTCCAAGGTTCCACCTTTCAATGACCATAATTGGATTTCCCACCCTCTTAACAGTCACAGTGGGGACCAAATTTCTAATCCATAAAACTTGGGGGACACAATTCAAGCTTCAATGAGTTTTGTGGAGAAATAATTCAATCCACTACAATGCCCAATTTTTAGAAAAACTTAGACATAATTCACTTTAAATTTTAGCTATTTAAAAAAGTTTCTCTTGTAAATTTACCCTTCACAAATCATTATTACAACTTAATCAGACCTTCTGTTTTTGTCCTATGCTTTCTACTTTCTAAATAGCCAGTCTTTGTACTCTAGGACAAAAATACACTACATAAGTTGCTTTCTCACACAAAAGTATTCTCTTTTCTTTTTAACCTTCCTAACCATAAGGGCATCTTCATATCCATAGCTTTCTTCACATCTCCTCTTCTACATAATTGTTTCTTTTCTTATCAAAACTAAATTGGCTTTGTTTGCCTAGGAATTACATACAGAATGATCTTTCTGTTTTAGGCTGGGTTCACCACTTTAGCCTTAAAAAGCCTCTAGCAAAGACAAATATAATACTGTTTAATTTGTAAACCCAGGCAAAGACGTATGCTGATAATTCTAAAAACATTTTTCATAGCAGTCTGATTTTAAACATTTTACCGCCCCCCCCCCGCCTTTTTTTTTTTTTTTTTTTTTTTTTTGGCAGGCTTGTGCTTGAACATTTGCAGAACTCTGTGCACAGATAGACACATTTCATCCAGAGACGTAGATAATTGTAACTTTGTGGATCAATTTTTGTTTCTTAAGCTTGCCGAGATGGGCTGGACTGTGAGTGGCTCACTCGGGAGAGTGTGGTGCCGATAACACCAAGGCCACGGGTTCGGATCCCTATATAGGGATGGCTGGTTAGCTCACTTGGGAGAGCGTGGTGCTGACAACACCAAGTCAAGGGTTAAGATCCCCTTACCGGTCATCTTTAAAAAAAAAAAAAAAAGCTTGCCTAGAGAAACTCAGAAAGAGAGGAAAAAAATTTTCTTCTTCTTTTTGGTCATCAGGTTTTTAGTGACCAAAAGGCACAAACTTAGTTACTCAAACCCAAGCATGCAGAGCTTTCCTGGACATACAAAATGCTGGCTTTTTTAAATTTTATTTTATTTTTTATCCTTGAGTCATTTTTCATACCCAAATAGGACTTTTTAACGAACAGTATAGAAAGAGTGTTACAGAAGAGAAAAGATACACAAAAAGGGATACACAGCAAAAGTGAGGAAGTCTGCAAAGCACACGAGATTCAATACACTGGGAAGTGAAACATGCAGCAGGGACATAGAAAGGAGAGGCCATCCCTCATGCCCTCATTAATTTGGCTGCTGTAATTACTCTTTTTAAACCATTAGCCTATGTCTTAGCTACGGAGTTCCCTTGCAGGCTACAACTAAGTACTGTTTTAGTCACTGCAGGAAATAGTCCACCTTTCATCTTTAGCTCAGAATATCACACAAACAGTGTTTCTAAATGAGCCCTGAGGCTCTGTTTAGGAGCTGTTCATCAAGGATGTCAGGCTCTGGGAGAGGGGTAGGCTTCACTTGGATCCATACATAGCAAATCGGTCAATTTTCTTTTAGTTTTGGATCCTGATATAAGGACATAAAGGCCTGGACATATGAGACCTTTCTCCATTTATGGGCCCTGTGGCATAAGAGATCCAATCGCAGGATGGTGTTGTAATTTAGAGAGCCATTTTGGAACCTACGTTGGGACCAAGCCAAATTGTAGAAAAATATGAGTTTTTGTTACACCTCTCACTGTGTAATGGAGATGCAAAAGAGATTACTCAAAGCAAATATCAGTGCAATGAGAAGTCCAAAGGGACTGCATCAAGACGACTCCTTGTAGGAAGGAGAAGCAAGGTGCAGCTCCAAGTCAGTTTTTGCTTCAGTATTTATTGTAAAGACAAGGAAGTTACAGAAGAAAAAACAAATGGTTAATCAATCATAGTAAGCACATAAAGAAACTGGCTACATAACAATTTTCATCCAAGCATGCATGGTTCATAATAGTTTAAACAATATACAGTCAAAAAAGTCATAAATCTAAACTATGTGATGTTCAAAAGAAACAATAAGATAATCATTAAAGTGCCTGCTTCTTAAGAAACTCAAAGAAACGGCTTAAAGCAAAATGTGGAACGCCCCCCATGTACTCACATATTTTCCCATCACTTAAGGTTTGCTGTATTAAGGGTTACTGCCCTCAGAACAATCCCTGCTCTGCTTCGGTTCTCTTGTCCACATTAAAGGCTTTAGTTCTGTGTAAGTTTCCTTCTTACAGAATCTTCCAACAAACTCATTATATTAACAATCACTGTATGCAGTGCCTTACCTGACCAGTGATTAGGGTTGATTAGATGGGCTCTTGCCCCCTATCTGTAGGCTCTTGCCTCCTAGCTGAGGACTTTTGTCCCATACATGCATTACCTAAAAACCCTATCTAATAATAAAATAAGAATCAAGATTTCTATCTGTCTACAAGTTATTGTTTTTTTTTTTCAAGTCATCTAGTTTAAAATAGCTACAGTCCTTTAATATGCATCCCAGAGGTGACTGTTCAAGGATTGCTAGAGTATTTCCCATCTTGTCTCCTATGGGTGTGAGAAAAAGAGAGTTGGGGAAAAAAGAAAGAGAGAGAGAGAGTCAATCACCAAGGAGCAAGTGTCCTTCTCCTGGTATGCTCTCCACTCAAGTAGATGGGGAGGCGTCCCTCGGCCTTCTACGACTGGGGCCCATCTGAAGGTGTCCCTTTCTGATGCAGACATTTTGTCCTTGGACATCTCCAAGTCAGAGGAGCTTGATGCTCTGTCCCCTCATCCCTAGGAATCCCATATGGGTATCGCACCCTGCGGACTCTTTTTTCTCATGATAAAGCTGGTGCCTACCAATAAGTTTAGGTGTGGGACTAGAATGCAGGCCACTCGACTGGTCATCTGCATAGGAGACAAATGGGCTAACTGCCAGTTGGCCCTTTTACCAAAGATTTCAGTAGAACATTGAACGCAAGGGCCACAGGTGGTATGGGGTCCATTTGTCAGAGCACATTACACCCAGTCTGAGCCCCAGCCAGTTCTACTGAATAGGTCTGTATGGCTTCCCAGCCAAACACTTAGTATGCTAAGTAGTTCCATAGATCTCTAGCAAAAGTTAGTCATGAGGCAGCAATCCTTGAATTTTGTGGAAAATATCTCCTATTTGTCATTTACTTTGTATAGTTTACTCAAAAGGTGAACACAAATCTTTTATTACCTGGTATTAATATTACATGAAAATCTCATTTAAAAGAAGGAAACCAAATTTTACTTTTTGTACCAGTGTACTATTAATAGTACAGCTAATTTTAATAAAAATTTACAAATAAATCTGTCTAATCTCAGTTTTGACCACACAAGGTAATAGTAACTTTTACAAGCTCTTACAAACCTTTAAATACTTTTAAACCAGACAAATTTTTCTGTTAACAGAAACGTATTACATCGTCATGCCTTCTACAACCTTTACCAAAAACATGTTTTACTTTTTTTCACATCCTACTTTCTTTAAATGTCCCGTATATAAAATCTTCTTATACCTAGCAGTTTGAATTATGTGTATTAACTATAATTAACTCTTAGTAACCCTAATTTCCAGTGAAAAACCTAAGAAGCAAGCAATTTTGAACTGTTTTATGTTAATATTTATATATAAAAACCATTTCTAATTTCTGAAGAGACATGTTTTAAATTTTTTTAACAGATCCAAATATATTTTGCCTTTTAAAAATATATCACATAAAAACAATGTTTCTGTACTGAAAGCCTCAGACATTTATGGTTACCTATTACTTAATTTAATATAACATGACTTTAAGATTTCGAATAACTGAAAAGAATTTTGAAACTATGACAATTTCATTTGTAAGCTACACTCTTATCAACCAATACTAAATAAGGCCTTTGAGATGGTGGACGTAGGTCCCTTTTCCCTAGCCATCCTGGGTGCCAAGTACCCATGTGGCATTTAGGACCATGTGGCATCCGGGCAGTCGTGTGGAGTCCGAGACAGAGGGCAGAGTACACAAAGATAATGTCTAAAGGATATTGTCCTTCCCAGCATGATCAGGAGGCAGAGCTAAGACAAGGAGGAGACCATATTGGGTTTTGTCCTGCAGCTGGTGGCCCATGTGCTGTGGAGACATTATGTCCTTTGACCTCACCACAGTTGTTTAGACCGCAGAATTCACAGGCTTAAAACCAAAGACAAACTGAGAACAGGACATATGCAAGGCTTTGGGGAAACCCAGTAGCCAGTTCTCCTACAGTTTTTAGTTTATAAACAAATTAAGCAAGTATCAAATATACTACAAAAGCAACAATCTTATGACCTTAAAATATCAGAGACAGTATAAACTGTGTGCTGACCAAAAGATAAATCTAGGTGTAAAAAAAAAGTATATCAAATTTTGGAAACACATCTATTTTATCAACAATTTTATAAACTAAAATCATGTGAACATGAAAAGCATTCACGTTTATCCAGTTAATCACTGTGCATTGTTTCTAAGCCAATTTGGTACCATATAGACAATACACAGATGCGTGTAGACATGAACATGTAGACATAACATACAGCTAAAATATGTACATATGCAGACATTAAAAAAGCCCACATAAACAAAGATCTTATAGCTTTTGTTTAAAATGTTATTAATGAGACAGATACAATATAAAACTCACTAGTTTAAAAAGGACAGTTGGATTTAAATCACGTCTCTGCAAAGGAAACAAGTTGAAGCTTATCTGCCCCACATGACAGAAGCCCACACTGAATTTTCAGAGAAACCGAGGCAGCAAATTTACATTGCAAAGCACAGAGAGAGAACGCAGGCCTTTTTAAGAAGGAGTTTGTGTGTCAGAGGAGACACAGATGACTTTCGTTTGTTTTTTTAAGAAATGGATGCCAAGATCAAATAAAATCATAGAACTCCACCGTAGAATTTCCTTAACTGGGTTACTGAGCTACGGGCTGAGCCAATGAACAAACAGAGCCAAAGCCCTTCGACTCTTGGGGCTCCAAGAGGAAGGCAGCAGATCCGGAAAGGAGGTCAAGGCCACGCCACGGCTGTGTTTCTCATGAGGCCTCAGAGTCTTTTGGCAAAACGTTAACAAGAGAGCACATAGAGATTCAAGGAGAAAAGGCTTTCAATTGCCTAGTTTATTTGGGGAAAAGCAAAAATCCCAGAGAGAAATGAGGGCCTAAAAGAAAAATACATTCAAAGAAGACCAAACAGTTGCAAAGTAACTGCCTCAGACATGGTCACCAAAGTCATTCAGCTCAGAAAGAAGTTAAACAGAACAAGATTCCTAACACTGTGTGCACTAGCCACCCGGACACCTCTGTGAGGAAGAGAACATGTCCCTCTTGCAGATGAATCAGGTCCTGAGACTCAGAGCATGTCATCTCTCCCCACCTGTGACAAGGAGGGGATCCTCTGTTGTCTTTCTCTGACTTGGTCAGCTTGCGGGTAGCCAGCCTCCCAAATTCTTAGAGCGGAAAGGACGTGAAGGCCCAGGAGACATAATTTGGCAGGCCGCACAGCCAGGGGTGGCAAAGCCAGGACTCGAAGCCCGGGCTCTAGACTCCCAGCCTAGTGCTCTCAGCTTGCCTGATCCCCACCCACTGCCTGTTTCTGTCCAACTCTGACATCTAACCAGGGGCACCTCCAGGAATACAGTGTTGATTAAAAATAAGACAGAGGGAAGCTGCTGTCCCTGCAGGGCCTGGGGCCTCCTTGGTAATCCATAGCTGTCCCTTGGGAAGTGGCCCTTGCTGAGCCTGAGCGAGCCCAGCCCAGCCTCACTGGCAGCCAACTTCCTGATGACACGTGGAGAGCTGCTGAGGGCTTTCATAACTCACCTCTGCTGTAAAGGGAGAAAAGCCGAGGGGAACGCTGGCTCCGTGTGATGCAACTCTGGAGCAAATTTGGGCACCCTGAGCTAAAATTAGCCAATCTTGCTGCTTCCGAAGGCTTCCATTGTTCTTGGCCAGCAACCTTCCTGAATAAGATCCCATTGGGAAGTTCGGCACTTTCACCCTACACCTTCCTAATGGAGCTTTCAGGGCTCCCCCACCGCAAGAAACATTAGACTGTATGAGGAAGTAATGCTGGGCTTCTCTGGTGTATGGGGGCAGGTCCAGTCATGAGGCTTGCTGGGGTTGACCTTGGGGATGTGGGAGGAGATGAGGAGCTCAGGGGGTGGCAGGGGCCAGGGGTCACAGTTATGGCCTGAATGTTTGTCCCCTCCAAAGCTCACGTGGAAGTGATCCCCAGTGTGGCAGTGTTGAGAGGTGGGGCCTTTAGGGGGTGATTGGATCATGAGGGCTCTGCCCTCGGGAATGGATTTATCCATTCATGGATTAATGGATTAATGGGTTAATGACTTAATGGATGAGCAGGTTATCACAGGAGGGGCACTGGTGTCTTTATAAGGAATAGAAGAGAGCACGTTAATGCTCTTGCCCTGTTGTCATGTGATACTCTGCACTGCCTTGGGGACTCTCCAGAAAGTCCCTGCCAAGAAGATGGCCCTCATCGTACACACTCCCTGGACCTTGGGCTTTCCAGCCTCCCAAACTATAAGAAATAAATTCTGTTCCTTTATAAATTACCCAGCTTCAGGCATTCTGTTACAAGCCACAGAAAATTAAATAATACAGTCACCCACCCTTGGCCACCACCAAGACCTGAGTCAGAAGTTGGGTGGAGCAATGGTTGGCTTCTGGGGCAGTGTTTCTTAGGGACCTACTACGTACCAGATGTTCTGGCACTGTGGAGACAGAGGTAAGCAAGACAGACACCCATGTGGCCTGGGTGGAGGGACGAGGGGAAGACAGACCACAGATAAGTAAAGAAAGCAGTAAACGAGACAAGCATCACTCGCGATGAGTCCTAGAGGGAAGAAGGCCAAGGAGTGACAGAGAATAGCTGTGCGTGGGGACATAGGGGTTGCCAAATTTGGACAGACTGCTGAGGAAGTATATCTTGGTTCTCTCAGATCCGCGGGTTCCCCCAGAAGCAGAGCCTGTGGAAAGGATTTGAGTGCAGACATGTTATTTGAAGATGATCCCAGGAAGCACTGGTCAAGGAGAGAGAAGTGAGACAGAGGAGGGAAGACAGCCAATCGGGGGGTGTGATCAGGCTGTTACCCACATGGGCAACTGGAATTCAAGTCCCTGGGGGGACTCTGGGAGACAGTGAACAGAGGGGGAAATGCCAAGGGTTTATTTTGCAAAAGTAAATTTCACTCTATGCTAGACTCCCATTCCAACGTCCCAAGGGTGACAGCTCTAAGAATTTTCTAGAACACACCCATAAATGCCAGTTAGGAATGTTTTTTTCCAAGTACAAGAAAACCTATTCAGAATTTATTAGACAAATAAACAAATAAAAAGAATTACTGGCTCTTATAAATGAAAATCCAGATGGAGTGCAGGTGTGGTATAACCCAGGGGTTAGGCCAATGTCACCACTGTCAAACAAACTGGCTCAGATTTGCAGCATCTTCCCTCTGCCTCCTAGGTGTGTCAGGCTTTCCTCATGGCCACAAAGTGGTTGCATGAGCTCCAAGTGTTACACCCTCACTCCACTAAGCCAACTGAGGAAAAAAAGCCTCTTTTCCCCAGGATCTCAAGCATGTGCTTTCCTTGAGTCTTCCTCATTAAAAGTGGGGAGGGGGAGTTTGCTGGGGGAAAATGAGGGCACTGTTCCAAAAGGGAAGGAAACGTGTGCAGGCAGCAACCCCGGGCAATGACCACAGTGTCTGCTGGTTGTTGACTGCCAGCTGGGTCCTGTTTCATCTCGTCAAAAGCATCACTTAATCCTCACGGCAACCTTCTGAGGAAGGTACTATTATCTCCATTTCATAGATGAAGAAACTGAGGCACAAGGAGTTTAAGTAAATATTCCAAAGTCACCTGGCTGTCAGTAATGAATTCAGGATTCAAACCAGGTCTGTCTGGATCCAGACTCTATGCTCTTGACTTCTACATCTTAAAGCCTTCCAAAGCCCTACATCATACACGTATATTCCTATTTGGGATACTGTCTCTCACTACACAAGTGATGTTAAGATCTAATTCTCTCTATACGATAGTATTCCAGAGCTCAGGTATTTGTGTGTTTTTTAAAAAGAAATCCATTAACAGATAAGTGGATAAACAAACTGTGGTCTATCCATACAATGGAATATTATTCAGCAATAAAAAGGAATGAAGTTCTCATACATGCTACAACATGGATGAACCTCAAAAACATTGTAAGTGAGGGAAGCCAGACACAAAAGGTCACATGTTGTATGATTCCATTTATATGAAATGTCCAGAACAGGGTTGGGAGGAAGGGGACTGAGGAGTGGCTACTTAAAAGATATGGGGTTTCTTTTGGGGTGATCCAAATTTCCCAGAATTAGGTGGTGGTGGCAACTACACAACTCTGAGAATATACTAAAAATGATTGAACTGTACACTTTTTTAAAAAATTATTTTTTTAATTTATATTTTTGTTGAATCAAAATTGATTATACATATTTTTGAGGTTCAACATTGAGATATGTTGACCAAATCAATATTACTAGCATATATAATGTTACAAATCATAATTATTCTTTATGCCCCTTATCCAGTCTTCCCCCTCCCCATCTCCCTCCCCCCCCACCTTGAATTGCCCTAGATTTCCTCTCTGTCTCTGAAAGAATAATGGTTACTCTGTTGATCTGTTGCCTAGATGATCTGTTCAATGCTCAGAGGTGTGATTGGGTCCCCCAATATTACCATAGAGCAGATGCTTCTTCTGTCACTCTGAAATGGGCTTTGTGGAGAGAGACATCCTCTTCTTTTCTTTATCTCTGCTGGCGACTCTCCTTGTGTAGATGCACTCCAGTGGCTGGCAGACCATCTGCATGGTGGTTGTGATGTCTAGCTGCTTTCACAGCGGCCATGGTTATTGTGGTGGTTGTGGTGGGCAACCCACGTGGAGGTGATGTTTTTGGCATGCTCCTTGGCACTGGCACAGTGTGCCTAGTTGTGGGAGGGGGGTCCAGCCCACTGCTCCAAGCCTCCAGTTCCCAGGCAGGCCCCAAGTTGCTGGTGGTGTGCCTGGGCCGGAACTAATTTTTTGTCCTTTGCTTGCTTCTAACTGTGGGAACTTCCTGTGGGAACCAGTACTTGAGCTGTGTGGTTCAGCTAAATTGCTGCTTTGCTGCTGTTTCCCTAGGGAAGGCTTTTTGTGCAGGTCAAGTTTAATAGTTGACCTTATAGGTACTTCTGGTTCTCCAGAGACCAGGTGGATCTGGGTTGTGTAGAAACTTTGATCTGAGCCTGAGTTTTTTCATCAAACTGCACCCCATGCAATTCTGCATTCCCAACCAGTCTCCTCTCAGTGGTCCTGTGCTGATTGGGGGGGCGGGCTGGCTGTCCTTGCTATGTCCCAGTGTTTTCCCGGTGGGCCTGTCTCCCCCACTGCCCATGCTCCAAACACTTCCCACGGGATGGGCCCTGTGCTGGTCCCTTGCAATGACTCACCGGCCTCTGAATGGCTCCCTTTTTTCAGTTATTCTGGCTCCTCGCTCCTGTGTGGGTCCACAGGAACCCTATTAGTGGTCTTGCTGGCCTGGGGGCCACCAAGGCCCTCTTCTCCCCTGCCGCCTCCAAGTAACTCCGTCTGAAGGGCACAGCTGCAGCTTCTGCCAACTCCTGCTCCCTGTGCTCAGCAGCTCCAGCATTAAAGCGGCCGCAGCCTGAAACGCTCAGAGCAGTTTTTTCTTTCTCTCATTGTGGTTTCTCCCCCTTCATGAACTCCATAGGTCTCTCCTCCTCTTCCCCTGAGCTCCAGCGGCCCCAGCTTGGCTGATGTTGCATTTTTATAGTTGTAAATTGGTTGATTTGTGGGAGAGAGTGACGCTGGGGACTGTCTATTCTGCCATCTTGACTGGAACTCCTGAATTGTACACTTTTAAAGGGTGAATTTTATGGCATGTGAATTATATCTCAATTTTTTAAAAGGAGGAGGAGGAAGAGGGGAGACAAACAGCATCCATCGGCAGGGCTGTGCTGGCGCCTCTGGCCCTGCTTGGGGAGCAGAGCTGCGTGACCCTCCCTCAGCAACTGCGGGGCCTGGGTCAGGCCAGGTCACAGTCACATAGATGGGTAGTGCTAGAAGAGGCCTTGGTGGCCCCACAGGAGCATGTGAGGCCATTGAAGGCACCACCATAATGGTAAGGGACATCTGGGTTCCACACACGGGACACGTGGAACCCCTGCCCCGGCTCCCTGGTGTGGAGGAAGAAGCCAAGTGGACAGAGAGTTGCTCACTCTCTGCTTTTTATCTTACGTGCTCACTGGCCGGGCTACGGCGGGTTTCAAACATCCTGTTTTTAAAAAGCCACCAGCCCAGAGGAGTCGAAAACTATGTCCACGTAAAACACTGCACACGTGTGTTTACAGCAGCTTCATTCCCAATTGCCAAAACTTGGAAACAACCGAGATGTCCTTCAGGAGGTGAATGGATAAACAAACAGTGGTGCATCCAGCCAACGGGACGTTACTCGACACTGAAAAGACACACGCTGTCAAGCCGGGAAATGACATGGAGGAAATGGAAACGTGTTAAAAGGTAAATTTGGGCATGTTAAAATTTTAGCGAGTTTATTTGAATAGACGGTGCTTCCTGAATCAGGCAGACTGTAAGAGGTTCAGGACTCCACCAAGGGGGCATGACGGGGACACTTTTATAAGGTGTTCACAGAAGCAAGACAAGGAAAATATATGGTTCAAGTGGAAAGTCTCCAGTTAGAGGGGAGTTGGTGGTTTCTGATTGGTTAAACTTAAGTTTTGTTTTCCTGTTTACATTAAGTTGGGTTTCCATTTGCTTATGTATGAACCCAAGGTTCTGGAGCCATCTCAGCCTAATGGTGTCCCAATTAATTATTTTAACAAATGCGCATTGCTAAGTGAAAGAAGCCAACGAGAGAAGCTACCTACTTATGACATTCTGGAACTTGCACAAGTGTAGAGACTCAAAAAGATCAGTGGCTCCAGGGGCCGGGGGGGAGGAAAGATGACTAGGCAGAGCACAGAGGATTGTCAGGGCAGTGAAAACACTGTGTGATGCTACTATGGGGATACATGTGCCACACATTTGTCCAAACCCACAGAATGAACAATACCGAGAGGGGGCCCTAAGGTCTGGGTGGCAATGACGTGGTAATGTAGGTTCATTGATTGTACAAATGTGCCACCATAGTGCCAAGATGATGATAGTGAGGTTTGGGGGGGTAGGGGGTATCTTGGAAATCTCTACCTGCTTCTCAATTTTGCTGTGAACCTAAAACTGCTCTTAAAAAGAAAAAAGCCACCGGTCTCTGAGGGTTGCCCATGTACAAGGCCCCAGGCCAAGTCTTTATGAACCTTATTTCATTTCATCCACAAAGCAACTCTGGGGGGAAGCCCTATTTGTCCCCATTTTACAAATGAGGAAATTGAGGCATAGAAAAATCCCACTGATCATATGAGCAGAGTTGAGCTTGAAACTCGGGTTTGCTGGTTCTAGTGCCTGTTCTTTTGTTACCAAGCCACACCACTAAGTGCCCAAGGCTCTTCTGTCCCTTCCTGAATGTGGTAAGCTGCAGTGGGCTCCTCTTCCTCCATCCACTGGCCCATGTGTCCAGCCTCCCTGTGGGGGGTAGGTGAGGAGGGCGTGGGCCACGGGCATGGGGAGTTCTTATCAGTGTAATGTGCAGACGGGGCACTGCCAGCTCTGGCTGCAAATGCTTCTTGCACAAGCCTCAATACTCTCCCTCCAGTCCCTCTCCCCATAGCTACATCAGTTCCAGGCCTGTTTTTATAAATAAAGTTTTATGGAAACACAGCCAGGCCATTTCATTTAGGCATTCTCTATGGCTGCTTTGCACTACAATGGTGTGTTGAGTAGTCACACAAAAACTTGTGGCTCGCAGGCTGAAACTATTTACTCTCAGGCCTTTAATAGGTACATTTGTGGCCCTGTCCTAAAGGAGGTGGGGCCTCAGGGTGGAAGCAGCCCCTGCACTCCTGCTGCTCAGTACCTGCAGTGACGGACGTTGTAAGCAAGAGAACTTCTCCTGTGTTCAGTCTGTGAAACCATGGGGCTGTTCATTACAGCAGTCGGTCTGCTCTGCTAATGTGCCCCTGAACCTCACAGACAGAGTGCTCGTTCCTGTAGGAGCTCCAAAGTATCCTTGGGTCAGACATCCAGACCTCTGGCCCTGGCAGGGATGAGGAGCCTTGGGTTTCTAGCTGCCTTGGCCAGCTCTGCTGATCTGCCTTTCTGGGAGCAAGAATCGGCACCTAAAGTGCGTTAGCAAATACCTATGGGGAAAATCACATGCAAACCTGGCAGCCACGTCACCCTGAGTAGGACTGATGTCTACATTTGATGTCTTCTCAGCCAACGCCTACTTTAGGCAGTGAACTATTTCCTTTTCATGATGACTCTGGGAACAGTTGTTGAGTCCTGTGAGTGTCTTAAAGCCATGAGACTCGCCCCCAGCCCGTGTCTACCTTCTGCGACAGGGCCTGGCATATAGTCGACAGGTAGCGAATGTGAGTGCCATCCCATTCCAGGAGTGGTTCTGCTTCCCCGCATCCTGCACAGTGCCCACTGTGCACCAGCTGTGGCATCGGCCCCGGGACAAGGCAGTGAGCAGAGGGACCCACACAGTCTCCCTCTCAAGGCAGGTTTGGCCCCCTGCGTCCCTATCCTGCCTCTTTGGAAGCATTCACAAATTCTCCTACCTGCTTAACACTGCGTCAGAGCTGAAGACCCTGGGATCTTTGGAAAATAAATAATCCAGCTGTTCTGAAGGTGGTGAGTTATCTCAACTGATTGTTCAGTCTGTTCCAGATCGAAACCCTTGTTCTACTCTTTCCCCTTCTCATTACTGCGCTTGACTAGTCTAAAAAAAGGGGGGAGATTAATAAACCAACCCCAGGCTCACCCTGGGAGAATGTCAGGATAATGACACTGGCAAGATGAATTCAGGATGGGAGAGGGGGACACTGGGTGGGGGCGAGGGTGGGGAGAGTGGCCGGGGTGTCCAGGCTGTGGCTGCCGGGCAGCAGGGCCCTGGCAGTGATGGCAGAGCTTGCTGATGTTTTTCCCAAATTTATTGCTCACTCATTCATCAAGAGTGTTTATTGTGCCAGACATTGCTCCAGGCCCTGGGGGTCGGCGGGGAACAAAACAAAGTGATTACGAAGAAGAAGAAAGCGGGTGGTGCAGGGGGCCAGGGAGGGGGCGGTTGTGTAGAAGGCGACCCCGAGGCCTCACCAAGCCAAGCGTGACATTTGAGCAAATCCTGAAAAGGCTGGAGGGAGAGAAGAACGTGGACCTCCGGAGGGAGCACTGGGGAAGGAAGGAATGAATGGTGCACAAATGCTAAGGTTCTGGGGCAGGAGTGCGTGTGGTCATTCAAGGAACTACGTGTCCGGAGCACAGAAGGTGCTGGAGTGAGGAAATGAGGTCAGGGGCTAGGGGGGACAGAAGGCAGAGTTCCCCATTGTGGTGTTAAGTACACAGCCGTGTCCCAGCAGCCGGAAGGCTCCCTTGCCATGACCAGGTCTTCCTTGGGGTAGAGCCTGTCAGTTCCTCCTGTGCCCTGGGGGAAAGATCATCGAGGACCGCTGTCAACACCCTTCTCGCCAACGTCCTTTTTAGTAACAAGACCCACTAAATGGTAACTGGAGTCTTCGTTTCCCAGCCACTCCTGCAGCAGAGTTTTGGACCAACAGGAATGTGAACAGAGGGGGGTGGGGAACCTATGGGTCCCCTCCTTTAAGAGGGGCCACCTCTCAAGGTCAGGATGGTGAACACCCACCCAGTCCAGGCCTGTCCACCTCTGGATTGTCTTGTGAGGAATGAGCTCCTACGAAAGCCAGACTATTTGGCTTTCTTTGTCATAGCATCACAGCGGGCACCTGGTGCAAGCATTGGGACATCAGTAAAAATCAGGTCTTTCAAGATAGCAGTGTGTAGAAACCCAGGACTGCAAAAAACCAGAATTTTTAATTAAAAAAAATTTTTTTTGAAATAAAAAATATATTTTATATAACCGCTTTACTGAGATAGAATTCACTTACCATATAACTCACCCAAGTGCATGATATCCAATGGTTTTTATTATATTCACAAAGTTGTGCAACCATCACCATGTTCAATTTTAGAAAATTTTTTTATTACTCCAAAAAGAAATCTCATACTCATTAGCAGATACACACTCACCCCCACATATACCCCATTCCTCCAATACCCCCAAGCCCCTGGCAGCCACAAATCTATTTTCTGTCTCTGTGGATTTGCCTATTCTGGACAATTCATATACATGGAATCATACAATATGGCCTTTTGTGTCTGGCTTCTTTCACTCAGCATCATGTCTCCAAAGTTCATTCATGTTGTAGCATGTGTCATTGCTTCATTCCTTTTTATGACTGAATATGCCATGGGATGGGTAGACCACAATGTGTTTATCCATTCATCACTGATGAGCATTTTGGGGTTGTTTCCGCTTGAGTCTATATTAACTGTTGTAGATACGAGTCACCTGGTAGTTATGTAGTTTGCAAGTATATTCTCCCATTCTGTGAGTTGATTTTTTACTTTCTTGATCCTTTGAAATATGAAGGTTTTTAATCTTGATGATGTCCAAGTTTTTCTATGTTTTCTTTTGTCATTAAGCTTTTGGTGCTATATTAAAGAAGGCTTTGCCTAACTCAGCGTCATGAAGTTTTACTGTCACATTTTCTTGAGAGTTTTGCAGTTTTAACTCTTGTGTTAAGTGGTCTGTGATCCATTTGGAGTTGTTTTGTGTACAGTATATAAGGAAGGGGTCCCTCCTCATTCTTCTGCATGTGGATACCCAGGAAAAAGGATGTTTTAAAAAATATCTTTTAAGACCAAATTTTATGGTTTTTTAATGGTAATTTCACGGTTAAACCATGGAGCAGGGGGACCATCTAAGAGTAGGTCCCCTTCCCTAGATTTTCATTAACTTTTCTCAAGGTCCTTATTAACTGCTTCTACAGGGCAGAGAAAAAGGGCTCAAATCTCAATGGAAAGTTTCAAAATATCCTCTAAAGTCACACTTTAGAACTGGGTTTCTTTTCTCTTTCTCCAGCTCACTCCTGTAAAGAGATCCTGTAATTCATTAATTTTCCCTTCAGTGCTTTTCTGATGGGCATCTTCTATGAGGAGCCCCCACAAGAGGATGGAGGGACAAACAACGGCCCCACCTCTGGGAGCTGGTGGCAGGCGGGCAGCAGGCTAACAGCAGCTACCTGAAGGCTGCCCAGAGCCAGGACCACTGCCTCCCATTTAATCTCACCGTAACCCTGCAGCTAGGCATCTGTATCCGACCCTCACTTGCCAGATGGGGAAATAGGATTGGTGAGGTGGAGTGACCCCTTGTCCTCCCAGGTCCATTGAGCATGGTCTACCCCAGGAGTGGGGATGATACACGGGGACAGAAGGGTACAAAGGGTGCCCAGGGTCCAGGCAAGACTCCCAGAGCTGCAGGGCAGGAAGCAGCACTTGTGCTGTGCCAAGCTAGATGACATCACCTCCAAATGCAAATATGCTCTTGTTGGCCAAACTTCACCCCGAGGAGATAGGGCCAAGACGACATCAGCAGACTCTCCATTTCACAAGCAGCCTTCATCATCATCCTGCAATGACAAAAAAGCTGAGTTGAAGGGAGTGAGCAAATACTGTGTGATGAAAAGACTGTCCTGGGAGGAGAGGACTGGACAGGCAGATTTATGTGTCATGGAGACAAATATTATTTATTTGGCAAAACACAGCAGAGTTAATGTCATTTTGAATAACTTGTTTACCCGCTGATTGTGTGATTAATTAACAGCAAAAGGCTCATTGCATAGAACTGAAGTTTGAAATGGCTGTTATATTTATGTATCTGGTTGTAGTCACCACTGCAATACAGAAAGTAAATCAATTTAAAATATCTCCTGGGGAAAACAATGTGTAATAAATGTGGTAATTAATAGGCTTGGGTGATCTGAAAACCCTCTCCATCCCTGTGAGAAATAATTATTTCAAAGTTGGCCTGAGAAGTTTAAAAACAAAAAACAAAAAAACAAAAAAACAAAAAAAACCCCTAAAGATAAATAACCTAGTTGTTTTCTCAGTTAAACAAGAAATCAGTGCTTACCTGGTTTTTGAGACACTCCCTGCTGGTTCAGACTTCCCTCTCTCTACTCCTCCTCCCTCAGTGAGAGGCTGGCCTTTCGTCCCTGCACACGCCTGCTCCTCAGCACTTGCCCCTGGCCTTTTGCAGCTCCTCTTGCCTCGACTCCCCTCTCCTGCCCTTCCACTACCCATTTTCTCACCCTGATGCCCCCAGCTCACCACCCTACAGCGCCCTTCTTTAATGGCAGAGGGCATCTTCCCGATTTCTTACAGCAGTCAGGAGAGGGCATAGCAGAGAACCACGAGGCCAGGAGGGAACTTCAGGAGTGATATTGTCCAGTTCTTGTTTTATAAACGAGCAAATTGGGGCTCAGAGAAGTTGAGAGTTTCATCCAAAGTCATGTACAGGAATCCAGCAGTAGTCCTGCACAGGGCCTGAGAATGAAGGACCTAGAAGTCAGACTGCCTGCACATTAGTGTAGCTCTGCCTGACCCAGGTGCTGTGTGATCTTCTAGAAGTGACCCAACTTTACCCTGCCAGTTTCCTCACCTGAACACTGGGGCGATGACCACATCTATTGTGCGGTGGGTGGGAGGTAAGAACCTAACAGCACGTGTAAAGCCTTGGGCCCAGGGCCTGTTGGAGCCCTCAACCTGTGAGTGGTGCTATTTCCTCTACTTCCCCCTCCCTGGGATCACCCCACGTGGGTGGTGGCACTTTGGGAAAGGAAGAGAGCACAGCCCCAGTGACAAGCAGAGGGAAAGCCCGGGCCTGCAGACGGGCAGTCTGGGCAAGAACAGATCACCTAGGCCAGTCCTCTATTTCTCTAGATGGGTTGACCAACGTGCGCAGAGCTTAAGCAGCTGGCCAAGGCCACACATGCCCAGTGGCAGAAGATGGGTTGGAAGGGAGGACCCAATCTCAGAGCTTCCACATCAGGACATGCCTGGCCCTGAATGACTGCTCTGGAGGGAGCTGTCTGTGGTAGACAAGGTTCCTCACAGACAGAAGCAGCAGGACGCACAGCAGTCTCCCCTTACCTGCACTTTCCCTTTCCGTGGCTTCAGTTACCTGCGGTCAACTGCAGCCCAAAATTATTACAAGAAATATTTTGAGAGAGAGAAGCAATATTCACATACCTTTTATTATAGTATATTTTTATAATTGTTCTACTTTATTATCGTTGCTGTTAATCTTACTGTGCCTAATTATAAATTGAACTTTATCACAGGTATGTATGTATAGGAAAAAACTGGCATAGTTAGGGTTCTACTACCTGTGGTTTCAGGCATCCACTGGGGTCTTGGAACATATCTCCCAGTTAAGAGGGGACTACTGTATCTAGATATACAGAAGGAGATTTATTATGAGAGATTGGCTCATGTAATTGTGGAGGTTGAGGGGCCCCACAATCTGCTGTCTGAACACTGGAGGTCCAGGAACACCAGTGGTTTATTCCAGTCCAAACCCAAAGGCCTGAGAATCAGAGGAACCAGTGGTATAAGTCCAGATCTGAGTCATAAGGCCCAAGAACCAGGAGCTCTTATGTCCATGGGCAGAAGAGGATGGCATCCCAGCTCAAGGAGAAAGAGAGTCCACTCTTCCTCTGCCATTTTGTTCTGTCTGGGCCCTTGGTGGACTGGACAGTGTCCATGCACATTGCGGAGGGTGATCTTCTTCACTCAATCTATTGACTCAAATGCTAATCTCTCTCAGAAACACCTCACAGACACACCCAGAAATTATGTTTTACCAGCTATCTGGACATCCCTTAGCCCAGTCAAGCTAACACTAACATTAACCATCACACCATCCTTCACCAGCTTCCCAAGGCCCATCTGGGAGAACAGCCTGTGATTCCAAACCCTGAAACTGCTGGGGGCACAGGGAGCCTCAGGACATAGGGTGAGGGCTGCAGGGCTGGCCCTGGTCTTCAACCATCCCTGGCCCCAGGTCCCTAGACATCAAAGTTGCTGTGCTCTTGCTCAACAGACACAGTGCCAGGCTGGGAGGGTCCAGGTTTGCAAAAGGGGTGTGTGTGTGTGTGTTTGTATATTGAGTGTACACTGTCTTCCCTCCCTCTCCAAGGTGCACAGAAAGCCTGATCGCCCTGCTGGCTCACTGTCCCATCCTGGAGGAAAGTGGGGGGACCCAACAAGCCTGCACCTATGCGGCAGCCCCATCCTTCCGCACAGCGGAGGAAGCAGACTCTGGTAGTCAGATGACTGACCCAGGTCAAACAGCTGGGATGGCCCAGAGAAAGGACTGCCGACACCCACATGCCCCCCACATCCTTCAACACGGGACTGGCAGACCCAAAGAGCCCCTCGAGAGGCCAGTACAGCTGAACTCTGACCAGCTAACTTGGGGCCTGTGAGTTCTCTACTGCTTCCCCCAAGTCTGAGCCCTGGAAAGGAAGGTATCAGAGTCTGCCTAGCAAGGCTAAGAGTCAGAAACGCTCCCACAACCACACTGCCAACAGCAGCCAGCACCTGTCCTCTGGCGCTACCATGGCCTCCCCCCCCATGACCTCCCCACCATGGGATGGAAGGTTGGAGGCCACCTCCTCTCCCAAACATGCCTCCACTTCTGTGAACTGGAGCTGGGGTGACAGGTCAGTAATTCTGAGAGGAGAGGACCTAGGTGAGAGCCCAGAGGTCATAGGGCCTCACCAAGGACTCCTGGCTACACCCAACACACATACACACAAAAAGCCACCTGCACAGAGGAGTACCACAAACAACTTCTTTATTCAAGCCCAAATGTTCAGCAGCCCGCCTCCAGCCACATAAGGCCCCTCCCTCCCAACTCCCCCCCCACACACACCACCACGGCCTAGCCCAGGCCCATCCCCCACCCCTCAGAAAGGGCTCCCCCAGTGGGGGTCCAGCTGGTCTGTTTCAGTTTCTGAATTTGCCCACCAGTGGCTTTGAGGGCCAAGCCCCTAGGCCCTGCTGATCCAGGAGGACAGAGAGCTGCCTGCGAGCCTCCTGGTAGGTCCCAGCCTAGGGCAAGAGACAGATGGGAGGTGAAGAGGGTGGGGGGCATGAAGGGGGGAAGAAAGAGGGTGCTTGTTGGGTGGTTTGGGGGTGGTACAGGAGAACCCAGAGAAAGAGGGTTGGAGGGGGCTGGAACTGACCTTGGCAGCTTCATAGGTCTTCAAGGCCAGGAGGTGGGGCTTCCCCAGAGCTTGGGCGGCTTGGTGAAAGGCCCGGAGAAAGGCTGCCTTACAGAGGCGGGAGGGAGGCCCGAGGGCAGTGCTGGGGGTGGGAAGAAGACATGGAGATCAGAGGAGGGAAAGGGGCTGAGTGAGCAGGCCTGCCTGCCACTGCTCAGGCCATCTCCTTTCTTTCAGTGACAAGGTTATGGGAGCCACCAGCACAGAGCTGGTAAGGGGCCGAGTATGCACACCTGTGGCAGTGACCATTGTGCATGCTCTTACCCCATGGGCAGGGAGATGGGGACCACCCCCCGCCAGGCCCTCTCCTCAGCCAAGCCCTACAGGGCCTTTCTCACTTGGCCTTCACGCGCCCAGTGGTCACGTCCACAACCTCGACATCAGGGTCCCCCAGGCTCCAGTTGAGGCTCAAGCCACGGCAGGTGTTGGCGGTAGGTTCAGAGGGGGCCACAGGGGGCCCTGCAAACAGGTGCAGGGTGCTACGGATGTAGGGAGGCGGCAGGCATGGCCCCAAGACTCTGTCTAGGCTGGGCCGGCCATGGATGGCCCAGCTCAGAGTGGGCAGGTCATGGTGGGGGTCAGCTGTGGGGGCAAAAGACACAGGACAAGGTCTGAGACACCTCCACACTCTTCCCCACTCCCCAAGCTCTCTCTCATCCCCCCAGAGCCCCTCACCCAAGACCAGGCTGGTGGCATAGAGAGGTGGCAAGAAGTGGGCCAGCAAGGCGCCACCCAGTCCCAGCACGGCCCAGCGTGCCAGCTTGTCACTGGCTGAGAGGCAGACCACGTGGGTGCTGCGTAGCGCGGGTGCCACATAGCACACAGACTCCAGCTGCCCGCGGACATGCGCTTGAAGACGGAAGGGCGGCCTGTGCAGGGAATCACCCTCCGAGGATGATGGGAAGCTGCAGGGGAAGGCAGAGGGGACAGGGACCAGCACACCAGTCAGGAGTGCTCTTCTCACTCTGACCCTCACCCAATAGCCTAACCCAGAGACCCCCACATACTAGATGTTGTGGGCCGCTCCCTTGGGGGTGTTACTGACATAGAGGTGCAGGAAGATCCCGGGCTTGAGGGCGAAGCAGGGCCCGGGCCCAGCATGAGGGACCAGCAAGGACTGCTCCTTGCCCTTGGTGCCACCCTGCGTGGCCAGCAGGAGCTGCCGGAACAAGAACCTGAGAGCAACAGGCAGAGGAGCAGTTGGGGCTGCCGCATTCTGGCCCTGGGCTGCCGCGTTCTGGCCCTGGGCTGCAGCAGAGTGGCCACCCGCCTGCCCCTCACCTCAGCAGGGCCCGGCGCACGATGACCAGACCGTGACAGTCATGGAGCTGGCGGCCAGAGAACTCCAGCCGGCCAGCACAGCTGCTGCTGCCTGTGCCCAGTGCCACCAGCTGGTAGATCTCCTTGGCATGGCCCCTGGCACCCGGGATCTCTGGCAGGGAGGGGCAGAAAAGGCTCAGTCTAAGGCAAGGGGACAAGGGGGTCCTTCCAAGAGGCAGAGAAGGACAGGGCAATCCCTACCCCTCTCCAGGATAACAGCAGCCACAGTCCCTTTGCAGGCCCGGTACGGTGAGTTCTCATCCAGCAGGCGGTCAAAGCCGGTGCTGACCACAGCTGCACAGCGCTGCTCGTGGGTGACAATGTTCTCTGTGCAAGCACAAGAAGGTAAGGGTGGGGACCCCACAGGACATGCCTCGCCCTTTGACACTGGGGCTTAGGTCAGCAAGAGCCCACCTACCAGTGCTCAGGGAGGCAAGTGGAGGCCTGCTGGGGGTCCTGGGGGGGGGTCTGAAAGACAGGAAAGGTGAGCCAGTTGCCATGATGCTGGGGTCTACCCTCCTATCCTTTGGGAAGCCAAGGGGAAGAGGAGGGGAAGTCTTCATCTTCCAGACATGGAAAGTTCCACCAGCTGCTCTGCTAGTAGTCTCTGTCCCCAGTGTGGGTAGGATTCAAAGGACATGAGAGCAGTGGTCAGCACACATCCCTCTCCCCAGCTCCCTGCAGGTCAGGTCCTGATGCCCAAGAGGTCCTTGCAGCAACCTAACCTCTGCGCGTGCGTGGGCACACACACACAGCCATTTCAGCCTCGCAGTGGGACTGCAAACCTCAGGCCTCTTGTCCCCAGCTGGGTTCAGTACCCGGCCCTCCCTTACCTGGGCTCTCCAGCTGACTCCTGATGTAAGAGAAGGCAGAGACAGCCGCCTGCTTTTTGGCCTCCGCTCTGTTATTTCTGGTGCCCGCAGGGCAGACCACCCCATCCAGTTCCTCACACACAGAGAAGGGGAAACAGGGACCTGGGGAAGGATGGGGTGATGAAGGAGCCCCCTGGCCTTAAGCCCCATCATGGGCCCCAGTTAGGAGGGGCCACTACACCTACACCCCTGCCCCCAGCAGCTCTCACCTAAGCGTCCCCTAACACAGAGTACAACCAGAACAACCAGAAGACCCTGACCGCCCTTCCTGAACTGCGGACTCCAGCCACATCAGGCACTGCTGCACCCTCGCCAGCCTAAGCCCTGCTGAGCCCTCACCACCAGACTGCTCCGAAATAAGTATGGAAGCCTCCCTTTTACAGACGGGGCACAAAAAGGGCAGGCAGCTTGCCCGAGGTGGTGCCGGGACCCAAACGCAGGTCCACGTGCAGAGCCCGCGCTGGGGTTCACCTCCCCATGACCCTGCCACAGGTGGCGTCTGGTGCAGCTGATGCGCCCTCTACCCTTGAGGCCCCTCTCTCCCGCCTCCTCTAGGGCGAGCACGCCACCGACCGGCGACAGACGTCTCGTGAGCACGGAGGCCACCATCCGCTTCCACCCTGAGACTGTCGGCCCTCCGGCGGCTCGGCTCCTGTCTTCGCACGCCCGGTCCCCAGGCCCCTGGGCCGCAGCTGCCGTCTGGTCCTCTCGGAAGGTCAGGCAGGCTCCAGCCCCGCCACGTACTGCGCAAGCGCGGCCACGGCCCGGCCGGAGCACGGGTCTCTGGGCTGTGGGCCCAGCCACCTGGCCGCCGCGGGGAAGTCCCCAGCAGGCTCGACAGAGACCCTCGGGGACCTCCCCATCCGTCCCCCCCGAGTCTTCCCGTGCCCGGGCTGCCCCCAGTTCCCCAGGCCCACCGTCCCTTGCCACCACGGCCTGGGGCTGCCCGCCACCCTCATCGTCCTTCTCCACGCTGGGTGGGAGCGCGGGCTCCCAGGGGTCTTGGCCCAAGCTGGCCGAGAGTCCCCAGGGGCAGGACCCGGGACTGTCTGCAGCTACGCTGCCAGGCGGGGCTTCTTACGGCTGCCGTCGTTCTCACCCGGAGCTGTGCTGGCCCGCGAAGCCATGGCCGCACGCGAGAGCCAGAGGCCCAAACCGCCGGATCCCTAGCTCCGCGCTCTTTTATAAGCGCCACGCGCCTGCTCCCAGCCGCAGAGCTGCAGCGGCGCGCCCGGCCAATGGGAAGGCCAGGTTCCCAACTCTCAGCGCGCCCGGCCAATGGGAAGGCCAGGTTCCCAACTCTCAGCGCGCCAGGCCAATGGGAAGGCCAAGCTCCCGACCCTCAGCACGCCCGGCCAATGGGAAGGCCAGGCTCCCAACCGCTTTGCCCAATGCGGATTGAGTGGCCACGTGGCCAACGAACATTGCACTTGCAGGGCGGGTGGGTGTGGCAGCTCGCGTCCGCGTATTCTCGGACCTTGTTTGGTCCCGGAGAAGCCAAGACCAGGGAAGACTGTCTGGGGCTTCAGGTTCCGCTTCACATCCCGGATCCCGCCCAAGGACACCTCCAAACCACAGCGTGTCACAGCCACTTAGCCTCCTGAGCCTGGGTCCTCGTCCTGTTCACATTGTGGCAGCCCCACGGAATCATTAGAATCCACATTTTAAAATGTCCAACAGAAGGGATTTTGAGTTGACTCATAAAAGTACCACAAGACAGCAATTCTTTAAGGCGAGGAGCTAGGCATGAAGGGAAAGTAGGAAAAATAAGATAGTCGGGCATGAGAACAGTTTACATGAGGCCTGCTACGATGTAAAACGTGTTCTTTTGAAGGGGGCTGCAAATCTTACTCGGTCTTAGAGTTGCCAGATACCGGGGAAACAGGACCGGTTACTCATTTCACAGTGTTTGCCCTGGTGGCTGCTGCTGCCGCTCATTGCTACTCCGGGGCTTGACGACACTCACCAAGATTGTGACAGTGTGGATACCGGGGCATATGAGGAGCAATCGGTGGAAGCAGGAACTTTGGACTTGGAAAGAGCAGCCATGGTGGGCTGGGTAGTTTCAACCTCCCAGACATTTCAAGGATTGGTATCAGGAAGCCACTATGTTTGTGGCAATTTGTTACAGTAGCAATAGGAAACTAATATAAGTTGTCTCCAATTTTTTTGCAACCATACCTCTTAAAATAATTTTGAAAAATTGTGTAGTGCCAATTTTTTTAATCCCAAGTTTAAATAATTACAAAAGGTGTAATTTCTGATTTATTATGTTATGATCATCCTTTAAATATATTTTCACCAAAACCAAGAGATGCAGATTAGCTCATTCCATTTATGAAAAATCAGTCCAGATGACCTAATTGGCAAAGGCCATCCTAATAGTCAAACAAGTTAGCTAAATCAGACTTCCTATCAGAAACAGTCTGACTTTATTTTTCAATTTAAATAAATGCGTTGGTATTTTCCCAGAAGGATCGTCTCACCTCATTCCCTCTCTCATTGATTCAACATTTGTTGAGCATCTACTCTTCTAGTTATTTGGAATTCATCAGAGACCGACACAGAAGAATTCCAGCCCTCGTAGAGTGACTTCTCAATTCTAATTTTAAGGTAGATAGCTAAGAAGGCAAGTAGACTAACCCAGAGTTTGAAGTCTTCATGAGATAGGGTATCACAGCCCATAGTATTCTATTCTTTTTTTTTTTTCTTTTTTCGAAGACTCTTTAATGAAGTATAACACTACATCCAGAAAAGTGTACAGATCTTTCAGTGAATTTTCACAAACTGGACACACCCGTATAACCAGCACTCAGGCAAAGAAACATAATGGGTCCCCCAAGACACTCCTCCTGCACCCATCCGCTGTTACTTCTTACTGACCTTGCTTTTCTTAGTCTTTCAGAGGCTCTCTCCCGTAGGAGTTCTGCTTTTCTGGAATCACACTCTTGTTCGGCAGGAAACGCTGACTATGAAGGGGCAGTTCGGGAAGGAGAACCATCGGTTCCCAGCACCTCCCAGACAGAAACTATATAGACAAAGTTGAGGATTTGGAAATTGATTCTTTAAAACAATGGTTCTCAAAGTATGGTTTCTGAATCAGCAGCATCAGCATCACCTGGGAGCTTGTTAGAAATGTGGATTCTTGGCCCACATCCCAAATCTACTGAATCCGGAACTCTGGGGATGGAGCCCAGCAGAGGGTTTTAACAAGCCCTCCAAGTGATTCTGAGGCACGCTCAAGTTTGAGAACTAGTAGGTTAGGATAATAGTAAGATTTATGATTGGATGGTGGTTCTTAAAGCATGGCCCCCAGACAAGCAGCATCAGCATCACCTGGGAGCTTAGAAAGGCACATTATCGGGCCCCACCCCAGACTCACTGAACCAGAAACTGTGTTTTAACTCGCCCTCCAGGTGCTGCTGATGAGCTAGAGTTTGAGAACCACTGCCTAAAGCTATCTGTGCCTGACCACTCCCGGGAAGCCTCACACACTCCCAGGGATATTTGTACCCTTGTTTGTAAAGCCCACTTCTTAGGATTTAAGGACAGACGTCAGTAGGATACCTACTAATACTCGCACACTGCCTGGATCATAGTAGGTGCTCAGTAAGTGTTGAGTGATTCATTTGATACAGCAACTCTATGAGATAGGGAGTGGGTGAAGTAGAGGTGGGATCCCAACCCAAGTCACCCCGGCCCCCACTATCCCTACTGGATGGGCCACGCACCGCCCCTGTGGCCGTTCCTCCTCCGCCCGGGAGGTGGCGCACTACGATGCTCCAGAGGCAGGTCTGGGAGGAGGGACTTCCTGTCTCCAAGGGAGTACTTCCGGCCATGCCCGGAAAACAGTTCATTGCTGCCGAGGGGGATGTTCCGTCCGGAGCGCTGGGGCTAACGTGCCGCTTTCGGGCTCCCTCGTGTCACGGGGGTCCGGTGAGCCTCACGTGGGGGCCCATTTCCCAGGCGAGCACGTCGAGGCCTGGCCACGTAAGTGCGCGCGCAGACTAGGGATGTTCTGGAGGGCGTACACGTATGTATGAGGGGAGGGACCGTCCGGATCTCCCTCCTCTGCGACAGGCTCACGTTTTAGGTCCCCGGCCTGGCATTCATGCAGACCCGACAGAGATCTACAGCCTTGGAGGTCTCAAGGGGCCTGGAGAGCCTACAGCGAGGCGGGAAGCCAGCCGGGGAAAATCGAGGCTGCCTTGTCTGAGGGCTTTTCTGAGATGGTGGGTTCCACCAGCGCCCTCGGCCAACCTGGGTTTGTTTCAGGCTGTTCGGTTCCTTTCTCCTCCGACTCATTCATTCCTAGATTTGTTCTTTCTTTATACGTATGTATTTAATGTGTACTGATTGTTACCATTGTAGTACTTACCAACGCACTGGGGATTATAAAGTTCCTTTCCCGTGGGGCTTATTAGAGCAGGTTTGAATCAAACAGCTTCCTCCTGAAATATCTAATTACAGGTTGCTATGCATGCTCTGGAGGAAGCACACAGGGTGTTTTGGGAGGATAGGGTTGGGGAAACTGGGAGAGGCTCGAAATCTGAAGGATTTTGTAGGTGGGGAGGGAGGATGCTGGGGCTTATTCTAGATGGAGAGATAATGCGCAAAGGCCCTGTGGTGAGAAGCAGAATGGTCAGGAAGAACCCAAAGGAGGCCAGTGTGGTTGGAGCCCAGGCATCAGAAATGATCTCGAGACGCGCGCGCGTGCGTGTGTGCGTGTGTGCGTGTGTGTGTGTTTGCTGATTTATCGGAGATGCAGCCACCTCCAGGGATGCAGGTGCTTCTTAACTGCAATTGGAGCAGTCACTCCTACGAAAGCCATGTTTTTCACAAGGATTTACTGAGCAACTCTGTGATTCCTGCCACCGTCCTCTCCTGTCATGGAAAATAAAATGATAGCAGCAGCTAGACAGCAGGGACTCAGGAATGAATCAGACAAAGTCCTGGCCTTTAGAGAGCTTACAGTCTAGTGAAGGAGAAAAGAGTGCACAGATACACCATTAAAGTTACACGTTCCCTGAGGAATTCAAGTATTTGTCGAAACCGTGTGATAGGCAGTGTGCATAGTGCTGAGGGTTCATGGATATATGGAGGTTACAGAATAAACTGATAAGATGCAGTGGAAATTCCAAGGGAAAAGATTTTTGCTTATTGTTTTAGTCAGTTTTGTGTTGCTATAACAGAATACCCGAGACTGGGTAATTTATAAGAAAAGAGGTTTATTTGGCTTGCAATTCTGGGATGATTGCATCTGGCACGGGCCTCAGGCTGTTTCTACTCCTAGCAGAAAAGCGGCAGGCAGCCGGTGGTTACAGGAAAATCACATGGCAAGAGGAAGCAAGAGAGAGAGGAGGTGCCAGCGTCCTTTAAACATCAGCTCTCGTTGGAACTAATACAGCGAGAACTCACTCGCTACCCCTCCTCCCCCAGGGAGAGCATTAATCCATTCATGAGGGATCCACCCCCATGTCTCAATCAGTTTCCAACATTGCCACATTGGAGATCAAATTTCCACATGACTTTTGGAGGGGACAACACATCCAAACTCCATCACTTACTAAGACTATAATGCTAATGTTTGCTTTTGGGTGCATGGAAGAGCAGTGGTTCAGAGCTCTGACTCTGAATTGGATAAAGATCAAGTCTTCGCTCCGGCAATTACAAGCTGTTGGCCATGAGCAAGTTACCTCTTCCTGAACCTTAGTTTCCTGAACTCTAAAATAGGGGCAATAGAAGAGAAAAGACAGCATGGCATCTGGCAGATGTGAATGCTGAGTAAGTAAGATCTCCTATTATTTTTGTTAATAAAAAACGAGGGATGATATGGTTGCTTATACTTCTGGAGGACTTTGTATTTACCAAAGCCCTTTGACGTAAATTTATTTGTATTCAACACACAGCACATTTTCTGGGAGGCACTGTGCTTAACAGCGGGAAGAAAGATGAACAAAACTCAATCCTTGGCTTTGGAGGAGCTCAAGCTTAGTCTTGGTGTAGTCTAGGGCACAGGAGTGTGGTCTACAGATGTGTACTATAATATGTAAGAGCTGTGATAGAAGCTGGCCTCTTGCCACTGTCTGACTTCATTCTCTAATGCTCTCTTCGTTGTTCACGCTGTAGCTGCCTAGTTGTTTCTCAAACACTTTCCAGCTCCAGTAGTTTTGCACTTGTTGATTGTTTTATGTGGAACCCAGTCCCCAGTTACCTGCATGGCTTTCTCCCTCATTAGGTTCAAGCTGTCCTCAAACGCCACCTTCTCAACAAGGCTTTTCCTGGCCACCATTGTTGAAACCGTACCGTCAGCCATTACTACCCCCTCCCTTGTGGGTGGATGGGTGGTTTTAATGTAGCGCTTATTACTGCTTAGCATTAGGCTAATAAACTCATTTGTTTTTGTTAACTGCTTCCTCAAAGAAAGTATACCCCTCTTAGGGTACTCTTTAGTCTCTCCAAGAACCGTGGAAGTCATTATCAAATTCAGGGTCTCTTGAGAAGGCCAGTGTGACCTTTGGTCCTTGTTTTCCAGGATGGACTTCCCCAGCTCCCTCCAGCCCACGTTGTTTATGACTGGCCCTCTTGGTCTGAGCGATGTCCCTGACCTGTCCTTTATGTGCAGCTGGAGAGACGCGCTGACTCTGCCAGAGTCCCAGCCCAAGAATTCTGAGGTAAGGATAGAAGCAGGAGCCCTGGCAGCTCCAGCATGGGTCCCTTGACTTGGTCCCCTTGTCTAGCATTCACATCAATTGGCAGGGGTACAGAGTGGGGTGGCATTAGCACAAATCTGCTAAGACACAGGCTAAGCCAGAATCCCCTCCTTTGGGGTATGTGGGATGCCCTGCCACCCATAGACTGTTTACTCAATAGGAGTTATTGGCTCTCTCTTTCCCACCTGTCTCTTCCCAAGACATTCATTCCTTTAATTGTTCAACAGATACTGAACAGCTCCTACTATGTGCTAGGTCCCTCATTACTCCCTGGGAATGCAGCATGAATAAGTCAGATGATCCCTGCCCTGTAGAACTGAGTGAGAATAAATAAGTGAAAAGACCAATGAATAAAATCATTGCAAAGTGTGGCTATAGCTTTGAGTGGAACTGAAAGGATGCTGAGACAGCATGGCAGGATGGAGGGGCGGGGAGGACAGACTTCACCAAGACTTCTGCTGGTGCCTCAGGAAGAACACTGGCCCTTTTCTTGGAATCCTAAGCCATTTGGCTGTCTTGGAGACAGCCTAGCTAAGGATTAAGCCTGGCAGAGTGGATAAGCAAATAAAAAGAGACAGCTGAGTGGGGGCTTGGGAGGTGGGGGTCAGGGATGGCCTCCTTGATAAGGAAGGGTTTCATGTCAGATTGGTACCCCTCGGGGAACATAGCGTGCTGGCTCATTCGTGTCCCGAGTGTTTGAGCTGCAGGCCTGGCAGTGGGAGGTAGAGGAGCCTGTCGGGCTCCCAGAGTGTCTATGAGGTCTCCTGCGTGGAAAGGAAAATTCAGGGGGATTCAGATCAGCCAGTGATGGAAGAAGGGGCTTCCATCTTTAAGAGCTAGTGCAGGTGGAGGTCAAAACCACACACTGGAGTCAGGCTGCCGGGGTTCAAATGCCAGCTCTTCTTATTACTGGCTCTGTCACCAGGGGCAAGTGACAGCCTCCCTATGCCTCCCTTTCCTCATCAGTAAAATGGCGATGACAATCGTGCCAACTTCACAGGGTTTCTCTGCGGGTTGAATGGGTTAATAAAAGGCAAATGCTTGCACAGCGCCTGGCCCCGGGGATGCCACATTGTAACACTATCATTGTGGTTGCGTTCCCTCCAGAATGGGGCACTGCACTTCACCAAGGACCTGCTATGGGAGCCGGTGACCCCTGGGCCCCTCCCCCTGCTGCCTCCTGCCCCTGGTAAGGGTCTCATTCCTCTGGGCTCGCTCCAAACTGTTCGGCCTATTGCTACTCTCCCCTACCCCCTACTCACAAGACCTTCCTGATAGCCTCTGCTCCCCCAGGGCCCTTGGGTCCCTCCAGTCACCTGGGACACCTAGTCCCGCTGCTGTGCCCTTCTCAGTCTTTTCCCTAATCTCCTTCTTCCCTGAGATCCCTGGGACTCTGGTGTGACTGCTCATGACCTGCTTTTCCGTGGAGGTTATCGATACCGGAGACGGCCCCAAGTTGTGTTAGATGGCACTGAACAGGTGAGTGGTCCCACAGTGGATAGTTCTGCATGGCCTGGAGGCTGTGCTTAGTGACCTGGCGCCTCTCTTCCCCCAGCTCAGCCGGTTCCTGTGGGATCATGGGGACATAGCTTTTGCACCCCTGGGGAAGCTGATGCTAGAGAATTTCAAACTGGAGGGAGCACGAGTGAGTATCCCCTGGTTGTCCAGGAGAAGGGACTCCCCGCTTCACCTCAGGGGTAGATCCTAGGGTGTGTGAGCTTGACAAGGCCTTTCCATGCAGAGCTGCTCTAAGAAGATGACAGTGGTCAGTGTGGAGAAGCTGCTTCAGGACCTCGGTGGACACCAGCCCTGGGGGCAAGTGGCTAGTGAGAAAGGATGGGTGGATAGGCCCAGCTGGCTATGGGTGTGGAAGGATCTGGGGTGTGGATCCAGGCTTCCGTCACAATTGCTACCCCTATGTCATGCAGTCATGAGCTGCGCTTCCTGATAGGAAACTCCCAATCCTAACTAGCTTAAGGGAAAAGGGAATTTAAATTCATGGACTTCAAGCACAGCTGCATCCAGGTGTTTAAGCAAAGTTAATAGGGCTCTGTCTCTTTTATTTTCTCAGCTGCTTCCCTCTGCCTGTCTTAATTCCTAGACAGGCTGTTGTCAGGTGGCACCAAGATGGCTTATGACTCCAAGGAAAGAGTCAGTGTCCTTCCTGAGGCAACAGAAGTCCCAGAAAGGACTTTGGTTGGCTTGGCTTGAGTCTCATGTCCATCTGTGAATCAGTCACTGTGGCAGGGGCAATGGAGTACTCTCTGTGGCCAGGTCTGGGTCATGTGACTGCCTCTGGGACATGGGAACAGGGTGGGTGGTTTCCCAAAGGAAGAGATTCTAGGTAGATAAAAATGTGTCCACTGCGCCCGGCCTCCCTTGGGATGTGTCCAGTCCTCCTCCCTCGTCACTGCCACAATATGATCTTCCTGCTGTTCCCTCATCCCCAGGTGTCCCTGGGCTTACCTCAGCCCCCGACAGCGCCGGTTCTCCATCCTTGGGGGCTCTGTCCTGGGCAAGTCAATGGCGAGCCTCCTGGGGGAGCTGCTGCATGAGGAGCTGGTGATGCAGTGGGAGCAGCTGCTTCTGGACCAGGCCTTCACCGGGGGTGCCTTGGCCTGGGTGCCTGGAAGGACACCCCGGATCAGACAGCTTGTCTACCCTGCTGGAGGTGCCCTGGATAGGCTGTGTATCCTTTGTCTCTGGACAGGAGATCCTGGAGGGCTTCCCTTTGGTGGAGGAGGTATCTCAGCATGGTCCAGGGAAGGGCAGGAACTTGGGGGACTTGCAGTGACCACAGTTTGTGCACTGATCCTTAGCCAAAGGCCCAGATTTCCAAGAAGTCAGTCTGATCTCAGATGGTAACCCCATAGTCCATGGGGACCCTGGACACATCCAGCTCCGGGGACCTGTCCGACAGGTGGTGACCTGTACCGTCCAGGGAGAATGTAAGGCCCTCAGATACCTCCCTTGCTCACTGACTGAACTGCTGGCTGACCCCTGACCTCTGGCCTCTCCATCCCCTCTGTAGCTCTGCTGGCTGTCCGCTCTGACTACCACTGTGCCATGTGGAAGGTCAGTAGGCAGGGGCTGCCAGTCCCCCTGCAGGTGCTGCAGGTGAAAAAGGGAGCCACTGGGATCAGTCTCAGGTGAGGGGCTGATTTGGGCTGGTCAGCAAGGAGATGGGCCTGGGAGAAGGGACGGGTGGCCCAACGACATTAACCATGCTCGTGTCCTGTAGCCCTCACCTGCCTGGGGAACTGGCCATCTGCAGCCGTTCAGGAGCTGTCTGTCTGTGGACCCCTCAGGATGGGTAATGCCCCTTCCCCCCAACAAACAGAACTATGGCCCTCTGCTCCCTGTTCACATCCTGACCCAGGGCCAGGTCGCCCCTGGTCTTCCGCCGACCTCTCAGCCCCTCCCCCATTGGCCCGTCCCCCAGCCCATGGCTTACCATCTCCCCAAGGCTGCAGCAACTCTACAAGGACCCTGAGACCCTTGTCTTCCGGGACCCCTCTCCCTGGCGTTGGGCAGATTTCACCGCCCACCCTCGGGTGTTGACTGTGGGTGACCGCACTGGTGTGAAGATGATCGACACTCAGGTATGGAGACAGGGACCGGAGACCTCCCCAACTGCGGAGCCACAGAGCCGGCGAGTCCCAGGCTGCCCATGGTGGTGGCAAGAACAGTGTCCAGACCTAGGCTGAGCAAGGGCTGACCTGTGCTTCTCCCCAGGGCCCACCGGGCTGTGGTCTGCTGCTTTTCCGTGGAGGGGCAGAGGCCTCATGCCAGAAAGGGGAACGTATCCTGCTCACACAGTACCTGGGGCAGCCTGGTGCTGGATCTCTGCCTCCCACTCTCCATCTCCTCTGTACCCAGGTGAGCAACTCCACCTGGGCTCTGTCTCAGACGGTTGCTAACACCTACTGCTTGCCAGTGGCTCTGCCTAGTCGAGACAGCCGCAGGCAGAACCAGGCTCATTAAAGCCCGGACAGCTCTGTGGCCTGAATGTGCATGGGGTTCCATAGCACTGCACCCTGCATCTGGCGCTGGCTGGTGGGTGGGGAAGGCCCCATGGGGAGTGACACCCTCTTAGGGCTTTGAGGTACAACTGGGGGTGGAGCAGGTGAGGAGAGGCATCAGGCAGGGGTGTGTGTGCAAAGCTGGACAGCTGTTCTGTGTTCAGGACCAGGGCAGGAGGGCTGAGGGTCACCTGAGGTTCTGCCTTCTGCCTGCCTTTCCCCCAGTTCCCCAAGAACCCAGGATGTTTGTGGACGTGTCAGCACAGGTTCCACGGTCAGGAGAGTGTGGGACCAGCTGCAGGAAAGCCAGGGGGTTCTGTGCGATGAGATTCCCCCACACTTCCAAGAATCTTTCTCCCTGTGATGCCACCTGTCTACCTGTCTGTCTGTCTGGAAACATCTCCCACTCAGGGCCCGGCAGGTGTGGTGGGTGAGGCACTTGAAGGCTGGCCAGAGTGCACTGCTATCATGCAGGGCTTGCGCTCATCCTGAGAGCCACCGGCCAGCGAGCTCCCAAGTCTCAGCCACAAACTCGCCCTCTTGCTTCTTTCTCGGCCCCAGTTTTCACTCTACCTGATGGATGAGCGCCTCCCCCTGGTGCCGTTGCTGAAGTGGAACCACGGCCTCCCCTCCGCTCCGCTGCTGGCCCGGCTGCTGCCTCCACCACGCCCTGGCTCCCCGCAGCCCCTGCTCCTGGCAGGCCAGGGCGGGCAACTGCAGCTGCTGCACATCACGGGTGAGGGACCAGGCCTGGCTGGGGGTGGGGGAAGATGGGCAGGGGTGGGGGAAGATGGGCAGGAGTGGGGCCTGGCCAGGGCCTCAGCTGTGTGTCCTTCCTGCAGGAGAGGTGGCCTCCGTGCCCCGGTTGGCAGGGCCCCCCCAGTCTCTTCCTTCCAGGACCGACTCCCTCTCTGCATTTCCCCTGCTGGAGCCAAAGAGCCAATGGCTGCTGCAGGAGCGTCTAAAAGCACCAACCATAGGTGTGCTGGGGTGGGGGAATGAGCTTGGGGGGCTGCGGTACGGATGCGCCCCCGCCAGGCCTTGCAGGTTAGTATCATTCCCATCTCCAGGTCTGGCTGCCGCCGTCCCGCCCTCTGCCTCTATGCCTGTCCTGTCACTCTTCCAACTCTCGGCTGCTGGAGATGTCTTCTATCAGTGCCTTCGCCTCCAGGCAGACTGCAGCCCCCACAGGGACACTGGGCCTGACTGCCCAGTCTCCACGGCAACAGGAACCCCCCTAGACAAGACTCCCACCCCCCCCACAGCTTCCTGGACCCCACAGGAGACTGCCTGCTGCAGCCAGTGGCTGAAGGCCCTGCTGAAGGTGCCCCTGGCTCCCCCTGTGTGGGCTGCCCCCACCTTTTCGCAGCGCTCTGTGTTGCGCAGCCTGGAACTGCGGACACAGGAAGGGAAAGCACCAGAGGTGCTCCGGGCAGCCATGGCCAAAGGGCAGCTTCTGCAACAGAAGGACCTGGGCTCACTCCCCATGGCAGAGCCTCCCCCTGCCCCTGAATCAGTCCCAGAGGATGAGCTCAGTGAGCGATTGGGAGAGGCTTGGGAAGGCCGAGGGCCTGCTTGGTGGGCGAGGCGACAGGGCAGAACCACAGAGCCTGGGAAACAGCCCAGGCGGCCCAAGCGGCGGACTCAGCTCTCCAGCACCTTCTCACTCAGTGGCTGCGTGGACCTCTCAGACACCACCAGCCCCCGTCACAGCCCAGACCGGACATCCCTTGAGGCCAGGCCTCGGCTCCCAGCAACCCCGCTCTCCCAGGAATTGACCCAGGACCTCTGGACCCCAAGCATCCCCTCGGAGCAGCAGCAGACTTTCCAGGACTACATGGCCAAGCTGCCACACCAAGGAGACACCCCGGGATATGCCGCCACACCCCGCTCCCAGGCCTCCAGCATCTGGGCCGCCTCCTCCCAGCAGCAGACGCTCCAAGACCACAAGGCCAAGCTGCTGCTCCAAGGGGACACCCCGGGGTGTGCTGCCACATCCCCCTCCCAGGCCTCCAGCATCCGGGCTACGCCCTCCCGGCAGCACACCCCTGTCCTCTCTGGCTCTCAGCCTCGTCGGAAGAAGGCTCGCATGGGCTTCTGAGGGTGCAGGGAAGGCTGCTCCCCACCCCAGAAAGCCCCTCATCCTTCCTGGACCAGTGTGCCTTCCAAGGTGGATACTTAGGAACCAGAGAGAACAGTGTCTGGGGTGCAGAGCTTTCTACCTCCTGAGGGCCAGTGTGATTGTGGGAGACATCCAAAAGTGATTTGGAGCCAAGTCAAAGGAATGGAGCCACAGAATAGTTTCTTCTGTGGCTCATCTGTTCACCTGAAGATAATTCCAAGGGCAAGTTGGAAAGGTGCTGGTGGTTCTGTCTTTAGGGCCAGTGTTGCAGGGATGCCCCCGGGAGACAGTGCAGTCCATGCTGGAGAGTGCCTGCCCTGCGCTGTCGCCTCATCCCCGCGCTGTCGCCTCATCCCCACGCCTCCCCGTCCTGGGAAGTGGCGCAGCGCCCCGAGCTCCTTGGGTCTGGTGAGGGTGGGGTGAGGCCCTGTCGGGCTCACGGGGCGGGCACAGTGGAGGTCGGCAGCTGTTCCGGGTTTGTGTTTATTAAGCAGTCTCTACCGTGATCTGATGCTTTGTAGAGGGAGATGCTCTGGACCCAGGTTCAGGGACTGAATAAACGTCAGCTGAATGTGGACTGGGTGATCACGTTTTCTGGACTGGCCAGGTCCCCTCATGCAGCTCGTGGTGTCTAATGCATCAAGTCCCACTTCCTCTGAGTTCTCTCGTCCCAGTGGGAGATTATGTTCTCCTGTGGGGAAAACACCCGCTTGAAATTTGACAGGCCCCAGCGTCTGATCTAAGTTTCTCATCACACGTAAAGAGAGAAACAGTCCCTTCTCAAGGCAGCTGATAAAACGAAAGGAATCGCATATGACTCGTGCAGATTTTAAGACAGTCCAACAACACGTTGACTTGGGTGTTAAGATGTTTATCATGCTCCAAGACATTTATAATTACACAATTGTACTACAGATAACTGGGGGAATTGTATGCTGCTGTGGGCACAGGAACATGGAGCAGACGTCACAGCCAAGGCCCCGGGGCATGCTCACAGTACCTGCAGCACTTGGGAGGGAAGGGAACCAAGCCCAAGGGTGACATGTGCCTGCTTCCTTAACTGCCAGTCCAAGGTGAAGGGGGCTGCCTTGAAGTTCAGTCCAAGCCAAACTCAATATCCTCCTGGTGTGCCCCTGCCCCGGGCTCCTTGGGCTCCATCTCAGACCACACTTCGTTCTCTTCAGTTCTGTTTCCTAAAGAGTCAAGAGAGAGGGCAGCAGTGTGCCTGGGAAATGGGGTCATCCCCTCTCTGTTCCTGCATGCAAGTCTAGAGTCAACCACAAAGCTGTCTTTCAGGAAAAAGCCTGACCTCTCGTTAGTGTGGGATAAGAAGTAGGAGCTGTCCAGGCTCAGCAAGCATCCTGCTGTGGACATTCACCCAAAGGCAGCTTGTTCTCAGTGAGCACTCACCAGCTTCTCCCCACACCCTGCATCCCCCTCATGTGCACCGGCCTCTGGAGCTAGGTGAGCCCCCAGTGTGTTGTTTGTGGTTTGTCCTCCCCAGCCAGGCCCCTGGACACTACCCCTGTCTGGCGACCTTCCCCATCCTGCCACAAAGCCATCTGCCTCTCACACGAGATTCATCCTGGTCCCTGGATCTTCTCTGTGGAGCAGCTGTGCCCTCACACCAGTGACACCCTCCCTCTGTCCCACACCCCCAGCTATGGTGTCAGAAGTCCCCTCCCTCCTGCAGATGTCTCATCTGGCAGGGCCAAGGAACAGGGATGGTGAGGATGCAAGTTCCTGAGCTGGCCTCGACCTGCTGAGCCGAGGTTGCTGAGAATCTGCATGACCACAGGGCCCCGGTGATCCCCAACCCCCCACAGTCAGACTCAGCCTACCAGGGATGGGCTGGCCCAAGCTGGTAACCACAAGTGACAGCTTCAGAGCCGTGAATTTAGGAGCGTGATCTACACATGGTCTCCCTTCTCTGAGAATGTGGGGTTCTTAGGGCAAAGGCTCAAAGGGCCACCCCCACCAGCCTGGGTCCCCAGGGTAGGGTAGTTAACAGTCCATTTCTCTACAAAGCTTTTGGCCCTGTGGTCTTGAAAGCAGGGTGGCATTACCTGGTGGAGAGGCTGCACAAAGGCTGCTGTCCCCATCCGCACTAGCTGGGGGTGGTACAAAGTCTCTTTCACAGGGGTGGGGTGCTGGTGGCTGGTCCAAGGGCTCATCGCCACCAAGCTCCTCAATCAGCGGCCGTGGGGATTTCGGGTCTTTACTTTGCATTTCCAAGCCCCTCTTTGCTTCCTTTTTAAATATTTCTGTGAAAGGCATCTCTGCCTTCTTTGAGGTGTCTTTAGAGACTGCGAATATGTTTGAAAGGGTGTCTGTGGACATATGTCCCAGCATGGGAAGCGATGTGCAGTCTAGTTCAGAGCCACTGTTGTCACTCGAGCTTGAGATGACTTCAATCTTCGGAAACCACATTTTCTATTAAAAGAAGACATTAGATTCACACTAAAATGCCCCATGTCAATTCTGCTTTTTTATCTAACATCAAAAATTATTCTGTTGCCATATACAAGAAAGGCCCAAGGGGAAGTGGGACTGTGCCCTTTGAAAGTTAGGCTTCAGGATGGACACTCCTTGGCTGGCTGTTTCTGCTGAGCTCTGCAGCCAGTGTCTGCACTCCCTTCCAACCCTCTGCTCGGTCCCCACACAGTGCTCCCCACCCACTCTGTTTTGCTACAGGTATCTCCAGTGGCCAACATGCCCCATAACCCGTAACCCGGCTTTGCTCACAAACTCCAAGACCATGCTTCTTGGGCATCAGTCCCCCCACAGTAACTGGCCTCACGTGTCTGTTTCCTTTGTTGATGAGCTCAAGCATAGAGGTCAAGTCTCATGCCTCCTTCTCCCTCGGCACACAAGTCCGACACTTATGAGCTTTCAGAGGGAGCAGGGTCAGGTCAGCTTGGATGGATTCCCCATTGTGCCTCATACACTCGCTCCTCTCCATCCTCTCGCCTCCTTTTCCTTCCCCTATCTATGTGGCTGTCTTTAAACAGACATTTATAAGATGACCATATAAATATAGCATAAGGACAGGGAAATGCTTTCAGGTGATTATGTATAGTATACAGTTATTACAAATCAGCAATAAAATGTGTGTTCAAAAAAGCCCAAGTAGTTAACCATAAAATAATAGCTGCATTTCCTCAGTGAGAGCATGGGACTTTCACGATAAGGAGAGAGACTCTGTAAACGACAAAAACGAAAGTGGAATTAAGTTGACTGTGGGAAAGGTGTGCACTGATAACCTTATCCTGGTTTTCCAGAGATTCTCCTGTGTCATCCATATCTTCCAGGTCAGGTAGGTCCTGAAAGAGCAAACAATTCCCATGTCACCAGGGGGCACGCACACTCTGAGCGCTCTGAAAGGCAGGTGAGGGCCACATGCTTTGCATTCAGGCTCTGTCACATGCAGGCCACAGAGGAGGAGACATGAGCAACTGCCCACGGCACTCTAGTCTGTCCCTCCAAAAGGAACCTCCTGGACGCTAACAGAACAAACATTGCCACTGCAAATGTCCAGACCTAATCAATGAAAGTGAGACTTGGCTGGGCGCGACAGATCTGAGGGATTTCCACATCTTTTCTCCACTTCACCATGTTAGAGATGCCACCAGCTCATCTTGGGGGAAATAATGGAACCCAAACCAAATGTACCTCTGTAACAATTAGTCCTAGGACTCTGTGTGGTATGAAAGTAATATATTTTGTACCTCCCCAAAACTAGTAGGACTTTTTTGTTTTGTATTATGAGGTTTTTGTTCGTTTTTTGGGATCTTCATCCATAGCCCCCAGTTGGCATGTGAGGGAGGCAGTGCACAGTGTGTGGTGAGATGCATGGACACTGGAGCCACCTGCCTGGAGAAGCATACAGCCCACTCTACCCTTCCTAGCTGTGTGGCTTTGGGCAAGTTGCTTAACCTGTTTCTCAATTTCCTCATCTGTAAAATTGGGATGATAACAGTATGCACCTCTTATAGTTATGGGAAAAGCTAAATCTATCAATACAAGTCGTATTTAGAGCAGTGCTATGCATAGAGTAAGAACTCAATAAATGTTAGCTATTGGTGCTGTGGTTCTGCACAATCAGTTATCAGATGGTAGAGCCTAATTGCCAATATTGTTTCTTATGCATAGATCCTGAAACCCACTATGAATATTGACCAAGATCAGTTTAACGCTTACTGAGCCATGTGAAAGTTTGAAGTCTGGGCCTTGGAAATGAAAGAGCGGTTTAGAAGTTTCCCCAGGCAGCGGGCAGGGGCAGGGGCTGGCAAAGTCGCGCACCACAGGTGAGCAGAGTGCGTGCCAGCCGCCCACTGGGGCGAGGTGGAGGTTGCTGAGAAGTGCGTCCCCGCTCTCGCCCCATCCATCCCGGCACCCTTCCTGTGGGCTTGCAATGAATGTGTGAGTTCCCACAGCACTGTTCCCGTGGACCACAGCATTTAAGACTGTCATCAAAACGGGAAGAGCTTCAAGGAGGAGTGACACCGGAGGCTGAGATCATGCTATCACTGAGCAGGCTAGGGGTGGGACGCTGCACAGGCACAGCTTGATGAGCCAACAGGAAGCCGGGACAGTGACAGGCCAGTGGCTAGCAGGGGCCTCTTGCTGGCGGTGTCCAAAGAAGACTGAGAGGCTCTGATCTTGTAAATGCAGATTCTGACCAGCAGGGGGTAGCCCAGGATTCTGCATTTCTAACCAGTTCCCTGGCGGTGCCACACCTCCTGGCCTGAGGACCACACTTTGGGTAGGGACGATTTCAGAGGTTTGTACGTGACCACCTGTTTTGCCAACTATAAAACTGGTGCTTTTCTGCAAGGTTAAATACTTCACGTACATTGATGAATAACGTCTCCTTTGTCTCCAGTTTAATGGCTTCTAAATCTTCAGTTCCAGCACCATCAAGTTCTGTAACTAATACACTCTCGGTGGCCACAATCTGGGGAGTTGATTCTAAGGAACAACAACAAAAAGTTGTTAATCTTAGAGTTAGTTTTATACACAGTAGTCAGATTGACAAGCCCAAAGTGAAGATGGATTCCAAGAGCAGATGAAGGACAGAAACCCTCTTCAGGTCCAAAAGGCCAGCCCCTGTTACAGAGGTCATGAGACCACATCTTAGGATATGGTTATATCTACTAAGAAAAGAAGAGAAAACACTGCCCTTTGTGTAATCTGGATGTGAATCCAGTGAGATGAAAGTCACAGCCAGGAATCAACGCAGAAAAAGCAGGAAACTTGGAAAGGGCAGCTTGACCGACGAGCAAGAAGACGCAGGAAGGGGCTGTGCTGACAAGGGCCTCCTCGGGAGGCCAAAGGGGCAGCTGCATGGCCTGTCCAGGGAGGGGTACCCACCACGGTCTGTACTGCCTGTTCCTCAGTCAGCGTCAGGGACTTGTGCAATTTAGTCATTGCAGGGTCGCCTTCCTCCTCCAGGGCCCTGCTTTTCGAGGTTCCTGAGGCTGTGTCCTTGGGTCCTGTTCTCTGATTTCTCCTTGGTCTCATGGCTTCAGTTATGCTAGAGATCAGTGGTCCATTGCATCCACCCCAAGAACTGGCCATGCCCAATTTGACTCAGAGCCACATCTGGACACCGTGTTAAAGTGACACGAGGACACTGGCAGCAGGCTCCCAGAGCTGCTGTTGTGGGTGACCCCAGGCCCACTTGTCACTCTAGCCCCCTCTTGACCCTCACTCACAAGTCCCAGTTGTTACTGGTCTTCTCCACGGGGAGGTCCCATAGCTTCTCAAAGTCCCTATTTCTAATTACGCTGACTCTGGCTTTGCTCTCAAATCAGCTCTTCTCCTGCTCCCTTGTCCTGCTAATGGCACCGCAGGCTCCGACTTTCTCAGCCGAGAAGCTCATGATCAAAGCAGCTACCAAGTCCTTTTGTTTCTACGTCACCAAAACCTGTCTGTCTGTGCATTAATTGGTTTAGGGTAAAAGGTGAGGCAGGGAAGAGACTCCCAATTATCGGGTGCACTGCTTATGTGATCTCTTCAGCCCATGGTCTAGGGATAGTTTCCATTTCACAGAGCTGGAAATAGGCTCAGAGAGGTGTTGTGGCTTGCCCAAGGTCACTCCGCTAATTAGGGGGCTGAACTTGGGTTTGACCTCAGGTGTCTGTTTAGAAACCACACTGTGCTTAGTGCATTTCAGTAAAATGCTTGTAGCATTCTACAGACGATTTTGGTGACTACTAGAAAGAAGCTAAAGCTTCTAGAGTGAGGTGTAATTAAAGAGACAGGAAATGGTGTATATTTCCAAACTGGTATGTACTCACCTAAGGTTCCACTTCTGCCCTTATGTTTAAACCTTAGAATAAGGGTGGGAAGCTATTCAAGTATCTAAGTCTGACTCTTGCTCCCTAGGCAACCTTCACCAATTCCTGACTTCATGATGAGGTCTCAGGGAGAGTTTGCTCAGGGAACACAGCTAAGTTGGTCCTATGGTTTACCTCCTGGTCTTCTCCATCCTTCACTGAGACCTCGTTACTTGCAAGGAAAGACTGCTTGATGCAAGAAAGATGAATGGAAAGTGACTTTGTAAATAGATGGCTTTCTAGTTAGATTTACGTTTCCTGAGTCACTTTACAATGAGGTGGAGGAAGGTCCTCCTTGCCCTGACAGCCCAGGAGAGAGAGAAGCTGGGGACCAGGAGCTTCTAGGAAGTAAAGGCTTCAGGACAAAGGCTAACAGGAGGCATGAGGTCAGTGAGGCAGGCGGGACCAAGCCTGGCCTCTCAGGTTACATCTGGCTTTAGTTCCTGCCTCCGCTGTTTACCTGCTCTGCAATTTGGAGCAAGTCACTTTACTTCATGGAACCTCCATCTTCAACTCCATGAGATGGGGTAAGGACGGTAGCACCTACCTCACAGGGGTCCTGGGAAGCTCTGGCCTCCACTCGGAACCCCATAGATGCCAGATAGACTTATTGCTGGCTCACGTCTCCTCTCTTGACCACAGCAACTGCAATTGAGCAGCTACTTTAAATTTGCCCTTTGTCTGTTCAGCAAGGCAAAGGCCTGTTTCACTCATACAAACTGCTGCTAGACTAGGTACAGTTTTTTTGTTTGTTTGTTTGTTTGTTTATTTTGTGACCGGTAAGGGGATCACAACCCTTGGTGTGGTGTCGTCCGCACCGCACTCAGCCAGTGAGCGCACCAGCCATCCCTATATAGGATCTGAACCTGAGGCCTCGGCGCTCCCAATGCCGCTGCGCTCCCAGTGCCGCACTCTCCTGAGTGAGCCACGGGGTCGGCCCTGAGGTACAGTTTTGAAGCAAAAAACTTTAAAGGAGAGGGAGTGATTATGCAGGGAAAACTTTGTATCTTGCAAAATCCATGTGTGATAATGCCAATGTAATAGTTGAGAGGACTTTTCCTCATATGCTTAAAGCAGAAATATTGCACCATTTAAATAATAAAGTCTGCAACATCTCCATCTGTGGAAAGCTTTAGGGAAAACATGAGCCTGGCCTGGTTGAGATGTTCTTCCAGAAACCAAGAAATGACCACAGAGGCCATGGAGGTTTTACAATCCCACCCAGCAAAACGGCGCCACAGGCTACAGAAGGCAGCACTTCAGCGCCTCATAAGGAAAAATGAAGTCAGAACAAGTCAAGCTTCTCAGAAACATCAAGCCCCAGTCTCTTATCACCATCGGGGAAGAGCCGTGATGAACATCTGAAAAGGCATGATGGGGGAGTGTGTCCCCCAACTTCCCAGAGAGTAGCGTCCTCTTTTCGGTGACTGTGGTCGTTCGGAAATAACCCAGCCACTCTTTCCCTGCCCGCTCCGCCAGGGCCTGGGCCGCCCTTCCTCTGCTCACTGTCTCCCTGCTGCTCCTGCCCTTCCTTCCTTCCGTGCCTCTTGCCTCCCCTGGCACAGAATCTCTGAGAGACTCCTGAGTCCAGCATTGGGAAAAACCACCATTCCCGAGTCCCTGAGGTGGGGTCAGGCCTGAGGACATCACCCCCAGGCCCCACTCCTGAGGGTGTGTTTTTATTTCCCACACATATTTTGTAAACACCCCTAGGCTGCAAGAGATTTTATAGATATTTCTGAACATAAGGGAGGCGGAGAATAAATCCAAGTTAATAAGAGAGCACTGAGTGTTTGGGGGTAGGGAGTGGGGTGAGGCCAGTATGATTTTGAAGAGATTAATTAAAATAGGGCTCAGTTGGGTTAATGGTTCAGAATGGTCTGCTCTGTCCAAGTTCCTTAGCCTGAAAGGTAATTCGCCCAGTCCTGGCACCCAGTGTGGCCCCTGCTCCCTGGCTGATCTCCTTAAGTCTGGAGAACAGTGTCACTTCTGGGTCTCTTCCACACAGTGGGACCATAGTTCTGGGCCACACTAGCTAAATTCCCCAAGCAGACCTCAAGTCCTGCTCAGGTTTGGGCTCAGAATTATTCCCATCTCCCAAGACCCTACGGTCTGGGAATATTCCTGATCCGGCTTCTCCCACAAATCCCACAATAGTAGTGAGTTCATCCTGGGGAAGTCCTGGGTATACCTGTTATTTGGCAAAACCCAACTTGGCTAGAACCTGTCAAGGAATTCCCTTTTTCTAGATCTGCATCACCTACCAAGTAGCCACAGCCACATATGGCTGCTGGGCACTGGAAATGTGGCCAGTATCAATTTTTAGTTTTATTTAATTATATCTTTACTTTTAATTCATTTTCATTTAAAATTTAAAACTGAAGTAGTATAAAACAATTTGCTTGTTTTGGTAGGACTCCATTTCCCTTTGGTGAAAAGTTAGCATTCAAATCGAGATGGGCGGTAAGTGTAAAATACCCACTGGATTTTGATGACTTACAAAAAACAATGTAAAATATCTCATTGAGAATTTTCATATTGATTCCAAGCTGAAATGATTGTATTTTAGGTATATTGGGTAAATAAAATATATTGCTAATAGTTTTACCTGTTTGTTTTTACTTGTCTTCATGTGGCTACTGGAAAATCTAGCGATGGCTCCCATTTTATTTCTATCTGGCAGCAAGTGCTGCTGTAGGTGATGAGACAACTTGGGTACCTTATCTTCTAGACCCAGTGATAAAGAAGGGAGAATCAGGCGCCAGGCCTCCCGGATGTGATGCCCAGTGCTCCCCTGTCTGTCTGGGTTTCTCAACTGAATTACCTGCCCCAGCAGCTCCAAGGGGTGGCGGTGTTGGGGCCTTAGCCGGGAGGGTCCCCTCCGGCTGCTGGCCTTTATTCTCTCTGTCAACCTCTGAAGGCAGCTCCTCTTCTTCTCCTCCTGTCTTTTCCGGGCACAGCTCATCCTTGGCCTCGAAGCTTTTCCTAACAAACGACTGCATTTTCTGCTGTATTTCTCCATCCACGGGAGGCTCTTCCCTGCCTGCCGTGCTGTCACACGTGTTCTCGCCGCTGCTGGTTGGTGGCCTGTCCCCTAAGCAAGGGAAGTGAAAAGGTGAACTTGGAAATGTCCAGGAGGATGAAGGCGTCTGTACATCTATCAGGGACATGCAGCGAACGTGTGAGAATGAGCATGGGGAAGTGTCAGGGTTGCAGCTAGGGGTGGTCACCACAGTGTCCTTTGTGATCGCTCAATAAGGGGAGTGAAACGTCCACAAAAAGGGACAGTTGAGCTTGTCCATTTCATGGGAGAGGATACCGCCATTAAGAAAACACAGAGCAGGAGGTTCTTAGGAGATGCAGGAAGGATTTGGGGTTTAGGGACCACGATGTCTGCCTTTACTTTCAAATGGCTCAGGAGAAGGACGTGTGTGTGTGTGTGTGTGTGTGTGTGTGTGTGTGTGTGTGTGTGTGTGTGTGTGTGTGTGTGTGTGTGTGTGTGTGTGTGTGTGTGGCAAAATGTTAAAAACCACTGAATGTAAATGGACACCATACACCTATTTGTTTTACTATTCTCTCAGCTTTTCTGAAAATTTGAAAAATTTCAAAATAAGTTGAGGATAGGAAAAATATACTGTAGGAAAATGTCTGTTTTTATGGAAAATAGTTATAGCATGCTAGTTCAAAAGAGTAGGCAGAAAGCAATATAATTATATCATTTTGGTATAAAAATATGTGTTACATGCATGGGGAAAAGCCAGGAAACATACATACCAGAATATTGAGTGGTTCTTCCTGCAATTATATTGTTACTTGTCTTTTCTGTGTTTTCTATTTGTAGTATACTCATATCTTGTAATTAGATGAAAGGCAATCAATGTTATTTTAAAGCACACGTGGAGAGGAGACCCTGGCTCTTCTACTGGGTACAGGTGAGGAAGGTGGGTTCTTACTTATGAAGGTGCCCTGAGCACTGTGCCCAGAATCCTGAATATGGCCAGTGAGCCCTCATGTTAGGGTTGGACTAGGATGGACCCACAACTCAATTGCTCACTTATGGCCTCCACCAAATGCTGTCCAGGTGCATTGGGCATGAGAAGGGGGTTCCACATGCCCGAGGACTTGGGGTAGTAGACCAAGTGGGGCAGGAAGGGGTCCATTCACAGCAAACCAGGGCACCTGGGAGTAGACAGAGTCTTGAAATGGGGGGTTTGCAGAGGGAGGCAAGGAGAGAGACTCTGAAATCTTGGAACAGACTGTGGTCGGGGAGGGGAGACTGTGGGGCTAAGAACATGCCCCAGGCCAGCCTTGGACCTACCAAGCCGGGAATAGGTGGTTCTGAATCTTTCTAGGGTCTAGCAGATTTCATACAATCACCCAGACTTTTAGCTCTGATCTGAGCTCAACAGAGGGCAAATGATCTGTGCCAAAGAGGAAGCAGCACGGCTGTCCTTCAGAGTTAACAAAACTGAACTGTCAAGGTTGGCCATAAAAGAGAATAAAGTACTGGTACGTGCTGCAACATGGGTGAGCCTCAAAGACACAGTGCTGGTTATAACATCACGTTGTGTGATTCCATTTATATGAAATGTCCAGAATAGGCAAATCTATAGAGACACAGGCAGATGAGTGGTTGTCAGGGCTGGGGTAGGGGGAGTAATGGGTACAGGATTTTATTCTGGGATGATGAAAACATTTTGGAACTAGATAGAAGTGCTGGCTGGTCAACACTGTGAATGTACTAAATGCCACTGAATTCTATTCTATACTTTAAAATTAATCATTTTATGTTATGTGAATTTTACCTCAATTAAAAATAAACAAAACAAAAAGGTCAAGGGCCTCTGTGCTTTTCCATGGTGACTTGCTCAGAAGGCCCCTCTCCAACACTGAGGCTGCAGTGCTCCACCTGGCTCCCCAAGTGAAAGATCACCCCCCACACACATTTGTGCCACACCTACCATCACTAAGTATCACCAGCATCACTCCCACGACAGCCATTTTTTCATAACCTATGGTGACTTCCTGTCACCTCTCATGTCGAGGCCAGTTTTCAGGGCCCTTCTTGTTATGACCCCACCCAACCCAGCTAATCGCATCTGATTTTCCAGTTAATAACCAGATTCCACTTATGGGTTTCTAGTTCTCCTCTTTGCCTCCTCAAAGAAACTGCGGGCTCCTTGAGGAGGTGGAACCAACCTCCTCCCTCTGCTGGAACCTGCGCCAGTGTCTGCATGTTTGCTCTGGGTGTGTAAGCACATGTGCTGTGTGCCCACACCTGTGTTTGTGTGCAGACAACAAGACCTGTTTACTTATAAATGTCCCGCTATCATACCAAATGGGCAAAGAGACCTTTCTGCAGGCAAAGAAATGTAGAATTTAATAGGGCAATAGTAGTAATGAAAAATCTCAATAACAATTTTAAAAATCAATATTACTATAACACTCTGATTAAAACAAGGCTTTATAAAGGGCACTGACTAAGCCCCCAGTATATATCCTGGCTGATTTACTGCTATGAATGGCACTAGATGTGGTACCTATTAAATTAGTACAATATCATATTGCTTTGATATGAAGTCAAAATGGAATTAGTAATATTCATTTGTACTGATAGCTTCTAATCTTAAAACCTGTGACTATGTTATCTCACATGGCAAAAGGGACTTTGCAGATGTGATTAAGATTAAGGACCCTGATACAGGAAAATTATCCTGGATTATCCAGGTGGGCTCAATGTCATCACAAAGGTCCCTGTAGAAGGGAGGCAGGAAGGTCAGAATCAGAGAGAGATTAGAAGACCTACGCTGCTGGCTCTGAAGGTGGAGGAAGGGGCCATAAGCCAGGAAGGCGGGCAGCCTCTACAAGCTGGAAACGGCAGGGACACGGATTCTCCCCTAGACCTCCGGAAGAACACAATCCTGAGACACCTTGATTTTAGCCCAGTGAGACCCATTTAGGGCTTCTGACCTCCAGAACTATAATAATAAATTTGTGTTGTTTTAAGTCACTAATTGTGTGGTCATTTGTTATGGCAGCTGTGAATGATAAGAAATATATGTACTTGTCTCTGAGACAGAGTTCCTAAGACACTGTAGATAGGGGCACTAGAAGAATATTTTGTTTTAATATTTCATCTTTGACGCCAGTTTCTGGCACAGAGCTCCTAAGGCCTTTGCAATTTCCAGAGCAATAGGAGCATTTTTTGTTCTAATAAGGGGACTCTTGGTGGCTCCTTGATGGAGGCTAGTCACCAGAAAGACTAGGCCATGATTAGAAGTTTGGAGCTTTCAGCCCCACATCCTATTCTCCAGAGAAGGGAGAGGGGCTGGAAATAATCTATCACACCTCCGTGATGGAGCCTCAGTAAAAACCCCTGAACTATGGGTTCAGAGAGCTGACATGTGGCGGTGCCTGGAGGATGGGCCCCCAGAAAGGGCATGGAAGCTCTGCACCCCTCAACCCATAGCTTGCCCTATGCATCTCCTCACTTGGCTGTTCATCTGTATCCTTTATAATATCCTTTATTAATGTCATAAACCAGAAAATGTGTTTCCCTGAGTTCTGGGATCCATCATAGCAAATTATTGAACCCAAAGGAGGAGGTCATGGGAACCCCAATTTTATAGCCAGTTGGTCATAAGTAGGGTGACAATCTCTCTTAAGATTTGCGATTGGCATCTTCAGAGAGGGGAGGTGTTGTGGGACTGTTGCTCTTAACCTATGGGATCTGAGTTAAGTGTCAGAATTGAATTGAATTGCAGGACACTCAGCTGGTGTCAAAAAATGGGTTGGTGAAGGAAAAACCTGCACATTCTGGCGCCCAGCACTATGTTGAGTGTTGAGAGTATGGTACACTATACACTACTACCACACATACAACACTCTGCTGTACTGTACTACCATAGAAAAACCACAGAAAACTAACACATTCGTTTTGAAAAATGAGGACTATTTTAACCAATTGTGTTTTAATCAGTAAAAGTGGTTTAAAACTGCACACAATAGTTGGAGTTTTTCACTGGCCCTGGCAGGTGGGTGAGGCCACCTGCAGGGGACCTGCAGGCATGTGAGTAAATGGTTAAAAAAAGTCCTAGAGACTAAAGACTGTGCGTTGGACAGCCTGGACATTCTAATGTAAATGGAAGTATGGGCATGTCGCCTTCTGTCCAGAGCACGTACCTCTCTCCTGGCCTTCTGTCTGTCTTTTCCTCTCTTCGGCCTGCCGCTTGATCATCGCCAGGGCTTCGATGCTGTCCAAGATCTTCTTCCGCTCTCTGCTGTCCCACTGCTGCTGCTCTTCCTTCTCAGCCACGTACCCGCCCCTGGCCCATGCCTCCGCGCAAGCTCTGTTTAAAGGACAGATAGAGGAACAGAAATGGGGAGGGTTGAACTTTTGCAGCTTAAAAGTAAATTCCAAACATATACTATCCAGCCAGACTTTTTCCTCTTCCTCAAAATCAAAGCAAAGGGCACATAAGACACGTGGCTGCAAGGATGAAAGTTAACATATGTGCATTTGAACCTTTCAAGTCTAAGCGTTTGCTGAGCCCTCTTAGGTATGGCACCAAAAGCACAAGTGGCAAGAGAGAAAGAAGAGAGAAAGAAGAGAAACTGAACTCCATTCAAATTAAAAACTTCTGTAATGCAAAGGATACCATAAGTAAAGTAAAAGGACAACCCACAGAATGTAAGATATTTGTAAATTTTGTATCCGATAAAGGCCTTGTACCTAGAAAATATTAACAACTCTTACAACTCATGAATAAAAAAACAACACAATTTAAAAATGGGCAAAGGTTAAAAGAATGAAAAAACAAGCCACAGACTGGTAGAAAATATTTGCAAAAAAGAAAACTGACAAAGGGCTTGTACCCAAAACATACAAAAAAAAAATTAAAACTCAGAAATAAGGAAACAAACAACCCCATAAAAAATTGGGCAAAACATCTGAACATCTCACCAAAGAAAATATACAGATGGCAAAGAAGCATGTGAAAAGATGCTCAATATCATATGTCATTAGGGACTTGCAAATTAAAACAAGATAACACTCCACCCCTAGTAGAATGGCTAAAGTCCAAAACACTGACAATATAAAATGCTGATGCAGATGTGGAGAAACGGAAGCTTTGCTCACTGCTGGTGGGATTGCAACATGGTGCGGCCACTTTGGAAGGCAGCGTGGCAGTTCCTCACAAAACTAAACATACTCTTACCACACGATCCAGCAATTGGGCTCCTAAGTATTTACTCAAATGAGATGAAAACTGATGGCCACACAAAAACACGCACACACGTTTTAGCAGTTTTCTTCTAATTGGCAAAAAATAGGGAGCAACCAAGATGTCCTTCAATAGGTGAATGGATATGCACACACTTTTGTACATCCAGACAATGGGATACTACTCAATAATCAAAAGAAAGAAGCTATCATGCCACAAAAAGTCATGGAAGAAGCTTAAATCCACTGCTGAATAAAAAAAAGTCAGTCTGAAAAGGCTATATACTATATGATCCCAACTGTGTGACATTCTGGAAAAGGCAAAACTATGGAGACAGTAAAAAGGTCAGTGGCTGCCAGGGGTTGGGGGCAGGGAGGTGGGGGGGGATGACAAGAGTGGAGCACAGGGGACTTTTAGGGCAATGGAGCTATTCCGTATGATACCGTAATGGTGAACATATGACATTTGTATGTCAAGACACATAGAACGTACAAAGCAAAGAGTGAGCTCTAAAGTAAATTATGGACTTTAGTTACTAATAATTTGTCGGCCTTGGTTCATCAATTGTAACCAATGTACCACACTAATGCCAGATGTTAACAACAGGGGAAACTGAGGGAGAGATGGTATATGGGAACTCTCCATACTTTCTGCTCATTTTTTGGTAAAGCTAAAACTATTCTAAAAAAAGTCTATTAATTTTTTTAAAAATGGGCAAAGAAACCGAACAGACATTTTGTACAAATTGCTAATAAGTACATGAGAGGACACTCAATATCATTAGCCACCAGGCTAATGCAAATCAAAACCATAGAGAGATACCGCTTCATACCCCTAGGCGATTATAAGTAAAAAAAGACAGACAATAGCAAGTATTGGGAAGGACATGGAAAAATCGGAACCCTCGTACATTGCTGATGGGAATGTAAAATGGTGCAGCTGCTGTGGAAAACAATTTGGTGGTTCCTCAAAAGTTAAACATGGAGTTACCATATGACCCAGCAATTCCACTCCTAGATATACACCCAAGAGAATTGAAAACATATGCCTACACAAAAATTGTGCACACAGCAACACATACATAAAATTATTCACCACGATCAAGTAGGATTCATCCCAGGGATGCAAGGTTGGTTCAACATACTCAAATCAATAAATGTGATACACCATATTAATAAAATCAAACACAAGGACCATATGATCATCTCTATAGATGCTGAAAAAGCATTTGATAAAATTCAACACTCATTCATGACAAAGACCCTCTATAAGTTAGGTATAGACGGAAAGTATCTCAACATAATTAAAGCCATATATGATAAACCCACCACCAATATCATCCTGAATGGGGAAAAGCTGAAAGCTTTTCCTTTAAGAACAGGAACTAGACAAGGATGCCCACTCTCACCACTCCTATTCAACATAGTGTTGGAAATACTAGCCAGAGCAATCAGAGAAGAGAAGGAAATAAAGGGCATCCAGATTGGAAAAGATGAAGTCAAACTGTCCCTGTTTGCAGATGACATGATCCTATATATCGAACAGCATAAAGCCTCTACAAAAAAACTCTTGGAGGTGATAAATGACTTCAGCACAGTAGCAGGATACAAAATCAACACACAAAAATCAGTAGCATTTCTTTTCTCCAATAGTGAACATGCAGAATGAGAAATCAAGAAAGCCTGCCCATTTACAATAGCCACCAAAAAAATAAAATACTTAGGTATTGAGTTAACCAAAGATGTGAAAAATCTCTATAATGAGAACTACAAACCACTGCTGAGAGAAATTAGAGAGGATACAAGAAGATGGAAAGATATCCCATGCTCTTGGATTGGAAGAATCAACATAGTGAAAATGTCCATACTACCCAAAGTGATATACAAATTTAATGCAATCCCCATCAAAATTCTAATGACATTTTTCTCAGAAATGGAAAGAACTATCCAAACATTTATATGGAATAACAAAAGACCACGCATAGCCAAAGCAACGCTGAGCAAAAAAAATAAAGCTGGAGGCATAACACTACCTGACTTTAAACTATACTACAAAGCTATAATAACCCAAACAGTATGGTACTGGTATAAAAACAGACACACTTATCAATGGAATAGAATAGAGAATCCAGAAATCAACCCACACACCTACAGCTATCTGGTCTTTGACAAAGGCACCAAGCCTATACACTGGGGAAGGGACTGCCTCTTTAGCAAATGGTGCTGGGAGAACTGGATATCAATATGCAGGAGAATGAAACTAGACCCATACCTTTCACCATACACTAAAGTCAACTCAAAATGGATTAAAGAATTAAATATAAACCCTGAAACAATAAAACTTCTTAAAGAAAACATAGGAGAGACACTTCAGGAAATAGGACTGGACAGAGACTTCATGAATACGACCCCAAAAGCACGGGCAACCAAAGGAAAAATAAACAAATGGGATTATATCAAACTAAAGAGCTTCTGCACAGCAAAAGAAACAATTAACAGAGTTAAAAGACAACCAACAGAGTGGGAGAAAATATTTGCAAAATATACATCTGACAAAGGATTAATATCCAGAATATACAAGGAACTCAAACAACTTTACAAGAAAAAAACAAGCAACCCAATTAAAAAATGGGCAAAAGAGCTAAGCAGGCATTTCTCTAAGGAAGATATACAAATGGCCAACAGACATATGAAAAAATGCTCAACATCATTCAGCATCCGGGAAATGCAAATCAAAACTACACTGAGATACCATCTCACCCCAGTTAGGATGGCTAAAATCCAAAAGACTCTGAACGATAAATGCTGGCGAGGTTGCAGAGAAAAAGGAACTCTCATACATTCATTGTTGGTGGGACTGCAAAATGGTGCAGCCTCTATGGAAAATGGTATGGAGGTTCCTCAAACAATTGCAGATAGATCTGCCATATGACCCAGCTATCCCACTGCTGGGAATATACCCAGAGGAATGGAAATCATCAAGTCAAAGGTATACCTGTTCCCCAATGTTCATCGCAGCACTCTTTACAATAGCCAAGAGTTGGAACCAGCCCAAATGTTCATCATCGGATGAGTGGATACGGAAAATGTGGTATATCTACACAATGGAATACTACTCAGCTATAAAAACGAATGAAATACTGCCATTTGCAACAACATGGATGGACCTTGAGAGAATTATATTAAGTGAAACGAGTCAGACACAGAAAGAGAAATACCACATGTTCTCACTTATTGGTGGGAGCTAAAAATAAATAAATAAATTCACACACACACACACAAAAACCGGGGAGGGGGGGGAAGAAGACATAACAACTACAGTTACTTGAAGTTGATACGACAAGCAAACAGAAAGGACATTGTTGGGAGGGAGGGGGGAGAGGGAGGAGGGAGGGAGGTTTCGGTAATGGGCCACAATAATCAACCACATTGTATATCGACAAAATAAAATTAAGGAAAAAAAAAAAAAACTTGTGCACAAATGTTCATAGCAGCATTATTCACAATATCAAAAAATGAGAACCCAAATGTCCAACCCTTAATGGATAAATAAAATGTGCTGGATCAAAATGGAATATTATTTGGAGATAAGAGGGAGTAAAGTATTGGTACACTCTGTGTCATGGATGAAACCTGAACACATTACACTGTGTAAAAGAAGCCAGACTCAAAAGGTCACATGCTGTATGATTCCATTTGTATGAAATGTTCAGAAAAGGCAAATCTGCAGAGACTGCAAGTAGATTACTGCGCTGCGGGGGGAGCAACGGGGAGTGACTGCTAATGGGGATGATGTTTCCTTTTTAGGCTGATGAAAATGTTCTGAAATTGATTGTGGTGATGGCTGCACAACTCTGTGAATATACTAAAAACCCTTGTATTTTACACTTTATATAGTTGAATTATATGGTATGTGAATTATATCTCAATAAAGCTGTTATTTAAAAAAAAAGTCTAGCAGCTGAAAAACAGAGGTTTTAACTTCAGAGAGAAGAAGCAGATCCCTGTTGGAAAATCAAAGGTACAGAAAGCATTTGGAAATAGGGTTTTACAAAGTATACCAAAGCAAAAAAAGCCTGCAGGTCACCAAGACAGAATATACTGAAGAGGGGAAACTATGTTCCATACATGAACCACAGCAGTGAGAACCTTCAGACCCCTTTATCTCGAAGCAGACATTGGCAGCGGCCTCTCGGTCACCTGCTGTGTGCCAGGTGCTGTGCTTGAGGTGGGGGATCCAGCAGTGAAGACGAGAGAGATGACTCTGCTCCCTCTGATAGAGCTGCCTTTTGGTGGGGCAGACAGACCCCAAACAAGGAAACAAGTGAGTCAGAGGCTGATGTGTCCTAAGAGGAATAAAATCAGGCTAAGGGACATCGGGAGGAGAAGGTGCTATTTAGAGAGGGTGGTCCACCATGCAGATCCCCTTAATAAGAGGACAGGTGAGCAGACACCTGAAAATATCTGGGGAAGAGCATCTCGAGTGACAGCAAGTGCCAAATGTCAAACAGACAGTAAGTGGTTGGATTAGGACTCAAGCCCATGTTAATCTGACTCCAGAAATGGAGTCTCACACTATACTGTAAAGGGCGGTAGGCCTCCATGCTCACATCCGTGTTGATGCTTTCCTGCTCCCCGGCACCACCCCGGGGTGGGGGTAGCATCCTCAGTGGCAGCTGCTGTCATGGGTTCATACCTCCTAGGAGCCTGGTCCCTACCCTGAGCCAAATATGTTACTCACAGGTACAAGACCCTGCTGTAGGTATTAATTGTCCCCACTCAACAGATGAGGAACGTGAGGCTCAGGGAGGTTTGCGAACTCACCCAAGTTAACATAACTTGTGGCTGTAGAGCCAGGCTTGGAAGACAAGGCCGGCTGGATCGAGGTGCTTTCTGCCACATGCCAGCTTCTCTGGGTGTCCCCCACCACCTCCAGGCTTGGGAGCCCAGGGAGCTGGGTCAATATCTGCTGAACTTCCCAGAAGCGGGTCTTCTGGTTTTCTTACTTGGCTGGAGTGGAAGCTCTAACTTCTATTTAAAATATTTGTTAGTTTGATTTAAATTTGTGAGTTTAAAAACATATTACAATCTACACTTAAAAAAATGTTTTATAATTCAAAAATTCAGGCTTTACTTCCCTTAAAGCAGTCTATATTACTGAGGTTTTATCTTAAGTGAGAATAACTAGTGACATAAATTAAAAGGTAAATTTAAAAAATACAGTTAAAAGTAGTGTCAATAAACATGGCAGTCCAGGGTACAATGTTAATTAAAAAAAAAAAAAAAGCACTCTTTCAAATCAATAAGAAAAGCACTTCAAAAGGAAATTAGGAAGAAATCATGAGCAGAATATTCATAAAGGAAGAAATATAAATGTCCAATAAAGATGGAAAATAATGACAAGCCTCATTAGTTATCCAAACCTGCAAATTTTAAACAATAAGATGCTATCTTTGCTCATCAATTAACTTGGCAAAGATCTCTTTCACATGGCTATATCCAGTGAGGTTGAAAATACTTATAAGAGCTTTTAAAAAGTCTCCAACCCCATTCTTTAATCCAGTGATATTACTCCTAGTATTCCATCCCAAGAAAACCCTCAGCAACGAGGTCAAAGACCTCCATTACAGGATGCTTATCAAAGGAATATAAAAATTGGTGAGTAAGTGCTCTAATTCCTATTACAGACAATTACAGCCATTAAACCTACTTCCAAAGAATATTTAATGATGTGTGAAAACGCTTAAAAATCAGATGATTTAAAAATGTAATACTAAGCATGCTCAACTATTAAATTTTATTTTTTGTTTGTTTTTTGGTTTTGGTGGCTGGCCAGTACAGGGAACAAACCCGGACTTAGTGTTATCACTGAGGTGTTATCGGCACCACGCTCTAACCAACTGAGCTAACCGGCCAGCCAACTATTAAATATTGAAATGTGACCAAAAGGCTTTTCTCTTCTTCTTACCTGTCCTTTGGAAAAACTGGTCTGTCATCCAGGTATGTTAAGTGTTTTAGACGAACGGTGACTGTCCTTCGATAATTAGGAATGTGCCTAATAACCGGGTTTCCCATCAAATTCAGAACACGCTGTCAGCAAACAAGCAGAACAAAATTGATTACTAAAAAAATGATGTGATTAAATCATTTCACATGTGCTGTGCTCTAAGAATAAACAAGTAAAATCTATTTCCTTGAGCAAAACGGAAGTGCCAATATCATGTGCTGGTGACTTGATCTGAGCAGTTAGAAGGCTTTCGTTGCTTTTGTGCTGTCAGAACTGTCCACATAATAGAGCAGCCCTCTCTACTTGGCTTCGGATCTTAAATCTCATTGTCCTTCCAGAACAATATCAAAAAGTCTTTCCTGAGGCCATTTCCAAGTGCGGTGATTATATTAGACTTGTTGCCCAATCTCTTTTACTGAAATTAACCTCGGTCTAATGATTGCTTGCTTTCCTTCCCAGCCAGGACCCATTTTAAGAAAACAGATACAGCAGCTGGAAGGTAAGAAGCAGTGACTCAGGGAAAGGATGTTAGTGCCCGCGGCTCTCCCGTGAGTGCCCGACGATGGAGGGCCTTTCTCACCAGGCTGGCAGATCTCCCTGATGTCAAGTTGGGACCTGGAAAAACGAAGGGGCTCGGCAATGCCCACATGCCATCCTGCCCATCTTTAAATATTGTCACCTCCTCTCCTGCCTCAAGAAGCTCAGAGAATGTGAATGGTTAAGGCAATGTGCAGGGAACCACTTTACAAGCTGTGTGCCTAAACTGATGAAATATTTTTCATATCTAAAATGGCTTGGAGAAGATAAATATATTGTAAACTAGTTAATTTAGCATTTCCCAAACTTCATTCTCATATCATCTTCACCCCTCTTGCCATATTTTCAACCTGCAGGGGGTGGGGTGAGGTGAGCAACACTCCCAGGGGCAGGCAATGAAGGGGTGCACTGCGTGTGGAGAATGTAGGAGCAATCACAAAGCAACCGCAAGGTGGCTGCTTCTGTCATGGGCTGAATTGTGCCCAAATTCACATGGCAAAGTCCTAACCCCCAGTGCCTCAGAATGTGACTATACTTGGAGACAGGGTTATTAAGGAGATAATTATGTTAAAATTAGTTCATTAGGGTGGGCCCTAGTCCAGTTGGACTGGTATCCTTATAAGAAGAGGAGATTAGGACACAGACACATACAGAGGGACAACCATGTGAAGACACAGGGAGAAAAGTCGTCTACAAGCCAAGGAGAGAAACCCCAGAATGAAACCAATGCTGTCAACACCTTGATCTCAGACTTCTGGCCTCCAGAATAATGAGAAAATGCATTTCTATTGTTTAAGCCTCCCAGTTTGTGGTACTTTGTTATGGCAGCCTTGACCTGGAGGGTTCTCAAGGCCAAGGGATGGGAAAGTTTGAACATCAAAAATTAAAATGACAGCAAGGGTTAAATCATATCAGATACTGTATAGGGCTGGCTAGTTAGCTCAGTTGGTTAGAGCACAGTGTTGGTAACACCAAGGTCAGGGGTTTGGATCCCCCTTCTGCCAAAAACAAAAACAAAACAAAACTTGTATATGTAAATCTATGAGTTCATAGTGATACCGAAAAAGAAGAAGCCTTCGTTGTCACCATTATAGATTGCTAGGGTCTCAACTGATTTCTCTAAAAATTGATAAATAAAAGGAAAGAGCCAAACATTTATCCTGGCCTTTTCTGTATGAACCACCAGTTGATGAGAAAAGTCCTTCGTAGAAGCATTCCAACTTATAAATGCAGAAGGAATATGATAATTCAAAAATAATCACTGTGTGACTCCTAATGAGATAATGCTTCCAAGATGCATTCACCAATGGCTGCCAAAACAACTGGAGAAAAATTGACAGAGAACTTCATTATGGCCAAATTGGTTTGACAACATCTGAACCCACTAATCAATCTTAAAATTACAAAAATAGAGGCAAACAGACATCACATGCCTGCCCCGCATGTGATGCTCCACGGCATACTCAAAGTAAAACACTGAACTTGGATCTAAGGAAGCCTCTGGCTCCATTACCATCTTACAAGAAATACTGGGAACAGTGGAATATGTCAAATGACACCATGAGGATGCAATCAACCAAATCCAGAATGTGGGAAACTAGCAGGCAAAGGACCCAATTTCTCTTACAAATTAATGGGGAAAAACACAGAAAGGGAACTATTATAGATCAAAAGAGATTTAAGAGACATATAATGTCTAAATAATAGTACAGTTGTGATTATGCTTTAAAAAGTCTGTATCTGTCAGAGATAGACACTGAAATATTTGTGGGTAAAATAGCATGACATCTGACATTTAAGCTAATCCAGCTAAAAACACAAAGGAAAAAAGTGTGAAGAAAGGAAGAAGAAAGGAAGGAAGAAAAAGGGAAAGGGACTTGATATTTAAAGACTATAAAATAATGCAAGTTGTTTTTTGTGATGTTTTTCTTTGTTTTTACCAAGTCAGGCATGCTCTCGAGAATGCTCAGGATCTCTGGATCACTCAGCTTATTGTGGGACAGGTCAAGTACACAGAGTTTCACACACTCCTTCAGATGCTGTATGTCTTCCACAGTCTCTAGGTGATTGTGGGCCATCTGTAGCGTGTTCAGCACTGGGAGGCAGGCTGGAAGATGAGGTCAGGAGAAGTAAGCAACAAATGCATAAAAATGTTTCTTGCCCACAATATAAACTAGAACCTCCCCCAGGGGAAAGTGATGGACGTCTGGCACATAGAAAGACTGCTTGTTGGATGCTCTTACAGAGGTTTTCAATGGTCTTGATGTAATTGTTGCTGAGGTTAAGAGCATCCAGTTTCTGCAGAGGCTCTAGGTTCTCAATTTTATGAAGCAAGTTCACTTGCAAGAAGAGGCAACGCAATTCAGTCTGGGCCTCCAGGTTCTCGATTTTCTGTATTCCATTGCACTGCAACCAGAGACAGCGTAGTCCTGTATACTCTTCCAAGTTCTCAATGCGATCAAAACCTAGTGAGAAGGAAGGGGGTGTCAATTAAGCTTCTACACACACATAGGGTTCAGAAGGGTCACAGTCACCCTTGTTTTTGCCTACTGTTAGGGACTAAATGTTTGTATCTCCCCCAAATTCATATGTTGAAATCCTCACCCCCAATGGTATGGTATTAGGAGGTGGGACCTTTGGGAAGTGATAAGGTCATGAGAGATTGGGATCAGTGGACTTATAAAAGAGGTCCCAGAGAGCTCCCTTGCTCCTTCCACCAAGTGAGAACACAGCAAGCAGGTGCCATCTATGAACAGGAAGAGGACCCTTACAAGACTCCGAATCGGCTGGTGCCTTGATCTAGGACTGCTAAGCCTCCAGAACTGTGAGAAATAAATTTCTATTGTTTGAAAGCTACCCAGTTTATGATATTTTGATATAACAGCCCCAAATGGACTAAAAAACCTACCTACCTAGCATCCACATTTCCTTCCTCTAGTAACAACTTTTCTTTGTGGAAACACCCCTCTCCTAATGCTAACCCGATGGCTCTCTGGGTGGCCAATCAGAGTCATGAGGATTCACTAGGGGCTGGTCACATTTAGCCAAGCAGGGCCAACTCTGATGAACTCTGGGGAATTTTGCTGGCTCTGCTGGAAAGAGGTAGTCTTTCTGCTAGAATTACCGACCTGATAGGGGGAACCTAGTGCTGTAGCAGCCACCTTCCCTTTATGGCTGGGAATGTGTGGGGGGTGGGGTGGACCTGCCCTGAAAATGAACTGGCACAGAGGACAGGTTCAAGGGCAGGAGAGAGACGGTCTCATGGAGAAACGCCGTAAGCACTGGGATCCAGCCAAGCCTAAAGCTAGTGCAAACTGTGTGCCTTGTTTTGTTCTATTTTTCATTTTTATGAAACAAAGTTAAGGTTAGGAAAACAAAACAGTTTCATTTCCTTTAGTACCTCATCATCAATTTCTAATTCGGGATTCACCTGCTGTTACCAAAAAATTTTTAAAGGTAGTTATTTTGTTGTCTGAGAAAGTTTTGATTAAAAAATTTAATATTAATGGTAAGCAAAATTTAAAAAAATTTACCCATGACCCTGCCACCCCAATAATCTGTTCTCATTTTTCTCTATCTCCTTACAAGCTTGTTGTAAATGTGCATAATGTTTTTACAGTTGTAATCATAAAATACCTATAAATGTGAGGTATAGTACAGATGTATATATTTTTAAATCCTGACTTTTTTCCATAACAATTTTTATAGCATGAGAATTTTCCATGTTGCTTCAAGGTCTTCATACTGAAGTCAGTATTTCTAAAAGATAAGGACTTTTTTTTTTTTTTTTTTGCCATAAAGATAACCACAATAAATTGTGACATCTAAACTACAATAATTCCTCAGTATCATCAAATAGCCAGTCATTGTTCACATTTCTCCCTTGTCTTTTTTCCAAACTGTTTATTGTCTGAATCAGCACATAAATAAGTTCCAAACATTGTCATGAGCTGACGTCTCTTAAGTCACTTGTAACCTACGGTCTGTCTCTTTCTCCTACTGCAGTTTTCTGTTGAAGAGGCTGGGTCGTTTGTCCCCTCAAGGTCCTGAAATTCTGCATTTTCTCTCTTGGCCCCTCAACCTTTCACCTTGCCTCAGGGGTTGATCTTGAGACCAAAAGAATAGGGAGAAGAGGTGATGTATCATCTCCAAGACTGTGGCTTCAGTCTTGGCCTCGCTCTTTCTTGGGTAACTTGCTCGGGGGCGGGCTAGCTGCCATGGAGAAGCTCACGTGGTGAAGGACCGAGGCCTCAGGCTGGCAGCCCTTGAGGACCTGAGGCTAAGCCTGGAAGTGGATTCTCCAGCCCCAGTTGAGCCTTCAGGTGACTGAGGTCGGGCTGACAGTCTGACCACCACCTCATGAGAGACCCTGAGCCAGATCCTCCCAGCTAATAGCTCCTGGATTACTGGCCCTCTTCCACCTCTCTGACTCTTTCTACTTAATCTAACTTACTGGTTCCTCTTCTTCATCTCACCTCTTAAGTATCAGTCCCCCAGGAACTGTCCTCCTAAGTCACCTTATTCACTGCTACACTTAGATGCTAGGCGGAGAATTGTGAAGGGGGTGAGAGTGGAGGTGAGGGCATCACTAAGGGGGCGTTCCAAACCCTGAAGGTGTTCGTGCTGCAGGAGCCTTTTGTGCACCTCCCTGTCCGCACCTTCATTACAGTGGTGCCCCTGCCCCAGGACGCCAAAGGTATCTGTGCTGTCTCCACATCTGCATTTCCGCCACTGAGCACAGTGCCGGACACACAGAATGACTGAAAAAGCAGTGACACCCCCCCCACTCAGTCACTGCTTGGTGCAGCCCTGTCCATGAACCTGCACTTAAATTTGTACGTGATTACTGGACACCTACCCTGAGCCCTCGGGGATGCTGCTGTCTGTACCTCTCCATTCTGAGAGGCAGCCAGCGATGCCTTTGTTCTCCACACCAGTCTTCAATCCTTCACTAATATCCCTTCCCAGCCCAAAGCACTTAAGAACTAACTTTCTGGTTTGAAAAATTATAAGTCCTTACAAAAACATAAATAAAGGATACCAGTGTGTTCCTTTGTATTTACATACCCAGTGTCCCCTTCATGAACTCTAGTCAGCTGAGAGATTTTCTTGAAGAAATTGTATTGCTTTTTTTTTTTTTTTTTTTTTTATAAATCTTCACTAAACTCTGGAATTTCTACTTAAATATAATCTGAAAACTAAATATGATCCCCGCAAATAATTTTTTATACCTCTAGAGAGAATCTTTCCCCTGACATGAGCCATCTCCTTTACTACGGTACTCACCTTTGAAGTGTAAGTACAGCGTATCATTCAATGCAGGGGTAATATAAAGCTTGTGTTGCTTGCAGAGTTTTTGCAGGAAACTTTTAGTCATTCTGTTAAAATGGAAAACATGAACAAGAAATTTATCTCAACTTGTCAGCTGTAAAGTATATGAGCATTCCCAAAGTTCTTTACCACATCCATTCCTGTCCCCAATTCTACAACTCCTCATATACTTTATGCCTATTTAAAATCCTTCTTCTTTTTGTATAGCCTTATCCAATATTCTTACTTTCAGCATTCTTAAAAATTGCAGTGTATGTACTAATAAAAATACTTTTAATAGTGTCCTCAAGAATACTGATGTTTCTCTTTCCAGGTCTGGCATTAAAGTTTAATAGAGTGTGGTTAGTAGTGCCACAGAGGAAGCACCATCCTGACTCCATACTTAACAATCCTCAGACACTGGGCAGGCTATTCAATCTCCACAAGGCTCAGTTTCCCTATCTGTACAAAGGAGTGATAACACCATCTACTTGCTCCATAATTGTGCACTATTTGGCAGCATGCCCACATACCTGAGCCCCTGATCTTTCCCATCATCTCTTGGGTGGGTGAAGTGACTGTCTGACCCACCATCGCCACTCTGTTTCTGCTGATTTTGGTAGGATGTGTCAGAAGGACCCACACATATTTCCTTAGGATCATCAATTTCTGTAAAATAAAAGAGATCAGGTCTGAAGAAATCAAGAAATGTACAAAAAGAATTCTCCCAATTTCAATGTGATTAGTAACTGTCCACTGTCAGTATGGAACACCAGTACTCTTAAATGTATAACAATATTTAAAGCATTGGCAATGACTATGTAAATCTCATTTTTTAAAGTGGATCCTCTATAAAAACTCTTGTACAGGTGCACAAGAAAATGTGTTCAAAGATATTAGTCTCTGCATTGTTTGTAACAGCCCCAAACTGTTAACAATGCAAATGTTCATGCATAGAGACAGGTTAAATAAACCAACGGATTACTCTTCTGCCTTTGAAAAGAATGTACTAGAGCATTGCATCAATCAATGTGGATTATTCTCAGAAAATATTTGAAGTAGAAAAGAAAGCAAGTTTCATAATAAACACAGGACACCATTTAGAGAATAAATTTAAAACATACAAACCAATGCTATGCATTGTTTAAGAGCACAAAGAGAGAGAAATGATTGAAAGAATCCATAAAAAATTTTGGATAAGGAAGGAAAGAAATGGGATTAGAAATGGCGGGGGTGGGGGACTAAAGGAACATTTATTTTATGTGGAATGTTTTATTGCTTTAATTAAAAAAAGAATTCAAGTAAATATGATAAAATGTTAATCACTTTCAGTTCTCAGTGGCAATACATGGGTGTTTGTTATAATGTTCTCTGTTCTTTTCTGTTTAAAACATTTCTCAAAAGAAAAAACACATGAAAAGAAACAAAAAAAGGTGGGAACATCTTTAGTAAAAAGAAAATGAGCACATTCAAATGCATTTAATTTTTTTAAAGGTCACTCACAACTAGCCAATTCAAATGAACTTAATTTTAAGGGCTGTTGGCTGCTGCTCTCTGTGTTCGTGAGCTCTGTTGAATAGGACTAAATCTCTGGGGTTGGGAACTGTGTCTTACACTCATCAATGTCCCACTGCATACAATGCCCAGCCACAGAAGCACCAGATTTATGTTTGTGAAATAAATAAAGAATAGGTGCTCAATATATATAATTGATTATGCTAATAACAAGAGCTACTATTTATTAATGGCCCACGATATACCAGAAACTATAATTACGATTATCTCTGTATATCCCTGTATAATTATCACTGCTTACAGATGAGGAGACTAAGGCTCAGAGAGGCTGAGCTCTGGGCCAACAGCCACAAAGCTGGCGAGCTGCACAGCTGCAATCTAAACCCAACCCGAGTGTCTCCAAACCCTGTGTCTTTCCACTGTGCGATACCAATTCCTTACAGGGTTTGCCCGGACAGTTGATGCTGAAGATACATTTGTTGAATGGGTTCAAAAACTGAAACACAAATCAATTGGTTTCTTCAGTCATTGAAAGATCTCCCTCGTGGCCCCAAGCCTAGTGGGAGCAGAGGGTGAAGCCTATCTTTCAAGACTATTCCCGGAAACTTTGGGGGTGGGACGTCACACACTGACCCCAGAACCACCAGCTCTTCATTCAGTCTCTATCATATGTTAGGCACTGGCTAGACACTTGGAATTCAAGCAGGATGACTTGCCCTGTATAGCTTGAAGTCTAGAGGGGAAGAAAAAGCCTTTGTCTTACACGGTGATAGCAATAGAGAGATACATTCAAAACAAAGAAGTTGGGAGATGGAAGAACGTTGTGTTGGACAGAACTTGGGCTCCGGAGTCAGACTGTCCAGGCCTGAGTCTCTGTTCTATCATTGACTAGTAAGGGTAATGTTTGTAGCAAGTTTTATAACTTCTTTTAAGTTTCCTCATCTGCATGAAATGGGAACAGGGGCGCCTACTGCAGAGGGCTGGTATGTGGCTCAAATGAGGTACGTGCTCGGCATATATCGTTTAATAAATGTTGGTTGCTATTATTATTATTGCTATTTTTGGCTGTGAAGACCGGGGGGTATGTGGTGTTGGGACCGGGCTGCAGCGCCTAGCCGGGTCGGCCCCTCGCCCTCCTGCCCTCCCCGGGGCGGCGGTCGGCACCTTGCCTGGGGCCGCCTTGGCCCGCGTTCCCGTGGTCACCCGCGGACGCCTCCACGCCGGGCTGCTGCACGCAGTCCAGCTCCGCTGCCCCGTTCGCCGCAGGCTCCGAGGCCTCGGGGTGCATGTCTACTCCTGTAACCCCGAACAGCCCGCCGCAGTGGGCACCCGTTCCGCGGGGCCGTTTCAGCCCCCAACCCCACCAGAAAGGCCCCGCTTTCTTCTCCGCCGGCCTCTTGGCGCCCCGCGTAGTCGGCTGCCCAACGCTTTCCTGGTCGCCACGGCAACCGCCGCGCACGCGCACTCGGGGCGGGCCGGCAACGGCTCCGCCCCCTGCGCGTGCGTGGGTCACGTGGCAGCGCGGCCCGGCGACAGCAGCGGCGGCGGAGACGGGGGCGGCGGCCGCGCGGACCTGGCGGGACTCGGTCCGGAGGCTGCGCCGCCGGCAGGTACCGCGCCCCCCGCGCATCCTCCCGACCCCTCCCTCGCGCCTTCAGCCACGCCCCCGGGCCCCCTCGGTGCAGTCGGGCCCCTCGGCACCCCGGCCCTCTTCGTCCCTCCACTCGGACACCCTCCTTCCAGACCAAGCATCCCCAACCCGTCCCCCGAAATCCCAGAGTCCCCCTTTGCAGACTCCATCCCCACGCACCCCACTGCGGCCTTGCGCCCCCAGAGGACACCCCTCCGTCCCCCGCCCCTCGGGGGCGGCCCCACCCACCCAGAGCGTGGCCCTTCTTCCCGCAGACCCCTCCCCAGCCCCTCCCGAACGGGTTCTGAAAGTCACCCCCTTTGTCGATGCGTTTTCATCCTCATTTCCAAACGGTTTGGGTTGGGTAGGATTTTGTTGTTGCCGTCTTTTTCTGAAATCGAAATATTTCGGAATAATAGAGCTCTGAAAGAAAGGGCGCGCCCATCCCGATGCCGCGGCCGTAGGCTCAGCCGGGGTTCCGGGTTGCGCGTGTTTGCTGGGCCTGCTGGGGCTGGAGGGAAGGATTCGAGGGGAGAATGAGGCACGTCCCTGTCCTGAAGGAACGTGAGCCCAGACAGGCCCGCAAGCCAGTGCAGCTACAGCAGGATGTGTACCTCAAATTACTGTGAGGCCGGCTGGGGCTCTCACAATGGGGTCCCCAGCCAGGGCTCGGGACTTGGGTAGACCTTGATCTGAATTCCAGTCCGCCCTTCTGAGCTGTGGGGTCCTGGCTACAAACTGGGGACAGTTTCCCCGTCTGTAAACTGGGGATGGTTGTAACTCTACCTCATAAGGTTGATGAGAAGAAAGTCAGGTGAGACCATAGGAACAAAGCACTTACAAGAGGCTTTTGCATGAAGTCAGCCCTCAGTTTTAACTGACTGCTAAGGATAGCTAATAACTAACATCAAATACTGAATAATAGCGGCTAATTGCCAAGGTTGATTGAGCACTTATGAACAGGCACAGTTCTGTGCTTTATACGTATTACCTCATTTAATTCTCATCATAATATTAGGCAGGAGCTATTATCCCCGTCTTACAGGTGATGGGAGGAAAGTACAGATTTCATCCAGGATACACAGCTCCTAAGTAGAGAGCTGGGTTCGAACCCAGGTAATCTGTGATTTTAATCACTGTATGGATATTTCAGGAGCATAGAGTTCAACAAATTGGTGCTACTTCTTTTTAGCAGATTTTTTTTATTAAGATAAAATTCATGTAACATATAATACACCATTTTAGCCATTGTAAAGTGTACAGCTCAGTAGGTTTTAGTATGCTAACAGTGCTATGCAGCCATCACCATTAATTCCAGAACATTTCCATCACTCCCAACAGAAACCCCAACGCCATTAGCAGGCATTCCCTTTCTCCCCTTTTCCTCTCTCCTAGCATCCCTAATCTACTTTCTGTCTATGGATTTGCCTATTCTGGACATTTCATACAAATGGAATCATATAAGATGTGGCCTTTTGTGTCTAGCTTCTGTCCTTTAGCATAATGTTTTCAAGGTTCTTCCATGTTGTAGTGTGCATCAGTACTTCATCACTCTTCGTGGCTGAATAGTATTTCATTGTATGGATAGACCACATTTTGTTTATTCATTCATTTGTTAATGGACATTTTGGTTGTTTCCACCGTTTGGCTATTATGAATAAGGCTGCTATGAACATGCATGTACAAGGTTTTATGTGAGCAAACGTTTTCAGTTATCTTAGGTATATGCCTAGGAGTGGCATGCTATTATTATTTTAATGCACAAATAGAGACATGAACCTGAGGAGTGTTGGATCTTGGGTGAGAATCCAGGTTTCCAGTTGCTGTGTTGCTCTTTCTGCTCATCTTCACTGTTAGTCTAGTAATATACTGAAAGTTGGCAATGGAAGGTAAGGAAATTTTTAAAAGTTGTGATACACCAGTAGTAACTTTGTTAAAGTGTTGACACAAAGTTTGAGAAGCTTCTCCTCAAGAGTGAAATTTGACCTTTGAACACAAAGCAGTAATTGATTCTATTTATTAAATAAATATTACATGCACAGCAGCATGCCAGGTGCTATGAAGGAATATTAAGGATGTGAGATCCCGACCTTATACCATCATGAAACTCCAGGAGGAGTTTGCTGAAAAGCAAAACTGTGAAACTTGTAGAAAATAATGTGGGGAAATATCTTCATGACTTGGGGCTAAGGTGGGATTTCTGAAATAAAACATAATGAGCACAAACCATAGAGGAAAAAGATTGATAAATTTGTTTACATAAAAATTAAGACATTCAGTTCATCAAAAGTGCTATGAAGACACAAACCATACTGAGAACTAATGTCTAGACTACATAAAGAATTCTTATAATTCTGAGAGAAAAAGAAGACAACAAAGGAGAAAAAAGGGGCAAAAGATAGGAACAGGCATTTCATAGATTAGACAACACAAACACCACATAAACATCAAAAGAATTTCAACCTTATTATTAATGAAGGAAATGTAAATTGAAACCATAATGAGAAACTGTCTCACAGCCACCCTGTTGGCAGGAGGTGAATCGTCAGAGTTCCCAGCCAGTGATCGTCAGGAGGCCCGTGAACTGCTGCTGCTGGGTGTGCAGATGGGTTCTGCCACTTTGGAAAGGTGGCAGTGTCTGGTTGAACACGTGCAGCCCAGCAGTTTGACCATGAGGCATGTCGCTTCAAGAACTCTCACACAGGTGCCCAGAATACTTGGATAAGAATGTTCATCGTGGCATTGTTCATAACTGTATAATAAAAACCAACAAAAACAACCTGCACGCCCCTCAGCAGTAGGGTGGGTGTGTGAGCTGTGGTGTGTTTATACTGTGACATACTGCACAGCGGTGGAGGAGTATGTGCTGCAGCTGCAGGATCACGGAGGCGTCTCGAAGATGATGTTGAGTGAAAGAAACTCATCACCAAAGAATACATGCAGTGCGGTTCTTTTATATAAAGTTCAAAACCAGGCAAAACTAAACAGTACCATTCTTGTTTCAGAATACGTGCTTGGGGTGTACAACTATTTTTTTTTAAAGCCAGGGAACGATTACCTCAGAATTTAGGAGAGTGGCCACCTCCGAGGTGGAGGAGGGGACGTGATCAGAGAAGCAGCATGTGGGGCTTCTAAGACGCTGGTTTTGTTAAGGAGGCTGGTGGCTTAGGTGGCTGTTTTTTATTATTCTTTAAACGGTGGTGCATAATAGGTTTTACACACTTTGTGTATATTTTTCAAAATTTTTTTAATTACAGAAAAATCAGTTTTAGATACTTCCTGCCATTGAGAGTCCTATGCTCTAGTTGGAGAACCAAGATATAAACAAGTTAAACATTTCAATAGACTCTAGAGCACTGTGTGGTAAGTGCCACATGGGTAAGAGAGTTGGAGAGGAACTCAGAGGCGGGGTCAGTGCCATGGCCTGGAAAGTGAAGGGAAGCTGTTCCCCAGGGCTGACCTATTGCTGGGGCTGGTCAGTAAGGGGTCTTGGAAGGACAGATAGGATTTGGACTCCTGAGTGCAAGACGGATTCAGACTCTTGTCTGAAAAAAGTAAGATTTCTGTGAAAAAACGTTTTGAATGGAAACATCCATAGCCGTGGAGCTTACTGAGAAGTTGGATGACACTAGCTGTTGATGAAGCTGGTGAGGAGGACCTCAGGTCTACCCCATTCAGTTGAAGAGCATAGGAATCTCTGAGGAGACTTTCTGGCTCCTGAACACATGTGATGCTTTTGGCTTAAGTGATGTTGCGGGATTTTCAGCTTGTCTCTTTTCTGTCCTGAAAGCCAGATTAACTGACAGTTCACTTGTCCATCTGTCCATCCATCTTTATTTCTTGTGGCTGCTGTAACAATTACCACAAATGTAGTGGCTTAAAACAACACAAATTAATGATCTCACAGTTCTGGAGGTTAGAAACCTAAACTCATTCTCACTGGGCTGAAGTCAAGGCATCAAGCAAGGCTGCTTTCCTTCTGGAGGCTCCAGGGAAGAATGCTTTTCCTTGCCTTTGCCAGCTTTGAGAGACCACTCACAGTCCTCTCTCGGGCCCCTCTCTCCGTCTTCAAATCTAGCAGTGCAGCGCCTCAAGTTGCACTCTGTTTGACCTTTGCTTCTGTGGTCACATCATCTCTTTGATCTTCTGTCCCCTCTTATAAGGGCACATGATTACACTGGGCCCACCTGGATGATCCAGGATGATCTCCCCATCTCAGGGTCCTTAACTCAATCACATCTACAAAGTCCCTTTGGCCACATAAGATAACATATTTGCAGGGTCTGGGGATTAGGACGAAGTCATCTCTGGAGGCTGTTATTCAGCGACCACACTGTCGTTTGGTGGTGCTTCGATTGTCTTTTTTCTTGTCATACTTGCTTTATTTTCTTTAAAAACCTTTTGGCCATTTGTTTTGTGTTCTTGTGCCATCCACCCTGGCTCTCATTCATTTGTATAACTTGGTGAGGCCTGTGTTTCAACCAGGACTTTCTTCCCAGAACTCTTGAGTCGTGAAGGTTTTTCTACTTGATTTTATTGCCCTTCACACTGCTAAACCGAGTCAGCTAAACTGTGGGTCAGGATAGTGTTACAGGCCACAGCAGTGGTGCTTTGAAAGGTGACTTTGCTCCTTGCAGTTTTGACCATAATTTTCCCATGACACTTTTGTAATTGTAATGATTTCCATACATGCTTAGTGTTTGATGGATATAGCCCTGATGAATATTGCCCTGTAGAAGTAGAAAATGCCTAAAAGACAATGGGGAATCGCTCTTTTTTTCATAGTGTGGGGTGGTTCTGATTTTGTTTTGTTTACTGATGTCTTCATTTTCTGTAGAGACAAGAAAATAAAGCTTTAAAAATTTTTATAAATTTTAATTTTTTACTTTTCCAACCTTATTGAGGTATAATTGACAAATAAAATTGTATATATTTAAGGTGTAAAACATGATGATTTGATATATGTATACACTGTGAATTGATCACTACAGTTAAGTTATTTAACAGATATATCTATCATCTCCTATAGTTACCCTTTTTTTCTTTCTCTTTTTTTGTGGTGAGAACACTTGAGATCTACCCTCTTAGCAAATTTCAAGTACCGTATACTATAAGGTATTGTTAACTACAGTCACCATGCTGTACGTTAGATCTTCAGAACTTACTCATCTTATAACAGAAGTTTATTGTACTCTGTCACCAAAATCTCCCAATTTTCCCCACCCTCAGCCTCTGGCAACCATCAATGTACAAAGGTTTTTAATAACTTTTTGCAGGTAGATGGTACAGGGATCAGAATTTTACTGTGTTTTAGTGTTGCTTTCTAAGTAATGGGTTTCTCTAAGTTATAGACTCTCTTAGTCCATTTAGGCTGCTATAACAAAATACAAGCTGGGTAACATATAAACAATGAAGATTTACTTCTCACAGTCTGGAGGTTGGGAAGTCCAAGATCAAGACACCCACAGATTTGGTGTCTGGGTCCTGTTCCTCAGTGGTGCGCCTTCTTGCCGCATCCTCACATGGCAGAGCCCTCATGACCTAATCCCCTCCCAAAGGCTCCACCTCCTGATACCGTCACCTGGGGGTTAGGATTTAACACATGGATTTGGGCAAGGGTAAGACAAACATTCATGTAGCATAGGCTAATACCCTTAACTAATCAATCTACAGAAAAATTAACTAGTCAAATGCACAAACAAACTCAACGCAGCTCGATGTCTGTACATAGCTTAGTCGGTGCCTGGGTTTAAATGTATAACACGCTCCTTTAAAACTGTTTCAGTGAAAGGCCATGAGCTTTCAGAGTTTAGTGGCTTTGGGGAAAGTACTGATTGCTTCCTTTGTTACAGAGACAGTGTTTCTCATCAGGCACTCAAGGGTGGGGAGAAGGGTGGAGAGGATGTAATGAGTCTCTAATTGCCTGTTCTCTTCCATTTGTGGTCCGTCAAGGTGTGAACAAATGTGTGACGTGTGTGGTGTGTCTCAGAGGCAGTGAGGGGCCACCGAGCCCTGTGCTCTCTGTCCAGTCCTCTTCCATCCTTCACTGGAACGACCAGGGCTCGGGACCTCCTGCCTGTGCTATTACAACTGCCTCCAGTCACCTGTCGAGACCAACCCGATTAGCTCCCTCCTCTGGTGCCCAAGGAGTAAGTCCAGACACTTCAGTTTGGCATGAAGGCGTTTCACAGTCTGGCCACTCCCAGCCCGCTTTACGCCCTCCTGGGCATGCCCGATGCTGTAAGCACACGCACATCGAACTTCTACCCGAACAAGCCAGACATTTGCTGATGCTGTGCCTTTCGAGTATGCCCTTGCCTGGGTCCCCTGCCCGCTTCTCTGCCCAGGGGGTCTTACTTGTACTTCACGGTCCACTTCCCTCCTTCAGCGGTGCCCTCGCCACCCCAAATCACAGTTGCTCGGTTTAGCTTTCTGTGGATTCCGTGTGCACAGGCTGGCACGGGTGGAATCCTGGTTTATTCATGGTGCTGCCCTCAGTCTCTGACACTGAGCTCTGTTCTCCATTGCTGTTCTAGCAGTTTGGTTTTCCATGTAGCTTTCCTACATGAGAGACTCTACAGACCAGTGATCATGCGTATTTAGCCTTCTTGGCTATATTGTCCATTATTCATAACATAAACTAGTGTTTGAATTTGTCAGTCCTCTGTGAGTTTGGTGGGTGTGAGTCAGATCTCTCCATCTTGAGCGGCCTCTGAGGAGTGATAAAATTGTGTTTGTGGCGTCAAGGCTGAGGACCAAACCGTGAATGCCTTCCTCTGGTTGTCTGTGATTTAAAAGAACATGCAGCAGTGATAACACCTGTGTAAGGTATTTGCACATGGAGCTGCAGTGCGAAAGTTTCATAGTGGTGCTGCCCCTGAAACAAAGGTGAAAGGGTGTCTGATGGGTGGAGTTGAGGAGCCGGGCCAAGGTGAGCTTGGAGCCCCTTGACACGGCCTTTCTTCTCCTTATCTGTGAAATAGATGTCCCCCTTCTGCTGGGCCTGAGCACGGCATCCCCGCAGGTTCTGTACACAGGTCTTTCTTTCTGTAAGAGATCAGAGGATTTGTTGGTGGTCCACTGCTGAGCTGGGAACTAAGATGTTTCTGCTGTGTGGGGACTGAGAGCGGGACAGGAAGGACTCAGCCTGCGAGCTGCAGCTAGAGACTTGGTAGTGCTGCTTAATTCAGCAAATACCTGTTGAGCTCCTTCTCTGTGCCAGGAATTATGGAAGGTGCTGGAAGAGCAGAGAGGAGCAAGATTTGGCCTCTGCCCTGGATGAACACAGCCTACTGGGGGTGATAAAAAACCAAAACAGTTCTGATGCAGTGTGCATGGTGGGAGGAGAGGGAGTGTGTCACAGAGGCTCCCTTCCTTCTGTCCTTTTTACCACCCGGCCCACTCACTGCCTAGTGGGCTGCCCCAAATCCTGCAGGATGCCCATCCTCTCTGCCACCTCTGCCAGGTGATCAGACAAATGTTGGCTACCTGAGCTCAGGTGGGTCAGCCAGAATCTCTCCAGGAATTTGGAGCAGAGATGCCGTGCAGGCTGTGGAAGTGTGGATGTTCAGGTGGTCTCTGCAGGCAGGGCTGAGGGAGGTGGTGTGCAGAGAGAGATAGAATGAGGCCGGTTGAAAACCCAGGCAGACCCCAGGAGAGAAGGTCCCGAGGGCAGCTCTGTGTCCACTCCCTTCCCAGGATGCCGGCCTGCTGCCTGCGCCCTGTTTCCCTACGGGTCCCTAGTATCCTCACAGATTGCCATCTTCCTCTAAGCAAATTTGAATGTGTTTTTGTCCCATTTGATGAAATATTCCTTCAGAAAAGAAGGTGCAGGAAAAAGGCAGCACTCCCCAGCTGAGCCTTGAGGGGCGAGTGGACTATGCCCAGGCAGACACTGGAGCCTTTCTTATTCTGACATGAGGGTACTTTGCATTTAGGAGATGCTTTGCGGCCTGTTCAGAGATTGACATGAGAAATTTGGTGTTTTCTAAATTTTCTGAAAACTTTAATTTTAATTTTATATAAAGTTTTCCCTGCTGAGCTATGAGGAAAAAGAAAAGCGATTTGTTTCTTGTTGGTTTTTGTCCACAGATTGGCCTTAGGAGGACAGAGCTGCATATTGCTGAAGGCCCAGAACTGACAGGGAGAAGGTAAGAGAAAACCAAGGGTGGCTAACAACTAGAGCAGAGACATTGGGAAACCTCTTGGTAATCAGGCACCTTTTGCTGGAGTTTTTACTTCACAAATGTTCAAATTCTTGAAAAAAAACTGGGCTTAATAGGGAAGAAGTTCCCAAGGTCGCTCCTGAGACACCTGGACCTCCTCTTTTTTTAGCTAAAACCTAGAACACACACTTGGTGCATTCATGTCCCCACCAGTACTGCCTTGACCACAGCTCATGCATCTTGACATGTGGGATTTATTTTTTCATTGAAAACATTGTTTTAACATCCTAGATATATGCTTACCTGTTATTGGAAGAATAGATTTAATATTCCCAGTGTTTAGGGTTTTTTGGTTATAGTTTTGTTATTTATAATTACATTTTGTTTGAGAAGTCTTAATGCAAACAAGTGATTATTTTCTGTGTTTACTTTCCTCATGGCCTCCTGTTTGATTGCTTATGACAAAAGGCCCATGTACACTTTCAAAAGAGTTATTTCAGGAACTCCCAATTTAGGATGTTTTAACATGAAATCTGTTTTCAATGTTTTTTCTTATGAGAAAAAGTGTTTGGGTCATTTCTTTTGGAGTCTTGTAATTATGACTATTCAGGATCTGCAAGCAGTGTAAGTACTCAGATACCAGGCCTAGTTGTTGGCATGTCCGGCCAGCCGGCCTACGTGGCAGGGACCATGCTAGTTCATGGATGTCACAGAACAAGGGGTCGTGGCGAGAGGCGGCATGCCACTCCCTCGTGGTTAGCATCTGCAAACTCTGAGTGCATTCTCATGCATAATGTAGAAGAAAGAATGTGTTTGAGACAGATGATCCTAACTTTGAACGTATTTCAGAGGCTTTGTGAGCAACGAAGGGTGTTGTTGCCTGCTACTCAGAAGATTGATTAGAAAAAGAAAAACATCTTCAGTCCAAACTTCGTTGAACTTGGTATCTCATATTTTAGAGGATCTCAGCCAGCCTGGTCCATGAAGAAAAATTACCCCAAGGGAGTAATTTATTAAAATATTTTAATTTTTTAAAATATTAAGTATTTGGTTTATGTGCTTAAGTAAAGTTTATAATGTTTTGTTTTCATGATCAGCTTTGGCATTCTTATTGTAGGAGGTGAGTGTCTATGAACCAGAACCCCAGTATATAGCATTTTACTCATAGGAAATAAAGTGGCCCAACTTTTTATTTGAGAAAAACATTTTTTAATTTATGTTATGCCACATCGGCTTTATTAGTAATATGGTAGCAATATGAGACTTACTGTTTGAGAGACTGGGTCCTTATTGTGGGGCTTTAGGAATCCTATGGCCTATCCATTTCTTCAGTGTTCTGTCACTTTTTTTTGTATGTTTTGTTGGTTTATAAATTGGACTACTCATACACAGACACACACCCACACACAGACACACACACACACATATATACACACATATTTATTCAACAGTTTTTCATTATTTTGTCTGCCTTATATCACAATATGGTGTCAGTCTTGTATGTGTTACATTTCAGTGGTTAATTTGGTTTCTCCTGTTTAGTTTGTATTTTAATCAGCAAAACTTGGTTGTGCTCAGATTACATTGCAGTGGAGTGGGAGAGAATTCACTCATTCTTCCTTAAGCTTATGCCAATTTTTGCTGCTATTGTTGGGTACTTTTTTAGTTTCACAACTTTTTGTTCCTTATTTTAATGGGATTTCTCTAAGAGGGGCCACTCCCAGAAGTTTTCTATTTCTTTTCTTTCTTGGCTTAAAATCTACTTTCTTATGTGTAATATAAGCTGCTTCCTTGTGTTTGTGTATATCTGAGCTCCCTGTGGTTTAATTTTCAGTCTTCTCTGGTCTTTTTGACCTTTGTCCCTCACAGACAGCACACAGTTGCATCAGACCTCAGTGGTCCCCTGGTCTGGTCTAGGAAGAGGTTCAGTTCCCTTAGCCATGTTGCCAGGGCCCCTTGTGCCTGACCTGTGTCTACCTCTGTGGGGTTGTTGCTGCTTGCAGGCACATGTCCATCAGATCATGTGACATTTTAAACTTTTTTGTTAAATGTCTGCCTCTTCACCTAAGCACAATTACTGAGTCCATCTTTGAGTCCTTAGCTTCTGTCACAGTGTATGGAAACTGAAGGTGCTTAGTAAATGTGTGCCATGGGGATACCTACAAGAGTTGTGTTGGACTTTTCTTTTCTCAAACCCAGGGGGCCAGGCAAAGATAATGGGGTACAAATTAAGTTAGTGAGGTGAAGGAGTGCTCACTTTACTTTCACTGAGAAAACATTTCTTCAAGTTTGGGTGGTGTCTCTTTTTAAAATATGCATTTTTAATTTATGTTAAAGTTTTTGAAGTCTTAGTTTTGTCTCTAGTGGATTATAACCTTGAAGCTGAGACTATGTCTTGATACTACCTCTGTTTCATCTACTTTGTCTCTGCATGGGTAGTAGGTCATCTGCACTTGCTGATTATGAACAAAGCAAAGAAATAAATATATCTCTTGGATTTTATATGAATTAAAAAGTTGTGTCTGTCATTCTTTTAGACTAGGATATTCTCAGGGCACAGAACATACTGTGTTTATCTCTGTATCGACAACATGTAGCACAGTACCTCAATTTTAGTAGGAATTTAGTAACTTTTGGTAGATGTCTTGATTAATCTTCTGGGAAGGAAAGAACTTTGTAAGATACAGGTTTTAAATAATGAGATTGTAAATGGACGGGCTCCATGGGCCACATGCATTTGAAAAGTTACTGTTACTTGAATGCAGAGTTGTCACATATGATGTCCTCAGGCTAGTGTCTTCACTCAAACCATGCATGTTCCTTTAACTTATTAAGCAAAGAGCATCTCTTTCTTTTCCCTTCCCTGCAGGTTGCCATGGCTGCTGTTGATAGCTTCTACCTCTTGTACAGGGAAATTGCCAGGTCTTGCAATTGCTATATGGAAGCGCTAGCTTTGGTTGGAGCCTGGTATACGGCCAGAAAAAGCATCACCGTCATCTGTGACTTTTACAGCCTGATCAGGCTGCATTTTATCCCTCGTCTGGGGAGCAGAGCAGACCTGATCAAGCAGTATGGAAGATGGGCTGTCATCAGTGGTAACCTAATTTAAAATCAAAATAATCTCTTCTGTTTAAGTCGTATTTTAAGCTGGATATGTTATTCAAGGAGCCATTGAATTTAATGTGATGTTTTCATGGGAACATGATGATAAAAAATAACACTTGACTCCTGTTCTGATTACGTTCACATTCGCTTACTGCCCTCATCTTAGGAAGAACTTGCCTCATGATTTCTATCCTCCTTATTCTGCCCTCTCCTTCCCAGACCTCCAGCTACTTTCCTACCCCTCACTTTTCCTTTTTGCTCTCTGGTTGGAAATTGTCCTTAGAAACTGTCACCGCTTTCAGAAATGTTTCACCTATTTTGAATTTCATTTTAATTTATTGATTTAGTTTCCCAGAAAAGCCCCTCCTGGCACTCATTCAAGCCCAATAGAAGTTTGAAAATACATTCCTCCTGTGTCTCATAATCAAGTTGGTGAATGTAAAAGGACTCCTTGACTGTCAGGGCGTCTGGGAGAGAATCTAGCATGCACCATTCACACTTTTGATTTGATGTTGTCCTTGATAAATACTAGAGCTCACTTTGTTTCTATCATGAATTTTTCTCTGATTAAAGCTGGCAGTGGCATATTTAATTTAAGTCCATTTTCAAAGTTATACCGTGAAATGAGTGTGCTCACTTTTCCTGGCTTACATCGTAGGTGCAACAGATGGAATTGGAAAAGCCTATGCTGAAGAGTTAGCAAGTCGAGGTCTCAATATTATCCTGATTAGTCGGAACCAAGAGAAATTGCAGATTGTTGCTAAGGATATAGCTGACACCTACAAAGTGGAAACCGATATTATAGTTGCGGACTTCAGCAGTGGCCGTGAGATCTATGTTCCAATTCAAGAGGCCCTGAAAGACAAAGACATTGGCATCTTGGTAAATAATGTGGGCGTGTTTTATCCCTACCCCCAGTATTTTACTCAGGTCTCCGAGGACAAACTCTGGGACATCATAAATGTGAACATTGCTGCTGCTAGTTTGATGGTCCATATAGTGTTGCCAGGAATGGTGGAGAGAAAGAAAGGTGCCATCGTCACTATCTCTTCTGGCTCCTGCTGCAAACCCACTCCCCAGCTGGCTGCATTTTCTGCTTCTAAGGTCAGGTATTACTTACTGGACAATTAAATTCTAATGCGATAGAACATTTGTTACAATTGTTTGGTCAGATTTGTTAAGGTTGTTGTCAGCACCCATGTTTGCTTGTGCTATATTTTTTCTGAAATGACAATAATAAGCAAGTCTTTTTTTTCTCCTGACTTTTCTTTTAAATTCCCTCATAATTAACAGTCTTTTTCTCCCCTCTGTTTAAACAGGCTTATTTAGACCACTTCAGCAGAGCACTGCAGTATGAATATGCTTCCAAAGGAATCTTTGTACAGAGTTTAATCCCATTCTATGTAGCTACTAACATGACTGCACCTAGCAGCTTTCTGCACAAATGCCCGTGGTTGGTGCCTTCTCCAAAAGTATATGCACATCATGCTGTTTCTACCCTTGGAATTTCAAAAAGGACTACAGGATACTGGTCCCATTCTATTCAGGTAGCACTGTCCTTTCAGTTCTCGTAATTAGGTTAATGCATCCTAAACCTTTCTAAATGATACATAGGAATTTGATTGAATCCTAATGAGGAAAAATGAGAATTGTCTATTCTGCTTCTTAAGCCTGACACTCTTAATGATTTTGGTTAAGACACTAAATTCTCTTTTGTGAGATTATTAAGAATTTTCAAAAGTTCAAACTCTGTGAGACTAAAAGATGAAATATGCTGCTTTAATATAAGCGGATAGTAGGAGTATGAAAATACTAAGTATTTATATGCTAATTTCAGAGAAAAAAAAATTCTAGTAATGCTTGAAGAAAGGGTACCTCTAAGCGAACAGTGTAATCCAAAAAAAAAAACATAAAACCAAAAAAAAAATAGGTCTATATTTCATGTAACTATTATGTCAGATATTATCTCAGTATATACAATTTTTTTTTCATGTTTGTTGTTCAGGCGTGACAAAAATTTGGGTCTTTTAGTATTTAAAAAAGTAACTTAAGGGCTGAGCCCGTGGCGCACTCAGGAGAGGGCGGCGCTGGGAGTGCGGCGGCGCTCCCGCCGCGGGTTCGGATCCTATATAGGAATGGCCGGTGCACTCACTGGCTGAGTGCCGGTCACGAAAAAGACAAAAAAAAAAAAAAAAGTAACTTAAATATTTGAAATTGTGATACTAAGTATTAGTGAGAGAACTCAATGATTTATAATAATTTGTGTTTTTTTATCTGGTATAGTAAATAGACATGCCATAGTTTAGATTTTCTTTTTTTTAAAAAATATTTGGAGTTTTCTTGACTATCAAACAAATATTTTTGGGACTGTTTGCACAAAGATTATTAGATTTACCTCTACTAAATAAACAGATAAGTAAATCAACAGTTAGTTTTTACTTTTATCGAAAGATTTGGCTAAAGATTGTTTTAATAAGAAGCAGTTTTATTTAAGTGGTTGTTTCCAGGTCCTTACTTGAGAAACATAAAAAGTAGTCTTAGAGGTCACTGACCACAAAGTTCTCTTAGAAATAAAGCTATAACGAAGGTGGAGCTTAGATGCAGTAGATATTCTGAGTGTGTTTATAAAACAATTTCCATCACAATTAAACTTTATTCACTTTGAACTTTTCTGGAGAATGTGTTTTTCTGCCAAGAAATTCTGTTAAGCTGATTTAATCTCTAGAGTAGTTTTCTGTACAAACCTATTAAAACTTTGCATTTTTTCTATTTTCATTTTTATTTTACTCAAATTGTTTTCAACATTATCAATTTTTTTCCATTTACAACAAAGATTTTATTCTTCAATTGCTTTTTTTCCATAGCAGATTTCCATAATAGCTCTTGTTGCCGTGACTTTTCCTTTGCAGTTATTATTTCTTCTGAATGTAATTTGCCCAGGTTGCAAAGATCTAAATTTTATCAAGATTTCAATCCTCTATCAATCTTCAGCCTGTGAAAAAGAAGTTTGATATGTCAAACATATGTTTTATTTTGTTCTGTTTGTTCCAGTTAGTCTTCTACATTGTGAGTTAAATAAGAATGATATTGTGTATTTATTTCTTGACAAGAAATGGTAATAGATTGAATTGAGGGGGTTGAAAGAAAGGAAGAATCAACACATTCTCAGGTTTACAGCTTCCGAAAGTCAGTGGTGCCATTTACTCAGACAGGTAGCATGAGAGGAGGAGATCAGAGAAATAATCAGAGTTGTACACAGGCTGGCTTTGGAGATCCTGGGAAACAGCTCAGAGAAGTGGAGTTGGCAGCTGCCTAGATGAGAGCTCAGGTGTGAGTTTTGCAGGTCGTCAGCATTTAGCTGGGGAACAGCTGTGGGAGTGGATGATGTCATCCAAGGAGGGCATGTAGAGATGAAAAGAGAGTTTGGCGAGAGTCTCAAGGATTCCAGCATCCCAGGGAAAGGTGGAGGAAGGAGATCCAGCACAGGAGACCCAGCAGGGGCAGCTGGAAGAATTATAGGGAAGCAGCAGAGTGCGGGACCCAGACGCCAAGGGGAGAGATGGTTTAGAGGTAAAGGAAACAGTCACCAATGTCAGGTGATGCCTACTGTCACATAACATGAGGACCAGAATGTGGATGTGGGGCTTAGTATCTTGGGACTCTTTGGTGACCTTGATGAAAGCAGTTTTGGAGACATTTTTAGGGAGAAGCCAGGTTGCAGTGAGTTGACGATACCCAACCAGGTTCTCCACTTAGCTTCCATTAGCTCTTTCCGTCAAACTCTTTCTGTCCCGCTGCCCAGGGTGCCAAAACCACATTAAATGAGCCAGAAGTGGTGTGCTGGTTAAGTCTGCACCCACGTGAGGCCAACTCTCGCAACGCGATGAGAGATGGAGACTGTCTAGGGAAGGCTTGCTGTTTGCTTGTTGGCTGTACTTCAGTGATGGAGGGAAAGAGCATATAGAGAAGAAAAGGTGAAAGACAGGAGAAAAAGGCATTGTCCCTAAGGAATGACAAGGGGATAGGACCCTGAACACCAGGAAGGGAAATGGTTTGGACTTCAGAAACAGCTAGAAACTGCTGGAAGCCGACTTGGAAGCTGAGGGATTTGTGTCTGCTGGAGGGTCTGCTCAGAGTGGGGTGAGCTGGAAGGGCTGCAGGCTTGCACAGAGTGAGGGGGTGGAAGTAATAATTGTGACACAGGGAGAGTGACACGCCTGGGGCACCTGACCATGGGGCTGAGGCTGGAGTCTGCTCAGCCCATGCGGCTTTCCTCTGGCAGCACTCAGCATATTTCATATCTAGGTATTATCCATCTTGAAGCCCCTTCAAGGATAGCATCTGAAGTAATTTCACAACTTTTCACTGGGGACATAATGTGTCACGTGATCATTTCTAAGCTTAGATAAAAAGAGGCTCTTTTTGATTAGCCTGCAGAGGTCAGGGAAAAGGTGTGCTCACCCCTTGCCCGGTCCTCAGACTTCCTTACAAATGAGCTTAGTCAGCAAGTCTGTAAAACAGCATTTCTAAACAGGAGCAGTATTAGAGGGGCTCAACACTGTGACGTTTTTACTCTCAGGCACCCTGGGTATAACGTAACAATTTTACCTTGTGTATGTTAAGCTAGCATCTTAATAAAGATTTGCAAGCTAAAAGTATAAAAAATGATTTGGACTTACAAAGCAAGTAGAAAGGAGCTCAAATGTGTTTGCTTTCATTGTTAACTGGTTATCAATATTGATTTGAGAGCAGTTCATCTCATTTTCAGAAGTGGCATTAGGCAATATTGACTTGTCAGCTTCAGAACATGTAGTAAGGCCAGAAATGTTCTGGTATGTGATCAAAAAGCAGATACCTTCACAGCTTGACCAGTAAATCTCTTGCCTAAAAAACGGTGCTATGCTGCACATAATAGGAATTGTTAGAGACAGCTCTAGGGAAGGGGAGAACAGGAGAATCTGAGCTTTCTGGATTGGGTTGCAGCCTGTTCTGAATTGGTACCTACTTTTGTTCACAGATACAATGTGTGCATATGTGAGTGTGTGTGTGCATTGCATGCTGCTGTAAGAAAAAGAAAAGTTGGCGTTTCAGAGGGAGGTGGACCTAGGTGGGAAGAGAAGGCTGTGGGTGGAGGAGTGGGCGAGGGTGCAGGGGAGCCGATGCGGGACTCTGTCCAAGGTGAAGACGCTCCTTCCCCAGCTTGGGTTCCCAATCCAGCTGGAAAAGGAATGTTAATTACATGCCTTCACAGAAGCTCCATTTATACCTTTGGAATAACTCCAGTTGAAGGATCCTAGCTCGTGTTATTTAGAATCTTTTCCATCTTTTCCATTCCCATTTATTCCTTACATCTCTAAGTCCACTGTCTCTGTCTCTGGGGAATGTATGACATTTGCATTTTCATTGCTAATGCAATTTCCAACAAGTGAACATGTACGTTTACTATTGACCTTCTTCTCTAAGTCTTAACTGAGCAGTGGCCACTTCAGGGGCTGCACCGCATCAAGAGTTGTGGGTTTTTGTTGTGGAGGAGCAGCAGCTGCTTTCTCAGGCCTAGACAGATTGCTCAGGACCCCTCTATGTGGACAAAGCCTTCAAGAACCTAAAATCCATGCTCTCGTACCTCCCCCGCCAACTTCCCCTCTTCAGTTTGGGTACTCTCTCCCATGGTTCCTAGTACTGAGAGACTTGGCACTCCTCTCTGGTAACTGTTTTATCTAAACGGATCAATGAGTCAGCCCCTTTAGTTTATCTATCAATACCCAGAGGATCAAGTTCTCTCCTCCTCTTCCATTAGCTCTTTCCACCAAGCTCCTTCTGTCCTGCTATGCAGGGTGCCAAAACCACATTGGAATGAGCCAGAAATAGTGTGCTGGTGAAGCCTCCACACACAGCTCCATAGGGAAGCTGAGGAATATACTTTGATGCTGCTCCCCCGAAACAGACAGTGGTTATGAATGGAAATTAAGAATCAAACAAGTTTTTGGATGCTGATCACTTCCCCAGTAAATAAACACTGAAAATGCATAAAGAATATCACTTTGAAGGGGGTTCTGATGATCTAGCTGTCTCAGTTGCCTACATGTTTCAGTGTGACCCTATTTATGGGGTCCTCCTAAGAGAACATAAAATGACTCCTTTTATCTCCTTGGATTTAGAACACTTTTCTTTGGGGTACAGGCTCCAAGGAGGAGTATCTAGGCAATTCCCCACAAAATCCTGGCTTTTTAAAGAAGTCCAAAGAGACCTTAGTTATTTACCCCTGAACATTACCCATGGCTCCAGGCCCAGTACTGGGCTCCTGTCTCTTGTCAGTACTTGCCAGGGGCCTGTTCATCTCTCTTCCTTAATATACAAGGTGTGGAACTTTCATGGGAAAATCTGTCAGAGTAGCACGGGGTTTCTCCACCTCAGCATTAATGGCATTTGGGGCAGATAATCCCTAGTTGTAGGGAGCTGTCCTGTGCGTCACAAGATGCTGAACAGCATCCCTGGCCTCCACCTACTAGATATCTGTAGCATCCACCCCCAGTGTGACAACCAAAAATGTTTTCAGACATTGCCATATGTCGCCTCGGGACACAAAGGCCTTGGTTGAGACCCTTGGTCTCCTACCCTGGTTCCCTGAGCCCTCATCACATCTCAAGATGCTGTCCCAAGGTCAGTGTTTTAAACTCAGTTCTCTTGTTTAACTTCACTCCATCCTGTCCCTTAAACCCCAGTTTTCTTATATAGTACTAACCATGTGTGCATCTACCTATCCACCTGACTTTTATTCCCATAATGATTTTTTGATTCTTAACCAGTGAACATGCTACTGATATCACATTAAGTGAAGATGGAATCGTATTACTACATGCAGGTCTGTCCAACCTCATTAGAGAAAGAGGGGAGGGTGGATGGTGATCATGTTTCTATTCCCCGTAGAATCTAGGGTAGAATCTTAAACCAAAATAGGCGCTCAATACAGTAGCACCTAAGGGCTTTTTCCTTTGCCGTAATTAATGTTATTGGTGGATACTTGTTAGATAAATCATGTGCTGATCTGTGCATCTGTTCCTTCGGTGTTGGTTGTTTAGGGTTTTAACCATTTAACCTTCTTCTCTTTCATTTTTAGTTTCTTTTTGCACAGTATATGCCTGAATGGCTCTGGGTGTGGGGAGCAAACATTCTCAACCGTTCCTTGCGTAAGGAGGCCTTATCCTGCAAAGCGTGAATCTGGACGCCTATGTGAGAAGTTTTGCCAACTCACAGGGACCTGCGGTATTATGATGTTGGAAAAACACATTTAATGGATCGTATGCATTTTCTTTTGTTACTGATCATCTAGCATACCGATGATTAATCATTTGCAAAGCGAACACAGCGCTTTCAGAGAGTGCTGTGAGAAACTCAAGGGTCATGTGAGTGGCACAGGGTGAATAATGATGAGCCGCAGGAACTGAAGAAGCTGAAGAAGCCTACGTTTCAGTGCTCCATTCCCTAAGATGCACAAATGTTGTATGATTTATGTTGTTCTAGGAGCCATGGCAGGCTAATATTGAAACACAATGTGACTGGTCAGCTGTTATAATTTCAGGTGTTGTTTTTAAGGGACATTACCTGTTTCACTAGATGAATTATAGTTTTGGTTTTCAAATGTTCATCAGGAAAGACTATTGAAAAGTGTTATTTTATCACTAAGATTGCTGGTGACATTAGCAGTAAAAATCTGTGTGTATTATATTGCTTAGCTCTAGTGTTTATGAAAATGCTGCTCTTCAACTGAGATTTCATTCGATAACCACATGTGTGTGCTCGTTGGGTGTGTATGAACAACTTTATTTATGGTTAAGTACTTTAAAAAAGATTTCTTGACAAGATGACTTAACATGGAACCTATGGGATATTACAAATCTAGATTATTCCTTTTCAAACTAAACGAGCTTACTCAATTTTGTTGTATAGGTTTGCCATGTATAATATTACTTCCTAAATTATGTTTTTCTTTGTTTTTATTCCAAATCTACTGTGGAATGAATTCATTCCTAGATTTGGATATGTAATGGGTAACCTTCAGTCATCTTTTGATTTACGAGATAATTGTTACGTATAATTAGTGATTTCTCAGCCTGTGATCCATTTTATAACAAATTTAGCCCTTTAGAGCTTGTTATATCTGGTTTTCACACACTTTTCTATGTAATATGATTCCATTCCAGTTGCAATATTATATAAACATCAAGTATTTATGGAATAGTAGTTAAAATATGGACAAATTTCATGTTGTATCTGTCAGAATAAGTTAGAAGCTTATTCTTGGTTTGTGTAATGAATTCGTGTATTAGAGTGAATCCTTTTATTGGTGTGAAGATAATTATGCACCAACCTCCACAGTGTGGATTAGCATTGAAACCTACTGTGAAATGTCTTTAGTTCAGGTCTTATAAAGCCAACCATTTTGAGTACCACATACCTAGTGCTTTGAAAACCGTAAGTCACTAAATGAATATGACAGTATGTGCATATTTAAAATTCAGAGCTTAATATTGTGACACTGATGCAGAAGCTACTGAATGGGTTGAAAATCAGGACTTGCATAGAATTTTCTTATGAGGTGGTATTCCATTAGAAGTGGGCATAAGCACACTTTTACATTATGCACAGATTTTGCCCATGACATTGCTTACAGTGTTTCCTGTGACTTGGACTCAGCTCATCAGAGGTTAAGTTCAGAAGCTTTCCCACTCCTAGATCATGTCTTCAAAACCTAAGATGTGGAAAACTACACACTTGGAGATACTCTGTCACACCAAAGAAGGTTCTGATGGTGTTAGCTTGGAATCCTCCTGACTTCATGCCATGTTGATGTGACCTTTGATTGATGTGTAATAAGCAGCAGCAATTCTATGTAAAGATATTGTCAGTTATTTGTGAGGTTATGTAGTCCAGTAATGTCTTAGATTTATAAATTAGGTGTGGAATCATTGTTACATGATGAGAATAAACAAACACACCTTGTCAATGATGTTTTAAAATCCCCTCCTTGACAGCACGTAGGTAAACATGCTAATTGTTGCAAATGTGACACAAAGTTGTCCTTAGCTTCAGAGAAAGAGCAAGACCAAGAATTTCCTTAAGTTTTCTAGCTTTCTTAAAATCCTTTTCCCCCCCAGAGCTCATTTGAGAGTTGACTGGACCCTGTGGATGGGGTTTCTAATTAAGAATGTGAGTAATATGAATCTTTAATCTGTGAATTGAAAATTTAACAATAAAAGCAGTTGCTTCTGTTTCCTTTGGAAGAGGTTTTGCTCCAAATGTTTGCAAGTTGGTTTTTTGGAATGAGAGATATTTTTTTTCCTCCATGGAAATGATTATAAAAAATTAACCTGTGAGCATCAGTGGTCATAACTCATTAAAAGCTGATACTTTGGTAACAAGTTTGTATGTAATAATGTGCCTTGTAAATCTTTTGAAGCTACTAAGTTGATAAGTTGATTTCGTGATCTCAGTCTCCTGATAGGCTGAGAATTGATTGATTAAAATTGAACAATGAAGACTGATTTGATCATTGAATTTGGCAGTATAGAGATCACTTGTGATTTTGCCATAAGCTGTTTTAATCGAGCCATGGGGATGAAAGCAAGATTGTAGTGGGTTCAGAAACCCACTACAAAAAGAAAAAAAGGGGGCCGAGCCCGTGGCGCACTCGGTAGAGTGCTGCGCTGGGAGCGCGGCGACGCTCCCGCCGCGGGTTCGGATCCTATATAAGAATGACCAGTGCACTCACTGGCTGAGTGCCGGTCACGAAAAAACGACAAAAAAAAAAAAAAAAAAAAGAAAAAAAGGAAGAGAAAAGAAAGAAAAATAAGAAGAAAAAAGGGAAGAGAGCAAACAGAGGCAGCTCTTAGGTGTCTCTTGTTTTTTCCCCTAACCTCAATTACTTAAAATCTTGTCACATTTGGGAACCAGAGGGTTAGGTGGTATGTCCTCAGTCTTGACATTCTGTGACCTCCAGAACCAATTCTGGTGCATCTGTCTTTGTTATCCTTCTTTTTTTGAAGATTTACATATGTTTAAAGTGTATAAAGCCAAGGACAGTTCCGAGTTCAATAGAAATAATCTGTATAATTCCTATGGTGGGTTGAGAGGCACGGGGAAGAGGCTATGGATCCCACACCAGCACATGTACAAAAATAACTTACACAGCAGCCTCCACCTGCAAGGATGATATAGCTCTGCCCAGCCCCCAAGGCTGGGGGGCACACTACAGAAGCAGTGCCATGGGAGCTCAGTGTAGGCCCCAGGTGCTGATGGGGGGAAGGAGGGGCACCAGTCTAGAGGGGAGGGAGGCCTATGAGCAGGCTTTGAGGTGATGATGGCTGAGTGTGAGCTCAGCCATTTGTCCACTGTGGTGTGGGCATAGTGGAGCCAGTGGTCCAGCCAGCACTTTGCATGAGCTGTACTGCTCCAGAAGCCTCAGGTGGTACGTACAGAAGTCCCAATTATCGTTGATGTGGAGCACGGCTGCCATCAGTGGCAGAGGATAAGTTTGGTGGGCCTGGAAGAAGTTGGCCTGCACAGCACCATTGCTGTGGTACAGGATGATGGCACTGCAGGTGCTTAACCAGGTAAGCAGGTAGGGTGACTGTGCGAGCTCATTGCCTTCCCAGGGTATGATGTGGGTACCTGGCTTTGGCACATGTGTGTTTGTGCAATTGTGGAGCTACTTCAGGAGGGTGATCTTCATCAAAGAGTTGGGAGGGGAACTCCCAGTGAGATGGGACTCGGTGCTATTGTGCTCCCTGTACAGTAGTCCTCCCTTATCTGTGGTTCCATTTTCAACCACAGTCCAAAAATATTAAATAGAAAATTCCAGAAATAGTTCATAAATTTTAAGTTGCATGCTGTTCTGAGTAGTGTGATGAAATCTCTTTCTGTCCTGCTCCATTCTGCCTGGGATGTGAATCATTCCTTTGTCCAGTGTCTCCACACTGTAGATGCTACCCACCCACTGGTCACTTTATAGCTGGCTGGGTGATCAGGGCGACTGTCACAGTATCGCTGTGCTTGTGTTCAGGTCACCCTTAGTTTGCTTAGTAATGGCCCCAAAGCACAAGGTAGTCATGATGGCCATTTGGATAGGCCAAAGAGAAACCATAAAGTGCTTCCTTTAAAAGGTGAAAATTCTCAATTTAATAAGGAAAGAAAAAAAAAATAGTATGCTGAGGTTGCTGAGCTCTGTGGTAAGAACGAATCTTGTATCTGTGAAATTGTGAAGAAGGAAAAAGAAATTTGTGCTAGTTTAGTTGTTGCACCTCACACTGCAGAAGCTGCAGCTCCGGTGTGATCAGTGTGTAGTCAGGATGGAAAAGGCATTCACTTTGTGGTGGAAGACAGGAACAGACACATGTTCCAGTTGACAGCAACTGGGTACTGTCTGCGGCTTCAGGCACGCACTGGGGGGTCTTGGAATACATCCCCTGCAGGTAAAGGGAGACTACTGTACTGCAGGCTGTCACCATCATCATAGAGGATAAGGCGTGCCAAGTCAATGAAGAGCACTCCTTGCTATTATCACAGCTGATGCTTGAGGCAGTACTTGTCCTGATAGTCCATCCACTTGCCAGCCCAGAAGATGGAGATGCGGACAAGACCCTCCACCTCTTGCCTCACCACCCCTCGCTGTGAGGGTTTGAGGGTATTGACCCTGTGCAGCTGCTGCAGCATGTTGCCAAGGTGGCACTGGACCCCCTCACCCTTCTCCCAAACCACTGGTTCTGCTTATCCAGGAGACACTCGGGCCTGGATAAGTTCTCCATGCCTTTATTGAGCAGTGTGAGAGGCTTCGGTTTCTGGGGTCCAGGCTGCTGGGAGCGAGGGAGAACCTCAGTGGAGTGGTGAGGCAGGTGATAGGGAGACAGGGATATAGCCAGAAGTAAAGAACTCATCATTGAACAGCTTGCTAACAGGTGGGCAGGCAGTGGATTTGTCCAAATCATCTTCTGGATGAGGGATTGATGTGCTTGGGAATACCGTATTCATTCTTCTTATCTGGAAGTAAGTCTCTTAGGCAAGAGAGCTTAAAAGGTCGTTTGCTCACTAACAAGGTATATGTGATGCACCCACTGGACCACATGCTCACCTTGAAACTGTGCCCTTTTCTGCTCAGCTCTTTGAGAGCTGTATAATTAGGAGTTCCATGCAGGGTCTTCCTCTGCTTTCTGGTATATTGGACTTTGGTTGCTAGTCCAAAATCCCGTTTTCTCCTCCAGATCCTCATTCAGGAAAAGGTTGCCCAGCTTGAGGTCCTGGTGAATAACCCTGATTTGGAGCAGGGCAGTCAGAGACGACCTGCCTCAGATAATAGTGTGCCTTGGGCTCACTCAGCACTTTCCTTTTCTTAATGCAGCTCCAGGAGAGACCCGGAGTAGCAGAGCTCCAGTATCACCAACATGACCTTGTTGTCCTTGAAAAAGCTGTGGAAGCCTACGACATGCTGGTGGGTGAGGCTACAGTGAATGGATATCTCCATGGACATCTTCTGGTGATTGAATAGCATAGACTGAGGCATGATCTTTCCCTTGAACACCTCCTTGGTGTCTGCATCAGAGATTTCAAAGCTTTGACTAAGCTGCCCATGCCCCAAAAGAGGCCTCCACATAGTGCCACTGACTGTGTGGGCCCACTAGGGCCTCCAGGGTCTTTTTCACCAGTGGAGTAGCCACTGGGGCTCTGGGAACCACAACTCTGGGTTGGCCAGTGCCTGTGCCATCAACTGTTATTCTTTAAAATATCACTTAGTTTGAATAAAGGTTTACCTTCCCATGGAACTGTGCTTACTTTATTCAGTACATGAAGCCTAGTTTAGGAAGTTATTTTAGAACCTGGAGTTGTGGAAAACCACCTGTGGTAGACAAGGATCCTGTAGTTCTCAGTCTTTCTTGTTAGATTTCCAAGTAACTTCTGTCTCCCCTTTCCTAACCCCCTTTATTGTGGGGGAGATTGCACAGAGAATACAAGACAGGCATCAGTGTTGCAGTTTTACAGTTCTTTATTTGGTGTTACAGCTCTTTGTTCGGTATTATGGTGCCTTTATGCTTGCAAGCAAGGAGAACACTGGGAGTGAAGACTCCTAGACCAGTGTCTCCCCGAACTAAAGGAAAGAGGCAGTCTTATATAGCCAAAATTCCCACCCTAACTTCCTGAATGAGTTCCCATTGAGGTCCTCTTATGTAAATGAGGGATGCAGTCCTGCTAATTTGTATTGGCTGATTATGGGACACAGTCCATTGGTCAGCTCTGGAGCCTAATTTGCATCCAGACCTTAGGGCTGTGTAAGACTGTTGTGTCCTATTAGCACATGGATATAGGCGGGTGCATGAAGCAGCCAAGCTAAGTTGCAGGAGCCAGAGTTTGCTATTAGGACAGTCAAGCATAAAATTTCTAAAATGGTTTCTCGAGTGGAAAAAAGGGACAGGTTTAACAATTAGAAAATGCTCAGGGTTCCCTGCAACACCTTCGGTTTATAGGCATTTTTAGGAATTGGCAGCACTATCCTCTTCTCTGCCCCTGGGCTTCGTGGGATGTTTGCAATTCACTAGTCTACTTGATTCCTGTAGGTGGGCCATGTATTCACTGGCATAGTAACAACTGAAGGATTGTTTAAAAAAACCCTGACCAAGATTAATTTACCCCAAGTTAGACTAGAACTACATAGACAAGCTTCAGATCGAATGCATTACACGGTGGCAGAAGGGAGTGCTTAATTTTAAGGATCTGCAAATGTAAGAAGAGTCACAAATTCTCTGAAAGTTTGTAAAACTGTATGAGATCTGAGTTGAGAAAAGACTTAAGAATCCTCCACCATTTATTGAATCATGTATGAGCCAAGAACGTCACGTGTAGGTTTCGTTTGACATGCCTCCTGTAAGGTAGGTACTAGTATCCCTATTTTGGGGGTTAGGAAGTTGATGTACAAAGAGGTTAAACAACTTTCTCAAAATTACAAAGTAGATGCTTTGAGGCGGGATATGGTATTTTGTGATTCTATATTTATCCATTATTTTAAATCAATTTGGTGAAATTATGTTAAAGGGAAGATGACATGCTGTGATTTCTTGTAATATTGGTGCCATTCAGCATTACCGTGGGGCGGTGGGAAGTTCAAACGCGATATAAAACAGCTTTATCTGACTAGCACATCACTGCCCACTAGCATTACCTAAAGATGCTTTCAGTCCCTCAGTTGTGCCCAGTAGCGAGTGTGGGCCAGCTTAACATTTAGACTGAAAACAACCTGTCATCCTACACTTGATCTTAGCCAAAAGGCTGAGAAGCGATCAACCCATGATCCTAGTATCTAAATCACCCATACATTTTGGGGGGAGGCAAACTTTTCAGAGCTTAACACATTGATCTTTGTTTCTTCAAAAAGGGTAAATGGCTTTCAGACACCCTCCGTTTCTCAAGGCACAGGTACCCCTGGCAGCAGGTCCAGCCAAAGCCGTGAGGGGTTTAGAAGGTGGAGAAGACGGAATTCGGGGGTTTCACATGTGAGGGTGGGGGCGAGACCGTTCAGGATTCCAACCCTCACTGGCATCTCACCAGTCGCTTCACCTGTCCGCCTCGCAGAGTCGGGCGTCTGGGGGGCGCCCTTAAGCGAGAATCCGAGCCGCCCTGGCTGGACAAATGGCCGTGAGCTTGGCTTACACCTGCAGGAAGCCAGCGCTGGGGCAACCGGCTTTCGGCACGTTTACGGCAAATGTCAGCGAAGCGGGGGGACGGTTTACGCCAGGGTCGTCCTCTCTAGAACCTGTTCCGGGCGGGCGTCTTCAGGCCTGTGCTCATTTTCCGAGCTCCCGGCCTCGAAGCCCAGCGCCTCCCCAGCCGGACATTGGAACCTGCCATTGCCGCCCACTCCCACCGCGTCCCACCCTGCCCCGGCTGAGGGCTGCAAATGTCGCGAGACCGTCGCCCAAGCTCGGGCCCGGGCCGCGGCCCTCGGCCTCCAGAGCGCGCACGCAGGGCACGCAGGGCTGGCGGGGCCGACGCTCCCAGCTGTGGGCCTCCCGCCCCGATCGCGCGGTGTCGCGAGAGTTAGGAGTAAACAGCTCCGAATGGAGAGCCGAGGCGTGTTTGCCGCGGAGGCGCCGTTACCCCAGGCCCGCCGGACCGGAGCTTGAGGCGGCGGCAGGTACGTCGGCCGCCCGCGCGCCCAGGTGTGCCGGCCGCGCCCGAGGCCGAGGACGGGCGGCGCGCGGGGCGAGGCGGGGGCTACGCGGGCCCGGACGGCCCCGGCGGTTGCTTGGGCGGCGCGGCGGCCGCGGGCCTGTGGAGGCGGCCGGGCGCGGGGTGGGGGCTCCCGGGTGAAGCGGTGAGGACGGGCGTTTGGACGCCCCGGGCACTACAGCCTGCGTTCTCGGCCCAAGCGCGACAGCCGCCACCACGACTTACCTCCAGTGGCGGTCCTGCCGGCCCTCTGCGGGCTTACACGGCTTGGTAGCTTGTTCAAGTTCATTATTTTCTTTATGTGAAATAAACTTTAACGGAGTGTAGCAGTGTGCCGGACTCTGGCCCTGAGCCTCGAGCCAGACACAGAATTCTAGGTGTGCTTCCAGGGAGGTGCTGGTGTCATATTTTAAATGACCCCAGTTATTTGGCATATTGCGCTACTGATTTTTAAAATACAGTTGAAGCAGCCTGGGGCAGGTTGGGCACGTGATGCTGTTAGGTTAACTCTCAGAACCTGTAGGATCTTAAAATGTTGCCTTACCGTGGCATGATTGTGTTACCTGAGACTGCTATGCATCATCAACATCATTTTTATTGAGATGTTTACCCTTCGTTTTAGTAAGAGCCCCTGAGAACCTTGGCCTATTTGTCTAAGCAAATTAAGTTAAATATTTACATTTACTTTAGATTTTGAATGATAGTTCCAAATGACCCGGAGTGGAATTCCGGAGACTAGCCCTTTAGTCCTAACTATGCTAGTTAGGTTCTCTAACTTCTGGGTCTCAATTTTCATACGTATAAAAAGGAGGGGCTTGGAGAAGAGCCATAATTCTAACCCCACTTTTTTTTTTAATCTACAGAACCCTTTTTTATTATATTTATTTTTTCTGTAAGAGCTTCATTGAGGTAAAATACCATTCCGTAATTACCATAAAATTTATATACAATGAAATTCACCTGTTTTAAGTGTACCATCCAATGGTTTTTAGTAAATTTACAGAGTGCTGTAGTCCTCACCACAGTCTACTTTTAGAACATTTTCATCACCCCAAGAAGACACCTGGTGCCCGTTTGCTGTCTGTACCCATTTTCAACCCCAGCCCCTGGCAACTCGTAATCTACTTTGTCTCCCTAGATTTGCCTTTCCTGAATATTTCATATATTCAGATGGAATCATATGTCGGGCTTTTTGTGTCTGGCTTCTTTAAGTTAGCATAATGTTTTCAAGGTTCATCTGTGTTCTAGTGCGAATGAGTACTTCATTCTTTTTTGTGGATGAATAATATTCCATTGTATGAATATACCACATTTTGTTTAACTATTCATGCAGAACACTTTTGCAAATAAAATTTTATTTTGTGCTCGAATATATGATGCAGATGATGGCAGAGTCATTTATTGGGGGTGGGAGCTGAGGCCTGAGCCAGACTCTTGCACGTTAGGACTCCATCCACCACACTCCCCAGGCATCCATTATGATCAAGAGTTGATCCTGGATGCAGAGAAAGCGGAACCCTGTCACCCTGTTGGTGGGACTGTAGATTGGTGCAGCCATTAAACCTCCAAACCTGTATGGAGGTTCCTCAAACAACTATAGATAGAACAGCCATACGATCCAATTCAGAATTCCGCTGCTGGGTATATACCCAAAGGAATGAAAATCATCATGTTGAAGGGATACCTGCACCCCTATGTTTATCACTCCTCTGTTTACAATAGCTGAGAGTTGGAACCAGTCTAAGTGTCCATCCTCAGATGACTGGATAAGGAAAATGTGGTGTATTTACACAGTGAAATACTACTCTGTCATAAAAAAGAATGAAATACTGCCATTTGCAGCAACATAGATAAACTTAGAGAAAATTATGTTAAGTGAAATGAGCCAGGCAAAGAAAGAGAAATAACACATGTGTTCACTCATAAGTGGGAGCTTAAAAAAAAACCCCAAAAGATAATACATTGAACTTTCAAAAGGAGAGAACAGAACTGAGTCTACTGGAGGAGGGAAAGGGGGAGGGGGAGGTAAGGGAGGAATTGGTAAAGGGCCATGAAAAACGATTACATTGTGTAATGTTGAATATACTAATTATCCTGATTTAAGCATCACATATTGCACACAAGTATTGATATTTAACTGTGTCCTATAGGTATGTACAGTCAACTATGTTGCAATGAACAAAAAAGTTGATTCTTTTTATGTAAAAAGGGAACATCTAATGCAGTGCTTGCAGAACCTTTGAAGCATCTAGGGATGAAGTGGGAACTCTTCTAGTCAAGAAGTTTTTAACATTCCCTTCAAATTCATTTGTTCTTTGATTCTGTTTTCTAGCAGTCTGGTGGTAGGTAGTTCTTGCCTATTGCTTTTTTTTTTTAATTTGTGTGGCAACCACAATAAGTGCCACGAACAACTAGAATAACAAAAACTAAGAAGACTGAAGGTTTAAGGTAAACTGCACATTGCTCCCCTTAATGTCTTTAGTGGGTTCTCTTTGGGAGATTTGCAGTTTGCCTCTTTGCACTAGGAGGGAGTTGAGATATTGGTTATATTTTATTAAAAATACGTGACAATGCCACCTTGGTGACCTGAAATATTAAGAACAGAAGGCTAGACCATGTATTTGTTATTTGATTAGGGGACGGGGGTTGAAGTCAACTTGTTCTCTTTCAGTGTTTTGCCTGAAACAGATTAAGGAGGTGACGGGGGTTGAAGTCAACTTGTTCTCTTTCAGTGTTTTGCCTGAAACAGATTAAGGAGGTGATAACAAGAAGTTGATTTCCCCTTCCATGTGACCTCCTCTGTTTCATTGTGCTACAGAAATGTATTAACTAGATTTATTAATCTTGACAATGTCTTTTTGCTTAAAGACACGAATTTAAAGTAAAATGAGGAAGGTATGAAATTTGAAGGTGCTTTGTATGGCTAGCTAGTACTAGATGATTAATGGATAAGAGAAGACTGAAAGGACAAGCGCAACATATGTGAATAGTAGACAATAAAAGATGCTACAGACCAAGGTTTCCCACCCTTGGCACTATTGACCCATTGGGCTGAATAATTTTTCCTTTTTTTCTACAAGACCAACTGATGGACAGAATGCGCCTGAAGAAATGGTTCAATCAGGCTTAAGAATACACCTTTAAGGTAGTGTGGTCTGGCGTTACTTAATTGTTAGCCTATTAAACAATCGTAATACAGCCAAGTATGCAATTAGTTATAAAAATGTTAGCTTTTCAGCCAACTTTTAATTGAACTGGATGATACTCTTTTGTGGTCTAAACACAATTCAGTCTTCTTTGGAGCTATTTCAGTAAACTAGTTTATTGAAAAGCAAGGCATAGCTGCATAATTACATGATAGTCAGGTTATGCAGGTCAGTTCCTCTCACCTGAATTAATGTTCTTTATTTTCAAAGAAATAATATTAGATGTATTTTAGTTATACCCAGAAGAATGTTCTTTTATTATGCATATTATGAGTACACTCAGCTGCAAGGAATGTTAGCTGTCTGCCAGACCAGGTGCTTATCCACGTAATACGTTTCCTCTACTTTGTCTCCTTTTTACACATGTATCTCATTAAATCTTATTCCTGGTACATACAACTTGAACTGTCTTTTCCACTTAGTATTTGACCTCAAAAATTTTTTATTACACCTATATTAGAGGTGAAATCATACTCATGGAAAATCCACAGGTATGGTATTTCTTTTAGAGTATGCCTTTGTGTGGAAAGATAACCAGGTCTTCTACATAAAGAATTTTTAGAAATTAAATCCAGTCACCACTTGGTGGATCCAGTAACAGCCGTAAATAGGCCCTAAGAGTAAGTGATACTACAAATGATAAGCCTTTTCAGAATGAGCTAGCTGAAAGCTTAGTGTTTTCAAAGGATATCTTTTCCTTAGGCTGGAAGATAACTGCAGACAGATTTTTGAAAACTATTCCTAGGAGATAGGTCCCTTTTAATCTCTGCTATGTGTGCAAATACAATTAAATCTAACAAATAGTATTTGAATTTTTGTGCCACTGTCTTGCCAGAAAATGTTTTTTTCTTTAAAATTTATTTTTAAAGTTTTATTAAAATATTTAAACCATATGTTTTATCTAATTATAAAAGCAACATAAGCTCTTTGTAAAAATATAAACAAAATAGAATAAAACAGAAAATAACTATCTGTGATCATATTGAAAGGTAGAATCACTGTTACCATTTTGGATGTGTCTTTCAGTATTACTGTTTTCCTGTGCACACATTTTTAAAAATCAAAATTTGGATTATACTGTACACGAACTGTTTTACTTAATATTTCATTAGCATTTTACCACATTTTTGCTGCTGTAACAAATTACCACAAGCAGTGGCTTAAAACAACACAAATTTACTATTTTACAGTTCCGGAGGTCAGAAGTCCAATATCAGTCTCACCGGGCTGAAGTGAAGGTGTTGGCAGGCCTCTTCTGTAGGCTCTGAGGAGAGAATCCATTTCCTTCCCTTCAGTTTCTAGAGGCTGCCTGCATTCCTTGGCTCATGACTTCTTCCTTGCATTACTTCAACTTCTTACTTCCATCAACACATCTCTTACTACCCACTCTGATCTCCTGCCTCCCTCTTATAGAGACCATTGTAATTTCACCTGAGTCCCTGGATGATCAAGGATACTCTCCCCAAATTGAAATCCTTAGTTTAGTCACACCTGCAAAGTCCCTTTGGCTATATAGAGTAACATTCCCAGATTTGGGGGATTAAGACATGGAAACCTTTTGGGGGGACCATCATTCAGCCTACCACAGGAGGATAGTTTGAAGTTGCTGCATGGCATTGCATAGTATGGATGAGCCATAATTTTTTAGCCAGTTGCCTGTTATTGCACATTTAGATGGTCTCTAATTATTCTCAGTTAAAGTCTTGCACTGTGTGTTCTAGGACTTAAATCATTGTGTGCTTTCAGATTCACACCTCTTGGAATGAATTCCTAGGAGACATTTTAGAAAAGCAGGCTAACTGATTCCGAAGAGCATGGCCTCTGGAGCCAGACCACCTGAATTTCCAGCCCAGCTTTCCCACTCACTGGCTGTGTGGCACCAGTCGAATGTGTGCTTAGCTACTCTGGGCCTCAGTTTTTTCACCTGAAAATGGGGTTAATAACAGTTCTTGAGGATTAAATGAGTTAATACATGCAAATTACTTAGAATAGCACTTGCCACATAGTTAATGCTCAATAAGTGTTAGTTAGTTTTTACTGTTATTACTGGGTTTATTAGGCAAAAAAAAACTTTCGTGTTCATTTTTAAGAGTTTAAATAAATATTGGCAAATTGCCATTCTAAAAGCTATAAGAATTTTTTTATGTTCACCTGCAACTTCTGAGAGTACTTATTTTATTAGTATTGTTGAATACTTAAACATGATTTGTATTATATGCTGGGTGCCTCAATTTTTTTCTTTCAAAATGTTACTTTTTTGTGTGTGTGTGTGTGTGACTGGTAAGGGGATTGTAACCCTTGGCTTGGTGTCGCCCGCATTGTGCTCAGCCAGTGAGCGCACCGGCCATCCCTATATACGATCTGAACCCGCGGCCTCGGCGCTCCCAGCACCGCACTCTCCCAAGTGAGCCATGGGGTCAGCCCTTACTTGGTTTTTATAATGTAAATCATAGAAACACATGTTAATTTAACGGAAACTTATCATGAATCTTTTCAAGAGTTCTGTCAGTTTCTTAGAATGAGGTATACTTTTAGCTTCACTTTAGCTCAGTCCCACCTATTGGGATGTTTGGATGTCATTCTGTGTAACAGTCGAGTGTATATGTATTTGACATGGTCTGTGGTCTGCTTTGCACTCAGTGATCAGCACTAAGTCTAATAAAAGAGGCTTATAATTGCCCCCTACGGCCACTTTCAAATTTTGAATACCCCTCCTGCCCAGTGCATTTCTAGCAACTGAGACTAAATAAAGAGTTTATTTTTTCTACATATTTTGGAAACAGAACTTAACAGAAAGGTTACAAGAACAGAATTGTTCTAGAATGACCATTACCTCAAGTGGATCTAGTTCAGAATCATGAGTTATATTGTCTCTTGAGTCTCCTTCAGTCTGGAGCAATATCTGTCCTTCCTTGGCTTTTATTGCCTTGGTACTTATGAAAATTCTAGGCCAGTTATTTTGTAGAATGTTCCTCAGTTTGGGTGTGTCTGATGTCTCTTCACGCTTTGATTCAAGTTGTACATCTTTGACAGGAGCCTCACAGAAGTGATGCTGGCATCTGTCGGGTGGACCCTGGTGCGTTTGTCCCTTAACTGGTTAACTGGATGACCTGACGAAGATTCTCCACTGTAAAGTTACTCTTCCCCTTTGTAAATAAGTATTTTGTTGGGAGCATTTTGAGACTATGTAAATATTTCATTCTTCTTTAAACTTTGTTTTATTTATGTAATTGTGGCCTCCTTTTTTCTTATTTTATTCAGTCAGAATTTGTTACTTTAATGATTTATTTTGATGCTCAGGTTGTTCCAGATTTGTCTAGTGGGAGCCCCTCTGAACTGACTTCTGTGTCCCTTTGATATATCCCCATCATTCTTTGAGCTCTTCCTCGTGTATGGTATAAAAAGATGTTCAAGACTCGTGTTCTTACCCGGCCCAGCCTGGAACTAGCTCTTTCGCCAAGGAGTCTGGCTCCTTTTAGTGGAGAATAGATTTAGATAACCAATTCTGGGTACTAGCTACGTCCCTGCTACTGGGATGTCACTGCTGCCTTGTTCTGTCAATAGAGCTAGGAAATGTGTGTACAGATGCATGCATGTAAGCATATACACACACTGGCATTTATTTATTTCCACATCTGTTCATTTATATATTGAAAACCTTGCATTCACACCAGCACCCGATTTCAGTTTTATACTGAATGGTTCGATTTTTTTCCTTTTCATATTTGTAACTTCCTTTGCTGACAACAAGAAAGCTGCCTCCCATTATCTGTAAGTATTTATTTACTTGATCAAATCAATTTTGTCTTCACTGCCATCACCCCATTGCTTGTGTGGTGCCTTCTTCACTCACTCAGGCTCTGACCCCTCACAGGTGCCTCCCCCACACGCTTTCCTCACCTGCTCAGACTCCAATACCCGCTAGTGGGCCACAGCGACTTTCCCACAGACACCAGCCTCTGTCCTCAGAATTATTGAGCAAGGGAAGAAGAAAAGGAGAAATTAGGACTGTTTTTAGAAAGTGTTTTTCTTTTCGTGTGTGTGGATGTGTATGTTTGCATACATACTCTACATACTGATCTCGTTGCTGCTGATCTGCTTGCGCTAGATGGTGAGTCTGCTTGCTCACCAGGTTTGCATCATATGCTGAGAACCAAGAAGCATCAGTCTCTGACACAGGTGTGTTAGGCACTGGAAAGTGCAGTCTGTGCTTTCAAAGCCTCACTAGATGAGTTAGTGAGGACAGGATATCTTTTAAAAATAGGCCCAAGAGCACAGGGCTTGGTACCAAGAGTCTGGCCTTGTGGACCCCAGAGCACATGCTGTCATTCACTAGCCTCTAGCCTCCTGGTGGTGGTTTTGTTTTCCTCAAGGGAAATTTATGTTTTGAAACCTTATTCTGGGATTGGGAAAGTATAGAAACCTCGGGATCTGTTACAATTTTTGAGCCATAGGTCCTTCAAAATAGTGTCTTAGTGTCTGGATCTTAGTTCATCACGTAAGAACCTAAGCAGGTCAGCCAGATCCAAACAAAGCAAGGGAGTATCTCATTGTCCCCATCATTTTCAGCCTTATCGTTTATCCCCCCATCAGATTTTTATACTTGAGAGTGTCTGCCTTCCAGCCACTGGTGGGTTTGGAGACCAGTGCAGGTGCCTGGATTTGATGGGCTTGGTACAGTGCTGCCTGGCGACCAGGCTCGCCTGTTCACTAGGGTGGCCCTTTTCTGGGAGCGGTCAGTGACCTTTTAATTACTAAGCCAGAGGTTTCTTCCAGTTGCCCACCCTTCCTTTGCAAGTTCTTTTCCACCCATTGTAGTTTTTTTGACCTCCCTGTGCCCTCTATTGTCTTCTGTCAAAGTAAAGGTACTGGATTGCCCAGGATTCTGCCCTAGGCTGTGCGCTCCCAGCTCTGGTGCTCATCCTAGATTGAACATGTTCAGAACTCAGCTCCTGCCGATGTTCCTCTCAAATAGTTTTCTGCAGTCTTCTTCCTCTCAGGGGCAAACTCCATTGGTCCAGTTAGGAAAGAGGCCTTGGTGTTGTCCTTGACTCCTCATTTGTATGCCCCCCACATCTTGTTGTCAGCAGGTTATGTCAGCTCCACCTTCATACCCATAATGTGATCAGCTGTCAGCACCTCTCCTGCCCCATCTGGTCCAAGCCACCACCATCAGGAGCCTTCCAGTTGTCCCCGCTTCTGCCTGTGCCCCTTTGGCAGAGATCGGGTTAAAGTGCAGGTCAGCTTGTGCCTCTCCTCTGTGCTCAGAACCATCTCATGCTTTCCCTTCCCATTCAGAATAACAGCTGATATCCTTTCTCTGACCTACAAGGCCCTCCCTGCTCTGTCTCCCTAGTTACCTCTCTCTCGTCTCACCTTCTGCTTTCCCCTTCTTCACTCTGCTCCACCTCCCTGGCCTCTTTACTTTTCCTAATGCACACCTGCCATGTTCCTTGCCCCAGGGCTTTTCCATTTGTTTTTCCTACTGCTTGGGGTAGGAGGTCTCGAGACAGCTTGGTCAGCTCCCTGCTTCCTTCAGGTCTACTCAGAAGTCTCCTCCTCACAGGCTTCTGCAGCAGTGTAGCTAAAAACTCCTAACCCTCCCTTGTCTTGTCATATTCCCTTTATTTTTTCTTCTTTCCATATACAGTATTTCATAGCTGAATACTATGTTTTATTCGTTTATTATCTGTCCCCCACACAGGAAGGTAAACTTCATGAGGGCAGAGATTTCTATATTTTGTTTATTACACAGTTCTACTGCCTGCAACAGTGTCTAGCTCTTAGTAGTTGCTCAGTCAGTGAATGGAATGAGTGGACAAAGGAACTCAGCGATCTCATCCTAGGGCCCTGTTTTATCTCCGTGCAGTTCACTGCCATTCGATGGAAATGGTCTGTGTTTTTAATTGTTTGCTGAGTGCTCTGCTCATACCGCATGCCTGTTCAAGGTCCTCCTTTCCCTTCTTGTCTTTCAGCCTCTCTGGATGAATGTCTCATTGCTTCCCTCATACTGGATGACGTGCTGATCCTTGTGTACATCCTGAGTTTTCCTTCTCTAATGTTGTTCTGCTCAGGACTCTTCACTCCTCCCTCCTTTTTTCATACTTCCAGCCGTACCTGGCTGAGATTCTGCAAGAGCCAGCTGCAGTGCCACCTAATCAACTGAAGCTGCCTTTTTACACCCCAGGAGGAACTCTGTCTCATTTCAGCTTCCCCAACCCTTTACATTTGCCTCTCCTTTGGCATTTTCCTTTCCTGCATTTTGTTTAGTTGTTTGTATTTGTGGTTGGCCTCCTTTCCTAGATCATACCTAGAGGGCTGTGTCCCTCACTTACTAATAATACATGTTTGTTCTGCAGCTCCTGGCAGTGTCTTAAGTTGGTAAGTACTCGATAAATTGCATGCTTTAATGAGTAATTTAAGGTAGAATGTCTTATGATATTGCCTTCTTGGTGCCCTATTTTCCAAAAGCCTGAAAAGTTAATTTTTTTTGTTTGGAAGAGAACTGATTATCTTATGGATTTTTTGTTTGTTTGTTTCATTTAAAAACCCTCAAACTCTTTCCTTCCTTTTCTTTTAAAGTCAGGCTTCTGCCTAAGTTGTAAGAGAACATTAACCATCTCTTTCACATAGGCTATGCTATCAGTTCACTTTCTTTACCTATGAGTGAATTATTTGGTAACAGGTTTAATTAAAGTTGACCTAACGTAGGTCTAAGATTTTTCTCACTAGTATTGATCACGAATATGTGTTATATGTAGCTCACACATGTCATAGATTCTGTAATTTGAGACAGAAGTGTTTTAAGAGATTTTTTGTTGTTCATTAAAAAAAAACTTGCCTTAATTGAGTGAGGGAACCATTTAAATCTTAATTATATGTTCATTTACTATGATATGAGAACTCTTATCACCAGTGATTAGCTTTATCTTATTTGACCAAAAATCTTTAATTAAACTAGGCATATGCTTCATATTATTATATTCTTTGTTAATCTATTGCTGGAAGTATCAAGCATAAACGAAAAAATTGGGGCTCATTCACAAGCAAATTGCTATAAAATGTTAAGGTGGCTTTAAGTTGTCCTTTGCTCCTTCTCTCTGGTCTTCTGTTTTGGTCTTTGTTTTTAATTTCTTTGTTCATGTGGTTAACATTCTCATTGTTGTTCTACATGTTGAGATGGACATAACTTTTAAAGTTTCGTTGATCTCTGATGAGTTCTGTTTCACCAACCTTAGTCTTCAGTGCCAGTTCTAGAGATAGGCTTACTTTTCAGGATCATTTGTTATTACAGCAATGATTGTCCTACTTAATTAGTTTTAAAAAATTTATTAGACACTTTAACTCCTCACATTACTCTATAAGTGCTTTTCTGTTTGTAGAAGCACATATGGATAGTTCCAGAAACCACAAACTCTTTGTGTTCTAAAGCACACCACTTTCTGCCAGAAGAGTGGGTTTAACAATTTGACGTATCTCTCTTGAAAGGTGGTTAACTCCTGTCCTAAATGTTTTCTTTTTAAAAATAAGTACCCGTACAAAGCCTATCTTCTTTTATTTATCCATTCCCCGTTGCTGGATTATTTGTGTCTCAAATGTGATTTGTGCATCTGATTTTTCCAGGCATGCTACAGACTGCGTTGTTTTTTACTGTTGCTCTGCTTTTCATTGTGAAGAGTGGTAGTTTTTCCTACAGTTCAGATATTTTGAAAGGTATTTTTTCCCGAGTCTAATGTTGTACTCAAATAATATGTTTCTTCAGCAGTAGCTTACTCACAAACTGTGCTCTCTTATTACTGAGAAAATCTGGTTTTATAACAGATTTAGCAGGTTAAATATCTTTGAGTTTGAGGCTTCAGGTAAAATAAATTTAATGAATTTAAATTTAAAGTAAAAACCTTTTTATGCACTTTTCATAGAATTGGAAGTAAATTTAAATTTTAAAGTAAAGACCTTTTTATGCACTTTTCATAGAATTGGAAGAAATATTCAAAATCTGAGCAATTTTAAAGCACCGTGTCTCTTAAATAAGGTGTTAAATATGACTTGTATGGGCATTAGTTTGCTCTTAGATATTAATTTTATAGCAGAAAGTAAGCTTTTGCTTAAAAAATTAGTGAAATTTGTGGGAAATTAAAGTGCCAATTGGGGGAATGTTCTTAAGATGAAGAGTTGCAAATGATAGAAAATACAGAAGCTGAAACAAGCAAAGTAAAGGATCATAAGCAAAGGATCATGATTCCTTCTTCTCTGTGGCTGCTAGGATGCTCAGGGCCGATGTGCTTACTATTATTCCTGGTGTTATTTTGTTACCCTTAGTTTTTTCCTTTTTTCTCATTTATTTTATCCTTTTTTATTTTTGAAGCTGCCTTAAAACTTCCCCCACCCTCCCAAAGCAGTCAGGAATAAGTAAATAAAAATGAAATAATAAAATGTTTTATGGTTATATTACACATTCGTCTTATAACTGGGATATCTTTTTGGCCCTCTTATCTAAATTGTGAATATCACTCATACATAGGTATGTCATTGTGCTACTAATGTCTATGTGTGCTGTTTTTTGTTTCATATATTGGCTCCCAGAGTGATTGATTGATCAGCTTTGGTGGACTTTGGATCTGTGGTGCAAATGGAGTATAGGACTCAGTCGTCTCGGCCCGAGTGAGAGAAGCCTTATGTTCAAAATGGAGAAGAAGCGGAGAAAGAAATGAAAGCCTTTCTTCGGGCCAAGCCATGAAAGGCCATGGGATTTAACTCTTATTTACGTTGGACAAGACTGTAAGACGGCTGATCAGTAATATTGCAGCTTTAGCCGAAACAAAAATTCACTTCTAATCAAGGAAGAAAAAAGTGCGATTTGAATTTATGCAGTTTTTTGACCATATACATTTATGACCATGAAGCTTGTCAACATCTGGTTGCTTCTGCTAGTGGTTTTGCTCTGTGGGAAGAAACATCTGGGTGACAGACTGGAAAAGAAATCTTTTGAAAGGGCCCCATGCCCTGGCTGTTCCCACCTGACTTTGAAGGTGGAATTCTCATCAACCGTTGTGGAACATGGTAATGATATTGTCTTAAATGTTCATCCCTCCCACCCTGTTTTCTTCAAGCTTACTTAATATAAACATTAGCTTTTGCTAAAGAGCACATGCATCCCTTTTTTCTACAATAAATTTCAAATAGGATGAGTGCATAGTGCATGGTTATTAACTTTGTTTTCCCAGTATAGTTAGCACTTGTGAAATAAGGAAATTGATATTCTGAATTATGTACCTACAAGTTGATTCCATGGAACAGATGCCATTGTAGCTGGTTAAGGTGGGGGGTTTTGAGGTGCTGAATGTTTATGTTGTAAAGTTCAAATGACCAGATGTGAATAACCAATCAAGTAGCCTCTCATAATCCACTCCAGAATTTTGTCATTGTTTTCAGTAAAATAAAACTAACTGAGCATTCAGTTCTCTGAATTCCTTTTTCCTATTTGGAAAACTTATATACATTTCTTTGCTGTGTATTCAAACTTCTGCAGATATTTGCTTTTTAAAAAATACTACAGATATCTAGTTTCAGATTATGTATTCTCTGTGACCAAGGGAGTCATGTAGATCATCTTAACTCATCTCTGCAAACTGCCGTACAGGGCATTTAAACTAGTCTTTCAGTTTTTTGCTTTTTTATTGTGGGCTTTAAATGTGTACTTTTTCTTTTACCAGTGAAACTTTAGATATAATCTCTGTTATAATATATGTACATAAATTCTTATTTTTATTTATGGTTATTGATTTCAGAATATATTGTGGCTTTCAATGGATACTTTACAGCCAAAGCTAGAAATTCATTTATTTCAAGTGCCCTCAAAAGCAGTGAAGTAGACAATTGGAGGATCATACCTCGAAACAATCCATCCAGTGACTACCCTAGTGATTTTGAGGTGATTCAGATAAAAGAAAAGCAGAAAATGGGGCTGCTGACACTCGAAGATCATCCACACATCAAGCGGGTAACACCTCAGCGGAGAGTGCTTCGTTCCCTTAAGTGTGCTGAGCGTGAGTATTGTGATTTCAGAGACTATATCACTTCAGTTTCACTTGGAACATTGTAAACTGAGAGTAGATGAAAAATAGCACAGTGAATACCATTGTCCTTTCATCTAGTTCACCAGTGTGAACATTTTCCTGGCTGGAATTTTTTTTAAAAAAGAGGCTTCGTGCTATTCTGGTTGGAAAAAACTGAGGGTTTGCGGTAGAGGATGGTAGTTGATCTTTGTTTCCGTTGGAAGTGATTTTCTCCCAGGTCTGTCTCAGAGCCTTCAAAGGTTGCAGCTGTGACCCCTTCCCATGCTGAAAGGAAAGACCATGTCTTTGTGTCTCCTCTTTACTTTCATGGTGCTTCTCTCATTATGTGTTTTTATTTTTTAAGGCACTCTTTTCTTTGGGTTTCATTTTGTTTTTCTCTCAGCCTACTGACCATGCACGATCATTCCTCAACTGGGTTTATTCAAATCATCAGCTGTGCAGGTGTGAGGTTGGAAGGAAGTTGATTTTTCCCTTTTCAGCTCAAGGGCTTAGTCTTTTCTACTTTACTACAATTGGGCTTGTCAAGATAGAGTGTATCCTCAAACAATAAGTTGCATATTTATTACATAATATTTTCCAAAGCATGTGTATTACCAAAGGAAAATTTTTCCCTTTTTATCATAAACCAGGTTAAAAATTGTTACTTTTTTATTGTTTACTATCATTTCTTTCACTGGAAGTAAAAAAGAAATAAAATTTTGCTCTTTTTCTTTTGTCTGTCATATACTAGGCCTGAGAGCCTCTGAGGTTTTGCTGCTTTTTAAAAAAAAAAAACCACAGGAAAAGATTGACTAATTTACGCAGTATGACAGGCCAGTTCTTCAGTCAGCTGTAGACTTCAGGTGTCTGTTTTCAGAGTCTTTTCTGCTAGTCCAGATGTTTTGTATTATTTTTCTCCTTAAAAAGTAATAGCACTCCAAAATGACCCAGGAAGATAAAAGCAAATCAAACCTGGTATCACTAGGCAAATGTATGTACATTGCACCATTTTACTTGACTCTATTTTTATTCTATGTTTTATCTTAAAAAGTTCTGGAATGTTTTAGGAGACATGGAGATGCCTAATTTAGCACGAGATTCACAGACTGTCCTGGTGGGGGTTCTCTTCCGCACCATTTCCACTGTGTTTGTCCTGTGCTGTGCCTGATGCCCCCATAAGGAAATGCAGTACCTCCCGACCTGCCAGTTCTTCCTGTAGTTAGCTCTGACCTTGAGCAGTAAGCATCTCTTCATCTTTAAGCTTTAATTGTTCTCGTCCATAAAATGGAGATAATATTTGCCTACCTCACAGGGTTCTCACAGAGACAAGATGAAATAATGCATGTGAGGAGAATTTAGCAGAGTGTTCAGGATGTTGTAAGTAACATTAAATGTTAATAGTTTCTGTGGCTCTTATTGGGATAATATTTATTTTGGGCTGAAACCTGTCTCTGAATCCCGTGCATTTGGTTGTATCCCATGGGCTGTAAGACAAAGCTAACCTGTTTTCCATAGATGATATCTAAAGATATCGTGAAGATATCTTTCTGGTATTTGAAGATATCCATTGTGTCCCTTTGGCAACTTCTCTTTAAGCTTATTATCCCCAGTTCCATCAGTGGCTACTCATATGACCTATGAGTGGTGTCAAGTCCACTCACCATTTTAATGGTTTTCCTTTGAATACAGTTTTTCTAAGTTATTCTTAAAGAGTGAAGCCCAGAACTGATTCATACTTTGGATGTAGCCTGGTGTGTTCAAGGTAAAGCAGAATAGACTCCTCCTTTGTCCTCAGTGTTGGTCTTCAGTGAATGACTCCAGTACTGTCCCATGCTGTTGACGGAAAGATCGCAATCAACTTGGGAAGTTCACTGCAGAATGGTTTCAATTGGACTGTGTGAATAATTAATGGAATTGACTTGACTGTGTTTTTCCAGGTCTCACGGGTGTAGTGTGGTAAGGTTGGAGTAAAAATGATAGTAATTTGCTTTGGAAATAGGACTGCAGTAGTATTGTAGTTTGCTCTGCTTTAAATTGATTTGAAATATGATATGTTCTTTATTATAACATGAACCTTGAAAGGTAAAGAGAAACTCTTGCATTTCTTTTGCTTTTTCCCCATTTTTTGTTTAAATAAAGGGGCTTACAGATAGTAAAATTCATCATTTTTAGAGTATAGTTTGGCAAGTTTTGGCAAAAGTAAACAGTTAAGTATCCATCAAAAAAATCAAGATATGGAATGGTTTTATCCGCCACAAAAATTCCCCCATCCCATTCCTCTGTAGTTCTTTTGTTTTTTGAATGTGGAAATTCTAGTAGATAAAAACATTGAGAATGTTGAGCAGTATACAGTTTTTAAAAGGTCCTATTATGTTTGGCTAGAGAAATTTTCAGTGGGGTAACATGACTTTTTCCTGTCCCAGAAATCTAGTAGTATAAAACTTCCTAATAGGTTAGTGGCCATTTCCTTCAACTTTTTTTTCCTCCTTTTTCTGGTTCAGTGAGAACAAGATGCTGATGAAAAATCACTCTTTTCTTTAGCTTTAGTATCATGATTGGCTTTCTTTCTTTAAAAAGTATTATTTTATTACTCCTTCTCTGCCTTGGTTATCTTGGTTAGAAAATTCCAAGTACAGACTATTTAGGAATAAGATGCCAATTAACTAATATCCCGCAGTTATAATTGCATTGAGAACATCCTTCTCGAAAAGGGAGAGAATCCCACTTACCTTTAACCAGTATTTAAAAACGCAATTATTGCTGTGTTCAGAATGATTGTTTTGCCTGACAGGTATAGTGTAGTTCAAGTGTTTTTCCTCTTCTGTTCTGATCTTTCTCTTTCTTGGCAGCTGACCCCATAGTGCCCTGTAATGAAACCCGATGGAGTCAGAAGTGGCAATCATCACGTCCCCTGCGAAGAGCCAGTCTCTCCCTGGGCTCTGGCTTCTGGCATGCTACAGGAAGACATTCGAGTAGACGGTTGCTGAGAGCCATTCCACGCCAGGTTGCCCAGACACTACAGGCAGATGTGCTTTGGCAGATGGGATATACAGGTGTGTGCTGTTAACCAGGGAAGCAGCACAGGTCTGGTGTCCAGGGAGTCTCTTCTGGAGTGCCTGGTGCTAAAGCCACGCGGTCTGACGTGTCTTTTCTTCTTACTATTTGTTGAGCTGGACATAGTCAACTCCCCCATGTCTTTGACTCCTGTTATTCTAGGCATCTATTTTTTGTGGCTTTTCTAATTCTCACCATTTGTGTCTTTTGTTACCATTTTTGAGGTTAGAAGGGGTAGAATGTGGAGCATTTCTCTCCTGTTTACACATACACGAACAAATACAGCACTGCTTACAGACTCAGCTGGCTGGCAGTTCTGCAAAGTTCTATTGCTTCTTAGGGAAAGAGATCAAATTCAGAGATAGTCACCTTGATTTGGGCAATTTCATGAAAATCAGTTTATCACTTGTTTGGTGCTCCTTATGCAGAATGACTAAGTAACTATCACGCTTGCTGATCTTTTGTTTCAGAACAGGAAACGATATTAATGACCATATCCTATGAAATAAAGCTCAACAACCAATAAGATTTTTTTTTCCTTACTGATTCATCATGGCATTCTTATTTTAACTACTGTGAAGATTTTTACCCTTACTTTTGACATCCTGGGGGCCAGTTTCTCTTGCCCCCAGGATGTCACAGTTTGTTTGGTGTATTTATCCAAATTTTCTTGACTTAGAGACCCTTACCTCTCCTTTGACTTTCTTAGCCCCCTGCCCTTCAAAATGACTGAGGTATTTAAACTTTTAATACCTAGTGGACTTACATTTTATTAAAATGTCTCCTGGTTTTATCATTTGAGAGTAAGAACTCCTTCAAAAATCAAATTCCCTAATCATCAGAAAAGCATTTTTCATTCCCCTAAAATCCCATAGTTTCAGACTTTATGTGTGTTTTAAAAAAAATAGCAATAAGTTTGATAATTATGTCAGTATAATTAATTATCTAACGTAGTATTGATGTGTAAACAGGAGAAAGATATTACCTTCATTACATTGGTTAGCTGTTAAATCATATAAGTACAGTCAGCCCTCAGAATCCACACCAGATTGTTTTCAGGACCCCCAAGGGATACCAAAATCCTTGAATTCCCACAATCAGCCCTGCAGAACCTGTGGATACGGAAAGTTGGCCCTCCTTACCACCAGGTTCTGCATCTCGAGAATATTGTATTGAAAATATGTGGTTGGGGGAACCTGTGGTTGGTGGAAACTTGCAAGTGTGAAGGGCAAGCTGTATCTGGTACTTTTTTTTAGATGTTTTGTAGAATTTTTTGATCTGATAGGCCAATCGCATTTCACATCAGTGCAGATGGCCTTTGGCCAGTATCTGAAATAAACTTATTATAAAAAAGTGCATACTGTATTGATTTTCCTTAAAATGTGATTAACTCTGCATGTTGTTTACAGTTCCTCTCCACAGAGTTTATTGTTATTAATAAGCAGCATTAAGTAAATTGCTGTCCTTGTCAGGAATAGGAATAGTTTCCCCTTCCCCTGTTTGCCAAGCCCTGTTCCTTAGGTTTGTGCTTTGTGGGTGCTTTGAAGGGCCTCTAAGGAGATGGGGAGTGGAGATCTGGAATAAATTATCAAAAGGGGAAAATCAGTCATATTTGGTGACCTGCAGCCTTAAGGGGCCCTCTAGGAGTGGGGAAGGGATGGTTTCGTTCCTGAGCCAGGGGTACAGTTGGGGGGATGGGGTCCAGAGAGATTTTCTGTTTCTCTTCAAATCTTGTTCAGCAGCAGATGATGGTATTTCCTTCATTCTCCTCTTTTCTTAGTCTTGGCTCAGCCAATTGACCCTGGAGCATCAACCTAACTTGTGGCACTCTGGCTTTCCATAACGTCATTTTCTGCAGGTCTCAGGAAGGACTGTATTTTATAGACAAAATCCAGAAAGATTTCTTCAAATATGACTGTGCTTTCTATCATTTTGGAATAAGGTGCTAACGTAAGAGTTGCTGTTTTTGACACTGGGCTGAGCGAGAAGCATCCGCATTTCAAAAATGTGAAGGAGAGAACCAACTGGACCAATGAGCGAACGCTGGATGATGGTGGGTCTCAGCGTGGTGGTGAGAAGATGGTCATTTACAGACTTAGGACAGCACTCCCATCCTCTGTGTGTGATGGGTTGAGAGTGTACCATGTGCTAATGGTTCCACAGTCCGTGTCCAGCAGTTACTCAGATAAACCCAAGTGCTTATTTTGTCTTTTGTTATGGGCAAAAACTTTTCTGACTATTTCAGGGGGTGCTGAAAATTTGAGGAGGGTTGGGGGATGCCTGGTGGAAGAACGACTCCCTGTTGGGAGGATAATATGGCTAGACCTTGAGGTGGTGCTTCTGCTGGATGAATTCTGAATGAAAGATGGTAGAGCTGCAGCAGAGACTCCATCCAGGACTCAGAATGAAGTCCCTGTGGAGCTGATGGTTTGAAATGTTGGACTGTGACATACATTATCAACTGTGTTTTATGGGATTTTTTTTTTTCCTTGTGGGCAACAGGGTTGGGCCATGGCACATTCGTGGCAGGTGTGATAGCCAGTATGAGGGAATGCCAAGGATTTGCTCCAGATGCAGAACTTCATATTTTCAGGGTCTTTACCAATAATCAGGTAGGTGTTTAGAGTACTCCTGAAAGTTTTAAGGAATTGATACTGAAATGTGAAAAGTAAAAGCACTGAAATATACACATCCATTTAAAAGCAGAACACATCATGATACTGAGCTACTTCCAGCACCCAACGTGTGCCTCGCTGTCTCCACTGTCCCTTCTGCCTCTGTGTGGCTTTGCCCTTCTCCCTCCACCCCCTTTGTCAGCCTAACTTGGACCCTGGAGACTCTGCTGTGAGGCTACTGCATACAGTAACTCCTTGATTTCCCCTGTTTCGTCCTCACCTTCAGGCTTGCCCGAGGCCTCTATGCTACCATGCGCTATGTCTACATGATAGGATAATTGCATGTGTATGTATTTGTCTCCCTGATTGGAATCCTGCCACCTTGAGGGTGGGAGCTGCCTGACTAACCTGTGTAACCCAGCACCTAGCATATTGCTGGGTAATGTCAACTGACAAGCTTTGTTCCATCACTCTTGATTTGGAAATTATTTATAAAAAGGTGGGGCAAGTCCTAGTATTTGTTCGTTTATTTTTTAAATTTGTTTTTTGAATAGGTAATACATAGCTCAGAAATGTCAATAAGCAACATAGTAATAAGTCTCCCTATCCAGCAGGTTCTTACCTCATTTCTTCATGTCTCCCATGTGATATTGTTTTTCATTTCTTTTACCTCCTCCTAGAATTTCTTTTGCATATAACAAAAATAAATATGTAGTTTTGCTTTTAAAAGGCTTCTAAAAACATAATTCTCAGTCATTACACTGCTTCTCTTCCCACTGTAAACTTAATTTTGTATTTAAAAATAAAAATTTAACTTCTATAAGGAAAGTAGGAGAAATTGAACATCAGAGAAACAATATTATGAAATCACTGTTATTGCTACCATTTAACCTTCAGTATATTTAGGAATGAATATTAGACAAGTACATTAAACTATTTAGAAACGCTTAATAGAAGTGTCTTAGGATAAATTCTTTTATAAGAGAGGCAGTTAGAAGTTTGGGGTTTTGTCTAGGAAGGCATACTCTTAAAGAAAGAGCTGTACATTACACCTAGAGAGATGGGTTCCCTGCAGAACACAGCTTCTTCCTCTTTTGGTCCAGCTCCAAGGACATTGAATTTCTGAGTGTAGTATTTAACATCCAGAACATTATTTGTAATTGGGGTTTACTTCCGATTTTAAGTGAATCAAAAAATATTAAGAGAAATACTTCATGCTTTTAAGAGTCTGTACTTACTTTATCCTTAGGAATAAAAGCTGTTGTAGCACTCATACTTTTACTGACACACTAAAAGGACTGTTTTAAAATTAAACTAGGTATCTTACACATCTTGGTTTTTGGACGCCTTCAACTATGCCATCTTAAAGAAGATCGATGTGTTAAACCTCAGCATTGGTGGTCCCGACTTCATGGATCATCCCTTTGTTGACAAGGTTGGTTGACGCTGCAGAGGGACATTATGTTTAGAAGACGGCTCCTGCTCACAACCAAACTTTTTGTCATTTCTAGTGTGTTGGTGGCTTTTCACCCAAGTGATGACAGCTTTGTGAGGACAGATGGTTAATGAAGTGAACTTCAGTGACTTGCATGTCATAAGTCCAGTGGGTTAGAGACCTTAGAAACAGGAATTTATAAGGAGCACCTGGTGCTTTGTTGATTTATTCTTCCCTAAATGCACAGCCCCAAGTTTTCATGAAGACAACTGGAAAGCCATTGTCTGCTCTCTGCACAGCCTGGTCCAATGTTGTCATCACTCTCAGCTTACTAGTTACAGACATAGCCACCTCTGTAGTAGTCTAGTGCTACGTTTTGAGAGGGCTTCCTTTCTTTTTTAGGACTATTTTTAGTCATTGTGGGTTATTTTTATTTTTTTATTTTTTGACAATTATATATTGATTATTTAAAAGTGGTATACTTTCATTAAATAAATGCTTACAAAATAAATTTTGTAGGTGTGGGAATTAACAGCTAACAACGTAATCATGGTTTCTGCTATTGGCAACGATGGACCTCTTTATGGGTAAGTAACCCCAGCACTGGTGACCTTAGAGATGTTTTTTCCCATGAAATAACTGGAAAATTCTTGTCTTTCTGTTTTTGTAGCTATCTATGTATACCTGTTTATATCTGTCTAAAACTTTGTATTATGGACATTTTCAACGTACAAAAAATAGAATGTGTAATGAACCCCAAGCACTCATCACTCACTTGAGCAATTTCAACTCAAGGCCAATCTTCTTTCTTTTTGGTGGCTGGCTGGTATGGGGGTCTGAACCCTTGACTGGTGTTACAACACCATGTTCTAACTAGCTGAGCTAACCAACCAGCCTCCAATCTTTTTTCTGTTTAATTTTTTAAAAACTCTGCTGTAAATAGTGATAGATGAGACACCTCCCTCTCTAGGAAAGATCAGGTGCACACACAGCCAAACTAGTGCGAGGGGGAAGTTGCTGGGGCCTAAAAGAGACCCAGGTGGTGCTTTGGGAGTTGACGAGAGTTAGATAGGAGGGAAGTGGAAAGGGACAGTGTCACAGGAATGTGCTTTTGTACTGGGTGCAGTGGCAAGTTAAAGCAGCATGAGACGCAAAACATTCATCCTTGAATCACAGCTGATAAACTGGTTAGAGATCTCAATTTTCTTTTTACCTGCAGCTCTGATTTTTATTTTGTAGATAATGTGTATAAATAATTCTTGTGTTGAAATGCTTCTGTAGTAGGGTGTTTGTCAATCTCCTTTATTGAGTACCCAGGATATATGCAACTGTATTGTTACAGAGGGCTTGAGGTAACCACCCAGAAAGAGGAGATTACAGAGTGTGTGCTCGACATGCTATGGTATAGTGGAGGGAGAGACTGACATCTGCACACACTCCCATGTGTGTCTGTGTGTGGCACACACCAGGTGAATGTGTATTATGATGCGCACTTACTCACTGCATCTTTCTGGGACATGCTAAGAGTACCTGCTGAAGGAAAGCAAGTTGTCTTCATGATCAGCTGCCCTTACACAAAACATCCAGGGTGTAAGTATGAGGCTAAGCTATGTGAAGTTCATGTTTATATAGGTAAGAAAACATAAGTATTGACAGTCATGTGGTTCCAGCCTACCAGTTCAATAAATGATCCTGTCCACTTGTAAGAGGTCCAAGGTTCTGGATTTTGTTGTGGCATCAGTAATGTATCTTGTGATTCATACATGTAAATTGCTTGAGTGTATCTTAGCTATAGCTCTGCCATGAAAAACACCATTATTAAGTAATCTCGTCAGGTTTTCTTATTTTCTCTTTCAAATGTTTCTCCTGTTTGCCACTTTTCCCATTTTTGATGTCCCCGTTCAAGGCCGGCACTCACCAGTTCAGAATCACCCATATTGTTTCCTAGCCCATTGTCCTACCTTTCGTCCCTTTCCCACCCCAGCTCTTCCAGCATGGGTAGGTGGGACCTGCCACTAACAGGCTGAGGGACCTTTACTTTTCTGAGGCACAGCCTCCTTACCTGTCACCTGGGGGCATGAGATCTGCTTGTGTGGTGGTTGTGGATGAAATTGGACAACAAAGGGAAGGCTTCATGAATAATGATGCTCCGGTGAGTGGGAGCCACTCTTTTTCCTTCCTTTTTTCCTGTATATCTACTGTTAAAATATGTTTTAGCAGTTTTCTAGTCAAGAATCTGTAGTGGATCATTATTGCCTGATAGATCAATTCCAAATTTTTCTTCTTGGTTTTCAAAGTTCTCAACATTCTAGCCCAGAATTGCAAACTTTTTCTGTAAAGGGTCAGATAGTAAATATTTTAGGCTTTGTGGGCCATATGGTCTCTGTCACAACTACTTAAGTCTGCCATTGTAGTGTGAAAGCAGCCCTAAGCAACATGTAAATGAATGAGCAGGGCTGTGTTCCAGGAGAATGGTGTTTATAAAAGCAGGTGGTGGGCCTCATTTGGCTGTAGGCCTTAGTTTGCCAACTGTAGCTGGAGTCTGTTGGCTCACCTCCATTTTCCACTACCTCTTGCAAGTTTTCCTCAAATCTGGTCTCCTCCTTGTGTCTCCAGTAGACACCATGTTTATTTCAGGTTCCCCTCTACCTGTCCCTGCTGCTGATCCCTGTTCACACTTGTCTGGATTACCAGCTCTTCCACCTGCTATTCTGACTTTGTCACATACTAGCGGCCCTTCTGAAACCCTGTGGCTCTTGTGGGCAGTTGCACTTATAGCTTCTAGTCAAACAGTTGTGAATTTATATTGTGTAGGTTGAGGATTCCTCATCTGAAATGCTTGGGACCAGAAGTGTTTCAGATTTTAGATTTTTTTGGATTTTGGAGTAGTTGCAAATACTTAACTGGTTGAGCATCCCTAGTCCGAAATCAGAAATGCTCCTTTGAGCATCATGTTGTTGCTCAAAAAGCTTTGAATTTTGGGGCCTTTTGGACTTGGAGTTTTCAGATCAGGATTCTCAGTTTGTTTTAGAGGAGAAAAACCTTGAGAAGAAGGCCCCTTTCTGCAACTTGTTTGTATGCTCATGGTGCCTCACACAGACCTAGGCATCTGCCAGCTATACCCTGCTTGTAGTGACAGGAAATGGCATGTGATCACTGCAGCCCAGCTTGTGGCCGTTATGGTTTTACCACGTGGGCATCCAGTAGGACTGCTCCCAGTGCTGGTCAGAGGACAGACATGTCAGCACCTCTGGAAGTGAGACAGGCAGCTCCCGGTACCCCTTGCTGTGATCTTTCTCTCTGGGTCCTGCTGCCTTGACTTAGACTTTGTGGTGCCAGCAAGTCTGCAGCTGCACCTTCCCCCTTTTCCATACCAACAATGATTTCCTTATTCCTGGGCCTATCCCTCTTCATGCCTTCCCTTATTTTTTTAAGGGTTTAAAGTATTACAGGGATTGAGAGGTAGAGGGAGAGTAGGAAGGTGGCATTTTTCTATCAAATTCAGTGGGGTGGTTTTATTATTGACTTCTGTACTAACCTCTGTTCCTTGAATTGATGGAGATTTGTATACTTCTAGCGTCAGCCAATGGAAAATCATCGATTCCTCTGAATTACCACCTGGTAGCACATTGGTGGCCAGTGAGCTAAGAAGGCAGTGAGTGCCAGTGTTGGCTTGCTGTGGCTTTAAATCCTTGATTAAAAACCTGTGCTCTAATTAATTGCTAGTAATTAATCTCTTAAGCCACTTGGAATCAGTTGTAGTTATTGAATTGTCAAAGAGTTCATTTTTTTGGTGGTGAAGCTGTGACAGACAAAGTTTAGAAAGGCAATTTTATAACTTTCATACTTTCAAACAGTTCAGTTTCATCTTGACTTTACAGTTTAAATGTTTTTGTCATTCTTTTTAATAAAGTGTCTTTGCATGTGTAGTGCACCTGAGGTACTGGAGAGAGTTGTGATTTTTTTTTTCTCTTATGTCCTTGTCTTTCCTCTCAGGAGCCCGAGATTGCAGAGTACAGGTAGTCATTTCCACACTTCCTTATGAGGAAGGTGCAGCACACTGCAGAAGGTCAGTGAAGTGTATAGCTTCCTGACCATGGTGGGTGCAAAGTGTGGATATGGTTTCTTACCAGAGGAATGTCTGATCTGGTTGGGGAGGCAAAAAGAGTACACATGGAACAATTCAAAAGTGATGTGAGAATGTGTGATTAGGTGATGAAGTGTGACCGTGTTAAGTCTTGTGAAGCTCAAGGCAAGGGGGAATCTAAAGCCTGGAGCAGTGAGGGGGAAAGTGAGTCTTGAGCTGGGCCCAAGTAGGATAAGCTGACAGAGAGGAGGCAAAGAAAGGGCGTTCCGGTGAAAGGACATAATGTGAGCATAGCACAAAGGTGGCAGGGAACATGGCATTTCACAGGACAGCTGTGAGGAGCAGCAATCTGCCAAGCTGCTCAGGTCTTGTCACAGAAGAACCTAATAAAGTCTTAGGTTTTTCTGGGAGTATTTGCCGTTATGTGAGTTATTCATTTTGAATTATTTCTCTTCCTTTGTTTTTTGCTTCTCAATTTAGCACTCTGAATAACCCTGCTGATCAAATGGATGTGATTGGAGTAGGTGGCATTGACTTTGAAGATAACATCGCCCGCTTTTCTTCAAGGGGAATGACTACCTGGGTATGCTTTTCTTTATTAGTCTAATGTGGCTAAGGGTTTGGAAAAGCAGCTGGTAAGGTAGGCTGACCCTCCCATTCAGGGATCGAACAGCTAGGTCTGTGGTGCTTGCACAGCCATGAGGTTGGGAGATCTGGCCTCTTCAGCATCTGCCACTTCACTGTGGCAAATCCAGAGCCACTGCAAAGGGCATGGGCTGGTTCTGAGTGGTGTTTCCTAGTTCCCCTTCTTTTTAACTTATTTCTGAGTCAACTCTCTTTTTAGGTGAATTGGATTCATGCTCACTTGTCCAAACTAGTAGGAAGATAAGCAGTGCTAGGTGAGATGATTTTTTTTGGCCTTAAGAAGTAGGAGAGGGCTACCTGGTTAGCTCAGTTGGTTAGAGTGCAGTGTTATAACACCAGGGTCAAGGGTTCAGATCTCCACCTGAGCCAGTTGCTGAGGGGGAAAAAAAGTCGTAGGAGAAACCAGTGAGAACAGTTTAATATCAGCTCTCTAACACAGAAAATAATTGTGTTTAGCTGGACAAAATCAAAATAACTCCAACAAGTTAATAATTCAGCTGTTTGGGGTTTGTTTATGCAGCTAATTCACCTGTCCTTACCCATCAAAACAAAGTTCGATTCAAAATTAGTGCTCCCTTGCAGCAGCACTCAAGTGCTTTTACCCTGGAGGTGGCTGAACGGGAGCCCCTGCCCCTAGCATTCTGCAGGTTCAGAGCATCCGTTCGTGCTGTAACTTCAGGTGTGCTGAACTTAGAGGTCTTAGGAAAGTCCCTGGGATGATTCACAACTTCTTGGGAACACTGTGGGCCTTGTCCACATCTTCAGCACTTTAGGGGATAGCCTTCTGCTTGAGCCTCAGTACTGTGACAGTGTCGGCTCCTCAGCGCCCCCTTCAGTCAGCCCTCCCAGAGTTCCTGCCTCATGCCCTCAGATGCTTCCTCCTGGGTTGACCCACTGACTTCACACCACGGGCTGGTGCATGCCACGGGCTGGTGCACCCCACTCTGTGCAAAAGTCCCAGGGCTCTGCTCTGTGTCCACTCATCTGTGCTCCCTCAGCACAGTCTGTGCTGTCAGATACTGGGAAAAAAGGCATCTAGCTTCCTGTGTAAATGCTTTCACTGAACTGTAAGGTGATGTCATGTCCTTGGCCTTTATCAAGGGCTCGTTCTGTAATGGCATTCTGAGAAATGTCCCTCAGTCATCTACAGCGCTATAGTTGGAGATATCTTCACTCAGACTTTCACATACATGGATCCACACTCCTTCTGTATTCATTTGTCAAGAAGGGCTTTTCCTCTTCCAACTGGTGTACTTTTTTCCAACAGAATATAAGATCCTGGTGCACTTCTCATTTTGCCCTGATTTTCAGGAAGCTTAAGGGAGGTACTTGGTTAAAATCTTGTCCCTAGTTAGTTGTACACTTATCCTGATCATTGTAAATGGTATCTTAGTTTCCCTCTGACAACAGCTTGAAACATTCAGTCGTACCATGTACTTTTTTCCTTGGAAAGAAACATATTTCTTTTTCTAATTGTTAATTTTAATTTCCTAGTCATATTTCTAATTTTTAATTTACCTAGTGATAAAGCAGTGTCCAGTTTCTAGTCTTAGTGATAAATCAGTGTCCAGTTTCAAATCTTGCATATTGGCAAAATTAAAATATTTTTTAATTGCTTTATGGCCTTGCTATTGTACTGGTTATCATAAAACATACAAAAAGTAGTTTTATTTTCTACATTATCATCTAAGCTGTGTGGCATTGAATTTCAGACTAAAACCAGTACGTTACTAAGGTTGTACTACATTTAAATAACATATTTCCATTTGGGTTGGATTCACTCATAACTATGTATAGCTGTGTGCCAATGTCTGTGATGTAGAAACTGAGCTACTTTATTCGTAGGAACTACCAGGAGGCTACGGTCGTGTAAAGCCTGATATTGTCACCTATGGTGCTGGAGTGCGGGGCTCCGGTGTGAAAGGGGGTTGCCGGGCCCTCTCGGGGACCAGTGTCGCCTCTCCAGTGGTTGCAGGTGCTGTCACCTTGTTAGTGAGGTGAGTGTTGCTCAGCAGAGACTGGCAGCTCCCACATGGGGACGGGGGAGTGCTTGTGCCAGCAGAGTAGGAGTGGGGTCTTGCTCTGTGCCTGCCTAGGTTCAAGCATGTTGTGACCTTACTTTGTCTGTCCCTTCATCTCTACAAAAGAGGTAGGAGTCCCTTCTTTTGTAGTTAGATGACAGGTATGTGAGCACACTTTGTAAACTAAACCATAAAGCACCATACAAGGGCAAGATGTCTGTTACTCTCTTTATGTTTGTGTTCTGTTTTTTAAATATCCTGTTTCTGTGCTAGAACTGTGCTTTTTATATCCAAACAAGTATATAGATCAGGCTAAAATATTGCCCTGCCATATCCTCACTTCCTTGGGGATTCACCTTTTTTTTTTTTTTTTTTAATAACTTATTTTGTTTATATTTAAGGTGTACAACATGATGTTATAGGATACATATAGCTAGTAAAAAATGATCTCATGGAGTTACCCATTTTTTTTGTTTTTGTGACAGGAATTCACCTTTTAATATACTCTATTAGCTAAGGAGATGTCAAACCAGTCAGAGTCTGACAGTCACCTCTCCTTTATGAGAGACAAGTTTCTGTATGTCATTTATTCTCCTGGTCTTGTTGAATCTCACATACAGTTGGAATGGAACTTAGTGACTGGCTCTTAATTTTGCAGATGGTGAAACTGGAATAAAGTTCTCAAAGATAGTAGACCAGAATTGAAGCTCACGTGCTCTGACTTTCATTTGGATGGGCCATGTTGCTTATTCTCAAGGTTATAAATGTTTTTTCTGTAGCTAGCATTTATTTTGTCAGTGTATTTTCCCCCAAAACAAATCTTACTTTTTCTATTTAGATGAGGTTTTAGTTGAGCTTTTATGTTGTGATAACACATAAAACTCTGTGTGTTGGAAGTTGTTACATTCTATGCTAATTTTAAAATTTAATTAAAATAAGCAAATGATTGTAAATATTTTTATATTTAAAATTCTCTTTGGAAGAAAGTAAATTGAATATCGATTGTAACTTCTAATGCCAGAGATTATTGTATTAGTAACCCTGGATAAAAGTAGATATCTACCTCTTTCCTCTTTTTCCCATTTTGCCCTTATAGTTCAGAGCCAGATTCTTGAGAATGTTGACATTGGCCAGAGTAGTCTGTAGAATAATCATATGCTTTCTAGAAACATTGTCATTCTCTTCCAGCTGTTTTCCCCTCTCCCGTGTTACACAAAGTAAAAAAAAAAAGAGGAAAGGAAAGGTAGATTGTGGGATTTTCTGTTTTACATGTATTTGTATTGTCCAGGTGGAGAGAATTCAGCCAGCACTCCTGTTTCCAGTCTTGTTGGAAACAGAAAATACGTACTGGTTTATTTCCCCCACTTGCTATGATTGTTAGCGGGAAATGTGGGTTCTGGCTTCACTGTTGAGCTCATCAAACCTCTCTACTGTTAAATGAGTAGGGAGACGAGGTGGTTTTCCATTTCCAGCGGCATCTCTAAGTACAGGTATTTTCCTCAGCAAGGAAACCTCTGGCTTTCCTCATCTCCCTGCAGCGGATAAAAATGCCATCATGATCGTTCAGAAGTACTTTTGTGGGCTGACAGTAGCTCATAATAGATGCTGAGCAATGAGGGAGGACTTGAGCTTCCTGTGGAAGTGGAACCTAACCTTTGATTTTGCTTTATAGGCAGGAAGATTGACGACCTATAGCTTTTAGCTGTTCTTCTGTCATTAAGAGTTAATCTGCTTTGTCTCCTCTTACTTCTCCTTATGTCAGATTTAGAAAACCTGCCTAGACTCTGAGACCAACCACCATCATACAAAAATATTTAGGAGGTTAGGAGAGTAAGTTCTTCTTTTATGCTAACTGATCCTCCTCACCCCCTAAGTTGGGGATTAAAATTTTCTTGTATTTATAATACATATGAGTAGATATACAAAAATGAATGTTTTAATGCTAGTGTTACCTAAATTCCTAGCCAGGTAGAGCTGTGTGTTAAAGATGGTTGAGATGCATTCTGACGATGAAACTCTAAAGGAGGCCTTAAGTCTGCAGTGTTCTACAAGGTGTTATCCATCAGAGCATTTCATTCCACACAGGCCTCCAGATCTGGAAACAAAAATGTGAGGTTTCACTTTGGAGGCTGTGATCTTCATGCAAGCTCCAAGCCTCCTGCCTGTCTTGCATTGGTTGCCCTCTCCAGGATCCCTCTGTGTTCCTTGTCTCCCCTCAGCCAGGTTATGTTCCAGGTTGTCTTCTCCCTTTGGTCCAGCAGCCTTCCCCTCCCCTGAGGAGCCAGAACCTCTTACAGATTCTTCCCCCCTGAATCCTCTGTGGTTGATTTAGTCAAATTATTGGAAAAATAGGTGTTACTGATAATTTAGCATAAACAGGCACTAGCCTATAGGTCACTCTTCAGAAAAGCCATGTGGAAGGTTACTAAGTGGTCAGTCCCGAGGCAAGTACAGAAATGAGTTTGTGCTTGTTCTCCTCTTGCATGGGCTCTACCAAAGAAGCTCTTGTTAGATGTAAAACAAGATGGGAGGCCAGATATTAGGGATTGTCTGATTTTCATTGTTTTACTGAGGGAAAATGAACAAATATTGATTTTCCCCCCAGCACAGTCCAGAAACGTGAGCTGGTAAATCCTGCCAGTATGAAGCAGGCCCTGATTGCATCAGCTCGGAGGCTTCCTGGTGTCAACATGTTTGAGCAAGGCCATGGCAAGCTTGATCTGTTGAGAGCCTATCAGATCCTTAACAGCTACAAACCACAGGCAAGGTTGGTATGTTGGCCTTCTGAATGAGCCTTTCTCCTCTTCCCTGGGCTCTGGGGGTTTTCCCTCTGCGTGTAATACTAACTTCAAAACAAAAGTGGTCACTGATCGCACAGCACTTGGGATGCTCACTGTGACTTTATGCTGCTGCTTCTGCTAGGGTGCTGCTGTCAGAACTTGTAACTACTTTTGACTTAGTGATGTTCTGTTATTTTTGATATAAATGGTTAATTTCCTTTTTTTTATTTTAACTTTTGAAATAATCTTAGATTTACAGAAATTTTGCAGACATATATAGAGAGTTCTCATATATCTTTTGCCCATCTTCTGCCACTGCCAGCACCTTAGATGGTCATATACAATTATCAAAACTAGTAAGTTAACATTGATGCTGTGCTATTATTAACCTGCAGACTATTTACATTTTGCCAGTTTTTCCCTTTGTGCTCTTTGTCTGGTCCAGGATCTAGGCGTCACATTGTGTTTAGTGGTCTTTTCAGTCTTCTCCGACCTTTGACAGTTCATCTTTCTTTTATTGTTCTTTTATGACCATGACTCCTTTAGAGAGTGCTAGTCACTTATTTTGTAGACAGTCTCTCGATGAGGGTTTATCTCATGATTAGCTTGAAGTTATGTATTTTTGGTGACAATTTTTTTCACCTTTTATTTTGAAATGATTTTAGATTTACAACAAAGTTTCACAAATAGTGCATAAGAACCCATAAGTCCTTCACCCACCACTCCCTAATGTTAATATTTCACATAACCAGTACAAGCCTCAAAGCCTAGAAATTAACATCAATACAACACTGGTGACTGATCTACAGACTTAATTCAGATTCTACCTGTTGTCCCACTCAGGTGCTTCTCTGGTCTGGGTTCCAGTACAGGATTGCACATTGCATTTAGTTGCTGTTTCTCCTTAGTCTTCTCTAATCACAAGTAGTTCCTTAGTTTTTCTTCATTTTATTACTGGTAGTGTTCATTTTTACCATTAAATTAAGGGAGTGTGTCGTTCTGGGTCTTCCAAGAAGCAAATGCCAAGATTGAATTAGATGTCTAAGGGAGTCAGTGGGGATCAAGGATGAAGGGAAGGGAGCAGGAATAGGCAGAGAGAGTCCGAGGATTGCAGTGCTGATCTGACACCTGGTAAGAGAGGACAGAGGAAGGAATGGGGAGGAGGCACCTGTGCCACAGCACAGGTCTAAAGAAGTTTTGGCTGGTGGGAAGTCCTTGAACCAAAGTCTCATGTTAAGAGAGCAGAACTGTGGTTACTAGAGGTGGGGGAGGGGATATAGTGACAAGCTGATTAATGGACACAAAAGAGCTGGATAGGAAAAATAAGTTCTATTAGTGAACAGTTGAACTAGGCACCTATAATTACCTGCATGGTATCGAATGGCTAGAAGAGAGGAGATTGAATGTTCTCATCACAAAGAAATGATTAAGTTTTATAATAATGAATATGCTAATTACCCTGATCTGATCATCACATTGTATACATGTATTGATATTCAACTCTGTAACCCCACAAATTTTATAATCAATAGTTTCTGTAAGAAAAAAATTATATACCATGACCAATTAATGTAATGAACTATATCAATAGAATAAAGAACAAAAAACACACAATTGTCTGAAAAAACAAAAACAACGTCTCCTACTGGAGGATTCCTGTGTCCCTTGGAAATGGGCCTGCCCTAGGACCCCTCTTTGCTTAGCCATTAGCCAAGAGCAGCCCGGGGGGAAATGTGGCCTTGGCACGGACATGGTGGGGCATCTGCCGGGGTGGCAGCTGGTGGTGTCAGCTGGCTGTGCTCCTGTAGCAGGAGTCTGAGCAGCATGGCTCTATGGGGCCTTGGGTGTCATCTGCCAGGTTTCTCCCCCATACGGCTACCGTTTTTCCCTTTGTAACTAAGTGTCTTATGGGGGTATGCTTTGGGATTATCCTGTTTCTTAACATACTTTCATTCACTAATTTTAGCATTTATTGGTGGTTCTTGCCTGTAGTGATTACTCCTGAGGAGTTTCACATATGGTGATTTTCTATTCCCCTCATTCCTTTTGCATTTACTAACTGGAATTCTGCTGGAAGGAAGAGCTGTCCTTTATTCAGTCACTTATATCAGTATGGACACGTGGATATTTGATTTACTCTATGGATTGATTATAATCCATAATATGATTAGTTTGTTGCTCAAATTGTTCCTGATTTGGCTATTGGGAGCTCTTTCTAGTTGGCTTCTGTGTCTTTTCAGCATGTCCCCATCATTTTCTGAGCATGTGAGAAGTTGCCTTGGCTCTGAGGTTAGAACTGCTTCTGGAGGTGTACCTGCTCCCACTCCCCCACTCTTTCCATCCTGTTTCAATGCTCCCCTTGTGACAATCACATTAGTTTTTGGTTAATCTTTCTGGAATTCCTTTTTGCACAAATAAGCAGATACATAGGAGGATAGCATTGCTGTAGATATTCTTTTGTACTTTGCTTTTTTCACGTAACAGTATCCTGGAAATCACTATATGTCATGCATAGCTATTTTCTTCCTCCTCTTTTACAGCTGTGTGGTATGAATGTACCAATGTGTATTTAGCCACTTATCTACATATGGGTGTTTAAGTTGTTTCCAGTGTTTCGTAATTATAAACTGTTGCAATGAATAACCTTGTCCCTGTATTCTAGTTTTGTTGGAGGTGTTTCTTCAAGGTGAGTTCCTAGAAGTGGCATTGCTGAATCAAAGTTAAGTACATAGGTAGCTTTGTTAGGTATTGCTGTGTTTCCGTCCAAGAGGGTTGTGCCTGTTTGCATTCCACCAGCAGTGTATGAGTGTGCGGGTTTCCCCAGAGGCTCATGGAAAGAATGTTCTGTCATACTTGTTACTTCTTTGCCAGTCTAATAGGTGAGAAACGTTGTCTAATTATTGTTTTAATTTGCATTTCTCTAGTAATGAATAAGTTTGAAGACTGTGTGTTTAAGGGCCATTCTTCTTTCTTTCTTGTGAACTGTCTCTTCATTTCTTTTTTCTATTTCTCATGAGGTTTTTGGTCCCTCAGTTTTGAATTCTTTATGTATCAGGGTTAGTAGCCTGTCGTCATTGATATGTTTCAGATCTTTCTCCTCATTTGCCATTTGTCTTCTGATTTTGTGTAAGGTGTTTTTTGCAATGCAGTTATTTATTTATTTATTTAAATAGTCAAATTTGTTAAGTCTTTTGTTGCTGTTGCCGCCTCTGGATTTTGAGTCTTAGAAAGCCTTTCTCTGAACCGAGTGAGGTGAAAGAAATTTATCCATGTTCTCTTCTAATACTTGTGGGCTTTCTTTTATTTACTTGAGACTCCCAGATCCACGTGGGGTTATTCTTGTGTATGGTGTGAGGTGTGGATCTAATTTCATCTTTTGCCAAGTGGCCACCCATTTGTTACAGCTCCATTTATTAAATAGTCCATCTCTGTCCCAGTGACTTGAGAAGCCATTTTTATCATGTACTAAATTTTTATATGTATTTGGATGTGTTTCTGGGCTTTCTATTCCATTCCACTGGTCTGTCTGTCCACGTACTAGCACCATAATGTTTTGATTATAAAGGCTTTATAGCATGTTTTAGCATCTGGTAGGGCTAGTTCCCCTTGTAGTTTTTTAAGTAGTGTTTTCTTGGCTATTCTTGAATGTTTTCTTCATATAAATTTTTTTTCCTTTCCTTTTTGGCGCCTGGCTGGTGTGGGAACCTGAATCCTTGACCTTGGTCTAACCAACAAGCTAACCATCTAGCCCTTATATGAATTTTCATATCAATTTATCTAATTCCATAAAAAAAGCTTGTTGGAATTCTTATTGGGATCACATCAAATTTTAAATGAACTTATAAGTGATGTTTTCAAACTGTTGAGTTATTTTGTTCAAGAGCAGAAGATGTACTTGCATTTGTTCGAGTCTTTTGTGTCTTCCAAGAGGTTTTACAGTTGTCTTCCTATAGGTTTTACACATTTCTTGGTAAGTTTAAGTATTTAATCTTTTTGTTGCTATTGTAGATAGGGTTTTCTCCTATTATATCCTCTAACTGGTTGATTTTATTTCTATATGTTAATTTTATATGGTGCTACCTAAAGGAATTATTGTTTTAGTCTTATTATTGATTTTTTAGGGTTTTCCAGGTATACTAACCTATCATATGGAAATAGAGATAGTTTTACCTCTTCCTTATCAGTTCCTAAGTCTTTATTGCTTTCTTCCATCTAGTTGCATTTGCTGGTATCTCTAGCATGGTGTCACATAACAATGGATATAGTGAGCATCCTCATGGTGTTCCTCATCTCAGTAGAAATGCTGCTTGTGTTTCCCCAGTAAATAAGGTGCTTGCTTTAAAATGACTAAGGTGTATGTATTTTATCACAATAGGAGATTATCCATCAATTGCTGTTTTCTTGAGTGTTTTTCATCAGGACTGTGCATTCAATTTTGTAAGCTTTTTCAGCATCCATAAAGATTTGTATGAACAGTATGGACCTATTAATATGGCATATGATATTTATGAATTTTCTAATATTGAACCAATCTTTACATTCCCGAAATAAATCCCACTTGGTCGTAGTGTATTATTTTCTTAATATGGTGTTGAATTCTATTTGCTAATAATGATTTGTTAGTCGACTCATATTAGTTGAGTTAAACTGTTTATAGAGCACAGGTACCAGCAAAGTTTACAAACATGTTTCAGGTAAGACAGGTACTTTTGCTGGTTTATACAAAGGTAGCCTCATGGCTAACCCGCTCAGGATTTTTAAAGTACGTGGTATCTATTTAAAATGACTAACTGTGGTACATGTTGATTATAACTGCCCTTGAAAGGCACAGTATCCTAAAGATACTCTGTTTGGTTTTTAATATTGTAATTCAGTTGCCCCAGATGAATCTTTGTTATAATGAACTAATGTAAAATATTCTTCCTCTGGTTGGTGTTTAAGATATGCTAGAGATTCTTAATAAGATGAAGCAATCAAGCCGGATTGCATGCTAGCTGAACACAGTGCAGCTTGATAAGCAAGGCTCATGTATACCCAACGTTCCAAGTGAGGTCATCTTGGGTCATGTCTGCAGAAGCCCTTGCCTCCTTTCCTGTCTTTTCACCCTTGCTGTGCTAGGAATGATGTTAACCCAACACAAATTCATTTCAGATAAGGGGAAACCATGAAACAAACAAAATGGCTAGGCACTTCTGGCACCAATTATGTCTGAGTCCTCAGGACCAGTCCCAAGCTCAGTTCTTTGCTAGAAGGATTCATGGGAGGACATAGCCTGTGGTCGTACTCACAGAGAAGTTCATTACGTGGCACAACAAGGAAGCATAGAGGGTATGTAAGGGAAAAAGACATGGTAGGGAGAAGGAGTCTGGAGAAATCCAGGCTTAGGTTTCCTAAGCTATCTCCTTTCCATCTTCCAGGCAGGGGCTTACAGAGCTGGCCCCTTTCCCCAGCAGCAAACTGCATTGATGTGTGTGTGTTTCTGTCTAGGGAAGCCCCCTGAGACTTGAGTCCAGTGTTTCCACTGGGATTGTTCACATAATAATTCTCTGCCAGCCATAACTACCAAAGCTCCAGACTTATAGGAGGAAAGAGGCATTCCTCATACATCACACTATTTGAACAAACAGTCTAGCAGGCTAGCACAGTGGCCTTACCAGCACAGGAACATTCCAAAGCCAAATTTCCAGATGCCAGCCAAGGGCAGTCCTGTAAGCAGGTCTTTCTAAAGCTCAGGTCTGCTGTGTCAGCTCTTTCCTACCCAGCTGTATTGTTTCATTGTAGTTTCTAATGTGGTCTCCTCTAACACTGTATTCTTTGTTTCAGTTTGAGCCCCAGCTACATAGATCTGACCGAGTGTCCCTACATGTGGCCCTACTGCTCCCAGCCCATCTACTATGGAGGAATGCCAACAATTGTTAATGTCACCATCCTCAATGGCATGGGAGTCACAGGAAGAATTGTAGATAAGGTGATATTTCTCTCTGATGTGGTCTCTGACTTGGTGGTGAACTTAGACATGGCCCAGACCTTTAAGCCTTAAGTTATTTCTCCTGAAGATAAAAAAGGAAAGGTTTTCTTTTCTTGTCTAGGGTCCTAGAACTGTTGGAAGTAGTGATTTGTTATACACTGAGTCCTTTACAGAATAAGTCAGGGTATAAATTAATGAAATCAATTTTACTTTTTGGCTTCAGCATCTTGAGTTTGGCTCTTGAATCAACTAATTTTATTTGATTCATCTATACAGTTTCCTTCCTATAATTGAAAGCCCAGTTGTAATTGTTTTATTCCTTAATGAGCGCAAATGGGCCATCATGTTTGGAAGGTATGATCTTTCTTTTGAATTTAGTTTTTATATATTTTAAAAATATTTACTGTGTAGCCATTATCACAACAGTAAAGGATAGGAAAAGAGAATAGAAAACTTACTTACAGCCCCAAAACATAGATAGCCATTATTTTTAAAATAAGTATTCTTTTCCAGCCCTTATCTGAAACATATTTTTTATCTTTGTGCCATAGGCAAAAACTTCAGCTTTTTTTTTTTCAGTCCTCATTATATTGTAAATATTAAAAATGTAAATATATGCATAGCACTCATGTACTATTTAATGGTTGTTTAAAATTATGTATAATTCATAAATTATGATTTGTTTACTATTTTTCCTTGCTTGAACAATTAGGTTGTTTTCAACTATCAACATTTCACTGATTATCTTTGCGTATATAGTTTTCTTCTGAATTATTTCCTTAACATAAACTCTGTGGATTGGAATCCTGCGTCAAAGGGCGTGAACATTTTTATGGCCATTTACATGTACCACCAATTTCTTTCTAAGAGAGTTATATTGGCTTAGGTTGCTTCTGGCGGTATTCAGGATGAAGATGTCTCCAGCATGCCTGCATTGGTTAATCTTTTTTTTTAAAAATTATTCCATGAGTTCTTTAAAAATTGAGATATAATTCAACTCACATACCATAAAACTCACTCTTTTTAAGTGTGCAATTCAGTGGTTTTTAGTATAACCACAACATTGTGCCATCTCATTCCAAAATATTCCCATCATCCCAAAAAGAAACCTCATACCCATTAGCAGTAATTCCCCATTCCCTCCTCCCCTGTCCCCTAGAAACTACCAGTCTGCTTTCTGTCTCTGTGGGTTTGCCTGTTTTAGACATTTGATATAAATGGAATCCTACAGCATTTGTTCTTTTGTGACTGGCTTCTTTCACTCAGCACAATATTTTTAAGGTTCATCCATGTTGTAGCATGTATCACTACTTCACTCCTTTTTATGGCTGAGTAATATTTCATTGTATGAATATGCCACATTTTGTTTATCTGTTCATCTGTTGATGGGCATTTGGCTTTTCTAGGTGGCACATCTTTTAACTTTACCTTTAGAGGGGGTACAATGGGCACCTCATTTGTGGAAGTGGATATCTCCAGGTTTGTTTACTAATTGTGTTTCCTCTTGTGTGAATTACTTTTTCATTTCCTTGGCCTGTTTTCCTGTTGGAATTTGGATTTTCCCTATCCTAACAGATCTTCCTGTAATAGAAAAATTAACCATTGCTGTGTTTTATGCACAAACGTTCCCCCAGGTTATTATTATTGTTTCCCTCTACTACTACTTTGGTGGGTTTAAATTTTATTTGCTTCTCTACAAGTTTTACATTTTCATAGAGTTGGATTTTCATCTTTTGTGGTTTCTTCTATTGGAAACATCCCTCCAGAGATATAAAATCTCAATTTTATTTTTCTACTAATTTTCCTTTATATGGTTATTGAATATTTAATTTTACATCTGGTTAATTTGATATGGTATAAGGTGGACAAAAATTAACTTTTTTATCAATTGCCAGCTGGTGGTCCCAAGAACATTCATTAAAAATTCCTTTCCTTCTTCATTGTTTGTGAAGCTGTATCCTACAGATATTTTTCTTTTCAGAATTTTTTTTTGATATGCTGACTCACTTTGGGAGTTTGTTCTTGCTGTGTGGCTTGTGAGGGAAATGAGTAATTTAGGTTCACTTGAAATATTGGTTAGTTATAAGAGCTCATTTATTTTTCTTCCAGGTGGTCTCGTCTCACACTTCCCTTTTTGATTTCCTCAAACCTGGGAGGGACGGGAAGGGTATCACCTTACAACGAAGCCAGCCCTTCCTCCAGCTGCCCATCACTAGCTTCAGAATTTGCTTGGGGACAGTTGGTGTCCACGTCATTTTATTTTTTTCAATTAATGTGATTCTTTAAGCATACCAACTAATTGGGATCTAACCTCAAATCTGAGAGTTTTCATATATATAAGTTCTCTAGTCATATAAAAGTTCTTCATCAAAGTTCACACATCAAAGACATGTACACCCCTCCCACCCCCCAGTTTTTAAGAGAAAAAAAACCTCCATAAAATTGGAGGCTGTCAGAAATAGTGGTTTCTAGAGTTTTCTAGTGGATATATTCTAGACAGTCCATAACTACTTTGGTTATAGGTTAATTAGTTTCTGTGTATAAATTTAATTTTTCCTTGTTTAATGAAATATTTCTCTAAAATTGATGTAAGTAACTTGGGAGTTGAGGTCTAACTGGCTTCCATCTATTTTCTCTCAGACCATTTGTCAGCCTTTGCTTGATTTCTTTTTCCTACAGCCTGATTGGCAGCCCTATTTACCGCAGAACGGAGACAACATTGAAGTCGCTTTCTCTTACTCTTCTGTGTTATGGCCTTGGTCAGGCTACCTGGCCATCTCCATTTCTGTGACCAAGAAAGCGGCTTCCTGGGAAGGCATTGCCCAGGGTCATGTAATGATTACCGTGGCTTCCCCGGCAGAGATGGAGGTAAGGGTGTGCCAGGGAGGTGGCTTGGTTTTCTGGACCTTTTACCATCACCAGCCAGGAAGAGGGTAGGCTTAATGCCTGGGGTCTTGGCTTAAGGCCCGAGACAGATGGAATTAGCCTAGAAGGCAAACACTGATGGTCCCAGGGCTTCCAGAGCAACTGGAGTTTCTGCCAGCCCAGTAAATGGGCAGTGGTGTTTTCTGGTCTGTTGCCTTACAGCGGCAGAGAGGACTGTTCTGTGCCACATTTTCAGCTCAAAATGCGTGCACCAAAAATATGTATTCTGTAAAAGGAAATGTAGGGTTAATACTCTGTGGCTCCACTAGTTTTTAGGAACAAAGTGCCTTAAATTTTAAGTCTTAACTATTGAGAGTGTGAAAGGGATTAATGTAGTACATGAATGTTCCATCACACACATGTTGTTACTGGAAATTCTAGTGTTCACATTATTTGAGTTAAATTGGTAAATAGAGATGGTTTTTTTAAACCTGAAAACCTGGAAGTTTTTTCTTGGCAGAGGGACATTTCAAGTTTCTATTTTCTTTAAGTCAAAAAATGGTGCAGAACAGACTTCCACGGTGAAGCTCCCGATTAAGGTGAAGATAATTCCTACTCCCCCTCGAAGCAAGAGAGTTCTCTGGGATCAGTACCACAATCTCCGCTATCCACCTGGCTATTTCCCCAGGGACAATTTAAGGATGAAGAATGACCCTCTGGACTGGTAAGCAGCCACTAAACTCAGGTGCTCTTCCCTTCCGCAGTGGGACTCGGCACCACTGCTCCTGCTCCTGTGGGGAGAAGGCATTGCTCAGCTTCCTTTTGAGCCTGGACTTCTGTGACCTCTAAACTTTGTAGGTCCTTGTTATGCTCCTTTGAAACTCACAAGTATAATTAAATAATTGTGAGTAAAACCTTGAAGTTATCCTTAATTGCTCTCTTACCCTTACTTCTCCCTTTGAGTCAATCAGCAAGGCCAGTTGGTCCTGCCTTCACTGTATCCTGAGTCATCCCATGGCTGACATTCTCTGCTCCCTCCCTAGTCCCAGCCATCGCCATCTCTTGCCTGGATGGCACCTGTAGCCTCTTAACGGGTCTCACCCCTGTCATTCTTGCTCCCCTAAGTTCTATTTCCGATGTAGCAGCCCTGGTAATCTCCTTAAAACATTAATTCTATTATGATTTGCTACAAACTCTCCAGTGGCTGCCTGTTCAGACTTCCTCACGTGGCCACACCTCCTGGTGTGACCTCCACAAACCTCTAGGATCTGGCGCTGTTTCCCTCCCTATCCCCTCACACACCCATCTCCCGGGCCCTGTTTCCTGCAGGGCCTCTGGGCTGAATCCTGGCCCACGAGCCAAGGTGATTTCTGCCTTCGTGTTAAGTAAAGGAGTTTAGACTCGACACTGAAAATGGGGAGAAGGAGAGGCATTGAAACTATCGAGCAGCATACTTACAGGGTCAGATTTGCCTTTTAAAACATATGTCTCTGTGAGGGAAATTGGAGAGACTGAAACCAGAGGCAGGTGACAAGAAGTGTTGGGAGTTGATGGACCCGGGTAGGGCTGCAGGTCTGCAGAGGAGCACACGAATCAGCGCTGTGGAGGAGGTGGCATGAGGGTGGCCCCTGCGTTCTTCCATGGGACATTTGGGAAGGGTGTACAGTGGGAAATTGAGCGTGTTTGGGAGGGAGAGGGACAGAAAGGCAACGATATCCGGTTAGCTGTATGTTGTCGCCTTAGTGTGCTTGCCTTGGGTGGCTTGTTCCAGTGTCTCTGTATTCCCACGGCCACGTGCTAAGCTGATTTATCAGATACAGATGGTGTTAGCTGTTACACGAATGCCCCTGCTCAAGTGATGCTTCAGTGCACTTTAAAAAACATGTTCTTTGGCCATTTTTTCTTGTCATTTTATCTCTTTTGTGCACCTTCCATGCACATGGTTTCCTCTTGTCACCCAGTTTTATATGTCCAGCCCAGAGAATGCAGGTCTGGTAGGGCCACTGTGTCAGTGGACTGGACATTCCAGGCCTTCTCCGCTGGTGATCAGGCTGTGTTCCTTCAGAGGCAGCCTGGTTTCAAAACTTAATCCTGTGGCTAGCTAGATAGGCCTTTATAACAAGTAAAGACTGATCATTTTAATGTCACCGCTTATTGTTTTTCAGGAATGGTGATCACATCCACACAAACTTCAGGGACATGTACCAACATTTGAGAAGCATGGGCTACTTTGTGGAAGTCCTTGGCTCCCCCTTTACATGTTTTGATGCCAGTCAGTATGGTAAGCAACAGTGATGTGACAGACAGATATTCTTTCAGCTTAAGTTGGATGTTTGTTAAATGTCTGAGAAGTGAATCACAGTTGTGATGATAGGCCAATAAAGAGAGCACGTGTATGGTCTGCATGTCCCAGTGGAGGACAGGGACATGGCTCTGGAACAGAAGGAGCACATTCCTACTTGTTGGTGATGGTTGTGACATTCAGCTGAAATACACAACTATCAGACTGATTTGAGACAAGACATCTTAATTCTTTTTTGTTGTTGTTTTTAATTAGAAGAGACTCTAGCACTGTATTTTACTCTTTCTCAAGTAAGTGAAAAACCTTTATATTGGGTACCACAGATGAAAACAAAAGGCCACAATTAGTTAGTCCCTGTGTGTTGTTGGGCCCTGATCCTTTATTTTAAACTCCTTCTAAAGTGGTCCCGGCTTACACCAAGCAGACTATTGGGAGTCAGTTACTTGAGATATGGATCCCAGTAAAATACTGTTTCTGAAACCGTGATACCCTGTGGTTCATAGGTGACAGTTCTCAAACCAAGCACTTTGTCTGTCAGGCACTTTGCTAATGGTGGACAGCGAAGAGGAGTATTTCCCTGAAGAGATTGCCAAGTTGAGGAGGGACGTGGACAATGGTCTTTCGCTCATTGTCTTCAGTGACTGGTACAACACTTCCGTTATGAGAAAAGTGAAGTTTTATGATGAAAACACAAGGTACTGATATGAGTTGGTATTTGGATAAGATGTGTGACTCTTCGGGAATTACGTTTTACTCAGCAAATACTTAAGTGACTATTTGGCCTTTTGGTGGTCTTTCCAGTTAGGAGAGAGACGTTCAGAGAACTTGGTATTACTTAATATATACCAATTTAAATGAACCAAAGGAATTGTTACTTAAAGAAAACTTCCAGTAAGTTATTGTGTATTTATGATACATTGGGAATCCTTAAGTACTGATTTTCATTTCATAAAATAAATTAGCTTTAGTTTATTCTATACATTGGTTGAAGCATTTACATTTGCAGTATTACTTAAACCCAAACAGTTTCAGTTGAAACCTTAGTGTGGATAGACTGGATTGTGGCAGAGAAATTTAGTTTTGTCATGAAGAGACTTAGTGTATATGGGGTGTTTTAATTCTTTCATTCTCTGTGCCTATGATCACTTTTACAGGCAATGGTGGATGCCGGATACTGGAGGAGCTAATATCCCAGCTCTGAATGAGCTTCTGTCTGTGTGGAATATGGCATTCAGTGACGGCCTGTATGAAGGGGAGTTTACCTTGGCAAACCACGACAGTACGGTTTTGTGTTTGTGTTTTGTTAGGGCATGTTATTCCTAGAGGTGTGAGAGCAGAAGCTATGTGTCTTTGAAGTCTAAGTTTCAGAGAAAGAATGATGTGACTCTTAAATAAGCTGAAGTCTATGGAAAGAACTCATCAGTATTTTCAGAAAGTGTATTTGTAAAACTGTGTTTAATCTAGTTTGTCCAGATTTTTTAAATGAAAATATGTAAGCATTCCTAATTTTACTGCTACCTGTAAGAGTCTTTATACACTATATATTCCCAAATAGGAAATATCCTATAGGTTCCTGATTATAAAATTCTATGTATGAAATAACTGCATATCTCATTTAAGAGGTTTCCATATAGATAAGTTTTGGGTAACTAGTTTCTAGAACAACATCTTGAACATTACTGTTACTAATTCTGCAAGTTCTTAGGTTGTTTTGAGTCTCTGACTTATAAAATCTATTCAGAAACATTGTTAGTAATATTTTTACTTGAATTTTGAGGTGAATACTTGTAGTTTAAGTGTGACAAGGCAGTAGCAGCTCTTCTCTTAAGATTAAAAACAATTTTAAAAAGTATATAATATCTAAAGAATGCATTTGGGGTAAATTGGTAGCTGTTGATTAAAGTGTTCAGTGTTCCTGTAACTTTGAACAACTATTTTCTAGTGTATTATGCGTCAGGATGCAGCATCGCTAAATTCCCAGAAGATGGCATAGTGATAACGCAGACTTTCAAGGATCAAGGTAAAGGATGCTATTCGTAGGCTTTTTCGTTTCTTCCTCCCCTCCCCCTTTTATAACAGCTTTATAGCATGTAATTACATACCACAACATTTACCGTTTTAAAGTGTCCGATTCAGTGGTTTATAGTGAATTCACAAAATTGTGCAACCATCACCACTGTCTACTTCCAGAACATTTTCATCGCCCCCTAAAAGAAGTCGCATACCCATTAGAAGTTTTGCTTTTTTTTAAAATATATTGTATTATTTGTGTGGTACCTACCTTAGCCTTGACTTCTGGGTAGGGGCTCTGGGGCATACAAAGATAGAATCCTGCTCATAGTTTGAATATATGTATATAGTGATCACTGCAAAAGAAATCAAATTCCTTCAGGAGAGAGACAAAAATATTTACTTGTAGATTTTTTTTAAAACTACTTCAAAGTTACTTGAATTTTTTGTTAATATCTGTCTGTGAATTGTTCTGCTTCTATGATTTCTAGATTACAAGATTTTAGAAATATTTTGACCATGTTTTGATGTTCTTAACTATATAAAGGTTAAAAAAATCATTAATTATAGAGTAGTCTCTTAAAATTCTCTCAAGAATAGGGTTCCCTTTTAGTTTTGCTTCAGCTTTAGAAAGCTGTCACCCTAGAAAACCCCAGGCCTAGAATTAGCACCCATGATACCGTCGTGTGCTTCATGTGCACAGCCCACCTGTGAGCAGGGGAGGAGTGGCAGCAAGGTGGGCTGCCTCTGCCTTCCTGCAAGCTGGGTGCAGGAGAGTAAGGACGGGTGAGCAGAAACCACAGGACATCCTTCCTGTGGCCTGTCACTCCAGAACTGTGATTTTGAACCATGAGTGTCTACTCTCTCCTCTGCCAAGAGCCATGAGATTGTTACAGGCTTATGAAAATGTGCAAGATAGACCCATTTCCTCATGCAAGTTGATATTATGTATGTCAGAATGAGAGGCTCCTCCATTGTAAAGGGTGCTGTTCTCTGTGATGGGAAGTTAGGGACAGTTTGATTAGTTGAAAGTGATGAAAAGGTAGGATTTCTCAACTTATCTATTTGAAACTGCAAGATAGAATTTATTTTTGTATTACATGGAAGGGTTTTTTTCTTTCATCAAAGTAAGGTCAGTCACTGAATGGATCTGTTTTTATAGTTATATTTTAACTTTAATCATGGATTGATTGTGTTTTTGCAGTCACTTGGCACAGTTTACCATGGGATTGTGATTCTTTCTAGAAGGCATTTCTCACAGGCAGTATCCCTTTTGGTACTGGGTATGAGCAAGGGGTAAAACAGTGCTCTCCTCAGTGGTTTCTTGTCTGGGAGATCATTGTTTTGGGGATGGGGGGAGGAATCAAAAGTGGATTTAAGGATGCACACTTTGTTGTGGTGTTCCGGTACAGTCTGAAATAAAAATGAATTACCTTGAAATTCTTTTTAAGGGGCTTTTTATTTCCATAAAGACTTTAAGTTGAATAATTATGGGGGTACAAAATAGGAATTTGAAAATAGGAATTTGGGATATTCTGGATAAAAAATATCCTACTGTCAGAAACAAAATTCTGTCAAACCACAAAGCCAAATGGCAATGCAGTGTGTATTTTCCCCATTTCATCTGTTTTACTGCTCTGTCTTTCCTTCCCTCCAAAGAAAATTGTGTTTTTTCTTCTGCTCAGCTACAAGTGGGATTATACACAGAGAGCAGGAAATGTGTCTGTATAGCTACAGACATTCTGGTGATGATTTGTGTCATCTAGTGCTAAGGAAAGCATTTGCTTTAGGGGTAGAGACTCTGATTACATTATCATGCCACTGACAATTGCTGCCCGTCGTGTTTATACATTTTTGACTTCTTGATTCATTAGACATTTTAAATTGTGTCATCTGATTAAGCAAAGGTAAGAAGGCTCTCTGCTGTTGGAACATTTGTACTTGTGAAATTAATGTGACAGATATCTTAAATCTAAATTGAAAATATTATGTGGACATACATTTTAAAATCGATTACATTTGTCCCACCTTTTAATAGCAAAACACAAAACCTGGGTATCACTATTTTGTATATACTGTATTTGTAGAGATACCTACATGTTTAGCAAGAGCTGCTGGCTGCCCCTTGTATAGGCAGTCTGCAGACATAAACCTTTCAGCATAAGAAGGGACAAAAATTTGTTTTTTTAGGATAAAAAGGGAGAAGTGACATCTTTCGAATTGTAAATGTTATGTACCACCATTTCAAGTGAAAATGAAAGAGGATGGATATGGAAATACACATACAAGTGAATTTTGCTGAAACCCAGATTAATGGCACTTAACACATTGCTTTCCTATTCTAAAAGTTTGCATTACTTTGATCAAATATTAGATTTTGCTAATTTTAAAATTTGTTCTATGGATTAAATCTCAAGTGGCAAATGGAAAATAATTCCTTTCTCGACAAAAACTCTCATTGCTGTTTTTGTTGTGTTGTTTCAGGATTGGAGGTTTTGAAACAGGAAACAGCAGTTGTTGAAAATGTCCCCATTTTGGGACTTTACCAGATTCCAGCAGAGGGTGGAGGCCGGATTGTGCTATATGGAGACTCCAATTGCTTGGATGACAGTCACCGACAGAAAGGTAAGTAAAACCCGAATGAGCTTAACATATCCTTTCATCCCTTTGTCATTGGAAAGGCACTGGTAAGATGCTGGTAAAATAAACTGGCACCTGCTCATGTGAGCCAGGGAAAGCTGGAGAAGTCCTAGTCACTCTGCTTGGAATATATCCTTAGGTACCTAGGTCTGGACACATATGATAAGCAAGACAAAACCACTTTTACAGGCCACAATGTCTCCTCTCCGTCTTTGCCATTCTGAGGCCAGTGGAGGCTAGGATCACCACATTTTAGCAGGGAGCCCCCTTTGCCAGGTTTGGGTTCTGAACTTACTGGTCTTCCCCCTCTGAGGTGTCTGTACTTCGCAGGCACTGCCACATGGGGGCTCCCTTCTATGATCTTCCTGGAGGGCCGTACTCTTTCTTGGCTCTCCTCCCAGACTTGGGTGTTCAGGCTGTCGTGAGCCTTTATCTGTGAGGGTCATTTGCTGTTATCCCTGTGAAGGGGACACAAAGAGGGGCAAACTTGTCTTCTTCCACCCCTCCTCTTTTTTAGTCCTTGATGCATCGTCCAAATTGAGAGTTTTGAGCTTGGGCACAGACTGTTTCCTCACTTTATGAAGGAGGAAATGGAATGGTAGTGGGCGATACCCTAATGTTTTCAAGTGGTGGACAGGCTGCACTGAAAAGACCGAGGCTGTGAGAACCAGAGTCGAGAGGTGTGTTTTGCACCTCTATGATTGTAACTGCAGTTGCCTAAATTCCTAGCATTTATGTAAATCCTTTTTACATAAATCAAAAAAAATCCTTTTAAAAATCAAAAGCAAGGGTTAAAGTCACAGTGGAAAATAGATTAATGTTTTAAGACCTGAGATCTCCTGGTAAGAGCATTTATTAAAATTTTAAATGCCTGAGAGGACTGTCCTGATCCTTAACTTTCAAATGGCAGCTTTTAGGATCTTTTAGGGGCTTTAAGTACTTGACCAGAAGTGCTCTTGAATGATAGATAAGTACTTAATAGTATTTTTTCTCTCATGATTGTAGTCTAAGTTGGTGTTAATGGGACTTAAAGTGGGCAGACATGGGAAGAAACAATATGGAAACAGAAATTCCAGGTCTAAGTACAGTGCAACATCTTCAGTCTCCTGATAGGAAGGATCTGTCTGTGCGACTCTGTGAATGGGAGCTGATGATAGCCCGGCAGCTAGACCTTGAGATGTCCCCGTGAAAGAATTGGCCATTCTCTGCTTTCACACTTTTGTGGTTGGGCCCACTGACTCAAAGACCAACTCAGATTAATAGACTCTCCACTTGGGTTGGCGTAGAACCATCCTCCGTGTGGTGTGTGCCCTCATCGTGTAAATCCAGTTCCTTCTCCCCAGGAGAGCCATGGGGGTATTGGAGAAGCCATGTTCCCTGTTCTCCCCCTTGTGCCTTCGAGTCCTCGCTTTCAAGGCTGTTCAGTGGGTGTCATGTGGTCTTGCTGTCTGTGAATGAGCTCTGATCAGTCCTCGTCCAGGAGGAGCCCAGAGCCTAGTGTGACACTCAGGCAGTTGGTCCAGCCCAGTGCACAGCTGTGCCGACCTGCCGGAGCCCTGGGACGCTGGGCATGAAGCCCACGGTGAGGTCGTGCCTGTACGTGCTGGTCTTTGTGGGCTATGGTGCTCACCGTGGGGAATGCATGTTTTATGAGGACAGGGGAACCTGGAATATGGCAGATTTACTTTGATCTCACCTTCCCACTTCTGCACTCCCATTTTTCCTCTCTTTTTGGGAGCTAACTTTATTTTTCTGTAGAGATTATTTTTTAACAAACAGAGCTCTTGTTTGTCTGCAGACTGCTTTTGGCTGCTGGATGCACTCCTGCAGTACACGTCATATGGAGTGACACCTCCCAGCCTCAGTCATTCGGGGAACCGGCAGCGCCCTCCCAGTGGAGTGGGCTCGGTCACTCCAGAGAGGATGGAAGGTGAGTGGCCACACAACGCCTCAGGGAGGGAAGTTGGGTCTAGCGTGGCATGATGCTGCTTCAGGAAATGGCCGTGCTTGCCAGCAAACGGAGCCCGTTAGTGAGTGCTACTGAGTGCTTTTCTGAGTGGCTGCATGGACTAGCAGTTGGTGGCTCTACCCACAGAGTGGCTGGTCCCACTTTTCAGGGTGGACACAGACCCTGTGTGCAGGTGCTTCCCCCACTCTCCCTCACCCATATGCCACTCCCAGTCTGGGTGTGTGATCCCTCGCTCACAGATGATGGCACTGCTCCTGGGGGTCTTCAGGAAGAATCCCCATCATTTTTGAGCACTCACTAGGCTGGGGTGCTTCACACGGATTGATCGCCTCACTGACTCCTCTCAGAGATCCTGTGAAAATGGATACTATTATTTCCAGGTTGCAGATGAAGGAACAGGAGCTGAGAGAGGTTAAGTGACTGCCTGAGGTCACCCTGGTGGGTTAGCAGTGGAGCCTGGAGCTCAACTTCATGGACCGTGCTGGTTCTGCGGGGCCTCCAACCGCTTTGCACATAGCAGTGCAGGTCCAAGTGCCTCCATGTCCAAAATATTTGATCCCTGCAGCACCGTCTGTAGAAGTGTCATGTGAGCACAGATGTCCCTTAAACTTTTTCAGTGGCCATATTAAAAAAGTAAAAAGGAACACAGGTGAAATTCATTTTAATTATATACTTTAGCCAGATACATCAAAAATATTATTTAAACATGTGACACTAACCCATTTCAGTTGCTTGATAGCCACCTGCGGCCAGTGGCTGCAGTATTGGATTGCGCAGATCTAAGAAATATAAGGAATTTTGAAAGTGCAGATTATTTTTGGGGGCCAGAGTATTAAATATTTCAGAAAAGAAAGATTTTTCCATGAAGTCTATCTGTAGTTCAGATTCCTCAAGCCTCGCCAGCCAGCACTTTGCATGCAGTATGGCCCTCTAAAGGGGGCAGTTCTGATCTCTTTCACTCACCTTCATTCAGCAAGGTCTGGGGACAGTCGGGTGTGGCTCTAAAACACATAGGTGACAGGTTCACAGAGCACAGCAGGCCCTTGGGCAGGAAAGCAGACAGAAGCTAGGAAGGACGGATGCTTTTCCTTGCATTTTAATGACTGTGATTTCCTTTTTTGTTGATATTGCTGCTACCCATAGGAAACCATCTTCATCGGTACTCCAAGGTTCTTGAGGCCCATCTGGGAGACCCAAAACCTCGGCCTCTGCCAGCCTGTCCACACTTGTCTTGGGCCAAGCCACAGCCTTTAAATGAGACAGCACCCAGGTTAGAGTCTGCCTGCACTTTTCTACTCTTTCTGCAAGGCTTCTGAGTCATTACTTTTTTTTTTTTTTTTTATAGGAGAGAATGGAATTTTACTGACATCATTATTAAATAATCAGATCCTCTACCTTTGTCATTTTGTGATGGTTATTTAAATTAAACCCCCATATTGACCTTTAGAAATGAGCTCTTCAGGGGTATTCTGCATTTAAAAAGTGCTTTGGATAATTAGCATTTTGTTAGATTTAGTTAACTCTTGTTTGAAAAGCTGTAATCCCACAGAGTGATGTCAGTTGAACTGAAGCTCTGACTCCTTTGGATGGAGACTTGAGTGTTACCATTTGCCATGTGCTTCCTGTTTGAAATATTGATTATAAAATACAGATAGGTTCTTTCCTGTGTCATACCAGGGGGGGCTGAGATTGCTGTGAATAGATCTGGGGTTTGCCGCTGTAGCCTGGCCAAGAAGAGTGTGCTGCTGTGCCATGAACTGCCTGTGCTGATAATGATTGCTGGAGACAGCACCCTCATCCAGTGACAGGCTGTGACCTCCGTCTGCTTGTCACTGCACATCTGTATGTGGTGCTCCAAAAGTGTTAGTCTGTCTGCTGCTCTGTTTCACCACCTAACTTAACCTCTTAATTTGTGTCTTTCCTTTTGGCAGCCAAGACTTGAGTTCCCCTCGCTGTTTCTCTGTTCATCCTGGACGAGCCAGCTCAGTACAGCTAGTCCCTGCTTTCTCCAGATCTCACCTTCTCCCTCTCTCTCTCTGTGGGCAGGACAGTACAGGGGGAGAATGGGGGCTTCTCCTGAGAAAGAGGGTGGGGTCCTGGTACAGTGAAACAGGGACTAGATGTCTTAGAGACAGCTATCAGAACAGTCCTCACCAGGCAGGCATGCCCCCGTCAGGCAGGAGCCCCCTTTTCTGGGCCCCTTGGCTGCCTGGCAACCTGCTCCTCGCCTCCTGCCCCCCTCAGGCAGCAGGATCCCAGCGAGAGGTCTCCTGCCTCCTCTTCCTCCCCCTCTTGAGGCTGCCCACTATCCTTGGATCAGTTGTAGATGGGTATTGGTGTGGTCAAGGGATATGGGGTCAGGGGCCCAGGGCCACTGTCTGCACTGTAATGAAGAGGAGGTAGCCTGCAGGAAGGCATCAAAGCCTTTTGCTTTATGGTTCATCACAGATGGAAGGTGCTAAACACGTCATATGCCTTCATTTAGAATATGCTTAATAGAAAACAAGAAAATTGTAGAATCATCACATTATCTTCTCATCGGCAGTTTTCTTCCTGAACCTTCCATTACTGAGTACTTTTCCATTCTAGTTAGCATCCCATCATTTAAAAATTTCTGATAAGTTTCCATTTTTACATCCTACTTGTTTATAACCTACTATTATCCTTGCATTCAAACCAGACTTTGTATTCTAGCCATGATCAGTGGTTCATACTCAATGAATAGTCAGTGTTAGCTAACGTTCCAGAAACCCAACTGTTCTCCACAGTGTGGTTCAGTACTCTGAGAGACAGATGATAGTATCTGCTGGTATCTTCCTGTCCACATCAAATAATCCATCAAATGCTGAACAGACCCATGAAGGATATTGATAATATACAGCTCCTAGAATTCGATTTTCACTATCACTGTTAGTAATTTCTTCTCCTTATTAATACACTGCCCTATTTCACATTTATCTCACATTTTACATGTTGTTAGAATTATTCTTGGTCCCCAGAGACTAGATCATGACATATTCTGAATCTCTAAAAGAGACTTGAGGCCAGTGTCAGACAGCTACAGATGTCTGACTGCCCAGAGCTGGGGGCAAGTTTCCATTGGTGTGAAATGAGAAATGAGGAGGCATTTCCCAGTTTCTTTGTTGGGCACCAGGTGTCCACACTTGAGCAGCTGTGGATGTGTCAGCCTTAGGAGGAACCCCTACTCAAGGTGGACCCTGTGTCCTTTCATCAGCACACAGTGCAGTGTTCAAATGACAGTGTGAGTGTCCTGTTACCACGACTGCTTCACTAGAAAGTGCCATCACCAAAAATTAAATTCCAGAACAGGATATCACTGGTAGATTGAAGATATAGCCCATGTTTATCCAGCCACATAGTCATAAAGCCTAAATGTCATTGATTCTGGAACTTAACATTGTCAGTTTAATTTTCAGATTCATTAAACGTGAAGTGTAAAGTGAAATCATACAATAGGATAGGTTATAATACTTGTTGGCATTTTCAAGCAGTCACCCAGCTGGGAGTATCCCGTGTTGGTTTCTCTTGTTCCTCTCCCAGACCTAGCCAGCTGCCAGCTTCACAGTGACCTTCCCCCTGGTTGCCATTAGAGCTGGACATCTTTGCTCTCACAAAGCCAAACTAAGAGAGACAGGCCTCCAGCTTCCAAATGAATAAACAGCAGAAAAAATAGGGAATTCATAATTTGCTAACATTTTATTTTCCCTCACTTAAGCCAGAACAGTATTCAGATTTTCCATTCACATTCTTTGCTCTAATCTAGGTGTCCTCCCACACTCTTTACCACCCTTTGCAGCATATCAGCCTCTCTGTGTCCTTCAGTTCTAAGTTGTATTGGCTTGAATAAATTCTTCACATCTCAAAATTAACAGTAATAGTAACTTGCCACCACCAAGAGTACAGTGCCTTTACAAAGCCCACTCCCAGGCAAGGTGAGTGCCAATCCCATGTTTGGCTGTTCAGACTCTCTGCTGCTTGGTCACTTGTATGTTTGTCGTATTCTCCCTCTGAACGGTGGTTTCCTTGAGGACAAAGAGGATGTCTGGTTCCCAGGACCATTTTGCCCACTCCTTTAGAGGTGGTTGTGAGGTCACGTTTGCTGCGCTGCTTTGCGTTGGCCGGAAAGCAGGCTCTGACTGCTTCAGGCTTCATGGCAGAGGACCTCAGTGGCCCCTCCTGGCCACGAGCTCCTTTCCGAGGTCCACTTGGAGTGTCCTCTCTCATTGCTTGCTGATGTTTCCAGCCTTAAGCAAAAACAGGCTCGTGTTGTGCTTGCTTCGGCAGCACATATACTAAAATTGGAAAAACAGGCTCGTGTTGGCAGTACTATAAACCTAGTAGAACTCATCCTTCCTCAGAATGTTAAAATCTCGTGAGCATAGACCTAATTTTGACATTTCTCTCTTGGGACCCAGAAATAGTCACTGCCATTCAGCTGTACAGTGGCATTTAGGTAGATAGAGGTGGAAAGATTTCACATTTCTCTTTAGGTTGCTCTTTATTCCTTAGGTATTGGCTAAGCTTCCTAGGCTAGTATAATCGCTTATTTTTATTCTGTTTTAATCCATTTTTGTGAAGTAATCTTTGGAAACATCAAAAGTTACTCTCCATTGACCTGGACAAAGTGGTGTTACCCAACTTTCGATCGAATCGCCCTCAAGTGAGACCCTTGTCCCCTGGAGAAAGTGGTGCCTGGGACATTCCTGGAGGTGAGTTCTTAACTGCTTTATTATTGTGCTAAGCCATACCATATTTTGTTCAAAGTAGCCTTCCTCCCTTTTCCAGTAGGACAGCTGTTCTGTCTTTGCCTACCTGGGAGCCATTGTGGTCTTGGCTCTTTGTGGTAAACAAACAAGGCCAAAGGCAGGCCTGAAAGATTGAGATGTTGTTTCTCCTAGAAAATTGTACATAAATTTAAAATTTTGAATTTCTTTAATGAGGGCCAGGTTTTACACTTAAAATTTTTCAGAGTAGGTTGTATACTCTTGATGAAAGTTCTGTAAACAAGCATGTATTATGAACCCCAGGAGACACCTGTCATCTGCTGGTGTTGATCCCGGCTGGTGGCCGTAGCCACCCTGGTCTCTGAACCCTCAGCCCAGAAGTCACCTCTGATCCTCTGCCCTAGCCTGCTTGGGATGAGACTTAACTGAGCTGGGGTGTGCCCCTTAGGTGATCTGATACTGTTCCCTTCACAGGTAATGACTCTTGGCCTGAATAAACTACTTGGGACAGGTTATTTTCCCTTACTTGGGACAATTCATTCCAGGACAGCCTGTGCAGCTCTTTTGCTCTAGAAACCACTGCATTCTTCCAAAGAGTTTACAGCTCCAAAGGGGAGATTTCTCCAGGTTTCAAGAATGGGCCAGAAGCTCTGGGAATCAGGAAGGGGTCTCCTGGCTCAATCAGTCCAACCCTGGGAGCTTGGTGTGGTGATGCTAAGATCCTGAAGGCCTTGCCTATAGGCCACAGGGTGCACCGATGATGGTAAATTCTGGAACCCTCAGCATTGCTCAGTTACAATGGCATGTTGACATTCTAAACTAGGGGTCCTTCCATGGCCACTCCTGGTTTTCAAACACACATCCCATCCATGGAGGGCATTCCCAGAAGGGCAAAGACACGGCCTACAGTCCTGTATTACCTCTGTGCCTCGCCTTCCTCCTCTTCCCCCCACTCAGCCAGTGTGTCACCAGCACACTCCCTCTCCTCTGGATCGAGACTTGTCCATCTTCTGTTGCTTTTAGGGAAACAAAAAGCACATGTGGGACCCCCTTTTGTAGGCTGTCTGTGACAGAAGCAAAGCCAGTGCTGTTAAGTGTCTGCGGTGAGCCTGGGGAGGAGCAGGAGCAGAGCTCTCCCTATGCCTGTCACCCCCACGAGGAAGCTGCTGCTCGGCAGACACAGGGTGTGGCGGTGCTCTCCTCTCGCCCACTCTCCATTAATGGCCTGGGTTACTTCAGCCCAGGTTTAAAAGTGGCGTTTGCGCTGCAAACTGAGCTAATGAAATTAGCTAGCATTAGTTTCCAGGAACCCGACTCTGACGGGAAAAGAGGCTGTAGCAGTAGCCATGTGGCACTACTGACCATTCTCTCTTGCAGGGATAATGCCTGGCCGCTACAACCAGGAGGTGGGCCAGACCATTCCTGTCTTTGCCTTCCTGGGAGCAATGGTGGTCCTGGCCTTCTTTGTGGTACAAATCAACAAGGCCAAGAGCAGGCCGAAGAGGCGGAAGCCCAGGGTGAAGCGCCCGCAGCTCATGCAGCAGGTTCACCCACCAAAGACCCCTTCAGTGTGACAGTCAGACTGGCTGACCTGCTGACTGTCAGAGCTGAAGAGAGCCTTCATGAACACTTTGGTGGGCAAGCGGAAATGTGGAGTTTCTGTAGGAGGCTGCCTGTTGAAAGGGATCCAGTTTCCAGCTGTGGGTTTGTTGGAGTCTGTTCTAAATGGTCCTCTCCTGTGATGCTCGGGGGCTCATGGAATGTCTTGAAGTGTCTTGTGGCCTTGGGTCCCAGCAGGAGGGATTGATGGCTCAGCCCAGAGGAGGACTTCATGTCAAGCAGCTGTGTTCACCAAAGACGCAGAAAGATTTGAGAGGCCGTCTGGGACCCTTCTGCATGAGAGGGAGGATGTACTTTTCAGACAAATGAAACAACCCCGACCAAGCTAACATATGCTTGTTAAAGGCGATTTTCTATATTTATTGTGGGGAAAAAGTCACTTTAAAGACTTGTGCTATTTGGAAGCAAAGCTATTTTTTTTGTCAATGGATTGCAGTTTTTTACTATTACATTATGACAAATAACACAGATTCCATGATCTCTTTTTTGATGAAAGAACAGACTGAAATTTGAAGGAAACTTGCACAAATCTGTGAAACATAGACCTTCGCTTTATTTTTATAAGTATCAACTGCCATCATGTTTTGTAATTTGGGGTCTTGATTTCACCATCGTTGGTGAAGAAAATTTTCAATAAATATGCGTTACCTGTATGAAGCTGAAAAGTAGTGTGTGAAGGGCTCTTTCTCCACCTGTCCTGTTCTTTTTAACCAGGTTGTCAGTAGACAACCCGGAATGGGTTCTGAATCAGCCTTTTAATTTTTTTATTGAAATATAATTCAGATGTCATAAGTCTCCACTCGAAAGTGTATAGCTCAGTGGCTTTTAGTGTGTTCACGAGGTTGTGCAACCATCACCGCTCAATATCTAGTTCTAGAACATTTTCATCACCCCCAGAAGAAACCTGTACCCATTAGCAGTTACCCTTTTCCGCTTCTCCCCAGCCCCCGTCAACCCCTGATCTGCTTTCTGCCACTGTTCTGAATAAGTCATCCAAATGGAGTCATGCAGTATGTGGTCTTTTGCAACTGGCTGCTTTTCAGAGTGTGTCATATTTTTGAGGTTCATCCGTGTTGTAGTATCTGTCAGTGCTTTGTTCCTTTTTATGGAAGAGCAATATTCTGTTGTGTGAATAGACCATATTTTGTTTATCCATTCTTCAGTTGATTGACATTTGGGTCATTTTTACTTTTTGGCTATTGTGAGTAGTGCTGCTATGAGTCTCTGTATACAGGTTTTTGCATGAACGTAAGTTTTTTGTTTGTTGGATATATACTTGGGAGTAAAATCATATATTCTGTTTAGCTTTTTGAGGAACTGTCAAGTTTTTTTCCCAAAGCAGCTGCAAATGTGAGTTCCAGTTTCTCCCCATCCTTGTCAGTACTTATAATTAATGATCTTTTGATGATAGCCATCTAGTGGGTGTAAAGTCCTATCTCGTGGTTTTGATTTGCATTTCCCTAAAGACTAATGATGTTGAGCATCTTTGCATGTGTTTTTTAGCCATTTGTGTATCTTCTTTGGAGAAATGTCTGTTCAGAGCCTTTGCCCATTTTTAAATTAGGTTGTCTTTTTATTATTGAATTTTAAGAGTTATATATATATTCCAGATCCAAGTCCCTTATCAGATATATGACTCACAAATACTTTTTCACTCTGTGGATTGTTTTTTCACTTTCTTGCTGCTGTCCTTGAGGCAGAAAAGTTTTTAATTTTGAAGTCTAGTTTTTCTTTTCTTTTTTTAATTTGGTTGCTTGTGTGTTAGGTGTCATATCTAAGAAACTTGCCTAATCCAAGGCAGCCTGTTAATATTTAATCCTGCCTGACCAGTATGTATTCTGTGTGCTGCCAGGACAAATGTCAGACTGCACATCAGAGGTGAGGGTGAACCGACTGGAAAGGAGAGGGTGGAGGCCATGTGGGTGCTGACCTTGGCTGCTCACAAGGTCGTGGGCAGAGGGAGGGGCTGCTAGGGCCCAGTTCACCCTTGTGACTTTATCCTTGGCAAGTCACATTGGTCACTTGCAGCTTTAACTGCATTCGTGGCTGCTGTTGCTTCCAGGACTTTGGAGGCTTGGCTGAGGGCCCTGTGAGGTGCTTGCTCCCTATCCGAAGTGCTTTGGGCCATCACAGCAGCCCTGAGGGGGTAAGTACTTGGCACCCAGCAGTGTGTCTATCCTCAGCAGGTGGCTGTGGAGCTGCGTGGAGCTTCTGCTTGCCTAGATGAGGAGCTCATGTGCGCTGATCGTGGATCTCTGGTCTCCCTGCCAGCCTCTACAGGTGCGGGCTGCTCACCTCCTCAGTGTGGGGCCAGGCAGTCAGGGCCTGAGGAAATAGGCCAGGTGGAAGACAGCAGGCCACAGCTGGGCCTCAGAGGAGCTCCCAGGCTGCATCTCAGGAGCAGCAGCACAGCTTTTAAGAGAAGCCTGAAATCTGGATTATGTGAAATCTCCCAGTTTTTAATGTCTGCAAATGATGGAATTGTTGGTTTTTTTTTTTTTTTGTAAACTAGACTAAGTTTTTTGGATTTCCATTGTAACATCTTCCTAACATGGTAGGTGATGTGGCTGTGGAGTGAAGTTCTAGACCAGAGAGCATTGAGCTGGAGGATTTGGTCTCCACGCTGGCTGAATGGCCTTTGGTACGCCTGTCTCTTTGGGGACCTGGACACCTCACCCCCCCCAAAATGGAACTTTGGGTAGTGGGGGTGTGGTGCAGGGGTCTTCTGTACTTATTAATTGCCTTCACAACTGGTTTTCCTGCTCCTGTCATTTCCCTGTGTGGAAGCCTGGGATGTTGTTCTCACTTGCGCAGAGGCTGGGAATTGGAGGCTCTGAATGGGGCCTCCTGTTTAGACAGGTGGATCCATTCACCAGGGACTGAGCACTCATGTGGTGTCAGGTGCACGTACAGTTTGGGTTTAGGTCCTAATCTAATGAGGTGAAGTTCAGTAGCAACCACAAAGACCACAGCAGGCCTTGAACCAGGACAGCTCTGCCACAGTACAGAAGCATGGGGTGTGAGTGAGGCAGAGGCGGGGTTTGAACTTGGGTCTGCCTCAGTTCCAAAACTCACATGCCTAACTGCTGGCGTCTGTACAAGGTCCCCCGTCCATCTGCCTCACTTTAAAGGGACAGTAGTAGCACCCTAGGAGGATGCCCGGGGATGAGGAGCCTTGGGACAAAGTCGTGGAAGAAGGAAATGACTGAAAGAGCAGGTAAGATTGAACCAGGAGAGAGTGCTCCTTGGTGGGGAGTTTATACAGAAAGGGGATTAAGTGTCAGTGAAGAACTGGATCAGTGGGTCTGGTGGGGCAGCTTTGAGTCTGGTGTCCAGATGTGCTGTCTAAGAGGAGAGGCCCTGGAGGTATGTGCCCCTTGCTGGATGGTTGAGGTGGGATTTCAGGAATCCACCTAGGAGGAATGTTCTAGAGAGGATGCTATGGCCCTGGCCCTGGACTCAGACTGCCTGGGTCTGGTTCTAGGTTGACCACTTCCTGCTGTGGGCCTTAGACAGGGGCCCTCATGTCACTGAGCTCAGTATGTTGAGCTCAGTGACATACAGGCGATGTGCTTAGCCTCGTGCCTGACAGCCAGTGCTCAGTAAATGCTGGCTGTTCATGAGGACAGATGTGCCTGATGGCTGCGGGCACGTTTCATCACCTGGGCTCACTGGTCAGGTTCTGGGCTGGGCCAACTCCCTGCCTTGAAGGGATCCCTTCTTGCCCCTGGCATGGACTCTCATCATCTGTTCTGGTGAACGGCCACACCTTTTTTTAAAAACGAAGAAAGAGCAACCACAGATACCCCAGGGAACCCACAGCGGGTGCCAGAGTCCCAGAGAGGGGCCAGGTGTCACACTTCACTGTGGCTGTCCCCTGAGAGTCAGAAGGGGACCTGACTGCAGGAGCCTTCGAGATACTGCCTGGGGATGAGATGCAAAGGGTGACTCTGCTGGGTGCCCTGACCCACCCTCAGCCCCATCTGAGTCTAGATCTGAGTCTAGTCTTATGCACATACGTCTAGTGCACAATGACCTTGAGGAAGCCTCCCACGACAACAGGCCCCACGGTGGGTGCGCTGGCATCTGCTGAGCACTCACTTCAGGCAGTGGCCCATGCCGTCTCCACCTTTCTCAGAGGAGAAAGCCCAGGTCTGGCCTGTGCCTGTGCTCCGAAGCCCTCAGTGCCAGGCTGCTGCCCCTTCTCCCACGGCGGGCGAGGGAGTAATGGGAGTGTTACTTAGATTTGGACTGTTGGACATACGATGAAGAGAGTCAAGGATTCTCAAAAGGTGGTCTGCCTTTCGTATACAGATGCTCCTCAACTGACGATGGGGTTATTCCTGATAAACACATCCCAAGTTGAAGACATCGTAAGTTCTAAAATGCGCTTAACGCACCTAACCTTTGGAACATCACAATTTAGCCCAGCCCACCTTAATGTGCTCAGAACACCTACAGTAGCCAGCAGTCGGGCAGCATCAGCTAACACAGAGCCTGTTTTATAATAAAGTATTGATTATCGCATGCACTTTATGGAATACTGTACTGAAAGTGACAGTGGTTGTATGGGCACTCAAAGTTTGGTTTCTACTGAATGTGCACGTCACTCTCACACCATCATAAAGTCGAAAAATCTTAAACCCATCATAAGTTGGGGATCAGTATAGATTAAATAGAAGTTTCCAGAAAATATTAAAATTCTTGATTTTTTTAGTAGTTGGTGCCACCATTAAAGGTTGGTGCTAAGCAGATATTGACACAGGATATTGGTTTCATTTGCTGGTGACATGAAGGTATCGGAAGTGAGTGTCCTAGAAATACAGATTCCTGGGCCTTGCCCCAGACCTACTAAATCATCTGTTCCTTGGGAAGGCCTAGAAATCTGTTTTAAAAGCTCCTCAGGGTAAACGATTACTGTCGACCTAGCAATTTCACTCCTACGCATATACCCCAAATAATTGAAAACAGGTATTCAAACAAAAGCCTATATACATGGAGGGTCATAGCTGCACTATTCACAGAAGCCAAGGGGGGACCATCTCACATGTCCATCTGCAGATGAATGGATAAACACAAATGTGGTCTGCCCATACAACGGAGTATTGCCATGAAAAGAAATGTGTACTGATCATACTACAGCGTGGTTGACCCCAGGAAATAAGCTGAGCGCAAGGAGCCAGACACAAAAGGCTGCATTGTGTATGATCCCGTTTATATGAAACATCCGGAGCAAGCAAATCTGTAGAGGTAGAAAGTAGATGAGTGGTTGCCAGGGGCTGAGAGAGAGGGTTTCTTTTGGGGTGACGGGAATGTTCTGGAATTAGGTGGTGGTGATGGTTGCACAGTGTTGTGAGTGTTCTTGAAGCACTGCATTATACACCATAAAGTGGTTAACATAGTTTTATGTTAATCCTATCAAATTCACATTCATGTGTGCATGCACGCGTGCACACACACACACCTCCCCAGGGGACTTGTGAACAGGCAAGCCCCTTGGGAGCCCCTGGCTTGGAGATTGGGAGAGGCTCTGGCCCTTTAGACCCCAGTGCAGACCCAAGAGGTCAGGACCAATTTATGAAGACCCCAGCTCAGCACCCACTGCTCCCAGCCCTGCTTTGGCTGCTGACCCCCATTCCCACATCTCCAGTGTTTCCTCCTTTGGGCACAGTGGGCAAGAGGAAAATGAACTTGAAGGTGTTTTAAGAATGCTTCCTTTCTCTCCCAAGGTTCAATACATCCCTTTCTTTCTTGACCCAGACGGGGATCCCTGATTATAGCTCTGGAGAACCAGCCCCATATCAGAGGGAGGAGACAGCAGGACTTGGCAAGGGCTCTCAAGCAAGGTGGCAGCCTCTAGAGGCTGGGAAAGGCAAGGAAACGATTCTCGCCTGGAGCCTCTAGAAGGAACCAGCCCTGCTGACTCCTTTGTTTTTACCCAGATTGATTCTGTACTTCCAACCTCCAGAACTGTAGAATAAATGTGTTTTTCTGAGCCACTAAATCTGTGGTAACTTGTTCCAGCAGCAACGGGAAATGAATACGCCGGCATCCTGAGTTCTGAGCCAGGGCAACCCTGAGAGCAGACCCCTGCGTTGCTTTGCCTTGGTCCCTTTCTCCATCTCCCGAGCACGCCACTGCAGTCTCTGCTTCTGTCTTCACGTCACTGTCTCCTCTATGACCTCTGACCCTAACCCCTCCTGCATCCTAGTCATAGGACACTCTTATTATATTTAGGGCCCACCTGGTTAACCCCGGCTAACCTCCCTCTCTCAAGATCTCAATCTCACCTGCTAAGTCCCTTTTGCCATGTGAGGTCATGTATTTACAAGATCTGTATGTTAGGATGAGGACATCTTTGGGGCCATCATTCAGCTGACTGCACTGGGTTTCCCTGTCCCCACGGTGTCATATGTTCCTCGTGGGAGGACTTTGAGCCCTGGTTAAGGGCTGCAGGGGGTGCTGCCCTTCAAAGTCCGTGAGCTCCTGCCACCTGAGAGCGTCGAGGCTTCACTCCTGCGGCATCCTGGATCCCCAGCATTTATTAAGCAGGCTTCTGCAGGCCAGCTGGGGCTGAAGGCTGCGGAGAATTGAGGGGCTGCTGGCCTGGGGACAGAGGTTAGACGCCCTCTGGCTCAGAACCACGCGTCTGTGCCCTTGCAACATGCTAGAGCTTTGTAGAATTCTGCTGCCCCGCACCAGACCCATTTAATCTGAAGCCCGAGGCACAGGTTTAGGAGTTGGGAGAGTTCCTCAGTGGTTCTTGTGTAGCTAGGGTTCTGGACACCATTCCGGAAGCTCCAAGTCGGGCCGAGGTAAAAACACAGAAGTGGAGGTAATGGACCATGACACGTGATCTTATCTCAAAGGTAATAGTGACATGCTGCTCACTTCTGCACCTCCAGTACTTTGCACTGGCTCCTTCTGACAGTCTAGAAAGTAGCCACTTCTGCCATCCCATGTTACAGGTGACCCGAGATCCTAGCGCCAGTGCATCCTCTGGAATTTTCTAATGGGTGTTAGCACAGAGGTCCGGGGACACAAGCTGAGGTCACTTTGTTGTGGCAGTACCTCGCCTGTCACCTGACACAGGCTCTGTGGGGAAGGAAAGGAGGGATCCACAGGAACCCCCTTGGTGGGATGGGGGCTCCCCTAGCAGGGCCGTGAGCCCCTGAAATGCAGGAGGGAGAACGGCTCCCACGTGCCGGAGGTTCCCAAGCAGGTGTGTACTGAGCCACTACCCACGTCACCCACAAGGGCACCTTTGTCCTCCCGGTATTCCTTCTGTGCCAGAGCCGGTACCAGCCTGCTGGCAGGGCCAGACTGAGCCGAGGGTGGCCGCCTGCCCGCCTGCGGCTGCAGATGGGGCCCAGCGGGGCACCCCTGCACAGCTCAGGAAAGGTCACACAGCCTGTGATGCCGGCAGAGAGTGGATATCAAAGCCCCTCAGAGTTAAGAGGTTTTCCCCATTGCTTGGAATTTCACAGCCCAGTGGCCAATTTCTAAGTCATGCACGTTAATGGGCAGCTAATGAGAGACCCAGCGGCAGGGACAGGGAAGTGCCCCTAAGCCCCCAGAGCCAAGATTAAGAAGTACAAAGCCCCCAGCCGCTAATGAAGGGCTCTTTATCTTCTTTCTCACTGTGCTCAGGAGGCCGGATTTGGGGGAAAGAGTGAATGACGGGGGGCTCAGTGGAAGGCCTGGGAGAGATGTGTGAACACTGTGTGTGGACCCTTCCCCCCCAGTCTGGGCTATTGCACTGGCCTTACCTGCTGCAGCCCCCACAAGCAGTACCTGCCCTCCACACTGTGTCCAGTGCCACCTTCACAAGGTTTAATGACCTCACTCCAGTGAGGAGGACATGCAGTTTAATCCCCTGGTGTTGCAAGAAGGGCCTTTCCCAGCTCACCCCGGACCCCAGACCACTGCAGGCCTTCCTGGAGCACTGGCTTGTTCCCTGGCTGAGCCTGCACACACAGAGAATGCCCACTTCCCAGGATGTCCCCCTAGCCCTCCACCACTGATGCCTAGATATCTCCTCAGCCCCCCACACCTTCTCCAGGAAGCCCCTCCAGATTCCCCTGCAGTCTCGTGGCCCATCCTTCTCCTACGGGGCCAGGGTTGCTTCATCTCCCTGTGGAACCGTTTCCTCCTCCAGAGCAGTGGCCTCCTCTTTCACTCCTGAATCCCCAGGGCCTGGCACATGTTAGGTGCCCAATAAACCAGTGTTTGTTGAGTGACTGGTTGATTGAGAATACCATGAGATCCCAGGTACCAGGGCTGTAGTTGGCTGAATGGTTTGCCCTGCCCTGGATGTGATCTTATCTGGAAATAAATTCACATGCCTGTGAATGTGATCTTATCTGGAAAAAGGGTCTTTGCAAATGTAATTAAGTCAAGCATCTCAAGATGAGATCATCCTGGATTATCCAGGTGGGCCCTAAATCCAATGACAAGTGTCCTCATAAAAAGAGGAGAAGACACAGAGAAAGCCATGTGAAGACAGAGGCGGAGACTGGAGTGATGTGGCCACAAGCCAAGGAACACCTGGAGCCACCAAGAACTGGAAGAGGCAGGAAGGATCCCCCCCTCGAGCCTTCAAGGGGAGCATGGTCCTGCCTGTACCTTGATCTCAGACTTCTGGCCTCCAAACCCATGAGAGAATGAATTTCTGTGTCCGAAAACACCAAGTTTGTGGCACTTTGTTACAGCAGCCACAGGGACTTAATTAATCCAGGGGAGAAACCAAGCGACTTTCCCTCTTGTCTCTTTTCTGGAGTCTGTGTATCCATTCATTCATTCATTCATTCATTCATCCATCCATCCATCCATCCATCCATCCATTTGGTACTTCCCAGCCTGGGCGCTGTCGGAGTCAGTGTGGGGGCAGGAAGGCAGCATGACTGCACAGCATTTGAGATGAGACAGTGTAGGGCAAGTCCCGATCTTTCTTGTTACTTGCCAGCGGTGACATTCCGAGCCACTTGCTAGACCTGCTTGAGCCCAGTTCCTGCTCTGTGTGATAGGAACGGTGGGGACGCCCTCTTGAGAATCGGTACGGTTCTCAGCACATTTATGTGATGGTATGTGAATGCCATGCAAGATGTCGTCCAGCTCCGAGCTCCTGGCCACAGTCCTAGCTCCCTTTTCATGCGTCCATGCTGACACTGTCACTCAGCTGGTCAGGGAGTTATTGAGCACCTGCTGTGTGGAGCCACAAAGGTATAAATGAGTCTTCCCGTCAGGAGTTCACACAAGTCAGGGGTTGAGACTGTTTGAAACCACATTGAGAAAAAAGCCTTTTGGGCTGATCTGGTGTCCTACAGATAAGGACTGATTGAGTTGCAGCTCTTGACCACCAAGATGTTTAACTTAAAGCAGTAGTTCTCAAAGGGGGTCCAGAGCAGCAGCAGCATCTCCTGGGAACTGGTTAGAAATGCAGATTCTTAGACCCCACCCCAGACCCACTGAATCAGAAACCCTGGGATGGGACCTGGCAATACATATTTTAACAAGCCCTCCAGGGGATTCTGTTGCAAACTGAAGTTTGAGAAGAGGGATGAGAGGGAGCCTGGGTTTCAGGAGTAAACAGGTTCAGATTCGAGGTTTGACCTCCGTGTGCTGCATTTACTGGAGTGGGGCCATATCCCATATTCTGCCATCTTAGCTGATCACGTGTCAGTTTGGGGAGAGGGTCTATCTTCTCAAAGTGTGGTCCGGGGACCAGCAGCAGCAGCCCACCCCAGAGCTTGTTAGAAATGTGGAAACTCGGGCTCCACCCATGGTGTAAGATGTCAGAACTTGCATTTTCACAAGACCGCCAGGTGGACGGTGTGCAGGGGAAGAGTTAGACGAACGCAGGTTGGAGTTGGATGGAGAAAGGTCCCTCTGATCCTGTACCTGCTGACTGTGATCCACCTTGTGCAGATGAGGAAACTGAGCTCAGGGAGCTCCCACACTGCCAGCCAGGCACAAACTGACCTCCCTCCCTCAGATTGGGCCCCTCAGGCGTCTGAGAGCAGAGGCACTGAGGAAACTGGCCACAGGGCACTGTAGTGAGATCAGGTGCGTGCCTGACCGCCCCCCACCCCCCCATCATGTAGCTGGGCTCCCTCTAGCCCTCCAGGGCAGCTCAGAAAGCCCCACCCCTGGGGAGGGGCTGGCAGGGCGGGGGAGTCTTAAGATTTCCTTGCTTGGATCAGAAATCTCAGAAGCTCCAAGTTCTTGAGACAGATGGCCCTGACTGCTTGTCCCTGTCCCCCTAGGTTTACAGAGCTGACCTTTCCTTAATGACTCATCTACCCACTCCTGGCAGAGCTAGAATCTTCCTTCTTCCACCCCTCAAGGCCCCCAAAATGCAGCCGAACCACCTTGAGTGAGCCTGAGTCCTCTTCCCTGATGGCCGAGGATTGCCTCGCACCTTAAAGTTTCAATTTGATGGTAAGGACTAGGGGTGGGGATACTGTGTGTGAAGTTTGGCTGGAAGCAAAGGGGGTGGGTGGCGATGGAGCGGGGAAAGCATCGATGGGAGGGGGAGGTTGGAGGTTTGGAAGCGAGGGTTGGAGGAAGGGGTCAGGGTCACCTTGAAGTTGAGTGGGAGACAGGACAGGAGTGAGAATAAGTGGGGTAGAAAGTTACAGGGGGGAGGGGGCAGACCAGAAGTCATGGGGCAAATGAATGCATAGTGCTTTGGAAAGGGGGAGCCGAGGCCAAGGGAGAGGGAGACACGTTGGCTTTTACTGAACTGGGGAAACAAACCTGTTGGATCTCAGCAGTGATACCTTGAACTTGAAAAACAGGGAAGGAAGTGTGACCAAGACTGCCCTTTCTCTCCCCCTCCCCCACCACCCACTGCCTCTAGCCATGGAGGGACAGACCCAAGAAAGTAGAGGCCTTCCAGAGAAGCCCCTCCCTGCTTCCACCCCCAGTTTGTCTTCTCTGGGTGCCGTCTTCATCCTCCTGAAGTCCGCACTGGGGGCTGGCTTGCTCAACTTTCCCTGGGCCTTCTACAAGGCGGGCGGGGTGGTCCCCGCCTTGCTCGTGGAACTGGTGAGTCTGCAGGAAGCATGTCAGGGGGCCTCCTGGGGCAGGTAGGAGATCACTGTGGCTTTTCTGGGTGGGACCCTCAGCATTGTTTCTGCAGGGCTGTGTTTCTCATAAACTATACCTTGGGGATTTTTTCTATCCCACTCAGCCAGTGATGGGAGATGATAATCCCACTGTAGCCCTGGGTGGAGAACACCCTCCACGGTTGCTGGTCAGGGCTGATGGGTAGCTGGGCATGCAGAGTTGGGGGCACTGCAGCAGGGAGGAGCTGTCTCTGAGCGTCCTGCCTGCCGAGTCTTCTTGACTGCTGGTCTCAGCTTGATAACTAGAGCTGAAATCCGACATGCAGATGGTGACTGATACAGGCTGTACCTCCTAGCTGGGCCAGGCCTCGCATAGTGTCAGAGGTGTTCAGCCTGCATCCCATCCAAAGTCCTGAGGCTGAGCATCCCTAGAGGAGAAGAGCGACTAATGAGCGAAGCTTCATTTAATTTTCTGATTCTTTCCCTGGGGCCGGCAGGAACGAGGGTATTTTGTGGTAAGCTCTTTGACGGGGCATTATCTCAAATGTGTTTTATGGCAGCCAGCTGATAATGGCCGAGTTCTAATGGTTTGTGGGACACAGGGCCCTTCACATACCTCTGAAAACTACCAGTGCCCGCTCTGTGCAGTGTCTGGTATAACCCACGCCACCCGTGGTGGTGGCTGAGCACCTGCTCTCTGCCTCGTGTTGGATGAATAAGGGACAGTGTGGTCCCTGTCCTCATGAAGCTTTGTCCTAATGGGAAGTCAGACAAGGGTTCATGACTTAGTAGATGGGGCTGGGGCTCAGGGCAGCCAGAAGGGCTGTGAGGCAGAGAGATGTGGGTCCTGCTCCTTAAACTTTATGCGTAGGAACTCCTCTGGGGCTAAATGGTAGACACAAAGAGACATGGGCCGGTCTTCACGGAGCCTAGAGTCTGGTGGGTGAAAGAGACGTTGGGGAGCCCCACCATATTGTATAGTTGCAGGTGTCTGTTTCCTGTGGCTGCTATAACAAATTACCACAAAATAGAGGGCTTAAAACAACAGAAATGCATTTTCACAGTTCTGGAGGCCAGAAGTCTGAAATCAGGTGTCCGCAGGCTACTCTCCCTCTGAAGACTCTCCCAGCGTCTGGTGGCCCCAGGCATTCCTTGGTTTGTTGCCGCATCACTCCAGTCTGCCTCCTGCTCTCTGTCTCTGTAAGCACACTTGTCATTGGACTTAGGGCTCATCAGGATGATCCAAGATGACCTCATATCGAGATCCGTAATTACATCGGCAAAGACCCATTTTCATTTAACTACGTGTTCGTGATTGACATCTGCGAAAACTTTTCAATAAGTCACATTCACAGGTTCTGGGGTTTAGGATGTGGAATAAACAACTTGTGATCTAGTCATACAATAGACTGTCACTCAGCAAAAACAGGAATAAAGTTCGGATGCACACATTACAGATGAATTTCACACACATTATGCTGACTACAAGAAGCCAGGTATGCAAGTATATATGAGTGGAAAAATATTAGATCAGTGGTTTCTTCTGGGGATGAGGTGGAGGCAGAAATTGACAGGGAAGGGGCCTGTGCCGACTGTCCAGGGGTGTAGGATGTTCTGTCTGCTGATGGAGACTTGTGGTGCACATGTCGTGTGTTGTACCTCTTCCAGTGATACACGATCCTGTGCATTTCATTATATGCAAATTTTAACCCACAGGAGAGAAAAGAACTATAAACAACCATCAAGCTCTCATGAAGGATAAGTGTGCCCGAGTCTTCAGCGGGTAGTATACTGATATCTGCAACTTGCTTCCAAATGCTCCCCAAAGTTAAGGTGGAGGGTAGCTGCACAGAGGCGTGGGCAGCGGATGAGATGTAATCAAGCAAGTGCAGCAGCCTGTGTGTGGCAGACCCGAGGGGCGGTGGCTACAGGGGTGTTCACTGTAAAATTCTTTCAGCTCTCCTGTGTATCTGAAAATTGTTCACAATAAATGTTAGGAAGAATGTTTAAACTGAAGTAGAGGGAGGCTGGAGAGTAAGGACCGTTTCCTGAGCACTGCTGCATGCCGAGCGCTGAGCCAGCATGCCCCACACTGCAGTCCTGGAGGGCAGGCAGTGCCGTCCCCATCGTATAGATGGAAAAACAGAGGTTGATGGTCTGGTTTGCCTCGTGCTATGCTGCAGGAGAGTAGCAGTTAGAATCTGAACCCAGCTCCACCTGCTCCACCTCGGGTTCCTAACTACCATGCTTGCTGCCTCCCTACCCACAGCGCAGGTGATTTTAGGACAGTAATTTAAACCCTCGGGGTTTCTGATGTCTTATTTGTCCCACTGGGGCAGAATGGAATTAGAATCCCAGATTCACAGACTTGGAGCCAGAGCAGCTGCCAGACTCCACCTGCTCCGCTGCTCTGATTTCAGGGCAGGAGAGGGGCTGGTGGCACATCTGGTGCTGACCCCCAGACTGTCAGCAGCCCTGGCCTCTGCAGACGAGAGGCCACGCGCAGGGCTATGGGCATGCCCCAGCACCACGGTCCTGCCCCGCAGGTCTCCTTGGTCTTCCTGGTCAGCGGGCTGGTTATCCTGGGCTATGCCGCCTCTGTCAGCAGCCAGACCACTTACCAGGGCGTTGTCGGAGGGCTCTGTGGCCCCACTATCGGGAAGCTGTGCGAGGCCTGCTTCATCGTCAACCTGCTCATGATCTCCGTGGCCTTCCTCAGGGTGATCGGGGACCAGCTGGAGAAGCGTAAGTACCTTCACTGGAATTGGGGTGGCCCAGGGTGTGGAGCTTGTAATGGCTCCTGGGTCCCCCAGTTGAGTAGGATATAAGGCAGCGGCCTGGACCCTGGGGGGACAGCAGAGGTGGAGGCCACACCCGAGCCCGTATCATGGTGGGGAAGGGAGACTAGGAATTGACAGCCACCAGCACGATGAGAGTGGTGGAGCATACAGAGACCATGGCCACAGCTGGGACATGTAGGGGAGACACCCATTTCACAGATGAGGAAATGGGGCTACCGGCAAGAAGCCCCTATTGGGAAAGAACCAGTAAAACCTTTAATTGTGGGATGGCTAAGACTCTCGGCCCCCACTGTGACTTGCCCTCCAAGAACTGCCTTAGCTGTGTCTTACCAGCTTTGATACTAGTGTGTTCCATTTTCATTCCATCCAAAATATTTGCAGATTTTTGCTATGGTTTCTTCTTTGACTCGGGGATGTTTAGAATTGTGTTAATTTTAAATTGTTTGGAGTTTTCTAGATCCCTGTATGGTTTCTACCTTAATGGCATCATGGCAACATAGTCTGTATAATTTCAATCCTTTGAAATCTGTTGAGACTTGCTCTGTGGCCCAGCACGTGGTCAGTCTTGGCAAGCATTCTATGTGCCCTTAAAGGATGTGTATCCTGCAGTTGTTGGTGCAGTGTGCTAGGAGTGTCCTGTTGGTCAAGGTGATCGACAGCTTTGTTCAGATCTTCCACAGCAGCCTTACTGATTTTTTTTTTTTTTTTTTTTTGGTCTAGTGAGCCTATCAATTTCTAAGAGAAAGGTATTAAAAGCTCCAGCTGTGATTGCAGATTTGACTATTTCTCCCTTTTATTTATTTATTTTTTTGGAGGGGGCAGCTCTCTGGTATGGGGATCCAAACCCATGACCTTGGTGTTACAAGGCTGTGCTCTAACCAGCTGAGCTAACTGGCCAGCCCAGATTTGACTATTTCTCCCTTTAATTCTGTCAGTCTCTCCGTAATGGTTTTTCAAGCTATGTGATTAGGTATATCCTTTTATTATCATGACTTATTCCTCTTCATCTCTGACATTAAATCCAACTTCTCTGTTACTAATATAGCCGCTCCAGCTTCCTTAAGATTAGTACTTGTATGATTCTCTTTCCCCTTCTTTTACTTTTGACCTAACTGGCTTGGGATTTTAAAATGCATTTCTCATAGACAGCAAATAGTTTGGGTCTTGCTTTTTTTCCATCTTGACGATCTCAGCCTTTTAGTTGGAATGTTTAGACTTTTAATTGGAATGTAATGATTTGTGGGGGTGGATTTAGGGTACCATTTTGCTATTTGTTTATTCTCTACATCTCTTGACCTATAAATGAAAAGGCCCCTGGCTGTGGGATGTTAAAATGAAAGGCTACCATGTCTTGGGAAACACTATTTTATACCAAAAAGCACCAAAGTTGGTTTATGTGAACCTCCTGGTGGGTAAATGGGCATAAAAACACCCTGCCTGCCCATGGCAGGTAGCGTTCACCTCAAGTTTCAACTCAAGTGAATTGGTAATGTTGCTGTGTTGAGAAGGATTCTGAGGCTCAGTAGTAGAGCACCCTGACTAGTTAAGAGTACTGATTAGGTTATGAGCCACCCCAGTTCTGGGTAGATTGACGGGATGGAGAGAGCATTGCTTGTGTGTTTCTGGTTAGGTATTTGGGGAGGTGCCTTTCTGTAGGCAAGCCCAGGCTCCTGGGAGGGGTGTGATAGAGATTGAGGAATTGGGAGGAGTCACTGCATGAGTTAGGTATAAATGACCACATGTCGTTGGCGCTGAGGACCTCAGGGAATGTCCTGGAACTTTTGGGTTTAGGAAGGAGCTGGTATAGTCCTGATGTCAGAGCTTGGGTTTCCTGGCTGCAGGCGACCCAGATGGATAAGGGCTTGTTACCCCATCCTATGACACGTGGAGGCCTAAAACCCACCAAGATCTCTGTGCACCTTCGGGCAGGCACTTGCGTTCTCTCGGTCTCTGCCCAGAACACCTGCCCGGCCCTCCTCACATGGACACTGCTATTTCACAACCCAGCTGTGGAGCTCTCCCCTTGTGTCATTTCAGTAGAAACAAGCTACTCTCAAGAGGCATTTATTTCTTTGCATGGCTGGCTTGGTTGAGTGTTTGATGAGAATGGAGAATCGTTTATACAGAGCAGTGCAAACAACCCCAGGCCGGCCAGGACCCAGCTCTCACTTCTCGGCCCCCTTCCCCTCCACTGGGACTGTGGAGCACTTCACCCGGCATAGTTCCTGCTTCCTCATCTTGTCGACTCCCCTGTACGCCCCCTTCCCCTCTGTGCTGCCTCTTGTATCAACTCCAAAGTATCCATCTTATTGTGGCAGAATAAAAATGGTCCAAATTCTTTGGTTCTCCTTCCACTGAGCAGTTGGTGGGGTCTGTATTCCCTGCCCCCGAATCAGCCGGGCTCTGGAACGGCTTTGTCCAGCAGGGTGTGGTGGAGGATGCTGTGCCAGTTCCATACCTGGCCTTTAAGAGAACAAGCAGCTTCTGCCTTCGTCTCTGGGAGCCCTCAGCTACCATGGAAGAAGTTGGACTAGCCGGCTGAGGGGCCCACGTGGAGAGACTCGAGACTGCAGGGAGGGCCCAGGCATCCCCACCAGGCACAAGTTGTGGGGTGGAGCTGTCGAGGGCCATCCGGACCAGCCTCGCTGGCAGCCAGACCCCCCCCCTCCCCACCAGTGACCTCAGCTGATCCCACGTGGAGCAGGATTGGCCAGCTCAGCCCTGCCCTAATTCTTCCCTACAATTCACGACATTGATAAAGCAGTGGTTCTGAGCCACTGGGTTTTGGGGTAGTTTATTGCACAGCAACCACAGAGAACAGTTCACACTGGCATCGTGGCCAAAATCCCACTCTGGGCCCTGGAATCTAAGTGCCATGGGACAGATGGTTTGCCCATTGGTTGCTGGCTCGAGGAAGGAGCTTGGTGAATGTTTGTTGAATGAATTTGTTTGGCAACATTAATTCCTTTGTGGGGGTGCACGACTGGTCCCCTTCTCACTTGTCACCTCATCCCTAGCCTCGTGGGGCTGACTTAGTGCCTATGTCCAACTCCACCCAGGGTGCGAGGACCAGGCAGGGACCCTGTGACTGCATTGTGCTCTGTGGCTCAGCTCCTTCCCTGTCTCCACCAGTGCGGGACTTCCTCCTGCCCAGCACCCCGCCAGCCCCGCAGCCCTGGTACGCAGACCCGCGCTTCACCCTGCCCCTGCTCTGCGTGCTGGTCATCCTGCCGCTGTCCTGTCCACGGGAGATCGCCTTCCAGAAACACACGAGGTACAGGGCTGCCCATGCTTCCCAGCCCCACCTTTGTGTCAGGGTTTCTGCCCGTCGGGAGTGGGATGAGCTGCCAGGATTGGCCTTCCCATTGGGAGAAGGGGAAAAAATAACAAATTACACAAGAAATATGTACCCATGGTATAAAATATAGATAAAAAAAATTTTGCCTGTAACAACATCACGTGCTGCTCATGTTTTGTTATTTGTTACAGACTCTATGCGCGCCCATGCACACACGTGCACAGCAGCACACTGGCACGGAGAGGGACGCACACACACCCTTTTTTTCATTTTGTGGCCCAAAGCTTTCTGTATACTTTTGAGACAATAAAGCCTGGCAGCGGTGTCCACGCAAGTTTGCCGCAGTCTTTTCTATGTTGTGTATGAGCAGACTTCTCACCTTGGAAATGGCAGGCGGCAAACCCAGGGCCTCCCCCATTGTCCCCAGCCTGTCAAGGCTCTCATGTCACATCTAGCCCAGCTGGGGGTCCTCCTCCCCCTGCGGTGTGGCCAACTACGATAGTGTCCTGACCTAGATGCCAAATCTGAGCAGTTGGCAGGCTTCTGTGGGTGAGAGGAAAGTTATTGGAGTCATCACCCCCAAGGGTGCCAGGCACCATCAGGACGTGGATGCACCTGACCTAGGATCTGAGAGCAGCCTGTCTGAAATGACCTTGCTGCCACTGCCCCCATTGTACAGATGAGGAGACTGAGGCTCAGGTGGCGAGGGCAGAGCTGGAGTTCAGACCAGCTGTGTGTGTCCCTGTGTCCCCCACTGCGAGGCACCTGACGCTAACCCTGCCTGTGTACTAGCATCCTAGGGACCCTGGCCGCCTGCTACCTGGCCCTGGTCATCACGGTGCAGTACTACCTCTGGCCCCAGGGCCTCGTTCACAAGCCCCTTCCTTCACCGAGGTGAGTCTGAGGGAGCGGCTTTTGATGGCTTCTGGGGGAGGCCCGGGGGGAGGCCATGAGAGGGCCCTCAGAGGTGGAATGGCTTGCTGCAGAGCCCTGGCCCCTTCCTGTGAAGTCTTTCCTATGTCTGATGTGATCAGACCGCGGGAAGGCGCCTTCCTTCTTCAGGACAGATGGGCCACTGCTAGTGATATCCATGTACAGGACACTAAAGCACTAAAAGCCACACCAGCCTGGCTGCTGGGCTATTGCAGACGCATCTCCACAGCATGGAGGCAGCAGAACCTGGCAGCCAGAGGCAGATGCAGTGCAGAGGGAGCAGCCAGGGGACCACCATGGCCAGGCCAGCCCGAGCGAGGGCAGAGAGTGGGGTGAGGGTGTCACGCAGGGACTGAAGACGCGTGAGGACTTTGGCTTTGGGCAGGCTGGGAAACACCACAGCCTCTCGAGCACAGCAGAGGTGGGATAGGAATTTGTTTTCAAAAGGATTCCTCTGGCTGTAGTGGTCTGCCGAGTCAGGGGCAGAAACAAGGAGACCAGGGGAGCTTGCCCAGACCCGCTGTCTCGGACTGTGGTGGTTTGAGAGGTGGCCATGAGAAGTGGGCAGACTCTGATGCATGTGAAGTCAGACTGGGGATGGCAGGGCCAGCTCTGGGGTACGTGACCTGTGCAGTAGCCTGGCCTATGCTGGGTTTAACACCATGCTGCTGCCGTCGTGACATTCTTAATCATTGACAAACAAGGGGCCCTGTGTGTTCATCTTGCACTGGGCCCTGCCAATCACATGGCCTGTCCTGGCCGATGGGTTGGAAGCGGAGAGTGAAAGAGAGGAGTCAAGGCAACTCCAGGCTCATGGCCCGAGTGACTGGAAGGAGTGAGAAGGCTGAGGGGCGGGTGTCAGAGAGGGGTCAGGCAAGACACACTGAGCTGCAGACAGATCGCAGGCATGTAATAGTCTGTCGGGAAGCTGGTCAGATCTGTGTCTGCAGGTCAGGAAGAGAGGTCTAGGTGAGAGGGAGAAATGTGATTGATGTTGGCTAGAGATGGCACTTTAGGCCACCAACCCTGAGGCCTGTCCTCCAAGCTGTGGTACTCCAGCACTGGGAGGTTGGGGAGGTGAGTAGGAGCTGGCAAGATGGAGAAGGGTGGTGAGTTGGGGGGCATGAGAGTCCCAGTATCACTGTAACAAATGACCATGGCCTGGTTGACCTCAAAACATCAGACATTTCTCTCTCGGTTCTGGAGGCTCCAAGTCCAAAATCAAGATGTCACGGGGCCACACTTCCTCCAAAGGCTCTAGGGGAAGCTCCTTCCTACCTCTCGGCTTCCGACGGTGCCAACAGTGCTTGTGTTCCTGTCCTTGCCCCCGTCCTCACATGACGCTTGCCCTGTGGGTCTGTTTTCTCTTCCTCTAAGGGCACCAGTCATTGGATTCACCAGTCATGACCTCATCATAATCTAGCTAATTATATCTACAAAGACCCTATTTCCAAACAAGGTTACATTCTGAGGTTCTGAGTGGAAATGAGTTTGGGGGACACTATTCAACCTAGCATAGGGGATATTAGAGATCAGGTCCCAGAGGTCAGTGAGTAAACTTCATGGAGGTTGAGGGATCCGCCACAGCTGCTGCTCGGGCTCACGCAGGCCCGCTGCACCCCGAGCACTGGAGCTGGCCCTGGGGATCGTTGGTGAAGTTAAGAGCTATGTCAGGAGAGGGACGGAAGCCTAATCTAAGGTGGGCTCGGGTCAAGAGAAGAGACGGCAGAGACAGGCAGCTCTCCTGGGGAGGGGGCGGGCACGAGCAGAGGCTGAAGGCGGGGGGTCAGTGGGGGCAGAGGTCACAGCATGTTTTTGTGCTGATGGGGATAATCCAGTAGAGAAGAAAAAAACCCGATGCCCGGGGAGCATGCCAGGTCTGCTGCTGATTTGCATCCTCAGGATGGCGAGAGGGGAGAGCCTGCACCTTGGCAGAGGCATAGGCCTGAGGCTGGGGCTCAGGCTTCTCGTCCATATGAATGGGAGGGACAGTGTGTGGGCCCAGAGCCTGGCAGGTGGGCAGATGGAGTAGAGGAAACATGGGCATGTTTGTTTGTTTGTTTCTGATTGTGACTAGAAAGCCAGCTGCCCCCTGACAGTGCCATCAAGGAGAGTCAGTGCAGGTGGCTGAGGGTGTTGGGGTCTGTACCCCGAGTTGGAGTCAGCTAGAGCAGAATGGGAGACACCAGTGTCCCAGCTTCCTGTGGCTGCTGTAATGAGTGACCCCACACTTAGTGGCTTAAAACAACGCAAACATATTCTTTTGCAGTTCTGGAGGTCAGGAGTCCAACACGGGTCTCCCTGGCCTCAAACCGGGGAGTCCTCAGGGCTGTGTTTCTTCTGGAGGCTGCAGGGGAGCATCTCCTCCCTTGCCTATTCCAGCTTTTAGAGGCCGCCTGCATTCCTTGGCTCACAGCCCTTCTTCCTTCTTCAGGGCCAGCCGCATTGCATGTCCCTTAGTCACAGCTCCCTCTGACACTGCCAGGAGAGGTTCTCTGATTTCAAGGACTTGGGTGATTACACTGGGCTCACCTGGATAACCCAAGGTCGTCTCTCTTTCTCAAAGTCCTTAACCACATCTGCAAAGTCCCTTTTGCCCCATAAGGTAACATATTCACAGGCTCCTGGGATTGGGACTTGGACCTCTTTGAAGGCCATTATTATGCCACAGCTAAGAAATGCTGGCTCGGCAGGGGGTGCTGTTTATATCGCACTCTGCTGTATGTCCCCTGTAGGTGCCAGAGGCTGGCGTGTAGATGTGCTTGTCGAAGGAAGCTGGGCACCCCCCTGGGGACCACTGAGAGGGCTTAAGGTCCTGCCCTGTGCCCACCTCTGTCCTCTCAGGTGGCTTATGCTATTTGGGATCAATACCTAAGCATAGGGAACAGGCAGCCCAGGAGGGAAGTTGGGGGCTCCTTCTAGCCATTGCCCTGCCCACATTCTGCCCATGTGGAGAATGTCATGTTACCAAATGTCAGCCAAGGCGTATTTAGAAAGTGCAGCATTTCACAAGCATCCTTTTCTATCCCCAAAACCCTGGTCATGGACACAGTATTTAGAAATGTATCTCACCGCCATGCTCAGTTACATTTGCCTGTATCATTTAAAATTCATCTTCTCAAGTTGAAGGTTGTCTTAAGTCTTTTTTAATAAACACCTGTTCTTGTCTATTTACAGTCCTTCCTCCTGGACCTCTGTGTTTAGTGTCTTCCCCACCATCTGCTTTGGATTTCAGGTAATTTTAGCATCCGTGTTGAAGACTGGCATTTTCAGAGGCTGTGGGTGACTCCTGCTGCATTGGGAGGGCTTGGCCTCCCTGTCAGGGAGAAGTTTGAGGACGTTTTCTAGGGTGAGATGGGCTCTCAGCCCATGGGCCGTCTTCTGGAGACTGCAAGGAGGTTGGTGCCTGGGCTCAGGGAGGGGTGAATTGCCACTGAACTTGGGAGCCTGGCCTCCCACCAACTGCCATCAGCAGCACCATGTTTATTGGGTCTGGGGCAGAGTGGGGGCATCTGGGACCTACCCGTCTCTGCAGAATCCTCACAGGACTGTCACATGCCTGCAGACCTGGAGCGTCCCTTACTCTAACCAGAGAACACCTTTTTTTTTTTTTTTTTTTTTTTGTCTTTTTCGTGACCGGCACTCAGCCAGTGAGTGCACCGGCCATTCCTATATAGGATCCGAACCCGCGGCGGGAGCGTCGCCGCGCTGCCAGCGCAGCACACTACCGAGTGCGCCACGGGCTCGGCCCAGAGAACACCTTTATACAGGTGGATTCTGCCCCAGGGGCCTTGGAGAGGAAAGATCCCACCTCACCAGGCTAATGGGCTGGAGGCGCTGGAAGGTGTACGAGTGGCTGAGTGGCAGGAGGTGAGGGGCAGAATATACAGAATTGTAATAGGATGTCATGGACAGGGTTCTGTGTGTGGAATCCCAACAGATGGGCAGAGTCAGAGATGCCCACTAAAGGTGGTGGTGTCTAACAGGAATCTTGAAGAGCATGTGGGAGGTGGCCAGGTGACGGGGAGGGCATTCCAGGTAAGAGAGGACAGCACAGGTGAGCCATGGTACCAGGAGCGTTTGGAAACCTGCAGAGGGCTCGGCATGTGGGTGCTACACGCAGTGCTGGGGGGAGACTGGGGGCCTGGGCTCAGCTCCCTGCCTTCCGGCTGATGGGTTCTCCAGCTCTCTTAGCAGGTGGCAGCTGACACCGATCTTTCACTTCTGTTTCTGGGAAGATTAGCTTCTATCCTAAAAACAACCACTTACCTGCCACCACCACCAAAACCGTCCGAAAGTAAAACCAAGCTCACAGGGTGGATTTGCCCAGGACTTAAAACAGTATCTCAGCTTTGTAGCCTTTGAGTGTTTTTCTTCCCTTATCCATCACCTAGCTCCTGTTTCTGTTCTTTCTCTTGCATTCTCTTTGAGAGCCATTTTGGGAAAAGATCCTGAAGCTTTTCCATTTGTCTTCCCCATAAACGATTCGCGCACCGCCTCCGGGGCTGAGCAAGCAGCTTGCCAGCACGTCTCATATTTCTTCTTGCACAGCCAATATTTTGAAAGATCTAAAGAGCTGATTTTGCTGTCAACTGCTGGTTTGGATTTAGTTTAACAACCCCCTCGTGCCCAAACACCATATGGCTTGGCAGACTCGGCGGGGCCGTGTTCCCAGTGCTCACGGCCTGCCCCTCTCCCTGGCCTCGGCTCCTCATCCAGCTCTCTTAGCAACCGAGGCCAGGGCGGCCGTTTCCAGGGACACGGGATGCCGTGATGGGCAGCTGGGAAGGACATGAATTCACGGGTGGGGGCCAGGGCTCAGGCCAGAGGCAGGGGGCAGCCAGAAATTGGTGGCAGGGGGCAGCAAATGGAGGAAGGTGGTAGGAATGGGGCGAGGGCTTGGGGCAAGGCTGGAGGGGTTGAGAGGAAGGGAGTCACCTATTGTCATCAGGAACTCTGACTTGATTCAAAAACACCATCCCTCCCCCAGACTCATCTGACAATAGGGCACCCCTCCCCCAAGCCTGTACAGAGTTGGTGAGGGGGCCTCAGGGGAGCATGGGGTCCACTCCCAGCCACCATGGCCACACCGGGACTTCTGGGTTTTGTGTGTTTCTTTAAACAGCTTTGCTGAGATCACACACCATGCAGTGTGTCCTTCTAAAGTGTACAAGTCAGCAGTTTTCAGTATCTCCACAGACATGTGCAGCCGTCACCACAGTCAATTCCAGAACCTTTTCACACCCCCAAAAGAAACCCTGTCCCCATTAGCAGTCGCTTCCCATTCCCCCTGCCCCAGCTCCTGGCAGCCGCTCATCTGCTTCCTGTCTCCACAAATGTGCCTGGAAGGGACGCTTCATATAAATGGAGTCACATAATATGTGGCCTTTTGTGACTGGCTTCTTCACTGAGCATGTTTTCGAGGTTCCTCCGCATCGGAGCATGTATCAGTACCTCGTTTGTTCTCATGGCTGAGTGGCAGGCCACATGTGACCTGCTGCACTTGGCGTGTGTGCTTGTTGTGCCTTGATGGACGTCTGGGTTGTTCCCACTCTGCGGCTCTCGTGTCGTCTTCCCTTGTTCTGCCCTCCATCACTGAGCGACCACAGAGCTTGCACCTCCCAGCCGCCCCCCAGCCTCCCCCCAGCCGCTGTCCCTGCAGAGCAGCCGCGCCTCCGAGAGGGGGCTTTATTCCTTATAAAACCAGTAGAAACCCCCACGGGAGTCGTGGAGGAAACAGGAAGAAAGGAAGTCACCTTCCTGCCACCAAACTGCCTGGCCCCACTGAGCGTCTTCTCCCTGCCATCAGGCTCAGCTGAGCCCTAGTACACAGAGCCGTGGTTCTGGGTCCCCCACTGCGGATCATCATCTGTGGTCTTCTTCAAGCAGAGCCTGTGACGGGGCTGGTGACAGGGTGCTGGTGTCTGTTTGGGAGCAGGAGAGGTGAGCTGGGGTAGGAGCATTAGAGAGGTCACTGTGTGGGCACCGGGGCTCCAGGTGCGCGCTCCATCCTGAGAGGTGTGCAGGATGCGCCCAGCAGTGCTGCAGGAGTGTGGGGGTGGGGGAGTATCCATGGAGTTCCCCTGCCAGTTGCTGGAGGGTCCCTGAGGCCAGCGGGCTCCTGCAGGTCAGCCCCAGGCAGACAGCAGAGAGCGCAGTGCCCTGAGGCTGCTTTGTCAGTGGAGGCATGTCTCAGCTCATCCTGGGCCAGAACCAGGAGGGGTGAGGCGGAGCCACCCCTGCCTCCAGAGCGTGTGCTCCATGGGGGCGCTGTGAGGGGCTTGTTTATGTGGCACCCCCGAACAGCACTGAGCAGGACTCGATGAGCACTTGAGAGGCAGAGAGCTGGGGTTGGATGGAGGAAGGCCTGTGGTTGCCAGTGGGTTCAAGGGACAGATAAACGAGTAACCCTGGAGTGTCCATTCAGCCATGCACCAGCCTCCCTTCCTGGTCCGAGCTCAGAGTTCCAAACAGGGCAGCCATGGTCCTTGCCGTCCGTCATGTAGTTGACATTAGATGCTGAACGAGCAAGCCCAAATGTGCTCATGTGGGGACAGAGAGGACTTTGGCTTGTTAGGGAGGGCTTTCCTGAAGGATGAGCATGTGCAAAGGCCCTGAGGCAGCGAAGAGGGACCCTGGTGGTCTGAGCTCAGAGAGGGAGTGGAGCCTGGGGACAGAAGGGAGGGAGACATCAGCATGTTTGGTTTTGAACAGATGTGAGCAACTTCTCCATCCTGGCAGCATGTCAGGGTCCCCTTGACTGCTAGTGAAACACCAGTGCCCAGGACCTACCCATATAAAGGAAATCCACATCCAGGTGGGCTCTTGACATTGGCTGTATACATTTCACGTTTAAAATTTGTATGACTATGTAATGTATTACTGTAAAGTATGTGATAAGGATGTGTGCTCCCATGTGTCATTGGCAACCCCCTGGGAGGCCCTGTCGTGACCTTTTCCAGTCAGTGGTACCCACCCCACCCCAACCACTATCCTGCCTTCTATTACCATAGTGCAGGGGTTCTCAGCAGGAGGACTGTGCCCCCCAGGGGACCTTTGACCATGTCTGCAGATGTTGGGGGTTGTCACAACTGGGGAGCAGGTGCTGTTACTGTCATCTAGTGGGAAGATGCCAGAAATGCTACACAATGTCCTCCAGTGCATGGGACAGCCCCTCCATGAGGAACTATCCTACCCCAGATGTCAGCAGTGCGAGGTTGAAGAGCATGGCTGTGGATTTGTCTGTCTTGGGACCTGACCTCACATCAGTGGAAACATTCTCTGTCGTCTGGCTTCTTTTTTTTCAGTGTTGTGTCTGTGAGGCTCTTCCAGCTGAGGTGCGAGGTGCATGTTGGTTCTTTTCAGCCCTTTGTGATATTTCATGTACGAGTGTCCTGCGATTTACAGTCCTCTACTGCTGGTGACATGTGGGTGTTTCCCATCTCTTGGACACCAATGTTTTTAAATCCCCCCAGGGAGTCTAACACCCGCTGGCCCAGGTCCCACTGAGCCAGCCCTCTGTCTTCCAGTGTCATGAAGCGGCCGTCTCCATCTACTGCAGCATGCACAACCAGCGCCTCTCCCACTGGGCCCTGGTCTCGGTGCTGTCCCTGCTGGCCTGCTGCCTTGTCTACTCGCTGACAGGTAGGGGCCCTGCCTGCCAGGTGAGGCCTCACCTGGGACGCCCCAGAAGTTGGGGGGGAGTGGCATAGAAACGGGAGAAACAACGAGTATTTTAGAGAGTTTGCCATGTGCTGGGCGCAGTGCCCAGCATTTCGGGTGCTTTTGCTCATTTAATCCTTAGCACCCCACAGGCAAGGGCCCCGTTTCTTAAATGAGGAAACTGAGGCTCAGGGGCTTCCATGGCTCACCTGAGTCCTCACAGCTAGACGTGCAAACACCCTTGTAGCCTTGATGGACTGGGGTGCTCACAGACTATGCAGTAGAGGATCTTCAAAGTTGACAAAATTGTGGCTCAGAGGGCAGCTGTGACAGGCCTGAGGTCACACAGCATGTCTGTGGCACAGACCCAGGGCACGGCCTGACTTCTGGTCTCCCCTTTGCTCCAGCCCAGAGGCTCTTTCACCCACCTAGTGGAGCCCTGGATTTAGAAAGCGCTCAGGCAGCAGCAAATCTGTCGGGCAGCCCTGGACTCCCATGGTTACCCAAGACAATTGCTGGGTGACCTTTTCCCAAGCAGGGGAGGTCCCGTCAGAGAGCCGTGACTCAGTGATTGAGCGTCACCTCCAGATGGCCCCAGGGCCAGGGCCAGCAGGATCATGGGTCCTCTCAGAAAGTGCCACAGCTTTTGGCCAAAAGTGAGCCTCAGGACAAGCTGATTACCCAGGGTGGGGAGAGCAGTGTTGTGTTGGGGCAAGGGGACTGGCTCTCTGGTCCTGGTCCTGCCATAACCAGCTGTGTGATTCTGGACAGTCATTGACGCCCTGCGTCTTGATTTTCCCCTCCTGGAAAGTGGGTGCATGGCCAGCTGCTTTCTTTAGCTGTTGTCAGAGTGGGATGGCCAGGGCATTGGGAGTGTGTTTATATATTTCAAAGTGCTATGTGCTTCTAGTCAATACACTCTCTACAAATAGGCACGAGCTCTGTGGATGACACGAAAGGACCAGGCAGGCTTGTCTGCAGGAGTTTGAGTCAGTGGAGCAGAGCAACATGTAGGCTTGGGACAGGAAAGCCTTGGGAAATGGCAGAATGGAGAGCCCTCCCAGAACCTTCTGTCAGCTCCTAAGGAAAACCTCAGGGTGGTAAAGCTGGCGCTGTCAGTGTGTTGCAGGGGCTGGGGGTGCATCTTCCCAATCAACTCTCCCTGGCTTCCATCCTCTGTTGCCCCCAGGGGTTTATGGCTTCCTGACCTTTGGGACTGAAGTTTCTGCCGACGTCTTGATGTCTTACCCGGGTAACGATGTGGTTGTCATCGTTGCCCGGGTCCTCTTTGCTGTCTCCATCGTGACTGTCTATCCCATCGTGCTCTTCCTGGGGAGGTGAGGCCTGGCTCGGTGGAGACACTGTTGAACACGGTGCACTGGCATGTGTCGTCATTCAGTGTGTGCCGAGCCTGTGCTAGTGCGTGTTGTGGGATGTCATCCCCCTTGCACAGAGGAGGAACCAGAGCCACAGGGAATTTAGGTAGTTTGCCCAAAGTTGCCCAGCTAACAAGTGTTAGAGCCGGGACTGGAACCCAAGCCCACCCTGCTGCCCCTGTCGGCTGCCTGATGGTGGCAGAATGGCTGAGGGTTGGTGAGGTCCCCTGGTGTGGAATAGGAGCCCCGCCAGGTGTGGGGAACACGGGAGGACTCGGGCGCCTGGCGGCAGGTGCTGGCTGGAGCCCCTGCCTGTGGCGGGTGTGGCCTCCAGGTCGGTGATGCAGGATTGCTGGAGGAGGGGCTGCTGGGGAGCCTGGGCGCTGTCTGACCCCTCGGGGCCGTGGGTCCGGATGCCGCTGACCATCCTGTGGGTCACTGTGACACTCACCCTGGCCCTGCTCGTGCCCGACCTGAGCGAGATCATCGGTGTCATCGGCAGTATCAGCTCCTTCTTCATCTTCATCTTCCCGGGTGAGTCTCCTGCTCTCCAGGCTTTCGCAGCTCACCTGTGCAGCCACTCCCTGTGCTGCAGGACAAGGTCCTGGAAGCTGGGAGCCCTGCGGCGAGAGGTTTGGGCCCCATGGATGTGCCCTGGTCACTGAACCAGGGACAGGCCGAGGCTTTAATAGCTTCCCTCCTTCAACATCTCAGCGGCCCGGTGGATGCACTTGATGAAAGTACCTTTATCATCCCACCCCGCAGATGAGAAGACTGAGGCCCAGAGACCCACTCCTGGGGGTGCAGTGGTGTGTAGCAGGGCTGAGTGTTAACCCTGCTGCCTCCCGCTGTAGAATTTTATTTTATTTAAAAAATACAGGGTGGATGAGTATGTGAAACTCACATGGCTGAAGACGCACAGGGCGCGCTGGGAAAGTCTCCCTCCCACCCACCGGGCATTGCAGGTGCACGCCCCTTCTGCCCTGGATGGTTTCTTATGAAGCCTTCCCAGTGTTAGCGAGCAATGGAGAGAGGTTCCCGTCAAAACAGCCCAAGCATGTTACCCCAGACAGGAAACCCAGCAAGGCCAAGGCCAGAGGGACGCTTCCAGAGGAAGGAGGAGCATTGGAGGGCTGACTGGTGCTCAGAACAGAAACCCCAGACCCACAGGGGCAGTCTGGGGGTCCACACACAGTAGGTGCCCAGCACACAGTGGCACTCAGCACACAGTAGGTTCCCAGCACACAGTAGATGCCTGGCACACGGTGGGCACTCGGCACAGAGTAGGTGCCCAGTACATGGTGGGCACTTGGCACACAGTAGGTGTTCCACCAGTGCATGCTCCATGAGTGGACCCTACAATTCTGCCATGAGAGGAACCACGTCGAGCAGACGTTGAACTCGGGCGACCCTTATCCCCATGTCCCTGATGCCCAACCCAGCCCCTATATCAAACAGGTGAGAGGTAGGAGCCTGTTAGTATGGAGGCTTTTAAAGTTTTCTCCCAAACTTCAATGAGGAAATGAAACATTATTCAGGGGCCCAGGTAAGTGGGCAGTGATGGCGTCATCAGTAGCCTGCTGGTCCCCACTCTGTCCCTGGTTCTGAGCAGGATGGTCAGATCGCTCCTCGCCTAGCCTCCCCTGGTCTGGAGCTGCCCGGGTCCAGTGTGGCTGCATGTCCTGGACAGTGCCTTTTAGCTCCAACTATTTCCTGTGCTGGAAAGGACCGCCTAGGACAGGTTTGGGATGGGAGACGGTTCCATGGGAGCTTTGGGCAGAGCTGCCTGGCTTTGAATCCCAGTAGACCTATTTTTAAAAAAGAAGGAAAAGAAAGGAGAAGGAAGCAATCGTGCTGCCAGTGGTTGAACACTGCCCAGATGTCAGGCACCGATTTGCACCTGTCCTCACAGGAACCCTGCTGGAGAGGGCGTGTCATTGTGGTCACCCAAAAAACTGAGGCTCAGAGAAGCCAGTGTGTTGCCAGACCTCTGGCCAAGTGGCTGAGCTCAGGTTCCAGCTCCATCCTTCTAGCTCTCAAGCTGGCCCTTAACCCCTGCACCATGCCGCCTCGCCAGGAAGGGACTCAGCCAGTGTAGCCACCTTTGGGCATTGAGGACTTCTTGGTGTTGACAGGGTTCACGGGAGCTTTCGTGGCTTTAGGTGTGGTCACGAAGAGATGGGGGTGACCCCGTGTCTTCTTTGCAGGTTTGTGCCTCATCTGTGCTGTGGATGTCGAGCCCATAGGACCAAGACTCAAGTAAGTGTCCCCACGATGAGGGTGGCAACTTTGGTGCACCCAGGGGACCAGAGTGAGGATGCCACAGGGGACTGTGGAGATCTTGTCCATCTTCTCATCCTGGAGATGAGAAACCTGCAGGCCATGGGGGAAGGACTTCATCTTTCTGGGGAGGGCACCCGAGCCAGCATTCTTCCGCCTGTGGGTGGCTGTCCCTTCTGCTCTGAGGGTCTGTGGTTGGGACTAATGTGGATTTGGGCTCTCCCTAGCCTCTGGAGGCCCCCAGTGCATCCTCCCCCTCCCTCGCTACCCAGCTCAGACCCAGGCAGGTCCTATGGAGGCCCCATGGCTAGCTGGACACCAGGGCCACACTGCCCACTGTCAGGTCCTTGCTGGGTGCCTCCTCTGTGCAGGGCACCATGCTGGCCCCTTTACACTCTGGTCTTCCTCCATACTCGGTGTCTCCACCCTACACACCAGGAGGATGATCAGGCCAGTAAGGACAGAGCTGGATCAGGCCCAGTAGATCTGAGGCCCCAGCATACCTCCCTCCCTGCTCTGTGCCACTGGCTAGACAAGAGATTGGGGTCACCCTTCACTCAACACATGTCTCTCAGGGTGCCCTCCCTATCTTGGCCAGCCTGTGCGTCAGATGGGACTGAGACCTGTGCTTTGCCATCCAGCAGCTGACCCCGCTGAAAAGGGAACTGTGTGCATGGATTGAGGCCTGTGTGACTCTTATTCCCGTTCTGCAGATGTGAAAACCAGGCCGAAACAGGGATAGGGAGGCTGTCTTCAGAAAGTTTGTGGAAAGATTCGTATTATCTTTTGATTACATTTTTCCAGAAACTTTTTGAAGTACCCTTGTATTAGTTTCCCAGGGCTGCTGTAAAAATTACCACAAACTGGGGGGCTTAAAGCAACAGAAATGTATTTTCTCTCAGTTCCAGAGGCCAGAGTCTGAGATCAAGGCATGGGCAGGGCCGTGTTCTCTGAAGGCCCTCCTGGCTCTGGTAGGCCCAGGTGTCCCTTGGCTTGTGGCCGCATCACTACAATCTCTGCCTTTGTGTCTGAAATCTCCTTCTGATAAGGAACCTGTCATTAGATTTAGAGCCCACCCTAAATCTAGGATGATCTTATCTCAGGATCTTTCACTTAAATACATCTGCAAATACCGTTTTCCAAATCAGGTCACACTCACAGGCCCCAGGCAGACATGAATTTCAGGGGCCACCATTCAGCCCACTACAGATGCTCTTAAGTTACAGCAGTCATGGACTTGGGTTCCAGCTGCAGGCCTGATCCCTGTATCCCCTGTTCCTCCAGCCCCATTGAGCCCAAGCTTGGTTTTTTCCAAAGGAGCAGGCTTGGCTTGGTTCCCTTCTGGATTGAGAGCAGTTTTTCTGGATTCTCTAAACCTGATTTGGGCTTAGAACTGGCCCCTGATGGTCTGCCCCCGCCCCCCCCCCCAGTGCTTCCTTCCCTGGGGCACTCTTTGAAGCCTCAGGGCTTTTGTTTTGTCCCTGATCCAAGCTCACAACAGCTTTTACTGATGAGCTTTCAAGATATTTTTATCTAGGTCCTTCTGATCCATCACAGCTGTAGCCACAGCCATGGCCACCTCATTTTCCCCTTCATGTCAAAGGACATTCATGGCTCGGAGCAGCCGCTGGGATGTTGCTTGGTTAGAGACTCCCCTTCCATGACAACGGATACTTTTGGCCTTTGTTAATGGGGCCAGAAGTGTCCCTGGTGGCCCTGTCATTTTGTGGGAATCTTATTATCATGCTAGTCTCATTGTCTGCCCCCATCTCTGGTCACATTCTGAAGCCATCCCAACCTCTGTTTCCTCCACGCTCGTCCCAATTATGTGACTTAGAGCTTTCAGCAACTCCCTCACTTTCAGGGGTCTCAGCAGACACTGGGGAGCAGAATGGCAGGGGGTTTAAAACTAGTGTCTGCCCTCCCCCATTTCTTTTTCTTTGATAAAATATTGGGGAGGAATGAGGTGACGAAATAATAGATGGAGTGAGAGAGTTTGTTTTTTTAATTGCCTGTGTACTTTATCATGTCTCAGAAGCCCACCCCGAGAAGTACAGGAGAATACTCTGAATTATTTCCAAACCGATGACTTTACCAGGCTTTTAAATGGGCTTGGCTTGTCTGTGCAAGAATCTAGCAAAGCTCATGCTTATGTGAATTTATTGAATTGGCAGGTGCTGCTTGGAGGTCTGGGGAGTGGTCTCTGTGCTGGTTGGCACCTTCATCTTTGGGCAGAGCATGGTGGCGGCTGTCCTGCAGCTGTTCTGAGGGCCCCAGGCAGGAAGGGGCCTGTGCCTGCAGCCGTGACACCAATGGAACTTCTTTTCTTCATAAACATGCGGAGAAACTGACCCTTTCTGCCTTCTCGGACTGCTCGTTTGGGCTTGGCTAATTCAAAGGGTTTCTTGTGCAAAAGTGAGGAGTGGGTTTTACTAGGTTCCTGTGGCTGCAGCGACAAATGACCACAGACTAGTAGCTTAAAACAATAGAAATGTATCACTTCACAGTTCTGGAGGCCAAAGACCGAATTCAAAGTGTCAACAGGGCCACGCTTCCCCTCTAGGCTCCAGGGGAGACTCCTTCCCATCTCTCCAGCTCTGGTGCTGCCAGCAACCTTTGTGTCTTTGGCTTGTAGATATTGTACTCCAGTCTCTGCCTCTGTCACTGCGTGGCCTCCTCCCTGTGCATCTCTGTGTCCAAATTTCCCTTTTTTTACAAAGACACCAGACAGTCCATTGGGGCCCACCCTAATTCAGTATCGTCTTATCTTAACTTGGTTGCATCTCAATTACTTAGGATCTGCAAAGATCCAGTTTCCAAATAAGGTCACATTCACAGGTTCCAGGGGCTAGGACTTCAGCTTATCTTTCTTGGGGACACAACTCAACCCATAAAAGGGAGGTGGAGGCTGAGGCCCAGACAGCCCTGCTTTGGGGAGTGGGATCAAAGACATTGTTGGGGGATAGTGCACAGTGGATGGGAGGCCAGGAGGAGGGTCAAGGTGGTCCTCTGGCCAGGGCATGGGAAATGCCAAAATCGTGCCCTTGACCAGGAGATGCCCAAGAAGATGCGTGTCCAGAACAGGCCACACAACTGTGCACTTGGCCCATGCTCAATGGGGTGGGGCGGAGGGACCCAAGGAGAGCTCCCTTTCCCTTGCACCAACTGGACCTGAAAAGCCTGGAAGCCAAGTGAACTATTCGCTCTGTAGTTCCCACCTGACCCCACCCCAATTCTGGGCAAGGAGTCACTGCAGTAGAGGAAGAGAGAGGACAAAGGGTCTGTCTCAGGGCCTGGGTAAGGAAAAGGAGGTGAGGGGAAGAAGGGAGGCGGGCAGGGGGGTGGAGAGGTGGGGAAGGGCCCGGCTGTTCCCTGTCCACGTGTTCCCCAGCACCGACCCTGCACGGGGCATCGGGAACATCCTGATGTTGCTGGATTCGGGCCACTCTTCTCTGCCTCAGGTTGTCTTCCAACAAGCCAGTGGGTCCAGAGCCAGGAGGGAGGGACTGACATTCCAGGACACCTCCCTGGGGAGGCAGTGGGTCAGGCTCCTCCTGTGTGATGTAGCTACCATGTACATGACCGTGTGAGGGCGGTGGTGACAGGTCCACTTTTATTGTGTTTTCCAGCCTGTCCACATGCATGAATTTTTATTTTTATTTTATTATTTATTTATTTATTTATTATTTTTTTAAAAAGATGACCGGTAAGGGGATCTCAACCCTTGGCTTGGTGTTGTCAGCACCACGCTCAGCCAGTGAGCAAACCGGCCATCCCTATATAGGATCCGAACCTGTGGCCTTGGTGTTATCAGCACCGCACTCTACCGAGTGAGCCACAGGCCGGCCCACATGCATGAATTTTTAAAACTGAGATAGAATTCAGGTATCATAACATTCACCTGTTTAGAGTGTACAGCTCAGTGTTTTTTAGTATATTCCCAGAGCTGTGCAGCCACCGCCACTATCTAATGCTGGGACGCTTTCACCACCCGGGAGAGAAACTTCGTACCCATTTCTCCCTCCCCTGGCCACAGGCAGCCGGGAATCTACTTTCAGTCTCTTTGGGTTTGCCTGTTGTGGATATTCCCTGTCCTTTGTGTCTGGCCCCTATGACTTGCCATGATGTTTTCAGACGTGTCCATTTTACAGGAGAGGAAACCGAGGCTTGGGACCGTCAAGGCTGCTTGTCCTGTGAGGTACAGAGCTGGGATCGGAAACAATTTAGGGTTAAATTTCATCGTCCATTTCCTTTCTTTTCCTTCCTTTTCCCCTTCCTTCCCTCCTTCCCTCCCTCCCTCCCTTCCTTCCTTCTTTCCAGCTGGACCTTGGTGTTGTCAGCACCATGCTCTAACCAGTGAGAACCCAGCAGCCTCCGTTCTCTTTCCACTCCACACAGCGGTGGGGACTAGTGTGCAGGCCCTGGGGGCAGGGAGGAGCCCTCTGCACCACCGGTGGAAGGGAGAGGTGTGGCTGCAAGTACAGACTCTACCCTGTGAGGAGAACACTGAACCCTTCTCCAGGTCTTCTCTAACCAGCCTCACCATGACCTGCCACGCCCCATGTTCAGTGGCCATGGTGTCCTCCCAGGCAGGGCCTTGGGAACCAGGACATGTGCTGGGCAGAATTGCTTTAATGGTGTATTTATCATCCCAGAGCAGACAGTGAGTCATTCATTTATTATTTATACCCCGTCTGCTTCCTAGAAGGCTTTGCAGCACTGGCCAGGAAGGCTGGGGCTGTGATGGGACCATTCACAGTGTCCTGGAATAACAAAGCGTGGCAGGGTGAGGGTCATGCCATAAAAGGAGGCTGTGTACGAACTGGCTTTGGAGTTGGATATTGTTTTTTCTTTTTTAAAAGAAAATGTAATTTTACTAATATTATTTTTTACATTCTAGGATGTTGCAGAGCAGTTGGGAGGGAGGGGGAGAGGGGAAAGAGGAAGGAAATGGGATGGAAGAAAGAGGAAGGAGGGGGGGTGTGATTGAGGCCCTTGGCCCCCCACCACCCCAGCTCAGGAGAGACCAGGCTGCTTCCTGCAGCAGCTCGGTGGTCATCGCTGGGCTGGCTGTGCATGTCAGGGGGTGTGGCCGAGGCCCTCGTCCCCCACCCTTGGGACTGGTTGCAGGTGTTGGGGGGCATTGCTGAGGCCCCCAGCCCTCCCCGTTTCTGGCTTGGTAGCCCAGGAGACTTCTGGTCCTTCAAAGTGTTATAGGTGTCTTTTGTGAAATGAGACCTTTACTAGTTTATATCAAACTTTGTCTCTGGTTGCGGGTACTTTTTTTCTTCTTTCAGTTCTGTGTTGGATTATTTGCTATTCCTACCACTTAAACTCTGCGCTAGAACTAAACTTTGCTTATTTCTAAAACAGGGGAACTTCCTGTGAGGACCAGTACTTGAACTGTGTGGTTGAGCTAAATTGCTGCTTTGCTGCTGATTCACTAGGGAAGGCTTTTTGTGCAGCTCAGGTTTTAATGGTTTACTTTATAGGTACTTCCAGGTCTAGTGAAATCTGGTGGAGCTGGGTTGTGTAGAAACTCTGGTCTGGGCCTGAGTCTTTTCATCAAACTGCATCCCATGCAATTCTATATTCCTGACCAGTCTCCTCTGAGTGGTCCTATGCTGTTTGGGGGGCAGATTAGCTGTCCTTGCTGTGCCCCAGTGTTCCCCTGATGGGCCCATCTCCCCCACTGCCCGTGCTGCAAACACTTCCCATGGGATGGGTCATGCGCTGGTCCCTTGAGATGACTCAGCAGCCTCTGAGTGGCTCTCTTTTTTCAGTTGTTGTGGCTCCTTGCTCCTATGTGGGTACATGAGAACCCTATTAGTGGTCTTGCTGGCCTGGGGGCCACCAAGGCCCTCTTCTCCCCTGCCAACTCAGGGGAGTCGTACACTGTGCAACTTCATCCGAAGGGCACAGTTGCGGCTTTTGCCAGCTCTTGCTCCATGTGCTCAGCAGCTCCAGCCTGGAAGTGGCTGGGATTCGAAACAGTCAGAGGGGTTTTTTCTTTCTCTCATTGTGGCTTTGCCCACCTTCATGCACTCCATATGTCTCTCCTCCTCTTCCCCTGAGCTCTAGTGGCCCCAGCTTGGCTGTCGTTGCTTTTTCATAGTTGTAAATTGGTTGATTTGTGGGAGAGAGTGATGCTGGGGTGTCTATTCTGCCATCTATGGATATTGGTTTTGGACACTGGCTCTGCCACTTGCCATTTCAAAGCTTTGAAAAATGCATGCATCTTTTCTAAGAACTGGATTTCCTACCAGCAAAATGGAGCAGGCTTATTGTGTACAATGTGGGCTTATTGTGAGAATTAAAGGTGATAACGTATCTAGAGCAACTGGTAGGATACCTCACACACAATAAGGACCCAAGCAATGGTAGCTGTATTTCCAGAAAACCCAGGTTGAGATCTGCAGGGGAACACTGAGCTTCCTGGTGGTGAAGGGGAAAAGAGAAATACGAGGATGTGAGGTCTCACTCAAAAGCAGCAAACACACCAGGAGGGACGTGAACTAGCACTGAATGCTAAGAAGAGGCAAGGGCAGGGCTCTTTAAGGGGTGACTGAATACGCCACTGGGGACAAAGGTTTCCATCTCGATTCTGTGACAGGTACAGATGTGATCCTCACATGACTAGCTTTAAATTAACCATCATAATGCAAGGACGTGGCCTCATGCAGTCAGACAAACGCAGACTGTGCTGACACCCTCTGACATCTTACCCAATAAAGGAAGGTGGGAAGTGTCTTTTGGATTGTCCTGCTCAAATACTAAGTGGCTCCCTCAAGTTTTGGACAGCAGCTGGGTGAAGGAAGGGCTAAAAGTGGTGTCCTTGGGGCACCTCAGGGCCTCAAGCATGGGCTCTGGGTCTGGAAGATCTGAGTTGGCTCTGCCTGTCACTTACCAGCTGTGTGGGCTTGGCAGAGCCTGTCCCCTCTCTGAACAGGCCTGTGCTTGGGTTGCTAACACAAGAAAACCTCCGCCAGTGCCGTTCAGTCTCAGCGTCCTCTGGCCCTAGGTGTCGGTCCTCTTTGTCCTCCTCTAAAACAAAGCTGAGGACAGCCCCTCTCTCCTAGGGTAGCTGTGAGGACAGGCTGAGGTTTACTTGCAAAGCCCTCAGCGCAAAAGCACAAAGCCTGGCCTGTCATAAGCTCCCAGCCAATGGTGACAACTGTGCTTGCGTGTAGAGACCTATATGTCTCACATAACCGCTTTGAACATGGCCAAGTGACATTTTATAGTACAAATGACATGTACTCCAGCCTCGGGCATTGCTGCTGCCAGGGGCTCTGAGTGCCCTCGGAAGCACCTTCCTGCTGGCTCAGGGCCCAGCCCAGGGTGCTGCAGGCCACCTGCCCCACACACGGTTCCTCTGCAGACTACTGTGGGTGGTCTAGGTTTTGAACAGGGTCCAGTAAAGACGTGGGTCCACCAGTTGAGTGCAGGTGGTGAACTCTGTTTGCACAGGTGAATTGATTGGGATTTTTAAAAATTGTGGTGAAATTCATATGACATAAAACGAACCACTCTGAAGTGTACAGTTCAGGGGTATTACACAATCACAGTGCTGTGCCCCCATTGCCTCCATCTAGTACGAAACGTTTCCATTACCCCACAGGAGACCTCGTGCGTGAAGCAGTCACTCCCCATCCCCCACCCCGCCCTGGGCAACCACTGATCTACTTCTGTCTGTGTGGATTTGCTTGTTCTGAACATTTCGTATAAATGGGATCATATAGTGGTCCTCATGCTGTTTCAGGGTTCATCTGTCCTGTAGCATGTGTCTGTTTTTCCTTCCTTTTTATGATCCCACTGTATGGATAGACCATATCCTATCCATTCACTGGGTGATGGACATTTGGGTTGTTTCCATCTTTTGGCTACTGTGTTTTTTTTGGATTTTGATTTTTGGCTACTATGAACAGTGCTGCTATGAATACTTGTGCAAAATTACTTGTTTGAATGCCTTTTTGCAATTGTTTTGGGTATATTATATACCCAGGAATGGAATTCCTGGGTCATATGTAATTCTGTCTTTAACTTTTGAGGAACCCAATTTGGATCTTAATGGATTAATCTGGAACTGTTGCTCCCCTGCATTGATGCCGTGTGGTGCGGTGGCCGGGCACAGGACGGGTGGCACATAGCTCTGGGTTTGGGTCTAACCTGAGCCACTTACTTGCTGTGTGGCCTCTGGCGAGTTACTTGCCCTCTCTGCATCTCCATTTCCCCATCTGCTGAGTGCAGGATGGTGCAGTGAGCACTGAGGGAGATGATGCCTGCCAGGTGCCTGGCCCCGTGCCTGGCTCTGAAGTGTAAATTAAGTGGGAGCGCTTATACCTTTTAGGGTTGAAATTTGTTCTGTTTGGAGCCCGTTCCCGCCCACTCAGATTCTGAGGCTCTGGAGGCTCTAAGCACTTGTGGGCGGCAGTCAGCAGAGATGGTGTGCAGGGCGCTCAGCAAGAGGAGTGATGCATGGAAGAAACTCAACGTGCCCAGCCGGCCGGGGTTCCTCGTTGTACCCTGAAGAGCCTCAGCCCCCTGAGAATATTATTTTTAAAGCAGCTCAGCTGATTGGAAAAGTACCAGCTGTTGGAGGGGGGGGCGGCAAGGCAGCTCTATGCTTGCGGGTGCTGCAGCGGGAGCCCAGTAAGTGGCATTGTCACCAGCCAGGCCATTCCTGGTCCTTTGAAGTGGGGGGGGTCTTCTCCCCACTTCACAGATGGGAAAAGAGAGGCTCTGAGAGGCTGGTGCAAGGACATTCAGCTCAGAGATGCACATCTGGGAGCTGAATCCCCACTGTATTCTTTGCACAAGCCCACACTCTGTTTCACTAGATTTGCGTGAGTGGCCGGCATCAGTGTAGGGAGGCGGCAGGACACAAGCAGGAGGATGGAACCTGCCACGGGTGTGGGGGCTTCAAGGCACCAGGCTCCAGGCAGCCATGGGGACGGGGACCTCGCTTGGTGGTACGGCATTAATAATGACCATGTTTCGCTGGCTGACCACTCCCAGCTCTGCCAGGCTTGGAGCTGCTGTTGGATAGATGCCCGTTCCCAGCCCACTGCCCTGGGGCTCCCACTGCGCCCCTGCGATGCTGCTGCCCTGGCTCAGGGCCTTTCTCTGGGCCCAACCAGCACTGTCGACTCCTTTCCTACTCCCCACGCCTCGGCTACTCCTGGTGGTCATCTCCCCACCTGCCCTCCGGTCTGTCCTGACTTAGGACAGGGACCCACTACTCTTCCCTTCCTGGTCCCTTGAGACTTTCCTGTGTGACAGTCTTTCCTGCTAACCAGGACAGAGAAATGGAAGAGATGAAGTTGCAAAGCTTCTAGAATAGGACATAAAACATTATTTCGAGTTCAGTCTTGGTCTCCCTGTCTTGTTGGAATAGCTCATTTACAGATGTGCCGTGGTTAACTGTGTTTACAGAGTGGTCGGTCTGGCCTTTGGCCTTGGAGTGTCTTGCCTGGTAAGTGTCTTTGTTTGCCTGGGGCCTTGGGCCATACAATATAGTCCATACTAAGGCCATGTGGTGTCAGCCACCCGGGTGGTCAGCCAAGTCTAAGTGACCAGGCCCCAGAAAAGACTCTGGACATGAGGCTCAGGGAGCGTTCCTGGTTGCCAGTACCCCGGGCATGTTGTCACATCTTGTTGCTGGGAGAATTACGTGCGGTCTGCATTACTCTGCTGGAAGCTCTGGGCCTTGTCTGGACCCTGACCATGAGCCTCTTCCCTCTGCTGATTTCAGTCTGAGTCTTTTGCTGTCATAAGCCATGACTGAACTAGAACTGCTTTGCTGAGTCCTTCTAGTGAATTACTGAGCCTGAGGGTGGTCTTGAGGACCCTGAACTTTACAACAAGCATGAGCTTATTTGTCAAAATACCTACACCATGAAGTTATCACCTCCATTTTACAGATAAGAAAACTGAGGCTCAGAGGGACTTGGTTAAAGTTTCAGAGCAAATAAGGGGCTGTCCTGAATTGATGTTGCCTGGCGCCCCATGCACCCTGACAACTCACCTCCCCCAGCTGTTAGGAACCAGAAAACAGGACACAGAAGCATAACACACATCATTCCCAGCCAGAGTTTATTGGTGCTGATGCCCACCAGTTGCTGTCTACTATCCTGGCACTGATTATGTGGGTTCTACCACCACATGTGGGTCAGCCTAGGCTAGGTTGGGCACTACGGGGTCACGGCTCCTACTAAGTGGAGGGATGTCAATGAGGAAGGGAAGAGGAGAGAGGTGGTGGCTGGCCAGGAGGAGTCCTGCTGAGCCTCGGCCACTAGAGTAGGAGGGAGGCCAGAGGCGGACTGGGCATGGTGGGGGCTGGTCATGCATGGCCACTTGAGGGTGGGAGGAGAGGCCAGGAATGAGAGGCTGGTTGCTGGCTCAAGGAAGCCTCCCCTGTCACCGACAACCTCTGGCTTCAGCAGGACCCCAGCAGTGCAGACACTGCCCTGCCAGCGAGGGTGGGGGGTGTGGGAGATTCCAGGGGGAAGGGGCCCTCCTTCACGCCAAACAGTGGGGAAAATACATTCTTGTTTAGAAGTATACTGAAAAGACAGCTCATGTACCAAAGTTTCTAGAAAAGATGGGTCGTCCTTTACAAGAAGAGGGGGAAGGGCAGTGGGCACATCTGCAGGGCCTCGGGGATGTGGTCAGTCTCAGCCCACGGTGCACCAAGCAGCTAGAGGTGGCAGGAGAGAGAAACATTAGGAAGGGGGCTTGTTGGGAACCAGCATCCCCTTCCCCTCGTTTTCTGTGGGGGCTGCGGCTGGCAGGGGACAGGCAGGGTGGCACGCTTCCCCTCTCCTGCCCCCCACTTGCTGCAGGCCAGAGGAGTACTTCCTGCAAGAATGTGCCCTTATTCAACCAGTGCCAGCTCTGTGCCATGCCAGGGCTGGCCTGACGCCATGGTACAGATGGCAGTGGTGGCCCTGAGTAGGAAGCAAGCAAAGCAAGGCTTTGGACCTTCTGTGTGATGCACAGGTGCTGGCTGGTCACCCAGGCAAATCACACACCTGGCAGGTAAATTCAGACTGGCTGTGGATGCGGGCAGGGGACCTGCTGGGGATTGGGTATGCTTGCTGCCAGCTGCTGCCCTTTGGCTCTTGCCCTCCTCTTGAGTCAGTGTCTCTGTGTGGAGACAGCTGCTGCTACCCCTGGCTGTCACTGCTGTTCTGGGCCCTCACTCCTGCCCTCTACCTGGCACCGAGATCCTGGAGAGGGCCTCAGGCTGGCTCAGCGTGTCCACCTTGACATGCCGGAATGCCTTGCACACAGGGCTTTGCAGGTGCCTGCAACCCAAGGGGACATGTGTTAGTTGTGGGGCTTGGCTGGGGGTCTGGGAGCCTCTGGGAGAGGGTCTAGTTCTAATCCTAGCTCTGCCTGAGATGGGGAGCTCAAAAGCAAGAGTGGGCTGGTTTGGGCTCTGAGTCTCTTTGGGAAGAGAAGAAGGCTAGTCCCCAGTGAGGCTGACCACCAACGCTGGGGGACAGTGGCCAGTTTCTTGCCTTCCAGTGAGCTTTAATGGAAAGACTTTCTTGGGCTGACCCTGTGGCTCACTTGGGAGAGTGCGGCGCTGGGAGCGCAGCAGCGCTCCCACCGCGGGTTTGGATCCTATATAGGGATGGCCGGTTCGCTCACTGGCTGAGCGCGGTCACAAAAAAGAACAAAAAAAAAAAAAAAAGAAAAAAAAAAAGAAAGACTTTCTGGACTGAGGCCAGTACCCCACACACCCTGCTGGGTCAACCTGTCCTGGGAATGAGAACAGGTCTAAGTGCACAAAGATTCTACCTCCCAATGTACCCTGGGAGGGGGTGTGACTGTCACGTGCCTTGTACGACACTGAAGCCTCGAGAGGTTTAGTCTCTTGTTCCCAAGTCAACGAAGTGTGGACAGGAGACCCAGAGTCCTTCCCTGTGTCACTCACCTCCCATGGCAGCCCCACCCCCCTGGGGTCCTCAGCCTGTCAACACATGTGAGTGTCCAGCAGGGAAGCAGGACAGTGAGGGCTGCGGAGCTACCCACAGGCTGCCCTTCCTGCCAGCCTGGCAGTGCTGGAGGGATGGGGAGCGCCCGGCGAAGCAGAACCATTAGGGGTGTGTGTTGGATATCCCTGTCTCAAGCCAGGGAGGGGAGCCACTTGCCCTGGATGTGTTCCGAGCAGGTGACAGAGCCACAGACGGAACCCCACAGTGGCCATCAGAGCCCATCTCCTACCATCTCACCACCCAGCTCCCTGGTCAGCACTCAGCAGCTCAGCTTTGACGAGGTTCACCGATGGAGCAATGGGTCACATGGGTACTGAGTTACCTTCTCTGCATCAGGCCCTGGACTGCGTAAGATGTTCAGTGAGGCAGAGCCTCAGCCCTCAGTGGCCAGTCAAGGAGGAATGGGGTATTTTAGGAGGTACAGAGGAGGGACCGGAAACTCAGGGGGTGGGGGGGTGGAATCAGGAGGGCTTCCTGGAGGAGGCCGCTGGAGCTGGACCTGGAAGAGTGAGCTGAAAGGGTGAGGCCGGGAGGGCTTGGGGAGGGGATTGTAACCCTTAGAGCAGCAGTTTCATGCACACGTGTGCAACTGCCTTGCTGTCAGATTCAGAGACTTGGCAGGGCTGGGGCTGCCTGGGAACCTGCACTGAAAGAGCCCAGCGGAGTGTGAGGGGTCTCACTACATGCCAAGAAACACCACCTCCATCTGCACCAGGGCACGTGTCAGCCAAGTGAGGCAGGCATTCTAGCCAGTAGATGCTTCTGGAACATGGTGGCTGGACTCATTATTCCCATCCTCTCATGGATAGTCTGGGGTCAAGGAAAGGGACCCTAGGGACCACGCAACCCCACCCCACCATGGCCCCCTCACCTAACCTACAGCTGCCTGCCTGGTACATTGGGTCACCTCCACCATAGCCTGTCACCTAACCCACAGCTGCCGGCCTGGCACACGGGGACACCCCCACCATGGCCTGTCACCTAACTCAAAGCTGCCGGCCTGGCATGTGGGGACATGGCTGCACCCACCTCCTCCACTGCTCCTCCGTCTCCCAGAACTCGTAGATGACGAAGGTAAAACCGTCCGACAGCCTCACCGCGGCGATGCTGCAGGGATAGAGGCAGGGAGTCTGCGCACGGACGGGAGCAGCCCTCGCCCCTGTGGGCTGCCCGCTGGAACACGGACACACACAAATGCCTCCTCCACCTCCTTCCCTGGCCCTGCCCTGCCCTCGAACGCGCCTTGCCGGGGGGACTCAAGAGTCAGGCTCGGGGATAACCTCGAGCCTGGAAATGTGAGGCTGGCGAAGGCTGGGGACACCAGGGCAGTCTGGGTATGGCGGCCACCTTGTCCCCACAATGGGGGCCTCTGCTTTTCCAATCAGAATATCTCGGAGCCTCCAGGACCAGCCACCAGGTCTGTTTGGAACAAGGCCTGGCCCCTTAGAGTGGCCAGCAGTTATTTGTTGAGCAGATCATAATGAAATGTAATTGTAAAAGGCTTCATATTCATTAAAAAACTTTACCTTTAAAAAACAAAGCATGTTCCTCTTTCATAAGCACTCTCTCATTTAATCCTTAAAACAATCTCTTTAAGTTGGACCTGGCCTGACAGGGGGAAACAGACTGAGGGAGGGTCTTCCCCAGGGGGAGCATCCCACAGGCCAGGCAAGTCCCATGTCACTTCTGAATGACCAGTGTGACCCAGGGCACGTCATTCACCTTGTTTTAAACAGGGCAGATGCTACGTGACTCTTGGAGCTTCAGAGAGGGCAGGAGGACAGGGGGTGTCTCCAGGACCTTGTGGAATGTGGTAGCCCTGGGGGAGCAAGGGCCCCCTCCCAGGCGACATCATTTGGTGTCACTGTCCTGCTCCCATCTGGCCTCTCCTCTGCTCGCTTTCACACACTCAGCAGAACTAACCCTCCAGCCCTCCTTCAGGAGGATTCTGTCACGGGTGAATGTTCCCCTGTATAATTACAGGCAATTCCAGGTTTTGCCACACAGGATGGAAGCAGAGAAACAAGGCCGCTAATCATATCATTAGTTCATTACACTCTGGCCTAAAATTACATGTGGAGCTGCGGGCTCCTAACTTGATGAGCGGACATGGGGCAGAGGCTGGGGACACGTGCTGCCCACTGATCAGATGGAACCTGTGGCCTCTGCCAGATGTGGATAGTGCCGCTTCTGGGTCTTTCTCTCCATCAACAGGCAAAGGTCATCACAAGAAACTTGGCTCATCTGTTTGGTGACTGCAGCGCCATGAAAGCAGTTATGGAGCAGGCAGGCTCAGGGTGCAGTGAGGACACGCAGTCATTCAACAAACAGGCGTGGAGCCCTACTGTACGCCCTGGGGACCGGTGCGCCTGGTCCGCGCCCTGTGAGGAAGGGGCTGCACGGTGGGTGTGTACCAAGCAGCACAACAGGTGGGCCGAGTGATGCGATGAGGGGGCAGAGCTCAGCCTGAAGGGTCAGCACCAGTTGCATGGGGGTGGCTGGGCACCTCGTCTCCCTCCCTCCCAGGCCTGGGCCCCCTTCTCTCTTGCTGCTCACTGCTGTGTGGCCTTAGGCACCGTGTGCACCCAGCAGCCCCAACCCCTGCCCAGCCCCATCCCTGCCAGGAGCTGCAGACTTGTCTTTCAGCACCTTGTCTTCTGCAGCTCAGTAAATGGCACAGTCCTCTGTCAAAACTGTGAAGCCAAGGAAACTGGGAGCCCACCGTGTCTCCTCTCCCACATCTTCCCATTCACTCTCTTAGCAAATCCAGCCAGTGCCACCCACCATGCCAAGGACACCCCATCACCCCCTCCCTGGTGACTGCAGGGTCTCCTCCTGGGTTGCCCAGCCCTTCCTCACACAACGGGGACAGGACTGAGTCTTGCTCCTGTGTATGCATCTCCAGCACGGTCCACTGGCCTGCTGCACTTGGCAGGAATGGGTCCTGCCACCATGCCAGGTCCTCTCCCCCATGTTGCTCTGTTCAGCCGCACTGGCTGCTTTCTTTTTCTCAAACGCTGCCTCCCGCTGCCACCCCAGCTCTCAGCTGCCTCTGCCCTGGACACTCCAGCTTGCGTTGTGCAGGTCAAGCTGCTCATCACGCAGGCCTTGGTGACAGGCGGCTGTGCAGTCAGAGACTCCTCAACCTCGAGCAGCCTCTCCCCAAAGTGCCTTCTCTGGCAAGACCTTGTTTCCTGGCCTCCGCAGCACCTACCACCATCTGGAACCATCTTTGTCTGCCCCTGTCCCACCAAGAATAAATATTTAGCTAGAACAGCCACCTGCCTACCTGGTTCACAGCTGTGTCCCAGGGTCCAGAGCCTGCCCCTAGCAGGCTCCCAGGAAACAAGAGGGTGCAGAACATGAGCTCTCAGGATGGAAAAAAAACCACTGGAGAGGGAGGGAATCGAGGTAGGGAACCGGCACAGAGGCCACGGCTACTGGGCACTGACAGGCAGGCCAGAGGGCTGGCCGTGTAGACAAGAAGGGAGAGAGCCGGGCGGCTGGTGCCCACAGCTCTCTTGGGCCACCACCAGCAGGGCTGTGGTCTTTTGTAGACCCTCAGATGTGGCCACGGCCACCAGCTCAGCTTTGCTGAGGAGCAATACAGGCCTGGGTGCAGGGAAGGGATGGGAGGGGGAGGTCCCAAGGAGCCGCCCAAAGTTTGGAGACACAGGTGGGGGCTGTTGGCCCAGCTACCCCCACCCCCACTGAGGACTCCTCCTGGGTGTCTCAGCACAGACCAGGAGAAAACCTGGTGGCTACTGTTTCTCAGGCATTTCCCTCTGGCCTCACGTCCTCTCCTTTTTCTTCCATCCTTTATAATTTGCTGAGCGCGAGCTACATGCCAGGCCGGGTGCTAGGTGTACGACGACGGCCACAGCAGCAGCTCGCACCGGGGGCACGTGGACAGTGTCTGGTCCGGCCTGAGCCCTTCATATCCCTACTCCACTTATGCTCCCACAACCCCCGCCAGCAGGTCCTGTTGTTGGCCCCACTTTGTAGACGAGTAAGCTGAGGCCAAGGAGATGAAGTCACTTGAAGTGACTTGCGACGCGTGTGCACAGCCGGGAAGAAGCTGAACACAGCTCCCCTAATCACCCTGCTGTACGTTTCCCTGGGGCACGGTCTGTTCTCAGGGCTGAGGCTGGTCCTGCCCCATCTACCACACCAGGCAGAGCCCCCGCCACCATCCACCGTGCTGTGGCTCACTCACTGGAAGCAGGTCCTCGCCCCGGCGGTGCCCCGCAGGTACTGTCGCAGGGAGTCCAGGAACTCGCTCAGCTGCTCGGGGCACACGGCCATCTCCTGCCGGACCAGCTGCAGGTGCTGCCGGGCCAGAGAGTGAGTGCGGTGGGCGCCCCCTCAGCTCCCTGCCAAGCCCTCCCCCAAACCCCACCCAGCCTCCAATGCCTCCCTTCTGAGGGGACAGGACAATTGGGCCAAAATAAAGCCAGACACAACCCCCGCCCCAACACACACATGGTTTTCATTCTCACACATGAAAACTGGCTAAAAAGGACTAGAACTGAGCCAAATGCAGAAAGTAGTCCCCACAAATGGTGAGAAACAGGCAAGGGTGTTTAAAGAGGCCCTATGAATGTCCATTGTGCCTACAAGACATCCAGGTCCCTGAGACCAGCAGAACCAGGCACCAGCAAAGTCCCTTTCTGATTGATTCAGCGTTTTGGCATCACTGTCTTGCCAACTGCTTTGCTCCAGGCAAAACTTCTTTTGATTAGAGTCCCTGGAGCCTCGAAGAACACCTGGGCCAGGGCAGGGTCTGGGGGCCAAGTGTTAGGGCTTCATCTTCCCTGGTGGTGGTTCTGGGCAGGAGGGGTAGGTTAGAGACATAAATCCACCCGGATCTTGACAGTCCTGGCTTAGGCAGAGATGAGGCCATGGGAAAGCAGGGGAAAGAGGGTCTCAGGGAAGGGGTCTCACCATGTTGGTGCCTTCTTCATCTGAGAGGCGCTGCTGCAGGTCAAACCAGAGTGTCTGAAACAATGAAGCACAAAGTGACACTAGAGACACAGGCCACCTCCACCAGAGAGGCCTCCAGGTCCCACCACAGCGACACTAGAGCACTCGGGACCACCACAGAGCTTCAGCACCCCTGCCCTAAGGTGCCAGGGGATCTGGGAACCCCTGGGCTGGTGGGAGCTCCTAGAGGCCAGGCCTCACTGGACAGGGCTCAGTCCACGCTCCATGCACAGTGCTGGCTCAGAGGGAACCCAGGAAGGCAGGGCTGGGGACCAACCACAGGAGGTGGCAGAAAATCCCTTCTGGCCCGGGCATCTCGGGGCACTGGAAGGCACAGAGGCCAAGCCCACCCACTGCAGAGGGCACAAAGGAGACTCTGAGTGTTTTGCTGGGGTGGGAGGTCTCAGGAGAGGCAGGGGTGGGGACTCAAGAAGCCCCAATCCAGGATGCTGCTGTTTTTTGCCTCAGTGGCTGGCAACAGCCCTGAGGTTCCCCATCAACTTACAACTCACCCAAATCACAATCCCTGGCACCTCACGAATGTAATGGTCGGAATGGAGTGATACATTCCTTCTCCCTGGCCTTCCCCAGGTCCTGAGCTAAATGGTTTGCAAATACATCTTACTTAACTTTTCAGACTCCCTGAGGTGGGTACTGCCCCACTGTAAGTCCCTGTAGCAGGAACCATGTCAGCTCTGTGTCATCGGTACCTGGTGTCTACTAGGTACCTGCTGACCACTCACTGATGCTCAACGGTCACTATTTCATAGGAGACAACCCTGGGCTCCGAAGGTCACAAAAGCTGGTTAAGTGTCACAGCCTGGGTTTGGACCGAGTATCTCTCCCCACCTGACACAAAGAATCATGATTCTTCTTCCTTTCACTGGTGCACCGCGACAATCGCCACCTCTGTGCCTATCCCTGTCCATCCTGCATGAGGACAGACTGCAATCTCATGAGCACACGTGTGAGGCCTATCAGCTGGCTGTCAAGGAAAACAGCGGCAGGTGAGCAGGCTGTGGTGTGCAATCCCACCTTACAAGTCTCAGTGTCTGAAGAAAGGGCGCTGTAGGGGCCGATCCTGGAGAGGGTACTGACTTCTCCCGGACGCGTTACGCGAACGTGCTTTAAGTGCTGACGGTGTGCCTGGCAGGAGCGTCTGTCTCCATCGTTTCACAATCGTGTATGTGGGTTCCCCGAGAGCAGAGGCACGGGTCTGCCCCACCGCTCTCCAGCCTCGCCGCCCCAGCGCCTCCATCCTCCCAGCCCAGGCAGAGCCCGGAAGCGGCTCCGGTTGGCCCGCGAAAGGGCGGGGCCGGAGCCAGGCCCGGATTGGCTCCTGCTCGCGGCCTGGGCCAATCAGAGGCCGGGGACGAGGGCCCCGACCCGTCTCCAGGACGCCCAGGTGCTCCTCGGTTACCAGCCAGCCTGGTTGTTAGGGCGACCGGGCGCTAAAAATAAGCTGCAAAGAGCCTCCCTCCCGAGGCGCCTGCCGAGTTGTTATGACAACTGGGCCGCAGGGTCCCGCCGAGCCGCTCTCACCCCGACAGTCGGCTTCAAGGGGGAGCGATCCCACCCCGGCCTCCGCACTGCAGGGGGCGCGCCTGCCTCCTGCCTCGGACTTCCCTCCAAGTGACAGACTGTGCGTCCCTCCCGGTGGGGAGCCCCTCGAATCCCTCCCCCTGCGACCCTCAAACCCAGCAAAGCAGCAATGCCCTTAGCAAACGATGTTAAAAAAATACAGAAAAGTAGAGGAAATGTGAAATCACCTCTATGCTAGGGCTCTGAGACACCTGTTATCCTGGTTTATGTAGGTGTGTGGGTGTGGTGCGTGCATGTGTACAGGTTTTGGTAGTGGAATGACTGATAATAATTGCTAACATTGCTAATATTAAATGCTAACTATGACCAGGGGCTCTGTGCTAAGCCATAAGGCATCATTTTATTTCATCTGAACAACGCCCCTGTGAGAGGTAACATTCTGCTGATTATTTTCTCTTTCATCAGAGGAGGAATCTGAGGCTCAGAGAATGTAAGTCACTGGCCCAAGGCACACAGCTGTTAAGCAGTACAGCCAGAGTTGGGATGTTGACAGTCTGATACCTGAGCCCATGCAGCTGGTAAGCCCTAAGGCACACTGTTTTCTTTCCTCCACCAAATGGTCATGTTGTGAGTACTCTACCGAGTCACAAAACATTCTCTGAAAACGTGATTGTGTAAAGGTTGTGTCCTTTGCTATTACTGTGGATGGGCCACATCATCTCCTTGTTTCTAAGCTGTCCTGAATCATCACAGTGTCTCATTCATCCATGTGCCACTTCCTGCTCCCACCTGCTTAGGCCACCCCTGCCTTAGAGCAAAGTCTCCTTCAAAGTTGAAGTTACATCCCTTGCAGCAGGGACCCTGTTGGCTACTCTCTGCTCCTGGAGACGTCCCTCTTGGCCACTCACTCACCCTCCCAACAGCCCCCTTTTACCAGGGGCCTCTCCTTAGGCCTGTACAACACACATATTCCCCAGGGTCTGAGCCTTAGTTGAGTTCTCCATTGCCACACCCCACCTGGTGATGGGGGTCTTTTCCATGGCCCCTGTCCCCTCTGCAGCCCTGACTTCTGTCCTGAAGTCCAGGCCTAACTGCACGCCCCAGGGGCTGGGAAGAGAGGAGGGATCACAGTGGGCACGTGGCTGGGGCTTACCCTGTTCTCCAGCCTCCCAATCAGCTCTGCCAACCGGCTGACCTGGGCTTCCAGGCCCTCCTCCTTTGGGTCCGAGGTGGCTGAGAAGGAGAAACAGACACCCTGATGGTGGGAGGGACAGGGCCAGGCCTGAGGGGGAAGGGAACACCCAGACTGATCCTACCCCCGGTCACTGTCACAGCCAGGGCACTCTCAGAATTCCTCCAAAGCCCCGGCCACTGCCCCGACCTCTGGCCACTGCTCTCTCACCAGACAGAGGGCTCCTCCCTTGGTCCGTGGCTGTGAGCTTCTGGTTGGGGGTGTAAGGCAGACTGGGGCTTCCATACCAGGTCTCCACCATGCCGTGGCTGGGTTTGCTGTGGTTCTGTCTGCAGTTTGAGAGGGGGAAACACACAGACTACGGTGTTGGCTGCAGGGCCCTGACACTTGCAGCAGCTTCAGCAGGCATTTGTGTAGCGCTGGCTGTGGGCTGAGATGTGCCCAGTGTTCGCCCTGGGGAACCTCACCCCTGTGAGGTGGGCATTACCGCTTTTGCTTTCACGGAGGTGGAAATGAGGCCCATAAAGCAGGTGACTCAGTCAATGCCTTGCCCCAGCCAGAACTTGAACTCAGCTCCATTCTAGGACCCCATGCCCAGGCCCTGTTCCTGAGAGATTCAGGTGCAGGGCTGGAGTGAGGCTAAGCCAGGAGCCTACCCTATCCCAACAGTTCACAGCCTCCTGGGCAACCGCTGAGCCCATGCTGTGAAGATACCAAGTCCCCGTCCTTCCCCACCTCACTGGAAGCCAGTTTGGTGTTTGGTGCCCTCTGGGGTGGGTGACCTGGGTTTGTACCAGCAATCTGCCACCCCCCCAAAAGGAACCCTAAGAGACAGTTGGGGACATAACAGGACAGAAAGCTGTGATCAGCCAGGCCCTAGAGAGAGGGGCCAGGCCCCACCTCCTGGCCCTGAACCCTCTACTGAGTTCCAACACACGCTGGTGAGCACAGCCCCCACGCACCCTGACAGACACAGCTAGCCAGGGAGGTGCATACACCCTACTCCCTGAGCACTGTGCCTGGCACATAGGGACTCAACAAATGCATGGTGAATATCCAAACCCTCCCGTGCAAAGGGATGCTGGAAAACTCACCACATACAAATACACAAACACACACAGTGCCCCTGTGCATGGCTGACGTGCCCCTCTCAACACTACCCCCTCCTTCTTTGAGCATTGTTGCCTCGGTGCATTCTGGAATTTGTCTCCTATGAACCTTGAAAGCTCAGCAAGGCTCTCCCATGTGCTGAAGGGGCAAACCCAACTCCCCGGGGTGGCAGGTGTTGAACCAGCGGCTTCTGACTGGAACACGACATCCTGGAGGCTGCTCTGGGGCCGGTAAACAGAACAGATGGCCCTGGGGACCCACGGCCAGGAGCCAAAATAGCTGGGACTTAAGGTGGTCTGAGGTGGGGGCATGTGGAACAGGTGTATCTCCCCATCATGACATGCCATCCCTTCCACCAATGTCCCAATTCGGGGTGGCAGGTATAACCATCACCATGTCATAGGGCAGGAAATCACTGATGAAAATCACGCAGCAATACTATCTATTCTGTGGCAGGATAAAAACGGCAAGGTTTTCACCAAGATAGTGACAAAACACAAAGGAAATGTGTCAGCTTCCAGAGTGGTGGCTGTTAACTTTGGGGACCCTCAGAATCACATGACTGACCACAGATGTAGAGTCCTGGGCTCATCTCCCAGGGATTCTAACCAGTGGGTGTGGCCTGGGACCCAAGACTCTGCATTTTAAGTTTTCCCGGTGATTAGGCCGCAGGCACTCAGAGCAAACATACTTTGGGAACAGCATCATGAAGTGGCCTTCACAATCTTACCTGAATGGGACCTGCCCTCACCAAACAAAAGACACATACTCAAACCCCCAACCCACAGCAAGCCAGCATCCTGGCTGGGCTGGCCTCTCTGCCTGGGAAACTCAAGGCTGTGTCCAGAGGAAGTCAAGGCTCCACAGAGCTTGGGCGCGGACACGTGGCTGTTGCTCTGTATTTTCTCTACTCAGCCTTTGTGCCAGGCACACAGACTGTTCTGGGAGGAGCTGGGCGGAGAGGAGTCTTGGGACAGCAAATGGTACTGGTGGGCTGGGGGGAGAGGACTGCTCCTCTCTAGACCCCAGGTCACAGCCTCAACACAGCATTGCCGCCCACGCGGGATCTCGGGATTTTCTGTGGTTATGGGCACATGAGCGAGGCCTTACATAACACTGAGTACACCATGAGAAAACCACTCCATTTTCACTCTTTCAAGCCTCCCGAGAAAGTCTCAATTTGGTGCTACCCTGTCTTCAATGTCTCTCTCAGATCTCCCAGCCTCTCTTAACAGAGAGGGAGCAAACTTAGGCTACTTCTTTGTTGGTTACTCCATTGATGGCACGTGAGACTCATTTTCCAAGTAACCACACACTGTTTCTTCAATTTATTTCCAGTTGTAAAAACTGGGCCCAGCAATAGAACAGTTCCACCTAAACAAGTGGTATGGGGATGTGGTAAAATTGATTAGTCTGGGAAATAGTGCCTTATGGTATGAAGGCATGCACGTACCATATGTACACCAGGCATTCTCCTGAGCACGTACTTTCTCATTCAATCCTACAGTGACTGGGCGGTTAGGTATATAATTGTCCCCACATTACAGTTGGCAAAATGGAGGCCCAGAGAGGTACAGCAACTTTCCCAAGGTCACCCAGCTCCTAGGTAAACAAACACCCCAGTAAGCAGCAGGCTGTGTGCGTATGTGTCGGCATGCCCCTGGAGACCTTGCAAGGCCCCATCACGCACCGGATCTGGCTGGTCTGCTCCTCGATGGCCTCCACTGCACTCTCCACGGAGCTCAGCAGCGATTGGATCTGATTGGCTGTCTCCTTCAGGAGGAAGCGGGTCACAAACCGGTCCACGTTGCTCCCGCCCTCGTATACCTGTGGAGAGTCGGGAAGGGCCCCAAGGACAAAGGTTGCGAGGGAATTTGGATGTGGGGTCTAGCACAGAAGTTATGGGGAGCACCTGGGGTCAGTGTCTCTGCCTTGCAGTGGGAAGAGGGGACCCCACTGCTCCCTGCATCTGGGAGGCTACAGAATCTCCAGGCAGGGGCTATGGAATCAGAGACGAGGCCTGAGTATTGGCTTCACCACTTACCAGCTCGGTGACCCTGAGCATGATGGTCACTGTAGTGTCTATCTTACAAGGCTGCAGTGAGGACTAAATGACAAAATGTATATACAATGCTCAGCATAGTATCTGTCACATAGTAAATACTCAGTAAACAGCAGCTGCTTTGATAAAGACAGTGATGGTGATGGTGGTGATGGCGGTTATGGTGGTGGTGGCGGTGGTGATGGTGGGGATGATGGTGGTGGTGGCGGTGGCAGTGGTGGTGGTGGTGGTGATGGTGATGGTGGTGATGGTGGTGAAGGTGACGAAGATGGTGATAGTGGTGATGGTGATTGTGTTGATGACGGTGGTGGTGGTGGTGGTGATGATGGTGATGGTGATTGTGTTGGTAATGGTGATGGTGGTGGTGGTGGTGATCGTGATGGTGGTGGTGGTGGTGGTGATGGTGGTGATTATGGTGATGACAATGGTGGTGGTGGTGGTGATGGTGGTGGTGGTGATGGTGGTGGTCATGATGGTGGTGGTCGTGATGGTGGTGGTGGTCGTGATGGTGATGGTGGTGGTGATGATGGTGGTGGTGATGGTGGTGGTGATGATGGTGGTGATGGTGATGATGTTGATGGTGGTGATGATGGTGGTGTTGGTGATGGTGGTGGTGGTGGTGGTGATCGTGATGGTGGTGATGGTGATGATGTTGATGGTGGTGATGATGGTGGTGTTGGTGATGGTGGTGGTGGTGGTGGTGATCATGATGGTGGTGATGATGGTGATGGTGGTGGTGGTAGTGATGGTGGTGATGGGGGTAATGGTGGCGATGGCAGCAGCAGTGCTGTTTTTATTGTTGTAACAGGGATAAAATACTAGGGAAGACGAATTCATAACCTCCTCTCCCTCCTTCTTCCTCCAAGGAGAATTCTTGGGTGCCTGGGTCTCCATGCTGCTAACTCAGTGAAATAACAGAAGAGAATCAAAAGCAGCCAAGTGGGTTAAACTGGCTTCCCCAAGAAAGCGCCTGAGGCTCAGCACTCAGAGGGAGGCAACAGAGGAGCAGGGAGGGACTGAAAGAGGGAGGCTTTGCAGATGCTCTGAGGAGGGGAACTGTGGGGAAAGATGGATAAAGAGGGTTTTCATCTAGTTTTGCACTGTGGTATGAGATAGAATTTCCTTTGTCAGGAGACCTCAAGAAAGGCTGAGTTTCTCAAGGCTTTTGGACCAGTTGAGATTCTTTGGACTGCAAAAGGCTTTACAGAGGAAGGGAGAAGGCTCTGTCTTATCCAGGTCACTCAAGAATGAGATGACAAAATGATGCCACGTTGGGGGATTCCAGGTCTCTCACACCCTGTGCTGTTCTTCAAGCTGCCTCCAAGACCCCGCCTTCCTGAGCCATCGGCTCCGGGCACCTTGGAATTCTGCCCGGTCCCTGGCAAGGCAAGGAAAACAGGGCTCTGAAGGAAAGCAAATTAAACCATCCATCACTCTGACTGGGAATTAATTAGCAATAACTGCACAATGGGATACATGGCTGAGAGACAGAGAGACCGAGAAACAGAGATGGGGGTGGGAGCAGGGGTACATGGAGAAGGTGTGGAAGTGGATGTCCTGTGCCAACAGCCAGGCCAGAGCCCGCTGCAGACAGGCCCTGGTGGAGAATGAACCTGTGGCAGAAAGTATGTCAGGTTCTGGTAGCCTGATGTATTGCAATGATCAATTATCCTTCCCAGCAGACAGTTGAAACACACGATCCAGTGATCAGTGGACTCTGGACAAATGAATGGCCAAAAACGAACAGGAAGACAACTTGGTAAAAAATCTAAACACAAAGAAAAAGACTGCTAGAAGTGACCAAGCAGAAAAACGAGGTGAAGTGTCTTAAGAGCACCCAACCAGTAACTGGGGATGCAGACAGGGGATTGATAAATATTACTGGTGAGCTGGATTCTAAAAAAGACAAGTTATTTTCAAGGGAGTAAAAATGAAGCTTTTACGGATTTCTCTTCTGCCACAATTGATGCCTCATCCAAGAGACCAGCTCTATAGGTTCCAGAGGGGAAGGATCAGACCTAGAAACCTTGTATCCAGTGGACAAGTAACTTATTTGCAGGGCAACAGGGAGATTTTCAGAAATCAGCAAATCTCTGAAATTTTACCAGATGAGCACCCTTTCTGCAAAGAATGCTTAAGAATTTTTCCTAAATCATCTAGGCTTGAATTAGAGAAAGAATTACTGAATAGAGAAGTTGTGAAAAGAAGACATAATGGTGACCGCTCAAATTAAACATTAAGGTTACAAAGGCAAATTCCTTTTATTTCTAGAGGGAATAGGAAGTGTCTTTTATTAGCTAAGTATAAAAACAGAATTAAGAATGTTAACTTTTTTTCATTAAAAATCACTAGTAAAATGAAAACTAGGATTTTTACCTTCCAATCACATTCAACAATATAAACACAGAGACCATCAAAAGGTAAAAACATGTAAAGACGTGGTCCCAGATTGGATTAAATCAGATCCAACCAGAAACACACCTAAACCAAAGCAGCACAAAGGATTTACAAGAAAAGCCTGTGCAAAGATTCTGTGACCAAATTTGATCAAAAGAACAGGACAAGTTGCAATAACACTATCAAGTTAGAATTTAAATGAGGAAGTATTACACAAGCTGAGACGGGTCAGAATATAATGAATGACAAAAGGGGTGGACAAAACAAGGACATGATATTTTTAAATCTTCAAGCACTAAGAGAGGATATTGCTACAGACACAGCTATGGGGGACTTGATGGATGCAGCCATGTTTTATAAAGCAATTTTGCTATATGTCAAGAGCTTTAAACTGCTTGTATTTTTTAACCCAGTAATTCCCCAATTCTGATAATCTAACCTTAAGAAACAGTGCAAAGCATAGACAAATATGTAAGTTCCAGGGTATTAATTACAGAATTATTCATAATATCAAAAACCTGGAAATAACTAATACGCCCAACAAGAGAGGAAAAATAAGTAAATTTAAATAAGAATATTTAAAATGATGCTCTTGTACAGTTTTAACATGAAAAAAGTTTTAAAATATTAGGTAATAAAGCAGAAAATAATTTTATGTACATGGTATGATATGAAAAATATGAAAGAAACACACATGGAAAAAAGCACAAAGGTAAACTAAAATGTTAACAGTGGTTAGGGGTAGTGAGAATTAGAAGTGATTTGAAATTTTTCTTTCTACGTTTCTCTACTTCCTAAATTTTGCAAATCAAATATGTATGATTTATATAGTAAAAATATTATAACAAAAGTACACACATGAAACAACATAGCTAATAGTATAAAAAGTAAAGCTGTTAGAAATACAAAGCTTATTAAATGCCAAAACACAATTTAGTGTAAGAAATTAGCTCACCATGGTCCCACAGGACAGATAAATTTGACAATAGTAAACAGGGATGCAGAGGGCATTGTCAGGAAAAATTGTGAAAGTCTTTGAAGTGGGCAAAAAGGATTCCTGGGTTTCTCATCTAGTATACTTTCCTGTATTATCTAAGTCTTTCCTTGTTTTAGAGCTACTGTTAAAAGTCTTAAGATGCAGAAAATTTATAATAATTTAAACAATTCTCATCCACAGAAACGCAAATGAATTTTGTCTAGCAGAATGCAACTGATTGATGCCCTGTGGATAGTGACCAGTTTTGCATTTATTCACAAATTCATCTCAGACTTCCTACTTGCCACATATACATATATATGCCTGTGTTCTCTGAATTCTCCTTTGAGCCCATTGTAACATCTTACTGATTCTCACATTAATTAATGAGTTAAAGAAAATATTTGTCATGTCCATTTAACATTTGTAGAAGAAACACAATTCACCTTTTAAAAAAGTTGTCTTTTAATAGCATGTATTTTATAACAAAGCAAGGATAGCTATTTTCAAATCTGATATTCTGCAAGCAAAAGCCACATCTTCTCAAGCACCCATGAGATAGTTATTAAAAACAAATAAGATGTTATATAATGAAGATATCTCAATACATTAGAAAAATAGAGTAGAAACCTCACCGGTCCCTCAATGTTATCGTAACACAATGAAATGAGAAATAAATGAGAACATAAGAGACTATTCAGAGAACTGTGAGAGTGAAAATATTACACATTAAGATGTATGGTTGCCGTGAAAATATCATTCATAGGTAAATTTTTAAAATTTCAAACTTTGTTATCAAAAAAAATTTAAGCATTCCATTTCACACATGAAAAAGAACAGCAAACAACAACAAAAACAAGGAAATGTTGGAAAGAAATAATAATGAGGAACGAAAAATAAATTAGGAAACATCATGAAATTTAAATAAATGTGTCAGAGGCTGGTTATTAGAAACTGCTAATTAAAGTGGGCATACTGTCAAATATAAGGTTTTAAAATGTAGGAAAACAGGATCAAATTTAAAATGAGACCTGATCTATAACAGCAGATATTTTATTGACCTTAATCTGTATTAGGTGCCTGTTTTGTGTCAAACAATGTTTGAGAGTTTTAAAAATAATCTTAAGAACGTACTACGCATAACTGATCATAAAACCGAACATGTCCAGGACAGTTTTGTTTAAAAATATACTAAAATGGACACAAAAAGTAAAAAACTTGACTAAAACCTTGGTTGACCTTAAAATAACTTAAAATAATATCCTCCCCTCTCTCAAGCCTTAGCCCAAGAGTTATGGATAAATTCTTCCTATTTTTGAATAGAAAAATAATTGCATGTTAGAGAAGCTGATTCACATACAGAAAACAATCAAAACCACCTCACAATTCATTCCCAAACTATCATCTGATCTCAGTTCCCACTGGAGACAGAGATAAAATGCTCAGCTAGTGACAAGGACTTGGCAATGTGATAAAAGAATAATGTGCCAATTTGGATTGATGACAGGGAGCTGAGGATTGATTGTTCAATATGAGAGAATCTAAAAATAGAATCCACCCCGTCAATACCTTAGGAAAAGTCATATCATCATTTAAAAATACCAAAAAGGCATTTGAAAAAATTCACTCCCATCTCCTAAGACATAATTTAACAAAGGGAATGCAAAAACATTTCTTCAACATGCCAAAGAAGATTCTAACATAAGAGCTGGTGTTAATATTATAATTAGTGAAGAAACACTAGAGAGATGCACTTGGAAACCAGAAGCAAAACAAGAATGCCTGGTCTGGTGTCATCATGGTGTTTTAGAATCTGGTGAAAGTGCAACAGGACATAACAGTGAAACAGAGAAGCACATGTCAGAAGTGCAGATAACCATACTAATAACAGATGCCGCAATGCATCTCGACAAAAGCAAAGAAGTCGACTAAAATCAATGGATACAAGAAAAGCATTTAGAATAAAAATCAATTAGCTGCATTTCTACAAAGAAACACCAGTTAGCAAATATGCAAGAAAAAGAAATCCCAATCACCTCTGCAATGACCTGCCACTAAAAACTCACCAAAGACCACCCCTGACCTCATCTGTGTATGACTTCTGGGAGCAAAATCTGTAAAGCTGGTCTAAGTTGTACTGGTAGACATTAAGGTCCTTTCCTTGATGGAGAACTACATCATGTTGCTGAACAGCGTGACCAAAGACAGAGGAGCAAGTCGGATGTTATCAACGCCTTGCAACAACATTGCTAGGAAGTGGCCCCATTGCTAGATGAGAAAGCCTGGGTCCAAGGAGGTGGTTTCAATCGCCCTGTCGCCCATGGGTGTATGGGGAGTGGAGCTGGGATTGGCTCCTTTGTCTGGGTGACTCTGAAGTCTAGGAACTTTCCATACTCCTTTCTAATCCACCACCCACCTTGATATGTCAGGATATCAAACAACGGAAAGACAAACAATTATAGGGAGTCAGTCTTATACTGTATTAAAACATACTTTAAAACAACAACTCAAAACAGTATGACATCAGGACACAAATGGAAATGTGGATTAGGCCCAGCTATGTTTGGATATATGGGAAGAAAGGGATTCCCCAACATGTGGTAGGCAGTAACTGAGTAGCATTGGAAAAACATACAAAATTGGTTTTAACCTATGCCTCGGCATACAATAGGAGCCTAATGATAAGAACTAGTACTTGCCTTTGTTCTGTGCCAGGCCCTGTGCTAAGCAGCTTAGAGGCCTTACTTCTCTCAAGGACTCTATAAAGTAGACACTCCCATTTCACAGCTGGAGAAACTGAGGCTCAGAAAGAGAAATCACCAGCTTGGTCCTTCAGCCAGGTCTGGCTGACTTTATCAGCTGAGCTCCCTGGCCTCAGCCAGCAGATGGGGCTGGCCTCTTCTGAGCTCCCGCAGGGCATCAACACAGAGGAGGAGGTGACAGGACCATGGGCAGAGACTTGCAGGCCACATCGGGTCCCTCTCTCCAGAACATGCAGCCCCTTCCCAATATTCCTGACAGTTCCATTGCTCAGCTCATGTCTCCCTGCCTCCCCAGACTCTCATATGATAAATCCCTTGGTCAAGTTCAGAAGCATGCCCCCCCACCCCCACCGCCCCTGCTTCCAGCATCCTAGGCCTGCTGCAGAGGGCATGGGTTCATCAGGTGTAATGCCTGCCCAAGGACCCTTCAGGGCTTAGAGTGACGGGTGCCACCCTTCCTAGGACTCCATCCCAAGATCAGGCCTGATGCTGAGAAAGAGCCTCATGTTCCAAACCAGAGGTCGAATGGACAGGGCCATTCGCCAAGCCACTCCGCTCACTTCACAGCTGACCTCAGCTCCTTCGAGACACCCCAAGCAAAGCCCAGCCCCGAGCCAAGCCCACCCAGCAGCTGTCATTGTAAACCCAGGCACCCTTGGGTGAGGATGCCCGGGAAAATCTGGAACCAAACCAGCACTAAGGCCCTGGACCCCCGGGGCCACCCACACCCGCTGACCTTCTTGGTGTAGCCCATGGCCTTCAGGACAGAGTGGTTCAAGGTCTCCAGGGAGGCCAAGACATCTTCATAGTCCCCCATGTGGTCTACAAAGTAATCTGGGGGAAGGAAGGCAAAGGTCAGGGGTCACAGGGGATTCTGTCCCTCTTACCAGGCCCCCCACCAATCCTGCCCATGCCCCTCACTGCCTCTCCCCTCCTTTGGGCCCTTCTTCCCCCAATCCCCCTCCCACACCCGCATCTTGGTTCCTGCACAGCCAGGCACCTACCGCACAGCTCTTTTGTGTCCACATGGCTGCAGAGAGAGAAAGAGAGAAAGAGAGAGAGAGTGAGTGTCAGGCCTGTCCATGCCCCTCCAAAGTGTGCACGCCCTGTGCACTCTGCAATCCTCACTGCGCCCCTCTTTTCATCCTATGCTGAACTGGCACCATGAGCCCCACTTTACAGATGAGGGAGCAGCAGGTAAATGACCCCCCCATGCTACCCACTCCATTTCTGTTTTCTTTCCCAAAGTCTCCTGACCACATCATGAACAGATAGGAACAAGGGTGGGGCTGCGCCATGGAAAGGGGAGAGAAAGGATGGAGGGCAGGACTATTACAGGCTATTGACAAAACTCATCATCTGACCCACCCCAGGCATCCTTGCCTGCTGGGTCCTGGGGTCTCCGGGCCTCTGGCACAGCCCTCCTCGTCTCATCCTAGCCCCTGGGTCCCACACCCACACCCTCCTTCCTACAGCACGGAGCAGGATCCTGCCCTTTCTCGGGCATGAGAACGCTACTCCCGGTGGTGAGGGTGCACACACCAGCCTCGAGAACAAGATGCCACGGCGGAGCTTACAGAGGCGTACCCTCAGTCAAGGGCCCTGTGTGTCCGGGCAGGTCCTGATAACCCTCCCCTCTCTGGGCCCAGTTCCCTCATGTGATAGAGGAGGAGGCTGGCTGAGGATAGTGTGCTTGTGGAATCCAGGTTCAACGAGATGCTTCTAGATAAAAGGCTTCTGTGACCAAATAAATCTGGGCTCAGACGATGCCAGTGCTCGTCTTCTGCTCATTCAGAGTTCTGACAAGTCCTGCAGAAAAGAAGCCTGCAATTTTGTTTAAACTTGCATTTCACAAATCTTTCTGATTCATGTCAATTGTTTTGGCAGAAAGTCTATTTAGCATACAAGGAGCTGATGTTGTAGCTCACACACCGTGGAAGGCTGAAGAGCAGGTTGAAAGAGTTTTGACCTTCCATAATAGTTAGTCTGCCCTAAACCCCACTCACCCCCATTTACTCTCGTGGTTAAACTCTCAAACCAGTGCCTCTTTCTCTCTCCCCTCTTCCCCCACCTTCCTGCTGGCCCAACACAAAAGCACTGAATGAGAATGAATAAATCAGTGGGCACCTGCCTAGACCCCTTCAAAGCTCCCCAGGAGGCTGCAGGAATAGCTCAGAAACCTCCATCTGGCTCCAGAAACAAAGCCCTCCACTCTTGAGTCTGCAGCCTGAAGCCATTTCTTTAAAGTAACCTTTCCCAGTCAGGAATACCGACTCTATCTGCCCCAATCTGGTCCCCAGCCAATGCCTCTCAGGAAACTCTCTGCCTCAACCTCTGGTCCAGGCCACCATGATACCAGGTCCCTTGCAAATTAGCTTTCTGGTATTTCCTTGTCCAGACCATCTCTAGCCAGTCTCAGGGGATCCCAATTTATCAAATTGCTCCAAGCAGCCCCCGGGGAACTCCGGTCCTTATCACCTGAGTGGGCCTGAAGATGATGACCAGGTAGGGGCTCTGATCTCACCTAAATGGGGATGAGGAGGGGGCTCAGGCTTCATCCTGTCTGGGGAATCCCAAGGAAAGGGTGAGATGGAGTTAAGGTTGGCAAACGGTCAAGGGTAAATTTGAGTAGGGTGTGCACTTGATTTACAGATGGGTTGGAGACAGATATGGCTGATTCTGAGATGCAGGTTGGGTTATGACTGGGTTGGAGAAAAGGTTTAATTAGGTCCAAGGGTAGGAAGTAGGGTGAGGGTTAGAGTTAGGATTAGTAGATTTAGTACGTGGTTCCATTTTGGTTTAAAATGGGCATTAGTGTTAAGGTGAGGCTCAACCCCTCAGTTACCGTTGGGATCGGGAGAAAGCACAAGGTGTTAGGGTTGGGGTCGGAGTCTGACTGGGTGGAGTGAGCAGAAGGATGAAATCATTGCCAAATTCCCATTTTTGTTATCCTGTGTATCCTGTGCAGAATCGGGGTTCTCTCCTTGCTTAGCCATGTGTGCTCAGAAAAGACAAACTTGCGATAGTAGCCAGTGCAATATCAATTTGCCCACTCCCCAACACATGAGGGGCAGTGAAGGCCAAACAGAGCTGACTTTTGGATTAGCAAGTTTGGGAATCTTCAGGTCTCCTGCCCCCTGCTCCTAGATCAGAAGGAGGATGCCTCCCTCACAGGACCCCCCGCACCCCTGCTCTGACAACCAGGACTTGGGCTCACTTGGTGTTGTCGGAGTCAATTGCGTGGAAGAGATCCTCGAGTTCTTTCTCATTGAGGACACCATCTGCAAAGAAGAGCTGGAATTCCTCCAAGGACAGCTTCCCATCATCTGCGAGGAAGGAAGAAGAGAGAGGCCAGTGCATACACAGCCCCCAAATCCGGGCAATTCCCCAGCAAACAGATAAACACAGATAATCTCTTTTCACTTAGCCAATTCCCAAACTAAACTCCAATCTCTGCCCACCTAGCTAATTCCCATATTAACCAGTAAAGTCCAGTCCACAGAGCATCACTGACTCATCCAGCTAATCCCCAAACCAACAGACAAGTGCCTATTTACAGATAATCCCCAAATCAAACAAAGAACACACCAGCTAGGTTACGGGGACTCACTATGTACCAGACATTTTACGTGCATTCAACAAATTTAGAGTATCTGCTCCCTGCCAGGCAATCTTCTCTCATTCAATTCAGAAAAGCACTTGGAGGTAGGTGCTATTTAAGGGAGCTCAATTTTGGTCATGTGCCCAATGTAACACCACTGGTAAGAGGTAGATCCAAAGCCAGGCAGCCTGGTGAACCACCTCACTCTATTGCTTCCGAATGCCCACGTCTCCCCACATTGAAATCACTCCAACCCCAGAACCTAAGTCCTGACCCTGGGAGTGGGAACAACTTCTCTCTCCTCTGCCTCACCTGTACAGCAAACTCCAGGCCTTTCCCTGAGGCGGCTTTTGTGTGGTCAGACATAAGACACCTGCCAAGGGTTGGCATGGAGTTCTTACTGTCACCTTGTCTCCCAGGCCACAGATGCAGCCATCAAGATGCCCAGCACTGCCCAGGCCTCCATCCAGGCTGGAGGCTGTGGTTCTGGGATGCTGAGGGGGACCCCACAACTGAGCCATGCCCCCTGTTCCTCTTGCTCCTGTCCCTCGGTCTCACCCTCTTCTCTCTCCATCTGCGATTGCTCTGGGCACCAGTATCGCTGGGGGCACTTTGGGCCCTACTAGGAAGGTCTTCTGCGTTCGGGTCAGATTGGGCTACTGAGGGAGGTGGCTCGAGCAGATCAGTGACTCCAGGAAAAGCAGTCCCCAAGCTTCTACCCTCAGCTTCTCCCACCTGGACAAACCTGCTGAGCAAACTCCAGCAAGCCAACCCCCACCCCCACTCCCGTCCTGCAGCCACCACCCTGTCCCCAAGGATCTAAGAAAATCACACATGCTCCACCTGAAGGGAAACTATGTCTGTGAGAAGCAGTGGAGGTCAGGGAGAAGGGTTAACCCATGACAGCATCTCCTGGCCCCACCCTTTCTACATGGACCCCTTCCTTTACTTCCAGAGAGTCTGCAATCATGGCCAGGTGCTTGGGACAGGGACCCCCGCGAGTCCACGTGGCACTTTCATGCGGATTAAAAAGAGATGTGCCTTCCTGCAGTGGGGGCAATGGAGCCCAGCGTCAGGGCACGTGGGCAGGGAGTGGAATGCAGCCTGGATTTGGGGCCTTCCATTCCCTCATGTGTGTATCCTAGTGCAGGGCACAACCCACCCAACCACACACGCCAGACCTATATGGCTTCAGACCGAAAGCCATTAAACTTTAAAGGCTCTAGTGCTTCTGTCTCTACTCCCAGCAGCTCTGCCCAGGTTCAAAGTAAGGAAAGAGTACAAGCTCAGGAGAGCGGGGTTCTCAGACCTGGCTGTGGTTTCACCCCACATGATTTCTCTCTGGACCCATCAGGCATGAAGTGGCAGGGGCTGGGAGAGAGAGAATATGAACGTGGGTGTGCATGGGTGGCTAGGGCAACATCCCGATATAACTCCGACATCCTGGCCCAAGTTTCAAGGTAACGGAGAGAGCATTGCAACTTTCAAAAACAAGACCAAAAAAAAAAAAAAAAACCACCAAAGCAACCCCACATACATAAACAAAAGACTCCAAAACCAACCATGAAAATCCACAAAATCAGCTGTGAGATACATGAAATCCAAGTTTTGCCTCTGTATTCTGGGACACAGGAGACTTCTTAAGTTTCTCTGGCAAGACTGAAGATAAAAACCAGGAGTCCCATCACAGAATAGCAATCAATACATGGGGCTCTTTCCATGTGATCACTCCTTTAGTCTTCGTAACACCCATGATGTTGGTAGTACTATCACCCATATTTTACAGAAGGGTAAACTGAGGCACAGAGCCATTAGGAGACTTGCCCCGGTCCTACAGTGGAGTTTGAATCGGGCCATCTGACTCCTGAGTCCAACCCAGCACATCCCGCCCCCACCCGTTTTGGTGAGGGACAGGGAATCCCAGCCCGCCCCACCCCCCAGCCTCTCTCTGGCTGCCTCCATCTCCTCTGCCTGTCTAGGCACCTCAGTCCCCTCTGCACCCAGGGACAATAGGCAGAGAGGCCCACTAGGTCCCCTCATCACAAAGCCTTCTCAGCTGACATTTACCCTGAATGTCCCACCACAGGCCTAATGAACTCATATTGGCTAATGAGAGAAAAACATCCCCTGCCCAGGCCTCTGGTCCAATTAGAGGAGCCAAGTGGCCCTGGCACCTCCACTTCCGGCAGAGACCCGAGTGGGGCATTTGCAGGTGTCTGTGCTAATTAGCACGAGCTCAGCCTGTCACTGTGACCTTTCAAATGCCAAGAGCCTGTTATCATCCCTGTCCCTGGAGAGAAACACTGTCTGCACCCCTCTGCCAGCTGCCACATGCCGCCCTTCTGGGCTTATACACCAGGCTGCCAGGCCAGCCCCTCGCTCTAACATCCCCCTCAGGACTGCACGTCCCGTGTCCACCACAGCCTCCACAATGGGATAGGCCCGAGCTTTTGCTCTGTAATCTCTATAGCTGCAACCCGCAGCCTGGGGCCCAGTTTGAGACCACACTCGCATCTGCCATCCCCGAGGCTCCTCTCAGTCCACCCCTGGATGCCCAGACAGGGCCAGCATCGGCTTGTGTTAAACAATCATGTGTGTGTGCTCGTGCGCCCATGTGCATGGATACCATGTCTGCAGCTGTACCCACTCCTCCATACACCTGTCCTCATACCTGCACGCACACCTGCTTCCAGGGCTGCTCCATGCCCACTCCCATTCCCACACCTACACAATGCTTTCAAACTGCTGGGTTGAATCAGAACCACTGCCCCTGATCACCTGAAAAACATCACCTGCCCTCTCCAAACCTTGTTTTTGTCTTCTGGAAAAAGCGGGGAGGGCTGAGACTTCCTATCCCAGCAGGATCATAGTGAAGATCTGAGGAGAAAGTCCATTTAAGTCTTGGTGCGTGATAGATGGTTAATGACTGCTGGCAGCACCCCCAGATGGTCAGCTCCCCGCTGAGCACAGGGTAGAAATCAAACACCCGTTGACAAGCCAAGCTAGCAGAGGCCCGGAACAGGGGCATTTGCCAGGGCATTCAATGCCTATCAACTGATTTATTCCAAGCTAGGAGCTCAACTCTCTACCCTCAGACAGCGCTCTAGGTAGGTTCCGCTATTATCATTCCCGTTTACAGATGGGGAAACTGAGGCCCAGGAGTTTGGTGGCTTGCCTGAGGTCAGCACTGGTAAGAGACCGAGTCAAGACGTGAACTCAGGGAGTCAGGCGCCGGAGGGGACAGAGGAGGGGCCCAGCCTCACCTCCCACAGCAACCGACATCTCACACCCGCAGTAACCCTGGTGACAGCCCCCCATGGCCATGTAGTGATGGCTGGGGGGACTGAAGACCTACGGGGGAGGGGTGGGCTCAGCCTCTGTGGGGGCCACAGGAGTGAAATTGAGGATCCCCACAGCTGTGCTCAGGGGGAGGAAGGAAACGTGGCGCCTCCCACCCACTCGTACACACTGCAATGGCACCTAAGGAGCCGCACAGAGAGCCACATGTGCACACACACGTGCAACACGCTCAGGTCCATGGCAGCAGTTACAGAGGCACATGCACACTCCGTAGCAGGTGGGGAGAGTGAATCCATCAACTGTACAGATGTTTACTGAGGACTCAGGACAGGGGACAAGCCCAAAGCCCTACCCGTAAAGACCTCACAACCTGCTGGAGGAGCCTGGCCAGCACACGGGCAAGGATCTTGCCACCCCACATAAGCGGATAGGCCCTGGGACCCCTGTCAGCTCATCTTTAAGGTGTTTTAGGCCACGGTGCTACTACTGTTTTTTTGAGTGACACTTAATCTCCCCCGCATCCCCCTCTTTCCTCCTTCCTACAGAATGGCTGTTGATGGTGCTTCACCCCAGAGGCCTAGGAGGGTCGCCATCACCCCCAGGCAATTCCAGCCTGGACCCGAACACCTGCCCTCCCATCCCCAAAGCCTCCCATTTCATCCCCCAACAGCCACTGGGGGCAATTCAACAGTAACCCCAGGGACGAGGCAGGGTGCTGGGGGCCCAGGCCAGAGCTGCCATTCTGAACTCCAGCTGCGCAGGACAGGAACCAGAACTGGAGGTGTTGGGACCCAGCACCCGGGGGGCGGGGGCAGGTGACAGGGTCTCTGTTTCCTACTCTTTCCCCAGCACAGGCTTGGGACTCGAGGGACTCGACGGGTGTTTTCTCAGTGAATGAAGAAACAAACATGGAGCACCTCTTGATTCTCTTTAAAAACGTCTGTCACCCACATCTCCTCCCTGGCTTTTCCCAAAAGCCCAGGGAATGGGGCAGGGCAAGCGTTACCATCCTACTTTACAGATGGGGAAAATGAGGCTGGAGGTGACACCTGCCTTGGTTAAAATCCACAAAGAGTTGCATTGAGCCTGATGACAACTATGGTATTTATAATAACATAACTTTTTTTGTGATTTTATTCATCTCCACTGTGAGGCTCAGATGCGCCTTTGTAAACGTCCTTATTCTCAAGCCCCTAGCCTTCCTCCGGTGAGTGGAGCCTTTTCAAGAAGTCAGGAGGAGTGGAGTGCCCAGACACCTTGGCCATGATGATGTGCTGCTCACAGGGTTAGGGAGGCTGAGAGAGATGGGAAAAGGGCTGGGGATCTGCAGGAGAGCCTCAGCTTCCTTCACGCAGCTGGGCAACCCTGGGGCAAGTCACTTAACCTCTCTGGCCCACCACTCTGTGGATAAAACAGGGGCAACAGCACCAACTGCACCGGGTCGCTTATGAGGAGGAAGTGCACCAAGGCCTATGGAGGGCCTAAAGGGAGGCTGGGGGCTTCCTTTAAAGGGTGGTCTCTGGGCCCCAGCCTGGCCCACCCTGGTCCAGCCCAGCTGCATGGAGGATAAAGCACACCAGGCACCTACTGGGCAAGGCCCCGTTCTTGGCGTTGCAGAACCAGCTCGCTGACTCGGCATCCCTACCATGTAGGAGCTGTTATGATTCCCATCTTACTGAGAAACCAAGGCACAGAGCAGCGCCAGGCTTTGGCCTTCTGACTTCAGAGTCCTGTGCTCTTAAGCTTTAGGTTCAAGGTTGCCCATGTCTCCTACCCCCTGATCCTTTCCCCCTGAAGTGTCTGGATGGAAAGAGCCAGGTCCTTGGTCAGCAGAGGGTAACTCACCATTTTTGTCCGCACGGCGGAAAATCTGCAGAGAAGAGAGGTCGAGTCAGCTCTGGGCTGGGGAGGGGCAGGCACCCTCCTACGATTTCTGACCTGACCCAGTACAGAGATCCCTCTCCTCTCCCAAGAGCAGCTCTGGGCCTGGGAAAGCTGAGATTCCCGCCGCCCCCCTCCCCCTCCCCCCCGCCTCCTCCTGGGGAGGAGACCCTCGGGCTGGAATCCAGGGAGGGGGAGGGACGTTTCAGGCAACGGCCCTCCCAGCCACCCGCAGCTGAAGCAGCCACTGTTCCCTCCTGTGCCGCCAGCCTGTGCACAGCCACAGCGACAGACACACATGTGCGCCTGCACGCTCACACCCACGCCCGTCCCTGCAGGTGCACGTCCACAGCCATCGCTCCACGCAGCTTCGCCCACGGCCCAACGCTCAGTCACACACAAGCCCACTTGGAGTTTGTGTCCCATGGACAGCCACAGCCTTTACCACCGTGCTCCTTCCACACTCCGCGGGTTTCCCCAGGGAGGCTGGGTTAAGTCTGAAGGGAGGTGCCCAAGGGGCCTGGTGAGGGGACCAGCCAAGGGCTGGACTGCATTACTCTTGGGGTGGGGGAGAAGCAGGCACCAGGACCCAGGAAACCAGCTGCAGACAGGTTCTAGCCGCATCAGTCAGGGATGGGAGAGCAGGCTACCCAACCCCAGCCTGAACTTGGGGACAAGGTAACTCCTTCCCTGGCATTTCCAGTGACACGTGCATACCTGGGGCAGGCCATTCTGCATCCCTCAAGGTTAGGTGGGTGCTTTGTGCTCAGGGCTGGAGCCCAGATGGGGCTCTAGGGCAGCCGTTCCTCCCCTTCCACCACACGACAATTGCCTGCGGAGCTTGAGGAGCATGGACCCCCCCCATCCCCACTCCCAAGCTGAGGCCACACCCCAGGGCAACAAGATCAGCCTCTCTGGGACAGACCCAGGTAACAGCATTTTTAAAGCTTCCCAGGTACCATCAGAGTTGATGCCTGTGTGCTCAGACCTTGCTGTTTGTAGAGGCTTGAGGTTCTGTAGCATCTCACCTGGGAGCTTGTTAGAAATGCACCCCAGACCCACCGAATCAGAACCTGCATTTTAACTAGACCCCCAGGGGATTAATTCCCCAGCACATTAAAGTCTGAGAAGACCTCAGGGCATGAAGTGGCTCCCACCCCAGTCTAACTGGCTTATTTTAGCAAGGAGGAAACTGAGGCCCAGGGAGGGGCAGCAACATGCTCCCCCATGTTTTCCCAGACACCAGGGAGGTGTGACTGGGAAGAGGTAAACCATGCAAGAAGTACTACACTCTTTAACCATCCCATCTTTGGTCCTTGCCCTGGGGCAAAGGACAGATGGCCCTCCACATCCCATATCCCTGCAAGCAATGGGGTAGGGGCACCCTTGGCCATTAACAGGCACCTGGGTGGTCAAGCTAAAGCTGCAGCTCGGGAAGGGCTTCCCAAACGTTGCCCTCCCCCTGGCTGGACCCTGAGTCCTGGGTGCCCCGGCTCAGGTAGAAGGAGCAGCAGTTATCAGATCATCCAGGCATACCCAGCCTGGGAACCCCACACTCCTGCTCCTAACTGGGAAAATTCCTCGAGGCTGGGGTCCCAAGCTGGGTACTCCCAGGTTCCCCCAAAGCCTGAGTGTTCAACAATGAATGACATGGCCACTGCTGACATCTGGTGGCGCTGGCTCCAGGGGTCTGCAAGAGCAACACCCCACTCCCTCGCTCCACCTCGCAGAGGAGGACATGGAGGCTCAGTGTCCGCACAGGGCCAGCTTGAGGAGGACTCGGAGCCCACTTCCATCACTGCTGGAGAGGAGGCAGGACGGGCCTGGGCAAAGGCAGGCCTGAGTCTGTGGGGCCTCAGCCCAGGACTTTCAGCTGTGTACTCTGCTGGGGTCCTGAGAGAGGACAGCTGTGCAAGTGTGTGTCTCGCTGTGTGTGTGTGTGTGTGTGTTTGGGGGCACCAGAGCTCCCCCTGCTCTGTCCAGCCCTCCCCACCCAGACCTGACTATGGATTGCAGGAGCACAGAAGAGGAGAGAGGGAGAGAGGGAATCCAGGCTCCTCATGCTCCCAGGGGTGGGTAGCACACATGTACACACTCGCACACACACAGAAACACACTCATATCTCTCCCAGAAGCCCACGACACACGCGGAGGCGCCCCAGCCCCCACACGCTGCACACACCCCCAAGATTCCCCCAGTGCCTACAGCTCTCTGCAAGAAGTCCCCCACCCCTAAGCCATCCACCCTCCCAGGTGGGGTGGGCAGAAGGGGGCGGTGGGCTTCCCAGACGTGGGTGGCTTGGGTCCCAGAGAAGCTAGGAGGGGTCCATGAAGAAGACCTAGTTCTTGGTAGTGAAGGGTGGGAGTGGGGAAGGGAATGGAAGACGGAAGGGGGTTCAAAGAGGAGTTGGGGTGGGGAAGCCCAGAGGGGTCCAGGCCCAGGGCTGATGGGCGAAGGTTCTGGTTCTGCGGAAAGACAGATAGGAAGATAGCAGGTGGGGAGGGGGCTTCACTTTTAAAGTGACGGTGTCTGGGGGCAAAGGGTTTTTGGGGATGAGATTAGAAGGGTTCAGGGTCTAGAGCACAGAGGTGGGGCCCAGAGCTAGGCGTTGCTGGGGGTCTCAGAAAAGTATCGCTGTGGGCAGGGATCCGGGGTGGAGAGGAGGAGGGGGCTGGTGGGCGGCGGCCGGGGGGTGGGAGCTTTGGCTAAGGACAAAAGTAGGGGGAAGTGGCCGGATCCGAGGGGCTCAAGGGTCCTGGCTGCGGGAAGGCGGGGATCCCGAGAAGTGTACAGAGGGACGGAAGGGAGGAGGGTCTTCCCGGTCCAGGGACGAGAGAGGACTGGGGTGGAGACCGTCCCCGGACGTGGAGGTACTGGGGACTCGCGCTCAGGGACGCGGAGGAGTGGGTGAAGGTCCTGCCTCGTGGGGTCACCGAGGGGGATGGGCAGGGGGGGTGTCCCCCGTCAGGGAGAAGGGGGGCTCCGGGTCCCGGCCGGGACGGGGCAGGGCGGCGTCGGGGTCCCCCGCTGGGGGGCGGGGGTCTCCTGGTCCCGGCCGGCGCGTACTCACGTCCAGGATGACGGCGGTGCCCCCGCGAGGCGAGGCGGGGCCGGGGCCGGGGTCGGCGGCGGGGCCGGCGGGGGCGTCGGGGGCCAGCGGCGCCCGGGGCTCGCCCATCCTGGCGCCCACCCAGCGCAGCAGCCCGCCCAGCGCCCGGCCCTGCGGCGGCGGCTCCCGGAGCAGCCTGTGCGCGCCGGCCCTGCACAGGCGCGCCGCCCGCTCGCACATCGCGCCGCGCCCGCCGCCGCCGCCCGGAAGCCCGCCGACCCCCGCCCGGCCCGCGGCCCGCCCCCGCGCGACCCCCTCCCCGGCGCCGCCCGCCGCCCGCGCCGCCCCGCCCTCCTCCCGCTGCCCCCGCGGACACCGCGGACACCACGGGGACGGGCCGGAGCCCGGCGACGGGGCGGGGGGGTGGGGTGCGCGCTCCGCCTGGACCCCGAGCCGCGTGTCCGCCGCCCCCACCCCCGCCGGAGGGGCGCGGCAGCGGGGGGCTGCCCCCAGGGTCGCGGGGGCTGGTGACTGGACCCCGGCCCCGGCTGCGGCGGGGGCTGCCCCCTAGGCGTGGGGTGAGTGGGGGTCTGACTGCAGAGGGGGGTCGTTCCTAGGGGGCTACCTGCCGAAAGTCTCCCGCAGGCCTCACCCCCCCAAAATGTCCCTCCCGCATCCGTAGGGCTGCTGCAGGGGGCCGGAGCGCGGGAGTCCAGCGAGCCCGGAGCGCCCTCTGCCGGCACAAGCTCCGGGGATCAGCGCCCACGCGCCCCGGCTCGCCTAGCACCCCTGCGGGCACCCACCCTTCCCTCCTGCGGGCGTGCACGCCCCCCCAGACCTCCCCCTTCCATTACACAATGCCCAAAACCAATCTTCGCCCCAGAACACCTTCTTTCCTTCACACTCCATCCATCCATCCGTCTGTCCATGCATACGTGCATGCATCCATCTAAAGGATTACTTAAAAGGAGAGAGCCCATTAGGCGCCAGGCCTGGTTCTAGGCGCTGGGTTCCTATAACAGGCAAAACAGACCGGGTCCTAGGCCTCTTGGAACCTACAGCCAAGTGGGCGGTGCCAGACACAAATGAAAACAAAACTGAACTGCTATTAAGAGGCGGCACCTTGGGCCATGAGAGGGGAATGTGCTCCAATAGCAGTGGAGGTGTTGTGTCCTAGAAGAAATGATTCTTAAACTGAGAGATTGGAAGGAAGAGAAGGAGTTAAAGAGAGGAGGGAAAGTGTCCTGGGCTAGAGACCAGCCTGTGCAAAGGCCCTGTGGCAGGGAGGAGACTGGTGAGCATGAGGATTGAAAGAAGACCATAGGGCTGGAACAGAGACGGGGAGAGGGCTGGGGACAAGGCTCTAGGCATCAGCAAGGTCTGTGACAACCTTCCTGAAACATCATTCCCTGCACACAACCTTCCTCCAAATCTTTAGCACAGCTCCCCACTCAACTGCCTCAACCCAGGACCTCCCACATGGTCCTGTGTCCACCACCTCATCCCCCCACCAGGTCCTGGCACCTGGCTCTGCTCCAAGCACAGAGTCCAAGCACAGAGACAGGAATGGAGGCATGCACTGGTTTTATTTGGGACCTGATTCAGAATCCGCCTAGCTGGGTGCTCAGCTGGCCCTGGTGATCACAGCTCACACTGGCAGCTTTTCCCCCAAATCCCAGGTCTAGGACTACCCTAGCCTGTGGCCACTGTTCCCACCCTGGGCATTGGTCTGATTCCAGGCAGTCTGGGTTCCCCACTCCTCTTGATCCGTAAGGCCAGTTGCATGCGCTCATAGCACTTCCTGTCTCATGCTGGGCAAGGCCCCTTCTTCCACTGGGGCATTTTCAGATGGGCCCTGCGTCCAGCAGGGTGGTGGTGATCTCCCTCCTCTTCAGGGCCTGGCTGCCAGGATGTCAGGCCAGATGCTAGGGTGGCTTCCTGTTCTCCTTCTTCAGCAGGGAGCTGGCCACGGCCAGGGCCCCGCCCTGCACAAACCTCACAAAGTTGTCCCCGGCCAGTGGCCCCACAGCGTACAGACCCTCCTGGTGGGTGGTCTGGTAGGTGAAGGGGTCCACATCGATGGGGTTCCTCTTGGCACTCAGCGGCTGGTCGGGGTCTGTGGCCAGGTCAGTGCCTGCCCCAGGGAGGAAGGAAAGATCAGGGTGGGAGCCAATGAGGACCAGCACCAGGGACACACCGAAGACCTTCTTGACACCCTGCGGGTCCTGGAACACAGCCTGGCAGTCCTCCTTGAAGAGCAGCAGCTGGTGTTCAGGGAGGCTGCGGTAGCCCTCGTAGGGGCTGGGCGACAGGATGGACTGCTCCCGCATCATCTGATGCACCTTGTGGTACTCAGGGTACAGCATCTTGGGCAGCTGGTTGAACACCAGACCGGGATCGTCCACGGGCCGGCGGAAGGCATGGATCACTGGGATGTTGTAGTGGCGAGCATAGAGGACCGCATCAGCCGCCGACAGCCCCGCGCCAACAATGAGGACTGGATCCGAGGCTGGGGTCACTGCGCCCACTTGCGTGGCCACCTCCAGGGCCGACAGCTCGTGATGGACGAAGGGCAAAGCCTCCCCTGGGATGCCCAGCCGGGCCGGGCTGTCGAACGTGCCTGTGGCCAGGACCACGTTGCGGGCACACAGCGAGAAGGGCTGCTGGCTCTGGTCCTTGGTAGTCAGGAAGCCACTCACCTGGAAAAGGGGGCTGGGGTCCTGGGCCCCAGAGCTGCTGGGCTCAGGCGTCCCCCATTCCACAGCCGTGACCACAGCACCGGACACAAAGTTGTGGCTCAGACCCTTCTTGGTCACATAGTCCCTGTAGTAGTGGGCAATGTCGCCGGCTGTGGCCCGGCTGTTGCGAAGACCTCTGTGGGGGAAGATGCAGGAGGGTGGGTGTCAAAGAGTGGCCTGGGGTGGGATGGGGGGTGACCAGGGTGCTGTCAAGACTTGGAGCTGGACAGTGACTACACCACCCACTAACGGTAGAACTGGGCCAGGTGGCTTAACCTCTCCAAGCCTCAGCCCCATCTTCTGTCAAATGGAGCTCAAGAGGTATGTCCCCCAGAAGGGGAGCTGTAGGCTGGGGTTCTGCATGGCCTCCAGAGCCACACCGCCTGGATTCAAATCCTGGCTCTGCCGCTGGCGACCTGTGTGCCTGAGACCCTGTGATGATGGTGGCAGGACCTATTTCCTGAGGTTGTTGAGAGGATCCGATGAGCTGCTTAGAACAACCCGATGGTGGAAAGTGGTGTAGAAGAATTGACCACCTTATCATCACCTCAAAGGATCAGATAACATTCTCTGTAGTTACGGTAGGGTTCCATTTTTATAAGGTTCAGAAAAAGGCAACACTCATCGATGGAGTTAGAGGTCGAGAGAGAGCAGAGAGGGGGTTTCTGGGGGGAAGGGCTCTATTTCTTGATTTGGAAACACAAGTGTATGCACTGTGAGAAGTGTCAACCTGTTCCCGTAGGAGCTGAGGACTTTTCTATATGTAGGCTATATTTCAATTACAAAGTTGATTTAAAAATATCCCACATGAAGCACTTACCATAGTCCGCAGCCCACATGGTAACAGCAGGGGCTATTTTATTATTATTGTTGTTATTATTACTGGCATTACCACCCTTTCCAGGGGCGATGGCTGTGGGGCCAGGTGCTGGTGGAAGAGGTCTGGCTGTGGCGGGATCTCAGCGCCTCCCTGTATCAGGGTGTGCAACCTGAGGTGAGCCAAGTTACCCAACTTGCAGACACACTGTTAAGGTTGAACTCACTTACTGGAGCATCCTGTGCGACATGCCCCCTGGCTACATGCCCCAGTTGTGGCAGAAGCTCAGACACCACCCCCAAGACTACTCTGGCCAGCCCAGCTTAACCAATCTGCTCCTAGAACTGGAGCTCTGGAATTCATCTCTGTGGGTTTGTCATTTCCCTGTCCTCAGTCCTTGTACACACTGTTATGAAGAACCATCCTAAGGAGATGTCTCATGTGGGGCTATTTGTAATGACAACACACTGGGGAGAAGAAAGCCCTGTGGCTGGGCAGTGGGTTAGTAACAGTGGCAGGGCCACAAGGGCAGGGAGCTTGTCTGTGTGGTTTCTCGCTCTGATACTGAAGACAAGGCCTGACACGTAGTGAGCATTCAGTGGAGGTTTGCTGGACTGGGGGATGCTCGCCCACTTTCGAGAATGTTACGAGGCCATGCAAAAGATGGTCGCACACTGTTGTCACCATGTGAGGTGCTGACGATGGAATGCTTGAATGTAAAAGCAGGATATTGAAGGGCCTGTTTACAGTGAAGCGTAACATCCTGTCTATCTGTTAACACATCACTACACAGGTATGTATCTTGCTACCACATTTGCAGGGACCAAGAGTCTTTGAGTCAAAGGGACAGTGAACCCTGGAGATGCCGTGAGCCCACCTAGGTGTCTGCCTGGAGCAGCTTCTCACATGGGTCCCTCTGCGGGTGCAGCCCAGGATGAGCAGGGGCCGGAATTCATGTATTCAGCCATTTGACTGTTTCTCCAGAGTGGTCAAAGGTGTTCAGTGTGGTCATGATGGAGCAGGAAACCAGACAGGGAGAAAAGACCCCAGATGTGACGGTGCTGGGTGAGGGGTGGGGTTGGAGGGCACTGTCTTTCTTTTCTCAAGTTTCAATGTTCTGTAGTGTGGTTACGTTTTCCATGCAAAAGCATTAAAAAATGAAGTGCATCCTATCAGCTCACCTAGAAAGATTGTTCCAGGCCAGGCTCAGAACATGGGAGGGGTGGCAGAGAGGCCAGGGGCACGGGGCAGGACATGGAGGGCAGGGGCTAATTCTTACCCCCTCTTTAGAGGGTGGGGTGCTATGGGGAGGCCAGGTTGGGGAGGGCAATGTGGCAGGGTGGAGGGAGTAGGGGACAGGGAGTTCTGGAGTGAGCCCAGCCCACTCCTACTCCTCGTGTGGTCCTGGGCAAGTCCTTCTCCTATCTGAGCCTCAGTTTCCCCCTCTGGAGGAAGAGGAAGGCAGACCAGATGAGCCCTGAAGCCCCTCTACCTCTGGCTCCTGGGCTCAGTGCATGTGTGCAGTGGTGGGGGAGGGGAGTGCGTCGCAGGGGGGCCTCACCTTCGCTTCTTGCGCATCCAGTCCTTGACCTGCAGGTCGGGGAGCCCCATCCACTGGCCTTGGCTTAGGGTCACCATGGAGCCTTCGATGGACTGTGTGGAAAAGGAATCCTTTAGTCCAGGCCTCTGCTAGCCCCAGAGCCACTCATGGCTGGGGACCAAGGGAGGCCTCTGCTGGGGCAGGTGGGGAAAGAGGAAGGGGAGGTAGGTTGAAGGGGAGGAGGGGGAGGAGGAGGGAAGGGAAATGGGAGGGTCCTGACCCCAAGCTGGAGAACAGGGAGGGGAATCTCCCCAAAACAGGAAGTCCATTGGGCCCACCCCCCCTTGCACCCCTCCCTGCCCCCACGCACATGCCAGGCTCCCCCAGGAAGGTTCCGGCCCAGCACCACGTGGGAGATGGCCCGCTCCTTCTGGTGTCTCCATGTGAGGACAGACTCCACGTTTCCCCCGAAGTCCGTGTCTGGGCGCAGGAGGGCATCAAAGAGCAGGGCCACAGGGCTTTGGCAGCGGCCCTCGAGGCCTTCCGATAGGTAATCCAGGTCCTGGGGAGGGGGCACAGGTCAGAGGGGCCGCTGGGGGAGGCGGGTCATTTTCTCAGAGCCTCAGGCTGGGCAGGAACTCGGGGACTGAGGCTGGAGGGACCTGGTCTTGCAGAGATGTCCACGCTGGGGGCTGCTGGGGACTCTCACTTTGGGGTCTCTCCAGGAGCCCAAGGGCCCCAGAGTACAGGCTGAATGGGAAAGCTTAGAAGGCACGTGAGCAACGGCCTGGTCCTGCATTCCTGCCCTTGTCAGGGTGGTCAGGTAAGCTTGAAAAATGCTGCCTCCCACGAGGAGATATCGAATGCCAGCACAGTCAAGGCTCTGACCAGTCCCGCAGCTGTCATTCACCCATTTAATTTTGCCAAACCCCACGTCTCTCGGGGCTAGTGGAGTAGGGACATTTTCTCTGCATGTTATGCTGAAGAACTAGGGTTCTACTGAAGGCACTTTGAAGAATGCTGACCTAGACCGAACAGTCTAGATCTATTTCTTCCTGCCTGACTCAGGGGTGGGAGGGGACTGGGAGGATGGACGCTGCCTAAAGGAGGAGGTGGACAAATGAGTGGCCACATGGAAGGCCAGGGGCGTGGAGGGAGGATTTACAAGCCCTTGTGGGCAGGGGGTGCGGGACTGAAATATCTAGGGTGGGGTTTCTCAACTCTGGCACCCCTGACATTTGGGCCAGATCATTCTGTGTTCTGGGCGCCATTCTGTGCACTGCAGGATATTTAGCATTCCTGGCGTCTACTGCCTAGATCCAATAATGCCACAGCGCCAGCTGTGACAACCAAAATTGTCTCCAGACATCACAAGTGTCCCCTAGGGAGCAAAACAGTCCCCTTGTTAAGAAGCACTGGTCTAGGGTGGTGAGACGAGCTGATGTAGCATTTGTAGGTCTCAAAAAGCAGCCCTGATTTCTCTTTCATGATTTCTGTGGCTGATTTCATGGACGGTCATGCTCTGTGTTTGGTCTTGTTCCCAGCAAACACAAGCTTTCATTTTTCCCTGGGAAAGCTGGGATAGTTTCCTACCAGTGGGTGTGTCCTCCCCAGAGCTCAGGCCATACCTGGTCCAGAATAGAGACCCCCGGAGCCTCGGTGAGCTTCCTCTGCAGCAGGGGGTGTGGGTGGATGGCGGCTGGCTTCACATAGGGGGTGTAGCCTGAGAGCAGGTAGGACAAGCAGATGCCCGAGGGGCCGTTGCCTGGGGACAGAGGACAGGGGTCAAAGAGGGCAGGCTTTCTAGATGCAAGAGACCACTGCTGAGGGCTCATTCATTCATTTATTCATTTGTAACAATAAAGTTAAAAAAATTATTAAGCCCTTAGCCTGTGCCAGACATTGTGAATAATAATAATTAAGAAAAAAATAATAAACAGTTGTCGTGCCAAGTAAGATAATAAGAGCTTTTAACACCACCACCACCACCACCACAAGAACTTTAGTGAGCTAAATGCTACTCTTTCTCCTTTTATGCTTGAGAAAATTGGCACAGAGAAGGTAAGTAACTTGCCTGTGGTCACACAGCTGGCAAGTAGATAAGGCAACAACATGACTAAGATTCTGAGATCTCTAAGAACTAGTCCCGTCCTTCCAGAGCGGATGGACAAGTAAATACAGTACAGACTGCTCCACGCCTTGTGGGGGAGCCTGGGGTGGTGGTAGGGGTGCTAGGCCACCTGTGAGGCCAGCCGCTCCCGTGTCTGAGCAAATCACACTGCTGTCTGTGGCACTTCTTGGGCAATTCATCAGGCCCAACCTTGTGACATTTCTTTCATTCTTATCTGTCTTCCCCCACCTTCTTGTCTTGTCCTGCTCAAAATATTACCCTCATGCAGAGTATTATGAGGAACCATCTGAAATTGCCAACATCCATCTGTTTTTTGACTTACAAAAATGACTGTTTCACATGGCCCAACTTGATGCTTGCATTCTGGGGGGTGTGTCTTTCCCATTTTTGCAGACCTGAGGACAAGATCCCTATGCCACTGCTGCATGGGCACCTTGCACAGTGCCACGCACAGGGTGACCACGGACACCCATGCAGGCTTAGGACCAGGCCTTCCCTCCTCCCACTGGGTAACCTCCGCAGATCATTCTATTCTTGCCTCCTGGGTTCTTGGAAAGAGTAAATGGAATGATGTTTTATAAATTGCTAAGCATAGAGCCAGCCACATAGCAAACGCTCAGTGGCTTAATTTAAAGACAATTGGAAAGAGGCCAGACCTGTCCTTGCCCAACTCCTAACCTTAGGCTTTGGGGGCACCTGAGAGCTCCAGCCCCTCCCCCTGCCTGGCCAGGACACTCACCGATGATGATGACGGGGAGGGGCTCCGAGCTGCTGGTGATGAGGCGATCCTTCCTCGAGCTCATGGCTCTGGCTGTCCAGGGGCTCGAGGCTGGCAGCTGACCTGGGGGCAGAGGGGAGGAAGGGCCCACTGGGGTCAGGCTTGGGTGTCATGCAGCCACTCTCCCGCTACAGGGGCAAGCCCAAGGTCACCCTGTGGTGTATCATAATGCGACTCCCTTCCCCCTCCCTGCCACAAGTCCCTCAAGTCCTCCAGTTCAGCCTGGTGGACTTTAGAGTCATTGTCTGGTGAGGTGCTTCCTAGCTGGTGACCATGGGCCCATTCCTGGACCTCTCTGGGTCTGTTTCCTCATCTATAAATGGCAGTCATGAGAGTCCCTGCGTCACAGAGTGTTGAGGGACACAGTAGGATAATGTACGTGAGGCGCCTGCCTGAAGTAAATCTACCACCGGGAAAGGACCAGAGATTATTGACTGATCCAGGGGCTGGGCTAGAACCTTTGAACTTGGGGAAACTTTGGAAACTGGAGCAACTTGGTTTAGGGAAAATGTCCGTAAGCCTGCCCATCTCTGGAGCACCATCGCCCCCTGCTGGCTGTAGGCCCAAACCACTCAAAGGGACAAAGAGTTGCAGGTGCCAGAGGGGCGTGAGACCCACCTTCTCCACACCCCAAGCCAGCTGGCAGCGGCCACCAGCCTCCCCACAGGCCACAGCCCTGCCATCCTGAGGGCCACAGGCAACATATGTGAGGGACGGTGGGCATTTAGCACTTCCTATGTCCACATATCTCACAGTTTTTTCTCCTCATGCTGATTCCATGCAGAAAGAACTGTCGATGATGTGATCCCATGTCACCGACATGTAAATGGGGCTCACAGAGTCCACACAAGCTGCTCAGTGTCCACAGCCGACTTTTAAACCCAGGGCTAACTGGTGCCAAGTCTTTGCCTGTAGTCACCATGCCACTCAGGCTGTCCCCAGAGGCAACCCAGGGCTCATGGAGGGTCACACACATGCAAGTGAAGGAGTGAGTGGGCAGACCCAGAGTCTGGACTGCCCAGAGTGGCCAGGGAGGGGCCTAGGGTCACCAGGCTCCAAAATTCTTCCAGGGAATGTGGAAACCTGGATTTGTATGCGAATTCCCTGATTTGGAAAAGTGGGCAACTAATTTACATTTTTTAAAAATTTTGAGCAGACCAATGAAACACACCTGAGGCCATTGTGTGTGACTGCTGATGAGCACATAGTGACAAAAACACCAGTGTCTGCCACCAGGCAGGTCCCCAGCAGATGGATGGGCCAGTGAGAGGACCTGCGTGTTGCCCCCACAGCGACAACTGACCCTCCCACAGCACTCTACAGTTTGCAGATAGCACTTGGTCCTCTCAGCAGCCTACGGTCTTGCCCACAAGGAGAGGGAGGCTCCCGGGGTGGAGGATGTGCCCAGCGTCATACGGTGGGGAAGTGGCCAACAGGGACTCCCTGGTCAGTGCTCTCAGCTCCCCTGAGAACAGCCTTCCTTGCCTTAGCTGGGGCCCAGGGCCCAGCCAGCCTCCTCTCCCCAGCATCTGGGAGAGGAAAGGTGGCATCCTGCTGACACTGGGAACACGTGGCCTTCTCCATGCCCAGGTCCCTGCAGGGTTCCATGTTGTCTGCCTGGGGAGAGGATTTGGGAGTAACACCACCACCATTAATAGTAACAATAATGGTAATAGTAATAACTAGAAGAAAAACAACACATGGCTAACATTTTCCACATGTTTCTATGCAGTTGGTGAGGGCCAAGCATGTTCTGAACGCTTTCTACACATTAACTCATAATGGTTATGAGTACTCTATGCATAATTGTTATGTACCATATCACTCTGTTACAGATGGAACTGAGGCCCAGAGAGCTGCTCACAGCCCTTTGCAGTTTGCAGGGATTTTGCCCCAGCTCTCGCAGCCCTTTGCAGTTTGCAGGGAGTGTGCCCCAGCTCTCACAGGCGGAGCTGGGTTTGCGCACAGGCCACTCTGCTCCAGAGCCTACTCTGCACCTGCCCCATGGTATCACGACGGCTCCTGTCCAGGCCCCTCCAGGCTGGGCTGGACCTTCAGTACACACTCCCGTCCCTGCTTGCCCTACTGCTCTGTCCCAGTGCTGGTGGCAGAGAGGAAGGCCACGGGGAAGCTGATGTTCCCAATGTTCCACCTGGGAGGGGACGGATCCTCAGTAGCTACGGGGTGCTGAATGTGCCGAGGCCTTGAAGAAGGGGTGCTGAATGTGCCGAGGCCTTGAAGAATAGAACCGTAGTTCCCGGAGTACTTTCTCCCACTTGCTCCTGGTACTTTCAAATGGCCCCAGGGCCCCTTCCTCCTCGTCCTCACAATCCTAGGAAAGTGCTTCCTATGCATTGTCACCTTTAATATTCTTGACAACCTGCTTTACAGATGAGAAAACTAAGGCTTGGGGAGGTAAAGCCATGCCTCCAAGGTTACAGAGTCGGTGCATGATGGAATTGAAGTTTGATCCCTGTGGGCTGGGCCTGCCTAGACACCCCCAGCCCCGCCCCCCAAGATGAGTGTGTCAACCCACTCCGCGTGCCCAGCATGCCCACCACAGGCCACGCCCTGCACCTCCCTCGTTCTTTTGAATTCTCCCACCACCTGGAGAGAAAAGCACTTGCCACAGCCTTCCTGACTAAGGAAGAATCAGAACAGATCGCCTCTTCCTGCCCTTCAAAGGAGACCGATTTACGACCAGGACTCCTGGAATCCAACTCCAGTGCTCCCTCCTAGAACCATCGGGCACTTGAACAGAAGCTTCTAGATGCCAGACGCATGAGGTCACCACCCAGGGGCTGGACCTGAGAGGTCACTTCCTGTGCAGAATGATACAGGACGTCCCAGGGTCCTGGGCAGCTTAGAGCTCTGGCTCATAACCTCAGACACGTACATGCTGCAAACTTAAAAGATAACTCAAAAGTTCCATTATTTCAATTTTTTTAATGCATTTTAGTTTTGTAGAGTTGGAATAATCAATTTTTAATGTTGTCTTTTTAAGTCCTTCTGACTGAAGATGGTGGATGTTTATAGAGAAAAGTGAACATTAAAATGTGATGATTCAACTTTCATAAGACCAAATAAGCATAAAGGAAATAAAAATAGTTGCATCATCAAATAATGTCCTTTTAAGTTTGTAGCTGGTACCTGAGGTTATTAAAGCCTCAGGCGGCTCTCGGGCTCTGGAAAGCCTATGTGTCTGTATTTATTGGGAACCCCTGGCAGTCCTTTGCTCATTTGACGACAGCCTGAGAGGTGAGTTTTCTTATCCCCATTGTGCAGAGGAAGAAACTGAGGTCACGAGGAGGAGGCGTCTTGCCCCCGGGTCACCCAAGAATGTCCAAGACTATGCCCACGCACACAAGTCCTAGTTCTGGCCCTGCATGCTTGTCCTACCGAGGATGAGTTCCCTCCAAGTAACACAGCAGATAACAGTGACACCCAGAAAGTCACATGAGGCGGGGTGTGAGGGATGAGGATGAGGAAGTGCTCTGTCCCCCAAGTGCTTCCTGCCATTAGTCAGCAGCATGACCCCTCGCCCCCAGCGCCTGCCCCACCTGGAGCCTCAGGATCTCCCTGGGGCCCCACCCCTCTTCCCAGCACCCCTTTTCCAGCCTTCTTGGGAAGCCATGTCACTGGAACCCCCACGGAGGGGGCTGTGCCTGGCCACCTGTGGGCTCTGGCCCACCTGAGCAGGAGAGACAAAGACCCAGAGGGAAGCCCCCAGCATGGCTGCAGGACAGGTAGCCTCGGGACACAGGGCAGCAAGCCAGGGCAGGCCACACCTCTCTTTCCTGCCAAGCACAGCGGTCACGTGGGCCAGGGTGTGCTGGGTCTGTGGCAGCCGTCGGGCTGAGGGTGCCAAGCACCTGGACTGAGTATAGCCAGGAGGAACCTGGGGTCGGGGAGTATCATGCGGCCCCTGTGAACCTAGGGTGGGCTTCCACTTAGCACCACCTGGGGTCTTGCCTGGCTCCAGGTCCTGCAGACCCTCGATCCCGCTGACCACCCCTGCCCGGGATGTGCCACAATCTCCTGCCCCTAGAGCCTTGCCCAGACCACTCACCTGATGGTCAGTGGGTGGAGGGAGACCGAGGAGGCTGGCCGGTCACTGTGAGGGCCAGGGGGTCAAGATGCCCGTCGCGGGAGCTGGACACCCTTACCCCGTGGGGTTCCAAGAGGCTGTGAGAGGCCAGGGGAAGTCAGGGTATTTCACGGGGAGGCAGGAGGCGGGGCGGGTGGTGGGCGGGGCCAGGGAAATCACTTTCATAAGCATGAGTCAGCAGGGGCCCCAGGATGAATGAACTCAAACAGGGGGGCTGGCCTTAAAGGGCCCCTGCTGGGCTGCCCTCCAGGGGTGCTGGGGGTGGACCTCTCCCACTAGCCAGGCCCCCCTCCCTGGGGCTCAGTGACTGAAAGAGGGACCAGTGACTCTTGAAAGAGCCAACCTGGCCTTTTCCCATAAGGGAGGAGAAGACAGCTTTGTCCCGTAAACACTCACAGTGACGGCCCCTCGAAGTGGAGAAAAACCATCCCTGTTCCCTCATTCCACTGGATTCCACTTTGCACCTCCCTCCGCCCCAATAAAAAGCCCTCTGGCACCAGACTGCCTCTTTCGGGGGGGGGGTTGGGGGGCAGGGGGCAGGGGCTGGGGGCTCAAGGTAAGCTGCCTTAGGACCAATCCTCAGTTTCCTCATCTGAAAAATGGGTCTAAGTAACAGACTGTCCTGCTGGGGCGGATGTCATTCTTGGCTGCCATGCCTGGACCATGCAGCCTGCACTCTGGGTCTCTTTTTGTTTGTGTAGCAATGCACACCAAATCTCATACTTTGCTAATTCTTAGTTATCTTATCATCTCTCTCCCCAAACTGGAACGTGGGTTCTGTGTGAGCAGGGAAGTGTGTTTGTGTCTGCTTGATCCTGCGTCCAGAATGGCACTCAGCACATAGCAGGTGCTCAGCATTTGTTGAACACGAGAGGGCGGGAGGGAAGGGGTCAAGACAGTGTTCAGCCCACAGAGCTTGGTGCATATAAGCTCTTTCTTCACTATCGATGTTATCGTCACCCTCGTCATGCTCTCTGCCACCCGTGTCTGGGGGGCCTGAGGTGGCCACCAGGGCGAGGACTAGGGCAAGGCAAACCAAAAAGTTAATGCAAAAAGTCAGGATAAACAAAATATTAAAATTTTAAGTAAAGACGGGATCCATAGCAGTGCCCTGCTGAGCTGTCTCGGAGCCTGACACAAAAAGAAAAATCAGGGCTACTGATGCTATCTTTATTTTAAATTTTTTCATACTAGATTTTTTTTCATGAAGTTTGATTTTTAAAAATACTGCATGAACACATTGTGTGTCCTTATTATGGAAGTGCTTTAGTGTCCCTTAAATTTCATGTCCGAGGTGATTCCTCACCCTCCTCACCTCAGACCTGGCCCTGGTGGCCACAGGGGACATGGACCCTGCCCTGGAGTTGCCCACAGCAAAGAAACCACAGCCCAGGAGCCCAGGGCACTGGAGCGTCTGCCTGCAGCAGGTGGGTGAAGAGGCAGGTGGGGCCAGGTTTGACTGCAGGGGCTGAGCTGGGTCCTGGTGAAAAACACCCCTGAGGATGCAGAGACCAGGGGGACCTGCAGAGAGCTGGAGAGACAGTGTGTGTACACCTGCATGTGCACCTGCGTGTGTGCACCTGTGTTTGTGCACCTGCATATGCTTGCGTGAGTGGCATGCAGGGTGCTGGCCCAGAGGGAGAAACTGATGGCTGGGGGTGAGCCCCGGAGGTTTGGGGTAAGAAGGGCAGCCTGGGCTCAGGGAAGAGGTCAGGCACCATTGGTTCCATGGCTGAGGGTCTTGAGTGCTAGGGAGATGAGCCAGGCCTGAGCCCCTCCTGCCTGTCCTGTCCTGCCCAGGGCCATGTGGTCCGTGTCCCAGCCCTGTGATCAGAAGGGCCCGAGCTTGGTGTAATGCTCCATTCTTGCTGCCTTAACGTTCGTTCGTAGTAATTTTCAAACAAGGAATTCTGCATTTTCATTTTCCACCTGGCTCACAAGTCATGTGACTTGTCCAGCCTGAGGCCGCACCTGCAGGCAGCTGGGTGGGCTAAAGCTGTCTCTGGGCTCAGCCACTTGCAGGCTGGGTCACTGCACCCTCAGAGCCTCAGTTTTATGGGGGAAATGGGCATTCACAGTCCATTCCTCCTGGGATCCACAGGAGCAATGACCCATGGGGGTAAGCTAACATAGCACATGGCACAGGGGTGGCAGGAAGCCCCGTCCTGGGCCTCAACTCCCTGCTGGCTTCTAGCTCCACTGCAGGTGTGCTGTGTGACCTGGGATGGGAGGCTCCCTCTCTGGGCTTCTGTTCCAGCTGTGGCCTTGTGTCCGACACTTCCTGACTCTCCCAATGTGCACCCGGCACAATCCAGGACCAGGACAGGAGTTTGGCGCTCAGTGGGAAGGTGGGGACGTACCTCCTGTTCACACTGCTGCTTCCCCCAGCTGCTGCTTTGCTGGCACCACATCCCCATCCCGTGGCTCCTGGTCTGCAACTTCCCAGTGGTTTTGGGTTTGTAAACTGAGGTAGAGAGAGATACGCACGCAGGGTCAGAGACTCTCACCTGGGAATGTCTCAGTCCCCTGAGGGTGGGGTGGAGGCTTCCGGAGATGGGCTTCCCTGGGCCCCAGGTCCTGCACCTGCCTGTCCTCCCCGATGTGCCCCACCCCTGCTGGCCCTGACCCCTGCTCTGGATTTTAAGAATTTGCTGATATGGAGAATGTGAGGTAAGATGTGGTCTTTCTTCCCTGTCGCTTTGTTTACCTGCCAGGCAGGTGATTATTGGAAACGGAATTGGTCGAGTTGCTTCCGGAAAGCTCAACTAAGACAAAGACAAAGACAGATGATGTCAGAGGCAGGCAAAAGTGTGATGGTTAGAGGGGGACAGGGCGAGGAAAGGAGCAAAGCAGGGCTTTGCAGGCTGACTTCATATGTCCCATGCGATATTTAGGATATACTTAAACTAAAGGTAGTCTTTCTTATTTACCTGAACTTCAAATTTTCCTGGGCAGCCTGTTTTTCACTTGGTAGCCCTAGCTGTAAATATGAAATACACACTGGATTTTGAAGAGTTAGTACAAAACCAAAAGTAAAATGTCTCATTAATAATTTTTATATGGATTACATGTTGAAATGAAAATAAGAAAAATATTTGACGTATTGAGTTAAATAAAATATATTCTTAAAATTATTTTTACCCATTTCTTTTTACTTGCTTAATGTGGCTACTGGAACATTTAAAGTTACACATGTGGCTCTTATTAGGTCTTTACTGGACAGCACTGGCCTGGACATCAGCATCTGCTGCTGACAAACTGAGACATCCCCGGGCTTAGCAGTGCCAGCCCCATTGTGTTCCAGGAACCCCCGCAGGCCTGGGCAGACACCCTGGAGCATTGCAAGTTGCTGAGCAATGTGACCTGGGAGAGGCGCTTTCCTTCTGAGCCTTAGTTTCGCCATCTGGTGCTGCCCACATGGAGCTTCAGGGTGGCAGCAGCTAATCAGAGCTGGCTGAAGGAAGGGGCCTGGCATTCAGGAGGAGCTCAAACAGCAGCCTGTTGTGTTTGGTATGGCGGGTCCACTCCCTACTCCTCCCCCAACCCCCTGCAGGCTGCTAGGAGCTGGGGAACTAGTGGAAGAGAAGGTAGTAGCCTCAGGGACTTCCCTGTGGGTCGTGATATTGATGTGGGTCCCCTGGCCCTGTATGAAAACCCACGACTTTCTCTCTAAGAAGTCCCAGAACCATTCAAAGGGGCTATTCTTGCCTCTCCTCATCCCTTCTCCCCTCTGTTCCTGCCTCCCTGTTCCTCAGCCGGAGGTTCCAACAGTTCTGCCACTGCTGGGCACCTCCAGGCACTGGGCACTGTGAACAGAGGGTTCTTTGTACATAGCTGAGGCTCAGAGAGAGTGTTCTCAAGCCTGAGGTCACACAGAATGAGTGGCATAGCTGGGGCTTGAACCCAGGGCTGCGACTGCAGAGCTGGGCACCTCCAGACAGAAGGCAGGTAGTGGATGAACGAAGGAGGCCTCCTTCCTGTCTCAGGCACAAAGGCCCAGGTCCAGGAACTCGTCTGTGTTCACCATGCTGCAGCAGGCAGGCCCCGCAGGGCCCCCCTGTCACCACACTGCCTGTTACAAGGTGCCACACTGTAGGTGTGTCACATGGAGCGATGTGTCGGGACTACACACAGTCTAGTGAGGAAGGTGCGGTGCTGTTATGTCCCCGTTCTACAGGTGAGCAAACTGAGGCCTTGAGAACATAACACGTGGCCCCTAGTTATTGGGACTGTGACCCTGTCCTGGCCAGAGCTCTGGCATGAAGACACCAGGCCCTTCCAGCGCATGACCCGAGAACTAATATTTGTCCCGTGGTGCACTGTGTGCAGAACCTGGTCACCCACACTGTCTGATCGATCCTCCCAGGAACCCGGAGAGGTGGGCAGGTGATTTCAGTAACAATTTTAGTTTACAGATGAAGAAACCCTGAGAGACTTGCCCAAGGCCACTGGCAATGAGTCAGAGAGAGGCTTTCAGACTTCTGGCTGTCTGGTGGCAAGGCCTGTGCCTGCCCCAGGACAACGGTGTGAGTTGCTAGGGCCTGGCCCAGGGGTAGTCAGTGTAGGGCGCTGGTGGGGGGGTGTTAAAGCTGGGGACCCAGGGCCTGCCACACTGAGAGAATGGGGGCAGGGAGGTCAGGAGCCACAGGAGGAGGGTTGGGTAGGCCTTGGGGAGGAGTGTCTGCGCAGGGGGGAGGCTCCAATGCCTTCTTGCAGCCACATCCTTTGCTTTACCGATTCTTCCCTCTTTTACTTAAAAACCAGGGGGCATGTCTCAGCAGGAAAGTGAATGTGACCACCCCAGAGTCCGGGTGGGCAGGGGGTCCAGCCCAGGTGTGTAAAGGCTTCCACTTTGGAGTCAGATAAGCTGGGAATCGGGCTCTGTCACTTTTAGCTGTGTGACTTTGGGCAACTGGCTTAACCTCTCTGAGCTTCCATTTCCTTGTCTGTGAGATGCGGATAATGATGCCTACTTTCTAGCAGCGTGTCTCATCCCTGCTGCACATTGCAATTGCCTGGAGAAATCTTCAAAATACACTAACGCCCAGCCCCCATCCCAGAGATTCTGACGTCATTGGGCTGGGGTGCGGCTCAACATGGGGAGTTTCCACCCTGTGATGTCCATGTGTAGCCAGGGCTGAGAACCTCTGTCCTCATAGCTGTCGGAGGAAGAGCTGAGATGCAGCCTAGAAATCTCCTGGCCGGTTGAAGTGCTGCAAGACCACCATCCACCCGGCAGCCCATCTTTTTATGAACCATATTCATTGTGCTGTTGCAGGAAGAGTCACAGGGGCTAAAAGAAAGGTATGTCTTCAGAAGAGCCAGGCCAGCTGGATGGCAGGTGCCAGCAGGTGAGTCCAGGGGGACCTCATGGGAAGCCCAAAGAACCACCGATTGGACCAGCTGGAAGAGAACCAGGATGTCACCCTGCTCATTTACCACGTGGCAGGATGAGCCCATTTCCCAGATTCGGTTCTCATGACATTGACTTGTGAACTCAACAGAGGACTTGGCGTTTTACCCCTGTGGCATTTCATGACACTCTTTGTAAAGCATGGCCATAATCTGAGCAAAAAGTTCTAAAGGAAAGGCCCCCCCACTCAAAAATTGGCTACAATAAACAAGGAAACATCCATCATAGCATTAATATTATAGCAAAAAAAGTGAGCAACTTCTGCGTTCAGCTGCTGAGAACAGTTCAGTGAATGTTGGCCAACGCCCCAGGGGGATATTATGCAGCTTAAGAAATGGCATTTAGAGAACCAGGAAGCGACGTCTAGGAGAGAAACACGATCAGGAAGCGATTGGTGCCGCCTGATGTGGAGGCCTGCGGGCAGGAGCTGGAAAGGATCCAGGGGGAAAAAAGAAGCGAGAAGGGTTGCTGGGGCCAAGGAATTTTAGATGGATTTTTAAAATTCTTATTTCCATTATCTTTGTATAGCAAACAATAATAGTAATAATCGTGAGTAAAAGCAATTCAGTGAGATGAGGATAATCTGTTTTGCTTTGTTCACATGATGAATCAGAAATGCCTCACATGGGCCTGGGACACAGCGGTGGCCCGGTAAATACTAACTGAATGAATGAATTCATCTGGTTACTTTTAGACTTTCCTGAGAGACTCTGAAAACATTTCTGAGTATGAATGGCCCCTCTTGGCTTTATATCATATGCATGTGGACTGGCATGCTTTCCATATATTTAAATTTTTGATAACAATTTTGAATTGGCCAAAGGTGAATGCAGAGCCCTGTGGCACACAATCAGAGATCCTTCCTCCAGTGGTCACAGCCCTATTACTGGCAGAGAAGTGAGTGAAAAGGGTCCTGCCTGTGGAGTCAGAGATTCTGGGTTGCATAGCAGCTCTGGAATTTACTCATAGCAGCTCTGGAATTTACTAGCTGTGTGTCCTTGGGCACGTTACTTCATTCTTTGAGCCTCAATCCCCTCATCTATAAATTAGGGATAATAACACCTGTCCCCAGGGTAGCTTGTTGCCTGGCACATTGTGGGTCCACCCTGCACCTCTGTCCACCACCATCTGGGCACTTCCACTCTGGGCAGAGTCATTCATCTGGCTCTGTTATCTACAGGCTCTCCTATCGTGCAGCCTACATTTCCCAACAAATATTCCCAATAAATTACTCCAGGGCAGTAATTCTCAAAGTATGGCCCCCGGACCAGCAGCACCAGCAGTACCTGGGAACTTAATGGAAATGCAGATTCCCAGGCCTGCCCTAGATCCAGTAGACCACAGGTTCTGCGGGCAGCCCCAGCAGTCTGTACTTTCACGAGCTCTCGGGCAGAATTACGACTATAGGACAGGATGAGAAACTCCACCAAGTCTTCTCTGTCCACACCATCAAGGCCTAGCAAGACACAGAACAACAGTCGTCTGACCCAGCTGCTCCTGGGGAATCAGTGCAGGCCCTTGGAGTGACTTTTTTTCTCCCTGCAGGCTCGTAACCAGACGCATGTGCTAGAATTCTACTAGGAAGCACTGTCAGCCTCCAGGGCTGCAGTTCTAGCACAGGCCTCCCTCATTTCTCCCCAAATTGAGGACCCAGCTGCCTGTCTCTGACCTCAAAGTCCAGTTTCCTGTGACTCCTCAGTGGCACCAGGGGTTCTGAGGGCAAGTGCCCAGGTCCCTTTCTTGCTGGAAGGTCGTTTCATGGCACAGGGAGGTCCGCAGACCCTTGGCTAGTGGGAGCTGTCTGACCAGCCCCTCACCCGAGCTTCCAGTCCCTCCTAACAAGTGTGTGACCAGTTCCAGTCCAAGTTCCTGGGCAGGGATGCCGAAGCCACTTGGGGCTGCTGAGCTGAATTTCCTCTGGTGTCCATGACTATTGCCCATCACTGCACCTCCCGCCTCTGGATCAAGGCCATTGTTTTCTGTGTTCTTTTGTTCCATGTGCTGCTTTTAAAAAACAAAACAAAACCCTATTTACTGCCCTTATCAGGTTTCACAAACTCTCTAGGCCTTGCCTTCTTGGACAGGTGGGGTCAGTGACCTGATTCCGTGTCATGTGAGCCTGGCCTATCCCCAGGAACAGGACCAGGGGGCAGCCCCATGAGCATTTTGCACATTTCTCTGCAGAAGAGCAATTGCGCCTGAACACCTGGAAGTCCCAGGAAGAAGGCTTAGGGCCTTCAGGCTCCTCTTGATATAGGAAGCAGGACTCCAGAGTCCTGTCCTTTTCTGTTGAGGCCTGAGTCTCTCATAAAATACAAATTAGAGGATGCCTTCCCCTACTGAACAGCCTCCAAGGGCTCCCTGCTGCCCTCGGGTGGACCTCAGACCCACCCTCGACAGGCCCCTGCAGGATCTGACCTGGGAGGACCTCCTGGCCGTTCCCCACTGGCCGCTCCCCACCGCTCCCCTTCCAGGGCGGGGAGCTCTCCTACCCGCCTGCCCCTTGCTGCCCTGCTGCTTTAGCTGGGGGCTCTTCCTTGCTTTACTCTGGTCTTGGCAAATCTCTCCAGACCCATCTTCAATTTTCTGCTTTACAGATGAAGCAGAGATGACTTCGGGAGCAGCAGTTAACTGGAGCTTGCTTCTCTCTAGCCCTACTGTGTGCTGGGGCTTACAGCAAGTGCTTTAAAAGCAAGCTCTTGTTAACCTATGAGGCTCCTGCGCCTGCGAATCGGACCAGACAAGCCAACAGGCCTTTCCTGCCTGAGTGTCCTGTGTGCTAGGGGGAAGAAAATAAGAGAGAGCTTTGGAGAGAATTAGAGGGTGGGGGCAGTGGGCACCACAGAAAGCCCCTTGGAAAAGGTGGCACTTGCACTGAGCAGTGTGGATGGTGGCTGGGAGAGCTGGGGTGGGGAGCACTTGAGGTTGGGGCATGCAGAAGCCCCAGGGTGGGAACTGGGTTGTTTTGTTTGAGGAACCAGAAGGAGGGGAGGGAGTGTGGGAGGAGCCCTGAGAAGCCGGCCAAGGCCAGGCCACGCAGAGCCTTGGAGGCTGAAAGACAAACTTGGCTGTGATTTTGGCTGCAGTGGGATGCTCCTGAGGGCTTTGGGCTGGGGAATGGCGTGAGTGGGCAGGAGGGGAAGAGGTTGTGGGGGCTGCTCAGTGCCGTGGTGCTCAGGACCAGCATGCTGGCTGTTGAGTGCAGAAAGTGCACGTGTCCATGTTCCCTCTTGGAGCCAGCACCAGCGAGACTTGTGTGGTGTCCTGCTATGTGTTCAACAACTGACTCCTCCAAAGAGAACAGCCCTGATTTGTGGCATCTGCTAGTTCCTAGAGTATAAATACGCCCGCCATGATTGATTTCAAGCCACCAGCTTGATGTGCAGAGTTGGGAAGAGATGCACTAGCAGCTCTTGCTGGTCAGAGCTGACTCCAGCTGCTATGGGGCGAGTGAGAAGGAAAGGGGGGATCCGGAATGCCTGCCGCTTTCCTGGTGTGAGCAGTGAGGTGGATGACAACAGGGCATTTCCTGGGGCGGAGAAGATTGGGGGAGGGGGAGACTGGAGTGAGGTGGGGAATCAGGGGTTGTGTCTGGTCTGAGTTGAGTTTGGGATGCCTGTGGACCCCTCCCGCTGAGTAGGTGAGCTTGGGGTGTGGGGAAGAGTGGTCTTGGCTGGAGTGTAAGTGTGGGTGTGTTGGCAAAGAGATGATGTTTAAAGCTCAGGGGCCAGAGGAGACCCCTGAGATAGAGCAAGTGAGAAGGGAAGAGGGCTAGATGGAGCCGAGAGAAATGGCCTCGTTGCAATGGCTGCTGAGTTGCTGGCGCCTCCCACTAACCTCTGAGGATGGAGTCTTACTCCTCCCCAGAGCCTAGCAGTGCTCAGCAAATGTGCCTTCACAGGACCGGGGACTCCCCCATTCTGGCTGGGATTTTGGAACCCTCAGGACTTAAGACCACACTCCACGAAGATCTTCCTAAGCAGCGTAGATGGTCCCCACTGGCTCAGGACCAGGATGACAGGTCAGTCCAGGGGAGGAAGGGAGGAAGGGACTGGCCAAGATGGGGTGAGCCAGAGAGAACAGAAAGACTGATGACAATAAAGACTATCTTTATTACATCCTGACCAAATGCCAGGACAGTGCTCAGCACTTTGTGTAGAATTCATCTGCACATCACCCTCGGACGCAGGAACTATTACTAGCAACATTTACAAATGAGCAAATCAGGGGACAGTGAGGGGCCAGGCCAGCTGGCCAGATGGTAGCAGTCCCTGCAGCCTGTACCTGATTCCTTCCCCAGACACAGGACAGAGCCTTCCCTGTGAATGTTTTTGGTCTTTGAGGAAATGAGACCTGTTGTGTCTCCTTTGATACCACCTTGAACTGAAAGCAAAGTGAACCACAGGTCACTTCTGCTCAGTCATTGTCATCAGTGTCATTGTCTCTCTCATCATCATCACCATCGCCATCATCTCCACCATTATCGTCATTGTCGTCACCATCACCACCACCTTTCTCTGCAGCCTCGCTGGCATCACTGGGTAGCAGGATAGTAGGGGATGGTTGCTTAGCTATATTTGCAAGTTTTCTGCAGTGACCCAGCACAATTTATACATTTTTGAAGGAGGAGATCCAATGGTTGGACCTGAGGCACTGTGATGAGCATGGAGGTGAGGAGACTGCTGGGACAAGGGGATGTCTGTCTGAAGAGACGAGATCCCAGCCTTGCTGACAGGGCCTGGGCTCCTCGGACTGCCTTCCCTCTAGCGTGCTGGGAAGCTGCCATTGGACCCTGGCTGCTGTTGCCCTTCTGCAGGGCTGGGGTGCCTGCCAGCAGGCACATCAAGTCTGGGCAGGGCCCTGAAGGCTATGCAGGTTTGGTGCATGGTTGAAGGAGGAGGAGCAGCCTTGCTGCCTCGGGTTGGAGAGATGCAGAGATGTCTGCTGCATGGGGAGCAGCGGGCCCAGGCCATCCTCATCTCAGGACAATTCCTGCATTAGAGGTGATGCTGCTTGAATGGTGGAATCCAAGGCATTGAGACCAGAACATCATCAGGTTGGGCCTGGCTCTACTGACTCAGAGACCCAGCTCTGTCCTCCTCCCAAGTGTGTGCAAGGATGGGCTTGTCTGCCTCTGGCTGTCAAGGATTCTGCACCTGACTCCAGGCCACCATGGCCTTGTTCCTTCTTCTGATACCCTCAGCCCCCTTCCCTCCTTTTGCTCAGGGTGGGCAGTCCCTGTCTCCCCAGCCAGGGGGCAGGACCAGGTCTTCTCATGCTCTTTATCCTCCTCATCCTGGGATTTCTGTGGCCCACTGAGTCTAGTCTTCTCCTTCACCTGAATGGTTGGGCACTGAATCCTGGGCCCAAGGACGTCCACACACAGAGAGAGCTGTCTCATGAGCCAATGCCTCATTTCCTCGGTGGAGAAGCTGAGTGGGGGACAGCCAGGGGAGGTGGTTCGTCAGGGTTGCACGACAGGAATGGGTCTTGGAATTCAGCCCTGTGCCGCTTCCCCTTTGAAATGGCTGTGACCCTTGGGGAAGGGGCTTAAAAACTCCCCCACCCTTCATTTACTCATTCAGCAAGAATTTACGCACTAGGTGCTGTGTTGAGAGGTGGACACATGATGGTGGAGAAAAGGACACAGAATTTGCCCTTGTGGAGGTGGCGGTCCAGTGTGGAAGATGAGCAAATAAGCCTATGAATAAACATGCTGTCACAAACTGACCCACCTGGCAAGGGAGACAACTGGGTGGGCACGGAAGGATAGGTAAGAAGGGATGGAGATAGAAAGGCCTGCTGGGAGGAGCCAACAATGGGTGCAAAGGCCCTGAGGTTGGAAGGAGTCTTTTGAGAAACTGTGAGGGGTGTGTGGCTGAGCAAGGGTGACAGACGAGGCTGGAGAGGGTGACAGGAGTCAGATTAGGAAGTACTTGTTCACCACGGAAGGAGTTGGTCTCTCTTCTAAGGACAAAGGGAAGACCCCAGAGGAGGGTGACAAGATTGGACCTGCATTTTGAAAAGATTATGGGGAGGGTGAGAACAAGTGTGGGTTAGGGACTGTGGCAGTTGTCTTGAGAAAGCATCAAGGTCATGCCACTCCCCATCTCCAGGAAGAAGCAGAAGAAGCTTTGCTGGGGATGGTCCAGATTCTAGGAAGCTGTGTATATTTATGAGAGTATATATGAATATGTAAGTGTACATGTGTACATGCATGTGTGTAGTGTGTGTAAGTATGCGTCACATGTGTACGTGTGTATGCGCACGTGTGCATCTGTGTACGCATGCGTGTATGTGTCTATATGCATGTGTATGTGTGCATCTGTGTATGTGTGTACATGTGCACACACATGTGTATGTATGTGCATCTATGTATGTGCATGCACACATGCATGTGTGTGCATCTATGTATATGTGTGTATGCACACCCATGTATGTATGCATTGCATGTGTGTGCATCTGTGCGTGTGTATATGTGTGTAGGTATGCGCATGCATGCGTGTGTGTGCATCTGTGTATGTGTGATTATGCATGTGTATGTACGTGTGTGCATCTGTATGTGTGTGTAGGGATGTGTATGCATGAGTGCATGTGTGTACATGCATCTGTGTATGTGTGATTATGCATGTGTATATACGTGTGTACACCTGTATGTCTGTGTAGGTATGTGTATGCATGAGTACATGTGTGTGTGTGTGTACATGCATGTGTGTGTGCATCTGTGTGTGTATATGTGATTGTGCATGTGTATATATGTGTGTGCATCTGGGTGTGTGTAGGTATGTGTATGCATGTGTATATGTGTGCATGTGTGTATATGCAACTGTGTGTGTATGTGTGTGTGTGTAGAGGAGTGTGGAGGACAGATGGGGAGGTCACAGTTCCAGTGGGCAGAGATTGAAGAGGGGTAAAGTTCACGGGATGTATGGTGGGGCCGCTCCTTCCTGAGTCTGCGTGGCCTGTCTCGGGTGGGGGCAGCCACCCCCATGAGCTCCCTCTTTCTTCTGGAAGTGCTGCATGTGGCTTCTCCCTCCATGGGAGCAGAGAGGACTGGGTGTCTGCTTGAGGTGCTGGGCTGGGGAGAAACAGGCAGATCTCCCAAGTCCAGCCTCAGCCTACAACTCTGCAGGGAGCTTTGGGCCCAAGGTGCCAGCTTCTCCCAAATGCCCCTTTGCCCGCGTGCTCTTGTGCCTTCTCTGGGGACCTCGTGGGGAGAAGAGTTGCCCAGGTCCTGGCAGGGTCTGGATTTCTGTGGGCATCTTGCCCTAATACCATCATAGCTAGACCCTGAATCTCTCCATGTCCCCAGCGATGGCGTGGCTGCGTAGGCCTGTCTGGGGGCCCAAGTCCGCCATGTGGCTCTTCTGGCTTGGTCCTGGCATCCCCACCCTACCCTGACCTGCCTAGAGACACCCCTCCCAGGCTGGAACCAGGACTGGATGTATAATTTGCAGGGCCTGGGTCCTTGTTCAACAGTGATTAAGAATTTCAAGACAGCGACAGACAGCAGAGCTTTAAATGCAGAGTGGGTCTGGTCTGAGACCACACCCCCGTAAAGCTGGCGCCAGCCAGAACCCATTTGGAGGCCACCAGAGGGCGGTCTGCCAGCCAATCATTTGCATGATAAGAAACACCTCCTGGCAAAATAATTCCCAGAGGTCTGGCTCTGACCCTTCTCTCATTCATTCATTCGCTTGCTCATTCACTCACCTTGGTCAGGTACTGAGCTCCTGCTACCACCACATTTCCCTGAGGCCCTGAGACTGGAGGTGCAGTTGGTCCCAGCTCTGTGCTGGCCTTGGGCGAGTGCCCCCAGCCACCGTCTCCAAGACCTCTCCTCACCAAGCTCCCAACACCACCCAGCCAGAGCTCCCTGGTGGGCCACATCCACTGTCTGTGGGCTTCTCCCCTGGTACGGTCCAGGTGCCCAGCACTCGATGGCTGAATGCATGGCTCCCCCTGACACCCACCCTCCCTGGGGCACCTGTCGCTCATCATCCTTCACAGCCTTCTCTCTGTCCCTCACCTGGGCCCCCGTTCATCTCTCGCTGCTTTACCATTGCATTTACAAAGTGAGGTACATGTCAGCACTTACAGGAAAGCACCCACATTGTAAGTGTACCTTTTGCAGATGTATGCATCTGTGTGATCACCACCCAGGCCAAGACATCCGTGCCCAGCCCCTGGAAGGCCCCCTCGGGCCCCTCTCAGTTTTTTACCCCTTTTCTGCTTTTTGTCCCCATAGATTAGTTTTACCTGTGCTTGAGCTTGGTATACATGGGATCTCAGAGAATGTTTTCTCTGGTGTCTGGTTTCTTTTGCTCGGCATCGTGTCCAAGACGTGCCCACGTTCCACACTCTTGCTTTCAGAGACGACCCGTAGGCCTCCCTCTGCCGCCATGTGCACCCCTTGGCCCGCATGAGGCTCTTTCCTCCCAGGGATCTTCCGTTTCCTGTTTCCTTCCTAAGCCCGGGTGGGGGCTTCGTCTGGAAGCTCCTGGTTTCTGAGCAGATGAGTCCTCTTCTTCATGTTCTAGGCAGGTTATCCTTGAAATTCAGGGTATTTGAACTTGAATATCCTTGAAATGCACAAGCCGTGGTGCTGCCCTGGTCCTGCTCGTGGAGGATTCCCGAGCACTTTGCCCAGGCCTCCCTGACTTCTGTGCCCCACCCCTGGTCCCCTCCCTGCAATCTCCTGGCCTTTCAGTCACTGCAAACCCCAGCCCATGCACGCCACCTGGATCCACAGGGAGAAAACCGCCTGGCGCTCTTCGTCCGTGCTTGCTGGTGTGAGAGCACAGCCAGACCCTTTGTCACGGATGGGGCCTTACAGTTTAGTCCACTCCTAGCAGTGACTTCTCAAAGTGAGGTTCTCAGACTAGCAGCGGCAGCAGTGCCCGGGAACTTGGAAAAGCAAGTTCTAACTCCCGCTCCCCCAGACTCGCTGAATCAGAAACCCCGGGGGTTGGGCCTGGCAACCCGTATCCACACAACGCCCCCGGGGGGTTGTGAACGTGCTCATGTGGGAGAACTACTGACTCTTGGCATGTGAACATGTCAGTGATGAATGAAGATGGAACGTTCCTTTCTTTGCATAGAAGCATGTTATCGTTACTCCAGAAAATACAAAGGTTCTAGTACATGGGGCTGATGTGGTCTGTTAGGTAAAAAGAGAACCAGAACCTCCTCAATGGAGCAGCTAGTTCCCAGGTGGTCACTGATGAGTGTCTAGACCTGGCACACACCTAGGGAGATGCTGATCACAAGGGGTCCTGTCTCCCTGAGAGGAGAGGCTGGCATGCTGCCCGTTCTCCACTGGCCACCCCCACTCCATTATCTGCCTTCTCTGTCCTGCTCTGAGCCCCGGAGGCTGAGTCCTGGGCACTGCCCATCCCCCACCACCCCCAGGCATCTTGGCCAGCTGGCGTCTGGTTGGGTTTGATTAATGGCAGGAGGTCAGAGGGCAGGAGGAGGGGGTGGTCAGGGTGGCAGTGTGCTGGCAAACGGTTAACAGCCAGCTTTTGGGAGACACTGTGGGAAGCTCTGATTTGTAGTTTGCCAATGTCTGTGGTGTAAATACTCCTGCCATGGTCAGTTTCACATCACCAATGTGACAGTTCTGAACGATGGAGTTGGGTAGAGATGTGCAGGGTCACTCTGTTAGATGATTTCCACTGCTCAGATGCACAGATGTAAATAACCTCAAGACAGTAGCTAGCTAGGAGTAAAACATGGCAGAAGAATTAGGAAGTGATGTGTTTGGAGTCTCTATTACCTTTGTTTTAAATATAATTTATTAATTTTGTTTATGTAATTTAATTAATTAATTAATTAATTAATTAATTAATTTTGAAGAGCTCAATTGGCTTTATTGTGATTCTAGAATCAGGCAAAACATTATTCCATAAAATAGAATAAGTGTGCCAATGAGCCAAACAGAGTGTAATTTAATTTTTAACAGCAGGTGTGCTTAAACAACTGGCTCACAAAATTCCTGCAAATTTAACCTGTATGAGTGGTTCATGCAGACCCCGGGGCCAGGGTGACATTTTCTCACTGTGTCTCTGTCTGGAGGTTCCTGTGGGCCTAGCCCAGCCCTGGGGTTCCTTTTCCCCGGTCTGGCTCTCACTGGGCTGCATGGACACTGTCCTTCCTTGCCCCTCTGGTCCCGGCAGCTGCATAGGCTTCCCTGTCACTATTCCTGGTGCCTCACTGTCTGATTACTCCCTTGCGGGGTTCCCTGGAGGTGGCGTCTGAGGGTGGGAGACCACAGGGCAGACCCTACCCTTGCTTTAACACCAGCCCCACCCCCATTTCTTTTATTGATCAACCGTAAGGTTGCACTGGAAGACATGAAAAACAGAAAACTATGACAGCAGGGTAAACCTCTTGAAAACAGGAAGGTACTCAATAAAAGTGACTGTGTGGCTGGTGGGCCTGCCCATTGGAAGGCCCCCTAGGCAGGTGATCTGGCCACATCTGTGACGATGACAATGCATGTGGCCTTGGGCCTGGCAATGCCTTGTTGGGCATTTGTCTGACAGACAAACTTGCACCCATGCGAGATGATGTCTGTCTAAAGTTATTCATTACGGCATTGCTTAGAAGAGCCGAAAACGGGACTCCACCCAAGTGTCCATTATTAAGATACTCATTAAATAGGTTCTGGCACATTCTTGCAATGGAACATCCTGCAGCTGTTCCTGATGTAGACGTGAAAGGAGCCCCGTGAATGCCAGTGAAAAGAGAAAGTCAGACGGCGGGTTGAGTATGTGTCTGCTTGTGCGGGGACAGGGGGGTGTGCTCTGCTGTCTTGGGAGGACACATGACGCAGTGGCCGTCTCCTGAGTGGGGAACTGGGTGGCCGGGGACTCACTTTTCACTATAAACCCATTTGCACTTTTTGGATGTTGTACCATTTTCATGTGTCACCTGATTAATAAATATATAAAATTTAAACATAGTAAATAGTTGCCCATGAAATTTGACAGATGCTTCCTCCCGTTCATCTTCAACTCGACCTTCATTGCCCTGGACCCCAGAACTTGGGATAGGGCCAGTCCCCTCCCCTCCTCCCCCTTGCTGGCTGGCCAGGGCAGAGGCACCCAGCCATGTCCCCCTCAGGATGTCGGCAATGGTGACTTCTCTTTTGCCTGAGGGCCTCGTGTCTGCCCCCTCACTTTGTCCTGGCTCTGCACGGCTCATAGGCTGGACGAAGATGGTGCACACTTAAGAGAGAACCGAGGGCAGGAGGTGGTGTGACGGAGCCAGGGCCACACCAAGGGCTTTGGGAGGGCGGGGACTGTGTGCCTTGGACACACCATGGTGTCTGGGCTGGCCCAGTGCCTGGCTCAGGGCATGCTCACAATGTCTGTGGAGTGACTGACCACTGGACAAGGACCCAGCCCCTCGTGGCTAGAAAGGCTTTCTGGTTAGTTCTACAAGAATCTTGTTTCACGGTGTATCTGCCTTCCACTCCTGGTGGGTGGGGGGCTTCCATCCTGACTCCTCTGGTGACCTAGCCTAGGGGTTGGCTTTAGAGCAATGTTTCCCAAACTCACTGACCACATACCCTTTCCTCATGGGGCATCTTACAGAATTAGTATACCCTGAAACACACTTTGGGAACTGTGGGTTAAAGTTCGCATAAATACTGACTTAAAGGTATTACACCAATGTAAATACCCTTAAAGGCCTGGAGACCAGAAACTCAGTGAGTTGGGGACGGCGATTGGAGCTCAGAGGACTAGGAGGCCATGGGACGCCAACATCTCTGTGTTTTGGCCCTGGCTGCCGACTGCAATCATTTGGGGCCATTTCCAGAGATGTTGAATTAATTGCTGTGGGTGTGGCTGGGGACTGGGATTTAAAAAGATTCCCCGATGATTCAATGTGTAGGTGGGGGTAAGAACCACTGCTCCAGAGCTGGGATCAGTGGGAGGGGCAAGAGAATGGTGGTCTTTCTGTATTGCAATCTTGGGTCACATTAATAAAGGCATAGTCTACAGAATGTGGGGGGTGATGGTCCCGCTTGATTTTGCATTGATCAATGATACTTGATTCTGAGCCCTGTATCTTAACACAAACACCTGAAAATTGGAAAATGTTCAGAAAAGAGAAACCAATAGAGTGAGGAAACACAGAACTTGGTCCTAAAGGGCTCAGACCAGCCTGTTCTCTCTAGAGGATCCCCCCAGCAGCCGGCAGGCCTTCCTCCGAGCCGTGGCAACTGAGGCTCAGGGCTCACCGTTTGCCATGCCTCCCTCAGCCCTTTCAGTGTAGGCTCATCTTCGAAGCCACTCTGGTGTTTCTGTCTCACTGCCGAGGAGCAGGAGGGACTTCCGGAGGGTGGGAACTGCAGATGTGGGGTGGGGTGAGCCGACCCCGGGGGAGGGCAGTGAGGGGGAAACAATTCTCCAGGGTCATGTGGGCAGAGCAGCTAGTTTAAGGCTCAATTCCACAAGCTCATGAAGATTTAACAAGTTGGAGAGAATGGCAGTGCAGGTGACACTGGTCATGGTGCCCAAGAACACGAGCCCCAGCAGGAGGTCAGGTCCGTGAAGGACAGGCCTTGCTCTCTTCGTTCCTGTCACATTCCTGGCCTGGAACAGTACACGGAACAGCTGAGTTATCAGAAAAGCAGGAAGGGATCTAGATTTGGGGGGAAGATGGGCTATCAGGGAAGGCCTCTCTGAAGAGTTGACCTTTCCATTGAGACCTGAAGAACAGGTGGGAGCCGGCCATGGGAAGAGTGTTCCAAGCACAGAGTGCGGCACAGGGAAAGGCTGGGGCAGGATGGGCCTGGTGTGGTGGAGGCCGGCGAGGGGATCCGAGGGTGGGACTGCTGTGGTGAGAGTGGGGGTGCTGGGGGGGTGGTGGAGGGCCGCGTGGTTAGGAACTCAGCCTCAGGGACCGCTTCCCAGCTGTGTGGTCTAGGCAAGTGATTTAACTACTCTCGGTCTCAGTTTCCCCACCTCTCAGGACTGGGAATGACACTTGGCCCAGGGAAACACTCCTGGCACACAGTGAGCTCTGCAGAAACGTTAGCTGTCATTACTGCTGCTGTTAACAATGGAGGAGCCTGGGAGACAGAGCTGGGCCTGGACACTTTTTCCATTCCAGCTGCCTCTCCCACCTCTCCTTGTACACACACCCTGATTTGGAGGCGTTTGCAGCTGGCAGAGATCCCAGGTTTCTGGATCCTGTACAGACCCTTAATTGTGAGCTCCTTGTCTCCAACACTTCACCATCCCAGGAAGGAGGGCTGGGTGGGCCTACATACCCCTGCAGGCTGGGAGTACCCTGGCCTGTGCCACCCCCTGCTCCGTGTGGCCAGGAGCTGGAAAGTGGGAGGTGGGGCAGCAAAGGGGGGCTCCGAGGGCAGTGGGGCTGCATCCCAGGCCCTCAGGGACGGGGTGTCCCTCTGTGTGATCCACCCAGCTCTGGATGGAACTGGGTGGGGCTGGGTCCTGGGCTGATGCCCTGCTCCAGCCGCTGGTTCAGGGCAGGTAGCGACGGGCAGAAGGAAGGTGCAGCCAGGTGGAGAAGGGGAAACCCGGGCGCAGGACCTGCCCAGCCGCCTTAACTCACATGCGAGGCGGACTCAGACTGCTTCCTGCATTGGAAAGCCGGCCCCACCCCTGCTGTCTCCCCTGCCACAGAATCCTTCTTCTGCTTCAGCTGCTTGGGCCGAACTCTCAGAGTCAACCTTGACTCCTCTTTCATTCACACCCCAATCTGTTAGCAAATCCCAGCAGCTCTTCCTGCAAATGTATCCACCAGCACCAGCCCTGCCACCCTGGATTGCGGCAAAGCCTCCTCACTGAACTGTGCCCCCTGTGCCCTGCCTTGCCCTGTGGCACCCTCCACACAGCAGCTGGGGTCATCATGCCAAAACACAACCAGATGGCATTGCTGGCACCCGATAACCTCCCTCACCCAAGGCATAAACAAGTGACCCAACTGGTGTCACTTGTCTGACCTCATCTCCCCTGCTTTGCCTCCCTGGGCCCCTCACTGCTCCTGATATGCTCCTACCTCAGGACCTTTGCACCTGCTGTTCCCTGGGCCTAGAGTGCTCTTCCGTCAGATGCCCCATGCCTTGCTCCCTCGATTTGTTCAGATCTCTGCTCACATGTCGCCTCACTGAGGCCAGAGCACCTGTATGAAATGGTAACACCCTGCCCTGCTCACCCAGCAGTGTTTCTCTACACAGCCTCTGTCACCACTGCATGTACCACACACAGACTTGTTTGTTTGAGTCCTCACATTGGATGCAAGCTCCTGGAGTGCAGGGTGCTTTCTGTTCTTTTCCCTGGCACATAGTAGGTACTCAATGAGTACTATTGCCTGAATTGGGCCTATGCACATTCCTTAAGCAAGAGATGACTGAGGCCACGGCCTCCTGGACTCTTCCCTCTGGGATTGACTTTTCTGTACCTGGGGACACAGCATCAAGGCGGGGCACTTTCAAACTCCTGGTGCCCAGGAGTGGCCTCTGGCCTTCCCTTTGGAAGAGGCCAAGGAGAGCACTGGGCTGGGGGCCAGAAAGCTGGAGCTGGGCTTCTTTCTGGCCACGGGAGTGGGGCTGGTCACATTTTCTTCCTTCAGCCAGCATGGGCTCTGTGCTGGCAAGTGCTGGGAGCTTGTGGTCAGGTCATCACGGCAGAGCTCACAGATGTGGGGGAAAGGGGCAGTGGGCAAAGGCAAACCTTTAATGTACGCTGGCGCCAGCACTCGTGACAGGAAGCCCGCGACCCCATCTGGGAGGGCTGGGGGATTTCTGCAAGACTCAGAGTAAAGACCACAAGGCTTTAGCCAGGGAAGCCAGGCGAGGAAGAGATATGCCTCTTGGGGAGGAGCTGCAGAGGCTGACCTGGGGGGTGGGGCTCGGCAGGTGGCTCAGCCTCCGTCACCCCCAGGGTGCTGGGGGCAGGGAGACAGCAAGCAGGGCCAGGCTCCATGGGGGCTGCGTGGAGAAGAGCCTGGGGGAGGGCCAGGCCAGAGGCAGGAGGGCCCAGAGAGCCTCCTGCAGTGGCTGGGCCAGAAACCAGGGTAGGGACGAGGGTCAGAAAACAGGTGGATCTGAGAGGTCTCGGTTCACAAGCTGCAACCCGGGCTTCCGCTTTCTATCGTAATCGCGGGGCAGATCTGATTAAGCTAAAAATCTGGAAATGAGATCATCCTGGATTTAGGGTGGGCCCTAAATCCAACGATGAGCGTCCTTATAAGACAGGGAGATTTGACAGACACAGGGAAGAAGGCCATGTGACCACAGAGGCAGAGATTAGAGCCATGAGGAGCTGGAAGATCCAGCGACAGATCCAGAGCCTTCTGAGGGCGTGGGGCCCTGCCAACACCTTGATTTTTGACTTTTGGCCTCCAGGACTGTGAGAGAATAACTTTGTGTTGCTTTAAGCCACCCAGTTTGAGGTCATTTGTTATGTCAGTCGCAGGAAACTAACAAAGGAGGAATTGCAGGGGATTAATGCCTGACAGAGAGAGGACTTTGTTTAGGACCGCCTCGCCTTCAAGTTCCAGGTTCCAGCTGTAAACAGCAGCCCAGCCCTGCTCTGAGCCCTGCTCTCACTGCAGGGGCGAGGCCCTGTGGCCCCAGCCAGGGCACCTTTGTTCGCCAAAGGCAGAGTCTTGTGAAGCAAAGAGAACAAAGAGGGGTGAGGAAGGTCTGTCTGTGGCTCTACGTGGCCATGTCTGTCTGTGGCTGTGAACTTGGAGCCCCAGGATCTTTTGCTATCAATCTTAGAGTCATTTAAAATGGGAAGACAGATGGCGGGGAGTGATGGTCTGATAATCATGGGCAGCCTTGATCCTCGTGCAAAGGCCCAGGAATGAGAAGGGCAGCGAGTGGGGACCGTCCACGAGCACTCACCCCTGCCCCACAGAGCCCAGCAGTTCACCTGCATTACATCAAGGGGCATCTCAGCATCCCCACGAGGGAGCTGCTATTCTAGAACTTAAAGATGAGGAAACTAAGGCAAAATAACCTTCCCAAGGTTACCCCTCCAGGATGTGGCTGCGCTGGGGTCAGAGCCCGCAGGAGCCCAGTCTTGGCTGAGGGTACGAAAGGGGCTCCTGACTGTGCTCTTGGCACATGTTGCCTGCAACTGACAGGCTCTTTGGCTTCCATGTGTCAAAAATCATATGTCTCTCCGGGGGTGGCCCTGTTGAACTCCAGACCTGGCTGGAACTGCCATGAAGATCCAGGGAAAGAACTGAGGGTTCCCCTGGGGATGCCACCAGCAGAAAGGACAAGGAAAGGTTTGGGGGGTCACTTCTGGGCAAAGCCTCCAAAACCAAGTGAGGGTTCCAAGTCCTGGGGAGCAGGGGCCAAGGGCTTGGGGGAGCAGAGCTCTAGCAACCCAACAGGGACAGGGGCACCTTGAGGCTCTGGACTACCCAAATCCAGCTGCTGTCTCTCCTGCTGGAGTTGGGATGACAAGGACATGTGGGTCCCTTGCCCAGGACTCTGATTCTGGTCTGGGGGTGGGAGCTGGGGGTCAGTGTTATCTAAAGCTCCCCAGGCGATTGATTCAGGAGCAGCCAGGGGCTGGGGTGGAAGGATCCAGGGAGACCTGAGATCAAATGGCAGCCCCGCCCTTCCCTGCAGGATGGTGAGGCGGTGCCTGGCAGAGCCCTGAACTGGGCTAGCTGGACAGAGAAGGGGCTGGTTTAAATGCTCCAGAAGTGCAAGCAGCCCAGCGAGGCTGCAGCGTCAGCTGTCGGGGGTGGGCGCGCGGGGATAGGAACAGCCCAGGGCATCCCTGATGCGGTTTCCCTGATGGAGTGTCCCTGATGGGGTGTGAGAGTACCCCAATGGGGGGCACCCACAGCCTCTGGCTTCTGGGGCCCAGGCTGTCCCAGACCCTGACCTATAGCCAGGGAGAGCAGCAGACCTTAGGCAGAGAGGCCCAAGGGGGCACCGGCCCTGATGTCCCCTCTCTCTTTCTGCCAAGATGATGGGCCTGGATGGACCCCGGTGTGGCAGTGTGGCGGAGCTGGTGAGGGCTGCTCCTGGAGGGGGTGTGGTGAGGGGAAATCGGCAAGGGGCTGGTGACCAGGAGAACCTCCAGGCTTGGCTGAGAGGGGGTGAGTGGCTGTCGGTCCTGGGTGCAATGACAAGGGCCAGCGTGGAGTATGCCAGAGCCTCTGAAGGAGGGGCTCCCTTCACCCTCCCAACATCCCTGCATGGGAGGGACCAGAGTTAACCCATTCTACTGCCAGGAAGACAGGCGCAGGGGTGCTGGTGCCTTCCTGACATCGCGCGATGAACAAGCAGCAGTGTTGGGCTCCTACCCAGGCTACCTGCTTCCCTGGAGTCCACAGCCTAACCCTTGCTCCAGCGCCAGAAGGCTGGCTGCCCCCACCCCAGGGCCCCCTCCTCCTCTCTGGCCTGGCTGGGCCCCCACAGCAGGATCCCCTGGAGAGGCCCCTGCCCCTCCCTGAATGGCCCCCTTACCTGAGGATGAGCGGCTGGGTGTGGCAGAGGTGACAGAAGTGACTTGCTTGCCAGGAGGAGCAGGCGCAGTGGAGCCGGCCCTCCCCCGGGGGACCCCCCCGGATGTCGCAACAGGGGAGCTGGGACAGAAGGCCAGGCTGGCCTTTTGTGGCATCACAAAGTCCTGCCCTGGGCTGGCAGGGGCCCCCGGGGAAAAGCCTCAGAGAGGTCCCCGGGGGCCTGGCCAGGCCTCACTCACTTCCTCTGCTGTGGGTCCATCAGAGCATCTGCAACCTCAGTGGTGGCTCCTTGAAAATGGGCACATCTTGCGGAGGTGAGCCCGAGGCAGCAGAGAGCCAGGTGAGGGCCCCGCACCTGATCATTTCACAACTCTGGTCGGGGCGCAGCACCACTGTGACTACCACAGCCGGCCCAGCGCCACTACCTGCTCAGGACGAGGCCTTGGGCAATGTCTACACTGCTGGAAGGCCTAGTGCCCCCATCTGCAGCATGGGAGCTGTACTTTTGGCCTCTCCTGGGGCTGTGCTGTGCTCAGGGGAGAGGAATACCTAGGAAAGAGAAAGTCAGGTTGGGAGGGAGGGAGGAAGGGGAAAGGAAGAGAGGAGCAGGGAGAGGGAGTGAGATAAGGGGGAGACTGGAGCTATGGAGGGAGGGAAACAGAGGAAGGAGGGGAGGAGGGACTCGGAGCTTACGAGAGCAGCTTACGCCTGGCGCAGAAAGGCCTGGATATTAAAGGTGAGGGGCAGCTGCTTTCTCGCGGTGTGTTCCTGGGGAGGTTGCTGGGTGTCCAGGTGAGACCACACTCAGAGTTCAGCCCACAGAAGCTGGGAAACAACTGCTCTGCCCGAGCTCCATCTCTGTCTTTGTAGATGTCTAGTGGGAAGTGACGTGCCCACACGACAGTCCTCACCAGAGCTGGACTTGACTGGTGCCCAGGGCTCTGCGTGGTCCCAGCCACAGCTGGCCCTTGAGGGGACTGCAGATGGGGAAACTGAGGCATTGACCGGCATGCTCTGTAGAGTTTTGAGCAGTCTCCGGCCCTTGTCACTGCACCCTGGGCTCCAGTGATCCTTCCCCAACACCCCAGTCAGGACATCCACTACCCAGAACCTTCTCAAGGGAGGTTAAATTCTCCTCCTACTGGGGGCTCCTCTGCTGGACCCCACCTCTTCTGCTCGCTGGACAAAGCTTGGAAGGAAGGAACCTGTCACTTGGAACCTGGCTCCAAGAGCGTGAGGGCCTGTGGGGAGTTGGGAGCCAGACCCTCCTCGGGGGAGGAGACCCCCTCACTACGTCTTTGTGTCCCAGTGCCTGGTGTGGGGGGACTCATCACTGTCATGGTGGTTATTCTGAGCCGCCTCTGCACAGTCAGCCACTGTGAGGCGGGAGGAATGTACCCCCTTCTCCCCGCTGCTCCCCTCGGGCAACCACATCCACATTACCCTTCCCCACCCCACCTGCCGCCTGTCCAGCATGGACACCAGCACCTTGCCCTCGATCCCATTCTAAATAGGGTGGTTGCTTAAAGAGAGCACAGATCCTAGGAAGGTAAGATGGTGATGTGGGCCTCAAACATGTTCAGAGGGTCGTACACACCTGCCTGGGGAGTGGCCCTAGACAGCCAGGCTGTGGCCTCTCAGAGAGGTGGCCTTTGCAGACCAGAACTGGGCAAGTGTCCTTCTCTATGGAATGCAGGCTTTGGGTCAGAGATGCAAAGGAAAAGCAAAATGACAGCTCCTTTTAAGCACCAGGAGCACCGTCAGCACGGCAGGTGGCGCCCGGGAGCGGGAGCAGGAGCTGTCGAGGTTGGAGGGAGGAGGCGCCATGGCGTTCGGGAGGCCCCCAACCCGTCCTGTCCCACATCTTCAACCTTTGTTTACCAAGTGGCCACACAGGCCTTCTAATAAACGAAAGTCTCATTTGGAATGACAATATGAAAATGTCTAAATTTTAAAAATTGACTTTACTGGCTTATATTTGTTCTATCAATTAAAATTGATACATGTACTTACTATACATTGAGTAACAGCCACCTGCCTCATAAGCGATGACGCCAGGATTAGGACCCATATCTGGGTTCTAACAAAATATGTCCTAGTCTCTATCCGCCTCTGCAATGACCGAGTTGGAAAAAACTGGGCAAGGTTATGGTTCTGATAGGATATTGCAGATGACCACATACAGTTGTGTCCGGGGTTGGGGATGTGTCATCAAGTGCAGGCACGTAGAACTCGTACATTAGGCCGGCGCCGCGGGGAGCGGTTTTCTGCCAGGCAAGAACCTCTTGGGTTCCTGCTCTCGGAAAGGAAGGACTGGACGGTGTACTGAACGTGTCTGTCCTCTCGCCCACCTCTCATGCAGCTCAATCCTCCCTTCTCTGAAGTGCATCTGCCTCTGTGGTGGCACAAAGCCCAGCAGCCCTCACAGCATTTAGACACGGTGGCCTTTTGCTTCAAGGACATGGAGGCTGTTTCTCTGGGCTTGAAGGGCATTAACGCAAGAGTGGATGTTTAGTTTGGGTTGGCTCTGTTGGGAGCCTGTCATGTGTGTGTTTGTGTCATGCGAGGGCCTCTAAGGTGTGGGGCCCAGGGCAGGACCCCTCTGCTTGGGTCTATGGCCAGTACTGATTATTACTGTTGTTAAAATGTCACGCTCCTCTTCGGAAGAGGGTTGGCCATCAACTGCTTTACTGGAGGGTGGTGGGTGCATGACCTTGAGGTCTTGGCTAGAAATCTTAACTTTCAGCAACGAGGTGGTTTTAGATTGTAAAATTTGGATTTTACAACGAGGACTGTAAAAACTGGAAACGAGGGGCTTGAGATATCTGAGGCTTGTTTCTGCGGTTGCACAAGACTGAGAAAGAGCTCTGATTCATAGGGATGAAAGACTGCAAATTATCTGAGTTTCAGACAGTCCTCCAATGTGTGCTCCAACTCCATAGATCTGGGGAGAAGCCGGGGTATTCTGAGGGTTTATGAAGTTGAGATTACCTTGAACCACAAGCTGATGTGTTGATGGCTCCAACGCACTAATATCTGATGATCACATTTGTAAATGGGTCATTTTCAATGTGGTTAAAATAGTTACAAATGTGATTTTAAGTGAAAGCTTAGTAAAGTATTTGTGGTGCTCTGGAAGGCCTGTGTAACCTGGTCAGATCCCCGAAACCATCGCGCCAAGCGGTGGCCCAGTCGGGCTGGGGGCCGCCCACCTCCTGGTCGCTGAGAGAAGCCTTTCTTCCCAAAATGCCGAGGGCTGAGTTTTACCTGCACGTAGCTTCTCCATCTGGTCTGATGCTTATCGTTGGTCTCTTGGAAAAACACACCTAAGGAATCTGCCTTAGATAAGCCCAAAGGAAAAATTCATTCCATGTGTCCAGAGACAGAATCCTTCAGAGGATTGCCCAAGGTGTTAGATGGCTGGATAAGTTGGTGGCTTATGTACAAAGCAGTAATCTCATTAAATCTTCTTCTAATTCTTGCTTTTTCAAAAGTCTTTCAAAAACTTTTTGAGTCCTCAAAGAGAAAGTCTGTTTGGTACTTAGTATATCTTTAACATCCCCTAACATTTATTAATCTCCCCTTTTTTTTTGAGAGAGAAAGCAACTATATCTAACTAAAATTTAATAATACTGCTTTGTTTTTATCATATTAGCTTTTATTTTGAGCTTCTATTTTATGGCAAGAAATACTGAGTTTTTATTTATGGTGGTGACATAAAAAAATCACACTGTGGTCAGCAAATGACTGATATTTGGGAACCACGGCCCCACCATTGAGCAGGACTTGGGTTTGTGATCTGGGCTCCATGCCTGAACCAAAAGGTCACGTCTCCAGTCAGCCTGAGTTGAGACCCACCTAAGGGGCTGGAGGGGCATCCTCTGGGGCATTTGCAAATGACCACACTCCTGCCCCACTGTAAACGTCTGGGCAGGAAGAGCTGACCTCCAGCTCTGACTGGGGGAAGCTTCTCAAAGCAGAGAGAAAAGATGGTTGGGCGGCCTCTCACTCCTGCACCGGCTCTGAGTATTGTCACTTAGCCCCTGCAAGGGGATGGGGAACTGTCTGTGTCAGCTCTGAGCACCCTGGGTCGGTTAGGAATTTAGCATGAAACGCTCAAGTTCAGGAAAGTAAGATGTGGCTGGGGAACCGCAACACCTCCATCTAGTGGCTGTGGGTGGACGACGCCCGTGCTGATGGCTGATGTGGATCTGCTCGTCCACTTCTAGCATCAGGAGTCTCAGCTGTCTATGAAGGGCTTTCTGTGCGCTGTGCTAGTATCCAGACCTGCCCCGTGAGATCCCCCGACAGCCCCAGGATGAAAAGCCAACTAACATCAGCATCTATGGGACAGGAACCGGCAGTGCTGGAGGCAACAACTTTGCAGGGTTGTTAGGACCTTGTGCTCACAGCCAGGCAGGCCCCCCTGCCACCAACATCCAGGGGGCTTACTGTCTAGCTTGCAAGAGCTGGAAGTGGGGCTACTGAGAAGAGTAGAAGTGTGTCTTTTCAATTTCCCTTATTGTGTTTAAAGGGAACTTCTGCTGACAGGTGTTAGGTCGCAGAGCAGCCACGTGAAAACAGGAGCTCTGGAGCTCATCATCCCAGATGCCCTTTACTGAGCTGTTCATGTTGGGTGTCACCTGAACAGTGACTGGTCTTAACTCATTCAGACCCCACCTCATCCCTGGGAGGGGGTGCCACGGTCCCCACATGACAGATTAAGACACTGAGGCCCAGAGAGCTGAAGGGACTGGCCCAAGGGGATGCCGGCTCCAGAGCTCCTATTCTGATGTGGCTCCCCTCTCAGAACCCACACTGGATGAGATCTGAAGAGCAGGGAGGCACTGCCTGGCAGGAGAGGGGACGGGGAGCATTTCAGGTGGAGGAACAGCATGTGCTGAATGAGGGGGTGGGAGGATGGCGAATTCCAGGAGCTGGGAGAGGGCGGCTGGACAGAGAGAGGAGAGTGTCCAGGACCTCGTGGAAAAGCAGAGAGGGGAAGGCGAGACCACAGCAGGCTTGGGAGGTCAGGGGATGGGCGGGAGAAGTGGGGGGGGGGGGGGCCGGTGAGTGTGTGTGTGTGTGTCTGTGAGAGAGAGAGACAGAGAGAGAGAGAGAAAAGCAGAGTAGAGGGGCACCTGATTGCACTTCAAAATGACAACTCTGTTTGCTGGGGTGGAGAAGCACCCAGAAGAGTCTATGCAGCATGTGAGCAGACCGGTTGGGAGGCTATTTATTGCACAAGACCAGGCAAAAGAGACTGTAGCCTGAGCTGGCAGTGGAGCTGCCCAGTGGCCCATTCAGGGGTCCGGGGAGGATGGGAGGGGTAAGGGAGCCCTAGGGATGACGCCCAGCCTTCTGGGCCACATGCTGGACAGCTGGAGGTGACCTCACTAGGAAGGGATGCTGGAAAAGGCCAAGTTTTGCAGGGAAAGTTCTTTCAGCCTTGACTATGCTGAGCTTGAGCCACTGCTGAGCTGTCCAGGTGGACACATGGGTCTGGAGCATCTTCATCGTTTGTAGGGGAACTTATAAGTGACTGTCCAAACTGGGACACTTCTGAGTGAAGGGGAGCTCTGTTAACAATAGTGCCATGAAAACAGCACCTCAGACAGGGACAGCCCAGCAAACTGGGACAACAGTCACTCTCGCTGTCGGTATGTAGGTGGCAGGTAAAGACACGGATGGAGGTGAGACTCTCCAGGGAAGGAAGGGAATCTGGGACCAACCCTTGAGGACAGTCTGCTGAGCATGGGGAGGCTCCAAGACAGGGGAGTGCAGGCCTGTCAGAGGTGCTAAGAGAAGAACAGAGGAGCTCACAGTCCTGGCCACGGCTAAGAGGGCACCTGGTTGGACTTAGCCCCTGGGAGGGCTGGCCAGGAGAGGTGGCATCACGAGCCACGTTGGGGTGGCCTCCGGCGGGAGATGGGGAAATGGAGAGAGTGCAGAGGGCCAGCTCTCTCTAGAGCAGCACCGAAAAGCCTAAGCCGTCTTTCATAAAAACAGCTTTTCACATCTCTGCAGGCAGCTCTCTGGTCTCCTGCCTGCCAAAGTTATCAAGGAGGGACTAAATTATGTTCAGGATGTGCTGTCTGAGCAGCAGGAGTGAGGACCGACTGAGTTTCTTCAATGGATCAAAGCCATTTATGCAGCCCTTACTTGGTGCCAGGCATCGTGGGAAGACTTAGGGCAGCGGACTCAAGTGGAAGGAGCTGCGGAATTGCAGCCCCTGTCCCAGCTGGAGATGAGGCTTCAGAACCGAGCTCTCCTCCTTGGTGGGACATGGCACATCCATCTCTCTCCCTCCTAGAAACTGCCTCAGCCACTCATCTGCCCTCCTCAACATGACAAGGGCAGATACTAACTGCTCCACTAACTGTCTGCTTCTGGCTGCACCCCAAGGGGGCCCGTTTCCCCATCTCCAAACTGGGCCAGCATCACTGCCACTGTGGCCATGGCTGAGCTGGGTGTAAGGAGAGAGAGGGTGATTGGGGAAGGCTGAGTCCGCGGTGATGTAGCCTGGGCAGGCGAGGAGGCAGCAGGGAGCCCTGGCCTGCAGAGATCAGGCTGTCCACACTGGCCAGGACTTCATGCCTGCTCTCCCCTTCCTGGATTTCCTGGGCCCATGTTCCCTCCATCTGCCCCTGAACTAGCTGGAGCTGGGCTTCTGCCTCTGGCAGCCGAGGCTTCTGACTAGCACAACAACGTGGAGCTTGCTCGGACTTTGGGGAAGACACAACAGTTCTTCCTAGGACCTCCTCGTCCTCACCAAGATGTCAGCATCCCAAAATTCCCTGGCCTCAGTTCTCCTGGCCCAGCCAGGCTGCTTCGCTGACCCTCTCCCCACACTCCTGCTGCAGCTCCAGTGACTCACTCTGCTCTAGCTGCTGCTGGGCCCTTGCTGGTGCCATGCCTATGTTCTGCGCCCTGTCCGGTAGGGAAGCCCGTCAGTGGAGTGGGAAAAGAAGAGCTGGGCACTGCTCAGCCTAGGTCTCAGTCTTAGTTCTGCCCTCACCAGTGGCTCAGCCTTCCGTGGGCCTCAGTTTCATCTGTAGATGAGAACCCTCGCTCCGGCTTCAGGGGTGGACATGGATGGAGATGAGATCCTTTGTGGGGGAAGGGATTCTTGGGGCTAGGGACTTGTAGGGAGAACAGCCAGCCCAGAGCAGGGACCCCATAAACGGCATTTCTTTCTCCCTTCCTCAATGATCACAAATTAGCTAGGAGAGAAACACAAATGCAATTTGGAAAAACAAAACAAGACAAAGGCAAGACCTGGTGGCACCTCTATAGATTTTGTTGAGTTGCAAATAAAGCAGAAACTGTGGTTAGTAGAAATCAGTGAGAAGCTTTTGTTTCCAACAATAGATCAAAATGGATTTCACATTGCAGTGCCTCAAAAACCAGTTAGAAATCAGAACAAGATGCTAGTTTGATTTAAATCTTAAATATATCTTATAGTTAATTTTGAACAAAGCCCAGAATAAGTTAATGCTTGCAAAAACATTGATGTCCCCCCTACTTTTTAAGCCATGTACAGAACGAGGAGGAGGAGCAGCTCCCTTGTGCAGGAGAGTGTCCTGTCCCCTTGTAATGGATTGAATTATGTCCTCCCAAAACTCACTGAAGCTTGAATGTGTCCCCCTAGTTTTATGTATTAGAAACTTGGTCCCCACTGTGACTGTTAAGAGGGTGGGAAATCCTTTTATGGTAACTGAAAGGTGGGGCCTTGAAGAGGTGATTAGGTTGTAGGCCTACACAGTAGAGAATGGATTAAAAATGGTGGTCAGGGGTCTGGTTCTGACGGCTTTAACAGAGAGGAGAGTCTGTCTCTCTCTCTGCTCCACCATTTTCACAATGCAATAACTTGCCATAACTGTTGCCACCACCAAGACCATCACCAGATGGGTTCCCTGGACTTTGGACTTTCCAGCCTCAGAAACTGTAAGCAATAAATTTCATTTTCTTTATAAATCACAGTTTCAAGTATTTTGTTATAAGCCACAGAAACAGACTAATACACCCCCAATGAAGGAGAGAGGGAAGAGCTGTCAACTTTTGTTTCAGACCTGGAGGGCGTGAAGGGCAAACTCTCAGAGGAGCATCGGAGTGACCCCAGTAGTTCAGACTCTGCAGGAGGCCCAGCAGAGCAGGGCTGGAGCTTGCTGGCCAGGGGCTGGCTGCCAGAGCTGGGGAGCCTTATCTGGCTTAGGCTCCCTCAAGCGCCCTGTAGTTCCTGTCCTTCCTCCTTTCAAGGGACCAAATTACTCAGAAATTGTGAGTCAAAGCCATAAAACCAACAAACGTTCTAGTACCCACATAAAGGGATGATAGATCGCAGCACCTTCATTCAGGTGTGTTATGGTGGTGCCCAGTTGGAGCCCAGACGTGAGCAGGTTTGTAACAGTGACAGTAATGGTGGCTTGTTAGGCCAGGAGTTGGTCAAACACTTCATATATTTATCTCCTTTGAGGAATGCCTGTCAGCATCTTGTAGGGTAGCTAAAGATGAGGAAACTGAGGCAAAGTGAAGGTGGCTAGATTGCTCCAGGTCACCCAGCTGCAAAGTGGTGGGGCTGGGACTGGAGCTGGGTGCTGGCTGGAGCCGAAGTCTGTGGCTTCTACTATCACGCTCTGCACAAAAAGGGGGCCCGTGAACTAGTTAGAGCGAGTGCACCCCAAGTCCATTTGCACCTCTCCAATCTGAACCCCAGTGCCCAGGGCCGAGCCTCGTGTGAGACCCTTATGGATGGAATGGAGGGGGCTGGGGTCCATCTGAACCACAGACCCCAGAGCACTGAGATGAGGAGAGCAGAGACTTGGGTCCCTGGTGTTGGAGGAGGGGCGCAGAGTCACTGCTGAGATGGCATCAGAGATGTGCTCCAAGCTCTGAGGTTGGGCCTCAGACTGAGAAGGGGGTTGCTGCCGGGGAGCAGGCTCCACAGTGGGGTCAGGGTGTGGCTTCAGTTTTGAACTTAAGGCACAGTGAAAACTAACTACTAATGACTATTGTGCACCTGCTGGGAGCCAGTCACACTCCTGGGCAGTGGACAGAGGAAGACACTGTGGTCAGTGGTTGCCCGTGGTCCCTCTGAGAGCAAGTGGGATGGAAACGAGGTCTGGGAGACCAAGCGGCTGAGCTCTTAGCCACTGTGTTCCCCTTGTGATGATGTCACCTGGACAGTGGGTGGCACTCTCCTGTAGGATGTAAATTCAGAATGCTAGGATCCAGTAATTTTTTGTCACCTTTAGACCTGGCCACCATCTGCCTCTGATTCCTGCTCTGCTGTGGTCACCAGGTGAAAGATGACATAAGTAAAGCTGGGCAGTCTGGTCATCCCATGGGAAGCGGGGAGCCACAGGCCCCCTTCTGCCCTTCTAGGGGTTTTAGGATAAGTGTGAGAAGTAAATAAATGAGGGGTTTTCCTGTAACATGTGAGGAGAGGGGTATCTTGGCTCAGTGCGTGTGACGGAGGCATCATGGCTCTTTTTCCCTCAGTAATTTGGATCGAGGCACAGAGAAGGGATGTTAGCATGTCCCTTCACCCCTCCACCCGCCACCACCCATTCATCCATCCAATCTTCACTGAGCATCTGCTAAACGTAAGGCTGTGTAAGAATAAGATGTTTGAAAAAAAAGGAAAATTACCGATGACTGGGGAGGCTGGGTGACAGGTAACAGGTTCATTATTTCTCTCTACTTTGTGTATATTTGAGCTGAAATAAAGAGGGTGTGAAATGCAGGAATTAGGAGATGCAGTCTTGGGATACGCCTGCCTTCTTCCCAGGCTCCCAGAGTGCAGTGATCATGGAGCCTGGGAGGCCCTGGCACAGCAACATGCGACACAGGAGCCTGGGGGATTTGCATGAGAGGCTGAATGCCAGGCCTGGGGACCAATGTGGGGGGTGGGGGGGCTCCAGGGCATCTCACAAGCCCCTGCCTGGACAGGGCTGTCTCTGAGGCGGAAAGTCCTGGCCACCTTTTGGTCTGTCAGTGGTTCACATGCAGCAGCCCCAGCCTGGAAAGATGAGCTGCTATCCACGTGCTTCCATCTCATGCTGATGAGGTCTGCTTTTCACTCCAAACAGAATGGGGGCTATGAATGGCTGTGGGAGGGCTGGGAGCTCCCTGGAAATGCAAAAAAAAACTGTGCATCATGTGTATGTTTTCCCAGGGCAAGGCCCACAGAATTTTAGTGATCTGCAACTCACAAAAGGTTAAGAAACTGCCTTAGCAGTAAGTCAAAAAGTGGGGGAGGTCAAATCTGGCCTAAGAGTAATGTGATCTGATGAGCTGCCCTACTGAAGGGGAAGAGGCCCGGCCGCAATAACGAGACTGATTTGAACACTATCCTAAGATCTGGCTCAGGAGCCCTCATTCCCAGTGACACATAGGTCACTTGCCTTACAGGTGCCTCTGGTGCGCCAAGGCCCTCCATGGCTACTACCTTAGCCCAGCCTCCCAGCAGCCTGAGGGGTGGGTATTGTTATCATTCCCTTTCACATAGGAGACACTGGATGGGGCAGAAGTGACACGACTGATGTGAGCTGACTGGCCTTGAGACTCTGGCCCGAATGATTCCAGGACTTGTGATCTTCCCATGGCATTTTGGAGGGAGAGGGATAAAATGCAGAAGATTGTTGGTCTCCTTTAAGACCTAGGCCAAAGGCTGAGAAAGACAGTAAGGCAGAAGAAGGTTATAGGTGACCGAGGGTCTGGGGACATTTGTGGTAAAGAATTCTGCCTTTAGAAGGGGGCCTGACAGGGTGCCAGCACTGCTGCCCACTGGCCTGCAAGGAGCTCCAGAGCCCCTGGCCTTCCAGAGTCAGCCCAAGCAATGCTGAAAGGCATGAGGCTGCTCCCACCAGGTCCAGGAAAAGCAAACATTTCAGTGACCACCATCAAACCGTCTGTCATGAGGAAGCAAGTCACATGCAGAAGATGACAGAGACGGACCCTGGGTTGGGTGTGGAAGATGAAAGGCTGAGAAGGCAAGAAGACCCATCTGCCCCACCAAGGACAGCAAGACACTGCAGACAGATATGTGCACACCCACACACACGCATAGACACCAATATACATGTAGACACAGACATGTATCAAGACACACACAGAAACACAAGGACACACAAAAACACACACAGACCCAAGCACACAGACACACCGTAGACACAGACACACACATACACAGACATACACATGCACACACACAGACACAGACAGACAGAGACACAAACTCACATACCCTCGTCCCTCCCACAACCACATGATCGCCTCTTTCCTCATCTCTGTTGTGGCCCCCTTCATTCAACTCCCAAACATCCCAATGGGCTGGCTGGGGAACGACGGCACAGCTGCCCTTTCAGAGCCGACTCCAGCCTTACCAGGCCCTAAAGACCACCACCATTAAATAATCATGTTTAATGCTTTATAGAACAAACTTGTTCTTCACTAGTAAGTTCATCATGAACTTGAATCACTGTAAATTTAGTCTATAATCCAACGTATGCCTCAAGCAGCAACATCTTTTGTGCTCAATGATTTAAGTTACTACACTTTGAGCAAAGTCACATACTTTTCATACACTTACGAGCTTCAGCATTTACCTGGTAAAATGTAGCATAAAAGGAAATCATCCTTTTATCCTTTTGCATTGTGAGAAGAGAAACGGCTAAAGCAACCATCACCGAATTGCACTCTACAAACTTGAAGGAAAATCTGTTTTCATCTGGGCCACTCGCCCTGGTCCTTGTGAGGCTGCGGAACTTCCAGAAGATGGAGGTGTCACAGCACTGGCCCCGGGCAGGGGCAAGCCGAAGGCAACAGCAGACTCTTCTGGACAGCGCGCAGAGTCCCCACCCCATGTGCACCAGGCAGTGCATCCTCCCAGCATGAGGAAAGCTAGGCCTACCTCAGCATGACCTGCTGTGGGCAGTGGGATGCACTCCAGCGCTGGCTTCCTCAAAGAGCTCCCCTGATGCACAATCCTGGCCCACCCGGGAAACCTCCCTTCCGAGCCGGGGCATGTGCTTCAGGAGCGCTTTATATTCAGAGCTTGCTGTTCTTCTGAAACTGGGCCACCAGGCTGAGCACCTGCTCGGAAGCTTTGATGCTCTTAGAGCCCAGGTAGGTGGTGCTGTTGGCACCCGTCTCCTCCAGGTAGTAGCGGTAGTTGACCATCAGGCCGCATGAGCCCGTGATGCCCTTGAGGCTCCTGTCGGCCATCCAGTTGATGCGCCACATCACGGCCCCATTCTGCAGGTGGAAGTTGGCCACAGGGTTCAGGGCATAGCCCCGGTGCTTCTCTCCATACAGGTACCAGGCGCAGAGCCGCATCAGCGGGGCCTGCAGTGCCCTGACCAGCTTCTCGGACTTCACCCACTCACTGCTGCTGAGAGCGACCTTGAGAGTCTCGGTAACGGGACCACCAGTGACCTCAGAGATCTCCTGACACTCCGAGTCTGTAAACAACTCATTCCCACGGCGCTCCCTTGTTTGTGAGTTCAGAAGCCCCAAAAGCCATTTGGTGAATCCAGGTATCGGCGACAGACTTGAGAAAGTCCCAAGGTGAGGAAACTCTTTCTGTAAAGCATGGATGGGGTGGAGAAAAGACACACACAAATTCAGCAGGTATATTATGACATAGGAACGCCTCTCGATCTATAGTTTATGCATCATACACCTTTGTATACTGCTGTAGAGTTCACAAAGTGACATTTGACATGCATTATTTTTCTTCTTTCAAGAAACAATGATTTGGAACCTGATGTGTGCCAGGCCTGCAGGTATCCTGAGTCCCCAAGGCAAGGCTTTAAGATGGTGTCTCCATCTGCACCATCGCCACGTTGGCAAAACAGAGACCAGTGCATCAGGGGACCTGCCTAATCAGAGAGCTGGCCACTGTAAGGTGGGACTTGGTATGCAGTTTCTGACAACAGACCTCATCTTTCCACCACCCCACGCCCCCTGGTGGATGCTTTTGAGGCCACAGAACAGGGTTTGATGCTTGGCACACAGTACTAGGGACTGACTGCCCAGAGGGGGAAATAGAGGGTATTTCTTCATAGCATACAATACGGTTCAAACGTTACTGTTCAAACTATATAAAGATCTCAATTATCATTTCAAAAAATCTAGTACTTTCTGATTATAAATGTAATATATGCTCAGTATGGAAAATTTTAAAAAAACTTATGACAGAGGAAAACCACCACACTCTACTACTCTGGGAAACTAATCTCAACAGTTTGATAAAGTGTAACTCCTTCTGGTCTTTCTCTATGCAATTTCTACATAGATGAGACACTTATTTTAGATTCTGCCTTATGAATCTGTATTATGACCATTTTCCATTATCATTTAAAATTCAAAAACATAATTTTAATGACGGACTAATATTAAAAGATAAGACTATACCATGATTTCCCTGACCACATTCTTCTCATTGGGCATTTAAAGTGGCTCTCGAGTGTTCTGCTTTTATAAACCCTGAGGAACATTTTGGTGCAGAGGATAACACTGCTTCCTTCAAGACTCTCCTTGATGACTCTCTGGCCCATGGCCGAGTGTTGGTAAGTGACACCGGCATGATGGCTACTGGGGCCAGCTCTGACTCAGAAGCACAGTCTGTGGCTGAGTCACCCAGTATCCTGGACTCTGCTCTCCCTCCTTCTGCTGTTCTTACCCATGCACATCCCTTCTCCCAGCCCCATTCATTAACACCCTCAGCAAAGAAAAAGAAAACAAGAAACATATCAATTAGATGTGGATTGTTACCACCTCTGGGGAAAGAGTGGCAGACAGCGATAATAATGAAGCTGACACCAACTGAATCCTGAGTTCTGAGATTAAAAACTGATTATGAATTTAACAGGAAACACGTAAATATTTTAATTTTGCTCTGTCATCCTTTAAGGAAGAGCTGCTGCTGTGGTGACCTGTGTGGAAGCCACCCAAAGCAGAGAACACCACGCTCAGAGCCAATGATTAACAATCTAGTTATTTTACCTAAAGATTAGATTCTACTCACTGTAGTTCATCCAAGCCCCTGATGAAATAGTTTTAAAAAGCCTAGGACCAGGGCTGGCCAGTTAGCTCAGTTGGTTAGAGCACAGTGTTGATTACACCAAGGTCAAGTGTTCGGATGCTGTACCAGCCAGCAGCCAGTAAAAAAAACAAAAGAGCCCAGGCCCAAAATGAACCTGAACCACGTAGAATGGTTAAAGTGTTTTTTACGGGACAGCAAAGAGAAGGGAGTGAGATCAAAAATAAGCCAATGCACTTAATTTCATCTTCAAGCTGCCTGGCCTAACCTCAACACCCCTTACAGACCACAAGAAAGCCCTCGGTGATGCAACGGCAGAGCCAGAGGCCCTGGGCAGTGTGGGCAGTGTGGGCAGCATGGGGTGGGGAGGGGAAGGTCAGGCACAGCCAGGATGGCCACAGATGGTATCATACAAACCAGGACACTTGAGGGTGAAGGGGGCATGCCTGACATGCATGCTGGGACAACACATGAGATCAGAAGCATCCTGGAAAACCAGAAAGAGGTTACACCGGAGAGAGCCGATGTCCTGAGAATACATCTGCACTCTGTGGACAACTGAGAAGCTGGATTCTGGATGCCTTTTCTCAACATCATTCCTGTCCCTCTGGCAGTCTCATGGCTCCTAGCACTTGCCAAGGGGCATCTGGCATTTTTCTACGGCCTTCTCCCTCCCTTTAGCTGCTATCTTCATCCTGTGTCACCCACCACAAAACCCGACACCCTGCAAGAGTCACTAATGGGAACAGACCACATTTAAACAGCAGACACAGGGCTATCCCCGTCTGTCCCACACAGCCGCCTTACCTGCAGCTCCTTGAGGACTCGCTTGATAAGGAAAGTGCCTAGCTCAACACCCTGTAGTCCCTGCTGAGTCAAACTGATGGAGTAGAAGATGGCAGCAGCAATTCTGTGCTTCTCCTCTGTTTCCGATGGAGGGCAATCCTTCACTATTGCCTGTGAGACACCAATGGTGGACCTGAGCAGGTGGACGCTCTCCCCACCCCCACACAACCCTTCCGCTTTGGTCATAAGACCATTCCCAGAGAACAGAAAGAGCTGAGAGACCTCGGCTCCCTGACTTGGGTTTAGCTATAGAGACCCGATGCTGCCTGTCCTGGAGGTGCCCATTTCACAGCCTCCCTGGGTGTATCATCTCTACCACTTGAAATTCTCATGCAAACTGAAACTTGCTTCCATTCTCCCCCACAACACCCAGAGGTAACACACAACCTTCGTCGAGGCCAAATAGCTCCTCTTTCTTTGCCGTTCCTTAAAAGGCTGCTTTTTCTACCTGTTAAGTTATCTTTGCTTCTATTCAGTAGGCCATATGCAGTCCTACATGATTTTTCTTTTTGCAAATCTACCCTTTTATGACTTTTCTATGTACCTTTTTTGACTCTGTGCCAACATCTTTGATTTTCCCAAATGAAAACACATATTCACATAGACACATACAAGCAGCAATCTAAGAAATAACTTATACTGGAAAGTCACTTAGCTGAAATCCAGTTTTACTGGTACTCATTTCTGATTGTAGGGTTTTCTGAACCCAATCCTCTGAAGGTCACTTGATAACAGTGGAATAGCAGGCAGTTACATTCTAGTTTGCTTTGATGCAGGTTTTGACATTATGATATTTATGTATTGGTTTTTGTCCATGGTTCTGGGCTCATGCTACTCTCTGACCTTCTCCTGCCTGCCTTTCACCTGCTCCTTTTTCTGTCTGAGGAAGAAAATTCTCTGATGTACCTTAGCTGATTGTAGGTCTTAAGACCCCCATTTCAGGAGTGGTCCTGCCCCATGCTGGGAGGAAAGAACACTGCACAGAGAGGCCAAGAAGAGCCTGAACAGACATGCCTCGCTGGGTTTCCCAATCCAGGCCGTTAGTGTTAGATCAGACACTTTTTGTCCAATCACATTTCTACATGGCTGTCCATCCTTCAATCATGCCTACGTAATGAAGCTTCCATAAAAACCCAAGAGGCTGGGTTCAGAGAGCTTCCAGATAACTGAACATGTGGAGGTTCCTGGAGGGTGGTGGCCCAGGGAGAGCATGGAAGCTCTGTGCCCTTCCTCCATACCTCACCCTGTGTGTCTCTTTGTCTGTATCCTTTATAATAAACTGGTAAACATATGTACCTGTTTCTCTGAGTTCTGAGAACCACTCAAGCAAACTAATCAAATCCAAGGAAGGGGCTGTGGGAACCCTAATTTATAGCTCGTTGGTAATAAGTTCCCGAGCCCTGGACTTGCAACTGGTATCTGAAGTGGGGGGCAGTCTGGGGGGACTGAGCCCTCAACCTGTGGGATCTAATGCTATCTCCAGGTAGAGTGCCGGAACTGATCTGGAGGGCACCCAGCTGGTATCTGCTGAGAAACTGCTGGCTTGCTTGCCAGCAGGGAGCTGTCCCCACATATGTGGTCACAGAAGCCAGTCTTCTGTGTGTGACTGTTGTTGAGTGAGAATAAAGAGAGTGTTTTTTCCCACTTGTTCACAGTACGCCAGATTGCTTTTGAAGAACACATTTAAACCATTTTAACTCCCACCAGCTACATTTGATTCTTGAAGTAGGGGTGTTTAGCCTAGAGCCCGTGGATGAGGTCTGGAGGTCCACAAACTTTCTGAAATTGTGTATGAATGTGTGAGTCTGTGCATATCCCCCCCTCTGGAGTAAATGTGCTCAGCTTCCATCCTCTTCAAATTCTCAACAAGGTCTGTGACCGACCCCCGAAAAGTTAAGAAATGCTGCCGTGAGGGAAGTGGGATAGCTCATGAGACGGAGGTGACGCCCCAAGGCCTATGCTGGGCTGGGAGCTGCACCTGCCCTCAGATGGAAGAATCCGCACTTCAAAGACCAGAGTGCACTTCACATCCCTCCTAGTCTTCATCTCCATGATGGTCTCCTTCATTTTTTAGGAAGTCTGCAGGTTATCTTGTGGTTCCTTATTCAAAAATTCCCAGCAATCTTTTTTTAAAGTTTTCAAAATAAAACAAATCTTTCTTTGGTTATTCAAATGAGATACGTGTAATGTTAAAGAGGCAAAGAATGAATTCGTAAAGAAGAAATCACAAGTTACTCCAAAGTGTAACATCCACACCTGCTGCTGACCTTCTGATGAACACATCTAGGTCATCTCATGGGCTGTTGGCATGTATATGTTTAAATATGCATATACATATAGCTGTGCACACACATGCTCACATGTGCACAAATGCATCTGCTCAGTTTTTCACACATGAAAGGCACCTTCCCTCAGCGTCAGGATGAGGCCGGCTTTGAATCCTGGTCCCACCCTTACTTTCTCTCTGGTTGTGGGTGAGTTACTGATGTTCCCTAAGCCTCAGTTTTCTCATGTCTAAAATGAGGACGATAATAATAATAATAATAATAATAATAATAATAATAATAATAATAATAATAATAATACGTAATTCACAGGGGGCTCTGAGTGGTAACACACGGAATGTTCTTCGTGGACTGACAGACGCAGAGCATGAGCTCAATCAGCACTGTTAATATTATAAGTAAGACCACACACTACGTGCTATTCTATAATCTGAATTTTTATTCAACAGTGAGTCAAGGTTGGCTTTCCGTGTCAAAAATATAAACCTACATTAATATTCACACACACACACACACACACACACACACACACACACACACACACACACACACACACACACACACACACACACAGATCCAGCGTATGTGAGGATGCACCATGTGTACACACCACCATTTCTTTAACTCATCCTCTACTGATGGACTATTAGGTTAGTAACCCCAGCCTTTCCGTATTAGTCCGTTTCTGCTGCTTATAACACAATACCTGAAACTGAGTAATTCATGAGGAAATTAAATTTATTTCTTACAGTTTTGGAGGCTGGGAAGTCCAAGGTCCAGGGAACACATCTGGGGAGGGCCTTTTTCTCAGTGGTAGACCCTCTACAGCAATGTACAGCATAACAAGAATGGGCTGAGCAAGAGTGAGCCAACCTTCTCACCTGCTCTCCTTTCAAAGCCATCAGAATGACACCTATTACTCCATGAACGGATCAATCCATTCACAAGGGCACAGTCCTCATAATCTAATCACCTCTTAAAGGCCCAACCTTTTAAATACTGTAATTGGATTTCCCACCCTCTTCTTAACACTGTTTCAATGGAGATCACGTTTCCAAAACATGAACCTTTGGGGGACACATTAACTCACAGCACTTTCCAGACTGCAAACAAGGCTGCATGAGCAACCGTGCACTCTCAGGTCTGAGTATAACCCCAGGATAAATTCCTAAGAGTGGAATTTTTAGGGTCAAAAGGAGTGCACATTCTATATTTCAACACATATTGTCAAACTGTCCTCACGAGAGGTCCTAATAACTTCTAGTCTCACTAACAGCATGTGAGAGTATGACTTTTTCAAACACAAAACTTGTAAGAGAATTTCTCCGTGGTGATCAAAAACACCTGCCTGTTTGCCCCGTTCAATTTCTCTAACTTTTTAGGCTGGGAAGCTCTGCTCAGGGGGCCGGTCTTATCATCCATTCAACTTCCTGACAGGCTTTTCCAACCCCAGGCTTCACCCCCATGTGCTCTTGTTCTGAGCAAACCCACTCTGACCCAGATGTCTGATACTCTCCCCCAACCTGTCTTCACCTCCACTGAGCTCTGTTCTCCTACTTCCAGACCCTGCAGTGTGGCCACTGGTCCTTCCGTAACCTGAGTGCCTGCATGAATATTTCAGACACTCCTGCCCAACTCCTCCTGGAGAGGATCAGTTTGCCACAGGAAGGGACTATCAGACATGATTCCTACAAACCTCCGTGAACCAGGCAGAGTTCTGGGCCTCTATTAGGCATAGGGTACACAGTATATCTTTCAATTTTTCAATCATATATCTTCTAAAACTCCCTGTAAACACTTAACACATGCTGAGAAGCTGAGCCAGGCATCCTTGTGTCTCTTCTTCCCTAACTATTTATCTTCCTTCCATAACTATTTTCTGCCTCACAAACACGTTCGGTAATGGACTTCCCGTGTCTTAACTCAAGAACGACACAGCTGGATGAGTGCTTTCCTTGCTCCATGACTGTCTATACACTACACTTCCACATTCTATAGCAACAAATCTGGAGATTTTATCTAACCCATTAAATAGTCCGTGGAAGTCCAAAGCAATTAATTTTTTAGAAAGAAGATAATACCAAGTTAAAAAAAAAAACCTCAGAGCCTTTGTGGGGTGCCTATCTTGTCCTGGTCGACCATCTGCAGGTACCTGGATGTTGCTGGAGATGTCACTGGTCAGCGCCACATGCAGAACTACAAGGGGCTCTTCAGGGGTTGAACAGTGAGAGAAGAAGTAGCATCTTCTGTAAGGCCCAACACGCTGCTTCATATCCATCCAATTTTTCACAGGATGCACAGCCTCAGACCTGATGAGAAAATCACAGAGATAAGACAGATGTATAACTTACAAGTTAAATAATGACTGCTGATTCCTTTTCGTATTATTCACTGAAGTCAAATAAATCCTTTAAATATAGCTTTAATTGGCTCTTCTGGAAAATTCAAAGAAAATCATTTTAATGTGAAACAGCACTGAGAGGAATACAATTAATAACTATTTTACATACACAATGATGCTCTAATTCTTAATACCCACTTTAAGTTTGTGAGGCTCCCGGGAAGCTCTTATGCTGCAGATTTTATGCAAAAGCTACTCAAATGCTTCATCCTGGAACACTCTGTTGCGTCTTTCCTTTGTTCCCTGCAGTTCGAAAGTGGCTTCAGTCCACAGACACCCATCTCTCGGGTCCATTCATCCTGCAACCTCATCCAACCACTATTTTGTTTTTGGCACGCGAAATGGCAGCAGGCACTATCAGCTGTTTGAGTTTGTTACACTTCAATCAGCAGGACACTTCTCAAGCCTTAGATTCCATGGGACGGCATGGAATGTGGTGAGGACACTGTGTCCTGGATGTGTTGTAACTACGTACAATATAGTTCAGTTAGAGATTTTATCCAAGAGAGAAATTTTAACAATTAGATGAATGAAATACTGTTTTGATTATTAATGCAGACTTGGTCCAGTGAGTTTGTACAAGTCTGATCATGGGGGCTTGGGAAGCTATAAAGTGGGCCAGTTTGCTTTAAATATGAGGACATAAGTAAGACCCCAGGTTACTGACATACTGATCAGTTTCTATCCATGTGTGACAACAGCCACAATGTTTGTAAATACTATGTTTGGTTTCATAAGGCTTGAAATAAAATGTACATGTAAATGGAGATTGACTTTTGGCTAAAATATGAGAAAATGAAAACCTCAATACTTACTCACTGATTTTCTGAAGCACTTCACATGGTGAATGCCAGGTAACCCGTTCCAGGTTTAGGAACCCTGAAGAAAACCATTCTGAGAGCATGCCTTTGAGCACCCCATTCATTTCCTGAAAGAAGAAGATAAAGCGTAGGCCTTCGGGGTGTGATGGATCAAGCCCACCTCTGTGTTGCTGCTAGCACCAAGAATTAAAATGCTAAAATATGACATGGAAGAAGACTGTGCAAGGCGATTCTCTAAACAGCTTTTTCTGAAACATCTTTATTGAATTCTTATCTCAAACCAAGAGAGGTTTTGATTCAACTCTCTTTTAGACTTAACTACTTCAGTCTGTAAGACACCTGACTGAGAACATTCAATTTGAACTAAGTTGCCCAAATCAAATATATTCCAATTCATTTGCTGTTGTGAACATAACTAAATATATAAAATCAGTACAATGGTGACAGACGCATCATACAGGAAACACAGGTACACAGACAGCACAGGCTCAACAAGTCCTCATCCCCTCAGGAACATCACTTGGTATGACAAACCATGATTCCTATGTTTCCTATTCTTCCCATTCTGTAAGGGCAGAGTCTGTTTCTGATTAACTTCTGCGGTTTCCAAAGCATTCATTAGTAGACTGATATCAAATGAAAAAGAGAAGAAAAAAAAAAAAATGAAAGAATGGTGATGAGGAAGTAGCAGGAAGGGATCTCATTTGCCAGACAATACAGAATGGCTCTTTATAAAACTGTATTTTCTGCGTTTGACTACAACAGTTCTTAACTTTCCTGGGATCTTCTCACACTCTAGAGTATGTGCTAAAAACCAGACTCTCCCTAGAAAAATGAAAACGTGAATAAAATTTTGCATACAGTTTACTGCCCCCCATTGATACGTATCTGTGGCCCATCCCCAAAGGTCCAGGGACCCCAGGTTAGGAGCTTCTGCACTAAGTGGTTAGGGATGGACTAGCTGAGTTCTGCATACCATGTATGGGCAGATCTATATCACCTTATGATAGGAAAAGGCTGGAAATACCTAGTTTCAGTATTAACTCAGTATTAATCACTAAAGAAATGGTTTGGCTGATGAAAGCTCCCCTTGCAAAAGTCTCTTCGTTCTATTTTGGGCTACTGACAGCTATAAAATGTGACGATGGCACACGAGAACTGGGAATCCAGGTGAAAGGTGAGAAGTCTCCACTGCTTAATTCTAACACTGACAACAGCTGTTCAGTCTGGAATTAACAACAGCATGCAGCAAGGTTACTGGATTGCAAGTAACATGAGGGAGAGAAATCTCTTCTGCTTTATACTCATTAATTCAGCAATCATTTATCAACAAGACTGAAAAACACAACTGCTGGGAATATTCTGGTGATGCTAAAGTCAGCGTTAGCTCTCAGTTTATTCTGTACTGCTAATTCCAATGGTCTTAGATAACACTGTTTAGCATACCAGACAACTTCTCCTTTTAGCAGAGAAAAGGTTGTCTCCCACTCTTTCTTCTCAGGTTTTTGGCTATCAAGATCTGCCCATTTTTCGTGTGTGAAGAAAAGTTACTTTTCTTTGCTCAGAAGCTCTAAGGTGGAGAAGAGAGTTGAAAGCCACTGGTAAGGGTAACACTACAGAGGCTAAGACATTTCAGGTATGATTCCAACTCACAAAAGTGCCCCCCCCAGGTGTATACTTGTATATATTGGGGTATACATTCCCACCTAAAAATAAATTCTCATTTAGCATAGTTAAGCACAGAATTTACTAGAAACAATGAAGACTACTACATTGACATAAAAGCAGAGAAGCCCACCCAAACAGCTTGCATACCAGGGCTTAGCTCTGCTGGGCAGCTGCAGTGGTGGGAACATTTACCGTGTCTGATAGAGTTTAGTCCTTTCTTTAGTTCCTCACTTCTGGGAAGGCTTGAGCGCCTCATTTCACCACAATTCCTATGTTCAAATCGCCCGTCAAGAAACCTTTCCATGATGTAAAGGCCAACTTTCCTCAAGCGCCCATAAATCGCTGAACAGTGCTCAGACCTTCTCCTACACTGGGGATTCAACTCAGTTTCACGGGGATTTTATCTCTGAGAAACAAGTCATCAACTAAATGTGCCTCTGGAGAAAAACGCAAAGCCTATAAACCACAGCCCATCCCCCAGGACCCCAGAGGCAGGAAGCAGTCAGCAGAGCAGGACACATACCCATGAGGTCCCGTGGGCACAGGGCAGCATGCACGCTTTTGCTGCAGGGTCTGGCCCCTTCCAGGGAGCTGTATCTGGCTAACACAAGCTGTCATCTCTTACACTCCTCTTCAGACACCACTGAGCACATTTCAGAGACAGGAGCACTGAGGGTGACTGATGGGGCGGATCTGAATTTGTGCCTCTCTGAGCTCAAAGACCTTGCCTGCCCCGCTCATGAAAGAACATGAGAAACCAGACTTGTTTCTGCCCAATGGCTGTGTATCTAGGCACCATAACAACCATCTAAGCTCATTTCGCACTTTGACAGAGGAAAAGAACATTTTTTCTTTCTAAAAAAAGAACACTTTTTACCTTGTAACCAAAGGGAACATTTCTTCTCCTGGTATGATTACACTGCTTTATGGATTTTATGTCACTCCTTATACTGAATAATTCATTTATTGTTTCAATTTCTACAGGTTAAAATCGGGGGTTTTGTGATCACAGAAGTCAAGGATATTGACAAGTATCTTTTCTACTACAAATTCCTTAATTATTAAAGCAATTAAAATTCCTTTCTTAGAATAAATCCATTAAGATCAATTCACTTATGGTAATACAAGGAATTCTACAGATCTGCATCAAATGGATACACCACGGGAGTGGAGACCTAGTTTGAATCAAGAAGTCTGATACAATTATGCTTTTAACAGCCTTTTAATTAACGCTCACCTTCTCAGTACACTGCATTTGCTGTCTTGAAAAACACAATCAATGATATTTGACCTTTGCCACTGTAAAAACTTTCAGCATAGTCACTTTTATCTTCCCAGAAAGGACACTTGATACTGACTCTGAACTTTATATCAAAAAGATTTAAGGACTGGCCCGTGGCTCACTCGGGAGAGTGCGGTGCTGATAATACCAAGGTCATGGGTTTGGATCCTATATAGGGATGGCTGGTTAGCTCACTGGCTGAGCGTGGTGCTGACAACACCAAGCCAAGGGTTAAGATCCCCTTACTGGTCATCTTTATACAAAAAAAAAAAAAAAAAAAAAGGCTTAAGAAACCCCAAGGGAGAGAAAATAAACATTTTCTGATTTAAAATGTCCAAGGAAAAAGATATACACCACCCTGGCCATATGCCTTTGGTCCTCATGCTAGGCTACACTCGCAACGGAAATGTCAGTCTTCCAGATTCTTATATTTCCCATAACACAAACTGTGCCATCACTTGTATACTGTATTTTTAGTAAAGTTCCAATATATCCCTCAGGGCATCTCTTGGAAGAGAAGCAGGCTGACCTTGAGCTTACTGACCATCAACCAAATCTCACCTCAGTGCAGAGCCAATGGACCAGGGGAGTGAAGTGATTTGACTAAAATCACGTCTCTAACCAACAGATGGCAAAGACGGGACTGGAAATCAGCTCCCTTCCGCACCCAGTGAAGTACACTATACCCACTGTCCTGTGAAGTACACGGCGTCAGCATCACATTTGCCACTTACTCCCAAAGTGTCTTTTCAGCCTATAGGAGTCACTAAAAAAGGACCTGCGACAGGCCACACAGTGGACTGAGTCCAATCTAGGAAACACTGAGCAGCAAGCCACTGGAAGCTCTCCTGTAACCAGTGCATGTTCATTTGACTTTACCTGGCAAGTCCAAAAGTCAACAGGGCCCAGATGAGTAGCAGACTTGTGTGACGGGTGCAGTGTGCACACAATCAGGAGTGCCAAGAGCTGGGGCAACTGGGGAGTGAGCACCCTGCTCCCTTGAGAGAAGTCAGCACTTAAGAAAGCTCCTGGGAGTCTACAAATCCTGCCCTAAAGCTTCTTGTGCCAAACTTCCAGTGATTTCTAACACTGAACTCCTAAAAGTGAAAAGTTCTAGCCAAGTTGCCTCTTTAACATAGATGTGAAATCCAGAATGAGGTAAAAGAAACGGACTCAAAATCGACTGCACTCCAAATAGATAGAATGTCTAACATGGAGTGAATTCTAATGTGAACTGTGGACTCTGGGTGATAATGATATGTCAATGTGGGCTCATTGATTGTACAAATGTTCCACTTTGGTGGGGGATGCTGCTAATGGGGGAGGCTGTGCATGTGTGAGGGCAGTGGGTATTTGGGAAATCTGTACCTTCTGCTCAGTTGTGTTGTGAACCAAAACTGCTCTAAAAAATAAAGTCCATTTAAAAAATGGACTCTGCACATTAAGCCATTCTGGTGACAGGTTACAATATCAGGTTCCAATTGACAATTTCTATGGATAGAAAAAATAATTCTATTCTCAGAATGATTCAAATGACAAGAATTTAAAACCATTTTGACATAACTATATAGAGCAAAGGAGAAGGGAATTAACAGATTCAGCTATTAACAGTTACATGCACTGCATATAAGGCTAGGATTTCTACGTAGAGAAATGGAAGAGGCATCATAGAGCAAACAGAAAAGGCTTCTGCCACCAAAAAGTCCAAACCATGCAGAGGCAAAGGTTAGGCTGTCATTACTCATTTTCTGTTCAACTAATTTCTCTATTCCATGTGACTTTTGCCTGACCATTATGCGATGTTTTTTCCTTTACCTGTATGGACAACTTTGGTTTAAAAACAAGGAAACCTTTAAAGGTCTGAGGACTTAGCACTGCTGGCAGCCTCTGGATTTCCCAGGGCAAGTCCCTTTCTCCCAAGTCTTGATATTATAGTGTTCAGTTGTCAGGATGTTGCTTCTCAACCATGTGATAACCAAGTGTCCCCATGTGGGGAAGAGCAAGGGGATGTATTTGGTAACATCTCAGAATCAGAATTTGGAACTGGAGGACCAAAGCTGTCCAAATGTCTGATATTATGACCCACTTGGATGTGGAGAAACCTTTCAAGTCCTTCTGGGCTTCGTTCTAGGCTCAGAACTCTGTGACAAGAAGTGTGTGATGAGCAGTGTGGAGCAGTCTGACCCTGAGACAAATGGTGATGATTAGTTTGCCTAGTCTGTTTCACACCAGGGCATCCAGGAGTTTATCTCAATGATTCATTCATCACTTTGCTATGCATGAAATTTAAGACAAGATTCCCAGTTTTCAAGGAGCTAATCATCTAGTTGTGGGGATAATACATTTCAAATACTACGTTCGTAGTGTGTGGAACACAAAAGCTCGGCCATTCAGATTGGCCTTGAGCCCAGAGCATGGTCAATTCAATACAGTAAGAATCCATGACTGATTTCATGATGTGCAATCAACAACTGTGAGTTCTCAGTCTGCGAATCTTTTGGCCAAAGGTTTGTGGACCTAGGTATCATTTAGCATTGAAATTAACCAGCTATCACAGTCAAATCATAGTGACTGTCATCACTCTGAGATTAATCCCACCCTTAACTACACCCAAGTTTTATGCATCTAAGGCTAAGTAGCCAAAAAAAAAAAAAAAAAGATAAAGTTTTGGATGAATGTTGTTAACTCAGATAGCAGGATGGTGATATACAGTGTAGTGCAAAGAACCCTGGATCCGGGTGGGTGATCAAAGACACTATTTGCTCTGAGTTCTTAGACAAGTCACATCACGTCAGTATCCATCTCCTTTACTATGAAAGGGATATGCCTATCACCCACCTCTGACTGAGGGAATGAAAGTGAAAACTATCATGCCAATGTCAGAGCTCTTAAATAAGGTAGGACGTAATCATTCAACTGGTTAAATCTTTCTTAAAGCCAATTACACATAGTAAAGTTCTGAATGTCAGACACTTCCCGAAACATTTACATTGTTTTTCGTTCACTAAAAGGGAAGGCTAATGGTCACTTCATATTTAATACTAATAGTATAAAAGGACTACAGGCAACTCGAGGCACTCTTTCAGGTCACAATAATCTAAATCTCAAAGTATTTATCTGCATCTAACATAAACTCACTATGCTAAGCCCTTGATGGCCTCAGGAAATCAACTTAGAATCATTATCGTTAGGGCTACTCGGGGAGTTAAACTCCCTGTCCAAGGTTACGCAGCAGAGAGGAGGGCAGACGGCTTTGAGACTCCTGGGCAGAGGTGACCTTGACTTCTAGCCATCTTTGTGCATTTCAGAGGACTTTTTAGGACAATGTCTCACACAGACGGGGTGCCCAACTAACTTTTACTGACACCGTCCAGGTTCTCAGAATGATGCTCAGTTCGATACTCGTTCAGGTACTCCAAACAGATGAAACCTCTCAGCTAAAATAATGAAAAAGAGGCTTTATAGAGTACAGTAATCAGGTACGAGGAGAGTCACGTTAATGGCAGACAAGTGCCCAGTATTTAGTAAGCACTATATAGTGAGGACTGCAAGGTCAGACTGGGGGAAGGCAAGGACTCAGCGTGGGAAGGAAGGGACAGAGAGTGAGGGCTGTAACTCCAGGAGACGTGCGCGCAGCTTCAGGCAGGAGAAGATGGAGTGGTTGGGGCTTGGCGGGCAGGTGAGGACTACATGGGAAGAGCCGCCAAGGGCCCGCGGACCCGGGCTCTCCGTCCCCGCTGCCCGGCGGTCGGGGGCGGCCCGGGCGGGGCCTTACCCTGACGTCGGGCCCCTCTACCAGCTTCAGGGCCTGCGCCTCGAGCAGGTCGGCCCGCAGCTGCACCAGGAAGCGCACGCCGCCGTCCAGCTTGCTGATGTGGTGGAAGAGGCCGCGGTAGCGCGGCACCAGCGCGTAGCGCAGCCGGTCCTCAGCCTGCAGCAGCACGGCCACCTCCCGCGGCCGCTGGTGCAGCTGAAGCACGCCGGCGCTCTGCTCGGCCACCTGGCCGTGGTCCACACCGAAGCCCCGCGCCAGGCGGCCCAGCAGCTCGGCCCGCTCGGCCACCTGGGCCAGGCCGCCGTAGAAGCTCACGAAGTCCGCGCACTGGCCCTCGGCGGGAGCCGGCGTCTTCTCGCGCAGCTCATAGACCGGCATCTGCGGCACGGCGCGGCGTAGCAGCTCGTCCATGGCCCGCTCCAGGGCACCGCCCGCCGCCGCCGGCCCGCTCGACAGCCGGGGTCCGGGCGGCCGCGGCGGTCGCGGGGGAAACCGCAGCGGGAGGAGACGCGGTGCCCTCAGGTTTGGCCGGAGGCCTCGCATGGCGCCAGGCAACAGCTGCCGAGGAGGCGCCGCCACCGCTGCCGCGCTTCCGGCTTCCTGCTTCCGGCTTCCGGCGCGCGCCGGCCCCATTGGTCGAGGCTGGGAGACGGGCGAGGCGGTGGCCAATCGGAGTGTGGAGCGGTGGGGGCGGGTCAGCTCCCTCTCGCGGCACGAGGCCAAGTGTGCCCAAAGGTCCCGGCGGAGGCGGGGCAGCCTCGGGGGCCTCTTTCCCTGTCAGCTGCCTGCTTGTCCTCCTGTTCTAATACTTGGCCATCTAAAGTCACCGTCTCAGCCCCTGTCCTCTCCCTCCCCCCGCATATGTGTGTCCTCTTCTCCAGATGCATCAAAGTCACCTGGAGCGTGTTACACATCCCAGAGATTCTTCTGCAGTGTGTCTGGGAGTTGCTAAGGAAGCTGTGTGTGCTTAAGAAATGCCCATGGTAATTCTCTGGCGAGGTAGCATTTGTCTTGACCCTGCCTAGGCGATCTCCATTCGGTGATAGGGTTTTCTTAAACAGATAACTCCCAGAGCCCCTCTCTTTCTCCCCTCCAGCTGCCTGCTGGAGAGATTTTCATGGATGCCACAAACCGGGGCTCTCCTGGGTATCTTGTTCCCCAGCCTGACCCTCCTTCCTTGGTCCTCATTCATGCGTTCATTCATTCAAGAGAATTTTTCTTAATCACCTGGTATGCACGAGGCCCTGTACTAGGCTCAGGGATAAAAAACGGACCAGATGCTGCCCTCAGGTAGTTTACAGTCACATAAAGGAGACAAACAGTAAAATAACTACAGATTGTGAGAAGTGCTATAAAGGACATAAACAGGGTGGAGTGATATAAAATAGCACAGCTAGGGTGGACGTCCCACTGTGGATAGGGCAGTCAAGAAAGGTCTCTCTGAGCAGATGACGTTTAAGCTGAGCCTAAAAATAGTTATGTGAGGGGGGAATAGGGCTGCTGGAGGTAGCCCTATTCCCACCTCCCGGTAAATATCAGAGTCCCCCTCCCTTCTGGGATACTACCCCTGGCCAAGGTAGTTACCCAAGGAAAGGCACATCCCCTCTAAGACAAACAGAGCTGGAGGGAGCAAGGGACCCTAAGTAAATGAACAAGCACTATGGTGCCAGGAGAGTAGCGAGTAGATTAACTTAACTGCCCAGCCAGATATCCCATGCACTCTGAGTTATGTGAGCTGGGTGAGGGTCTGCACATAAGCCTGAAAATAATTTACACCCCTACTCTGATCTGTTCACTACATAAGTGTTGTATGTACCCCGTGGTGGTGCAGGTATCTGACTGACTGGCCACGATCAGTACTTCTTGTAAGTCTAATAAACCAATGTCTCTACCTGTTGGAACCCCAGGTGAGTTCTTTAGAATAAGCAAATGTAGGGGGGCATAGAAAATTGTAGTAGAATTGTAGAAAAATATAACCTTAATGTACGCAGTCTTGTATCAAATGCTTAAGCAAAGCAGCTTCTAAGGGGCCATACAAGGGTCAGGCCCGAGCACACTAAACATTAATAGCCCCCACCCGGTTCCAGCAAATGACTGGTTCCTTATCTAAAAGCCACCTGGCCAGGCCCTGGGGAAGATAAACGATTGAGAAATGCACTATCGGGGTGCCAGCCTGCTAAAGCCCACCTGTAAACCTAAAGGCGCCACAGATAACCAACAACTCATCCTGTCACAAGATCTGTTCAGAAAAACTGTATAAAAGCTGCTTGTATTGTAAATTCGGGGTCGCTTATGTCTTGAATGCTGAGTGACCCCAGCATGCTGGAAATAAACTCCTCTTGCTTGATTGCATCAGACTCTGTCTCATGGTCTTTGTGAGGTGAGCTATCCCAGCGTGTGGGGTTTGTGCATGGTGCACGGATCTTACACAAACACTACGCCAGTGTCCTCACAGATTTGGGGCTCCCCTGTTACAGATGTGGGAAAGAAAATATCTGACCCATCCTTCTTCCCAAGCTCAAAAGTATGGATTTTATTACCTCTGTCCTGCCCTTCATCTTAACATCATCTTATTCCTTTTTACTTTAAAAGTTCTCCTGAATTCACTCCTCCTTTCTGGCCTGCTGCCCCTGTGGCCCCTGTCGCTTCTCACCAGGACCACTGCAGCAGCCTCTTTGTTTCCAGGCTTGCTTCCTTGCCTTGCCTGCTGAGTGTACTTTCTAAATTACCCTCCTAACCATGGCATTCACTTTCTCAACAACTTTACCTGTATGTAAACTATGTGACCCTGCACTGTAACCAAGGCTCAAAATATCAAATAACCATGGGAAAAGAGGGAACTCAGAGAAATGCATGTTAAGGAAAAAAACTCTTTCTTTTTTTAAAAAAAAGCCCATGGGGTTTAAGTCCCAACACGGCTACAGTCCTGCTCCCTTCAACAAGGGCAGGTGGGCTCTGAGGGCAGGGCTTCCGTGTTTGCTTGCAGATGAACAGGGCACCCGGCCATCTGTGGGTGCTGGAGGGTGGACCCTTCCCTTCTGTAGTCACACAGTGGTAGTAACTGATGTCTCCCTGACATGCCTGTGAGGAGACAGATGTTTGCAGGCATTGGCTGGGCCCATTCTGTACTTCTATACATTAACAAAAACCGCTGTTTATTTAGCACACACCTTATGCCATCCATCGTTCTTCACACGTAAATGCATTAACTCATTTAATCCTCATAATAATAATATAATAATAAAATAATGATAATATAGGGCAAGAATGATTATTTCCATTTTATAAAGGTGGAAACGGAAGCATGGGGTGATACAGGAACCTGCTCAAATTGCTCAGAGACTGGGCTGTGTAAGGGCTCTTTGAACCTGGCTGGTCTCCCTCTAATGTCTATGCACTTTCCACCCCAGGACCCTGCCTCTGCTAAAATAAGGATTTCTGTATTACTGAGAGTTGAGTTTTTTTTTTTTGTGCCGAAATACTGAGAAAAATGAGAAGAGACAGAATCTAACAAATACCACATCTGTCCCACATGGCAAACAGTTTGCTGCATTTGATCCTCATGTCAACTATATCAGGTAATTGTAGTCTCCAATTTACAGATGAGGCTGAGACTTAGTGAGGTCAGGTGACTTACCAAAGTCACCCTGTTAGTGCGAGGCAAAGCCTAGGTTTTACTTTCATTTTGGGACTCCTCCAAAGCTTTTGCTTTTTCTACTGTATTGAGTTAGGTTTCTAGAAAGATTTTCCTTCCTTGCAGGCCATATGGGAATCATCCATTTGCTCCCCAGATGATGGGAACCAACAGGGAAGAGGTAGCTGTGATTTTATTGTGGTAGAGGGGATACTGTTGAATGGGGACCAGCCCTAACAGATATGAAAATTTATGAAGCTACAGTAATTAAGATTATAAATGAATAGACAAACATCTGTGAAACATAACAGAAAGTCCAGGAAGAGACCCAGAAGTGCTTGGATATTTAATATGTGATAACAGTAGCATTTGACATTGCTGGGGGAAATTATGGAAACAGCATGACTTTCAGTAAGAAGAGCAAAGTTGGATTCTAAACTCAGACTGCACGAAATAAATTCCAAATGGTTTAAGGATTTAAATTTTCTAAAAAAATGAAATAAAAGTATTAGAAGAAAATAATCTCAGAGCAAGAAAGACCTGTTGAAGTCTGACTCAATCCCAGAAGCTGGGGCTGCCAGGTTAGGTCAGTTGGTTCGAGTGCAGTATTATAAAACCAAGGTCAAGGGCTTGGATCCCATACCACCAGCTGCCAAAATGACAAACGAAAAACAAACAAAGGAAAAAGCCCCAAAAGCCATAAAAGAGAAGATTGATAAATTTAGGTACATAAAAAAATTTTTTAAAAAAAGTTCTTCATGATTAAAAACAAAGTCAAAAGACAACACTTCCTTGGAGAAATATTTGCAACTTATATGACATAACAAGGGCTAATTTCCCTAATACATAAAGGGCTAATTTCCCTAATATACAAAAAATAAGGGAAAAGACTGTCAACCCAACAGAAAAATGGGGGAAAAATGATCAGAGAATTCTTAGACAAGGAAATAGAAATGGCTCTTAAAAATATGAAAAGTACTCAACTTCACTCATAATATAAGAAAATGCAAATTAAAACTACAATGAGCTATCAATTTTATTTATTGGGTTACAATGATCAAGAAGTTGGATCACCCTGTGCTTGGGAGTCGAGGGTAAACAAACACTCTCTTACTTGGCTGGTGGGAGTATAAACTGGTACAACCCCATGGAGGACACCTTTGCAATGTCATCAAAATGACAAATTCACCCAGGAATTTTTACAAATGAATACCTAATCTGCTGAATGAGTTATTACAGGTTGGATCAGACCCAGGGCACTCCATGACATACCCAGCCAGCGGGGCCAGCAGACAGGCATGGATACCAGGACGGCAGCTGGACCCCAATAGGGAGGTGCAGAGGCAAGCACAGGGCGCAGGGTAGCATGCTAACAAAATTCAGTACCTCCGAAGTCAACAGAAGGCCCCAGGTGTGAACCTGCACCTGCCACTTACTAGTTCAGTGACCTTGAGTAGGTTTTCTCACCTTTTTAAGGCTGTTCCACATCTGTGAGATGTAAGTAATTACAATACCTATCTCACAGCTTGGGAGGACTAAATAAAATAATTCATGTTAAGAACATAGCAAGTAGTAAGGACTCCATAACATTTGAGCTAAATTATTGTAAGTATAATAAAACTAAAAAATTTGGGGGTAGGTATATATTTGCATGTGTCCAAAATGAAGCAAAATGTTGACCCAAGACAAGATTATTTCCCCACAACTTTGAGACACTGATTCCTGTGTAGTCTCTCCCTGGAATTCTGAAATAGGTAAGGGAAGAGGCAGCAGCTATGGATAAGAAAAGAGGTTCAAGGGATATATGTGTGTGTGTGTGTGTGTGTGTGTGTGTGTGTGTGTGTGTGTGTATGTCCCACCTATACCCCTCATAAATATACATATATACACACCCCTCATACACCCATCATATATATACACAGATATACCCTTCAAATATATATACACCTCTCATATACCCCTCATATGTGTGTATGTGTGTATATATATATATATATATATATACACACCTCCTATACCCCTCATATATATATACCCCTCATATATATCTATAGCCCTTATATACACCTCATATATATTCACCCATATACATCTCTTTTATATATATTCCTCTTATATATATAACACCCTTATATATATACTCCCCCTGTATATACACACACCCCAACTTTTTTCTATATATTTTTCTCTATATATTTCTCACTCTCTATATATACATATATACATTGTTTTGATTACTGTGGCTTTGTAGTTAAGTTTTGAAATCAGGCAATGTGAATCCTCCAAGTTTATTCTTTTCACAGGTTGTTTTGACTATTCCGGGCCCCTAATGTTTTCATTTCTGTAAAAATTTTGTAGAGGATATTGACTAAGAAGTTATTAATGAGATAGAAATAAAACACATGTATTTCACAGGACCAAAGTCCTTAGTTTAGAAGGCCAAAGGCTGTAGTTTATTTTTTATTTATTTATTTATTTTATCATTATACATTGTAGTTGATTTTTGTGTCCCTTTGCCAATTCCTCCCTTTCCCCTCACTCTCCCCGCTCCCAGCCATCAACATCATATCTGTTCACTTGTCTTAACAAGTTCAAGGAATTGTGATTGTTGTGTCTTCTTCCTTCTCCCCACTGTTTGTTTGTGTATTTATTTTTAGCTCCCACAAATAAGTGAAAACATGTGGTATTTCTCTTTCTGTACCTGACTTATTTCACTTAATATAATTTTTTCTAAGTCTATCCATGTTGCTGGGAATGGTAGTATTTCATTCTTTTTTACAGCAGAGTAGAATTCTATTGTGTAGACACACCACATTTTCTGTATCCACTCATCTGATGATGGACATTTAGGCTGGTTCCAGCTCTTGGCTATTGTAAATAGTGCTGCAATAAACATTGGAGTACAGATATCCCTTTGACATGATGACTTCCATTTTTCTGGGTCTATTCCCAGCAGTGGAATAGCTGGGTGATATGATAGATCTATCTGTAATTGTCTGAGGAACCTTCAAACCATTTTCCATAAAGGCTGCACCATTTTGCAGTCCCAGCAACAGTGTAGGAGAATTCCTTTTTCTCCACAACTTTGCCAGCATTTATCATTCTCAGTCTTTTGGATATTAGCCATCCTAACTGGAGTGAGATGGTATCTCAGTGTGGTTTTGATTTGCATTTCCCGAATGCTGAGTGATGTTGAGCATTTTTTCATGCGTCTGTTGGCCATTTGTATAACTTCCTTTGAGAAATGCCTATTCAGCTCCTTTGCCCATTTTTAAATTGGGTTACTTGTTTTTTTTGCTGTAAAGTTGTTTGAGTTCCAACTAAAAGCACAGCAAAAGAAACAGTTAACAGAGTTAAAAGACAACCAACAGAGTGGGAGAAAATATCTGCAAAATATACATCTGACAACGGATTAATATCCAGAATATACAAAGGCTGTAGTTTAGAGGACCAAAGTCCTTAGTTTAGGAGAACAAAGTCCAACCCTTTAGGAAAACATGTAGGAATGCTAAGATTGAAAAAGACCAGAGGACTTTCACAGGACTAAAATCTTTGATGTAGATGAGAGAATTAAAGCAGAACGGGGATTGTTCTGGAGGCAGTAGCCCTTAGTTCAGCTAAACCTAAATCATGGGAAAGTCTGTAAGTTAAAGTCTTCAAGGATATTCTGTTAGATTAGTTAGTGCCTGGGGGATGGTCCACATCTTGCCCCGAGGCTGTTTCTTTGAGTTTCTTGGGGAGTTAGGCGCTTTGGTGATTACCGCGTACATCACATAGCTTAGTTTTATGACTCCTTTTGATGGTAAATTGCTTGAACTATTGTAAGCTACACATGCTTTAATGAAGTTTGTCACATACCCAGTTTGTTTATGTTTTCACTATGATTGATTAACCATCTGTTTTTCTTCTGTGACTTTCTTGTCTTTACAATAAAAACTGACTTGGGGCTGTGCCTGGGTTCTCCCCTCTTGAAGGAGTTTTCCTTGGTGCTGTGCCTTTGGGCTTCTCACTGCTCTCAGCACTTGGGCTCTGAGTAATCTCACTCTATGAGAGGTGATAAAATTTTAGGATCACCTTTTCAATTTCTGTCAAACAAAAAAAAAAAAAAAAGAAAGAAAGAAAAAGAAAAAAGCATGGCTGTTTAGTTCAGTTGGTAGCAAAGTTGGTACAAAGCAAAGTCTTGTAACACCAAGGTCCAGGGTTCAGTTCCCCATATTGATCAGCCACCAAAAACAAACAAAAAAAAACAACCAGGCAGTTGGAATTTTGATAGGGATTGCATTGAATCTGTACGTTAATTTAGGGTGTGTGTGTGTGTGTATATATATACATACAGCCCTCTTCAAATAGTTCATGGAAAGGTTCATATTATCTTTTTTTTTTTTCCAGAGATAAACATTGTTTTATTTGTGTTATACATTATACATCTTCTCAGTTTTGAGGGAGGGGAGGTGGAAGAAGTTAGATATAAAAGAGAGAATAAAGAGATGTTATTATTTTTTTTAAATTCAATTTTTTTTAATATTTATTTTTCTGGGGTACAGTGTGTTATTTTAATACATGCATATATTGCACAATGATTCACCTAGAGTAGATAACGTAGTTTTGTCCTCATTAGTCCACCCCCCATCCTCCCCTTCATCCCCACCCCTCCCAGCCTTTGGTAACCATTATTCTACTTTCTCTCTCTCTCTCTCTCTCTCTCTCTCTCTCTCTTTTTTAACGCATAAAGATTAACATCCTTACTGCAAAAAGAACTCTGAAAAATGAATTAGAAAAATTTAAGTAGAAATTTGGTGAAGGACATGAGCTGATAAATCACACACCCCAAAGAAACACAAGGGGTTAATAAGTACTTTCTAAAATCTGGTTGCAGGTGGGGGTGGGGCTGGCCCACCCCCGTCTCAGGGCACTGGCTGGCTCTGTTGCTTGCCTGGATGTGGGATGGGGGCGAGGCCAAGGTCCATGGCCCTGTCTCAGGATCCCTGACATGTCCGCTAGCTCAGTCGCTTGCCTGGACATCCATTTTATCTCTTAATTTTATTTTTCCATGAACTTTTCAAAGTATCCTCATATAAATAGAGAGACAGACAGACAGAGAGAGAGAGAGACTAATGGAAAGCCATACCCTTGGGCAGCTGCCAGGATGACAAAAAAAGAAATTTCTTCTGAAATAATTTTCAGATAGTTGCAGTTATCAAGAGAAATGTATTTTGTCCTCTAGGAAGTTAGGCCTGAGCTACCTCTGTTTCCCCCTCCTTCCCCTTTTCCCCAATCCACCACATTTGTGGAAGAGAGTATCGTGTATCAGCCAGGTTTCCCACACAGCAAAACTGTGGGAGGCCTTAGGAACATGGTGGGACTTTGTTTCTCTCAGATGGAAATATGGAATCTGTTGTTCAAGAGTGAGGGAGCCATGTACCTGGTTGACTATGTCCAGATACCAGAATTTCTCTAGGTAGAACCCTTCAGTACAGGAATCGCAATATAAAAACACGAGGAGGGAGTTCTTTATGGGGACAGCCTCTGCTGGGTGTTCCTGATCTTACAGGGCATGCGAAAACTACATTTGGCTCATTCTGCAAACACATAGATACACAAAGCATTCTGAAGGCCTGGCGCTGGCTTCTGAGCATGCTCCAGTTCCTCTTTAATAAGGAAGTGGTAAAAACACATCACCAGCTGGCTAAGGGAGTCATCCTGCTCCAGATGGGCTCCTTTAGTGATTGTGCATATTTTCCTTGTCCTGCATGTTCTTGTCTATCCTTGGATACTTCTACCTTGCTTCAGGAACCTAGTCTCTAAATCTCTAGTTTGCGTAAAGTACAGTCATTGATCTCTCTCTCTGTCCCCCCCGTCTGTTTTCCTCCTCAAATCCCTTCCTTTTCACATAATTTCTTGTTTCTGCTTTTTTCTGTGTTCATACTTTTTTCTCTAGGTGTCAACTGCCATTCTCTGCTTTTCCCCAGTCATGTCCTTGTTTCAAAAGACTGCCCCAACCCAAAAATGAAATTAAGAAATCAATTCCATTCACAATAGCATCAAAAAGAATCAAAGGGACATATTTAACCAAGAAAGTATGAGACTGGTAGATGGTAAACTACAAAACGGTGTGGAAGGACAGTAAAGAAGACCTTACAAAATGGAATGATTCATGGTTCATGAATTGGAAGATTTAATATTAAGATGGCAATACTCTCCAAATTAACCTACACATTCAATGTAATCTCTATTAAAATTCCAACTACCTTCCTTCTTTTTTTTTTTTTTTTTTTCGGAAATGAAAAAGCAGGCCCTAAAATTTATATAAAAATGTTAAGGGCCCTGAATAGTCAAAACAATCTTTAAAAAGAAGAATAAGGCCTCACGTTGCTTGATTTCAGACCTTACTACAAAGCCACACTAATCAAAACATGTGGTACTGGCAAAAAGATCGACATATAGATCAATGGAATGAAATTGAACATATAGAAATAAAACCATTCATCTATGGTCAATTGATTTTTGACGAAGGTTCTGTGGCTATTCAATGGGGAAAGAAGGGTCTTTTCAACAAATGGTGCTGGGACAACTAGACATCCACAGGTACAAGAATGAATTTGGACCCCTAACTCACACCATATATAAAAATTAACTCGAAATGGATCAAAGACCTAAATGTAAGATCTAAAACTATAAAACTCTTACAAGAGAAAATAGGTGTAAATCTTCATGAACTTGGATCAGGCAGTTTTTTCTTAATTATAACCCCAAAAGCACAAAGAATAAAAGAAAAATAGATAAATTAGATCTCATCAAAATTAAAAACTTTAGTTCAACAAATGACACCATCAAGAAAGGAAAAAGACAACCCACAGAATGAGAGAAATATTTGCAAATCATATACCTCATAAGGGTCTTGTATCTGGATTACATAAACTCCTGCAACTCAACAATAAAAAGACAAACAACCTAATTAAAAATGGACAAAGAATTTGAATACACATTTCTCCAAAGAAGATAGATAAATGACCAATGAACACATGAAAAGATGCTCAACACCATTAGTTACTAGGGAAATGTAAATCAAAGCCACAATGAGATATCACTTTACATCCACTAGCATGGCAATAATAATAATAGGAGAATAAGTGTTGGTGAGGGTGTAGAAAAATTGGAACCCTCATACACTGCTAGTGGGAACGTTAAATGATGCAATCATTGTGGAAATCAGTTTGGCAGTACCTCAAATAGTTAACACAGAGTTGCCATGTGGCCCAGCAATCCCAGTCCTAAGTACCCAGAGAATTGTGAATGTATGTTTACATGAACATTTGTGCACGAATGTTTATAGCCTTATTCACAATAGCCAAAAGGCATAAACAACCAAAACGTCTATCAACGAATGAATGAATGAGCAAAATGTGGTCTGTCCATACCATGGAATATTATTCAGCCACAAACATGAGTTGAAGTACTGACACACGCTATAACATGGATGCACCTTGAGAACATGAGGCCAAATGAAAGAAGCCAGTCACAAAAGGCCACATACCGTAGGATTTCATTTATGGAATGTCCAGAAAAGGCAAATCCATAGAGACAGAAAGTAGGTTAGTGGTTGCCAGGGGCTGGGTGGGGCGGTGGAGGGGGGATGGGGAGTGACAGCTAATGGGTACAGGGTTTCTTGTTGGGGTGACAAAAATGTTCTGGAATTAGATATTGGTGATGGTTGCACAATGTTGTAAATATACTAAGAACAAATGAATTATACACCTTAAAATATTTTAAATGGTGAATTTTATGTTAAGTGAATTTTATCTTAAAACAAAACAAAACAAAAAGCTACCCCAGGGGTACTAGCATTTCTCTAGTCCAATTTCAAAGACTCATTAGAGAGGATCTGATTGGTCCAGTTTGGATCAGGTGCCCAGGGGACCAAGCCGGGATACAGGGTCACACAGAGCCACGGGGCTGTTGGGATTTGCTCTTTTGGGTAGGGACACACTGTTGAGACAAGAGGGGTGTGGCCTGGGCAGTTGTCTTAAAAGATGTCTACTTTAAGTACAAAAAAAAGCATTAAAGAACACCTTGGAAAAAAGAAAAAAATAAATCATCCATAATCCTAGTATCTCAATCACTACAGCTTTTATTTCTGCAAATCCTCCCAGTATGTGTCCACAGGCCAACATATGTTTCAGAGTTGTAATCACTGTGTTTGTGCTGTTTATTTCCTGTTCTTTTCACTTCCCATCATATCACAAACATTTCTGGTGTTTCTAAATCACCTTGATAATTATACTTTTTAATGGCAGCATAACATTCAATTGAGTTGATGTATCATAATTTTCTTAATCACTTTGCCATTTGTGGATGTTTACAGTTTCTTTTTTTCCCTATTTTTTATATCATATATATATATATCATATCGTAGGAAGTACTTCATGAATATTGATTTTTTTCTTTACATGAATTGCCCTAATTACTTAAAAAGGCCAAATAGGATAAAATTTCCCATGACATGTCAAACTAACTGAGCAGCCTGGAAAGAAAAGAGATTCATAAACTCCCTGGGGATAGTTGGGAATGCAGCTATAATTCTAGGAGACCCCCCGTCCTCACTCAGGGAAGCTTCTGTTCTCTCACCCATGGTGCTTTTATGTCTCTCTTCCCACCAATAGTTCACGGAAGTTGTCTGTGCTATGAATATGCTGCTGTCGATTTATATCTTCATTTGGGCTGTATCCAAGTTGGTTTGTTTGTGCTGTTGCAAAGCTACTATGAACGTCCTTAGACGTGTCTCCTGGTCCTGGAGCACAAAGGTCTCTCTAGACCAGTTTCTCAATCTTGACATGAGAGAGATTTGGGGATGGATCAATTCTTTGCTGTGGGAAGCTGTGCTGTGCATTGTGGATGTGTAGCAGCATCCCTGGCCTTGACCTACCAGATGCCAGGAGTTTCCAGTTGTGAGAACCAAAAATGTATTTGTACATTGCCAAATGCCCCTGGGGGACAAAACCGCCCCTCCCACTGTTGAGAACCACTGCTCTGTGTTAGTGGTTCTCAAACTATGCTGTACTTTAGAATCACATGGGGAATTAAAAAAAAAAAAAATCTAATGTCTGCACTGCATCCCAGTCCAATGAAATCAGAACTCTTTGGGACCCAGTGCTAGATACTAGTTTTCACATTCCTGCACACTGGAATCACGAGAGCTTTAAAAAATACTGATGCCTGGACCACACATCCAGAGGTTCTGATTTAATTGGTCTGGAGGGGGGCACAGGGATTTTTAAAACCAAGCCTTAGGTGACCCTAAAGCCCAGTCCCATTTGAAACCGCTGGGAAAATGCCTATGAGCAGAATTGCTGGATTGAAGGGCTCCACTTCACTGAGTAACGATAAACTGTTTTCCAAGGACTTTCTCTTTTACATATGTCTGTCCTGTCCCCCTGTCCGTGCCCCCAACACTGAGCTCCCTGAAGGCAGGGTCTGTGTATCATTAATCTTTGGATCCCCATTGTCTAACCTGATAACTGGTATACAGTAGCTGCTAAATGCATATTTGTTGTTGAACGATTAGAAGTAGGTTATCAGCTGCAATCAAATAACATTTTGATGCTCTTGGATCCAGCAGAGAGAGAAGCAGGATTATGAACGGTGATGGAGATGGAGTCTTTTAACACAATGTCTCAGAGTCAAGCAGAGAAAGGTGGTCACTATCAGTAAGTTTGAGAACTTGAAAATGCTTTATTCTCATAACCCTAAAAGACCCAAATCCAGGCTATGGAGGACAGTAGGCAGCTATAAGGGGCACCTTGCTGTTGCGAGAGGGTGCCAGGAATGAAGGGCTCTAAGAACTTGACCACAGGGAGTCAGGGCTGTGGTGGGGAAGCCCATGCAAAGAAAAATTGGATGGAGATGGGGGCAAAGGAGCTCCTAGGTACCCTTCTGTGATTGGCAGAATGGTGTCCCCCCAAATGTGTTCATATCCTAATCCCTGGAACCTGAGAATATGTTAGGTTACATGGAAAAGGGGAATTAAGGTAGCAGATGGAATTCAGGTTGCTAATCAACTGACCTGGAGGTAGGTAGATTATCCAGGGTGATTCTGATGTAAGGAGGTGGGAAAGTCAGATTCTGCAGACACAACACTGTTGAGGAAAATGGAGGAACGGTCTCAAGCAAAGGAATGAGGTGGCCTCTGGAAGGTGGAAGAAGCAAGGAAACCGGCTCCCCCAGAGCCTCCAGAATGAACGCAAACCTGCCGATGCCTTGATTTTAGCTCAGTAAGACCTGGGTTGGATTTCTGACCTCTAGATCTGCAAGAGAATAAATCTGTTGTTTTAAGCCATTAGATTTGTGGTCATTAGTAACGGCAGCAGGAAGAAACTAATAGACCTTCCAAGGTTGGCTTTGTTTGCTCCCAAGGGAAATGAAATGGGGAAAGTAATATTTTGTGTCGAACTCTGGCCTCTCTTAATAGTGATAACAGCTAAAGCTTGGTATTGCACTTAGTATGGGCCAGACATTGTCCTAAGTGCTTCACATAAACTCATTCATTTAATCGTCACAACTCAGTGAGGTAGGTGCTATTTTGATCTGCATTTTTTACTGATAAGGTAACTAAGGCACAGAGAAGTTAAGAAACTTGTCCAAGGTTGCCCAGGCAGCTGGCTCCAGAGTTCATGCAACAAAGTGCCAAGATTGCGTTTGGGACTTAAAAGGTTGGTTTCTTTCTGGTAAGACCTGCAGCCCTTCCAGCTGTGGTGTGGCATAGCTATGGGGACAACCACGTTGAGAGAGCAAGCCTGTGTTAGTGTGGAGTGAGGCTGCTCAGGCATCGGGCAGTGTGGGTTCACATGATGGCTCTGTACTTATTAGCTGCGAAAGAGCATGTAAATGTAACTTGGTTTGTAAAAATGTTGTAAGAATTCACTAAAGACTAACATATGTATTCCTTATGACGCAGCCACTCCCTCCTAGGTATATACTAAACAGAAGTGTATACATATGTTCACCAAAAGACATGTACTAGAGTGTTCATAGTAGTCCAGGGTTTTGAAAGCCCAGACCTGGGTACTATCCAAATGGCCATTGTATTAGTCTATATTGTTGTATAACAAATTTCACAATATTTTTGACCTCACAGTTTCTGTGAATCAGGAGTTTGGGTATGGACTTTGCTTCAGAATCTCACAAAGCTGCAATCCAGGTGAGCCTTAGTCCATTCCAGCTGCTATACAAAATACCATAAACTGGGCAGCTCATCAATGATAGAAACATCACTCACAGTTCTGGAGGCTGGGAAGTCCAAGATCAAGTCACCAGCAGATAAAATGTCAAGTGGGGGCCAGCTGGTGCCTTGCTCTTGGACTTCCCAGCCTCTATCATAGATGGCACTTTCTAGCTGTGTTCTCACATGGTGGATGAGATGAGGGATCTTTCTCAGGCCTGTTTTATAAGGGCTCTAATCCCATTCATGACAGCTCTGACCTCATGACCTAATCAGTCCCCCACCCCCAAGGTCCCACCTCCTAAAACTATCAACTTAGGGGTTAGGATTTCAACATATGAATTTGGGGGGAACATAAACATTCAGATCCCAGCAAGGTGTCTCATTTCAAGGTTCAGCAGGGGTAGGGTCTGCTTCCAAACTCACATGGTTGTTGGCAGGATTCAGTGCCTTGTGGCTGTAAAACCTCAGTTCCTCACTACATGGGCCTCCTCAAAATGCCACTCCATCAAAGCCAACAGAGGAGAGAGTCTCCTTGAAAGCTGGAGGTCATGGTCCTATAATCACGGTAACATAATCATGGAAGTGAATTCTTTCACACTTGCTGTATTGATTACTTAGAATCACCTTGAACTGAGGGTTTATTGCTCAGTTCTACCAGATGTTCATGAGACATGTAATTCTCCCCCCTTTAAAGCTAGGTGATAGCATCCCACTGCATTTAAAATAAAATTTGCACTCCAAACCATATGGCCCCTTGCTTCTGACCCCTGCCTTGTTCTACGCATACCCTATCCATTCTCAAAAAGAGGGGCCCACATGGGCACGAGCATCAGGGATCGTGTGGGCCACCTTAGAGTCTGTTCACCACATCCTTCAACAGCAAAATGCATAAATAAAGTGTGGATTATTCACACAGCAGAATACAGCAATGAGAACGAACAATCTCCATCTCCTGCAGCAATGTGGATGAATCTCCATGAAGTGCAGGAAGCCAGAAATAAACGAGTACACACTGAATGATGCCATGATATAGAGTTCAATACTTTTTTGCTGTCAGAGGCCAGCATGGTGGTGTTACTTGGGGTGGGCTTGGCGATTGAGATGAGATAGGAGGAGGGTTTTAGAGGTGGAGGTAATGTTCTGCTTCTTGACCTGGGTGCTGGTTACAGGGGCAGGTTCACTTACTGAAAATTCATCATGATATGTACACTTCTCTGTATGTATGTTATGCATGAATAAAAAGCTAAAAAAAAGTGACCTGAGATGAAGTGGAAACCTGGACAGCCACAGATGAAACTGAAGGCATAGTGAAAGAGCTATAACTGTCCTCTCCTCCCTTCACATCCAACCACCACCAGAGCACCTTGAACTGAGATTTTATGGCTTCATTCTACCAAATACTCATGAGACACAATTCTTCCCAGCTTAATGCTCGGTGATAGCATCCCACGGCATTCAAAATAAAATTTGCACGGGTCACGTGGCCCCTTGCTTCTGACCCCTGTCTCATTCCACAATCTCATCTGCCACCCCCTGTTGCTGCAAGATCCCAGTCAGGCCTGGCGTCTCTAATCCCTCTACTGTGCCAGGCTCTTTTCCACCTCTGGGCAGTCGCACCCATTGTTCTCTCTACCTGGAACACGTGGTCTCTCCAATCCTTACCCAGACGGCTTCATCACTCAGCGAGATCACCCTTATCCAAAGTCTCTCCCTACCCCGACTGCCCATTCCCCCTTTCCTCTGTCCAAGCCTTTTGTTTTCATCACTGGACCTATCACAAATTTGTCATTTTTTTAATTGATTTATTTTTCATTTGATTTTTGTCTCTCCTCCCCACTAAAACAGAAGCTCCGTGAAAGCAGGGATCACACATGTCTTGTCCTCTGTCGCATGCCGGGTGCCTGTCACGTGGTGTTTGTTGGCCCTCTCCCAGTTCACATGTCCTATAAGAGAGGGACTGGCAGAGCCTGAGAAGTTTCTCTGAAACTCACTTCAACCTCTGGAGCAGGCGCATAGGTGTGACCCAGTCAGCTATGACCACAAGAGTGGAGCAACGAGGCAGGTCCTTGTGAAGGCAGTGGGAATGGGTGGAGAAATGTCTCTAACGACAGTCCTGCAAACTTCCTGTTACACATGTCTTCAGCCTTCAAGCCTAAGCCAACTTCGCCCACCCTTTCAGGTTGGGTTTCTTTGGTGAAACCAACATTTCTGTGAATGTCTTCTCTTCCTAGGACAAGGCGGCAGGTGGCGGAACCCTGGGTCATTTGCACAGGCTGCAGGCAGCAACAGCTCTTTGCTCTGCTTGGTGCCTGTTTGGAACGGAAGGGAAGTGCTCCCACTGTGGTATGGGGACAGGAGTCTGCTGAGTGGATGTCATCTCTGACAGATGCAGGGCAAGGAGAAACGGATCAGCCCCTTGAGCTGAAGGTTTAACTTCAGCTATAGCTCTCCCAAGATGGAGTGAGAAGTGATAGGAGTAAAAAGGCTGACGAAGCAAACTGGCACCAGGGTCTGTTCTCCTTCCTTGATGACACCTTCTGTGTTGTCAACAGCTGCAGAATGGCACTGCCCCAAACAAGGGCATCAGCTTTGCTACAGAGACGGTGGTGTTCCGCTGCCAGAGGGATCTTTCTGGAATCCTAAAGTACTCCATCAGGCTCCTGCTCCGAAGCTGGCCACCACGCCCACTTGCTCAGCAGGGCTTTGCAGCTACGGCATTCTGGGTTTTGAGCAGTTGTGAGTTACATCCCAAATAACTTGTTAGTGTTAAAAGTTAAAACATAACCGTTGGCAGGGGATTTTAAATGTTTTTTAAATTTTAGTGAATTTCTGAAATGCATATATGGGTATTTATGACAGTGCAAACTGTAAACAGTCTGTGTCCATCGACAGGGGAATGGGAGCTAAATTGTGGTATATTCATGCTCTGGAGTAACATTCAGCAGTGAAAAAGAACTGGTGTGCTCAACAACAGAGAAGGATCTCATAAAAATGATGTGAGCGAGAGGAAGTGGACACAGAGACTACGTGCTGTAAGCTCGATGACAGAAAACTAAACTCTACGGTGGTAAAAGTCACAGGAGTGGTTACATCCATGGGAAGTGTGTGTATTTACCAGGAAGGGAGCCTTCTGGGGTGTTGGGAAAATCCTATATTTTTATCTGTGTGGGGGACGAAGATGTGTATCTGTAAAAACCATTAAAAACCATAGAATTGTACACTTAAGGTCTGTGCACTGCAGCCCCCTAAAAAGAGTGGGTTTGAAGTTATCCACGTGTTAGTAATCACATCGCTCTCACTTGAGTTCTGAAAAATTTGGGGGGAATGTAGTGGATTGAGTTATGTCTCCCCAAACTCACTGAAGCTTGAGTTGTGTCCCCCAAATTTTATGTATTAGAAACTTGTCCCCCACTGTGACTCTTAAGAGGGTGAGAAATCCTATTACGGTAATTGAAAGGTGGAGCCTTGAAGAGGTGATTGGATTGTAGGACCGCGCAGTAGTGAATGGATTAGTAATGGTGGCCAGGGGCGTGGTTCTGAGGGAGAGTCTGTCTCTTTCCTCTGCTCTCTCTGCTTCCACCATCTTGCAATGTGAGACCGCTGGGTCACTGCTGTCACCACCAGATGGACTTTGGACTTCCCAGCCTCAGAAACTGTAAGCAATAAATGTCATTTTTCTTTATAAATCACCCGGTTTCAGGTATTCTGTTATAGCAACACAAAAATGGACTAATGCAGGAGATGAGAAGAAGATGGGTGAGGCTAGAGTCAAGGTGTTCTGAGCTGCACAGAAGTGGAGCATCCATAGAGGCCATGCTAGGCATGGAATGTTTCCATCCCTCTGTCACACAGACCAGCTGCTGACCGAGAAGGCCAGTGGCTCTTCACAAAGTCCTCTGTGACCTGGCCCCTTCCTGCCTCCCAGCCCCATGGCTGGCCACAGCTCCCAAATGCTGCCTGCGGTTGCCGTTGGCGAGTCCTTGCACGTGCTCATTCTGCCTGGACTGACCCCACTCTCCTGCTCTGCTAGAGAAACTCCTCTTAACCATTCACCACCCAGTGCAGCTATCACCACTCAGGAGCCTCTCTCTTCCTCTCACTGCTTTCCCTCATCCCCACCCTCCTGAGAGAGTCCCTACTTCCTCCCATGTCCTGTGCCAGCCCACCCCCTTCTGTTTTGGGCACTGACAACACTGCTCTGTAATTTGATTATTTATAAATCTGCTTGCTTCTTGTATTAAATAGTGCATTTGCTAGGGCAGAGAGGATGTGTGGTTATTCCTTTTGATAACCCAGGGCCACAGTGCCATCAAGCTGAACTTTGCAGATGGCTCTCCCTGGAGTGGGGCAATACTCATACAATAGCTTTGGCTTCCCTGGACCTGGCATATGTAGGCACTTTTGTTAGTTGAACTGAAAGCAAAACCTATGCTTTATTTAATCTTGTAATTATCCCCTCAGATCAGCAGATATGTTTTTTTCCTGATGAAATGGACGAAAGTTCTTTTTGCTATTGTGGGTAAAGCAGAAATAGAGAAGTTCTTTCTGATGTTAGAAGCGTAATTTTATACTTGCCAAAGTCTGGTGACAAGTGTGGGTCAGGGCCCGGGGTCATTGTCCATATGTGGCTGGGGTGCAGCTCTCTCTGCCATGCCATTGGCAGGGGTGGCAGAGGAGAGAGAAGCTGGGCCCCAAGATGGCAGCTCTGCCTTTTCCTGGCTGAATTTAGGTAGCAAACTCCTTTTTTTCTTTGGTGGCTGGCTGGTATGGGGATCCAAATCCATGACCTTGGTGTTACAAGGCTGTGCTCTAACCAACTGAGGCAATTGGCCAGCTCTGCCTTCTCTGCCTGAGAGAGACACGAATGGCTGGTGTTTGAATCCAGTAGCTAAAGGACACTTCATCCAGGCCCCCTATAGTCCCCAAGAGGGCTAATGTCAGATTTATCTTCCTCCTCCTGTCACTACTCTTCCAGCATCTAGTTTCTCATGTCCCTGCTCTAATCTGGCTCCAACTGCTCTCCCCCAAGTGCTGGTCACTGTGACCACCAAAGCTCTGAGCTTGGCAGCCCCTGTCCTGATCGCTCAGAGCTCAGCTCACATTTGGTTGTTTCAGGGTGTGGGCAGGGTCCCTGGAGATGTCTGCTTTTGCAGGACCAGCATGGAGCAGTTCCCCTGGAGGTGCAGGCATCGGGGTTTCTGAGGTTCCTCCAGAGCTCGTTGCACTAGTGGTGCTGGAAGCAGCATCCCTGGAGGCAGCTGAGACATTTTCCTCCTGGACTCTTGAGGAATTTATGGCTCACCCAGAGACAAGAAGCTGGGGTGGAGGGACATAGATCCAGGAGTCAGGGACACAGAATCTTGCCCTGGGGCTACCGCTATGTAAATGACTTGGGCCAATTGCTTTACCTCCCCAACCTCAGTTATTGTATCTGTAAAATGTGAATACAGTCATGCATTGCTTAATGATGGGGACATCTTCTGAGAAGTGTATTGTTAAGCCATTTCATCATGGTGTGAAAGCATGTTATGAAAGGGGAACAGCAATGAATTCTCCAATTGTCTGTACTGGCCACTAGTTGCATGAACATGAGCCCTCTAATTATGTCACCAAGTCTCTCTGTGCCTCACTTTCCTCATCTGTTAAATAGGGATTGGAATAATATCACCCCCACAAAGTTATAAAAATCAAATTACAGGGAGGGATCATGCCTGGCACTCAGCAAGCACTCAGGGAGTGTTAGCTAGCTGTTAGTAACCATAATTCTACTATGGGGATGGGTGTGAATTATTTTCAAATGCAAGAATTCTAAAGTAGACCATAACCCTTTCTCAGGGGTCAGACCTAATGCATCAAATGCTTGGCTTTCTATCTCAAAGGTCTGAGCTACCTTTGGGAGGGTCACCCCGTGGGTAAGCTAGGCAATCCTCCTCCACATATTTTGCAGTGGGCATGTTTACACCAGCATCACCACAAACGTGAGTTATGTGTTCTGCTACGATGTTACCATGGCTATGACGTCACTAGGTGAGAGGAATTTTTCATCTCTTATGGGACCACTGTCCTACGTGCTGTTTGTCATTGACTGAAAGATCATTATGTAGCGCATCATTGTAATAATAGTGCTCCCCTCCTGGGGCTGGCGTGAGAATGAATGAGTGAGTGCACATGGAAAGCTGGCACAGTGACTGGCGTGGCCAGGGCACCACCCACATGCATTATTATTATTATTATTATTATTATTATTATTATTATTATTACCTAATGTCTCCTGTCTGAGTGATTAGTTGGGAGATAGAAGAGTTCTAGTCTAACTCTGTTATTGTTGTTGGTCCCCCAAAGATGTTCAGGTCCTACTCCTTGGACCCTGTGAGGATGGTATCTTATACTACAAAAGGGAATTTGCAGATGTGATTGGGATCTTGAGAGTGGCAGATTATTCTGGATTATCTGGAGTGGGGGAGAGGGAGCAATATAATCATGAGGGTCCTTAGAAGAGAGAGGTGGGGGTCAGGGACGGAGACGTGGTCATGACAGCAGAGGTCAAAGTGAATGCCATGGCTGGCTCTGACAAGGGAGGAAGGAGTCAAGAGCCAAGGAACACAGGCAACCTCTAGAAACTGGAAAAGACAAGGAAGTGGATTCTCCCCTAGAGCCTCCAGAAGGAAGCAGCCCTGTTGACAGCTTGACTTTAACCCAGTGGATTAGTCTGTTTCTGTTGCTTACAACAGAACACCTGAAACTGGGTAACTTATTAGAAATGAAATTTATTTCTTACAGCTTCAGAGGCTGGGAAGTCCATGGTCCAGGGGGGACATCTGGTGAGGGTCTGCTTCTTGGTGGTGGCTCTGTCTTGCAACGCAGGGTGTCACATGGCATGAGAATAGCAACTGCAAGTGACTGACCTTCTCACTCACCCTCCTTATGAGGCCATCAGAACCATGCCCCCGATAACTCACCACTCCACGAATGGATCAGTCCCTTCCCAAGAGCACAGTCTTCACAATCCAATCACCCCTCAAAGGCTCCACTTTTCAAATACCGTAATTGGGTTTCCATTCTCTTAACACTGTCACAATGGGGGTCGTTTCCCACATGTGAATTTTGGGGGACACGTTTAACCCATAGCACCCAGTGAGACTGATTTTGAACTTCTGACCTTTAGAATGGCAAGAGATTGTATTTCTGTTGTTTTAGGCCACTAAGCGTGTGGTAATTTGTTACAGCAGCCATAGGAAACTAATACAATTATTATTTTGCTATTATTCTCAGCATCTCTTCCTTCATTTCCCTCTGTCTACCTTAAAGAAGATGCATGTCGAGCTTGCAAAGCTACCCCCCTCTTCCTGCTAAATAGTTTTAGCGGGAGACCTTGGCTGGAGCACCTGCATCTCTCCATCACCCTACTTCATCTAGAATGCAGTGACATTCTCCCAGATGTCCACGTGTATCCTACTCAACTCATTCTAAATCTTAGGAGATGAGCATGGGATGCAAAAGTCTCCACTGTTTTTTTTTGTTGTTTGTTTTTTTGCTTTATTTTTTAAAAATCTCATCCCAGAAGATTCTTACACACACGAAAGTTTAAGAACCGCCAGTTCAGATGCAAAATGCATCCCATATTCAATCTTTCCTTTTTCTTAGTAAATATGTGTAGCAAAATCTACAAGTTCCAGCAGAGGGGGATGTTACTGCATAAAAGGGGAAATCTTTGGCAGGAAGCTGGGGTTTGACAAGCTGCTTGTTGCAGAGCTGGAAAATGAAGATGCTTGCTTTGAGAAGATGTCCACCCGTGAAAGGATCTCTCCACCACCTGCTCTCTTAGAGATCTCAGATGAGAATCCAGGCACTTCGCAGAACAAATGCCGGCTGATTCTGTTCATGTCCTGAGAATGTGGGAAACTGTCAAAGCACAGTGCCATTAGACTAGTTAACAGGGGAATTGTTTTGTCTCTTATTGCCGTGTCGTGTGCTTTCGTTCTGTGTTGGTCCCCTTTCACGGCCATGCTGAGCTCTCTGAGGAAGCCACAGTGAAGTGTGTGTGTCTTAGTCCACAGATGAAATGAGAAATCGTTGCAAAGTGGTGTTCGCTCTTGGACTCAATTTGCTCTCACGTTTTTGCATCTTTACAGACAAGGCTTGCTCCCTGGATGTACAATTGAACAGATGGAAATTTTAACTTGAAGAGGGAAAGAAACTGACATTCTTCAGCAGCCTCCTTGGGCCAGCAATGTGTACATTACCGCCTCTAATCCCCAGCCACCCTGTAGAGTCTGAATCAGTGTCTCTATTTTAAAAGGGGTAACTAAGGATTAGAGGAGTTGGGAAATTTGCCCAGAACATACAGTGTAGTAAGAGCATGAATCCAGATCTGGACCTTGTTTTAGCTGATTCAGTAGAAAATAAAAGAAGTAATTATCCTAATCCTTTGTTACCTAAATGAGAGAAGGTGGTTTCTTACTTTTGGCCAAAAGGATGTTAATGTGACAAAAGAAACACCATGTGCATTAGCTGATGATGAAGTCCAGCTGCCTCTCAAAGCTCAGCTTTGGAAAGTGAGCTCATGGGGACTGCCTTGTTGGGGAATTGACACACCAGTCTGACCCTGGAGATCCCAGTGTCAGTTTTATAGTTTCTTCCCAAGGTCTTTGTGGGAGGCAGTAGAATGGCCCCCTAGAGAAGTCCACATCCAAATTCCCAGAACCGGTGAATATGCTACCTTACATGAAAAAAGAGACTTTGCAGATGTTAAGTTAAGAACCTTCAGATGGGGAGCTTATCCTGGATTATTTGGGTGGGCCCAGTGTAACCACAAGGGTCCTTATAAGGGGGAGGCAGGAGTCCAAATCATAGAAGAAAATATGAGGATGGAAACAGAAGTTGTAATAATGCAGGTCATGGGCCAAGGAATGCAAGTGGCCTCAGAAGCTGAACAGTAAAGAAGGGATTCTTCCCTCGAGCCTCCAGAAGGAATGCAGCCCTGATGACCTCTTGATTTTATCCTAGAGAGACCCGTTCTGGACAACTTACTTCCAGAACTGTGAAATAATAACTTTGTGTTTTTAAGCCACAAATGTTATAATAATTTGTTACAGCAGGAATAGGAGACTGATACAGTCTCCAAACATTTTTGATTGTACCATACTCATCAGTAAACAAATTTCCACTGCACAGATACATCATGGACATTGTAACGCAAACAGAAACAGAAACTGAAAAGGACAGAATGAAGGGGACACAGCAAATGTCTCAAAATGCATTTTAATTTTAAATGCATTAATAGTATTTATCCTTTTGGTTATCATTAAAAATATTTATATTATAATATTAATAATTTTAAAAATCAGAGTGAAGAATTGAATATGCTTTATTATATTTTAAACTCCTTAATACTTTTTGATACCATAGTTTAAAGAGCTGATTCTGAGGTTCAGTAGATTTTAATAGATGGTTTGAAAGACTATCATAATTGAAAAATATTTGACACAAAGGTTCGCGGCTCTGTGTGGAAGAAGCTAATGATATTCATTTTTCAACCCCAACCGCCAATTATGCAAAGATTTTTGTTGACATCTGGCTAGCAAATTTCCATGTGTCTTGATCTTGATGTTGTTCTTGCAAACTAATTGAAAGGTGCTTCTTTTTGATATTTTTAACGAGTTCAAAACCCACCAAAACATTTTACTTGAAAGGTTTTGTAAATGGTCAGAATGACTAATTTCCAAGATTTGAGGCATGCAGCTATGAGCATTTTTATAGATGATATATTTAAATGTGTTTTTTGGGAGGTAAAAAAGTGACATAATAATGAAAAGCTTTCCAAAAATGCTCTCTCCATCGCAGGGGTTTCTTTAGAAAAGCAACCACTTTTTCATTTGGGTTAAAAGTGGAATCTTTACAGAACAGATTGATATGTTTATTCTTTCGCAATTATCTGCTGGGTTATATAGTCCTCAGAGCTACTTGGCATTACAGAAAATGTCAGCAAATTTGAAACACTTGTCATCTTGTCTTAAAAAAGTGTAACTTCTTTAAGTTCAACAACTCATAGTCCATGGCCTTTGCCATGCGGTACACAAGGTGCCTGTGAGGTTTCTTCCCATCTTAACATGAGCGCTGGATTTTATAAGGTCAACAGCATGAGTGATACCCAGGAGCACAGATGAGTGCTGTTCTGACGTCACCAACTTTTCCTTCTTCTTTTTCTCACCCTCTCCTTCCTCCTCTTTCTCCTTTTTTAACCTTGGATAGAGATGGATGGGTTGAGCATACTCCTCAGTTTACAATACATCTTCATCACTGGTCCACCCGAGGTCTCTCATTTAAAAAAAAAATTCCCTTTTATCCCTACAGGTCATTCCCATTTCTTTAGTTCACCAGGTAATTCTTCTGTTGTATTTAACATGCCCTTGCAAAATATATATTGTTGTTTCATGTAATGTATTTTTATTTTTATTTATTTATTTTTTTAAATTTTATTTTGTCGATATACATTGTGGCTGATTATTGCTCCCCATCACCAAAACCTCCCTCCCTTCTCCCTCCCCCCCTACCCCCCAACAATGTCCTTTCTGTTTGCTTGTCGTATCAACTTCAAGTAATTGTGGTTGTTATATCTTCTTCCCCCCCTCCCGGTTTTGTGTGTGTGTGTGTGTGTGTGTGTGTGTGTGTGTGAATTTATATATTAATTTTTAGCTCCCACCAATAAGTGAGAACATGTGGTATTTCTCTTTCTGTGCCTGACTTGTTTCACTTAATATAATTCTCTCGAGGTTCATCCATGTTGTTGCAAATGGCAGTATTTCATTCGTTTTTATAGCTGAGTAGTATTCCATTCTGTAGATGTACCACATTTTCCATATCCACTCTTCTGATGATGGACATTTGGGCTGGTTCCAACTCTTGGCTATTGTAAAGAGTGCTGCGATGAACATTGGGGAACAGGTATACCTTCGACTTGATGATTTCCATTCCTCTGGGTATATTCCCAACAGTGGGATAGCTGGGTCATATGGGTCATGTAATGTATTTTTAAATACATGTAAGCAGCATTATGTTTCATCTCATTACTTTTTTCACTGAGCCTCTGTTTTTAAATCCATTCCTATTGCTATGTATGCATCTAAACTGGTCCTTCTAATTCCTTGCCATGGTGTACAACACTGTATTTTATTTCTTTCTCTCCCAGGGATGGACATCCAGCTTGGATTTGACTACTTGCCACCACACAAAAGAATAGTACATTGGACATCCTTGTATCTGTCCCTTTATCAATCTGTGTGGTTAGGTAGAAGATCTGGATATAACACCAGTAAAGAAACAGCTGGCTTGAAGAACACTATAGACGATGTGGACTAACAGACATATACAGCATTTTTAACCCAAGAGCAGAAGACGACTCTTTCCAAGTGTACACAAGGCATTCTCTAGGATAGATCACATACTAGGTCACAAAACAAGTCTCAACAGATTTAAGAAGATTAAAATCACTCCAACATTCTAAGTATGTTTTTTGACCTCAGTGGAGTGAAACTAGAAATCAATAACAGTAAGGAAACAGTAATTTTACAAATACATGGAAACTAAACAACATGCTCTGGAATAATCATTGAGTCAAAGTGGGGTCAAAAGGGAATTTTAAAAATACTTCAAGATGAATGAAAACATATCAAAACTTATAGAATGCAGCAAAAGCAGTTCAAGAGAAATGTCTATAGGGTAAATGCCTACATTAAAAAAAAAAAAAAAGAATACCAAGGTCAAGGGTTTGGATCCCTGTACTGGCCAGCTGTCAGTAAAACAAAAAGAAGGAAGACCTCAAAATAAACAAGCTAACCTTGCACTTCAAGAAAAGAGAAAAAGAACAAATTAAGCCCAAAGTTAGCAGGAGGAAGAAGATAACAAAGATTAGAACAGCAATAAATCAAGGAGAGAATGGAAAAACAATAGAAAAAGTCAACAAAACTGAGTTGTTTTTTTTAATAAAAGATAAAATTGACCAACCCTTATCTAGTCTAAGTAAGAAAAAAGAGAAAAGACTCAAAATCAGAAATGAAAGAGGAGACATGACAACAAATGCCTCAGAAATAAAAAGGATTACAAGGGACTATTACAAACAGGTATATGCTAACAAAGTGGATAACCTAGAAGAAATGGATAAATATCTAGAAACATACACCCCACCTAAACTGCATCCAGAAGACATAGAAAATCTGAACAGATCAATAACAAATAAGGAGATTGAATCAATAACCAAAACCCTTCCAACAAAGAAAAGCCCAGAACCAGATGGCTTCATGAGTAAATTCTACCACACATTCAAAGGAGAATTAGGCCAATTATTTTTAAATCATTCCGAAAATAGGAGAGGGAACATTTCCAAACTCACTTTATAAAACCAGCATCACCCTGATATTAAAGCCATAAATCACCAGAAAAGAAAACTATAGTCCAATATAGCTGATGAACATAGATGCAAAAATCTTCCCTAAAGTACTAGCAAACCAAATTCAACAGCACATTAAAAGAATTATACACCATGACCAAGTAGAATTTGTCCCTGGCATGTGAGGATGGTTTGACATAAACAAATCAAACTGATATGCCACATTAACAGAATTAAAGATAACAGACACATGATCATCAGAATAGATGCAGAAAAAGTATTTGACAAAATTCAGTATCCATTCATCATAAAAATTTTCAACAAAGTAGGTATAGGAGGAACTTACCTTAACACAAGGAAGGCCATGTATGAAAAGTCAACAGCTAACATTATAATCAATGGGGAAAAGCTGAAAGCTTTTCCCCTGTGATCTGGTACAAGGCAAGGATGCCCACTCTTGCTATTCTATTCAACATGGTACTAGAAGTCCTGGCTAGAGCAATTAGATAAGTAAAAGAAAAGTCATCCAAATCAGAAAGGTAAGAAGTAAAATTATCTCTATTTGAGGTGACATGATCATATACGTACAAAACCCTAATGACTCAATAAAAAACTATTAGGACTAATAAACCAATTAAGGAAATTTACAGGATAAAAATCAACATGCAAAAATCAATGATGTTTCTATACACAAACAACAAACTATCCAAAATGAATATTCAGAAAGCAATCCTATTTATTATAGCAACAAGTAGAATAAATTGCTTAGGAATAAACTTAACTGAAGAAGTCAAAGACTTGTACAGTGAAAATTATAAAACATTGATAAAGTAAATTTAAAAAGACTCAGATAAATGGAAAGCCATCCTGTGTTCACAGAGTGGAAGACTTAGTATTGTCAAAATGACCATACTACCCAAAGTGATCTACAGATTCAGTGCAATCCTTATCAAAATTCCAAGGCATTATTTACAGAAACAGAAAAAAACAATGTCAGAATTCATAGGGAACCACAAAAGACCACACATAGCTAACATAATCCTGAGTAATACAAACAAAGCTAGGTGAATCATATTTCCCAACTTCAAAATGTTTTACAAAGCTACAGTAATCAAAACAGCATGGTACTGGTGTAAAAGCAGACATATAGACCAATGGAACAGAATAGAGAGCCCAGAAATAAATCTTTGCATCATGGCCAATTGATTTTAGACAAGGGCACCAACAACATACAATAGGGAAAGAATAGTCTCTTCAACAAATGGTGCTGGGAAAAGTGGATGTTCACATGTAGAAGAATGAAACTGGGACTTTATCTCACACCATATACAAAAATCAACTCAAAATGGATTAAAGATTTAATCATAAGATCTAAAATCTTAAAACTAGTAGAAGAAAACATGGAAAAATTTTCTTGACATTGATCTTGGCAATGATTTTTGCATATGACACTAAAAGCACAGGCAACAAAAGCAGAAATAAACAAGTGGGACCACATCAAACTAAAAAGCTTCTGCACAGCAAAAGAAACAATCAACAGAGAGAAAAGGCAAGCTACAGAATGGGAGAAAATGTTTGTAAACCATATATCTGATAAGAGGTTAATATTGAAAATATACAAGACACTCATACAACTCAATAGCAAAAAAGACAATCCAGTTAGAAAATGGGCAAAGGACCTAAATAGACATTTCTCAAAAGAAGACATACAAATGACCAATGAGTACATGACCAAGCGATCAACATCATTAATCATCAGGGAAATGCAGACCAAAACCACATGAGATTTCATCTCATACCTGTTGGGATGGCTATTATAAAATACAAAAGGTAACTAGACTGGTGAGTACGTAGGGAGAAGGGAACCCTTGTACGCTGTTGGTGGGATTGTACATTAACACAGCCATTCTAGAAAACTGTATGGAGTTTCCTCAAAACATTAAAAACAGAACTACCTTATGATCCAGCAATCCCACTTCTTGGTATTTATCCACAGGAAATTAAATCTGTATGTCAAAGTGAGATCTGCACTCCTAATTTCATTGCAGCATTACTCACAGCAACCAAGATATGGAAACAGCCTAAATTTCCATTGACAAATGAAAATAAAGAAATTGTGGTATGCATACAATGGAATATTATTCAGCCTTAAAAAAGAAGGAAATCCTGTCATTGGTGACAGTATAGATGAACCTAGAGGACATTATGCTAAGTGAAATAAGTTAGGCACAGAAAGACAAGCACTGCATGATCTCACTTATATGTGGAATCTGGAAAAATCAAACTCATAGAGGCAGAGAGTAGGATGGTGTTGCCAGGGGCTGTCAGGGAGCAGGATATGGGGTGATGTTGGTCACAGGGTATAAAGTTTCATTTATGCAGGATGAATAAGTTCTGGAGATCTAATGTACAGCAGATGACTACAGTTAACAGTATTCTATTGTATACTTGAAATATACTTGAAATTTGCTAATTGGGTAGAGCCTGTGTTCTCACCACAGACACACACCCCCACGCACACACACACAGGTCAAACTTTAACTTATCCTATCACTAGCTATACTTGCACAGTTTTCTATAAGACTGTATTCTTATTAAAAAAGTAATAAACTATTGAGAATATGTATTCTCTGGTACACCTTTCACTTAATCGTTCACGAAAAAAGTGGTCCTTTGTGTATTTCTTTATTGAAACAAAATCTAGCAAATACCATTAGCTGTGACATGTTTTTTAAAAAGAAAAAAAACCTGTGCTCTCATCCAGTTGTATAGAAAACCTCCTACGCAGCATACTTTCTTTTAATTCCAGTTTCTTCAAATGTTCCACGTTCTCTATGCCTTTTCCCACGGCGATGCTGACAAAGAAATGCATTTTACTTTTCACATTTTTCTCTCTATTATTTTACCCACTTTTTACTGCAGCAGGAGGAACAAGCATTTCCCCAATGGCATACATCTCTTTTGTATTTTACTACAAAATCTCGAAAGAGACTTGGGTATATGTATAATCATACTCAGTAGAATTTTGTAGAATACTAGACTGAGTATTGCCTGATTTTATGTATCACTGAAAATAATTGTGGAGGCTTTGTCTTTGTGTCCTGGATGTTTACTTTTTCAAGGTCTTGCTAACCATGATGCTCTGACCTTATAGCTGGTATCTCCTGGCATGATATCAGATGGGCTGAGAAAGGGTGGGAGCATGAGGTTTGCTGGCCCAGCTTTTCCTCCTCCTCCCCACTATCAGCACCTTGATTTGATTTGGTGTTTTTGTGCACACATGGAGTTTTTGTGCAACTGACACCAGCCCATGTGATCCAGAGGTGGGCATGTGACCCAGCCAACCAGGCTATTCCATCCTCCTTGTCCTGACTGGCTCAAGGATGGGTGTGCAACCCAGGCCAGGCCAATGAGTCTGAACTCTAGGGTTTTGCTGGAATATTATTAAAAAGAAGCTTCCTTTCCACGGAGACTGCCGAACCTGAGGATGTAAACCTGGACTGCGAGAAGAAAGTCTGCCTAGGAACATGGCCAACAGGAGCAAAGCAAGCTGGCACAAGATGGTATCGTTTGGGTTCCTCCTTTATCCTTGCCTGTCCTCCATGATGTCAGCCAAAAAAAAGTCTCGACTTTTGGTTTATGGATATTTGGGTTGTTTTTGGTCATTTCTAAACTAAAGAGAATCTGGGGAACCACTACATCTTGTTCTTTATCTTCTAAGGTGTCTCTCTGTGATCTTTGTCCTGGGACTCAAGGCTGTCTTCCCGTTTATGAAGGTCTTCAGGAAGGGTACAGGCAGAGTGTACCGTCAAGGCTCTCTCGCGGTTGTGCACTTTCCATGTGCTTCAAGGTGGCCTGAATGGACAGACCCCCTCATAGTCCACTCTCTAAACTGGAGCTGATGGGCATCAGCCAGGGATTTACCAGCTTCATGTCCACCTCCCAAACTGTGTTACTTAAATCTATTCATATAACATATTAACATAACATTCTGGCAAGAATACTTGCTTCCTATTTCTGGTTTCTGCAGACAAGTTGGGAAAAGGGAAGATTTGCTGACTCAGCCACCTTCCATGTACTTAATTACCTGGAGGATTTTGTGTTAAAACCACTGACACAGGCATTACAAGAGAAGCACAAAACCCCAGATTTGAAAGGATCTCAGCCACTCTGATTTGTAGCCTCATAAGACTTACGTCATCATAACAGAAATTCAATGCTATGTATAATTACATAGCAAAATGCTTTAGAAAAAGGTCTGAAGTTTTTTTATTTTTTATTTTGAATGAAACATTCACCTACCTTACGATCAAAGAACTCCATCTCTAGATATTCACCCAAGAGAAATGAAAACGTGTGTTTATGCAAAGTTGTGCATGCAATTGTTCTCCATAGCTTTATTCATGAGTTCCAAACTGCAAACAACCCAAATGCCCTTCAACAGGAGAATGAATTTTTTAAAAAAGTGATATATTCAGGCAATAGATTACTCAGCAATTAAAAGGAATGAACTACTGATAAACCACAGTGCAGATGAATCTCAAAAACATTGTGCCAAGTGAAAGAGGCCAGACACAAAAAATATGTAGTGACATAGTGTGTGATTTAAGTTCAGTTATAGGGGGTCGTAGGCAGACAGATGGATGTGGGATGAAAAAAATCAGGACGTGCACCTTTGGATCTGTAGTGGGCTGTTCACCAAGCTGGAACCCTGGAGGAGAGGCAGCCACTGCCAGAGATGGGCCCAGAAATGCCCTGGCTTCTTCCCTCTTGTGGCCCTCCAATGACTGCTAGTGTTGCCACTGGCCAGAACAGCCTGCCCCGGAGCCTGGGAAGTGCAGCCCATGGTCACAGAGTCACTGGTAGAGCTCAGAGGCAAATCCAGGTGTGCCTTGCTCCAAGCCAGAGTCACCAGATTTAGCAAATAAAAATGCAGAATGTACAGTTATTTTATTTCAGATAAAGAACAAATGCTTTTTTAGGATAAGATGTCTCATGCAATATTTGAGACATATTTATCCTAAAAGGTTATTAGTAATCTATCTGAATTTTATTTGGTGACCCTATCCTAAGCTCATGCTCTTTCCACTCCTCTGTCCCAGGTGCTCTTCCTATGAGACTGGACTGCAGAGGCCACCATATCACTTAGGGCCGCATCATATGCTCGTAAATTGGCATTCTGATTTGCAGTTCTGTACTGGTCAGTATTCTCTTGGTTACAGGGGACAGACATACAATGTAAGCTAGCTTAGTTAACAAGGGCAGCACATTAGCTGGTGTTGCCAAACCTCGGAAAGGACAGGCGTCAGAGGCTGGAACCAGGATCCTCCCTCCTTCCCTTGTCCTCTCTCTGCACGTCATCTTCGTCCTCTTCGGCAGCTTTGTCCAGGAGCTGGACCCAGTTCTCAGACTCCCATTTTCCCACCAGCAGGGGAGAAGTATCTTCTCTTATTCAGATTTGAGAGCCATCCATGGGAAAGCCCATCTTAGGTCACATGACCTTCTCTGAAGGTTACAGTCAGTGGCCTTCCACAGGGATCAATCCCCCACCTCACTGATCCTCAAAGTGTGGTTCCCAGACCAGCAGCATCAGCATCACATGGGGACTTCTTAGGGCATTCAAGGCCAGTCTTAGTGGCACTGAATTAGAATTTGATTAAATTAACGAGCCATCTGGGTGATTCTGACGCACCTTCAGGTGGGAGAACCACTGCCCTAGATAAAGAGGAGCTGGTGTTTCTAGAGGAAGAGAAGGGTTCTGGGCAGAGAACAGGCATTTGTTACCTGCCACTGAACCATCCTCTCTGAACCTAGTTAGCATGAGTCCTCACCATGTTTTCATAAAACCACATCTGGGAGTTTGCAAGAGCTCAGACCATGCAGTGTGGTGACTTCATCAGGACAGTTATACAGGGTGCAACCTTCCCCAGGTGCATTCCCAGCCAGGTATCTTTCAGTCCTTGACTCCTCCCTCCAATCCAGCAGTCTTCATACCCCTGTCCTTCCACAATAAGCCGATCATTAGTACCAAGCAGAGCAATTAAGTATAAAAACAAGGATGCGGGCTTCATTTGTCCCTTTTTAAGACTTAACTGGAGCTATTTACTCTGCAAAAGTATGCAACAGTATTAATCTGCCTAACCCAATTATGGCTTCTTCAGATGTCTTTCTTGTTTCATTTAAGACATTAAGGTGGACATTTTAAACGGTATCTTTGTGCATCTCCAACATTAACAAATTATTAGACACTAATTGCTGTGGGTTCTAGCCACCTCTCTAAACAGACGTTTCTTCCATTTGTAGACTTTAAAACATACCAGAGCAATTTGTGTTCCTTAACAGCTACAGATTTGTTAGCTTGACTCGAAAACAACAAAACCTGGGAAGCTATTATGTAAATACAGATAATGTGTCTCCAACGATGGTAAGTAATGCAGAGATCTCCAGAAAGGCGTTCTCTTTATGATTAGGTCTGTAACAGTGAGCATTTTGAGGTCTGTAGTGTGGCACAAAGAACGCCTGCAACATTTTCCTGGTCCCTCAGTGGTTCTTTCTGAGTCTGAACAAGCCCTTTAGTTTCCTTAGAGCGGATAAGGAACAGGACGAAGCCCAGCTCCTCCTCCTCTGAAGCCCCAAAGCTAACCATGAGCAGAGTGGCTTTGGCTGCTGGTTGTAATCCCTCCTCTCAGTCCCGCTCTGTCTCTTAGATGGTCAGATCAATTTCAGAATAGAACGCTGTGTCTGATAAGTCATCTAATTGATATTAAAATCAGTGTCGTTAAGATCATGCATGGATTGCATGTCTCAGGTAATGCTGGGCAATGATGTTCTATCCACCATTGCAGAAAGGGCTTTCTGATCAGTTGATCTTACACTTGTGTTTTATAGAAGGGGAAACTGAGGCCTAAAGAAAGGAAATGATTCGTCAAACTAATGAAGCAGTAGGTTATAAACAGAAGACCCAGGAGCCTTGACCGCTGCCCCTCCCCCAACATATAAGCTAGTCTTTATAGTATCCCCTGACCACAGATCAATAACAAGTACTATTTTTTGAGTGTGTATTGGGTTTTGGTTACTGTGCAAGGTGCCGGAAGGATAGAGTGGTTGTGGGTAAGATGTGGTCTTGGTCTTCAAGAACCTTTCAATCCAATGTGGGAATCAGAAATGGAAATAAATTAGGAACAATATATGGCAGAATGAAAAAAAAATAGTGACCTCTCTTAAGTGTCTTGTTCCACTTGCCACAGGGCCTTTACACATGCTGTTTCATCTGCCTGGTTCCTTCTGCCTTTCCCCCTCTGCCTGGTTAATGCCTAGTTAATGCTCCAGCTTCCCTTCCTCAAGGAAGCTTCCCCTGTCTGCTTGGAGAGGTCAGAGTTCTTCTGATGCTTTCTTGTCACACACTCAGTTTCTTAGCCAGCCTGGAAGCTCCTTGAAGCTACATCTTTACTGCTCACCTTTGCTCTCATCCATGTAAGAATACAAATTAGTGTATTCTATGTGCATTAAAACCGTGTCAAAGATGCCTTGTGTTTACATGCAAATAGAAGCGTCCACTTTCACGAATGCCTGTTGAGAAGATAACGGGAGGTCTCACAGGTCTCGACAACTTATTCTTGCTTGTGACTGTTCCATGTATTGCAGAATGTCTAGAATATCTCTTAAGGCCACTGCTCATGCCAGGCATTGTGATACCCAGAAAGCTCCCCATAGACTTCCAAAGCTCCCCTGACAACTCCTCCATTCAAGGACCACCACTCTAGAAACCCAGCAGAATTGGCTACATGCAAACATACTAACCCGATGGGACGTACAGTGTGGTGGAGGTTGAGGAGTGACAGTGTAGTAGCATGCCTTCATCTCTCCATTCTTGCAGCAATATTTGTGTGTATACTTGTGCAGGCTGGGTGTTGGGGAGTCAGGCATGAGCAAAACCTGACACGATCCCTGCCTTCATGAAGATTTCAGTCTGGGTTTATAACACAGGCTGTAGTGAGTGTCTTTGTTATTTACGTGGATGGGAGCTTTGCACCATTACTGGTTAGAATGCGCTGGAAGAAGGAGTTAGAGAACTTTGGCAGGACTTTGCACTTTTTGGCTGAGTGCTGGTGCATTGTGTAGAAGACGCTCTTTCTATGTTTTTTTTTTCTTTTTGGCAGCTGGCTGTGCATGGAGGATGTTCTTGATGGTTAATTTTCATGTACGTTGTCATTGGTCCACCTGACTCGGTTGAAATAGAAGCATATTTCTCAGATTTGGAGATGAGATAGGACAAAAAGAGATGGCTCTTATACTGGAGGACGGAACTTGGATTCAAAACATCTTAACTGGTTGAAAGGCTAGTTGGAGACCAACTAGAATAAATCAAATGAGGGTGAACACTAAGAAGTGGTCTTACATACTCCTCAATGCCACAAATATAGGATGAGGAGGACCTAGCTTAAGAGAAATTCATATGAAAAATCTGTGGGATGTTTAGGTAATTCCAGACCAGCAACAGGATGTGGTGGCCATAAAGTAAATGCAACCATTGACTGTATTAAGGTGTTGGGTCTAGACTCAGGGAGGGGGTAGTCCCGCTGGAGAGGCCGTTGTTCCTGACTTGTTGTACTTGACCTGCAAATCACACTACGACTGACCCCCATCTTCCCCATTATCATTGTCTTTCTCACTCTGTGAGCATCCTATTGACGTCACGAAAATACCGGGGCTTTGTGCAGACCTGGAACACAGCTCATGGGAAGGGAGTGGCCTTCCTAACCAGATGTCCTTTTGAATCTCAGTTCAAAGGACAAGTTACTCTTTAGCTGAGTGACATTGGTCAAGTTAGCTCACCTTTCTGAGCCTCAGTGTCATTACGTTTGAGGTGGAAACAACGGTATGTTGATTGTGAGGATAAAGGAGACAATTTACATGTAGTAGAGGGTAGGACTTCATTTGTCTAAGGTCCCTCCCCAATCATTCCTAAGATTGGACGTGATTTTACTTCTTCTTCCCTTTTCATCTGAATTTGATGAATGCCTAAAACATGGCACAGAGTGAAAACAAGGGTTTTGTTACCCATCCCATTAGATATTATGAAAACCCCATAAATTTTGGTGAACAGGCTGTAGGGAACAGAAAGCTAAAACTGAATGGCTCAAGGGAGCACAGCAGTCATTCTCCTGGAGCCCGCACGTGGTTTCTGCAGTCTGCTTAACAGTGTGTGCCTATCAATGATTGGCTTGTTATTGATTTCCTAACTCCGAATAATGCAGCTAATGCTCCGTTTTTCCAAGCCAGAACTAAATGAAGAGGCCAGGGTGTGTTGAGAGATGGCTACTTGGCTTATTATTTGGGATCATGTTCATCCAAAGCACAAATGACCTGTACAGAATTTGGGTGTCTCTGGCTTTTAAGAATGGAATTGAGTATTGATTTCTATACCATTCTCTGTTTAATTAAACAAAACACCCAATCCCTGGGTGTGTTCTGGCCAGCCAGTCTCTTGCTTGTTAACAAGCTGGATGCGAAGGCCTACAGGCTATCATATACACCTGTCATAGCTCTGCATGGGGGAGCCAGGGGTTTCTTGAAAATTCGGAGTTTATACCTTGCATCCACGGCTGGTGTAAGACAGACCCCATTCAAGTCCTTAGTAAATAACCTTGTTCCATATCATGGGCAAGAAGAGTATTTGCAAATATTTGTTACATGAAGCTAAATACTTAAAGAGAATGTGCTCTCTGGCATTTTAATTCTGTTGCCACCGGAGGAGAAGATGGCTTGCCCTTTAAAACTGACATAGGTGTGTGTCTCCCCACAGGGTGAGAGATGTTCCAACATTTCAAAGTGGGTTTATATCTGGAGATCTTAACTGCTCAGAATGAGGGGGATTCTCAGCAGAGTGTGCTGTGTCCTAGGGTATTCAGCACAGGGCTCTGGACCCCGACTTGTCCACCTTGTGTCTGGTCTGTTTAGTCAAAGTGATCGTCCTGCAGGCAGTATGGACTCTGTCCTTGACAGTATTCTGCAAACATCAGGGTGTTCTCTTTCTCGCTGCCCACTGGGCTCCCCAGTGTTTTTTATCTGCTCTGACTTAGCCGCCATCTAGTCTTCAGGCTGCTCCAAAATCTTGTCTCAATGACCGCTTAAGAAATCCTGCAGCTCCCTTGATGTCATCCTATCCAGACCTTCTGATGGTGACCACGGAGGATGGTTTCCACACGGGGCTTCATGGCTCTCCCCAAAGATTCACCACTGCATTCCCCTTCACACCGGGGGTCTTTGTGGACTTCTCCCACTGTGTTAGGTGAGATTAAGGGAAGAACTTTTATGTCCTGCCTTGGTTTGGAGCTTCAGAAGGGGAGCAGTGACCTCTGGGGCCATGTGGTGGTGGCCACGGGGGTTGGCCTGGACTCCCCAAGGGGGTGGTGAGTCTTGAGGGACAAGCACTTGACGTTTGAAGCTGTCCTGATTCTCCATACCCAGAGGTTTTCCTCTAGAGTCAGCCTGGGAAGATCTGGGTGTTGGTGGTTTGGCCTCTGTATGTCCTGGGCCATAGAGAGGCATAAATAGTCTTAAAGTGGCTTGAGCCAGAGGGAACACATGAGCTTACATTGCCACAAAGTGGCCATGGGGTCCCGGCTTCTGGGCGTCTGCTTCAGGGCCCACCTTCCCCTGTCAGATCTGCTTCTTCTGCTGCTGGTTTTACCCTCAGGCTGACCCCTCCTGATGGCGACACGGCCGTGTCTGTCCCGAGCCTGTAGTGGACGGCATTATGGGTACATGGTTCTCCCTCACTCCTGCCCAAGCCATCAGCATGGGCATGGGTGGAGTCTGCTCCCCTCCTTGCTGACTTCAGGCTCAGCCACAGGACGTGCTTTGGCCAGTGGAACGTGAGCAGACATAGCATCCGCCACATCGGACCAGAGACTGCACATGAGCTCTTGGAGCTTGGCCTGGCCCCTGGTGTGCTACCCTTTCACCCCGAGAAGAGCAAGCCCCAGGAAGCCATTAGCCCTTCAGGAATCAAAATCCACGGAGGAGAGTGGAACCTAGTTCATGATCCAGGGCTGGGCCTGGCATGTACTGTCAGCCCCTAGAATCTGGGATTGCTTGTTACGTGGCAGTGTTGCAGCAAAAACATGACGGATACAGTAGCTGTGTCAGGGGTTGAGGGACAGGTGCAAGAAGCAAAGATGGGAATGAGAATGGGGGTCTGAGTCATGTGGCCCAGATCCCAAGCCACATGTTGTATCTGAGGTTCAGATGGTGGCTTTCTGCTAAGTGCCACCCCGACCCCCGTGTATTTCACTAATACAGGCAAGTCCACCCCTGTGACATGTGGGTGAGGACGTGAGCTGCAGCACTGCTTGTGAAGGGGAATATTGCAACAACTCAAGCCTCTGTGTGTAGGAGAATGGACAAAACCCAAAATTCAACGGGACACACACACATAGGTACACTGGATAGGTTAGAACCACGTGCATCCCTCGGATGCATTTCACAAACAGCGTGGAGCCTGAAAAGCAAGTTGTGGAATGATGCGTTCTGAATGACAATATTTATACAAAGATTAAAAACTTTAAAACAATCCACATATTGTTTATGGGTGCATAAATATGTATTAAAAGTATAAAAACATACACATGAAGGAGAAACACCGATAGATAGAAGAATCTCAGGAGAGGGGGGCAGAAAAGGGTTTAGAGGTGGGTACACAGGGGGCCTGAGTGAATCAGTGATGTTGTATTCCTTAAAAAAAAAAACTACAAAGAGAGATTTGAGGGAATGTGACATTTGGCTGAGATTTGATAAAGCTGCATGGGGCACATAGGCATGCATCTACTGTTCTTTTTGTCTGTGCATTTGAAATATTTCAGATAAAATTGTTTTCAAGAGAGAAATGTCTGTGGTGTGCATCGTGTGTGGGGACAGTAAGGGGCCAGATGAAGGAGGGCATGTGGCTGTGTGAGGGGAAGTTACAGAAGACAGGGCTGGGGTTTGTGGCAGGCTGCCCCCTTCCCCGCCCCATGCCACCTCTGAGATGGTGATGACATGCGGACTTTTGTTAGTGGTGCCCCGAGGGGCACGGGGTAGGGGAGCCAGATGGACAGGGGGCATTTGAGCTGTGACGTAGCCTTTGCCAACCCCTGGGGTTAGGGTGGCTCTTGAGGGTATCCCAGCTGGGCTGAGATGGCCTGGACTTTCTGTACCAGCCTTGATTGGTCGTTGAGCAGGGGCTGCCCAGGAAAGGTGTGACCTTGGGGCAGCAGCTGACTGCCGTTTGCTGATGGCACATCCCCTTGGAGGGGAGTCTGGGTGGCCCCGCAGTGTCACTGTGGGTCACTTGGGGCAAATTCATGGAGGATTCAGGAATCTGGAGTTTATTCTGTCCACAAATGTTATTCTTTGACACACATGGTTGTTACACCTAGAATTTTAAATACATTTAAAGAATGTTTAATTTGAAAAAGTTTCTAAACCCACAGAAAAATCGCAAGGACAGAACAACGAACAGCCATGTGCATAAACCCTTCACCTAGATTCATCACTTATTAACATACACATTAACAAATAATGTCATCCTTCAAATCCTCTCAGGAAGCCTGGCTTGACCTCTGAGTTACAGTACGTTGCAGACATGATCTCAGCGTGTATCCCCTAAGAACAAGGACATTCTCTTCTATAATCATAATGCAATGATCAAGTTCAGGAAGCTAAATATTGATTCAATTCTATTATCTAAATAACAATCCATATTCCACTGTTCAATACTATGCTGTCTAAACATTTTTTCCACAATTCAGGGTCTAATCTAGGATTATTCGTTGCATGTCAGAGTCATGCTAAATAGATTTTTAAAGGAACAATATTTTGTACTTTTTTGAGTTTTCTGATGCTTTCCGGGTTCATTTCACACAAAGTCTCATCTTGGAAACAAAAGCCTTTCCTGTCCCAACTTTAGTGTGGCCCAGTGTTGGAGGGTCCAAGCCCACAGCATATCTCTCCATCAACTCTTCTCTGTCTGAAGCCGGGGAGGCTCTCCCTTCTCCCTGGGGTGCTAGTGGTGACTTTGGGGGAGGTGTCACGAGGCCTTCTGGTTCTCAGCCCCTGCTGTCTTTCTCCACATGCAGCAGACAAGTGAAGCCACAGAATGTCCACGCTTTCTCTTAATGAGGGCGTCTAGCCTCACTAGGGGGTGCACTGAGCTGGATTGTTAGGTTGGAGGAATTTACACCTTGCGTTGACCAGAGTTGGGTAATGATGCTTCTAATTCCCTTTTAGATGTTTAGGTTGTTTCTAACCTGGCAGGACACTGCTGGCATGCCCAAGATGCTCGAATATCTCTAATATCATAGTGCAATGATCAAGTTTAGGATATGCAGTCATAGTCACCATCAAAGGTGCTTCAAGGTTCTGGCAAAAATGTCCACATGCAACCCACTGTCCACATGCCACCCACAGCAATAATTTCCTTTATGGAAACCCCTATTTTTTCAGGCAATTGTAGCTGGATTTTACGCGTGCCCAGCCTTCCTCATTGACAAAGTTCCTGTAGACTGACCTGAACCTCATAACAATGACACTTGCTGTATTGTCTGTTGCTACTAGCAACATCCTGCAATCAGGCTCCGGTCCTGGAGAGAGACTGGGTTCAAATCCTGACTTTGTCCTTTCCCAGCTAAGTGACCTGGGCAAGGACAAGCCCTTTGAACCTTCTTCCAGTTTCTTCATCTGAAAAATGCTGATGGTATCACTGTGAGAATCAAGAGGACTCACGCAGGTGTGAATGCCCCAGGACAGCTGTTGGTGTCATCACAATGACCTGCCATTTCTTACAGGGGTGACTCTGATGTCTGGGCTCCCAGATCTCTTACATAGAATGAGCATGTTAAACAAAATGTAATAATTTTACTTTTTGCACAAATAAAAAATGTAAAATCAATAGGAAAATAGGTGTACCATAGACAGCACATTAACGGTCATATCCTTAAAATATAGAAAGATCTTACAAAACAGTAAAATAAAAATTAACCCCAATTTTAAAAAATGGGCAAAGGACTTGAGTTGGCAGTTCACAAAGAACCATAAATGGCCAATAATCATTTTTTCCACAAGGAACTAAAGAAATGTGAATTATACCAACAATGCGATAAATTTTTCAGCTCTCATTTTTAAGGGGTGGCATGCGTCTCCAGTGTTGGTGAGACTGCAGGAAAGTGAGCCTTCTCTCAAAGTGCTGGGAGGATTTTAAATTTATATCTTTCTATGGGTCAAATTTGGCAACATTTACTAAGGTTTTCTAATTATTCAGTATCTATAAATTTATCTTAAGAAAATAATTACAGATGTGTTCAAAGAGCTTCAGGAATGTTCACTGTCTACTGTTTATAGTAGTGAACAATTGGTTTCAGTCTAAATGTCCAACAGAAGGGGATCACTTAAATAAACTGTGGCCTATCCACACTATGAAAACTTGGTACCTTTACACCGTGGTAGAAAAATGTTTACTGATATAAAAAGTATTCATGAGTTATTGTTCCATGAAAAAGTAGTTTAAATACAAAACTGTATATATAGTGTAATCCATTTTGCTGAGAAACAAAAAGTACATTTGTGCAAAGGAAAAATATTTAGAATGGAACACCCCTAAACTTTAACACCGGTTGTCTTTGAATAGTAGAAGTATGGATAATTTTTTTCTTTTGTGTTTTAACAACATTTTCTAATTTCTCTATGATTTTATAGGAATCACATTTATTTTTTAAAAATGGAAATAAATTGTGATTACCTGTAGGGAGCAGAATTGGACAGGTATGGGTGAAATACTTCTTCTTAATATACATTTTTAAAAAGGGTAATAAAGGTTGTTTTCCACTCTATGGAATCTTCCAGTCTTTTTCAAAATTAGAAAAGAATCCCGTTGTACTAAGTAGACAGTGTAAGTTTTACCAGGGGAATAACAGATTACTAATTAAGATGCTGAAACATAATTCTAGAGCAGTCTCTTTGAATGTCTCACTGAAGGTTTTGGCCTTTGTTCTGTCCTAAGTCCAACAAAAACTGAAGTAATCTGCTCAGCAGAGTATTCATTACACAATAAGTTGAATGTAGCCACTGAAAACATTCATGCAAATATCTTCATTAGTTAAAATCATGCAATTAACCTGAAATATGTGCTAAATGAAGCAGCCAAATTGTTGCATATTTTCCCAGCTCTTAATTATAATTTCGGTAATCAATTTTTCTCCTGATTACCGAAAAGAAAAAAAATCTTCAGGGTATGCATGATCTGAGGATGAGTTGGAACGTGAGATAAAACCCCGAATCGTTTTAGCAAAGAAGGCCATTAACCTTTCTTGTGTTTTTGCTCATCGCAGGCATTTCCTGCTAATGCTCGTTGCTGAAGAAGATTGGATTTTAACAAGAGCTTTTAGGATCAAGCGTCAGCCATTCCTGAACTATACGTTTTGCAAGTGCCACCGTCATTAAAGGTCACCAGCACTTCCATTACCATCTTCCTGGTGTTTATTTCTTAAATGGCTTTTGACTGCGGTGTAAAAATTTTCCCGAAGTGAGAACTGACTTCCAAGCTCACAAGCCCAGGCATTCAGATCACCAAAATGCCCTGGAACCACATTTTTCTTTTTTAAAGTGGGGGAGGAGGGCAGTGAGTCCTAGTAGATACATCTCCCTTGCTCTTTGGGAATTCACTGAGTCCTACAGGGGATTTGAAGATGGAAAGAAACACACAGTGTAACATTCACCAAGGTCCACTAGGAGGAGCTGCCGAGCCACGGGGCGCTTCAATTTCTAAATCTGAAAAATGGGGTAAAGAGTGAATCCCCAAGCTTGTGAGGATTGAGATGAAATGAGTGGAGTCTTTAGCATGTGTAAAGGAGAAAACACATTTGCAAATATTCAGGTTGATGCATTTCACTTCCCGTTTGCAGCACGTTCTCTTTGAAGCAGTCCATCTCCTAAGGTTAAATCAGGAATGTATCACCCTTAGGATAAGGACAGGATGGGTACTTGATCTCCTTAGCAAAATAGAGGTTTTAACCATTGACCTTGAGAGTTTCTCTCAAGATGTAGAAATGCTTATTTCTTAGTCATGGGAGTAGAATGGGGAAGAACACACCTATGATGTTTAGAGAAAAGCCGGGAAGGCAGGGTCTAGGAGTGCAGGTTGTGCACTGCACAAGGATCTCATCTAAGGGGCACCTGCCACTCAGAAACACTGTAGATTTATCCTGACAGTTTCCTAGATTCAAAATCAGTGTACTATAGCAATTTTTCTGCCAGATAGGAGTAAAGTATCCTGAGGAAGGGGCACCTCTTTGTGAGCTGCACAAAGACACCGTATAGGCTAACTGCTCCCTGGGGACATATATGGGTCCTCCTGGGCCATTTTGAAGAGATCCTTTAGAGGCAGTTCTGAGGGAGCCTGAGGGTGGAGGGCTTGTGCCCTGGTTCCTGTCTAGCCAGCTGTGTGCTGTCCTGGCCACATCAGGGTGAAGTTGGTGGTACAGTGAGATCAGAAGTGAAGGTCCTGAGGATCGGGCAGGCTCTTGGAAGGAAACAGATGGCCTGGTCAAGCTGGGAGCTTGACATATGTGGGCAGAGTGTAGAGAAGCTAGCAAGGAATAGCCAGGCCTGGGGCAAGCAAGAGCAGAGAGCCATGGCCACTCCTGGGCCAGAAAGGGAAAAGGGGGAGCTGGGTCGACAGGTTCTGACAGGAGCTGGGCCTTGGGGAGGGGACCCAGCGGGGAGGGAACCAGAGAATGAGGATAATACTCAAGGTTCTGTCCTCCCTCCCTTTGATCTCTGACATCTGCCACCCATTGGCCATACCCAGCTGGAAGCCAGAGGCAAACGTGTCCTGTGCTGCAGGCTAGCCTCGGGGCCCAGGGCAGGAGGAGAAGGGAGCAGGCCGGCTCTGCATGGCAGCAAAGATTACCCAGTGCATGCCTGGCTTTCCTGGCTCCTCCTAGTTTCCAGGTACGAGGGACGAGGTGGCCCCAAAGTAGAGGCTGGATGTGGACTCTCTCGGACAGGGAGGCAGATGGAGGATGTGGCAGAGACTTGGAGGGGACTTCACTGTGCATGAGGGCTGAGGTGAGAACGAGTCAGCCAGGGGGTCTCTGGGACCCCAAACAAGCCTGTTTTGTGAGGCTGGATCCTGACTGCCCCCAGACACCATTTTACATGCTGAAGGTCAGCGGGGCTCCTAACACTCAGAGGACTGTGCCACAGGCACCCCTGGGCCTGGAAAGAGCTGCCCTCTGCTGTCAGGGTACCAAACAAACCCCATTAATTCCCCCCACACACCTGGACCCCATCTCAGGGAGGGGTCAGCGAGCAGGGCAGAAACAGGAGAGGCTGAGCATTTAACCCCTGGCTAGTTGTGACCTGCTTCAAATGGCTAAGACCTAGGGTTAATTTACTTTATTACCTCTCAGAGGGGGCCTTGAGGGGAAGATCAGGTTGACTCTATAGAAAATGAGGGAGTGAGTTGTCAGCTACAGATGTTTGAAATCCCACTATATATATGTGCGTGACTTAAACATACATTTTTTGGATCCCATTTTCGTGTGTGTGTGTGTGTGTGTGTGTGTGTGTGTGAGAGAGAGAGAGAGAGAGAGAGAGAGAGAGAGAGGCAGAGAGGGAGGAAGACCATTAAAGAAAGCCTCCTCTAATATTCAACCCCAGAAACTTTGTTAAATGATTGTGGTTTCCTCTTATAATGCAATACTCTAGCACCATGAAATATCCTATTTCTGAAAAATATTACAGATCAATAGTACTTGAAATGATAGATGCAGAAGTCTTGATCCTATATAGGAATGGCCGGTGCACTCACTGGCTGAGTGCCGGTCACGAAAAAGACAAAAAAAACCCCAAAAAAACCCCAAAACAAAACAAACAAAAAAAAATTTTTACCAACCAGCATTAAACAACTCATTAGAGAAAAGTCACCAAGGCCAAATAGGCTTTGTTCTTAAGGTAATTTATCACTAAATACAAGAAAACATTTAAAAGCATTAATAATTGAAGGAGAAAAATTTTAAAAAAGGATTCAATGTCCCCTTTTCATAAAATAATGAAGAAATAGTGGTTGAAGGGAGTTTTTTCCTTATCACAATGACACATTGCATTTTGAAATTCAAAGCCAATGGATTTTTACCAAGGAACATCCATCCTGTGCTTGGCACTACACTGAGGCATTAGCTAGCTTCACCCTGTCCTCAGAGTGCTGTGCAAAGTCCCACTCTGTGTGGCCTTTGCTGCCTCTTGGGCTGCATCTCCTCCTGTTAAAGAATGGACTTTGACAGAGATGGAATCGGCACTCAGAGGGTTGGAGAATCAGGTATTTTATTATGCTGTGGGGCCCAGATGAGCTAGTGCTTCAAAATCTGAGCCTCGAGCTTAGGTCTTACAGGGATCATATAGGTGTACTCTTCCGGGTTCTTTTAAGTTTCATTCTCTCAGCATTCATGTAGCCAGTACAGTAGTCATTGCGATAAGCAAGCACGTTTACAAAAGCAGGAGTAGAGCAGGTGATTATCAGTAAAGCTGATACAATAAGCAGGTTCTGTTCTAAGGGCAGAACAAGCTACTGAAAGAATTAATTTTGTATTTTTCCAACACTGCCACTTTCCCTCTTGCTCATCTGTCACCAGCCTTGCCGGCCTCCCCGCTGCTGCAGAGCAGACCCACCATGCCTCTTCTGCCACAGGGCCTCTGCACTTGCTGTTTCTGCTGCCTAGCACACTTTCCCCTCCCCCCAGATAGCTCCATGAGCAGCTCCCCATTTCTTTCAGGCTCAAACGTCTCTCTCTTGTTAGGGACTTTCCTGAGCACTCTATGGAAAAAAGCATGCAAGTCCCGCCTCTCCCCACCCCCAACTCCTTTCCAGCACTCTTCACCTCCCCTCCCTGCCTAACCTTCTCTATATCATGTTCCACCACCTGCGTGCCATTTCCTGACTTGTTTATTTATTGTCTGTCTCCCACTGGCAGAATGCAAGGGCCACCAGCATAGGGATTTTGTCTTCTTTATAACCCTTTCCCCAGAGCCCAGAACAATGCCACCCTTAGTCATTGCTCAGTGAACATTTGTTGCACAAATGAATGAGCAGACCGAAGAGCTGGCCTGTGGGAGGAGAAGGAACATCTGCGAACTCTCCATTCCAAAACTTTTTGTTTAGGAATTCTGCTTGCTTGCAATTAAAACATTTATTCCTGAAAAGGCAAAATATGTACATGATATAAAATTCAAAAAGGCCATGAAATGAAGTGTACACAGTAGTTGCTAACTAAGTCTCCCCTACCCCTATCCAGGCGTTTAGGGTCCCCTCCCCTTGCCAGTCTGATCCATGGACAAGGGTAGCTCTTTCATGATTTTAATTCGTATTTCTCTTTTCCCAAGCAATGTTGAACTTCTTCTCATATATTTAAGAGCAGTTAGTTTTTGTTTTCCCTCCGGGAACTGTCTGGTTTTGATAGCTCGCCCCATCTCCCTATTCAGTTGTCGTCTTTCTCTTATGGATTCTGCAGGGGAGGGAGAATAAGTTTTTCTCCTCCACCCTCCATGAATCCTTAGCAGGAACTCCATGTATTACTGAAACCCCAGAGGTCCGTTTGCTCGCCGCTCAGTAGCCAATAATCGAGAGACAGGTGTTGGTGTAAGGAAAGGTAGCCTTTAATCGGGAAGCTGGCAGCCTGGGGAAATGGGCTCATGTCTGCAAGCCCATCTCCACTTTTCCCAGACTTGCCGAAGGGTTTTATAGGGACAGGTGGTAGGGGGCTGATTCGTGGTGACCTAAGCAAGGACATGCAGGCGTAATCATAAAGTTGAAGATAAACGTCAGCGAATTTCTCGGGTGGGAGCTGATTCATGGTGACCATCCTCCAAGTTAGCAGATTCAGTTCCTGTTAACCTCAAAAAGATCTAGTTAGTAAGCTAGTAAAGAATGGCCACCTGGGTTAGAAGTTTCTTCTATAATTATTCTGTGTACAGTGTGAGCAAAGGTCATTATGTTCTAGCAGTCATGTGAGCAAGAGTCATTGTATTCTAATATCCAGCTATGTGGTTCAAGTTACAAGAGTAAGGAAAAAGAATTTTTTAATTTAGAAGTTTAAGAAAATGAAGTCACTTCTGTTCAGCCTATTACAATAGGTCTGTATCATGCAGTGTTCTGAATTTTCTGTCTTGTGATTTAAAGAAATAAAAATGTGACCCACCCAGAGGTATACTCGAGGTGGGAGGTCCTCTAGGTCCCTTCCTTGGGTCAGTCTGTTCTCGGCCACCTCTCTCACTCCTTGGCCTCCTGGGGCCATGTATCTTTTTTTTTTTTTTTTGGTGGCTGGTGGGTACTGGGATCGAACCCTGGACCTTGGTGTTATCAGTGCTGTGCTCTAACCCACTGGACTAACCAGCCAGCCTCCCACGTATCTTCTGATAAAGCAGAGGCCCCTGTAGTTCTGTTCTTCCACTTCTTATCTCCTCTCGCTCTCCCTCTGGGTGATTTCATCTGAGGTGGCCGCACAGATCTCTGTAGGCTGATTGTTTCCAAAACATTACCTTTGCTCTATGCTTTTAAAGCCAGAAGTTTTGAGGTAGTGGTCAAATTTGGAGGAAAATAGGAAAAACGTTTTAGTTATTTGGTTTTTTAAAAAATGACTTTTTAGTAGAGTCCTATGCCACATCACGATGTTTCAGTCAACAATGGTCTGCATGCATGGCCTTGGTCTCATAAGATTGTAATGAAGCTAAGAAATTTTTATCACCTAGTGACGTCATAGCCATTGTGATGTCATAGCTGTCATGACATCACAGAGCAGTGTATTACTCACATGGGCCAATAAGCTAGACCATATAGCCTAGGTGTGTAATAGGCTATACCATGTAGGTTTGTGGAAATGCACTCAATGATGTTTGCTCAAGGATGAAATCACCTATCGACGCATTTCTCAGAACGTATCCTTGTTGTTAAGCAACACATGACTATATTCATAAAAGAACAGTACATGGCATTTTAAAAAAATGAACGATATATAAAAGTGCAAAGAATAATGCCAAGGAAAGACAAGCTCAATCTCCTACTCCCTACAAATAACCATTAATATCAACTTCTGGTCTGTGCTATATGGATAAAAAGGCAAATAATATACTTTGTTGAAAGTGAGAATTTTACTATACATGCTATTTTAATGAGAAAGCATTTGATTTTATTTAGAGTTGACAGTAAAAGAATTTGAAGTTATACTAAAGAAATTGCTGACCTTTGGATAAACACACACACACACAAATACACAAGAGACACACGAACACACACACACTCAAGAGAAATAAGTTCTCTATCCCCTTAAAGTTGAGAAAAAAAGATTGTAAGAATCACAGAGGCTGGAGTCATCAACTTTTTCTTAAACTGCATGTTTTAACTTGGGATGGTATTTATTGACTTTCTGGCAGGAAAAATGAGAAAATTGGCCCGTTTATTTTTTTCTTTCTACTCGCCTCCCTACGAGCCCCAGGAAATACTTTTTAAAAAGAAAATTTGGTTTTATGGCAGTTGACTAACAAATGTTTATGGCATATGAATCCTCAAAGCATAACTATTGGCTGAATTTAAAATATTGAAAACCTGGGGAGTGAAGCAAACGGGATAATTACATTTGTGACACTTGGGTTCATTAATCTGTTTTGTCTTCTCGTCTCTGTCTTAAAGCAGAAATCTGAGAAGACATGAACACAATTCAATGGCTTTGAAGATTTTTTGCCTTCTGGTTCTGCCTCAGGAATAAGAATAGCTTAATACAAGTGGAAAATTAAGATTTCTGTTATACATGATACAGATAAACTAAAGAACTCCACAGAGTTCAAATTACTGTCAGTGTTCCCAGACGGCACTTTTTATCTGTGGTCGAGGGAAGGAGTAATATCAACTGTACTAATAACTAAGATAACCCGTTAGAGTGTAATTTCCTAAAATGTATTAATGGACGTGTTAGTTTTTAAAGCAGTCAGGGGACCTGGATCTGAAATTTGGATGTTCTTTTAGAATTCATAGAAAAGACAACACAAGTTGTTCTGGCAGATCATGTTTCCCTGTCTAAGCACATGGTCTGTAAAATCAGCAATTAAAAAGAGATCGTGGTTGTGGAAACTTGATCTTTCTACTCTGTGGAATTAATCTTTCCAACTGAACAAGAGCGTTGCTTCCTTCCTTCCTATCTTCTTTCCTTCCTCTTTCTTTTCTTTCTCTCCCTCTTTCTTTTTCATCACGAACTCATTCATTTATTCAATAAGTATTTATTGAGCGTCTCCTGTTACCAACAGACCAGGCTTTGCTTGCCTTCTCACATTAAACAAATGACTTGAAAGTCCAGAAGTTGGTGCAAGGATTAGAAGGTTTATTCAGATAACTGGCATCTGGGGGATGACCAGGCTAAAATCATCCCACCTTCTGATGCCTGTTCTGGGGCTTATAAAGGGAAGAGGTGGGAAGATGAGGTCTTTCTTCTGGAAAAAGGGGGAGAGTCTGGGAGCAGCAGATGGTCTGAGTCAGATGTCAGGGTCTGATGATGGACTGGGAACTTCAGTGTCACAGAGTCTGTGGTCAGCTTCAAGTCCTTGATGTTACCTTGAGGTTGGAGTCCTTATCTCCTAGGGAGAGCTCAAGGATAATAACCTCAGTCAAACATCATAAAAATACCTGACTTGGATTTCTAGTTATCATGGATGCAGTTTTCCTTTAAGTAAGAGGGGGAGTCCACAACCAGCTAGGTTGTCTTTCCTCTCTCTTATATCTCCTCTTGCTTGCAGCTGATTAGAGAGAGAAGAAAAACAGGAAACTTACTTTCAGTCCTTAATTGTAGGTGAACAACCTCTGAAGTAAACTAACGTAAGAGGGGTGATTGCATCTCCAGGCAGTCTCAGCCACATGGTCAGTCTCTCAGTCCTTCTGCTGACCTCAAGGAATTGATGATTATCAGTTCCCAAGTTAGGAACTGACAAACTTTCTGCTTGGTCTTAGTTACCAAAAGATGGTTGTTTTTCTGGCTAAGGTCCCTTTCACTACTACTTAGTTCCAGCCCTGTATCCTGTATCCTGTAGGACACGATGGTAAATATATCAGTTCTTCCGTGCTGGATAACAAGTCACCCCAATACTAAGTATTTAAACTTAGTTTGAAGTGATGGTGGTATTTTATTATTTGTGATTCTGCGGGTTGGCTGGTTAATTCTGCATGTCTCACCTGGGCTTGCTCACGTGGCCGTGTTCGGCTGGAGGGTCAGCTGGGCTGGATGTCTTGATATGGCCTCACTCGCGTGTGTGGCTGTTGGTGCTTGGAGTGGGTGGAGAGCCTCCATTCTCCGCCAGCTGGGGGTTAGGTTAGACTAGCTTCCATTGAGGGCAGTATTCCAAAAAAGTCAAAGCAGAAACTGCAAAGACTCTTAAGGCCCAGCTTCAGAAATTGTATAATGTCACTCTGCAGCATTTTATTGGTCAAGTCATGAGGCCAGCCCAGATTCAAGAGGAAGGGAACTAGGGCTCCATCTCTGGATGAGAGGTGTGGCGAAATCACATTGCATAAGGATGTGTATACTAGGATGAGAGGGATTTGGGGCCATGTTTTGTAATTCACCATGGTGGATGAGATGGGTGGGGTTCCTGCCCTCTTTCAGCTTGTGGTCTAGTAACAACAATTAGGAATGGTAACTCACAGTTGTTGAGTTCTTACACTCCAATGTTCCAGGCACTGTTCTGGATGATTTACAGGTATTTAGTCCTCACAATGACCTTAAGACATCATGCCGTGAGCCCCATTTTTAATATCAAGAGACGGGGCACAAAGAGGTTGAGTAACTCTCGGGGTCTAGGAGAGACAGATATTGAATAAAAGAGACATGTAAAAATGTCTGGGTGGTCTGTACACTACTTGACTCACATTATTTTCTGCCTGTTAGGAAGATGTCTTAGTTTAACGTAATGCATCACACAGTGGCTGTATAATCATGGTTTTCTCTTGAGTAGCAAGAAGAAGGGGTATACGGTATCATCAGGGTGTATGTCACAAATAGCTCATCCTATTCTGGGGGACGTTATGGAGGCTTTTCTGTGGAAAGGATGTTCAGACTCTCAATGAAAGGATAAAAGAAGCAGTGAGGGAAAAGGGGAAGGACAGGGAGAAGAGAAGAGTTTCCATGAGCAAAGTCAGTGAGGTAGAATTTTGTTTGAGGATCGACACTGTCTAAACTAGAGTGACATCAAGAGCAGGTGAAGAAAGTTGTCATGCTGGGCAACCAAGAGGGGAATCTCATTTGCAACACAGTGGGGCATTCACCCTGTCTTAGGACAATCACTCACAGATTTAGAAAATGAAGTATATTGTTTATAACTCCAGAAATGAAATTAGAAGGGCAGATGCCAAATGGGGAAAAATGTCAGGAATGTATACCAGTTCAATCATTGATTCATTCAACTATTGAGCACCTAACAGATTCTACAATTCCAGACTGTATGTGAGAAGGACATGAGATCTGGGGAGGCAGGGAAGGAATGCTATGATCTGATGTTTGTCCCTGTCAAAGCTCATGTGGGAGCTTGATTCCCAATGTGGCAGTGTTGAAAGGTGGGGCCTTTAAGAGGTGATTGGATTGAGAGGACTGTGCTCTCATGAATGGATTAGTCCATTGTCATGGGTGTGGACTGGTGGCTTTATAAAGAGAGTGAGTGTGTTAGTCCATTTTTATTGCTCATAACAAAATACTTCGAACTGGGTGATTTATAAGAAAACAAAATTTATTGCTCACAGTTTCTGAGGTTGGGGGAGTCCAAAGTCCATGGAACACATCTGGTGAAGGTTTTCATTGGTGGTGACTTCAGTGATGGCAGGGTATCACATTACAAAAATCGTGGAGCAGAGAGAGCAAGAGAGAGAGATAGACTTTTCATACTCCCCTTTTAAAGCCCTAAGAACCAAGCCCCTGACCACCATTTTTAATCCATTCACTACTGCATGGTTCTACAACCTAATCACCTCTTCAAGGCTCCACCTCTCAGTTACTGTAATAGGATTTCCTACCCTCTTGATAGTCACAGTGGGGGCCAAGTTTCTAATACATAAAACTTGGGGGACACAACTCAAGCTTTAGTGAGTTGTGGGGACATAATTCAATCCACAGCAGCAAGTGATCACCTTAACAAGTGCTCTTTGCCATTCTTGCCATGTGACACCTTGCATCACCACAGGACTCTGCAGAGAGTCCCCACCAAAAAGAAGGCCCTCACCACAGGTGCCCCCTAGGCCTTGGACTTCCCAGCCTCCAAAACTATAAGAAATAAATTTCATTTTCTTATAAATGACCCAGTTTCAGATATTCTGTGATGTGTGACAGTAAACCAACTAATACACAGACTAATTTACAAGTACTTACCTAAATATATGCCCATACAGGAAATTAGTTCTAATATGAGTTCAAACTTGATTAATTTATTTTTTTTACTACACACTCTCTCTCAATAGCATGTCTTGATCATCATTAGTTTGATAAGCCTAGCTCATTCTCTTTGAACATATGTGCACTATTGTTTATTTAAATCTTGACGGGTTTTAGGTTGTTTATAATTTTCTCCTATTGCAATCGATGCTACCTTTGTTACTCCCTCTTTGCACTTGGGTAACTCTTTCTCTAGTCTAATATCTAGAAATGAAATTGTCATGACAAATGATAAGCGTATTCTAAACACTTTAATAGCTACCACCACGATGACTTCCAATAAGGCTGAATGAATTTGCATCTTATCAGCGTATTATGAGAGTATCCTCCCCTTTGCCAATACTAGAGGATATCAATCATTAAAATTTTTAATAATCTGAAGGGCAAAAAGAAAACACAAACCAACAACAAAACCACAAAAAGGCCCAGTCTGTCATTGTTGAGTTAGTCTGAGTTTGGATTATCCTAATTTCCAGTGCAGTCCTTATCAATTTTAAAGTGACCATGTTTATGAGACACCATCTCCCATGTCAGGAATAATTTGCTTTGGGAAATTGCCCAGTTTTCTTTAAAAGTTTGTGGATAAATTGAGGGTTAAATTGCTTGCAAATGAAGTCTAAGGTTTATAGTAAGATGTATGGTTCCGAAGGATATCAGAGTAACCGCTCAGGGCAATTTCAAAGTACTTACATGGCTCCTAGCAGAATAAGAGGATATACAAACAGGGAATCCATGATTTGTCTCGGGCTTCTTCATTATAGAATTCCAGTAGGGGCAATAACAAAATTGGCAGGCCACCATTCCTTCTGAGTGGACTAGATGTGATAATGCTCTACACAAGATAGGACGGTAATATCCATGTTGATAAATGCAGGCTTTATCATTTCAGAAGTTGTTTATAAAAAGAATGACTCAGCAGGAAATAAAGACGGGCAACCACATGAGATCCGAACTGGGCTTTTGACTAGAGCTGGTTTAGCAAAAACCATTATGTTTTACTTTATATTCAGACATTTATATTTTACATTTAATCATGTTGAAGTCTTAAGTGGCATAATTTTATTAAACATGGAATTGATTGAATACAATGCTTTTTTCTTTCTTTAAAATTACTCCAAATCAGGTTGAATTGATTCTAAGTGCTCAGGACCGGAACATCTGGTGAAGTCATTGGTGGAGACAGAAAATCTCCCTGGTAAATTAGATCCTTATTCTTATGGAACTAATAGGAGTGCTGAATGCTGACACCCCTCTCTGAAGGCTTACGTTTATAATGGAATAATGTTTTCTGGGGTGGCTTTGGAATGTGATTACTAGGAAATTGAATTTAGGAAAACAATCATGTAATACTTAATCCATATAAAGAGTTAATTTCTTGCCCCAAGCTATCCAATCCATTAAAAAAGCCTATTGATTTACCTCTCAGATATACATCAGATTCACCCAGTTCTCCCAATGTCTCCTGCTGGCCCAAGGCACCTAAATTATCTCCTGCCTGGAGCACCACACAAGCCTCCTGTTGGTCTTTGGGCATTCACTCTAGCTCTGAGTGGTGGGCACAGTTTGGTGTCTGTCCAGCAATCATCTCACAAGTCCTCTTTGCTAAGAACACGCAAGAACTCAAGGGAAAGTGACTCCACCTCCTTCCCAGGGGTAGATATGGGTTAGTCTGAGCCAGGTAGGGTGGCCCACTTTCCTTGCAGTGATTGGCTCCATAGCAAGCACGTGATCCCGATCCCACCGGCGGTCCAGGAGGAGGAATTCTGCCACACAGCTTCTGGGAACAGTTTCCTCATTCCTAAAAACGAGTTCCTGGAAGTGTTGGTATTCTTTCTTCTGCACACTGTTGAACCTAGATGTGACACCTGGAAGGGAGGCCCCCATCTTGCCACCACCCCAGGGGTGAAGCCTACATACTGGGGTGGGGTGGAGTGGGAGCCCTATTGCTAAAGCGAGTCGGTTCTGGAACCCAGACCCCACCTGGCATTGGCTTTTCCTCTGTACTCCCTGAAACAGGAGACACGAATCTTCCTTCTTTTTAAGATCATTTGGAGTCTGGTTTTCTCTGACTCGCCAGGACAGCACGTGATACCGCAGGTACCCATCCGTTCTCCACCCTGGAACTACAGAGTGGGTTATGAAAACCACAAATCTTATGTCACTTCTCAGTTTAAAACCCCTCAAGGCCCTCCTGAGTCTCTTAGAATAAGGTCTTAATAAGGTCCTTCGTCATCTGTCCTCTGCAAGGTGCTCTAGCTCTTCCTCCAGCCAGAGATCTTCTCTGAGTTTCTAGAAGCTCTGAGTGCCCTGGTGCCCAGAGCCGTCACGCAGAACAGTCACGCGGCGTCCTTCACCTCTCCACCAGCCCACCCTTCCAGCCCCTGAGCGTCCTCTCCCCACGTGTCCCCTCTGCTGTCTGGCCGCGCTTACCGCAGTTTCTCAGACCTCCCTTGCTTTGGATGACCTTGACAGTTCTGAGTGCTGGTCAGTTATTCTGCAGAATGTTCCTCTCTTGGGATTTGTTTGACGTTTTTCTCACAATTGAAGATTAGAGTTATGAGTTTGGGGGACAATGACTTTACAGAGGTGAGTGTCCTTCTCATCCCGTCACATCAAGGGTACCCACTGTGAATGTGACGTCACTGTTGATATTGGCCTTGGTCACCTGGCTGAGGTCGTGCTTGTCAGGCTTTTTCACTGTAAAGTTACTCTTTTTGCCCCTTCTTTCCATCCTCTACTCTTTGGAAGGAAGTCACCACGTGCAGACCACACCTAAGGAGTGGGAGGTTATGTTCATCCATAGTGAAGTTTTTAGGAAGGCCAGGGAGTCAGGGGCTGACCATGAGCCAGGGTCACCCATTAGAAGAGTCCTATGTCCTCTGGGAATGAGCCTGGCCCAGCATTTCTGCCACGATCTGTCACTGGCTGGGAGCAGCTCATGTCAAGTGTGGCCTTGCTGCAAACGTGGCACTGGGTTTCAGGATGTGGCTGCTGTGGGGCAGTCACCCTCCCTGCAGTCAGATCTCCAAGGTGCCTCCTCACAGAGACACAGGCCATGGGGAGAAGCTACTTGTAGCACTCCTGGTGACGGTCCCAGCAACTGCCAGCATCAGCCACTGGCCACGTGAGAGACGGTGCCTGTAGCCTTTAAACTCTGGAGCAGGAGAATACTCATGGTGTCCCTTGGAGCAGGGACATGCACTGCCTGCTCTGCTTCAGGGACTGGAAGGAGCAACAAAAATGGTCGTTGTATGGCGCTTAGTTTTGGGCGATGTGTTACACAGCACAGGCAACAGGAACATTGACCTTGCCTCCAAGAGACTTGCCTGTCCCTTATGGAAACTCCCCTATTTTGCTTACACTGGCTGTGGTGGCATCTGTGATATCCATCTGAAGTGTCTCACTGAAGACCCTCCCTGCCTGCGGTTTAGGCAGACACTGGAGCCACTGGTGAGAGGTGCTGAAAAGAACATTCTGCTTTCAGTGGCAAGAATTGAACTTCCACTGAGGGCTCTTCCAGCCCTGGGGCTCGGTCCTCCTGGAGCCAGGCCATGGCATTTCTTCTCCTTGGTAAAGGCAATTGACAATTCGTCCTCACCCTTGCAAATGCATTTCTCTGAAGGGATTGGGCTAGTGCAGCAGAAAGTGAGCCCCTCAGCACCCCTGGGACCAGCCTTCAACCGCCTGGTCTGTTACATGCGTCTTCCCACCTGGCCGCAAACTTTCAGCATCTCTGAGCAACACAGATTGAAATGGTGAGACTGATACTCTTGACGGGAAGAAGCTTCTGGCAAGGACGTTAGAGCTGCTATTTTCTGCTTATGTAAAGAAATTGAAGCAAGATTTTAAGCAAACAAGATTTGCTGATCTCTAATGCATTCCAGAGTGTTTATTCACCACCTTTTGGAAAATTAGAATTTCTGTTTAAACAAAAGATTTTCTTCTCCTAATCTATTTATGGCTGACATTGCAAAAGTCGTTTTATTGCATGAATCAAAGAATGAGAACTGGAAAGTGAGGGTCAAGGGCAGGAGAGATGATGAGGGTCACAGAAGTGGCAGAGGGGCAATTATTGAAGTTTTAGTTGCCCACTTATGCAGACACCTCCCCAAGGGGAGGAGGCAGAGAGAGGGGAGGGAGAGAGAATGTGGGGGAGGGAGGATGGGAGAGGAGGGACAGTGCTGGGACCTGCTCAGCATCCATCGGCGCTGTCCTTCCTGATGGCATTCCAACTTCATTCTGGCATCTGCCCCGTGCTCAAAGCAGTCCACTCGTCGGGAGAAGCTGCTCCTACCCCCACCCTGGGATGCACCTGCTTCCTCCACTGGCTTTGAGAGGAAATAGATCGTGGTGTGTTTGGATGTAAATTCTGGAGTGAGACAGCTTGGGCTAGGATCCCAGCTTTTCCATTTACAGGCTGTGCAACCTTGGGCGAAGAACCTAACTCCTCTTGGCCATAGTTTCTTCATCTGTAAAGTGTGCGGATAATAATTACAGACTGTAAGGGCTGTAAGAGGGTTGAATTAATGTTGTGAAGTGCTGAGGACGATGCCTGGCACAGAGGGTTTTGTTAAATAAATAAAGTCAATCACATTCTCCTCACTGGTATTTGGTTTGGAAATGGATTTGTCACTGTCTCCAGCCTAATGTAAGAAGGTTCTTCAAAAAGTGAGTGGAAAAATGAGATTAAAAGATGATACAAATCTTTCCACGTGCTTCTTAAAGTATCCTCATACGTGAGAGTGGTTTGCTCCCCTCTGGATTTCTTATGTGAGAAAAACACGGTGCCATCTGCTTGACCTAGTGTCTGACCCTCTGACCCTCACCACTGAAACTGTCTAACTGTCATTTCACTATAAATGACCCAGTCTACAGTTGGCTGTGATTTCTCAGCACTTACCCTGCATACTTGGGCATTTTTGTGACATGAGAAAACAAAACAGTGTAAGTTTACTCTCAAATACAGCAACATTCTACGATGCTAAATATAACTGTTAATGAAGTTGGCATAGTGGTATCTTTTGTAGATATCTATTTAAACATGTGTTGGTCTTTGCTATTTCTTTGCAGTATTTGGAGGTCAATACCACTCTGCTCCCTGGCTGTCCACCCTGCCACCACCGCCCCATATATGTGAATGTCCTCAAAGGTTTGTAGGCCTACACTGGACCATTCACACCTAATGAATAAGATAGCCCTGTCTTGATTGTCCAACAACTTTCCACAAGGTAGCAAGAGGGCTGTTAGCATCCTCCAAGACCTCTTCATCCCTACAGCCTGTTATTTTGGAGAAAGAGCAATAGAGCCCATCTTCGCAGCTTGCTATTAACGCATGACAAATCATTCTGCTTGGTCTGCTTTACCACCTTTGGATCAGGGCTGTGCGTGTGTGGCAGGGCTCCGTGACCCCAATAAGTCACATGGCTTTTTGCCAGAGTCGGGTGGGAAAGAGGCAGTCCTCTTACAACTTCTGCATCAGCCAAGGTGATCTCCTGCAGTTCTGCCAGGCTTTCCTGCCATGACGCTGTTTAGTTAGCTGAGCGGGCTGTGAATGAGGACGCACACACCTGCTCGCAGCGTCCAGGTGCACAGGTCTGCATCCTGCTCGCATGTCTTCACCTCAGCTGCGGAGCCCAGAGCCACGTGTCTTGAGCTGGGGCACATCTCTGCTCAGATCCCATTGGCCAAACCAAGCCACCCCGGCTACGCCCCTGTCGAGACTGTGGGACCTATGCTCAGCCCTCCACAGTCCTCCTCCAGGCCATGGACACCAACCACACAGCAGGGCAGTGAGGAGCCAGGGAAAATAAGCCATCAGCCTCAGTCCTTATGGCTGTGCCTAGCGTTGGTGAACCTGGATTGCCCTCCTGGCCTGCGGGGCAGTCTTCTTAGCTAGACTTGGACAGAGCAGAATGGAACAACCAGATGCACCTTTAGTATACTGATCTCTGGCGTTCCAGAGACATGGCATGGGGACCTTGTTAGGGCCCCTCTCCTATGGCCCCTGCAGCTCTGTTACCATGGGAAAACAATGGGAAAGGTGGGACACTGGCATCCTGCTTGTTGTGGAATTAAAAAGAAAGAAAAAATTGATTATGGAAAAAATGCATGAATATTCAAACAATAAAGAAGTGCATCAAATTAAAAAAAAGGGATTGTCCTTCACCCTTCCCCTTGCCTCCCTGTGGGTAGACATGGTGACGCCATACTTCCGTGATGGTTTACCTGGTCGCCTTCTTTCTACTCGAAAAGCTGGACTCAACCTCCCGCTGCACCTGTGCACGTCCCTCGAGCACCCTGTGCCCTGGGGGCTTGTTAGGAGAAGGTTTCTCTCCATCCCCCCAGTCTGCTGTCAACTCGCTGGAGCTTCTGGGAGAGATGGTGGTTTCTAAAAATATACCAGGATTCCTTATACTGCAGTGCAGTTTGACCTGGCATGTTGGGAGAACAGCTGTGCCATGCCACATGGGCTTTAATAAAAGACCAAGTCCTTATTCCTTAATGCTGGTATTCACGCATCCAGCACCAGCCAGGAGCATCCCTGCCATCCCATGATAGTCAAGTGCAAAGCATCATCTTCCTGCGCTTGTGCCGAGGAGAGGGTAGTCGTGTGGCGAGGACGGTGGTCTGGGCAGGATGGTCCAGCCCCAGAGGCCTCTGGGATGGGGCATTCCCAGGCTGGCCCTGTGGCTCAGCCGTTCTTCAGTAGGAAGCTCTCAGCCCCCTTCCCTCTGCCTCTCAGCCAGCACTGAGTATTGTAAAGGTCTCTGCCTCAATAAGATCAGATCATTGAAATAATGAACACGGGAGTTATTCTGGACCCATCTACCCTCTGCCCTGCTGGGGAGGACCCAGCTCTGCCAGCTCAGTGCCTCTGCTCCCCCATTGTCCAAGGAGGGTCCTGCCTGGACAGCCCGTTGTGAGGGAGGCTTTTGTGCAGTAGGATCTGGAGGCAACTTGGAGGGTAAGAGGGCTGCAGGTTCCTGGACCAAGACAAGGGAGGGGTTCCCAGGCAGGAGTTTAGATGGCAAGTGCATAGACACATCTGTGGGAGAGGGACCCATGGCAGGTGAGAGGGGCCTGGAAACCCTGTTGTGGTGTCAACATGGCTTCTTCACAGTGGTCAAGAACTGGAGTAAAGACTTGCATGGTGTTTCTCAGAGAATGATGCCACTCTGGGACTGTCCCCCATGGATCTCAACCCAGTATACCCTCCACTTATAGTGGAGATGGGAAGGGGAAGGGGGTCGGAAGTTCCCCAGGAGATGAGTTGGGGGAATAGCTGATTGGAGAAAAAGAGAGAAACTTACACTTAAGGGACAGATGTAATAATAGCACACAAGCCTGGGCTCTGCCAATTGCTAGTTGTGCAGCCATGTGCTAAGTGTCTTCCAAGCTCCTGGCACCACGTGGGTATGTTAAATCACCAGCACAAAGTGCCCAGTCAATAGTGTGGTGCCCTAGGGGCCTGTATTCATTTCCTCTCTATTTCCTGTGGCTGCTGCAACAATGTACCACAAACCGGGTTGCTTACAACAGGAGAAATTTATTCTCTCACTTCTGGGGCCAGAGTTCAAAATCAAGGTGTGGCAGGGCCTTGCTCCTCTGAAGGCTCTAGGGCAGGATCCTTCCTGCCTCTCCAGCTCCTGGTGGCTCCCGCGATCCTTGGCCTTCCTTGGCTTACAGCTGCACCACGCCAGTTTCTGTCTCCACCATCACGTGGCCTCTTAGAAGGACCCCAGTCATTGGATTTAGGGCCCCCCCATTTCAGGATGACCTCAATTTGATTACATCTGCAAAGAGTCTATTTCCAAATAAGGTCATTTGCAGGCAGCGGGGGTCAGGACTTCCACATATCTTTTTGGGGGCCCAATTCTACCCACTATAGTGCCCTTCGCATGTCCCCTGCCTTCACCCCTTTAATAAACACCAGTCTGACGTTTGACTGCCAGCATCTGCATTTCTTTGCCTGAGAGCTTTTTCTTGCCTCTGGAACCCATGTTGCCACTTGTTGCAGGGAACTAACACCACTTGATGCCCACCCCGCCACCCAGCAGCCTTCAACTAATGACTGACAGAAGTTGGTATAAAATCTTCCAACCCCTCCCCCCATGGGTGGGAGGCCTCCCAGACGTGCTCTATTCCGATTCCTGGGGTTCCCCAGGGTCAAGCTGTAGGTGCTCACAGGGTCAGCTGGTTGGATAACCCAACCTTGAATGGCTGCTTTTCCATTTCTCCTATGAGTGTGTCTTTCACTCTCAAATACTTACACCTGAATCCTTAGACAGGTTTTGCTTCTGGGGGAACCTAAAAGAAGACAATAGTAGATGCTCAATAGTTTCCCCTGTGCCAGGGAGCCGTGTAGGGGTTAACAAGCAAACACCTTCCCCAGCTACCAAATAGGAATCTGCTACAACCTTTGATGCAGAAAGGCAGAAGCTGGAAAGAGCTTATGTCTGGGAATAGGGGATTCACAACGCCACTAACTAGCTGTGTGGTTTAGGGCAGGTCACTTAACCTCTCTGTGCCTCCATTCCTCCTGTTAGAGTGGTGATGGGGACCTAGGAGACCTCCAGAATTCCTTTGTGCCTCTGGAACTGTGGGATCCTGCAGTCTGCTTCTCCTCATCCCAGATTTTCAAAAACTTCTTTGCCTGGTTCATCTATTTATTATAACATTTTTTATTTATTAATGTTTTCAACTTAGGAAATGAGTAGAAACTGTGATTTGTCTCTGTGGGGCAGGCTCATGTTTTTTGTATGGGTTCAAGAAAACCTGACATGATAACAAAGTTTTATCACTGAAAAAGCAAAAAAAAAAAAAAAAAAGTAAAAACATGATTTTCTTTATCTGTTCATATTTAGCAACAAGATAAAGTGGAAAATGGACTACTTAGGGGTCAGAGGGCCTAGTCTGAATGCAGCTCTGCCTCTTACCAACTGTGTGGCCTTGGGCAAGTTTATTCATTCCTCCAACAAGTAAATATTTGAGGGTATGTGCCAGGCAGTGTCCAAGGTATTAGGGAGTCCATAGTGAGCAAAAACAGTTCTTGCCTTCTTGGTGCTTACAGAGTCAGTAAGGTAGAACGACATCAAAAAATCACACAGGTAGACATACGTGCCACGACAGAAGCTCTGAAAGGTAAGAACAGACTGATGTGACAGTTGTGACCAAGGTACCGGGCCAGGTGTATAAGATTTGGACAGAGCTCCCTGATGACGTGGAGTTTGAGCTGTGCTGTGAGTACACGTCAGTGTTAACTGAGTGAGTAAGGACTGGGGTGGGAGGACAGCATTTCAGGCAAAAGAAACAGCACATGCCAAGGCCCTGGGGTGGAAGGATGCCCAGCATATCCCAGGAGTAGCTCTCAGAGTATTACTTACTCGTCTGTTTAGAAACAGAGGAATACATGAACATGCCTACCTTTCAGGGCATCACAAAACTCAAATGAAGTATTGTATAAGAAATGCCCATCAAGCATTTCTTCTTTCTAGTCCTGGGAAAGCCACTCAGGGTGCTGAAGTTCCTCATCCTGGGGACAGGGAAGTGAGGGGGAAATTGTCATGTGCCTTTTGGGTTTCAGTTCTTGAGGCTTTGTTTGCTTTAGTTTTGAGAAATAGGGGTAAATTATGCAGGCTCCCTGCCAGATCTTCCAGCAGAGCAGTCCACTGAATTTGGGGACTGATTCGCCAACTCCTGGGGCTTCGGTTGCGCAATGCTGCCCTCTGCTGGCCACAGTTGGAGGTCAGGGGTGTCTCAAGCAGGGGCAGGACACCATGTGACCTGGGGAACTTCCATCCATGCCTTCGCTTTCAATTTTGGGGTGAAGATGGGGCCTCTGCTCACACTGGAGGCCCAGTCTACTTCCCTTCCCTCTTCTCTCTTCTTCCCTTCACCCACTATGTGGGTGCTTAAGACACACCCTAAGATTGCACATTCACGGTCATCTTGATCTGTGCAACAAATCCTTAGCTAAATATTGCTATCCCTTTTGCAGAAATGAGTCAGGAGGCTTAGGGTGGTCAAATGACTTTCCCAAGATCATGAGCAATAAACTTGGAAGACAGGGCTGGCTTCATGGGCCTGGGATCGGTGCACAGGGCGCCGCATATAGTTTAATGCTTGCTGTTGTCATCTTGAAATTCTTAATAGGTTTGAACACAGGGCCTTGCTTTTCCATTTCGCACTGGGCCCCCCAAGTTACGTGGCTGGTTCTGCTGTTAGAGCTGGGGGCTCAGACCAGGTGGCTTCACTCCAGACCCGGTGCTGTATCTCCTTCTTCAGGGCTCTTTCTAAAACGCACATCCATCATCTACCCAGTTAGCCCCCAAGATGGCTATTACCCATGGGATAAAGTGTCTTATTTCCTAAAACAGGGATTCTCAAGCCGGCTGTACACACCTGGGGGAGGGAGGACTTTGAAACAGTGCTGATGTTCTGGGCATACTGCCCATATTCGGGGTGGTGGGCGTGGTGGTGGGGTTAGCATAGCTGTAAAAGTTTTCCAGGTGATTCTAATGAGGAGCCAGAACGGAGTGCCATTAGTGTGCAGCCTGGCGCAGTTCCTGGCAAGCAGTGGGTTTTTTTTTTTTTTTTTTTGTGAAAATAAATTAATATGATCTTTATTTCTGAGTAAGATAATACATAAACATTTTAAAACTTTAAAGATGGATACCAGAAAAATCTTATAACTATTCCCCAGGCCTTCTTCTGTGGACAATCAAAATGATATTGAATTGAGATATTATTATATATTCTTTTTTTTTTATTTTAATTTTATTTTGTCGATATACGTTGTGGTTGATTATTGTTGCCCCTTACCAAAACCTCCCTCCCTCCTCCATCTCCTCCCTCCCCCACAACAATGTCCTCTCTGTTTGCTTATCGTATCAACTTCAAGTAATTGTGGTTGTTATATCTTCTTCCCCGCCCCCCCCTGGTTTTTTTGTGTGTGTGTGTGAATTTATATATTAATTTTTAGCTCCCACCAATAAGTGAGAACATGTGGTATTTCTCTTTCTGTGCCTGACTCGTTTCACTTAATATAATTCTCTCAAGGTCCATCCATGTTGTTGCAAATGGCAGTATTTCATTCGTTTTTATAGCTGAGTAGTATTCCATTGTGTAGATATACCACATTTTCCGTATCCACTCATCCGATGATGAACATTTGGGCTGGTTCCAGCTCTTGGCTATTGTAAAGAGTGCTGCGATGAACATTGGGGAACAGGTATACCTTTGACTTGATGATTTCCATTCCTCTGGGTATATTCCCAGCAGTGGGATAGCTGGGTCATATGGCAGATCTATCTGCAATTGTTTGAGGAAATTCCATACCATTTTCCATAGAGGCTGCACCATTTTGCAGTCCCACCAACAATGTACGAGAGTTCCTTTTTCTCCGCAACCTCGCCAGCATTTATCGTTCAGAGTCTTTTGGATTTTAGCCATCCTAACTGGGGTGAGATGGTATCTCAATGTGGTTTTGATTTGCATTTCCCGGATGCTGAGTGATGTTGAGCATTTTTTCATATGTCTGTTGGCCATTTGTATATCTTCCTTAGAGAAATGCCTACTTAGCTCTTTTGCCCATTTTTTAATTGGGTTGCTTGTTTTTTTCTTGTAAAGTTGTTTGAGTTCCTTATATATTCTGGATATTAATCCTTTGTCAGATGTATATTTTGCAAATATTTTCTCCCACTCTGTTGGTTTTCTTTTAACTCTGTTAATTGTTTCTTTTGCTGTGCAGAAGCCTTTTAGTTTGATATAATCCCATTTGTTTATTTTTCCTTTGGTTGCCCGTGCTTTTGGGGTCATATTCATGAAGTCTGTGTCCAGTCCTATTTCCTGAAGTGTTTCTCCTATGTTTTCTTTAAGAAGTTTTATTGTTTCTGGGTGTATATTTAAATCCTTAATCCATTTTGAGTTGATTTTTTAGTATATGGTGAGAGGTATGGGTCTAGTTTCATTCTCCTGCATATGGATATCCAGTTATCCCAGCACCATTTGCTGAAGAGGAAGTCCCTTCCCCAGTGAATAGGCCTGGTGCCTTTGTCAAAGATCAGATGGCAGTAAGTGTGTGGGTTGATTTCTGGATTCTCTATTCTATTCCATTGATCAGTGTGTCTGTTTTTATGCCAGTACCATGCTGTTTTGGTTATTATAGCTTTGCAGTATAGCTTAAAGTTGGGTAGTGTTATGCCTCCAGCTGTATTTTTTTTGCTCAGCATTGCTTTGGCTATGTGTGGTCTTTTATTATTCCATATAAATGTCTGGATAGTTCTTTCCATTTCTGAGAAAAATGTCTTTGGAATTTTGATGGGGATTGCATTGAATTTGTATATCACTTTGGGTAGTATGGACATTTTCACTATGTTGATTCTTCCAATCCAAGAGAATGGGATATCTTTCCATCTTATTGTATCCTCTCTAATTTCTCTCAGCAGTGGTTTGTAGTTCTCATTATAGAGATTTTTCACCTCCTTGGTTAACTCAATTCCTAAGTATTTTATTTTTTTGGTGGCTATTGTAAATGGGCAGGCTTTTTTGATTTCTCATTCTGCATGTTCACTATTGGAGAAAAGAAATGCTACTGATTTTTGTGTGTTGATTTTGTATCCTGCTACTGTGCTGAAATCATTTATCAACTCCAAGAGTTTTTTTGTAGAGGCTTTAGGCTGTTCGATCATGTCATTTGCAAACAGGGACAGTTTGACTTCATCTTTTCCAATCTGGAAGCCCTTTATTTCCTTCTCTTCTCTGATTGCTCTGGCTAGTACTTCCAACACTATGTTGAATAGGAGTGGTGAGAGTGGGCATCCTTGTCTAGTTCCCGTTCTTAAAAGAAAAGCTTTCAGCTTTTCCCCATTCAGGATGATATTGGCAGTGGGTTTGGCATATATGGCTTTAATTATGTTGAGATACTTTCCCTCTATACCTAACTTATAGAGGGTCTTTGTCATGAATGAGTGCTGAATTTTATCAAATGCATTTTCAGCATCTATAGAGATGATCATATGGTCCTTGTGTTTGACTTTATTAATATGGTGTATCACATTTATTGATTTGCGTATGTTAAACCAACATTGCATCCCTGGGATGTATCCCACTTGATCGTGGTGAATAATTTTACGTATGTGTTGCTGTATTCTGTTTGCTAGTATTTTAGTGAGGATTTTTGCATCTATATTCATCAAGGATATCGGCCTGTAGTTTTCTTTTTTTGTTATATCTTTACCTGGTTTTGGTATCAGGATGATGTTTGCTTCATAGAATGAGTTTGGGAGATTTGTGTCTGTTTCAATCTTTTGGAATAGTTTGTAAAGAATCAGTGTCAATTCCTGTTTGAATGTTTGGTAAAATTCTGCTGTGAATCCATCTGGTCCTGGGCTTTTCTTTGTTGGGAGCCTTCTGATAACAGCTTCAATCTCCTTTATTGTTATTGGTCTGTTCAAATTTTCTACGTCTTCACGGTTCAGTTTTGGAAGCTTGTGTGTGTCCAGAAATTTATCCATTTCCTCCAGATTTTCAAATTTGTTGGTGTATAGTTGTTTATAGTAGTCTCGAATGATTCCTTGTATTTCAGATGAATCAGTTGTAATATTGCCTTTTTCATTTCTAATTTTTGTTATTTGAATCTTCTCTCTTCTTTTTTTGTGTTAGCCATGTTAATGGTTTGTCAATTTTATTTATCTTTTCGAAAAACCAACTTTTTGATTCATTGATCTTTTGTATTGTTTTTCAGGTTTCGATTTCATTCAGTTCTGCTCTGATCTTAATGATTTCTTTCCGTCTGCTAACTTTAGGTTTGGATTGTTCTTGTTTTTCTAGATCTTTAAGGTGAAGTGTTAGGTTGTTCACTTGCCATCTTTCCATTCTTCTGAGGTGAGCATTTAATGCAATAAATTTCCCCCTTAATACTGCTTTTGCAGTATCCCACAGGTTTTGGTATGATGTATCATTATTTTCATTAGTTTCAATAAATTTTTTGATTTCCTGCTTGATTTCTTCTTGGACCCATATGTCATTAAGTAGAATGCTGTTTAATTTCCCTGTGTTTGTATAGTTACCAGAGTTTCGTTTGTTATTGTTTTCTAATTTTAATCCATTGTGGTCTGAGAAAATACATGGGATAATTCCAATTTTTTTGAATTTATTGAGAGTTGATTTGTGACCTAATATGTGATCTGTCCTGGAGAATTATCCATGTGCTGATGAGAAGAATGAGTATTCTGAGGTTGTTGGATGGAATGTTCTGTAGATATCTGCCAATTCCAATTGGTCTAGAGTCTTGTTTAGATCTTGTGTTTCTCTACTGATTCTTTGCCTAGATGATCTGTCTAATATTGACAGTGGGGTGTTCAGGTCCCCTGCTATTATGGTATTAGTGTCTATTTCCTTCTTTAGATCTAACAGAGTTTGTTTTATAAATCTGGCTGCTCCAACATTGGGTGTGTACATATTTATGATTATTATGTCTTCTTGATGCATCAGTCCTTTTATCATTAAGTAGTGTCCCTCATTGTCTCTTTTTATGGTTTTTAGTTTAAAGTCTATTTTGTCAGATATAAGAATAGCTACTCCAGCTCGTTTTTCTTTTCTATTTGCATGGTAAATCTTTTCCCATCCTTTCACTCTTAGTCTATGTGAATCTTTATGGGTGAGATGGGTCTCTTGTAGGCAGCATATAGTTGGCTCCTCCTTTTTAATCCAGTCAGCCAGTCTGTGTCTTTTGATTGGGGAATTTAAGCCTTTTACATTAAGAGTTGTTATTGAAAGGTGTTGATTTATTCCTAGCATTTTATTGGTTGTTTGGTTGTCTTAGGTGTCTTTTGTTCCTTGCTTTCTGATTTACTGTTTGGTTTCTGTGTTTGTTGGTTCCTTAGGTTGTAGATAGCGTTTTTGTTTGCTTGTTTTCTCTTCATGAATGCCATTTTTATTATACTAGTGGGTTTTGATTTTTCTTAGGTTTTTATGGCAGCGGTAGTTATTTTTCAGGAACCAAACCCAGTACTCCCTTGAGGATTTCTTGTAAAGGTGGTTGTGTGGTAGTGAACTCCTGCAGTTATTGTTTGTCTGAGAAATCTAGTATTTGCCCTTCATTTCGGAAGGATAGCCTTGCAGGGTAGAGTATTCTTGGCTGGCAATCTTTGTCTTTTAGTATTTTGAATATATCATCCCATTCCTTTCTAGCTTTTAGGGTTTGTGATGAAAAGTCTGATGTTAGCCTGATTGGGGCTCCCTTATAGGTGATTTGACGCTTCTCTCTTGCAGCTTTTAAGATTCTCTCTTTGTCTCTGAGTTTTGCCAATTTGACTATAACATGTCTTGAAGAAGGCCTTTTTGGGTTGAATACATTTGGAGATCGTTGAGCTTCCTGGATCTGAAGATCTGTGATTTTTCCTATACCTGGGAAGTTTTCTGCCACTATTTTGTTGAATATGCTTTCAATGCAATCTCCTTTTTCCTCCCCTTCTGGAATACCCATGACTCAGATATTTGAGCGCTTAAGGTTTTCTGATATCTCTCTCAGATTTTTTTCAATGTCTTTGATTCTTTTTTTGTTGTTTTTGTCTGCTTGTGTTATTTCAAACAGCCCATCTTCAAGTTCAGAGGTTCTCTCTTCAACTTCGACAAGCCTGCTGGTTAAACTCTCCGTTGTGTTTTTTATTTCACTGAGTAACTTCTTCAGTTCAGCAAGTTCTGCTACATTTTTTTTCAGGACATTGATTTCCTTGTACATTTCCTCTTTCAGGTCCTGTATACTTTTCCTCGTTTCATCATGATGTCTGGCTGAGTTTTCTTGTATCTCACTCAGTTTCCTTAGAATTATCACTCGAAATTCCTTGTCAGTCATTTCAAGGGCTTCTTGTTTTATAGGATCTAGAGTTTGAGATTTATTAACTTTTGGTGGTGTACTTTCTTGATTTTTTGTATTTCTGGTATCTTTTTTTTGATGTTTATTCATTGTGGCAGGGGGTTTCACAGTCCACCGGTTTGAGACTATTGACTAACTAAGATGTTGCTGTGGTTGCCAATTTGGTATGGCTACCTCCGTGACTACTCAGTTGGCCTCTACTGCCTTGTTTGTGTGGTTGCCTTGGGTCTTGGGCCTCTCCGGGGAGCCACCTCTCTGGTCAGCTTGGACTGTGCTGGGCTGCTCGATCACGGGGCGGTACCACAGGATGTGTGGTCTCTGCTGAGCTTCCACTTCCCATGCAGGACTTCTCCCTGTTCCGTGTGCTCTGGCCCAGGCTGCTGGATCACGCAGTGGTGGCCCCACAGGGTGTGTGGTTTCTGTCGAGTCTCTGCCTCCCTAGCCAAATATCTCCTCGCTCTGTTCACACTGGGCTGGGCTGGGACGTGTCTTCTGCAACCCTTGTCTATCAGCTGAGCCTTCAAGACCCTGCTTGGCACCGCCTTGCCCAGGAAGTCTACCAGGTTTCTGCTAGGCGCAGACGACTGGTCGCTCTGGGTGCCTTTGTAGCACTGTGTAGATCTTTCTTGGGACTTATCACTTTCCTCCTGGTATTGCGGTTATTTGTGTACTTGTTTTATCTCTCACACCAGAGCGTGAGCTCCTCGGGGGAGGAGTCCGCAGCACACGGTTCACCTTTGAATCCCCCCGGCGCGGACCGACTCTGGTTCCTGCCCGCAGTCAGCTCTCCGGCAGGTTCAAGCGAACTCAGGAACTCTCCGACCATACTATTCCTAACCAGAAATCGGTTAGGCGTTTTTCTGAACTGGTGGCCGCTGAGATGGCATCTGCCTCCCAGTAACAGGAAGTTTACCTGGAGCCCAGGGTGCGGTGGAGTGACAGTCGGCCCAGCCCATACTTCCTTGCCCTCCCGATGCTGGCTGGGGACGCCCCACGCCACCAGCCCCCACCAGAGAACTGTGGAGGGAGTGGGAGAGGAGGCCAGCCCACAGGCCCCGGGAAGCCCCGCGCCGGGGGCAAGCAAATGGGAAGGCTCAGTGAGGAGCCGAGCAGGGCGAGGAGGACAGGCTTGGCCGAGTCGGGCCGGAGACACACTGGAGCCGCCACCACCTGAGAAAATGGAGGCAGCCCGGGCCGGTGAGTGGCCCGGTGGGGCAGGCGGAAGCCGGGCGGGTGTCCACCCCCCGAGCAGGGCCGGGCCGGGGGTCACTCATGGGGCTATGCTGGGCCGGGTGGCTCCCTCTCAAGCAGTGGGTTTTAATTAATGTTTTCCAACTTTTTAGAGCCATGCATTGACTGGAGGCTCACACTGAGAATTAAGCTGAGTCGTGAGCAAGAAGAGACTCGCCTTTGGATTCCATGTTTGTGTCAGAACAGGGGCCCAGGGTTGATCAGACAGTGGGGGAAGATACCTGCGTTGGCTGGAGACTGGGGTTAGTTCAGTGGGGAGGAGGTGGGGAGAAAGTGGGAAAGACTTGGAAATTAGGTGCACCTTCCTGAACTGAATAGTGGGTTGTTGGTGAGACTCCAGTTCACTTTTCCTGGAAATAGCACGCGGTTCCATTTAGGCAACTCTTCCACCTCCCCCTGACCCCCCATTCCCAATTCCAGGGCTTTGCTGAGTGTCTCAATCCCAACCCTGGTCTCAGTGTAGGACATTGACCCAGGCCTGCCCAATCAGGTCATTCCATCTCTCTTGGCTTCTGTGATTAGCTCAGAGATGGGATGTGCCCAAAGCCAGACCAATGAGACGCAACCCCAGGAAGCTTGTGGGAACTTTGGCCCAGAGACCTCTTACTTGAGTGGTTGGTGCCTGAGAGGGTTGGATGTGATCTGGAACTGCTGGTGGCCAATTTGCCCTGGTGGCAAGAGCCAGCACATAGGATGGTAGAGTTGACTGGTGGCAGCCAATTCCTGATGAGTTTGTTGAGCTCCTGGATTCAGCCATGCCTCAATCTACCCCCAAAACTCTCACTTTCAGGGGTCAACAGATGTCCTTTCTTGCTTCAGTGAGATGAGATAGATTATTGGTCACTCCCAGGTGAAAGTAGGCTGGTGATAAGGAATGTAGATATCCTGAACAAGGCTCATTGTCCCTTGGTTTCTGACTCAACCTACAGGGATTTGTGGGGAGCTGGATATTCGGTCCAGAGTGAGGGGAGATACATTCACAGGGAAAATAGTATCCAAGTCTCAGGTTGCCAGCACCTGAGTCTGTCTTGCCTTTAGCCGAGGTGGTATCCCGAGAAATCTTTCTGCCCCATCAGTGCAACTGCAGACCCTTCATAGTAACTCCTTAGGACTTATTTATTCTCTGACCACACCTTTCCAGTATAGCCAGTTGTCAAATATTTGCTGAGCATCTGCTTCGTGCCAGGTACTGTGCGGGCACAGAACTGGCAAAGATGATTATGTTCCCAGGTCAGTTCAGAAAAGCCAGTACAGCTCATCAGACAATGTTCAAGACTGTAGGTTGCAGGTTATGGAAGCATTCTATTGATTCAATTATTATTATTATTATTATTATTGTTTTACTTACACAGCTGTAAGAATATTTAAACCTGTTGCACACTTTAATAAATGGATAGGTAGTGGGCAGCCAAATCTTACTACACTAGTCATGAGATGAAACCAACAAAAAGAAAAAACATGTGCAATCATTTTGTTTTAAACGTTGGCTTCTGGTGTATTGGGAGAGAAAGGTGAATGTTTTCATAAGGATTCTAATGGCAATGCTGGCCTCTTTAAGGACTTTGGATATTGATAACACAGTGCAATGAATTCTTATAATTTTGTGTTGCCTCAGCATTTATTTTGAATATAAGTTGGACTTGCTCATACCAGAAGCAGGGCTCGGTCACCCTTAATACAGTTTCCAGTTCTACAACCCTCTCTAGCAGTTCCTCAGTGTGGTGGATCCAGATACCTCCCCTATGCAACTTCCTCCTGGTGACTGCCTCCCTGTGGGGCAGCTGGAATCAGCATGCTTGACTGGCCCCACCCAACCTCATGGGCTGTGCAGATGCGCTGCAGCGACCGACCCTCTCTCAGTCACAGACAGATCTCCTGGAACTGGTGCCTGCTCGCTTTAAACCTGCCAATTAAGATTCCCTGTGAGAAATCAGTTTGGACAACACCCTGGATCCAATACAAGTGGCCCACGGGTCTCTCCTTCTCTCCCATGACCTCAGTGTGTGGCCTCCAGGTGTGTACCCCCAGGACTTGGAAATAATAAAATCTTTACTTGCATCTTTTTTCTCTCCTAATCATTGGAAGGTGCTGTCTTAAAGATCCTAAATTAAAACACAGAGTTTCTTTTGAGGACAGTTTTCTTTTCAGGTGTTGGCGCATCTCAGCGGGTTCCTGGAACCTTCTTCTCTGGGCAGCCTCATGCTGATTGGGGATGTGCCAGATCCCCCAAGTTAGGCTAAATGATGGCTATGTCCAGACTAAAAGATAGCTAAGTCCAGTGTAAATCCACCAGCTCCATGTTTTGTAAAACCTTTAGTCTAGTAGTTCAACTTTCAGCCCAAAACGCAGTATATAATGGTGGACAGGAGGTCAAAAGCAAGGCACAGTGGCGGGAAAACAGAAATGAGAGCAGCGGCTTCCGAGGCATGTCCCTGCAGTGCTCCAAGGTGTGTCCCTGCAGTGTGGGCCCTTCTCGTGCTTTGCAAAAGGCCTTTGTTCTGGAAACACCTTCTACCATAGCCCCTTCTTGGGATCCCACGTTGGACATTAGTAGGTTAAAGTTCTAAGAAATCTTGGGCTGGCTCTTTAGCTCAGTTGGTCAGAGAGGTGCTATGACACCAGGGTCGAGGTTTCAGATCCCCATACCCGCCAGCTGCCAAAAAAAAACTTCTGAGAAATCTTATACAAAACAAATCTGTGCAGCTTTGCTTTGTGCGATGTTTCCCCAACTTAACTGCTGAACTTTTTGTCATTTCGAGTAGTGACTACTTTTATCCATTCTTTAGGAAACACCTGCTTACATATGATATTGTTTTTTGTTCTTTGTTGCCACAGAATTATCCTTCACACAGAAAAAATGAGGGCAGGGATGTGCACATTCACCACCTGCAGTGGACTGAATGTCCCCCTAAAGCAATTGGGGCTTAATCCCCACTGTGACTGTTAAGAGGGTGGGAAATCCTATTATAGTAATTGAAAGGTGGAGCCTTGAAGAGGTGATTGAATTGTAGGACCATGCAGTAGTGAATGGATTAAAAATGGTGATCAGGGGCGTGGTTCTGAGGGCTTTAAAAGAAGAGCACGTGAGAATCTTTCTCTCTGCTCTGCCACTTTGCAATGTGATACTCTGTGTCACTGAAGTCACCACCAGAAAAGCTCTCACCATAAAGTGTTCCCTGGACTTTGGACTTCCCAGTCTCTGAAACTAAGCAATAAATTTTGTTTTCTTACAAATCACCCAGTTCTAGGTATTTTGTTAAATTATAAGCGACAGAAATGGACTAATAGAGAAAATTGGTACCAGAGAAATGGGATGTTGCTTGTATAACAAATACTTAAAAATGTGGAAGCGGCTTTGGAAATGGATGTTGAGGAGAGGCTGGAAGAATTGGAAGGAGAAGGCTAGAAAAAGGCTAGATGCTGGTGGGAGTTTGGAAGAAAAGAAAACCAGGGAAAGTTTAGAACTTCTTAGAGACTGGTTAAATGGTGGTGAGCAGAATGCTGATGGAAATGTGGACGGTGAAGGCCATTCTGAGAAGATCTCAGATGTAAATGAGAAGGGACTTATTGGAAACTGGGGCAAAGATCACCCTTGTTAGGAACCGGCAAGGAACTTGGCTCCATTCTGTTCATGCCCAAAAGTTTTGTGGAATGTGGACTTTCAAGGTGCTGATCCAGGATATTTGGCAGAAGAAATTTCTAAGCAGCAAAGCATTCAGAAAGCTGCATGGCTACTTGCAACAGCCTATGCTGAGTTATGGCAGCAAAGGCATGATGTAAAGCCAGAATTTATAATTAAAAGGAAAGCAGAGCATAAAAATTTGGTAAATTTTCAGCCTGGCCATGTGGTAGAGAAGCAGAGAGCGTTTTCAGGAGAACAATTCAATGATGTAGCCCAGGGCCCATTTGCTAAGGAGATTAGTGCAGAAGAAAGGGATTATCAGGAGAAGGGAAAGAAAACCCTGAAGGCATTTAGAGGCTGTGTCTTCCATCACAGGACCAGAGCCCTAAGGAGACAGGATACTCTCGGGGAACAGGCCTGAGGCGTCCTCTATGGGCTTGCTGTCCAGGGCCATCTGGGGAAGCTGCTTCCAGCCCCAGCAGGCCAGCTGCTTTGGCTGCTCCAGCTGTGGCTAAATTGGTCCCAGGTGTGGCTGGACCCACAGCTTTGGAAAATATAAGCTGGAAGCTTTGGCAATGTTCACATGGTGTTAGGTTTGCAGGCTCACAGAATGTCAGAGCTGTGAAGGCTTGGGAGCCTCCACCTCAATTTCAAAGGATGTATGGAAAAGCCTGGGGCCTAGGAAGAGATCTGAGTGGAATTGCCTCATAGAGCCTTCACTAGAGCAATGCTGAGAGGAAATGTGAGGTTGGAATTGCAGCAGAAAAATCCCATCAGCTCCATGCCTAGTGGAACCTTGAGAGCTCCATGCAAGTGGAGTCTTGGATCATGGAGACCCCAGATCAATAGAGCTACCAGTGTGCATTGCCAGCCTGCAAGATCTGAAGTGTGGCAGGAGAATAGGAAAGCCATAGGAGTGGAGCTGCCTGAGGGCTTGGGGACCCAACTTCACACCAACGTGCAGAGGACTTTGAAAACAGAATCAAGGTATGTGGTTCACCAGCTATGAGATTTAATGCCTGCCCTGCTGGGTTTTGGACTTGCTTAGGACCTGTTACCCCTTTCTTTTGGTCTATGTCTCCTTTTTTGAATGGGAATATGTACCGTATGCTTGTCCCACCATTGTATCTTAGAAGTAGAAGAATTATTTTGATTTCACAAATGGAACTTTGGACTTTGGACTTTTGAGCCTAAACAAATTAAGACTTTTGGGGTGGAATGAATGTATTTATCTGTGAGAAGGACATAAACGTTGGGGGCTAGCAGTAGAATGTTGTGAATTGAATGGTCCCCCAAAGTTATTGGAGCTTAATCCCCACTGTAACTGTTAAGAGGGTTGGAAATCCTATTATGAAAAATTGAAAAGTGGGGCCTTGAAGAAGTGGTTAGATTGTAAGGACCATGCTATAGTGAATGGATTAATAATGGTGGTTAGGGGCGTAGTTCTAAGAGCTTTAAAAGCAGAGCACATAAGAGTCTCTCTCTTCCTGCTCTGCCATTTTCTACTGTGTGAGACCCCCTACCTACACTGCTGTAAGACACCACCAAAGATACCCTCACCAGATGTGTTCCCTGGACTGTGGATTTCCCAGCCTCTGAAACTGTAAGCAATACATTTCATTTTCTTACCAAGTACCAATTCCAAGGATTTTGTTAGAAGCAACAGAAACGGACTAACACACCAACACATGTGGGCTCGCTCAGGCTGCCCCATGTAGGGGGCGTGATCATGAGAGAGACAGGGCAGCTGGAATTTAAAACACTCTGACATGATCTGGTTTGGGCTGTTTAGAAGAGGGGCTGGTTTATTTTAGAAAGTTCCGGCTAACTTTCTTGCGGTCCTTTTGACTAACATCTGCATGCCTACGAAGTGCCAGGGCTTGTGCCAGGTGCTGAAGGGAATTTGAAGATAAATAAGACGGAGTCCCTGAGGGGCCTCAAAGTGTCTTGGAAAGTGAGGAAGACAGATGCATGAGCAAGGAATTTGAGGACAAAGTGGAAAGTGTTTTTTAAAAAAGCATGTTTAAAATACTTTGGAGTTCACAGGAGAAGCGGACTACCTCTCTTTGAGAGAACTGAGGCTAGTCTTGCCTGAAAGGGGATAATTGAGTTGTCTTAAAGGTCAGATAGTGGGTTGCTGAGCAGAGATGGAGATTGGACTTGGGACACCTCCCAGGGGTGATGAACAGCATTCTCTGGGAAATGTGTGGGGGTGCGGTGGGAATGAGCCTGATGGCGCGGCTGGGGTGGGGTAATGAAGGGCTTCCAGCCAGGGCTGATGGACTCGGACAGCCAGTGCCCGGAGTCGCTCTGCACTTTCCCTACAAAGAGTCCCCAAGCAATGTGGTGATCATTGAATGAAAAATGCATTCTAAGGTGGACAGGGGGATGCAGAGAATAGAGATGTAATAGGGCAAGGACAGTCACGTGTCAGTAGTTGAATCTAGGTGGTGTGTATACAGGTGTTCACTGTCAAAATTCTCTTAGCTTTGCTGTATGTTTAAAATCTTTCGTAATAAAATGTTGGGGGAAAAAATGAACTCTTAATTCAAGTTATTCCACTCTTCATTTTGCAATTTTCAGTTTTCTTCAGCTTCTCTTTGATTCCTAAAGTTGCCAGCTCCAGAGCAATTACTTTCTGCAAACAAGTTGTCAGGAGCCTCAGATGCATTTTGGACCTAATTTAATTCTCAATTTACTTGATTATGAAAAAAAAAAATCTTAATTTTTCCAAGCCAAATCAACCCTTGGCATAACAGTTACGATTTCCTTTAAAAAGCTGGCTGTAAAATGCTAAGTTAGTCACCCGAAGACAGTCCAAGTGAATGAATGGGGACTGGGAAAAGAAAGCAATGTTCAGAGCTTTCAGGACAAATGGCAGAACCCATGCACAGAGGAGGGAGCACCTGGGAGGGGACTGGTGAGTTGGGATAGAGGGAGAGTGATGCCTGTGCAGGGGGTCCTGGTGCAAGTGAAGCAGGTGCAGACAGAAGCCAGCAGCTCCATGAGCAAGGACAAATGGGCCTGTTTAATGGCTGGGTCAAGATATGGGTTACAAGGAGGTGTAGACGAGGAGCTTAACATTGTAACCACCTCCCCAGGTGTGGACATTTCTAAGGTGCCCCCAGCTGCTAGGAATAGGATAATATGTAGCCAATACGTGCAAGCATTATAAATGCCTCTGAGAACCTGCGGGTAGACTCTCCAGCAAATGCCATGTGTGTGGCAGATGCTACTGGGAGGCTCTCCAGCTCACATCCATCACTCCCTCTTGGAAACTGCCTGCTTGACCAAGCTGAGCTGACTACAGCCTTTCTCTCTGTACATAATATCTGGATTGGTGGCCCCAGGCATGGGAGTTGCGGAAACTGAGGCACAGGCTCTTTCTGTCTTTGTATCTTCCTGCTCTATCACTTCAACTTCACGCTTATCACCTCACGGTCAAAGAAGGCTCTTGCAGTTCCAGGTCCTGTCTGTTCAAGCAAAGTAAAGGGATAAACAGAGCCACATCTGTCCCCTTTACGACGGAGCAAGAGCCTTACCAGAGCTACTGGGTGGATTTTCGATGGCTTCTCATGAACTAGGACTGAATCAAAGGCCACATCTAGCTTTGAGGGAGGCTGGAAAAGTGCACATTTGGCTTCCCCAGCCTCTTTACCGTAGGTAGCATCAGTGTCCTGGGCCTGCCATAACGGAGGCCACAAATGACAATAGAAGTTTATTCGCTCACAGTTCTGGAGGTCTCAAGTTCAAAATCAAGGCATCAGTGGGGTTGGTTCCTTCTTAGAGGCTCTGAGGGAACATCTGTTCCTTGCCTCTTCCAGCTTCTGGTGGTTGCCAGCATTCTTTGGTGCTCTTGGTTTGTAGACACACTGCTCCAGCCCCAGCCTCTGTTGTCACATGGCGTTCTTCATGCATTTCCATGTCTCTTCTTATAAGGATACCAGTCATTGAATTAGGGCTCATCCTAATCTGGCATGGCCTCATTTTAACTTGGTTACATTTGCAAAGACTCTAATTCCAAACAAGGTCACATTCACAGGTACCAGAATGATATGGGTTGAATTGTGTGCCCCAAGTTTTATGTATCAGAATCTTGATCCCCACTGTGACTATTAAGAGGGTGGGAAATCCTATTACGGTAATTGAAAGGTAGGCCTTGACTAGGTGATTACATTCTGAGGACCATGCTATAATGAATGGATTAATAAGGGTGGTCATGGGTATGGTTCTGAGGGCTTTAAAAGGAGAGCATGTGAGAGTCCTTGCTCCACCATTTTTGCCACGTGAGACCCCCTGGGTCACTGTTGCCACCACCAAGGCCTTCACCAGATATGTTCCCTGGACTTTGGACTTCCCAATCTCCAAAACTGTGAGCAATAAATTTCATTTTCTTACAAATTACCCAGTTCCAGGTATTTTGTTATAAGCAACAGACATGGACTACTACGCAGGGTTTAGGATTTTCACATATCTTTGAGGGGGGGTGGGGCACAATTCTACCCATAACCGAGGTGGACAGAGAGGAAGGGTTTGGGGAGTGGGTGTTGGGTTGGTCCACAAATGCCAGGCTTGGAGGTACTGTGTCACAATGAGGGACAGCTAAGGGAAGCACAGAGCAGCCAGCCCGGAATGCGGGACAGGTTCCTCTGGCTTCTCCCTCACAAGATCACTCCACCGCCTCATTGTTTAAGCCATTTTTAGTCATTGCCTGCAGCTGAAAGTATTCTAACTTTTTATTATTGAAATGAATATTTAATCATAAGTACTTGGACCAGTGCCTTGACTCTGGGTTTCAGCATATAATGCTTTCCTTTTTATCTGTAAAAAAAAGTTATTAGTTATTTTCCTTAGAATTGATGGTCCCAAAAGTGAGAATCTTATTTTTTTAAAATAGCAAACATGACTACTTTTTAAGTACGTTAAACTGTGTTTAAAACCTTCCCAAAGTTCTTTTAAGACGTAATTTTATAGATATCATTTCCATTATTAGTAAAATATTATTTTCACTGGTTAAATTGTATTTAAATACATTTATGTATTATAGAATTATTAACCTGCTGTGGGACTAGGAAAAAAAAGTGTGCCCAGATTATGGGAATGCACTTTTATGAAAATAAAGATAAATTAACTAATAAATTACCAGTTTTTAATAAATAATCTCCTTATTGAATAACTTATCCTTCTGGTAAAATATTTACCATGCTCTTTAAAACCTTTTTAATCAGCTGAAATACTCAGGAAGCTTTAAATGATTGGATATCCTTTTGTGGCTTAAGAGTTGAAATGATTTTTTACTGAAGTACATTTTAATAAGAGGCAAATTGATTTAAAGTGATTCAAGTCTTCGTGGAGTGAGGGCCCTTCACACTCAGCTCCTCGGACTCGGGGGGGGGGGGACTGCTCGACTCCGAGGCCAAAAAGGTCACACTCTAGTCTGGTGGTGGGATGTTCTGGGCAATTAAGAATCAATTCCTTCTCAATTACCTTAGGACTGGCCCAGGTCTGAACAACTCACAGCGTGACATAATCATCCACACTGTCTCCTTTCTCTATGCAGTGTTTTCCTGCATGAGAAATATAATATAAACTGGAAAATAATACACAAAAATAATAAACTGGGGAAGTTATTACACATGGAGATCCCCAGTCCCTGCTCCATATGAACTGAGTCAGGATCTACAAAAGAGTGGCCTGGGGATCTGCACGTTAATCAGCGCCCCAGGGACTTCTGACCTTTAGACAATTCTGACCCCCAAAGCTATTAGACAATCCAAGTTGGCGCCCTAAGGTCCTGGCTCCCACATAGATGGAAGAACAGAATCCTCTGGAGGACATATTGAAACATGGGTCTCTAATTCAGGAGGGCCAGGCAGGGCCTAGGGATCTAACAAATTCCCAAGTGACGCTGATGCTGCTGGTCTGGCCACAGTGGTTTTAACAACCACTGCCGTAAGGTAAATGTCTTCAAGGAAAAAAATATTCTTTCCATGTATGTTTCGTTTAAATCCAGGGCAGAACAAATACCTGTTCTCAGACCGAATATCAGTAGAATGATTATCATTAGAGCTTTAGTGATTCTGGCCAGGTGCCATCGCAAACTTTTTAGAACCAACACTAAATACAGGGTCATCTTCTGAAGAGGTTAGAAAGTCCAGAAGAGAATAGTTGGTTCCAAAGCAAGAAAATGCTTAACAGCTCAATGTTATTTGTTTAATACAGCAGAAAAGCAGACAAACTACCACACCAATTTAATTAGGGGTATTTCAAAGAATTCTCACCCAGTTTATTAGTGCTAGTACAAAGAGAGATTCTTTTAAGTTGTGAACTTGCTAAACAGTAACTTGTTGAAGCATTATTAATAAATCTTGCTAATGATTGTTCTGGAATACAGATTAGTTGAATAAACCCAAGGAATTTCTGGCAGAGTTTATGGTGAGGAAAATTTTTTTTGGTCAGTGGTTCCAGAAATACTGGGCCAGAGGGGTCCTACAGGGTCTGCTTTTCATTGTGGGGAGACAGTTGGGTCACAGATTATTGTTAAGCCTTGTCTGAGCTTGAGAAATGAGATTGGCCTGCTAAAAGAATCTTAACCATATTTCCTTTTGATGGTGCTGGCAAAACGCACGTTTCATATAATCAACCTCTCGGACAAAGGTTTCTGATAGAAGGTCTGGACACGGTGATGACAGCTCATAGACCCAGTGCCAACCCGTGGTAACTATAAACCTCTTTAAAATTCTGCTAGCAAGACAGCATAATTTTGACAGATGGCTTTCAAAAGATTCTTTCCCTTAACGACTCTTAATTATGGCCACAATGAACACAGGTTCTAATTGAGGAACATCTGAGTTTGGCTCCTGTCAGAGATGTCTGCCTATCAAGGGGAAAGGCAGATTTCTTTTTAAGACCTTGTTTTGTAGCACTTTCCGATCTACCAGCCGGGTCCCAGGTTCCATGAAGAATTCAGGCCAGTCCTTTGCCTCAAGATTTTGGAGATGAATCAGTCAAATGGTCTCATGTTTTCAGGAGAATGTATCGTTAAAAGAAACAACCGTATATTTAAGTTTTCCAAAATGACTGATGATTTTTCATAGCCCATCAAAATTAACAGTTTTCTTCTGCATAACAGGCTTTTGGTTTTAAGCTACTTAATATTTAAAATTTCTTTCTGGAAACACTGGGTTTTGACAACAACTCCTAAAGACTCATAGAAGGTAAGAGGTAATAAAACTACAGCGATGGTTTAGGAATGAATTTTTTGAAGGCTGACTAGAGGGAGAAAAATTCCAGCTGGAAAACATTCTGATAATGTCAACAGCTTTAGAGTGTTCCTGGGGAGTTAATGAGATGATGCAGGTGAAAGCACTAGCACCATCCCTGGCACAGGGCAGGCAGTCAAAAATGTCAGGTAAATCTGAAGCTGAATCTGGATAACAAGCCATCAGCTGTCAGGGAATCAGAAATCTTTTTATTGTAACAGTGGTGACTCAATCAAGCTGTTGAAGCAAAAATAACACATGAATTGAACTGAATGCCAGATAACATGTGCCGAAGTCTTGACTGTCCAAGTCAGAAGTGTCAGCTGGGTTGACAAAAGCTTGGTGAAATCCCATCTGTGTTGCTAGGGCCCACAGACCTTCAAACCCATTGTACAAACCCATTGTACCTGACGCAAGCTCAGGTAGCTAGCAGTAGGCGCCCTAGTGGCCTCCTGGGGTGTCCTGAGGGCACTGTGTATTGGAGCCGTTCCTCCTTTATACTTAAGTCCAATAACCCAGAAACAGCTGGGTGCGAGACAGACAACCCAGGCATCCACACTAGCCAAGGAACATCTGGGCACATGTGCACAGTTATCATTTACATCAAATGCTCGGCAAGATCCTGAGGCCCCCCCACCGCCCCTAAGTGATCCTGACCATTTACTTTTCATTTTCCCTACACCATCGAATTTGCTTGGTGAATTACGGATGATCAGCAATAGACAGACCTTCTTGAATGCAGTTCTCAACCTTGATTGTACACCGAAGCTTAAAACAAATGCTGCTGTCTGGGTCTACCCAGGGGGTTCTGACGGGATGGGCCTGGGGTGCTGCATGGTCATGGACTTGTGAAATGCTCCCCAGGTGATTGTAATGTGCAAGCAAGGCTGAGAGCCAGCTGATTCCTTATTTAACCATCTCCAGTGTTCCCATTTATAATTTACAAGCTACATCTAAGAGCTCTGTAATAAACACTGTAGGCTGTCCATTCCCTTTCTCTTTCTGATAGAATCCTGACTTTGTTCCTGTATCTCCCCTCCTCTGAGGGTCCAGAAGCTACCAGAAGAGGCCTCATACCAGGTCCAGGTTGTATCATGAGTGGTTTAAGATTTCTCAAGCTCAGCACTATTGACACTTGGGGCTGGATCGTTTTATGTGGTGAGGGCTGTCCTGTGCATTGTGGGAGGTTGATCAGCATCTCTGGTCTTGACCCACCAGATGCCAGTAGTAGCTCCAACCCTTAAGTTGTGACAACTGAAAAATGAGAACCACAGGCAGACCCAGCCTATCAGGCAGGCCTGTTGGCCAGGGATTGTTTTAGGCAAGGGTATTTAGACACAGAAAGTAGGGTAGAAATAATTTCCAGGAAACATTTTCTTTTAAAAAGAGACAAAGGAAATGAGAAAGACATTCTTTTTCTGCTGGTTGCATAAAGATGAATCAAACCTGGAATCATAATGGTCTTGCTGAGGTATGGAATTCACTTGCCCCAGAGCTGGCCTCCCTCAGGACTTCTTGGCACATGAAGTAATACATCCCATCATTATTTGAGGGGCTATGCTTTCTGTTATTGGCAGCTAAATGCTTCCAAACAGCTAGATCCTGAATCCAGGCTATTCTTAATTATTGGGTGTAGGGTAAATGCTGGACATAACCCTATTCCCTCCTCCCCATGCATACCAAAGTTCCCCCTCTCCTCTGGGAGACTACCCCTGGACAAGGTAGTTACCCAAGGAAAGGCACGTCCCCTTTAAGACAAACAGAAGGCTGGAGGGAGCAGGACCCCTAAGTACATGAACAAACACTCTATTGCTAGGAGAGTAGCGAATAGATTATCTGCTCTGCCAGATCTCTCACGCACTCTGAGTTATGTGAGCTGGGTGAGGGTCTGCACGTAAGCCTTAAAATGATTTACACCCCTACTCTGATATGTTCAGTATAACTGTCATATGTACCCCGTGGCAGCGTGGATTTTCAGACTGGCCACTGTCAGTGACTCTTGTAAGTCTAATGAACCAATGTCTCTACCCATTGGGCAACCAGATGACTTCTTTGCAATAAGCAAACACTACGTGAGTGCCTCTCAGATTTGGGGCTTCTGTGTTACACTGGGAAACAATACTGTTCCTTTTTGGGAGGTAGACAATTTGCTAGACCACTGTGAATAAGTGGTCAAAATCTGTGTCCACACAGTAGGAAACTAGAAATACACAGCCAAAATTACTACCATGAAGCAGGGTAGTATCTATGTGATGTGTACATTGCTTATGTATGTGGTATATAAACACACTTTGGTAAAATGGGGCCTTGCTCGAGAAGAAAGTGAGAAGAAAGTAACACATTACATTTCATTAGCGTCAGGCATTGCAGGGAAGCAGATGTTTTAGACCTATTAGATACAAATCTAACCCTAGGCAGGGACTTTGGAGCTTCCAGGCAGCTCTCCTAGTGAGAGCCGCAGGTGTGACAGCAAAGCAGTAGGATTTGTTTTCTATAATGTAGTCGTGTTGACTTGTAGAAACAAACTGCTTTCCTATTTCCAAAGTGACTTGTGGGGTCGGTAAGTATAGGGTTCAGTCACCATCCATCTCAATTTTGTTTCTGGGCGATGAGTCATGTCCCCTTCTCTCATTTTCATTCATTGAAAAGGTATTTTAAAGAGGCTGCAACTAAAATCAGAGACTTAACATTAATGTGAGACTGAGATTCCAGGCGACGGCTACATGAGCACATTTTTCAGATTTCCATATTCATTGCCTTTTTTTTTTTTTTTTTTTTAAACAAAGTGACCTGATAGGATGGATGGTAAGCAAATAGGTCAGGGGGCGGGGGCTTAGTGGTGTGGGGAGAGGGAACTCTTTTTTCCCTCCCCAGGGTGGGTCTCTGGGGAATAACTGTTGAGAGAGACAAGATGAATGGGTGTCTTAGCCAGGAAAACAAATGTGAAAACAAGCAGTTAGCATTCCTTGCAGTTGTGTCAAGGCAAACATTTGAGGAACTGCATTTGTTTCTGTAGTTGCTCTCAACTTATTCAGGAGAGAAGAAGACATTAGTCCAGGAGCACACACTTTCTGCTGGCTCTGAATTGTTTAAATTCTGAATAAAACTTCACATCATGCACATTTATTACTTAAGTTTAGGTCATGTTTAATCGAAAATGCAAAATCAGCCTTTTGAAACTAAATTTCAAGGTCCACCAAGGTAGTAGGGTTGATGATTCCCAGACAGCCCAGGCACAAAGATCTGGAAATCTCGGCTCATGTGGGAAGGCAGAAGAAACAGAGTAAGCTGTGTAGGTGAACAGCTATGGGTGGATTCCAGGGTCATCATTTATCAGTTGTGCGACCTCCGGCAGTTGTGCGACCTCCGGCAACTGACTCCCAGCCCTGGGTTCCTTCTCTTTAAAATGGGACTGGTCACATAAAAACCTAACTCAGTTTTGTCCTGAGGATTAAGCCAAATAGAACAAAATACATACACAGTGCAGTGGTTTATAATAAACGCTTTCAGTAGGTGCTAGCTATGAGAAATCATTAACTGTTGCCAGTTAATTTTCAGGGTTAGATATGACGACACATTGTGCAAATTCCTCCACTTTAGTCTAATTAAAACTACATAAACGTACAGAACACAAAATAAAAGAGAAACATAATTATCTATACAGGAAACCTTTAACTAACAAACAGGATGTTTAAAAAGTTCATTTTTAAATTGATGGTTTGGAGGATGCTATGTTCCCATAGCAACAGTGCTCTAAGTGGGGGTTAGGATTCCAAGGACTCACAAAAGCAAATTAACCTTTAGTTACCTGAAATACTGTTAGTTCTGATAAGATCAAACCATGGTAGTGCTTTACTAGTACTGAAACAAAGTAGAAAAAAAGGATTAAAAAAAAAAAAAACAAGATTAAAACATTTCAAAATCCTGTGGCTATAAAGAAGCAGGATTAACCGGAGCCAATGCAGAAGCTCCCTGGGCTTGGGAGATGAGGGCACTTAGTCAATGAGAGGCCGTCTCTATGGTGCGTGGGCCTCCATACCAACCTGTGCTTGTTAGCCCTCAATAGGATCTTTTTTTTTGGAGGCTGGCCAGTACTGGGATCCAAATCTTTGACTTTGGTATCATAACACCATGCTCTAACTGAGCTAACCTGCTAGCCTATAAATGAACAAATAGTTGGAGAATAGCAGAGGTAGAAAGACTTTCCTGCACAAAAAGACTATGCCCAGAATTAGGAAAGGGCCGTGCTGACACATCCAGACGCATGCTGTGGGTAAGGGCCACCAGAAAGTGGGTTTTGTTGAGCAAAGGCTATGAGAAAAGGAGGGTGTATGCTATCCTGGGGAGGCGGGTTGGAGGGGAAAGCAGCTGTTTCTCTGGCCACACCAGGTTGTGCCAGGAAGGCTGAGACTGGTTAGGAGGTGGTAGCAGTGGAGTGTCTGGTCATCTGTGTGCTCACGGTTCTCCTAACTTACCAGGTATCTGAAGTTCTCATCCTCATAGGTATAGTCCTGAGAGCAGGGACATCATCTTATACACATGTGAAGGTGCAACAGGGTTATAAAGCTTATTTTATATAAGGCTAAAGGTTTTGCTTGTACTTTGGAGGTGTTGAGCGAGTACTTAATATACACGTTTACAAACAGAACTCAAAGCTGTTTGTTGGTTTAGTTTAACTGGTATATTCCTATGTCTATTTTACACTCTATTAGTTCAGTTAAATGTTAATTAGGTGTTAAGTGTAGAAAAGGATCCTTGGTCAAGTAACTTGGAAAGTGTCAGGTGAGAAAGTTAAAATCTGATTTCTCTGCTCTCAGACTTTCAGAACCTTTAATATGCTAATTGGCACTGTGAATGTTCATGAATCCAATCTAGTCAGTGGCAAGTTTCCTGAACTCAAGTGACTATAAATCCTTTTTATGTGAAACTTCTTCAAGGCCAAGTGTCCTGGGGAATGTACTTGGGAAAGGTCCCCTTTACCATCTGGGCAAACCCAAGGCTCTAATACTCCCCAGTTTTCCCTTCCAGCAACACAACCCCCACCCACATCTCCCTTTCCTGTTTTGCCTTTGGCTACTTGTACTTAATCCCTCCAGAGGTTTTAGCTAATAATCTAATGTGGCATGTGTATTTTAATCTGAAAATGTAGAAAACCAAACAAATTTGACACAAAAGAAGCTTTAATAGCAGGATTTCAGGCACCTTTATTCATAGCAGGTATTTTTAGTCAAAGGGCCTGCCTTTGAAATCTTTGTTACTTAAGGAAGCCAACTCCTAAGTCCCAACTCTCCTTACAACAGCCATATCTCCATTTGCTGTTTATGAGGCTTGAAAACAACCTTCACTCAGGTTTCAGCTGGTCTGGTCAGAGCCCTGTGTGAGTGGGCCATTCATGGGCTAAACCCTGCAGCACAACTTGCTGGTCTGATCAAAGGATTTTCTGCAGCTGGTAATAATAGTGCTAAGTTCATTTTATTTCAGAAGAATTTTACTCTTTTGTGTTCCCCACATAGTTTGTAAATAGGACAAATAATTATATAGTTGCAATACAAACAAGACTGGTGATATGGAAAACTTAAAAAAAAAATCATCCTGTTTTCATTAAGGAGGGTTTCCTTCTATGAAGGGCCATACCATTCCTCAACTTTTTCAAGTTTTTGTTATACAAAATCACTTTGCAGTGACAATCACATGCCTGGCATTCCAGGTCATCAATACTGGCCTCTAGGCTTAGCATTCCTGACACTGCATTTTTGATGGCAAGAATTATCATCCCTTTCTCTAGAATCAATAATAAAATTGTTACTTTACAAGAATTTAGGTAAGAAATAGTTTAAGTAAAATAGTGTTTCTTAAAAACTTGAGCCTACTATGAGCCATTTATCATTTCCTAGCCAAGCAACTTAAAACGGTCTTTTTCTTTTTCAATCAGTAGCTCAAAGAAAGGAGGGAGTAATTGAGTTTTAAAATCCTGCCAGATATGTTTACAGATATGTTTACACTGTAGATGAGCAATGTAACGTCCTACTGAAATATTAGATTCTCATGCAAAACTCTAACAAACGAATGCCTTATTACATCAGGCTATTCAGTTATTTTCTGTATCTTAAAAGTTCTAACCCAGTAATGTGGCAGATGTTACTTTTCACTGACTTTAGCATCTGATCTCCAATTACAAGTCATGGTTCAATTATGAGTTTTGGCAACAGAGCAGTGTCAGACATTTCTGAATAAACAATTTTTAAATGTTTTCTGCCATTTCAAAAGTATTGCCTACACACTATTTGGTGTTAGCTCAGTCACTTTGTGCTGAGAAGAAAAGAACCCTAAACTCTACAGATGTCTTACTTCACCATGTGTACCTATAATCGAAGAATCTACTATTTGTTTAATAAAAAAAATTACACAGCAACTTTTACTAAACAGTAACCACCACAAAAGGAATGGCAGGAAAAAATGATTTCACAAAAGTACACTAAAAAATATGACCATTTTATGCAGGATCTGCCAAGGTTTTAGTGTTTAATAATAGCACAACTGACCAAGGTCCAAGATGTTCAAGAAACTGGGGGAAACTCACTCTATAACTATACAGTCGGTGATAAGAACGCACACTTCATAATACAAAACCTGTCTACACATAACAGTTAGCTGAAAAAGCCATTCGGTCTTCTCTTGGCTTGGAAAAACGGCGTTCCAGATTTCAGTGTAAATTATTAGCAACCTGTTGAAGAGGAAAAACCATCAACTTGTTTTTCATTATATGAGGACAAATAAAAATGATACATACAACTATCAACTAAAAATCCTTTGAGAATCCTCTAATGAATTAAACATTTTTGCATAGTATTCTAGCAAAAATAAAAGATTTAATTGAAATCTTTATCAAAAATTTTTCTGAATTGTTTCCTTCTCCCATATCTTTCTTTGTATTATCCCTGTCACTCAATTGTCTTAAGTCCCGTAATTCTTGAGAGGATGTTATCACTCCATCGATGGGATTTCTGACTGCCAAATAATATAAAGAGATCCAGAGAAGCTTCTAAGATTCAGACATTTTCCAAATTATCTCTAGATAGGAATAAAGATGACAAATCCAAAACAAATATGTGATTTACTCACACAGTGAATCAACCCAATCTGTTGTTAATAGAAAAGCAAATTTAAGCGTCTTTAACCTCCCAAACCTCTATTTATTTTCATGGACTTCAAAGCAACCTCAATTTCATAGTTACTTAAAATTTGGTTCAGGGCATGCCCAGAAAATAAGAAAGGAATTAGGTATCTTTTACTGTATAGTCTGCTTGGTACTCTCATTACTGAAAATGCTCAGTAAACTTTATTTTTATAGTGAATTAAAATGCTACAAATGGAATGTGAGGAAAGTGAGTTTAAAAATTATTTGGGGGTTATAACAAGGTCAGTACCACTACACACATACACACACAGGAAAAAGCTTACAATGAAGAAACCCACTGCGTTGAGTGATCACTGTGCATCTAATCTTGCTATGTTTTTTTTTTTTTTGGCAGCTGGTCCACACAGGTATTGTACCCTGGACCTTGGTGATATCAGCACCACATTCTAACCAACTGAGCTAACTGGCCAGCCCTATGTGGGTTTTTTAATTAGTTGTCTTTCTTCTGATATATGAAACTATCCAGTGGAAATTTAAATCAGTCTAGAGTAAAGGCTTAATGTGGCCACACATTGTGGCTTTTCAGGTCAACAAAAACACATTTGTTACTGGTTGGAATGATACAAACCCAGTGGTTATCTAATGTTAGCCAGTTGTCTTAACTGTGATATACGCCTAATTAATGAAAACTGGGAAAATAAATTTTACATAATTAGGTTGGCATGAAAAATTTCAAACCATGGCGTCCACAGGGTAACAATAAAAGGGACGCTTGCTGGCGTCATGGCTGGGAACTGATCTAGAGAAAGGGTGATTACATCAAAATTATACTTTCAGGTTATCACTCTGTACTGCACCCCCTCACCTTCAACTCTTTGGTGTGGCGGGTATCTTTTCACCTTCCAGTTCTTCCACCCCAGCCTGTGTCATGAGGTCTGCGATGTTTTTCTCCAGATCATCAATGCGACTACTCATATCATCAAGTGGTGAAGTTAAAGGTAACACACACCATCTCCCCATGTCTTATCCTTTTCATCCAAGCCCCTGATAACTATGGCCTTAAACACAACTGTCTTAAGGAAGCGGATTTTCCAGTTTCCTTACAGTCTGGTGGTTAAGAGTACAGGAGTCAGGGGCAAGGCAGCCCTAACCCTTACAAGCAGTAGGAACCCTGGTAAGTTCTTAAACTTTTCTAAACTTCAGTTACTTCCTTCGCTAGATAAAGATGATAACAGCATAACCTATTCATAAGGTGGTAGTGAGGATCAAAGGAGAGACACACATAAAGTGCTCAACAGCCAATCATACCAGCCATTATAGTTGGCTGACTGCGCGTTCCTCCAGCCAGTGATCTGTCTAGCTCAGCTGTACCCCTAACCCTTAGCACAGTCCTTCTGACGAACACAGTACATCCAAGCTCAGTAAAAAGTTTAAGAGACTGGCTGAAGCTGGCCTGCAGACCACCCATATACCCCATCGGTACCCCACAAATAGGATCCAAAGGCCCATGAGAGGCCGACTACAAATAAAAAGGATATTTCTTCCAATGATCTGGTCAGACATGGTCTGAAATTTATCTTGCATCTGTTGCAGAAGTGTCTGCACCTTAAAAAAAACCAAAACAAAACAAATTGCACACTTGTCTTGAGACACCCTCATGGGATCAGGACCGGAGCACTGGTCCCGGTGTCAGGAACCTAGGATCCTGGGTTCCAGCCCCAAATCGGGCTCTTGGCACCAGTGCAGCCTTCAGCCAGGATTCTGCTCCTCAGAGTTTCAGTTTGCCATCTGTCAAATTGGACAGCTGGGCGGGTGAGGCGCCCCGCAGTCTGGGCCCGCTGCGGTGCAAAACTCGCGGTCTTTGGGTGGTTTTCGACGCCTCGGTACATACACCTGGGTGTGAGAGGCGCTGGAGGGCGGGTGGACGGCTCAGGGTGTGGGAGTGGGAAGGTGGCGGGGGCTGGGGGTCACACGGGGGGCTTCCGGGAAGCTGAGGGGGCTGAGAGAAGGGAGGTCAGAAACCGGGCCTCGGGAGACGCCGCGCGCAGCCGCCCTGGGCGCGCCTCGGTCCGGCAGGGCCTGGCCGGCGCCGCCCGGGGATGCCGCGGCCTCGGGCCCGCGTCGCCGTCCCTTACCACCGAGGTGAGATCCTGCACGGTCTTGGGGTCAGTCTCGGCCATCTCCCCAGTTCCCAGCTTGGCGGTGATGTCTCAGACCGTCACCCACACTTCCGTTTGTCCGCGCAGACGCCCCCAGCCGCTGCTTCTCGCGACGAGACAGGCCGCTCGCGGGACCGCGGGGCATTGTGGGGGTCGTGGTTCACGTCACGCACCGGAAGGTCCTCGAACTCTCCAGCTTCCGTTCCGAGGCGAAGCCCCGCCTAGGAGTCCCCGCCCCTTAGTTAGCCCCGCCCCCCCGCCCCGCTCCCTCCTCGCACGCAGCCCGCGGCAGAGAGAAGTGGGACAAAACCGGAAGTGGCCTTGGTCCCTTTTCCAGGTTGTGGTGGAGGATGGGTCGGGTGTTCTGTGATCTGTCGGGGCGCCCTTGCTGGGCGCCTGCCCTCCAACAAAACACTCTTGCGGCCGCCACCAGGTCGAGAAACATGACCAGCCCCAGCGAAAGTCCCTTGGGTCCCCTTCCTCTCACTCCCACTCCCCTGTGTCCGGTGTCCTGACTTGGAACACGGTAGCTTCACTTTGTCTGTGTTTCAATTTCATCTAAGTAGAATCAGACAGGAAGCCGTCCTAGCGTTTGGCTTCTTTCCCCTACTTGATGCACCTGGTGTTGAGTGGGAAAGATTCCCAGGAGGGGGCAGAGTTAGGGGGTTAAGAGACTATGGATTTGGGTGATTAAGGAGGTTGGCACTGCTGAGCTGGCACCTCAAGTTCCAGTCCACAGGTGGTCTTGGGATTGGGTCTCATTGCAAGAGGGTAGGAAAGGCCAGCTCCAGTTTGAATTTAGCTGGAGGGAGGCTGTAAGGGAACCCACCAGCGTCAGTAACAACCCTGGAACATGAGATTCAACTTCTTTAACCAGCCACCCTCCTCCTTTACCCACACCTCTGTCCCTCACCCCGTCACCTCCCACCTTTCTGCACAGATGGATCTTCCTTTCTGTGTCGAGTGCAAAACTTTTTATAATTGGTTGTTGTTAACTAGTATTTGGTTAGTGCTTTACCCAACTATATAAATATATCTCAGGATTTGAACTTAAATGGTGACAATTATATCACAGATATTACAGTTTTGAGAAACAAGTTCATCAAATTAAGGAAGGTGGAGATGCAGGACTTTCTGATTCTACATCTTTTCTCTCTCTCTCTTTTAAAACTCATTCTAGAACTCTCTGAGTTTTCTGAGCTTACAGTGGGGTTTTTTAGCAGCAGCACTACTGGCATCCTGGGCTCGACAATTTGTTGTTGTTGGGGGAGGGAGTGTCCTGTACATTGCAGGAGGCCGAGCAGCATCTCCAACCTCTACCCGCTAGATGCCAGTAGCACCCCCCTCCCTTTCACCCCACTAAGGACAATCAAAAATATCTTCCAGATATTGCCAAATATCTCCTGGGGGTGGGGCTAGAAAATCACCCCCAGCTGAGAACCACTTAGAAAAATCTATGGACATTTCCTAGAACTCTGTTCACTTGTTCTTTAAGGATGAATTTATTTTTGCTATGGCCATTTCTTGAGAATATTCCCCTTTACATATTGAGATTGAGGGTTGGTGTATTAGGTTCCTAGGGATGCTGTAACTGGGTGACTTAAAATAACATAAATTTGTTCTCTCCCAGTTCTGGAAGCCAGAAGTCTGAAACCACAGTATCAACTGGGTTGGTTCCTTCCAAAGGAGTAGCTAGCTGCTGCTTGCTTCTTTCCTCGCTTCTGGTGGTGGCCAGCAGTCCTTCTGGTGGTGGCATTCCTTAGCTTGTCGCTGCATCCCTCCACTCTTTGCTTCTGCCTTCACTATGGCCTTCTCTCCCTGTGTGTCTCTGTTTCCTCTTCTTAAAGATACTAGTTATTTTGGAGTAAGGCACCACCCTAAGCCAGTATGACCTGATCTTAATTACAAATGCAGTGACCTTATTTCCAAATTAAGATCACATTCTGAGGGTTAAGACTTCCATGTATCTTTTTTTGGAGGGGATACAATTCAACCCACAACAGTTGGTAAAGTAATTCCACCTTAAATTTGTATCATACTTATTTTATAAAGAGTTTTTACAAAACTCTGGAGTCCTTTAGTGAGTAGCCAAGGCGAAGTAGGGCTTCAGGCTTCTGACATTGGACCCCAGTCACTGGGGCTCCCACACTCAGCGTTGAAGCCTGTGTTTCCAGCGAGATCTTGCTTATGGTTGAGAGCAACGCAAGAACGTGAATTAGCACTAGGACCTGGAGTTTTTCTTTTCTTTTTTCTTCTGGCAGGAAACGTGAGCTTTTTTTTAAAATCCTGATAGACATTTTCTTTACATACACAGGAGACAAACTTGACAATCATTGAGTGGAGACATTATTTATTTGTTTATTTTTTGCTCTTAAACAGAAAGACATCATGCTTTCTCTATGTGGAGGCTAAGGTCTGTTAAACAGCTGCTTTATGTGAAAGTGTCACTGATTTATAGTCATGGCTGATATGCTCACTTTATGGGGCTGACACATCGAACCCAACTGAATATTGTTCCATTAACAAAACCACTGTATTATGCGTCAGGCGCTGGTAATTAACCTTTAAGCTTCGGTTTTGAACAACCCTCATTTTTAACCTTTATTTAAGTGTCATAGTTGTCTAATCTCCTTTTAGCATTTTTTTTTTTTTTTAGCTCTTTCTGGATTAATTGCATGTTGTAATTCTCTTTTCCGTTTCAAGATGGTTTGCTTTTATGTGAGCTCATTATGGTACTTTTGTAATAGCTTTTTGCTTCAAACTGGGCCGTTCTCTTGACACTCCTTTTTAGGATCTATACTAAGGAAAGTGCCCATGTGCATGCAATGTGATGTTTTGTGTGTTGGCCTTGCATAAGCAGAGAAGGAATGATCACAGCAGGGCCTTAGAGAAACTCTAATTTATTCTCTCCTTAGTTGTACCTGCATCATCTCTGTTAGGCCCCATCCCTGGGCCCAAGCTGTGGTCCACCTTGTTTGCTTTTCTTCCAGATTGTCATGTGCTGCTGCTGAGAATCCCACACCTGGTGGGTGGTGCTGTAGCCACGTGTTGCTGCTGAAAATCCCATACCTGGACGGTGGGATGCAGCAGTTTCAGGATATGGTGCCTCATCCTTCAAGGGGCCTGGGTAGCTCTAGCTCCAGGCCTTTCAGTGGTCATTTCAAACCTTCCCAGTCTCCCCAAACCCAGTATTTCATCCCAGTCAATTGTCAGAGGATGACTTTGTATTCTATTTTGTGGAGAATATAGACTATCAGTCAAAACTTCTTAATTCCCATCCTCCATACTGTCTTAAGTACCTACATTAACACCTGTGTCACTCTGGTCCTTTCTGTCTCAGGCAGAGGTGCCTTTCCTCATGCATGGGGCTGTGCATGTGTCTGAAGTGGGGACCTGGGCCTGGGCCCATCCTCTCCCGTCGGCTCTGGAAATCGTTTCCTCAACTCATTCCTCTTTCCAATGTGCTGTTCCTGTAACATCTGAAAGTGACACAAGCAAACAGAAAACCCAAGCCACCCCAACCAAGTGAACCTCCACTGACCTGTGCCCCTCCCGAGCTACCTCTTCACAGCCACAGTTCTGGAAAGACAAGAACATGTCATCTTCAGTTACCGGCTGCACCTCCGTACACTCTATTCATGCAGTTGTGTTTATTTTGTTTCTTTTGAAATGTTTCTAGATGGTGTGTGGACGTGGCACTACACCGGTGTGACTCACAGTAGGCATTTGTTTATTCCATTTTCATTTCTCTGAGTGATTGTGACAAGCAGAAGGTCTCTGTTGGATGTTTCTGTGTCTTTGAGGCCTCTCTAATTTCTCATTCATCTCTTCTTTTAGTAGAGTCTAATACCCAGGCCTTAGTTAGACATAATATCTAGCTCAAAGGTAATAACACTTGTTTTCTGTTTGTTTTTATTGTATTTATTTTGATTGCTACTTTAGTGTATCCCAAGTGATACTGGTTTTTTATTCATGGGAGTAATGTATTCTTTTAAAATAAATTTAAGCAAAAATTTAAGATTATGTCGTTCAAAGCCATAGTTGTGACTTATAGTATAGGTGGCATTTCAGTATGGCAGAGTTACTGAAGATGGTAAGAGGTGCTACAGGGATATGGCTAAATCATGAAGATGTTTTTGTAGGATTAAAGTTTAGAATATTCTGCTTTAAGAGAAGGCAGGAAGCCCAAGGGTAAAGAGGTCGTGTTTGCTTTGAAATAGTACGTCATTATATAATCTGCAAAGGGGAAGCATAGAGAAATGTTGATGAATCAGGGTGACATCGGTCACTTCTCCTTGGAGATAAATCTCAGAAGCATAGTTTGGAGTTTCTGCAAGTGCTGCTTATCTGTTTCATATAGAACAATTATTCAGGGCACCAGTAAGCCTCAGGAGGGAAGAGGGAACAGGGCAGGGCATTCAGCACCCAGCTGGTGCAGGCCTTACTTAGGAGCAAAGGTAGGGTTGATTACAAAGTGAAAACAGTCCTGTTCTGGTGTATTTAATTTAGAAATACCATCATTCCAATAGCAGTCTTCGTGGCTTGGATTTCCATGTAAATATCAAGTTTTGCTAGACTCTCTGGAATGCGCCCTGGCTAGAATCACAGGATACTTTGACTTGTGTAGAAAAGCTGGAAGAGGACAGTGTGAATCTGTGTTTACAAAGGAACAGAAAATCACTTTTCTGAGGAAGAATGGCATGATTAGTGGTGTTCTGATACAGCTTGGATTGTTTTGGTTTTGGTTTGAAGTGTTGGTTTATGTTTCTTATGTTCATTTGAAGCAATTTTCCAAATTAGCGTCTCCATGACTGGCTGCCAAGGAATCAGTTTTCTATTTATTTACCCAAATGAGCCGTTTCCTGGAGACAGACTGCCCAGGGAGGAAGGAAACATTTTATAAAGACCCTGGTTTGCACGTTTGGGCTTGTTCGGCTCCGCTTTCGCTGTCATTATCAATTTCATGCATTGTGTGTGATGACACAAGCTCGGTTCCGTTGGTTCCTTGTGATAAATGAGGTGGTGCTGCTTTAGGGTATAGCAGAAAAAGTAGCAGGGTGGAGTTGTATATACCACTCAGTAGGTAGTAGGACCGAGTAGAAGATAGTTTTAACTTTATGAGTCTCAGTTTCTTAATCTATAGAATGGAGTAATGTCTATTTCAATATCCCGTGAATTATATAAATTGCTTATATAATTATATAATCATATAAATTACCTATGTGATGTGTCATGTAATATGTAAAGTGTCCACAGGAGGCACTTATTAAATATTAACCTTTCCCCTTGTCTTTTTTGTTAAGAATATCACTAAAGTAATCTTCTTGCTGTTTGTCTATCTACCTACCTATCTATATATCTACTTATTTATCTACCATTTATCTATTTTTCTGAATCGGAAGGATTTGACTATGGAAGAAGAAAAGAGTGCATTTTTAAGCAGGCAGTACCTGCTTTCAGTCCCGATCTTTAAACATTTTAGGTAAACCTAAATACTGTTAAAAAAAATATCCCTTTACTCTGTCACTGTGTTTGGACTGTACTATACTAAAGATGGTCTAAGACCAAGCACACACATTAGAAATCCCAGATAACCTTTATTTGAATATTTCACAAACAACTTACAAATTTCTTTGCAGCTACATGGTAAAGCAAATGTTAATTTACAGCTCAGAAACTATAAGCAATTCAGCAAACCATGGCCCAGAGGAATGGCATCTTCAATAGAGTTAACGATTTTAAAATGATGAACTTTTATCCTTTTTGAGTGATTATGAAAAAACTGCCTTTAAAACTTCTGAAAATTTTTATCTTTGGATAAATAACTTTTGTCATTAGGACAGTGTTGACATATGTATGACAACACAGAATGTTTTGGAGAGAGAACTTCCATTTTCAGTTCTTTAATAATTTGTATGCATATGTATATATGGTAGCTATAGAATGACTTTATTACTCTCTAAAGGAAAAGCTTTAAAATGAAAGTTTTCAGCAAATGCTTATAGAGCTTCTGCAAGCCACTTTCTCCAAGACTTTGTAGCTTCAGAGTGAAAATCATCCTAGTCTTATCCACCTCTGTGTCTCACCACATCCCTACTGACCAGGTAGCACTTGCACAGTCAAACACAATGGTTCAAAGGCTTATCAAACTCAGCGACCCACAGATGTGACGATGGTGACATAGCATTAGAGATAGGAAGAGGCTTTACTGCTTACTTAATTTGATGAGTATCTAAATTATTTATATACACTTATTCTTGATTTATAGAATTCAACTTATCTGAAATCCTCATTCCGACCATTTCCCCATCTATACATATCTTGTATATGCTTTTATATGAACTGTCACGACTGTAGAACTTTTTTAGTAGGGGGATAATCTATTAGCAATAGCAGATATAGTAAGGGTAACAAATTTTTTAGTGAAAGAATTGTTGCTTTAGATGAACAATTGTGAAAGCATTTTCTCATTGGATTATGAGAAGTATCAAGTCCCAACAGTCAGTTAAGGAGAGAAAATGGGGCACTTTGTCTTTTGTGAAAGGCATAGCCAAATCATTTATTTTTATTATTGTTATTATTTTTTAGTCAAACAGAAAAGGTAGTTGGCTCTTTCTCAGGGCTCACCTTTTGTTGGTGTGATTTGCCTGTTGATTATTAAGGCAACTACATGTGGATAGATTAACGGGCTACATTTACAAAATCAGAAACTGTTTGGAAATCCTTTAGAACTTGTCTCTTTGAATTGTGTTTATTGTCATGCACGCACAGTACAAGCTCTTATCTTGGAGATTCCACACCTCTTTCTCCCTTGGCTTTCTGTCCCGTCATTTGGTTTGGTAGTGAGCGGGTACTTGGGAGGACGTGAATTTGCTTTTGGATAACTGAGATATCAGATTGATCTGGTAGAAGCCCCTCGTGTACCAGCTAACAAGCCATGGAAGAAAGGGGGGTACTTAAGAAAATTATGATATTTCATGCGGGAGGAGACTTCTAAGGTTTTAATATTAATTTAGAATACTGTTAACAGTTCTTAACAGAAAGCCCTCAGAATTAAGAAATATAGCAGGAACTTAATGATAGCAGGTGCTGTTAATAAAAGGTACTTACTGGTAGAAAGTACTGTTAGTTGGTTTGGATGGATAGTCATGCTAACTGGAACTTCAGATTGGGGTTTTCTGGTCTGTCGTGGGCATTCTGTTTGGTTTTGCTGCAGAGTTGAGAGTGGCACTGTGATGTAGGAGGAAGAACATGAGCCCTGGAGCCAAGTGCCCTGAGTTTCAGTTCTGGAGGCCACTTACCTTGGGCAAGCCATTCAGTCTTTCTGAGCCTCAGCTTTGTATATCTGTAAGTCATACTTGCCTCCTAGGGTTGTTGTAAGGATTCAATGAGTTAATATGTATAAAGGATTTTGTACAGTGTGGACACTTAATAAGCAATCAGTAAATATAAACCATTGTTGTTATGATGATTAGTACCATGTTCACACACCCCAGGAGAATTGTAGACTCCTTTCCTCAGAATCATCTGGAAAGCTTGTGCATGGGTACAGTTGTATTAAACCCAGCAGCAAAGACTTGATAATGATTTTTTAGTTGTCACATTTTAAGATCTAGACCCAACATATTTATTCTGAATAAAATGCAATCTGATCTACTCCATGAATTTGGTGGTAGATGGTTATTCCATTTATCAGACTGTTTGAAATGATATTTTGAAAATATGGGATGAGTTATCAAGATTTCTAACAGTGTCCTTTAGGAGTCAAAGTCTTATTTGATACCTACCATGAAATTTAGCTGGATTTATCTTGTTATGTTCAGATTTATCAGTGTTGGCCAAGAAGCATAGCAAGGTACATCTCCATGAAGTGATGCTCATTTGGAGAAAACTGGCAGTATTAAACATAATTTTTATCAAAATTAGAAGATGTTTTCATATTCTTGTTTAAAAAATTGTTCAGAATAGTTTATCATATGTAAAATAGGTAGAAAATGTAATTTTTAATCAACTAGAATGGTTGATGTATGAAGGCATTTTTAAAGTTCTTGGGAAGATTCATATTATCTTATTTATTTATTTAATTTTTATTTTTTTAATGTAATTTTATTAATATTATTTTTTTTGCATTCTGGGATGTTGTTGCGGAGCAGTTGGGGGGGGGAGAGGGGAAGAGGGAAGGAAATGTGATGGAAGAAGGAGGAGGGGCGGGATTGAGGCCTGTGGCACCCCCTCATTCCCACAGGGGAGACCAGGGGGCTTCCACTGGTGGCTTGGTCATTGCCGGGCTGGGTGCAGATATCAGGTGGGTGTAGCAAAAGCCCTCGCCCCCCACCATCCCAGCTCAGGAACCTGGGGCCCTTCTTGCTGCAGCTTGGTGGTCATTGCTGGGCTGTCTGTGCATGTCGGGGGGGCTTGGCCAAGACCTGAGGCCCCCACTGCCATGGTTGGGAGAGCCCAGGGCGCTTCTTGCGGTGGCTCAGTGGTCATCGCTGGGCTGGCTGCGGGTGTATGGGGGGGCGTGGCCAAGGATTATCTTTTAATTCTATTTTTCCTTGAATTTTTAGAAGTACCCCCATATTAATAAAAAGAAGAGAAGATGGTGTGACTGTTTGCTCATGGAAATGAAATCCTCAGTCTTGTGCTCAGTAATTGGGAAAAACAATTTCTGATTCTTATGTGACTTTTTAAAAATAATTTGAACTAAGATAAAATGCATAGATAAAAATGAAATAACATTTTGATTCTACTATGGCTTTCAGCAAACAATGTAATGTATTTTAATAAGTTAACAAAACATGAGTCAGAACGTGCTGCCACTTTGGCTCCTAAGAATTAGTCTATTTTTCCTTTTTTTGAAAGCATTAGAAACAACAAAATGATGGAGTTATCTTGGTCTTGATAAGAACTCTGGGGACAGAGAAGGTACTTATGAGAGAAAGTTGAGGCAAATTCTACTTGTTAATGAAGAATGCACTTCACTCCTATCTTTCTGTGTTCTAAGCTAAGCTATGGATTTGATTTGCAGAGTGCAGGAGAGCGTAAGGGCTCGAGAGAAAAGGAGGAGTCCTGCACTCATTTCCTTCAGTGTATGGGTTACTCAGCATTTGTGTTTCTCCCTAGAGAGGGCTCAAGTTCATGATGAAGGCAAGCTTTTGGGTCGTTAGCTAGCATATGGGTCAGGCTGCTGACCATCTGGCCATCTGTGGCTGCTCTTTTGTTTGTTCAAGGATGAACATTCTCTCCCTGCCTTGCAGGAAGAGGGGAGCAAGGTGCACCGGCGAGGCACATGGTTATGCCCTGTAAAGCCAGAAGAGGAAATCTTGTAAGGTGTGAATATGTAGGCTTAGATCCCCCTGTCTCTGAGTCAGGGCATGCAGTTGTGGAGAACTATTGTGTCATGTTCGAGGTGTGGCATTTCCTGATTAAGCAACAGAGCTTGTTTAAGAGAAAAATCTCCATGTCTTGGGCCTGTAGACAGAAGGTTGTGACCATGCTGAATGTAGTCATCAAGCTGAGGGTGGTCCCTCTCATCTGAGTCTGCAGTCATCTTCACAGCCGATTGCAACCTGCTCAAATCATATCATATGGTGACCAAGACAAGCCCGTGCTGTGGGCAGGTGCTTCCGGCTTTATAGATTCACTCATCTAATGGAGATGTACAAGGGACCCCAAATGGTCAGTCAGAGAGTGAACTTGCACTAAGACAAGACCCGGCACTGGAGACATTGGACACAATATACAAACCAGAGAAAAGCTACTATCCAGCAGTTTTAACCACCAATACCCATTTATTTTAATGAAAAAAAAAACCTCTGCATTCTATATACTCCAAAAAGATTCGCTATTGAAACAAATACAATATATGGAACTCTATTTGCATAATTTCACTACAACAAAGACAACATATGACTTCTATTTCCTACAGAAGGCTAACTGAAAAGCACAGGTGCAAACATAGATTGCATAAGAAAGCATGTGTGTGCATGTATGCGTGTATGTGCATGTGTGTGTGTGGTTAAAATCTTTAGTAAGCAACTGCATTAAAATATGCTAAGACACTTACCTTACCCTAGATCGTGGCAAGCTCTAATATAAAGCCACAGGCTGTCACTAGTTTTATCTAATAGAAAAATTTGGTGTGAGCTTTGATGGTTCATTTACAGCTTATCGACAGAAGATACTCGTAGTACAAGCACTAACTTTCCTCTTACTTTTACATGCTCACAGAATAAAAATCAATTACTTTTCATACATAATGAACATCTTTTATTTTCAGGTTTGCAAACAACGGTAGTCAATTCACACAAAAGGGTACTTTTAAAACTACCTGTATTTACTCTATGCATGTATATATGAAACAAACGGTGTGTATGTGCATAAATGTATGTCTATACATGTGGGTATATATGTGTATACAAGATGGTACCTGCCGACCTCTTCATATGCATGTATGACCTGCGTGATGACATTCGCATTTGTACATGTGCCGAGGAGGAAGAGACTCTCTACCATGATCCATGTCCCCAGAGAAACCAGTGTGGATTCAGGACACACACAAATGCAGGTAGATGCCCAGAAAGGAATATTTCAGCCCTTTTCTCGGCATTTTGATGGTATTTCCTGCTCTGCTCCTCACCACCTTGGCTCGGAATCATGGCATATGATGGCAGTGGAAATTGGTTGTAGTCCTCAAACTAAAGAGAAAGGTCTTCTTTCTCTGCTCTCCCTCTCTGGACCTGCCTGGCTGGTTGTGGCAGCATTCAGACTGGATGGGGTGGTGGGCAAGAGACTCCAGAGCACGAGTCAGCTATGTGGGCTGTACTTGTTCTTAGCTTGGTGCTGCGGCTCTGGAGGGTTCAGCCTTCTTAGCTTCTACCTACTCTTTGCTTCGGCTTTCGAGGAAGAATGATTTATCAAAACTAGGCTTCTCCTGTATCGTCTCTCTATACAAATACTGTGTATATACACATACAGATACTCATACATATACAAATACCAACCCACAGACAAAGCTGGATGTGTGGAACACTGGCTAGCAACATGTCAACACATCAGAAAGAGTAGTCACTGTTCCTACTCCCAGAAGGTCAAGTTATGTCATGATCTTTAAACATTCAGGGGAAATTCAGAGGATTCCCTTAATTAAAGGAGGAAGGAAGATGCTGTCAAAATGAAGTACAGACTAAGTGAAATTGCAAAGAAAATGAAACTCTGGAACAATTGAGGCCTAGTTGTGAAGTTCGAGATCTGTAAACTGCAATCTTCAGATTTGGATAGATTTTTTTCCTTTTTCCTGTTGGTATGGAAACTTGAGAGTCAAGCTTCAGATGTCAGGAGTTCTCACAGACCTGAAAAGAGAAGGTTCAGAGTTAAGTCGGGAATATTACAACACGATTCAAAACATTTTAGCTAAACGTTGGATAAATGATTGACAAACCTTCATAAACACAGTTATAAACAGTGCACTATCTTGGGAAATTTTTTTTTCTTAAGCATGACATTTGAAGACAGAATGAATAGTTCTCTTGGTTTATGTCTTCAAAAGCTGGACTTCTCTGAAAATGCTAATAATGACTTCAGATGCCAAACATCTCAGACCAACAGCAGCTGTTACTGCTGCTACCAATGAGCCTTATGGCTTGCACCTTAGCACAGAGCTTGGCTATTTTAGGAACAAGCTTACTTTGTGGCTTACAGATTGATGATTGTCCCACATATTTGTTTTGTCACAGAACAAGATACTTCTTGGTGGTTCCTGAAACATGGAGTATTTGTTTCTTATGGCTGCTATAACAAATGGCTAAAAAGTGGCTTAAAACAACACAAATAGGGCCGGCCCGTGGCTCACTCGGGAGAGTGTGGTGCTGAGAACACCAAGGCCCCGGGTTCGGATCCCATATAGGGATGGCCGGTTCGCTCACTGGCTGAGCGTGGTGCTCACAAAACAACACAAATATATTCTCTTATTGTTCTGGGTGTCAGAAGTCTGAAATTAGTCTTCTGGGGTTAAAATCAAAGCATGAGCAGGGCTGTGTTCTTTTTGGAGGCACTAGGGGAAAATCTTTTTCTTGCCCTTTCCAGCTTCTAGGGGCCACCTGCATTCCTGACTTGTGGCCCCCGCCTCACCTTCAGACCTAGCACCTCTGCTTCCTCCTGTTTTTGTCATCACGTAGTCTTCTAACCGGCCTCCTCCTTCATCTCTCATAAGGACTTTGTGATTATATATGGCTCACCTGGCTAATTCAGGCTCTCCTCCCCATCTCGAGATGCTTAACTTAATCACATTGGCAATTCTCATTTATGATATAAGGTAACATGTTCACAGGTTCCAGGGACTAGGACGAGAACATCTTTGGGGGCCATTACTTGGCCAACCATGTGGGGAGCACTATGTTCCCAGAGGAAATGAGGCATCACGTGGTGGGGTTGTGAACTATGAGACAGGTCACTCAAGTGGAAAAGTTCACAGCAAGTGATGTCAGCACAGGTGCCTTTGGGAGCCCACTACCCCAGTTACTCCTCATGGCTCCTTTCAGGCCACCTATGTGGACTAGCCCGGGGATAGAACCTGTCACTCAACTCAACATTGTCAGAGGAGAAGTTCTGTTTCTAGGATGCCCAGATCCACTTTCAAAATGAAGCATGTTTTTGCCTTTTTTTTGCTACCTTGTGCCTTATAAGCACTTTCCTGTCCATGTCATTCCAGCCTAGGGTTGAGATTTCATTACACTGAGTAAGCTGTCGTGTCCACAGTTACAGGTGCCAGAGCCCTTGTTCGCTCTCAGGCTTCTGTTACAGAGAGTCTAGCTCCATCAAGAGGTGGGAAGAGAAGGAGGGAATTCATCAGTCTACAAGTGCTGTGTGCTTTTCACCCGACTTTTCTCACCAGCCCGTGGACAAGCCAGTCCGGCCTCCATCTGAAGGTGCCCATTGAAGACAGGCCACCTACTGCTCAGAACTTCAGACGTTTTGAAACTGTACCTTCATTTTTACAATGATAGGGTCTCATCTGTGGCCAAGTTGCAAGACAGTTGTAAAATATGAACTATTTTTGAAGAAGCCTATTAGGAAGAACATTTTTCTAAGGTTTTTTTTTTTTTTTTTTTAGGTGGAATAAATATTCCTTTTTGTTTTTTAAGTGGTTAAAAGCCATTTGTATTGTCAGGGTGGTGCAAGGTCTCCACTTTCTGTGTCCAATTTTGGTTAGAGAGCAGAGTGGGGTTTTTCACCCTCAGCACTATTGACATTTGGGGCTGGATCACTGTTTGTGGGGGGACTGTCCTGGGCACTGGAGGGTGTTTAGCAGCATCCCTGACCTCAACCCACTAGATGTCACTAGTAGCCTCCTCCCAGCTATGATTATCAAAATTTCTCTAGACATTTCCAACCATCCCCTGTGGGGAAAATCAGTTAAAAATAGGAAGGAAAAAAAAAAAAAAAAAAGATTTGGCTGAATAAAATCCACTAAGTTAGTCTCCAGTCCCTTGCTTTCAAATTAGGGTCTCCAATCCCTATTTTAAGCCAATTTAGACAATAACATAAATTATACCACCTCCCAGGGCTATTGAGATGATTACAGGAGGTAATCTATATATTTATGTAAAGCTCTTAGCTTGCCTGTGCATGGCACACAGAAAGCTCTCAAAGGTCAACTATTATTGTCCATGAAGTTGACCACAGCTCCTCTGCAAAGCATGATTCAGGGCCATCTGTGGCAGAGGACAGCCAGCTCTGGCCGGGCAGGCTCTGTCTCTGCCCATAATACATTTTGCAATAGAAAGGAGCAAAATATCAATATACTCTAGGGAATTCTAGAAAAGGCAAAACAATTATTAGAGGAAGCAGATCAATGAGGGCCCAGATTAGGGGAAAGGGATCAATAGCAAAGGAAACTGTGTCTTGATTGTGGTGCAGCTACACAACTGTGTACAGTTACCAAAATTCCTCAAATTGTACACTTAAAACGAGTGAATTTTATTATACGCAAATAATCCCTTAACTAAAAATCCTAAAATTAAGAGAATGTTTAGTAGCTATCTTTTGCTCACTGTGCTCATCTCTTTAAGCTTCTTTATTGTGATTGAGATTATTCTTCATCGTCACCCCCCCCCCCCCCCAGTAAAGAGACATTTAATTTTGGTACTTGTTAAAATGGTTCACCTGATCTGTCTTTTTCTGTTTTTGCTCTTGCTGATTAATTAGGCCTAAAACAATGGTCACAATGGGTTTCTGGACAAGTCTCTTCCTGGAGACATCCATACCACGCAGAGCTGTGATAGAAAAACAGCAGGTGCAGCCCAATGACAGCGCCGTTTGCTTCACTGCAAGGTTCTGAGGGAGGAATTATGCATCCCTTCAATGTTGTCAACATGTAATGTAAACAACAAAATGGACGGTAACGATAATTTCATTTACATTTTTTTACTCTCAATGTCATTAGTTTTGTTTATTTTTAGATGTCAAAGAAGGAATTGCAGATCCTTCAGTTCAATTCTCAGTTGCAATAAAGCCATCTATAACATCATAATAAGTTGAATTTTTTTTTTTTTTTTGGTGGCTGGCCAGTACAGGGATCGAATCCCAGATGTTGGCATTATCAGCACCACGCTCTAACCAACTGAGCTAACCAGACAGCCTGAAATGATTTTTATTGTTTTTCCATAAAGGAGGCAGTCTAATGCAAATACTCACCTGGAGACCTTTCTGAGCATCAGTTTTTTCATTTAGAAAGTGGGATAAAATTACCAGACTAATGAGGAAAATGTAAAAGAAATCCATGGAACATCAGGGTGTTTGGTTAATGCTAGTCTACTTGGATCTGAATTTTATTTGAGGGGAAGAGAACAACTTACTTTTTATTCCCATGTGGTATGATGTGATCTTCTGCTCCTACAACCACTGAAGTTTTGTGAACGATGCTTTAAAGCAGGTGCTAGTAAACTTTTTTTTGTCAAGGGCCAGATAGTAAATATTTTTGGCTTTTTAAGCCATACAGTCTCTGTCTCAACTACTTACCTCTGTCATCATAGCAGAAAGCAGACAATATGTAAATGAATGGGCATGGCTGGGTTCCAATAAAACTTTATTACAAAAATGGGCCATGGACCAGATTTGACCTGTGTGTTTGCTGACCCTACTGTAAAGAAACATCAAGCAGATTCTACCAGCTTAATTCCCCACTCCCCAAAATCTCTCAAGAACCGTGGCTAAGATGGGATGTTATCCCACCTCGGCACTTTAAAGTTTCAGTGCTTTTAGAAAACACCCTTTACCCCCAACCCTTGCCAAATTTAGTGTCGGTTATCTCTGTCTTCAATTCTTTCCAGTTGGTTTCCATTCTTTGTGAAGTTTAGCTTCCTGCCATACATGTTTTAATTCTGTATGCTTCTTAAATACCTTTTTGGAAGGTTGGTGCTATAGAAATCTTCATATTGGATGTGTTATGTCATCTTGCTGCATCCTCTATTTGGATTTGAGGTTTTCTAGCATCATCAGTATTAAATATCTTTACATTATATTCTTCAATTTACCTTCCTCCTTTTTTTTTTTTTCTATTGAAGAGTAAACTGAGGGAACCCACACATATTCAGGATGTGGACTTGAGCAGAAGATGCTGTTAGAATGTCCAGGAGCCTCTACCTATGGGATAGACTCAGTCACCATGATGGTCTGGATGGTCCCAGTGCCTGGTGGGCCTTTAAAATGGACAAACATTTGAGCCACACCTCCAGGGATAGGGTAGGACCAGGGTTAGGTTGATACATGTTTAAATGTTCTTTAGGTGATTCTACTGTGCATCCAGGGTTGAAACTCTCTACCATCTCCACAGTTCATACTGTGACCTGCAGATGAGCTACTGTAGGTTAACGTGATGACTTAGCAAACCAGCCTGCAAGGCCCCAGGCCCCAGAGGGTACATGTCCATGAAGGATATTTGCCTAGACTTTAGCAATCTTGGTCTAGGATAGTTCAGCAAAGCAAGGGACTATCAAGGGTATGTGTTGCTATAAATTCATGACATCTAACCTCCTCTGGACCATCCCAGCTGTTTGGAAATTCTTATATCTACCTTTGGTAAGGCCTGATTATTTGCTCTTTCGCAATCTTTCCTAATTTCTTCTCAGTCCCCAGCCCTATCTCCATCCCTTTGTCCTCTGCCGATGAAATCATCTCCTATTTTACAGAGAAGACTAAAGGGAGGCCCATCAATTTCCATGGTCTCTCCCTGAAGTTCTCATGCAGAGATGGAGTTAGGAAACCAGAGAGATAATTAAGGTAAGTGAAAATAAGGCCCCAATATGGGAGGGTGGAGGCAGGGATGCTGGAAGGTGTTAGGTGTTAGAATCTGTTGGGCTTTGTGACTGGAGGATTTAGATGGTACCATGGGGATGATAATGATGATGACAGGGATGATACGGTCATCAGGGGCAGGTTGCCGGGGGAGATGATACGTTCTGTTTAGGAAATGTACAGTTTGAAGGGCCAGTGGGACACTGTGTTTCTCCTCCTCAGTTCTACCCACAGGACTTCTGTCCCACACAGAGCTTTATACACACTGAATGATTGCAATGTGTCACTTCCTGTTGAGCCTGTTGACCCACTTACCACTGTCACCAGGATATAATACCTTCTGCTCTCTTTTTCTACCTGTCAGTTTCCCAACTTCCTAATTCACAATTACACCGATACTTTCTCAAAACGTAAATGACAAGACCCAAAAGGCTTTTGGATGGCAATAGTTATATGAGAATAATTGCTAAGGTTAAGTTTGGACTCATTCCATCAATAAGAAATATTTGACACATATTTATTCATTCTGTGCTCACATCTCTATTACTCAGCATAATAATTCATTTGTTTAAAATAATGTTTCAACACTGAGGTCAAGGGTTCAGTTCCCTGTACTGGCCAGCTGTTGAAAAAAAAAAAAAAAAGAAAGTTTCACTATATTACAGTCTTTGCTACCAGTGAGTGAGAAAAAAAGTGTGAATTATGAATTTATCTTTTTTCTTGTGGCCTGACCTCCATCAACAAATTCTCATGACTATTCTTAGAAATGCATAGTACCTATTTTTAACCTTGCAAAAGATTATTCTGCACAACGGAGAGAGAAATAGGCCCCTGGTAGACCAGTTAACTAACGGGGTGCATTTCTGTTAGCTCAACTTGAATGGAATCTGTAAGAAATTTTGCTTATCACCTGGTTTATATGGTAGCAATGAAGGTCTTTGCACAATTCCTTGGACTGGTTGGCAGAAGATTGTAAGATGCCTTTGAACATTTATTGGAATACTTTTACATGTAACATTTTCTATCATATAGACATAAACTAAAGTTGAATGTTTCCTCTGGGATAAATTTTTCTGGAAAGATATATGGAAAGCAATGGCTTCGGGAACCCAGTGAAGTTACATTTTCCTACATGTGCACACATTGGAGTAATGCTGACATACCAGCTAAACTGAAGACAGACATGAGCAAGAGGGAGGCCAGGCTGGCGTGCAGGGCCCCTGCGGTGTTGCAGTCCACTTTGAAATTCTTGCAGGAGCACACTTGTACCCTGAGATCTGTGACGTTCGTCATGGGTGGTTTCCCTGAATCTGTCACCAAGATGGGCAGGTTGTAGTTTGCTTTGTTCAGATTTTGAAGAAGGCTTACCAGGGCGTGTGTATCTGTGAGGACAAGGAGAGCCTTTGTGAGAGAGGATTAGACTTTTCCCAATGAAAGAGCAAGGTTTTGGCAAGTAAAATCACACAAAATTGGCATTGCATTTTCATTTATAATCATGGGAAAGTTTACATTTAATTTCACTAACATCAAGTAAAAATACAAATTCAGTTCCTTGGTGGCAGTAGCCACATTGTAAGCACTCCGTAGCTAGTGGCTCCTGTACTGGACAGTGCAGAGAAAGAACATTTCCATCACTGCAGAGTTCTATGGTTCAGCGCTATTATAATCAATTTCAAGGGGATCCACTTTTGTGAAAATGATTGAGTACCAAGAACTCCTCCCCACGAATTTATTATATCTATAAAGCCATCTCGACAAAGATTGCATTCATCATCTAGAAAGCCAAAGTAAAAATCCTCCTGCTCTAAATGTGGGCAGGAACCTTATGTGTTACCATAGAGATGGATTCTATAGTTTATACTTTATCAATCCTCAGCTCATAGCCATAGGTTTGGGTGGAAAATCCACAACATGGAGACTGGATCTGTAAGCTTCCTCTCTCCTTGCCTAGTCCCATGTTTGGTGGGAATATCTGTCATTACGCAGGCCACTGGATATAGCACCCAGCATGCCACTCTACCAAGCCTGTTCTTTAGCCTTGGGCCCTTCTCTTTTCAGTCACTCTAGGATTAGGGATTTTTTTTCCCAACTGCCCCTTTTTGGGCATAAACAGTGCTAAGAATTCAGAAAAAAAAATTGGAGGAACAAAGAGTTTAGAAGACATTTATGTATTGAATAGAATCATGAGGGGAAACAAGAATGCAATGACAGGTTAACAGACATAGATGAAGTATTATCACTACCACGAGGTAGCAGCAGCAGAACGACCGATGTGATAATCACCCCAGGGAACCGGCAGATCAACTCCAGTAACATTTTCCTGATCGATCTCCCTCAAGTAGAGGAGAAACTCTCGAATGAGAAAGTTCCAGTTGGAAAGAACTGGTGATGATTATTCAAATCAGCTACAGCCATAAACACCAGCAAATAAAACACTAACCCCTCAGACAAGAGAAGGGCTGTTTTAATTAAAAATAATCAGTGTAACAGAATTCATTCTTTAAAAAGCAATAAAATTGACAAACAGGCAAGTAGAATCAATAACAAGAGAAAGGCACTAATAAAATAAGATATGAGATCGGGCTATAACAATAGATATGAGATTTTTAATAGAAAATTTTATGCACAATTGTATAATACATTTTCAAAAGTTAATGAAATGGGTAATTTCCGGCCCCCCTCAAAAATTCTACCACGGATGTAAGCAGTGGGAACCTTGACAAAGTCAATAGCAGGACAAGTTAATTACTGAGTGTATGTCTAATGTGTGAGTTCTTATTTATTTATTTCTGGCTTTATTGGAAAATGAGGTGAACTTAGTAGTACGTTCACATGTGGGAAGAAAAGTGGGTGAGGCTCTGTGAATATAAGGACATATCTTAGTTCAATATGCTGGTGTTTCAGTCTTCATCAGGCAGATGATAAATGTTGGGTCGAGTTTTGAATTCCACCTGCCCGTGTGGAAAGACTGGTAGAAGGAGACATTGCTAGCGAGTTTCAGAAGTGAGAGAGAGGACACACAGAAGAAGATATCAAAGTCAAGGATAAAAGCCCAAGATTTGGAAGAAAAGCCAAGATCATCATAAAGTCTAAGTCAAGTTTGAGGAGCTCTGCATAATAAAATAGAAGATTAGAGGTTGAAGACCCTGTAAAGATTCTTATACCAGTGCTTCTCTCTTCTTTGGTCTTTTGTAAAGACAGGTGTACCATGGAAAAACTTCTCTAAAGTGCTGGTGGACAATGATATAAATACAATTTTTTGTCTCTGAGACAGAAGAGATGGCTGAACCAAGAGGTGTGTGGGGAGAAGCAGAGACCCCTGTTGGGGTTACAGGATAGAGTACACAGTACTGAGCGGACAGTATAGCGTGTACAACATTGGGTGTAGACGAAGCAAAAGAGAAAACTCTTGTTTGCATTTATAAGAAACTGATATTCAATATTTCTACAAATTATATTTGTCTGCTGGTGGGAGAACAGTCAGTGTAGGTAATGCAGACGTAAGTTAAAATAGACTGTTTTACACGAGAGAGTAGGAGAGGAAGAGCATTTTGAGAAAGAGAAACTAAATTCAAAGCTGGAAGAATAAGGGTAGAATGTTTTAACCAGACTTACTGTTGATCTTGGAGATCTTCCAAACTTTATCAGGAACAGCTTGTTTATGGATTTCAAATTTGAAAGGATCTGTATTTGGGTGAAGATCCTTATCTGTCGCTCCCAAAATGACTACACTGAGGTTTTTGGCATCGTCACAGACTTTAGCTACTGTGGGGTAAATGAAGGGAGCATTGTCGTTCACGTCTTCCAGAGTTATCAGCAAAGTTCCAGTGCCAGTCGCGGGAGGGTTGCCTATGGGAAAAGGGAGGATGTTAGTATGCAACGAGCGTAACGCGGGAGTAATTTACCTACGCTTTTTGCAAGATATACTTAGTACGTTTTGCATTTATTATTATTAACAGTTGCAAACCGGCCTAACAATAACAGATTACACTTTTTTGTATAAAGTTTAGTGGTTTACAAAGCCTTTTATCATAAATAAGACTTTTGATTGAGGCATAATATATTACCTTTAGAATGCCAAGTTTCACCAGCAAACTATGGCCTGAGGGATGAATCTGGCCTTCAGCCTGTCTTTGTAAATAAAGTTTTATTGTAACACACACACACACACAAAAATAGAATGCCAAGCTTCGGACACAAAAGTCATACTGACATATTGAAAGTCACTCAAAGAATGGAGATAACAAATACAGACTTTTCCTTGCTTATCAAATTAAACCTTTTATCTAAATAGCCAGGTATTCACTTATGTTGGTGGTATAGGGAGGACGCAGATTCCATCAGAGAAGACCATTGTTTATTTGGTGTAACTCTACCTTAGGTACAGGTAGCTGACTAAAGAGCAAAAGATCTAATCTGGGGGATTTTCTTGTGGGAGTGAAAAAGGAAGGCACCATGGCTAATGGTGCCTGCTGGGGGGCTGGTATGGCTGACCCCAAGGAACAGGACAGATTTAGAAATGTGGGTTAGGTATGAGAAATGAAACTACTGGGGCAGGAGAAGCAATCCTAATATAATCTTTTTTTTTTTTTTTCTTTCAATATTTCAATTACTTCCTGAAATGTTTTTCATTTTAGACAATGTTATTTTAAGGAGGCTTTATAATCATCTAATAATGTCTTTTACTTAATGAAAGGGTGTTTAATGTTAACAAGGTTCAGCTTGACTTTATTTAAGTTTTCTCTAAATTCATTTTTAATCATCTGTGCATTAGAGGTTTGCTCTTGGGACAAACCATTCATTAGTAGTTTCTAATTTTCTGTCATAAGAGTTAGAACCAAATTTGTAAGTCACAAATTGTAAGTGTATGGATTTTCCTTATTCCACAAAGGACTTGATGCACCTCTAAGATTACAGCACTATAATTTCATGCAATAGTGCTGTATACAGTAGTACTCTATAGTACTAACCTAATGGATGGCCCCATTTTATTTTTCTTACCCTTACTTGCACTTAACCAGATTTCCAAGTTTGATTTTATTTGATCTCCGTACTATATTTATTTTTTAAAATGCACATCAAGTTTGAAGTTAAATTACCTGATCCCATGGGGCTTAGAGGTGGTGAGTATCTGAAGTTAGAGTGCACATGTCAAGCACAGGCAGGGTGAATCCTAGCCATGAAACGATAAGTCTTTTTAAGATTCAGTTTGTTAGTTACAAGACAGTAAAAGGAAGAGTGGGCTATGCAGGCCTTTATGCAGGTGACACCAAAGCAAAAGAGGCTGGACAGCTGCCACATGAATGAGGGGATGTTGCTGAGGAGCTAATTTCATGCCACTTCTCAGCAGTTTTATCACCTGCAGCTGTGCCCGAAGAGGGGCAGGCAGAACCCCCATACGTCACAGAACCCGGAAGGTGACAAGAAATTGTCTGGGAGGGCAACAGGCATTCTGCCAAGATTCAGATCAGCTGTGGGTCCAGCCCTTCCTACAAGGCACTACATGCAAAGTCACCAGGGCACAGAGCTGTTCCTCGACAGCAGGGTATACTGAAGGATGGTAAGGGGCAAGACTGGAGGCTGGGTGGGCACGGGGGGCTTGGCTGTCATGATGAGGAACCTGCACTGATTCTGCAGACTGTACAAAGCCAACAGAGGTTTCTCAGGAAGGTGGTGGAACAGTCTGATCTGATCAGAAAAACACACTTGTATCGATAGAAGATGTTAGACATTGTAGGCAGGGAGATCAGCGAGAGATGAAGCGAGTCACGATGTGGGCAGCTTGAACAGGAGAGAAATGTCTTATGTGGGTGATGAGGTACCCATACGAGGCTGCCAGAAGAGCAGCAGAAGGGGAGTGGGGGGTGGAGAGACAGTAAGTTCCACTTTGATTGTGCCAACGGTCAGTCCCTCAAGTTCAATGCACCTGTGCAGAAGTGAGCAGCTTAGGAGCAATGCCAGGGCTGAGTTACAGGCTGAGAAGCTCTCAGCACATTGATGCTTTTGAAACCTTTCTTGCAAATGAGATTACCCAAAGGGAATGTGCAAGATGCCAGTGGCAAGGGGTCCTAGAAAACTCCAAAGTTTAAAGAGCAGGTGCTAGTTTTGCAGAAGACATGGGGGAGATGAATTGGAAGAGCAAGCAATGATCAGCAATTAAATGTGTTATGACACCCAACAGGATAAGGAGTAAATAGAAGATTTAATGAGATTTTGCAAGGGGAATATTACCAGTGATTTTTGTGAGAGAGGTTTCCATTAATGGGGAGGAAACCAGCTCGAAGGAAACTGAGCAGTGAGTCATGAAACAGTGAGAGCAGATCCTCCTTAGAGGGGCTGGTGCAGATTTAAATATATCAAAACCCCAAGACAGTTTCAGAGTAAACATTCAAATAAATATGCTCTAAAATAGAAACACGAATGTAATTAATCATCAGAAGGAGGCTATTTCTAATAGCAGCATATCATCAACTTTCGTTAGAGCAAGAACTAAAAAAATGCTTAATTACTTTGAAGTTGGTTTTTCACTGTCAGCTTTAGTCATTTGGTTAAATTTCTTCATTGAAAAATTATTTTTCTCTTTTTATTGAGCTAATTGAATATCTCAGAAGAATCCATTATATTTTTTCACTCTGAATATATTACAAAGTAAAGTCATTTGGTAGAATGGATGAGAAAGCATTATGAGCATTTGAAATATGGCCATAAGAATCGGCCTTTCGTGAACTTAATTATAGTACTGTCTTCAATTTCCCATGTGTTATTCTCAGGCCAGGCTGTTGATTTCTTCTTCTGAAGTCAGTAAAGTGAGCTTCTCTGGGTGATGAGGTAAAGACTGGATTCACAAAATCTTCAGGAAAAGAGCCTCTCCCAGTTATATGCACAGGATGGAGAAAAATCACATCCAAACTTCAGGTTTAATTCAAAACATAGTGATTCTTCACAAGCCCATTTGGCTCCAATAGTTTCTAGGGCTCAGGAAATATTGGGGCTTCTAGGTATTCTCTAGATATTTAGCAAAAACCCCTCTCTCCTTCTCTTCCCCTTTCCATCAGCAGCCCCAGCCCCATGGCTACTCCATAACCAAATATCAGAATCAAAACCTGGTTAGGACTGTGCCCCTTCTTCATGGATTTTCTATTTCAATAGGGAAAAAGCCTCCATTTGAGCAAAACCCCTGGGATATGGAGCTAGAACAGTATTTCCTGTTCTTTGCAGCTCTCTTGGAGGAAGCCCAAGGGCCGTGTTCTCAGGGTAGCCGTTTTAAGGCGGGCATTCCAACATCCGAGTATGCACAGGGGAACTGGCTGTTGGGGCGTCTGCCTTTAAGATGTTATGAGTTGAAAGGGCCCCTAAGAAATGAGCCATTCCAGTCAGTGGGTCTTCACGGTTGTTGGGAAGTGAGTTTCCCATTGGGAATCTGAGGAAGGTCATGACCCCTGCACAGGGAAATGCACCTGAGTTCACACTCAGGAATCCACGGATACTGGATGTAGTAAATTGGATTAAGTACCCCCAAAACTCACTGAAGCTTGAATTGTGTCCCCCAAGTTTTATGTATTAGAAACTTGGCCCCCACTGTGACTGTTAAGAGGGTGGGAAATCCTATTATGGTAATTGAAAGGTGGGGCCTTGAAGAGGTGATTAGATTATTGGACCATGCCATCGTGAACGGATTAATAATGGTGGTTCTCGGCGTGGTCTGGAGGGCGTTTAAAGGGGAGCATGAAGAGTCTGTCTCTCTCGTTGCTCTGCCATTTTGCAACGTGATAATCTGCAGTCACTGAACTCATCACCAAAGAAAGCTCTCACCAGATGGGTTCCCTGGACTTTGGACTTCCTAGCCTCTGAAACTGTAAGCAATAAATTTTGTTTTCTTTCTAAATTACTCAGTTCCATGTATTCTGTTATAAACAACAGAAACGGACTAATACACTGGAAGTGCAGCCACTGCTCAGTCCAAGTTCAGAGCACCAGAACTGAGACAGCTTCATTTTAGGTATGGTAAGGCTGAGAGGCCCAGAAAGGTTTAAGATGGGCTCAGATTCTCTAGAGCAAATGTTAATCTTCACTTTCTATGTCTGAACTTTTATTCTGTAGCTTGATTCTTACATTGTAGCTTGATTCTTGATTTCATCCATGAAAACAAGCTAAAATCCCTAAACCATGATTATTTTCTGAAATATCTTCTTTCTTACAAGCTATTATTTTTATCATGGTAAAATATACATAACATAAAATTGACCATTTTAAGCCATTTTTCAGTGTACAGTTCAGTGGCATGAAGCCTGTTCACATTAAAAAGTTTTTCATCTTCCCAAACTGAAACTATGTTCATCAAACACTAAATCCCCATTCCTCCACCCCCACTCCCTGGAAACCATTTTACTTTCTGTTTCTATGAATTTGACCACTCTATGGACTTCATAGAAGTGGGATTATTTTTATTTAAAAAAAAAAAAAAATAAATGGCATTTGAGTAGGTCATTCTAAATATTTGAGATTTTAGCTTCCTGTTCCCATTATGCTAGCTGGAACTGATGATCTATTGGGACAAAGCCTGTGTCATTGTCAGGTTGTCTCAGCAATAGGACAGCACGTGGGATAGGGGATCGGGCCCGCATCAGGCTTGCTGATTATCATGGAACAGAGGCATTACTATCTGTGCCGGAGAAATAGCTCAGAAGCCAAAAATGTCCCTAGTGTTGTGTAGATCTTTTTCAGAGGTAACAGCAAGGCAGCTGGCTCCACACAAGGACAGTCTTTGCTTAAAGAGGTTAGTGAAACAGAAATTAGACCCCAAGGCAGGGACCTTGTCTTCCAGCTAGAAGACTGTGCCAGGTGGAGAAGGGAGGGGTGTGATGGAGGAAGCTTGGATCAGGCCCTTGTTTCAGGATAGGGCCTCTGTGGGGTAGTGGTGACTTAGGACTCACTGAACCCAGTATCCATCCCTGCAACACCAGACCCCAGTTTGGGTTTAGAGCCTCAGAACATGGGGATCAGCGCTGGAACCCAAGGCTCAGCCACCAGCAGGATCACCCTGGGTTTGAGGCAGGGCTAGAAGAACTTCATTACACTGGTCAAGGACAGGCTTGACCAGGATGTTCTTAACATTGCCCTCAGCTTGACCAAACTTTCAACAGGCTGCTTCCTGACTCCAGGCCCCTGACCTCCCTTTCCTTAGTGCATTTACTTTAGAAAACTTGTAAATTCTTTTTTTGCCCCTTTCAGAGGTAAGTCTTCTCCTAGCCTCTTGCTAGTTTCCCAACTCAGAAATGTCTTTCTCAAGGACCTGGGAGTCATCTCTTTGAAATGTAATCAAGAAGGACAGTGTTCCTATCTCCCAGTTTCTGTGGGAGGTTGGAGCCTAAGTTCCCATACACACCAATTAACAAACACAGAGGCCCAATCCCACTGACTGACCTCCCTGCTAATGTCCTCCAGTACTTTTCCACTTGCTCACCCCAGCACTTAAAATTCCTCCCACCCTCAGTTTCTGCAGAATTAGTTCAATCTCTCTCCCCTATTGTAGTAATCTTCAATAAAATCTTTGCCTTTTTAAAACTCTGTCAGTTTTTCTTTGACAGGCTCAGATGTTGGCAAGGCTGAAAACTCCAGGGGATCTGGTTGTGATGATCCTGGTGAGGCGCAGGTGAAGCACAGGTAAGGGGCAGGTGAGGCAGAAGCAGGGAAAGGAGATGAGGGGTGGCACACCCATGAAAGGAAGGTTCCAAAAATGAATGACAAATGTCACCATGCCACACCAGGAGTGCTGTAGTACGTGCACTATTTTGCAAGCAATTTAATGAGATTGCTTTAAACATGACTTGATTTTAATTTGCAGGACAAAATTGAATGCATAATTGATCCACGAGGCTCTGTGGAGTGTTTGGTAAAGATGTATGCTAAGTCTTTATGGTCAGAATTTCTTTGATGCTGGGACTTTCTGCTGACCTATTTTCAGTGCTAGAAGAAACTGGATTTTTCTTTTAACTAGCAGTCGCAGACTGGCATTTGGCTTGCAAATACGTTGTGTTTCTGGGATGCACGGCGTTCTGACAGTTCTTGTTTTTTAATCTGAATGGCTTCAAAGGAGAGTGTGCTTGGAGATGACATGGCCGTGGGTCCTTACCAGTCCGCTGCCTCTTCTCCAGCTTTTGGAGGCATCTGAGTTGGGCGTCTCTCACTGTACATTTCTCTCTGCCTGAGTTTTGCTAGTGCAGGTTTCCTACATTTCTTCATCCTTACTCATGGCTTCCTCCTTCCTCATAAGAATGCTTTTCAGTCTCATACTGCTTCATTTCTTAATGTTGAGGTTATTTGTGCACATGGATAATTGTTTTTTTCTTTGCTGCTGGCTGGTATCGGGATCTGAACCCTTGACCTTGGTGTTATCAACACCGTGCTCTAAGCAACTGAGCTAACCAGCCAGCGCTCATGGATAGTTTTATAGGCATCTCATGTAGGGTTCTGAAATAAGTACAAAAGCTAAAAAGATCTCCCCCCACCCCCCCAAAAGTGGGTATTGTGATAGAAGACATCATAGGGAAAACAAACCTGGAGCAAACCTCAGTTGCTGGGGATTCTTCTCTTATGTCACTGACTTCTTATTAGAAAGACCTGAGGTTGGTGAGTCAGTCTTGCAACAGTGCGCATGGAATGTCAAGAGATGTTTTGAATTCACCCCCCCACCCCCCAAGACAACAATATCAAATCCCATTTCCAAGTGAGGAAATGAAGACTTGTAGGCAAGGACAGCTGGAAATCATGCCCGTTTAGATTTGCTTAGTGGGAACGACAGTTTTCCTTGTAACCCATTTTCAGTGAGGGCCTGTCACGCTCCACTGAAGAGACTTCCAACCTGCAAGTCTCAGTGGATTGTTTGTTTTGCTTCTAGCCTCATGCTGCCAAACAATGGCAAGACATGGAGGAAATGGTCATCATTTTCTTTCCTAGGGATCAGAATGACTGGGTCTGTTTGATGTAGAGGACTGTGACTTTAAGACCCCGGAGGTGCTTTTGCTTCACAGATGTGGCACCCAGCATGGTCTTCCTGGCATGGACCTCTGCTCACCCCTGTTCTGGCTTTATCATTTTCATTCAGCACTGCCAGCTTGCAGTAACCTCAGCATATAGGACCAAGACAGGACCAAATGGATCCCACTGTTTGATTCCAAACTCAGATGATTTCACTTGCGTTTCTTCACTCTGAGCTGTGGTAACTGCCCGTGAAGTGGCCACGCTGGCGATCTGTGCTGGACACCAGACCTGGATATATCCGTATTATTGCCTGTCTGGCTAAACTCTGGGTCTGGTTCATTCACAATTTTACATTTAGGCTTTTGTGCTCGTGGCTTAGTGGGGTGGAGCTGTGCATTTTCAAAGAGAAGCAGGATGTATAATTAATGAAAGGTAAGGATTTATGCAGAGAAATTCAGCACCTGCTGTCATTCAGACTAGGAAAAGTCTCAGCAAACCAGATAGGTTGTTGGCTTTGAGCACTTGGAGTTCTACTTTCTAATTTTCTCTCATTTTCCAGAAGAGAAAACTGAGGACTCCAGAAAAGATTAAGTAACACATCCAAGGCACTATGACATCGGTATATCTCTGAGAGCTGTGGCCTAAAGACATGGTATTTCCATCCTTCCAGCTTTCTGGTAGCTCCATAAAGTAAAAGGAATGATCAGCATTTGTAATGTACCCCACCTTCCCCATCTGAACCAGAACCACAGAGCTCAGAGTCTTAGTATTTTGGTGCTCATGGCTGGCATTAAGCATTGGTAGAGAGGGTAAGAACAGTCTCTGTGCCTTCCTTACCTACATGGCCAACATCTCGCTGCTTTGGGTGGAAGGTCTGTTGAGCTGAGGCCAGTACCCAGAGAAGTGTGAGTTGCATGGGAATCTCCTAGCATTGCTTTGATGCAGTGTGTGCAGATGTAACAAGAAACAGGGACATTTTTTATTTTTGCTTTTTAATCTCAGAAATTTTATTTTATTCAGAATCTGGACCACACAGGACTTCCACTTAGCTCCCAAACACTGAGATTTTTCTGATAGTATCCATTATTCAGAAGCCATATATATACATGCTTTACATCTTTTCATTAATAGACACAACTACAAACATTGTATGATCCTAACTAAAGAATACATATAGGATCAGAAAAAGATTAGAAAGAAATATACGAAAACCTAAGTGGTGATTATCTCACCAGGTAATTAACATTAAAATGATACTTTTCTCTATTTTTAATTTTCTTTATAATAACCATGATTGCCATAATAATCAGAAAAAAATGTTAAACTGAAAAGTTATACAGGGATTAAAAAATGTTTTCTCCAATTCTACTCTCCTTTCATTTCTCTTACTCTTTATTTTTACAACAAAATGATTTTTAGTAAATTTACAGAGTTGTGCAACCTTCATCACTATCTAATTTTAGAACATTTTCATTATGCCAAAAAGAAACCTTGGTCCCATTTGTACTAACTCTCCATATCTACTCCCAGCCCTAGGCAACCACTAATCTACTTTCTATTTTGGACAGCTCATATAAATGGAGTCAAAAAACAGGTAGTCTTTTTGGGCCTAGACTTTTTTCACTTAACACGTTTTCTGAGGTTCATCCATGTTGTAGCATGTACCAGTACTTGATTCCTTTCTATGGCTAAATAATAATCCATTATATGGTTTTGTTATTCATTCACTAGTTGGTGGACATTGGGTTGTTTCCACTTTTTGTCTGTTATGAATAATGCTGCTGTCAACATACAAAGGACCAGATTCACACTTGCTACAGTGTTCCTAGACTAGTAAGATAGGATTTTAAATGCATCTTCCAAAAGAGTTTCCTTAGAAGAACAGGGTCCCTGGTATTGCCACAGGTGGATGGGCTGGTTTAATGTACACAAAATGTTAGGATTTTAAGAAGAACTTTCAGGAGCTAGCTCTGAGAAGTACAGGAAAGTAGTAGGTATTTCTAGTCACTGGTTCCAAACATTGTCATAGCTGGGCCTAGAGGCGTGCAGTGTGTATCTTAGCTTGGGAGTCATGAATACAAGTGGTTTTCTATGGGAAGGAGTATCCAAGTGAGGTATAGGAAGGGAGAGGGAGAAGAGTGGAGACAGGAAGCCTTTTTCTGAGCCCCATGGATACTGAGCTTCAGGGTTTTTCTCAGTGCTGGTATACAGTCAGTGCTCAATAATGTAAATTGAACTAATGTCAATTGATTTGAAAAATCCAAACATGTTTTGTTCGTCCCATACATTAATTATATGTGTTTATATTTCTACAGGTTTGCTTCTAGTTTGAGAGTAGTGACTATGTCTAAATTCACATCCTCCCATATCTCTCCTGGGGAAGGTGAAAGTGTGTGGGGAGGCGAGGGCTGTGGGGCTGGGATGCAGAGCAGGGTGTCCACGCCAGGGACAGGGAGAGAGACCTCGACTGGTGTTTCAAGGAAGCTTGAGGTCTGTATTCTGGGAGGATCATCAAGAAGATGGGCCAATTTAAGAAGAACTGTAGTTTGGCTGTGGGCTGCTGGGCAAATGCTGAGCAGGGCAGCTAGTTTTTGAGGCCTGTGTGTTGGGACAGGACGTTTGGGTGGGGAGTCTACTTGCCCCCGAAATTCCCTCTGTTTCTTTGCATCTGTTGAACTTTCAATAAGAAGCTATGAGCAAATAAAGGTCAGATCTTTTATTACACACAAACAGGGTTCTAAACTCACCTTTACCTTAGCTTTAAAGGTGAGAATGAACCAGGCTTCTCTTCTAAAAGGCTACCCTTTGTATATTTTTGCTTATCCCTTGTGTTCTGCTAGTATGGCTTTTCCACATCAGTATTTTACAAATCATTTTTAGCATGTGCCCTATAAGCCCAGAATGTCGTTGTTTTTTAATTTGTAAGCATATTTTATTGCTTTGTTCATAGAGATCTTGCCAGTTTCATTTTAAAAAGTATATGTATTCAAAAAATTTAATAGTAAGCCAACCAAAAAAACCTCATAGAAAATAATTTTGCAAAACACAATGCCAGGTTTCCATGTGTAATACTTAATGTAGATTAAAGCAATTATCTGCATAATTTGGACTTAAAAACTTATTTATTTATTTTCCTCAAAAATTTTTAAAAGTTTATGAATATAAACTTGAACTATGAAACTGAACTATGTTTTTAAAAATTCAAGTTTTGGGCTTTTTATTTCTATTTTACTGACTTTAGAAAAGGAAAATAACAAAATATTGATTTGAAGGCCATGTTTAACATTGACAGTTTCATTTTATTCATTCAGTCAATAATCATTTATTGGGACTCTACCCTCTGCCTGGCTGGAAATGCACTCAAATCAAATGATAGAGTTACCTCCTCTTGAAAACTAACAGTATGGCAAGCGCAGATATGTGAACAGGTAGAGGCAGGAAAGTGTGATAGGAGCGGGAAGAGATGTGATGATAAAATGCTGGTAGCATGGAATAAATAACTGTCTGGGAGCAGATCAGAGGCTTCATGAAGAGATGGCATTTGAATGTGCTGGAAATGAGAAGAGTCAACCCTCGTTATCTGCAGGAGGATCCAGGACCCCCCTCAGATACCAAAATCTGCGGGTGAATGCTCAAGTCCCTGGTAAGCCCTCCGTATCCACAGGCTCCACATCCATGGACTCAACCAACCATGGATTGAAAATATTCAGAATAAAATCAGAATAAAAAATGGCAACACGATACAAAATAATGAAAACAAAACAACACAGTATAACAAGTGTTTACATAGAATTTATACTGTACCAGGTATTATAAGTAATCTAGAGATGATTTAGAGTATACGGGAAGATGTGCGTAGGTTTTTTGCAAATACTATGTCATTTTATATAAGCGACTTGAGTATCTATGGGTCTTGGTATCCTTGGGGAGCCTGGAACCAATCGCCTGAGGATGCTAAGGGATGACCGTACTAGAATGTTCATAGCGGCCCAGGGCTTTAAAAGCTAAGATCTGAATACTACCCAAATGTCCATTGTGTTAGTTTTGTATTGCTGCATAGCAAATCGCCACAAAATCAGCAGCTTAAAACAACACATATTTTTGACCTCACAGTTTCTGCATCAGGAGTTCGAGAATGGACTTTGCTTCAGAATCTCTACTATATCCTGGAAAAATGCTCAGATCACCCACAGGGTGATCATAAGATAGCATTTCATAGTCTGCCTCAGACACTGATGATTTTGTAGTGATAAGTTTAGAAAATCAGTCCATAACTCAGTTCAAGTCAGTTCACTTAAACATTTCCTAGGTGCTTACTAGGTACCAGGAATTTTGCATTCATGATTTCCAGTCCTTATAACAACCCAGCAGGCAGGTGGCATTATCTGCATTCCGCAAGTGGGGAAACTGAAGCAGAGAGAGTGTAAGTCTCACGCCTGTGGTTGCACAGCTAAGATGGGGAGCTGGGCTCATTCCGAGCTGTAGCAAAGCACGAGGCCTCATCTCCATGGCCCGAGTGTGCCACCTCCCAGTGGTTTCGATAGCAGCCTCTGTGTTACCAGATTTCAAGAGTTCTTTTACTGGGCCATTTTTTCAGTGACAAAATTGTAGCTAGTATTTTCAACATGATTGATATTTTACTGGTACTTGAAATAACGAGGAATGATGGGTTGGATCTTCAATTTATTTTTCTTCCTCAATTAATATAACAGCTGAGATAAGGGGTGTTAAGCTAGCTTAATTGGGTTGCCATCATAACTAATGGCTTGATTTTATCCAATCTAGCTTCTTTTAAGTAGAATCAATCTAAATAATATTACTGTATCCCCTATGCAGTCTAGAGCTTGGTTGATCTATGAAAAAAGAAAGACCACAGATTGAGGTATCTTTTTGAAATTCAGGTCCCTTCCTACCCCCAGTTTGGGAGCTGTTGTTATTCAGTAGTTCAGTAGTCATTTCACTACAAAGCTGAATAGAATTTTTTCTTTTAAACAATCTAAGTGTACTTTGAACAATATTGCAATTTTGAATCAGCTGACATTATAGGAACATATATCATATAGGGGACTGAGGAAGGAGACAAGTTGGGACATGATGTATCTTAGTCCATGAAAAATCATTATCTTAGTCTATTCCATTTTAATTTTACAGCTGTTATGCTTGGTTCTATATCTGTGTGTCTTCTTGGTAAACTACATCACATTTTTCATGGACAGACTCAAATATACTTTATATAAGTTGCTAAATTGTGAACACATGCTGCTGAATTTAGCAGTAATTTGGCTTATTTTAAAGCTATCACTCCCCTATTCTTTTAAATGGAAATAGATGGGGAACATGTGACTTTTGATAATCACATAAAGACTGACTTTGGACTCTAGAGATGGTATGGGTTTCCTGGTTCAAACTATTTTACATGCACTGAGCCTTAGGAAGAACTAACAGGAATAATTTTTCTCTTTTTTCTCTAAACTTTGCATAGCATGGTTGCTTGGACAAAGGCGTTTGGGTTTACTGAAGCAAAATATTTGTCTTTGTTGTTCAGAGTCACTGTTTATATCTTCTGAGAGCATAAGAGCCCTGTAGGATGAATGAACCCTATATAATTTCTGAATGGAAGGAGGAGTGGAAGGTGAGGTTCCAGGTGAGAAGGATGCAGGAAGAATCCTGAGTAATAGGTAGTGAGCCAGGAAGCAGCAGCCGGCTGTGGCCTCTCCTGCCCATGATCGTCCCCAGAGGCATTCTAGAACTCTTACCAGAAATTGCTTGTGACAGTTTTCAGCCCGTATAAGACAGTGAGACTATAAGACATTTGACCTTGCTGGTGATTACCTGAGCAGGTAATCACACTGGGATTTGGCCAGTGCTAATTGCTACTGCTATGCCCTGTTGTCAGCACACCCCCAAGGAATTTCATTTTATAGCATTCCTGAGTGTTCTCTTTCCATCTCGGTATTTTCCTTAGCAGTTGTTATTTTTTTCCTCCCTTTCTTTAGACAGGGGAGTGATTCTGTGTTCGTTGAAGTCTTTAATAAAAGAGTTCCTGTATTCTGAAGGCACTATCTTAAATTATTCAGAAAATCTGGATCATATAAGGCAAATGATGATATTCATCCCTGGAGATAAAATGCTTGCCAACATTAAAGGTCAAACCTTACTAATCTATAGGATTAAAGGCTCTACTCATCAAATCATTTAGCTACAGCCAGTTCTGATTTAGCGAAAGAAAAGCATTTCGGTTACACTGAAACAATGTTGTTAGGTAATTTGTAGCTCAGTATAACTGATAACAGTTTAAGAAAAGTACCTTGAGTAGTCTGTCAGTTACAAAGCATTTTTCCTCCCCAAATCATCCTAGGCATTATCAACATTATTATGAAGCATGATTCTAGAATTTATCTATACTAGTTTTGGGGCTCCAGGCAAATAGGTCCAAAGGGCTCTTTATTCCTGTTAACCGCACATCAGATTTCCAGCCCTGCTGTCTTTTTACATTCCTCCATTCTGCTCTCACAAGTTTCTAGTCTCTAAGGGGTGGCTAAAAGACAATACTCTTTTGGTACTCTCTTAAAATTGTTCTGAACTGGGGAGGTTTTGGTGATGGGGAGCAATAATCAGCCACAATGTATATCGACAAAATAAAAATTAAAAAAAAAAATTGTTCTGAACTGAATAAGTAGAGCTGTGTGTAGCAAGTTATGATGGTGTCACTTCTGTCACTTTGCAAGGTGTCATAGGGACTGCAGAGTGCATCCCTTGCTTTGTTCTCTCTGCAGAAATCCCATCACTCACCTTCCCTGGCAGAACTGGTCCCTCAGGAAATGATGATTGTCCTTCCTTAGAATAACAAAATGCTGAAAGTCTGTCTGTAGGGTAAGTAGGTACTTAGAGAATACATGAGTGGCTACAGTACTCCAGGGGACTAGGCACATGCTCTTTCTGTAGCCATGCATTTTTGTTAAGTTCTTATTGAAACGGAAACATTGTTTCATAAATATATAGCTGGGAGAATTTTCACAATATGAACACAGCCATGTAGTGCAGTACTACCAGATCTATAAACCTATCCGCAAGGTAATCTGACAGCTATGATTAGTTTCACCTGAGTGTGAGCTTTATCTAAATGGAATAGTTCAGTATGCGATCTTTTGTTTCAGCTTTCTTTTGCTCAACATTATGTTGGGTGAGGTAGTGGATTGAATTATGTCCCCCAAAACTCACTGAAGCTTAATTGTGTCCCCCAAGCTTTATTTAGAAAATTAGCCCCACTGTGACTGGTAAAAGGGTGGGAGATCCTATTATGGTAATTGAAAGATGGAGCTTTAAAGATGTGATTAAATTGTAGGACCGTGCTATAGTGAATGGATTAAAAATGGTGGTCAGGGGCATGGTTCTGAGGGCATTACAAGAAGAGGAGAGTCTGTCTTCTCTCTCTCTGCTCTCTCTGCTTCCACCATCTTGCAATGTGAGACCCCTGGGTCACTGTTGCCACCACCAGATGTGTTCCTTGGACTTTGGACTTCCCAGCCTCAAAAACCGTAAACAATAAATTTCATTTATCTTTATAAATCACCCAGTCTTAAGTACTTTGTTACAAGCAACATAAATGGACTAATACAGGTGAGATTCATCCATGTTGTTGCAAATAGTTGCAGATCATTCATTCTTAGTGATGTGTAGACTCCATTGTGTGAATGTACCAGAATGTATTATTCTATCTTTGCTGGGTATTTGGATAATTTCCAATTTGGGGCTCTTATGAATAGAGTTGTTATTAACTTTCTGGCACTTGCATTATGGGGAACACCTTTCCATTGGATGTATAATACCTAGGCATGTAATTCCTGGCTTATAGGTATACATATGTTCAGTTTTAGTTGGTACTTTTTTTTTTTTTTTTTGGTGGCTGGCTGGTACAGAGATTGAACCCTGGATCTTGGTGTTAGCAGCACCATGAACTAACTCACTGAACCCGCAGCTTTAGCTGATACTTTGTTTTCAAAATGGTTGTACCAAGTTACACTTCTACCAGCTGTGTATGAGCGTTTCAGTGATTTCACATCCTTGCCAACACTTGGTATTTTCCATTTTTCATCTCAGCCATTTTGTATGTGTGTTGTATTGCATTTTATTGTATTTCCCTGATTAATTTGTATTCTATTTGTATTTGTATAATTTAATTTATATTTTATTGATTAATTGAGTTAAACCTCTTTTCATGTGTTTACTGGCATTTGTATATCCTTTTTTGTGAAATATCTGTTCTAATCCCTTACCCATTCTTCCTTGGGTTGTATTTTTTGCTTTCAGACTGTAGGATTTCTTTGTGTTATAAATATTTTCTGCTCCATGGGTTACCTTTTCACTTTCTTACTGGTGACATTCGATGCCCTGAAGTTCTTATTTTTAATATAATCTATCATTTTTTTTCCTTTTGTTGTTAGTACTTTTGTGTCCTGCGTAAAAAAATCTTTGCCTATACCAAGGACATTTTCCTCTAAAGGATGTATTACTTTACCTTCCATATTTTGATCTATAATATATTTAGAATTGATTATTGTGTATGGTTTAAGAGAGGGGTCAGGATACTTTTTTTTGTACGTTTATCCAATTAACCCATATTACTTATTGAAATGACCATGCTTTCTCTTCTGCATTGCTGGGTTACGTTGTCCTTGCCATAATCAGGGACTGTGTATGTGTGGCTTTCTTTCTGAGCTCTCTATGCTATTTCACTGGTGGGTTTTTCTCCATCTCTGTGCAAATACCACATAGTTTTAATTGGTATAGTTTTCTAAAAGGTCTGGATGTATGGTAGTGTAAGTCTTCCAACCGGTTCTTAGAGATTGCCTTGGCTATTTCTAGCCCCTTGTATTTCCATATGAATTTTATAATGAGCACATCAATTTCTGCTCCTCTGCCTCTCCTCGCCTGCCCCCCTCAAAAACAAAACAAAACAGAACAAAAAAAAATCCCAGTGCGCTGGGATTTTGGTTGATATTGCATTGTATCCCTTAGGTCAATTTGGAGAGATATATTTACATTTCAGTAGCATTGAGTCAATCCATGAACGTGGTATGTTTCCCTATTTATGTAGGCTTTAAAAATATTCTCTTAGGGCCGAGCCCGTGGCACACTCGGGAGAGTGCGGTGCTGGGAGCGCAGTGACGCTCCCACCGCGGGTTCGGATCCTATATAGGAATGGCCGGTGCACTCACTGGCTGAGTGCCAGTCACGAAAAAGCCAAAAAAAAAAAAAAAAAAAAAAATTCTCTTAAGCAGTCATTTGCAGTTTTCAGTGTAGAAAACATGGACATCTTTCTTTGAATTTATACATTGCTATTTGATGTTTTTGATGCTTTCACATGAATGGTATCTTTTTAAACTTCATTTTCCAGTTGTTCATTGTTAGGATCTAGAAAACTACTGATTTTGTGTACTGATCTTGTAATTGATTACCTTTACTAAATTCACTAATAGTTTCTCTGAAAATTATTTTGGATTCTTTTAGGTAGGCTTATCATTTTTGAATGAAGAGTTTTATTTTATTTTATTTTTTTAATTCTTGAGCCTAGTGTTTCTTCTTCTTGCCTTTTTGCCCTGCCTAGGACTGATCTTAGGGAACTGTTTTCAGTATTTCACCATTGAGTAAGATGTTGGCTGTAGCAGCAGCTCCTCCTGTAAAGTTTTTACCAGATTAAAGAACTTTCCTAGTTTGCTAAAAATTTGGGGCTTTTTTAAAGTCATGAATCAATGTGGACTTTTTTCAAATGCAACTATGGAGATGATCATATCATTTTTGTTGGGTTCCTTAGTATTTTAAGGATTTTTTCATTTATGCTTATGGGTGAGATTCATCTGTAATATTAATTCTCGTTGCATTTTGTCAGGTTTTTAATGATACCTGGTCTCATAAAAAGAGTCGCTAAATGTTCCTTCTATTTCTATTTCTGGAAGAGTTTGTGCCAAATTGGTGTTTTTCTTTCTTAAGTATTTGGAAACACATAGTGAAGCCATCTGGGCTTGTAGTTTTCTTTGTGGAAATGTTTTCAACAGCAGATTTTTTTTTTCATAAATATTGGGCTAATCAAGATTTTCTACTTCTCCTTAGGTCACTTTTTGATGTTATGACTATTATGAAACTTGTTCTTTACATCCAAATTGTCAAATTTATTGCATAAAAGTTGTTCATAATATCCTTTTATCTTTCTAATGTCTTTAGTCATTTTCCCTTTTTAAAGTTTTTTTTTTATTAGTTATGAATATTCATGGAGTACAAAGCTGACTGTCACCGCTCATGCCCAAGATGTGATGGCCACATCCATACTGGCAGCATGTCAATTACCACATATGTGATTATACTCTGTGTCCCCCACCCAATTAATCCCCAACCTCCCTGCCCATCCCCCTTTCTTCACTCCACTTTGTATCCCTAGGTATGTTCTCTCCCTCTGCAAGTCCAATGCACCACTGTGGTCTTTCTTTCCTTCCTTCTTTCAGCAATTTATATTTTTATTTTCTTTTTTAAACTCTATCAGTCTTGATATGAGTTTATCAGTTTAATTCAATCTTTTTAAAGGACCAACTTTTGGATTTGTTGATTTTATCTTGTATGTTTGTTTCCTATTTTTCTAGAATTTTTCTCTGAGCACTGATGTAGTGCATCACACAAGTTTTGATATTTTGTGTATTTGTTATTCTTTTCCTTTTAACATTTTTTCCTGATTACGGATTCTTTAGAAGTGTATTGTTTTATGTTCAGGAAGTTTGGGTGTGTTCTAGTTATATTTTGTTATTAATTTCTAGCTTAATTCCATGTGGTTGGAGGACATAGTCTAAATGATAGCAGTTTTTAAAAAAATTGTTAGACTTTTCTATGTGGCTTTGCATGTAAACAACATTGTTAAAAATTTTCCCTGTGACCTTGAAAAGAATAAATTCAGTTGTTGTGTTGAGAGTTCTATATATGTCAGTTGATCAAGTTTGTTGGTTGTGTAGTTCAAATCCTCTATATCTTTACTTGTTATTTTTTTCTCAGCTTATGTGAGAGATGTGTGAAACTCTCCCACAATGATTGTGGGTTTGTGTACTTCTTTTTTTAGTTTTCTCTGTATATTTTGAACCTGTGCAGTTGGGTAAATACAGATTTAGAATTGTGGGTTGTGATATCTTCCCCTTAGACTGACTCCTTTACCATTACGAAATGGCCCCTTTTTCTCTTGTCATGTTTCTTGCCTTAAAGTATAATTTCATGTGTTTTTATTTTGGGGGGGGGGGTGTAGTATTATCAAGGTATATTTTTGTAGTTTTTTGCTTTCATTCTTTCTTTGTCCTATTAAAAGTGTGTCTGTTGTTGTATAGTATCACACATGACTGATAGGCTTTTACCACAGACTTGGCACAGTGACTGATGGACAGAGAATTGAAAAGGAACAGTTGAGACCAGGCTTAAAGCTGGGGGAATATGCAGCCCCCAATAACACTGTAGGGGGCAGTGCTTTTCCAGGCATGCACACACACACATGTGTACTCATAAAAGTTATAGCTCATGGCACAACAAAAAGGAGAAGGGAGGTAAGAGCACCCAGTGTCGTCTCCTGCAGGTGGCCACAGGGTTAATGTGCCTTCCTGCACTCAGGCTTAGGAGGGGATCTAACATAGGAGAGAGCTGCCTTTGGAGGAGCCCTGTCAATGGTACAGACAAGCACATGCCTGTACAGTCGAAGGAAGCAGTTTACAGAGTAGCAAGTTCAATGCCAACCAGTGCAAATAATAGTTCTCTGAACCTGGCTTAGTCACAGCAGACATTTACCCAGCCTGGCTCCTCTCCGTAGCCAGTGAGATGCTTGCTCATGCACACTATCCCTGGTCAGCAGGCTCATGCTCAGGGAAAGCAGATACAGTTCAGCATGTTATTCAGCCGAGGGTAATTGAAGGATCACAGACTGTGAGGATGAGAGGTCGATGGTTTAGAGGTAGAGGCTGGTGCATCCAGTCACCTGCGAGTCTTGTGAAAATGCAGAATCAGATTCAGTGGGTCTGGGGTGGGCCTGAGGGTCTGCATGTCTAAAGGACTCCTGAGTGATGCTGATGCTGCTAGCCCATGGACCACTCATAAGTATCAAGGATCTAGACCAGGAGCTCTCAACCTTGGCTGCACAGAATTCCCTGGGATCTTGAAAGCTCCCCAGGTAATTCCAATACGAGTGAAAACCAGTGATCTAGGAATCATCATCGGTAGAGAGAGGTGAGGAGCAGGAGAAAGGGATGTATGAGTAGTGTGAAAAGCATAATCTCTATAATAATTTAATTTTTTATTTTAAAAATGAAATATATGTGCGCGCGCGCACGCACACGCACACACACACGCACACGCACACGCGCACACACACACACACACACACAATCACACAGTTTCCATAAACAAGCATGGATGGTAAGGCTTGATTAAAATCTTCCTGGTCTGTAGGTGCCAGCACATGAATGCCTTCTACAAAATTCCTGACTGGGGTTGAATACTCCCAGTGACAGGACACTTACTACCTAGCAGACAGCCCACTCCCTCGTAGGCAGTTCTGAACTGTTTGAAATCTCTCGTTGTACTGAGATGAAACCTACTTCCCTGTAACTTCTACCTGTGGGCCCCTTGGAGCTACAGAGAATAAATTTAATCTTTCTTCCACATTGCTTTGCTTCATATAATGGAAGGCAGCCATCAGTAGAGTAAGCACCTAAGTACTATTTGTAAATGAGTTAAGGTTCTTTTTAGGTTGTAAGTAAGAGAAATTGATTCCAGCTAGTTTAAGCCAAAAAAAAAAAAAAAAAGAATTTACAGAGAAAGAGGGATGTTTTGAGGAAGAGGGAGGAACTGTGCTGCCCAGACATGGGAAGGAGGATCCAGGGCAGCCCAAGGAATTGCAGCAGAGCAGCCAGAAGCTGTTGCTTCTTGGCTGCCATTGATGTCTTGGCTGCAATGACTCTCAGGGCTCTAGGTCTCTTCTCCATTTCAAATGTCAAACTATTCACGAGATCTGATTGGCTAGATTGGCTCAGGGGCTTATGCTGAGACTGATCAGCTCTGGCCAGTATGAGACTTGTGGTAACAGACAGCGCTGCTGGGGGTCCACCCTGTGTCCCCAGAAGGGGAGTCACACCAGCTGCTACCCCTAGAGAGAGCTATTCCAAAAAGTCATAGGCAAGGTCAAGAAAATAATTATGGGATTATTTCCCATTTGTGATTCTCTGTGACACTGTTATACTCCACTGGACCAGCTAATTGAGAGTCACTTGAGTACAGAGAACTCAGAGGATGAGCTCTGAGGAGCTGCAGATAGGGGTGGGGAGGGGCAAGGGCTGAGTTTAGAAAGGGGGGCCCGGCTCCCAGTCCCACACCATCTCTGAGCACCTGGCCCCAGCTCCACTAGGGGGCCAGAGTCCCTGGATTCCGGAGTCAAGGCACAAGTCTTTCCTACAGCCAGTCCTCCCCGCGGTGGGTCATGGGCCCTCAAGGGGAATCTCCTGTCTGTAGGTGCCACTGAAAGACGATCACCTTGCCAGGACTCCACCACCTGCGGGAACAGGACGTGGCCACCCTGGTATTTTGCCTCAGCACTTCTTGTTCCCAGAAGAGCTGGTTCAGTTCCTCATTTTTCTTTCTCAGATACTCCTGATCGGGGACCACAGAACTCTGGTGGCCGACCACAGCCCTGGTCTGGCTGCTCCTGGGGTGGGCGTGGAAGGAGCACTCGGTCCCCTCCCAGCAGCTTCTTGGCGGGGCCTCCATGTGCACCTGATGGTGAAGGCTCCTGGCTGCAGGCACTGGAGTTAGGGAGGAAGCTGAGGCCATCCTGCCAACGCCCCTCAGCAGCAACGTGTGGCAGAGGGTTTCCATCTCTGCTGCAGGTAGCCGGACATGGCGTTGGCGTCCTCTGTGCCAGGACACCCAACAGCCTCCTCAAGCCAGGCAGCGAACTGCTCCATGGGGCCTGGGGAGGTCAGGTGAGCCTCCTCAAACCCCTCTCAGTCCCTGTGGTAACTCTTGTGTATCGGTCCCAGGTCCATGACAGTGCTGCCACCTGTGCACAAGTGGCAGAGGTAGCCCAGCCACACAGCAGGTCACCCAAATGTCATGGTGATGCCCACACCCTGGCGCTAGGTTCGGCTGGGTTTGGAACTGATTTCTCAGTCCCAGCATCTGCCCCAGGAAGGCAATTGTGTCTGTTGTAAACTGCATATAGTTTTTTGAGTTTTTTAATAGTCTGATAATCTTACTTGGAATATGTAATCCATTTACATCTAATTATGGAGTTGGAACTGCAACTCCAGTACTGAAAGTATTATGTATTAGTGGTAAGCAGGAGAGGAGAACATATTTTAGATCAGTCTTCTGTAAACTTGAGTGAGCATTAGAATCACCTGGAAAGTGTAAAAACACAGATGCCTGGCCTGAAACCAAGAGTTTCTGGCTCAGTGGTTTGGGGATGGGACCTGAGAATATGCATTTCTAGCCAGATCCCAGGTGGTGCCAATGCTGCTGGTCCATAGCCACTCTCGGAGCAAGACTGGGTTAGACTAGTGGTCCTCACCCCCTGACCAGCTGAATTAATCTCTGAGGGTATAGGCCAGGCATCTGTATTTCTAGGTGTCTATGTGATTCTGATGCATAGTGAGAGCTAAGAAGCCCAGGCTTACCTAAAGGGGACCTAGCAAACAAGAACTCATCTTGGGTCTCAGAAACAGTTTGGGGCAGAACTGTGAAGACATGGGGGACTCCAGTCCCTTGGCATCCCAGGTATCAGTGTAAAGATTCCCTACTCCCTCTCCTCCCTGGTCTTACCTTTTGCTCTTTGTCTCACATCACCCTGTTTCTGTTTTTCACGGCATTTGTAATATTCTGCAATTTTTTTGTTTGTTTATTTATTTACTTATGAAAACGTCTGTCTCCCTATAGAATATCAGCTCTTGTTGTCTGCTTGTTCACAGCTATAGTCACCCAGTCCCAAGCCTGGAGTCCAGCATGTAACAGGTTCCCCATATTTATTTAATGAATGAATGAACAGTTCAATGGCACCAGTCATTAGGATAATTCATTTGACTAACTGCTATAGTTTGAATTCCAGATTCACCAAAAAATGCAAACTGTTTAAAATTTAATTCTCTATGTTGACTTTTCTATGGGGAAGGAATATACTGATGAGGCAACATCAGTGCTGTGGTACATTTCTGATTCGTGTGACAATGTTTTCTGGACCTGGTTAGAATGGTTTAGTACCCTGATTTGGTTTAGTGTTCAGAAAGCTGACCCAATGGTGTTTCTGGACCTAGACTTTTGAAAAATAGGATTCAGTAAATACCACTCTAGTGGATTGAATTATGTCCCCCCAAAACTCATTGAAGCTTGAATTGTGTCCCCACAAGTTTTATTTATTAGAAACTTGGCCCCCATTGTGACTGTTAAGAGGGTGGGAATTCCTATTATGGTAATTGCAAGGTGGGGCCTTGAAGAGGTGATTGGATTGTAGGACTGTGCAGTAGTGAATGGATTAAAAATGGTGGTCAGAGGTGTGGTTCTGAGGGCTTTAAAAGAAGAGGAGATTCTGTCTCTCTCTCTCTGCTCTCTCTACTTCCACCATCTTGCAATGTGAGACCCCTGGGTTACTGTTGCCATCACCAGATGGACTTTGGACTTCCCAGTCTCAGAAACTGTAAGCAATAAATTTCATTTTCTTATAAATTACCCAGTTCCAGGTATTATGTTAAAAGCAACAGATACGGACTAACACATGGTACGATTAGGTTTATATTTATCGTATTGCTTTGCTTTTGTATTTGGCCTTTTTAATACTTTTTCCCCCTCCTTTCTTATTTTCTTTTGGATTAATCGAACATTTTTCCTTCTGTTAATTTGTTAGTTTTACGTTCTTTTTCTATCCTTTTAGCAGGTACCCTAGGGTTACAATACAGATACCTGACTTATTACAGTCTGATATAAAGTGTGTGCAGAGCCTGTTTTAACTACATTTATTGCCTCCCACATTTTGTGTTACTGTCCTCATACATTTTATTCTGTATTTTTAGCTCCTCATGTCATGCATGACAATCATTGGCTTACCCACATGTTTACCCTTCTATTTTTATTCATGCTTCCTGCATTTCCACATCTTTCTGGGATCATTTTCCCTCTGTCTAGAATATTCTCTTTAGTAAAAGGTGTGAATCTGCTTGCAACACAATTCCTCATTTTTCATTTGCTAGGAATGTCTTTTATTCACCCTCGTTTTGAAGGAAAAATTTGAGGCCTGTAGAATTCTAGGTTGGCAGGTATCTTTAAACTGATCAAAGAACTGTTATTCCATCGTCTTCCGGATTCCTCATTTCTGTTTAGAATTCAGTCATAAGTCAGGCTGTTGTTTCTTTACAGGTAAATGTCTCCTATTCTCAGGCTGCTTTCAGTATTTTCTCTTTGGTTTTGGTTTTCATCAGTTTGACTTTGATGTTTTTCTTCAAATTTATCCTGCTTGGGGTTGGTCAAACTTCTTGAGTTAGAATGTCTTTGATCAGTTTTGGAAAATTCCTGGACATTATATCTTCAAATATTTTTTCTGCTTTCCATCACTCTCCTATCCTTAGGACTCCAATTCATGCATGCGCCACTAGTCTTTTATCTGATTTTCCCCCATTCTTTATTCTGTCTGTGTTTCACTTTGAGTGTTTTCTATAGATTCATATTCCAGGTCCCACATCTTGTGTTTTGCTGTTAAATCTACCTATTGAGTTCTTAGTATCAGATGATATGTATTTCAGTTCTGCAATATCCATTTCTTTCTTCTAGATTCCATATGTTTGGTGTAATTCTCTCTGCTTTAATCTGTCTTTTATCCTATTTCCTTGAACATAATATCATAGTTATTTTAAAGTACCTGTTTGCTAATTTAAATATCTGCCTCCTCCGTAGGTCTAATTTTTCTCTTGATCAGTTACATGTTCTTGCTTCTTTACAGGTCTGGTAATTTTTTAAAAATTGTAAATTGGACATTATGTATTAAAGAATGAGAGAGGCTCCAGATAGTATATTCTGTTATGAATCTTCCCCTCTCTTGTGTCAGCCAGATAGGATGAGGGCTTGTCTCATAGTTCAGTCAGGGATTGAGATGGGTGAGCCTGGGCTGCAGGTTTAGCAAGACTGGTTTACTGGTTGCTAGGCATGGGCCTCCTGGGATTTTGATTGAAAGCCTAGAATATCTCAGCTCTGAAAGGCTCTAGGAGATCCAGCTCTGCCCTTCAGCCATTACCACCTCAGCTTTCTAGCCATCCCACACGCCACCTTCCAGCTCCTTGTGCCTTCAAAATCTGGCAAATATCTTAAATGAGAGAATGGCTGGATGTCTGAGGAGAGCTTGCTTCCTCTGAAATCTGTTTCCTGTGAGACCCCCCCAGAGATTTCCCTTTGTCCATTAAAAGGCAATTGTCCATGGGGGGAAAGCTACTAGGTGTTTAAAGCCCTTCAAGTTTCCAGTTTGTCACACCACCTCTACCTGACTCTTACAAGTGTTTTGGATTGTTTCCCCTTCATCCTAGGCCCCCTGCCTGATCCAAGCCTGACTCTCATCTGGAATCAGAAAATGCCCCCAGAGAGGGAAAAAATGGCTGGCTGTCTTATGCGCTTTTTGGACTGGTTCTTCCTTCGTTGGTATTTTAGTTTATCTAGGTTTCACTGCTTCTCTTTGATGCATTTGCAATTAAGATTTCCGTATCATCTGATTTTTGTAATTTATCTGGGTTTTTCTAGTTTTACAGCGGGGATATTTGTTTACTACATCCTACCTGGAAGTTCCTGCAGCCATATGTTTTATTGATATGTTTTGGCATAAATTTCTGAGTGATTCTTGTTTGGATAAAGTTAATTTATTTTACTTCAGCTTTCCTAGTGTTATATGACAAAAATCCTTATTCTTTCATTCCATCAAATAAATTGAATTTCTATAAAATTAATAGAAACAAATGCTCACTTTGGATAAAGTTGAGATATCAATTAGTACTATTAACTTCGATCTAATAAGTTTTGGTTTTTCCTGGTTAAACATAATACTGGGAGATAAGTTTTCAGTGAATGACAAAAAGGGGCCTTTACACAAAAGTTACTCTGATTTATGAAGTCTTTTTTATTCATGTTCTTTTTGCTGTAAGTCTTTTGGGCCTTGTTCAAGATTGTCATCCCTAATGATGGTTCTGTATATTAATGCCAACCTGTTTTCTATTTACCATTACATCTTTAGGGACATTTCAGTCTTCTGGAAACATCTGTGACACCAGATTTCGAATTTCCTTTTCTGATATTAGTATTAACAGTGTTAGACAAGAGGTAGATTTCAAGCTATATTTTTCTTGGGTCATGGGAGAATTATTCTGGGCTCCACTCTTTCCTTTCTAGAACCCCCATGGGGAAGGATTAACGTTTAGTGAACATTTAATATGGCTTTTGATGAAGAGTAGGGAGGGCACAGCACTTCATTTTTCCATTTCAACATCATAAGTAGGAATTATCTTCCTCATTTTATAGAAGTAGAAACTGAGTCTGTAAGTGGCTGTCACAGTTACATAGCCAGACAGTTCATGTGTGTGCATGCGGGATGCTGAGAAAACATAGATGAGACTGGGTTTCCTCAACAGAAATACTCAGTTGTAAGGCATCATTAGGTCCTGACTATGTTGTAAGTTATTTTCCCAATATCATATAGCTAGTCAGTGGCATGGTAGAACTTGAAACCAGATTGCTGCTTCCAGATAGAAATTTTTAAGCATATTAAGGATGCAAGAAACCGAAGGTAAAAAAATGATTTCCTAATAACACGACCTTGAGAAAGTCAACTAAATTCTGTGTCTGTTTCCTAATCTGCAAATTGTGATTTGGTTCTCCATGATATCTGTGGATAAGATGTACATATAAAAAGTGTCACTTAATTGATCACTGAATACTTGGAAAGAGCACCCTTATTTCTGGCCAACATTAAAGTGTATTGTGTTTCCAGTTCTTTTGATTAATAATTGAGTTAAATATTTCATAAGGCAATGACAACTATACTATGCTATATTTCAACCTTCCTACATGGCATCCTTAGCTGGGAAATTTCTCTGCAAGTACTGATAATTGTATGGAGTACAGAACCTTGAAATCATTACTTTAGCTAGTCTATAATGGACACTTTTCATTTATACAGTACTTTAAACGTTCCTGGCTTATTGTCATCCCCTGTTTATGCCCTTAGCAGTCTATCTAGACATATTCCTTCTGGAAACCTTTTCTGTTCTGATGGCACCCATCTCTTTTGCATGGGTGGCTCCCTAAGCAAAAGTGCCTCTCCTCTATTTGGGTCCTATATTGCCAGCTTCTCATGGGACATCATCTCAACATACACCCCCAACCCAAAATACAGGAAAGGAAACAATCCTCTGAAACTAGCTCCCTGTTTCTATCCATGGAACAATCATTACTGATTCCTGAGCTAGAAACCTTGATATAACCTTTCTCTAATTTGTGTTCAGTATGTATTCTTTACAAAGCTTTGTTTCTTTCTCTCAGATGCTACCTAGATTCATCCTTTCTGGTCCATTTCTCTTGCTCCCAGGTAGACTCTTACCTCTTGAACTAAGATACTTGCTAGGGTTTTCAACGCTTTTCCCAACTGCAGACTGACTCCACCCAAACCAACTTCGCTGCCTCGGTTTAGGTCCTCACTTCTCTTACCACAAGTTTTGTCACAGCTGTCTAATGCCTCCCTGTCTTACATCTCTTCATCATTGGTTCTGTTCTCTACACTGCTGTAGGAGTTACCTCTCTAGAGCACAAAGTTAATTCTGGAGGCAAGCGAGTAACACAATGAAGCCCAACTCCTTGGCATAGCATCTAGGGGATTTCATGCTCAGTGCATGATCTATTCCATGGGTATGTGGGTGCCACTGTGACAGGCACTGGGCATCAGCATAAGGCCTAGATCCAGCCCTAGAACAGTCCAGCACCTGCTCGCTTCTCCACATGTACCTTTGCATGCATGGAGCCCACCATGCTAGTCTCCAGTAATGCTGGCCAACTTCTCAATATATATATTCCCTTCTACCCATATTCTTTCAGACTTCTGCTAGAATGTCCTACCTTTTATCAATGTCTCCTTCATCACTTGGTGTAGGTGTTCCTCTCCCAGGAAGCTCCCCACGACCACCCTCCAAGCTGGATGGGGGACTCCTCTGGACTTAGCTCCATTGGAACAGTGATGGCACTCTGTCGCAGTCTTCCCTTTACTTGACTAACTCCCCAAATAACTTCTGAGCCCTCTGAACACGAGGGCCACGTGTTGTGCATTTCTGCGTCTCCAGGACTGAGCACAGTGTCGGGTCCCACTCTTGGCTGATGCACATCTACATGCTGTTTCATCACGTCAGCATCCTCTTCAAGAACTTATAGGGTCTCTTGGTTGCCTGTTCTATCAAATGAGTCATCTGGCTTTTGAGATGCTTTGGAGGTATGACTTTTCCTTATACATCCAAGTAGATTTCTACATATCCACTCACAGCAAGTGCAACTCTTCTTTCCTTCTCCGGACTCCCGAGTCATTCTTGCTTCTGGTTTTAATTCTCCTGCTCTACACATTTAGGTACTTTGCCTCCTGACCTTGCCACTTAACCAAATCCCACCTGTCTTAAGGCTAAACACAAGGGTTGACTTCACTGTGAGGCCCTCTCTGCCTGTTGTATGCCACATGGATTGCCTACTTCTTGGACATGTGTTCTCCTATTCAGTTTGTGTGTGAGGACCCAGCATATGGAGGCTGGGTCTGAGAATTCTTAGTTCACCCTTGCTATTGGGTTTATTGACAGGCACCTATAAAAAGGCCTGTAAATATTCATCTTGGTAGATAAGGACTTAAAACGGAGTCTTTAGCTATGAACAGCTGGCCTTTGAGAATAAGAGGGAGACTTCTTGTGTGATTGATGCAACAGACATCTCAGCTTAAATGTCCAAAAACCAACTCTGATCCCCGCATCTCAGTTAATGGCAAATCCTGTCAGCTCTGCATTTGAAATATGCAGAAGATCTCCAGAATCTGATCCCTCCTCATCCTCTCCCCTCTCATCGGTCCAAGCCACCACCTTGGCTAGACTGCCACACAGTCTCTTAAGAGACTCCCTACTTCTGCCCTGTCCCCTGCTGTCTGATCTCAAAAGAGCAGAGAATCATTGAGGCACATTAAACTCTTCTTTTCTCCTCTAACGTGTCAGCTTCAACAGGACAGGTTTTGTTTTGTTTTGTTCACTGCTGTTTCCCCAGCATCTAAAACAGGGTCTGGCACGTGGACGTTGCTTTTGAATGAACTGCCATTGTTCTGTGGTTATTGACCTACTGGCTGAGTGTGCCTGATGTCTTTTCATGGGAGTGTATCATAATAGGATAAAAGCAGTGGGAACCATCCAATTGTCGGAGTCAGTGATGTCCTTTGGGACTTTCTTTCAACTTGCATTAAGTCAAAGAACCTTCTCTGCAAATGAGAGCATGACACTAAGATGAAAGACATGAGCATGGCTTCCTAACCTCAGTGCCTGCCTGAGATGGAACCCAGTGAGCTCACTCTCTGACCCCTAACCAGACACTGCTCACCTTTCTATGAAAACCTGAGAATTCTAGGTCTTGGGAATGTTACCGACTCTGTACATGTGTGCTCAAACATTTGCTTCCCAGCTCCCACACCCTTGCATTCTTCCCAGGAATACCTCTAGGTGCATCAGAAGAAATGCAAAAACACAAAATATATTTGTAACTGAAAAGTATACCCTTGATGGTATTTTTCAGATTACTCACCACTGTCAATTGCCAGGAAGAGGGCAGTGTACACGCTATTGTGGACAAAGGGGGACTCGCGGTCCAGCACAGCTGTTGTGTCAACAGTCCCATTGATGGGGTTAATATTCAGCCAGCCTGCTGGGTCCTTGTAAACAGAATACCTGAAAGAAAAAATCCCAAACAACATTAGATTGCATTCAAGTTAGATTCGGGAATGGTTTACTGAGTGTGGGCCACAGGCTCCTATTGTAGGTGCCAGATCATGCTTAACACAAATCCAAAAACACCATTTCAGTTATGGCTGCTTATCAGGAAGTAGTGCTGAACACCAGCTCAACCTACTGTGTGCTAAGCATTTGCACATATGCCTCCTTTATTCCTCATGACAACCTACGAAGGGGATGCCCAGCTCTCACAGAAGCAAAGCAGCATTCATAGCCCCTCTCCTGAGTCCAAGTCCAGTCTTGTTTCTTTCACATGTTGGATGCACCATCTGCAGACCAGGTCCGGGAAGCACTGTTGTAAAGGTACAAGCAGGACCCATTGACACTTGGAGGAAGAAATCATTACTTCTGATTGAGGGTGACCCTGGGAACCTCACGGAGGATGCAACATTTGAACTAAGACAGGAGGAAGGGGTAGGATGTTGTCAGAGAATGAGAGGACAGACAAGTCAGGAAGAGAGAACAATATGAGTTGACACACAGAACAGAGACATGCATTAGGATGTACATTCCACGAGGGCAAAGATATTTGTTCATTCACTTCCACGATCCCAGCACCCAGAACATTGCTTAGCACATACACAACACTCAACAGATACTTGCTGAATGAATGAATATTTAGGGATTAGAAGGTTGACAGTTGTAGATGGAACGTAGTTTCTTTGGGGAAACTGAAAGTAAATGAATTTGGAGAAACAAATTAGACCAGATTATAAAGAACCTACTTTTGAAAGGGGTTGGACTCTGGACAACAGGAAACCATCAAAGAATTTAAAAGTACCTTTTTTTTAGGTTGTTGTAAAAGCAATAGGTGCTCATTGTAAGAAGTTCAAACAGTATCACAATGCATATAGTAAGAAATGAGTCTTAACTGTCAGGAGACTCAAACTGAGCATGGGTCAGATTTCTTTGAACTGGGTGGCCTGGGTAATGTGCCACTTCCACACCTAAGCCAGAAAGGTGCTTGTTGGTGCTTTCCTGCCCATCCCCACCAATCTTTGAAATATATGCCCCTGAGGAGACATGAACACCGGTAGCTCATCAGTCTGGTAGAGGTGCTTAAAGTTGGTCATCTCTGCCTTGTATGAACTGCTTTGGTTCTAAGGATATTTAAAACCTGATTTAACCAATAGGATTGCACATCTCCAAATGAAGAGCTTGGAGCTAATTAGCACCCTAATCTTCACAGTGGAGAAGATATCCACGTCCTAATCCTGGAACCTGTGAATGTTACCTGATATGGCAAAGCCTTTGAAGATCTGATTAAGTTAAGGATTTTGAGATGGGGAGATTATTTTGGATTACTTGGGGTCAGGGGGTTGGCGGCCTAAATGTGATCACAAATGTCCTTATAAGAGGTAGGCAGAGAGTGATTTTAGAGACACACAGAAGGGGAAGCCTGTACAACCATGGAGGCCAGAGATTGGAGTAAATGTGGCCACAGCCAAGGAATGCTGCAGACACCAGATGCTGGGAGAGGCAAGGAACGGCCCCCCACCCCAGAGCCTCTAGAGGGAGCGCAGCCCTGCTGACACCTGGATTTTGACCCTGTAAGACTGATTTTGGACTTCTGGCCTCTGGAACTGTGGGAGAATAAATTTCTAGCCACCAAGTTTGTGTAATTTGCTACAGTGGCACTACTAAATGATTACAGTAGGTGCAATATCCCCACTTACAGATGAAGACACTGAGGCACAAACCTCACAGCTACTGAAGTCGTAGAGTCAGGCCCACATGTCCTGATCCAGAGCCTCTGTTCTGGACCCCCATGTTATGCCACTCCCAGCTAACTTCCCATCACCTTTCTCAGGGTGGGTGGTCAGAAGACACTTGTTTTCCTAAGTATCTTGTTTTGAAGAAGATATGAAATTTGAGGATAGAATTAGGATGAATCTAAGCGTGATGGGTTGGTTTATTCACATGTGGGTGAAATTGAGGGGCTATCCACTTACGTGTGGCCAAGGAGAGCAGGAACCACCCAGGCTACCCGTGCATGACTTGGAGGCAATCTCAGGGTGGCAACATGATTGTAACCAGGGGAGGCTGTGGTCACTGATGGGAGGGACGGTCAACCTGGTCCATCAAAGGGAATGGGCCTCCTGGTGCTTACGACAGGCAGCACATCATCCATAGCCCTAACTTGACCACCAACCGGGAGACCCTCTGCTCCCTCCCACCTTCTCCCGCAGCCTCGGTGTCAGCCCTCTGGAGGTCTTTGGGCTTCCAGTAGCATTGACAGACCCTCAGACATAACAGCATTGTCATTTTGATTCACAGAGCAGCATCTGGTTTTGTATCAATCCATTTCGCATTGGAGTCATGTGAACTGACCCAAGAATCAAACTGAGTTTTTGTCCTGCAAAGTAGCTGCTCTAGACCTGGGACTGCAGGATGACACCAGGGGGTGGCCCCTGCTGAGCTTTCTGGAAGGTGGTGGTCTTGTCCTTCCTACAGCAGCCTCATAGTGCTCTGCCCACTTTCTCATGACAGCATCAACAGCAGCGACGTCCAGTTACCCTGAGTGGTGACACATGCCAAGTGCTGTTCTCAGTGCTTCCAGGCCAACCCTCTGAGGTCAATAACAACAGTATTATCCTTCCCCTTTTACAGAGGAGGAACTGAGTGGCCTAGAGAGATAATAGCTCTGCCAAGGTCTGCCATGGCTCCATCCAGGGCCATGCTGGGATTTGATCCCTGGCTGTCTGGGGTGGAGCCCTGCTTCCAGCTTCTCTGCTTCATCAGCCCAAGCGACACACCAGATACACCGCCAGCACCATGTAGGAGGGGAAAGCTTGGACTCTGGGCTCTAGCTGTGTGAACCTGGACCAGCTACTCTCTCTGTTTCCACTTACTCCTCTGTGAGTTGGGGACAATCCCAGAGATCTCATGGGTGGCTGCAAGGGATGATGTGACGTGCTCGGCCTGTGCAGGGCGCCCACGAGGGGCGCTGGCATCAGAGTCAGGCCGTGGACATGTCAGTGGCTCACCAGGGTCAGGCTCCAGTGTGTCCCTTGGTTATGGGATCCATGCCATGCCCAGGAATGTTTTGGAAATATACCCCTTGGCAGAGCTGGGGGCACAGTGTTCTGAGGCTGGGACGGGATGGGGAACAGATGGAGATAAGGAGGGAAGCTGACATAGAGCCCCCCACATGCTCCTGCCACCCCATGATCATTTCAGTGTTTCTTGAAAACAGAAGAGATGTATTACTCATGAGAATGAGCTGCTTTAAAAACACCAGTCTTTTGACTAGTAATTTATGCTTCTACCTGGCAAACTCCTACTGTTTTTCAAGACCCCCCTCAAACGTCTCCCCCCGGTCACTCTGTGTGACCCCAGTTGGAATGAATCACCCTCCACTAGGTCCTTGCTGGGCACCTGCACGGGCTGAAATGCCTGTGAGACCATAATATGGGCCCTTCCGGGTCTGCCGCCTTCACCAAACTCTAAGCTCCTAGTGTCAGGATGAGGTGAAAGTTGACGAAAGTAGCAAAGATTGCTTACTTGTGCCCAGCTCTGTGCTGACACCTTACGGGCATCACATTTATTTTTGTGATTCACAATAACTTGATGAAGTGGATAGTATGCCTTTTTAAAATATGAAGTAACCAAGAATCAGGGAGGCTTAGCAACTTGCCAAAAGCAGCACAGCTAAGAAGTGGCAGAGCTGGAATTTAACACAGATATGCTGGATTCCAGGGGCTGGGCTTTAACCAACATGCAGCCTGTTGCTCGTGCCTAAGACCAGGTACTGTTACTCCTGCATCCCCAGGGCCGAGCAGAGTGCCTGGTACACAGAGGGCGCCCAGTGAACGTTTATCACACCTTTCTCTTTCAGTTGGAACAATCATGGAAACGGAAAATGCAAAGGAAGGTAACATTTGTTTCCCATCTTATCAGAAACGTAGTTGATCAAGTTCACAGTTGACCCAAGAGTGATGTGCAGTGGTTCAACATATTTAAAATAATGAAAGCGTTAAATGGACTGTATTTCATTCCTTGATCACTCAACTCACTTTAGAACATAAATAAAAACTGAATTAATCTAGCTTTTCACACCGGCATGCAAGCAATGCTCTTTGTTTCTCCTTTTGTTATTATTTTTGTCTTTTGATACCACAATTTTGCAGTACAATTAACATGTCTGCTGTTTTCTTGTAGAAAGAGTGGTTGTATTCAGTGAAGTGCTTAGAGACAGGAGCTTGGAATTTGTCCTCTGAAAGCAATACCCAGCACAGTTAGGCCTGATGGAAGCCAGGGCTTGGGAGGTTTTGCAGGATAGCATTTCACTATTTCTCTTCCTTAAAAAATAATCGGGTACCCATAACTGTGCTGTTTAATTGCACTATTTGTTTATTTTATTTGGTGCCTCTTCCCATCGAAGACCTTACATAGGTCTGCCTGTATCACAGATGCCTTGGTGCCCAGCTTGCGGCTCCCACTCAGTATCACACCCACAGATGGGGAAGGGTGGATGCTCCATTTGGCTGTCACTCTGCCAATGTAACCCAGACCAAGTTGTGGTGAGGAGACACTGGATGGCAGGTGTGATCCTCCCCAATCCAGAGGGCAGAGCAGCTTGAGGCCCCCAGCCAGCTCTTTCGCTTCCTAGCATTTGAGCACTTTTGTCACATCAGCCTTTTTGACCAATTGGCCAGGCATGCCATGTAAATTTCTGACATTTTCAAAGCTGTCTTTTTAATAAACCTTTCCGTGTAGAAATACCAGCGTGCAAGATGTTTTCTGTGCTTCTAGGCCTGAAAAATGCATATGCCTTATTAAATTGGAATTTCCGGGCAATTTATCTGTAATGTGAACTTTGCTTGTTACAGGGGGAAAAAAATGAAATTAAAATAGAGCTCATTTCAGTCTGTAAAGTAGCTTCACAGAAGCTGCCCTGAGCACTTGCCAGGCCCCGGCCTTTTCTGGGTGTCAGCGTCGGAAGATGCAGGGCAGGCTGATTAAAAGGATCCACATCACAGGCATGCAGGGAGGTGGGGAAGGTTCTCACAGGCTCCAGGCATTAGGACATGGACATCTTTCGGGCCATTATTCTGCTGGCCACATGCACTTTCATCAATTGCTGGTGGGAGCACAACTTGGTCAGTATCTATGGAGAGAAACGGCATCTCTACCAAGATTATAAATGCATTTAACCCTTGACCCAGGAATCTCAAATCTGGAGCTTTATCCAACAGATATAACTGCTTATAGGTGAAATGGCACTTAAACAAGTTTGTTAGTGAAAGCCCTGTTTGTAGCAGCAAAAGACTGGTAACAACCCAGGTGTTGTTTCCAGTGGAGGGACTGGCCAATTCATCATGGTACATACAGACAGCACGTAGCAGGTAGTTATAGAAACGAATGAGGAAGCTCTCTCTGAACTGAATACCAAGATACAGTAAGTGGAAAAAAGCAAAGGGTCGAACAATATTACGGTATGATATGTTTTGTGAAAGAGAGGGACAAAATAGGTACTTGCATGAAGAAACTCTGGAATGATGTTCAGGCAGGCAGTAGACTGGTTGTGAGGAAGAGTGGGGTCCGGGGCGGATGGGAGTGGTGTGGGAGTGAGTCTTCACCACACAGCTTGTTGCACTGATTTGTCAAATAATGTAAACGGATTATATGTTCAACAATGAAAAAGGAGTGTATAGGGTAAAGAAAAAAAAACCCAATAGAAAAATGGGTTAAAACAAATAAGTGGGTAATTGATAGGGGACCTTGAACGACTGTGAACATGCATAATGACAATCAATCTCACTAGTCACAAGGAATGTGAAAATTCAGACAATAACAAGATAGCACATGCACCCACCGGGTGGGCAAGCACGAAATGTTCTGGTGCTGGTGAGAGTGCTGTGAACCGGGAATGCTCCCGCACTGCTGGGGTGCATAAACTGGAAGAGCTACTTCCGAGGACATTTGGCTCTATTAATTAAAGACAGCTATACCTTTGACCCTTGGGCATATTAAATGCATGCAAATGAGTAAAGAGAGGTCTGCGGAGCTATTCACGAAACTGATACCACAATTATCTTGGGGAGGGGATTTGGGTTGGGGCTGGTGTCGGAGGAAACCAGTCCAAGATCCCCAGGGCTTTGTACTTACTTACACTACAGTTAGAGAAGTGCTGGTCTAGAACAAACAGTAACTGGGGGACTATCCAGAAGATTCTGGCTGATGTCATGTATTGTAGGGAGGGTGGCTTTTTGGACCAATACTCAAGAGACGTGAGCATAACTGTAGTTCATTCTCAAAGATGAGTGCATAAGGCTACGAAAAGCCTGGAAAATGAAAACTAGGAAAGGGAAATATAAAGTAATTTTATATTCCCACTGAAGGAATATTCCTACTGAAGGAAATAATCAACTCTGTAAAATCACAGGGAAGAAGGGAAACAGTAGGTAGATACTTAGCTCCCCACTTAATTCCAGCCCACTGGACCCCCCTATGTCAAATGACCTATTTGGGTAATTCACATCAACCACTTCATTTAAAAACAGAACTGGAAAGGTATAGATTTCCCCACTGAAGGAAATATACTGTCTTAAAATAGCTCTTGTAGCCATGGCTCTGAGTATAAAAAGGGCATATTTAAAATCTTCTGACAAAATGTACAGAAAAGATTGCATTCCACAATCCTAGATTAGTTAGATAGCCACAGCCCATCCCAGTCCAGGGCTTATGGAGAGAGGAGGGGACAGCGTTACCCCCTTCTCCCAGGGAACCAGAGCCAAAGAAAGCAGTCTCTGTAAACAGAAAGGACTTCCCCGGATGGAGAGATGCCACAACCAGCAGACAGGGAGAGGAAGAGTTGCCCCTGACTGGCCTGGGCTGGACTTTTAGGGTTGGGAAGATGGGGATACAGTTTGCCTCACCCAGCATGAGGCTAAGACCTTCTGTGGCTCGATAACTGCTGGGAACAGGGAAGGAGCTCTTGACATCTCCAGACCCTTCCCTGGACCCTTCCCGGGTATCCCAGAGCCCCTGGTGGAATCCTGTGGTTATCCTGAAGGAGGCTCCACCAGAGTGCAATTCTGACTGTTATATGGTCATGGTAGTTGTAACTCAGAATGTAAACTCCTTGGGGGAGTGACATCATCTGTCTTAACTAACCCTCCATTCCTAGGACCTAGAGAGTGCCTGGTGCACACTGAGTAGGTACTCAGTTGCTGTATGAATGAATGAATGAAAGTACAAGCCTTCCTCAACATGCTTCTATTACCCCATGTCCTGGGTGATCCAGAATTCCATTTTGCCTGAGGTGCCCATCCATCCCTCCCCACTGGGCAGACCTTTCGCTCAAAAGGGCCACTGGACCATCTGTCTCATTCCAGCCAAACTCTCACCTCTACGCTGCTCCAGACATCCCTTTAGTAGGCTTGGGTCTCATACACCCTGTTAACAAGCGGACTAATTAGGTTGATATGTGTGTCTGGGGTCCCAAAGACCATGCCCGGGTTCAGGACACAGATACACTTAGACTCATAGCTAAAATTTTCTACAGGGAAAAGATAAAAGGAAAATCAGCACAGGGAAAGGAGCCTAGGAGGAGTCCAAAGGAAACAGGCACAAGCCCCCTGGAGTCCTCTCCCAGTGGAGTCACATAGGACACAGTGTCCCCAGCAGTAAGTGATGACAACACTTGTGAAATGTTGTCAACCAGGGAAGCTCACAAGAGACTCAGAGCCCTGATCACACAGGCACCCTCTGCCTAGCATCAGCAAAATTCCAGACTCCCATCTGGGAAGCAGGTGTTCAGCATGAACCATATTGTTTGTAAGGACAGTTTCAGCACAGTGAACCTCCTTCTCAGTTAGCATAGTGGGAACCCTCCCCAAATCTGAGTCTCTAGACGCCAGCCGAGGGCCAGTCTTGTGAGCAGGCCTTTCTGGGGGCAGCAGTTTCAGGCCTGCTGTGTGAACTCTTTTCTGCGTGGTCCATGATCAGAACAAGGAAATGGATCAGGAGAAGTTCTACTTATCTTTATAAATCACTTAATTCCTGTTTCTCCTTAAACCCTTTTAATTTTAGAGACTACATAATCAAAACCCTTGAGGAAGCTGGAAATCATAAGGAATATGCTCCTGTAGGAACAGTGGTAGCTGGCTGCAACCCCACTCACGTTTACCTAAGGAAACACTAATTCTATCTTGTGTTCATTGCAGAAAATTCAGACAATATATATGAGCAAAAAGAAGAAAATCAAAATCATCCTAATCTACCTGTGGAGGTAAGCACTATCAACCTTTTGGTCTAGAGGCTTCCAGCCTGTGTATAAATATATACATGAACACACCTATGTTTTTAAGATGACTATTCTCACTCACTCATTTTGAATAAATATTTACCAAGTGTCTGTTATGTGCCCGGCACTGAGCTTGGTGTTGGGTATACAGCAGCAGATTCTCTGCTTTTTTTTTTTGAACTTATACTCTGTCAGGGAGACAGGATATTAATTGGTAATTATACAAATGGTTATTTATTACACTGTAACGAGGTCCACAAGAGCCATCTCCCTCACATAATAAACCATGTGCTATGTGAATGTTTTTTCTGTTTTTCAGGGTTGACTGTCTGTTGTTGTGTCTTCAACTGGAAGCACACACTCATTGATCACCAAGGAGGTGTGCATGACATATGTACACTATTGCATGTCATCGCCCCCTCAACCTGGGAGGTAGATATTATCACCCTCATTTGACAGATGAGGAAACAGAGGCTCAGAGTGGTCCAGTACCTTGCCCAAGTCATGCAGCTTTTAAGCAGCAAAACTGTGGTTCCAGGATGGATCCATATCTTCCAAGTATAGCTTGTTTTCTCTTTGCCTTGAGAGTAGCCCATGAGGGCTGGTCATATTTCTATGCCACCAATTCTCCAATTTTGGAATATATCAGAATTAACAGCATTTTTGAAGTATGATACACGTTTTTCCTTCCTGTTCACCCGTTTGAGAACCACTATTCTATGAATAATGATTAAACTGTGAGCTCAAACAGGGCTATGTCCCATGACTGGACTTTCCTTCAGGGGGATAACTCAGGAACATAGAATTGGAACCTATGGAATGGTAACATTTCCTAAAAGAAAACAATTGATAGAACACTTTCTTAAAATTATATTTCTGTTGATAAAAGTCATACACATTTGAGCAAGGGATAATATAATACAGCACATAGGCATGCACTTAATATCTTCATCACTAGAAATTCTCAACTAACAGTGTTGGCTTAAACTAGTCTTTTATTGGAAGACTCCTATTACCATCTTCTGAGTCAAACTTAGGAACTAGCCAGTGGGACAAACTACTCAATTGTGATGTAGGTATCAGGGAATTTGTGTCTAATAATGCTCAGTAATACCTGAGGTCTGAGAATTATTTACAGTCATTCCTTGTCACATAGTCACTTCCACTAGTGGGAAGAAGGGGTAGGGGACAGCCAGGTGCACATGCTTGTCATGAACCGGGGGTGCCTGCCGACACACGCCCCAGAAACACCCTTCTGAGCTTCCGCCCTTCCCTGCTGACTGTCCTACGTGTTCCTCAGTTGTGTGAGCCCCATGTGCGCCAAGCCTTCCTGGCCACAAGGGAACTGACATTTCCCAGGCACCTGCTCCTTGCCAGCAATTGCACACATCCTCTCTAAAAACCCACTTGCCACCTGTTTCAGGCAAACAAGTTTGCCCCTAGCTTTTCCCAACAAAGGGCACGCTTGGCCTTTTGTTTGAGGCCATTAATCCTTTGCTGAAATTTACCAAAGGTCTCCTTACAATGGCTACAGGAGGACCTTTTTGTGTCTGTAATAGGACTTTGCTGTGACTAGGTTCATTCTAGTCGGGGCTTCATCTCCATTATGTAAATTTATCTCCAGAGACTATTTACAAAGTCGCCCACCCTGTCCTTGCCCATTACCCCTCCTACGCCATCAAATGCAGCAGTTATTAGAAAAAGGAAGGAAAGTCTTCACAGCGATGCTTTATAAATGTCTTTAAAGGATCATTTCATTATTGCCTTAAGCCAAATTGATTGCAAAGAAATATGGAGAAATACAGAAAAACAGATTCAATATATAAAGCCACAAACTTAACAATGTCATGAAAGTTGGGAAACCAGGGCTCTTGTGGTAACTGAATATGTGGTCCTTTTCAGTAACAGGCTGAAACTTCAGAAGCTATCAGATTTCTAAAGTCTAGGAACATGCCTGTCAGTTCTAGATGAAAACATGGATGAACATTCTCAGTGTTGGCAAAAGCGTTAATCAGATGCTTTGAAGATGCAACCACAAGATGGTTTTTATTATTCATTATCATCATAATTATAATTAATTTCATTATTAATAATCAAGCCAGGTGATGGAGTTTGGATGTGTTGTCCCCTACAAAACTCATGTGGAAATTTGATCTCCAATGTGGCAGTGTTGGAAACTGATTGAGTCATGGGGGTGGATCCCTCATGAATGGATTAATGCTCTCCCTGGGGGAGGGGGGATTAATGAGTGAGTTCTCGCTCTTTTAGTTCCCGTGAGAGCTTGTTGTTTATAGGACCCTGGCACCTCCCCTCTCTCTTGCTTCCTCTTGCCATGTGATCTGCTTGTACCCACCAGCTCTGTGCCACTTTCCACCAGGAATAGAAGCAGCCTGAGGCCCGTGCCAGATGCAGCTGTCCTAGAATCGTAAGCCAAATAAACCTCTGTTCTGTATAAATTACCCAGTCTCAGGTATTTCTGTTATAGCAACACAAAACGGACTAAAACACCAGGCTCCTCCTATTCACACTCTCAGCGCCAGGGTTAAGTTTCCCACATTCATGTATCCAGGTCATTTGGCTTTTTCTAAGCACTAGAAACTGCATTTAAAAGAGAACAGGATGACTTTGAATTTGGTGCATGTTGGTAGCAACGTAAGCTTTCCTTGGTGTGAGGATACTTACCCATCTGTTCACTTGTCTACTCATTTGATGAAGATTTGCTATGATTTCACTGTGCTCCTGGGCTTGAAAATACAAATATGAGTAAGACCTGCACTGACTGCCCAGCACCCAGGCCTGTAAATCTTTCTCACACTGTGATCCCTGCTTAATGCCAGTGTCTACCTGGTCAACAGACTTGGTGAGAAGTCTGCCAGTGACTAAAATCTTCCCAAAGAAACAGCCATCGAGCCCAAAGTACAATTGCCAATCTCACAAAAGATGCAGAGCTCCTGCAGCATGTTCAAAGTGGCATCGGACAAGTACAGGAATCATCAGTAACCCCACGACAAGCGAAGATGTGGCAGAGAGAAGAGAGTCAACACGGAAGGAAAGGGAGGCGAGTGGGTTCGTGGGTGCTTTAGAAGAGCGATCTGAGCAGCAGAGGCTTAGGAAAGGCCTCCTGGAACCCGGACAAAGCCTCAAATGGTTTGGAAGGATGATCTCTGTATAAACGTGCGGCTCAACTTGAGTGTGGAGTGAGATGTGCACTGCATGGCATGTTATTGGAAAGATGCTGCGTCAAAAGCAGAACAATCTTTGGTTGCCCCTGTTCACTCTGAGGATAGCCCGTGGTTGGGGTAAAAACAAATGTCTAAACAGACTTATTTTCATTAATTTTTTCCTCCAAATAAGATTTTAACAAAATATATATTTTTTCCAGTTTTGAGTCAGATTTTGGTTTGCACTTTAAATCAATTCATTGTAAGTGGCCTTTTCTGCTGTCCATTTTCTTTAGGCAGGGGCTGGTGGTGGTTCCTGTTGCTTAATTCATGATGTGGAGTACAGGAGCTGGACAAAGATGGGGAAGCAGGACTTTGGGGTTTAACTGGTTACTAAACTTCATAACACTGATTCAGCTCAGTTGGTTAGAGCGTGGTGTTATAACACCCAAGGTCAAGGGTTCAGATCCCCTTACCAGCCAGTCACCAACAAAACAAACCAAAATAAAAAACCTGCCACTTAATAACAAGACTGAAGAGCAGAATGAAATAAAATAGGCTGGTGTTTCAGAATTTCTGATGGACAAGCCTCTGCCAGTTCTCTGCCCAGGTCTCGCTGTACTGCTTGCAGGTCAAGTTCAGCTTTTGTCCACTTATGCTAATGGCTGGTGGCATCTGAGCCAGGTGGTCAGTGTCGCAGGGTGGGTTATCTCAAAGAAACATGAGCATTGGGAGAGCAAACCAGGATGTCAGGAGACTAGCATGGAACAGTTAATCAGCCCCTCTGAATTTGTTCTGTTTTTACTGGGTGATTAGTCAACACACCATGGCCTTTGCTCTAGCACCTGGGTCTTTGAGCTCTGCTGAGGCCAAAGTGAACAGAGGTATTAGCGCTCTGGAGAAGAAGCCAATACATGAGGCCCGCTGCCGCCAGGACTGCAGTGAGAAAGACGCTGAGCCTTGCACTAAGCCTTGAAGGTCAGTGAGCATGGCTGGCTGCCGAGCAGAGGAGTTTCCTGCAGGTGTTGTGCTTGGCTTAGGCGATGGACTTCTCTCTCTGGTGGCCTCTGAGCAGTGAGCCACCCATGGAGACAGTGACGGAGGCCCGGAACAGGGAGGACTGCAGGGTTCCTGGGAGCTGAGAGTGTCTGGGCTTCCCGTGGAGAGAACTGACCTAGGAGCACACCTCTAGTGTCCTCACATGGCACAGGGTCCGGAGGAGCCAGCACCAGAACAGGAGATCCTCTGGCTCCTCTGTGAAGGAGCGGGAGGGTGATTTCCCACCACAGAGTGCTCAGAACCATACATTCTCAGCCCTGTGTACTGATCATGCCTTCATCCAACACGCATGCATTGAACACCTTCCACATGCCCAGCCCTCTGCAAGGGACCGGGCAGTTTGCAGGGAACAAGGTGGGGGGCTTCCTCCCTCCTTACACATACCTTCCCCAAGGGCATTGGACATCTGATGTCATTTTCACAGGAGATGGTGAGCCCTGGAGGAGGGACTGTGTCTTTCTCTCTTCCTATAGTCTGTGACCAGCCACTTGTCTGGCCCATACAGGCCTTGGTTAATGATGGGTGAACAGAGTGAATGGATCAGTGAATGGTCAAAAAAATCCATGTGTGAGAAGCAAATGGAAGAGCACTCCATGGAATTCCAAGGAGTCAGTGTCCCCAGGGATTTTCAGGGCTGCGTGAAGATAAGCATGGGCTGATCCTTGTGGGAAGCCGTGGGGTTTGGTGCCCTGCTGTGGTCAGGGGTATCGAGCACAGAGATTACGACAAGGAGGTGAGATGCACCCTGGGCTTGGCACAAGGACACCAGCTGGTCCCACACTTGGGAACATCACCTGCCAGGAGGAAGGTGACTCAGCCATGCTATCTTAATAGATGAAGGAGGTTCTACACTAGCACTAGTGTAGAAACACAATCCTACTGTGGTTTCTCGGTCCTCTGGACTATTGCCCACAGAACAGCATAAGTGAGCTTTTAAGAATGTAAATTGGGTCCCTTTCAGGCTTCAAACCCTTTGGGGGTTCTGGGGGCTGATCCTTCTCACCTCCCACTGTCAACTTATCCTGTTTCCCAGGCCAAAACCCTCCAGGCTCTCCTGTCCTCCCAGCCTCAGTATTAGCTGTTGGTTTCTTCTCTTGGCTGATTCATTATTACCTTTCAGGTCTCAGTTCAAACTTCACCTCCTTTCTCGGCATCCTCACCAGCATTTGTTATTCTCAGTCTTTTTGATAATAGCCAGTCTAACTGGGGTAAGATGATATCTCAGCGTGGTTTTAATTTGCATTTTCCTGATGATTAGTGATGCTGAGCATTTTCTCATGTGCCTGTTCAGGCCATTTGTATGCCTTTTTTTGAGAAATGTCTATTCAGCTCCTTTGCCCATTTTTTAATTGGATTATTTGGTTTCTTTACTAAGTTGTTTGAGTTCCTTATATACCCCGGATATTAATCTGCTGTCAGATGGTATAGTTTGCAAATATTTTCTCCCATTCTGTGTGCTGTCTTTTTACTCTGTTGATTGTTTCCTTTGCCGTGCAGAAGTGTTTTAGTTTGATATAATCCCATTTGTTTATTTTCTGTTTTGTTGCTTGTGCTTTTGGGGTCACTCATAAGTGGGAGCTAAGAAAGAGAGGAAAGAAGGAAGGAAAGAAGGAAGGAAGGAAGGAAGAAAGAACAAACACAATAATACATTGAACTTTCAGAAGGGGAGAACAGATCTATGGTTTCTAGAAGTGAGAAAGAGGGAAGGGGAGAGGGGTTAGGGAGAAATTAGGTAATGGACACAAAGAATAATTACAATTTATATGATGAACATGCTAATAACACTGATTTGATCACCACATATTGTACACAAATACTGATAGTCAACTCTGTACCATACAAATATGCATAATCGATTCAAAAATAAATTAAAAAACAACAACAAAAAAACCCCAAACATCACCTCCCTCCAACCAGCCCAACCGAGGTGGCCTCACTCAGATACTCTGCATCCCAGTATGCTGGTTACTTTCCTGTGGGCACGTGCTGCACGCTGTAATGATGCTGGTCATGTGGTTGTAGGTCCATTGACCTGTTCACTGCCTGCCTCCTGCTAGAATAGAAATTCCACATGAGGAGGCTGCCTCCTTCACTGCTAGTTAGGGCCTGGCTCATGGTGGAAGTTTAGAAAGTATTTGTTGAGTAAATAAATAAGCCAGCATGGTTGCCTTTAGGAGGAATGTAAGAAGAGAAGCCAGCCTGTCTGGAACATTACTTCGTCTTGCTATGTTACGTGAAAAGTGGTATTCACAACTGGCATTTATGGGTATCTGCTGCATGTCAAGCAGCATTTAATCACTCATGACCCTTTGAGATAGTCCATGTAAGAGAGTTTACTCATTTTATGTTTCCTTGTCTGAAATCTAGAAAAAGAAAATCGATACTTTCTGAATGAATCAACCTCCTCTAAACTGACTTGCCCGAACACCCCAAAAGAATCCAGGTGATTCTTTGCACCTGTCTCGATTGATTGAATTTCTTAAAATAACATAATCATACACTTTTTTGTGTCTTAAACCTTTTATCTGACTGTGATTAAAAGGAGGAGGCCCAGAAGGAGGCATCTCCAAGTTTGTCAGTTCCTAAGATAACATTCCAGAGGGAAATAAATGAAAATCCCTCTAACCTGTACATATTCTTTGATCCATAAATTCCTCTTCTAATAATTTTGCCCAGTGAAATAAAGAGGGAAATTTCCAAAATCAGGGAATTCTAAGTTAATAAAGTCAAATAAGTTTGTCCTCTTTGTGGGATGTCTCAGAGCCCTGAATATGCAGATTCACGCTGTGAGTACCTGAGACAGGGTTTCAGAATAAAGCACTAATCAAACTTCTCTGGCAGAAATATTTAGGGACAATACTGTTCTCCCCATCAATATTTACTATAGAAAAATAAAAAAAAAATCAGGAAACTGTTTATCAAAAGAGATTAGTTATGTACATAATGAAATGCTATGCAGACATTAAAAGCAAAGATAGACATGGCACGGCCAGATGACTATGTACACGAAATGAAGATGGCAGATCAAACCTTTATCTTTATGTATGTACGTAAGTATGCATGTGGCCCAGTGGGGGTCCACAGGCAGACACTTGGCATGCTCTTTGCCCACTTCTCACAAACATTGGTAACTGCCTAGGTTGGCTTCAAAATTCCTCTCTGCACCACACGCTGTGGGCCAAGACCTTCTTATTCCAGGGCTTGGCACATAATTCCAAACCCTTTTGCCACCACTGGCTGAGAAGATACCTTGGAAGGGCATGCTAGTGGCAGTTGTAGTGATAATTACAATGATGATGATGGTAACAATAATGAAACAGCAGATGATATTTATTAAGCACTTGCTTTGTGCCAGAAACTTCCTAAGTGCTTTGCATAAATAGCTTACTTCACTCTCATGACAACTTTACATGGTTAGGATGATTGCCCCATTATACAGATGAGGAAACAGAGGTGCAGAGGGGCTAAGTAACTGGCTCCAGGTCATGCCGCTAGTAAGCGATGGGGCGACCCAACCCCAGTGCCCACACCCTTCACTGTGTTGCTGCCTCACCATCTGACCTCGGTCTTATGAGTAGTAGTATCTGGCTAGTGGGATTTACATCCTTCCTATTTTTGCTTATCTGAATTTCTAAAATTTCTACCACAATCTGGTATTCCTTTTGCAATAAGGCTTTTTCCTTTGCAGCAATAAAAAACTAATAATACAAGATGTCTTTACGTCTCTACAGCTCCATTCCCCTCTTGGCAAAGTCAGCTTTTCTCTCCTCTGTGCAACCTTACTACTGTAGATGGTATATTCACCATCTCTCTCTCTTTATATATTTACACACACACACACATACACACACACAGTTGGCCCTCCATATCTGTGGGGTTTGCATCCACAGATTCAACCAACTGTGAATCACAAATATTTGAAAAAAGATTGCATGTGTATTAAATACATATAGACTTTTTTTCTTGTCATGATTTCCTAAACAATGTGGTGTAATAACTACCTACCTACATAGCATTTACATTGTATTAGGTATTATAAATAATTTAGAGATGATTTAAAGTATACAGGAGGATGTGCACAGGTTATATGCAAATACTATGTCATTTTATATTAGGGACTTGAGCATCTGCAGATTTGGTATCCGTGGGAGGTCCTGGAACCAATCCCCTGCAGATAACAAGGGACGACGGTACGTGATGTGCATGATGTGAATACCAGATATATGGGTTGTGTGTGCGTGTATATATGTAATATACAAGTCTTATATGTGATATATAACACTATGTATGGTGTATATACACATCTGTAATATACTCATTTTATACTTGTTACAGATTCAATGTTTGTGTTCCCCCAAATTCCTGTGCTGAAGCCCTTACCTTCAGTATGTCTGTATTTGGAGAACGGGCCTCTAAGGAAGTAGTTAAGGTTAAATGAGGTCATAAGAGTAAGGCTCTGATCTGATGGGATTAGTGTCCTTATATCCTGAGAAGAAGAGACCAGAGTGTCCCTATGCTGTGCATGCATCAAGGGAAGGCCACGGGAGGACACAACTAGAAGGCAGCTGTCTGCAAGGTGGGAAGAGAGCTCTCACCAGCAATTGGCTTGGTTGGAACCTTGATCCTGGCTAGCCTCCAAACAGTGAAAAGTAAATTTCTGTTGTTTGAATCACCCAGTCAATGGTATTTTGTTACGGCAGCCTGAGCTAAGACAATACTATATAAATATTAGGTTAAACTATACAGTTGCCATTTTTATTGGTCAAAAACCATCAAATATCAGCAATTTCATATGGCCCGATCTAATGTATAAATGTACATACAATAAAAATGAGATGTCATAGTTGTGTGTTTTCCCCCTACTGGACAGAGTTCTTTGAAGGCCAAGAAACATGCTTATTTATCTTTACTTTCTCTTCTCCCAGGCGTCCACTGGCCTTTGATAAACATTGTGACTGAATGAATAAGTTACGAAGAAGAGCATTTTGAATTCCCTTCCAGCAGAAGCTTTAATGGAGTTTATATCCAGGCTAATTCATTCCTTACAAAGAATTACCCTGTACCTATTGGCAGGATCTACTGAACTGTTTGCCACGATCTTTTCTCCCACTTCTTAGGAACTCAGATTCAATGCGTCTTCACAACACACATGCACACGTGTGCACACATGCACTCACACCCACACCATTCTGCACTCAGCGAGTCACACCACTCGTGGCACACAGGCTTGCGGGGCTGGCCCACGTGGGCAGGCACCTTCCTCCCTGGGTCCTGCACATGCATCAAGGACGTAGACCCTGCAGTCAAGGACACACCCTGAGGCACAGCATGACATGGAGTGTAGCTTCAACGTCTACCCCGTGTCCTGCTCCCTCCTTCTGCATATGGAGTCCACCCCTGCCCACCCCAGCACAGCCTGCGGCATCTGAGCACACGAGGCTGCCTCTGGGACTCCTCGGGAGCTGGGCTCTTTGTGCAGTCACATCTTTCAAAAGATTTTGCTACACAGAAGAGAAAGCAAAGCACCTTCCTTCAGGCAGTTTTCAATTCTTCCCTCCCAGTGCGCGAGTAAAAATTGATACTTAAAACAAACGCTTAAATCCCCAAAGCTCCTTTGAGAAATGAGCAGAGGGTGGGAAAGGGCTGCCATCTCTCAACCATGTGGATCTCTCCCTGGGCTTTCCTGCCTTGAATGTGGAGCTGAGTTGTTAGCTGGTCCCTTTAAGGGATGTGTTGTTCCTGAGTCCTCATGTCCTGAACATGCCTTGGAGAGCTATTCTAAACCTTCTTCATCCTTTGAACATAATTTTGTCTTTCAGAGCTTCTAATAGACTTACTAGCATTCTTGGCTTTTAAAATCTCCTACATTGATATTTCATTGAGCAAAATTGAGTATTTTTCCTTCTCAGTATGGGAAGGTTGGAGGGTGCTCTGGTGAGCACCCCAGAAGGTTGTGATAAAGCCAGTAGAGGAAATGGTACTGGTAGGATTGGAGTGATGGCTGAATAGGTGCTCACTGTAAAATTCTTTCAACTTTCGGTACGTCTGCCAATTTTTATAAGGGTGAGAAAAACAATAGAATGATGAATGTGTATTTTCTCCAGACACTAAGCAGCTTCCCTTCCCACATTCATGTCTTTCTGCTATGAAACCTTTAAGGATCACATGTCATATGACTCAGATGAAATGTCCAGACCAGGCAAAGCCATAGAGACAGAAAGCAGATTAGAAATCACCTAGGGTGGGGGAGGGATGCAGGTGGTGGGGAAGGGGTATGAAGTTACTCTAAAATTGACAGGGGGGATGGTTGCATGACTCTGTGAATATACTAAAAACCACTGAATTGCATCTTTTAAGTGGGTGAATTGTATGGTATGTGAATTATATCTCAATAAAGCTGTTATATATAAGAAAAAATACCTTCAAGAAAGTGGGTTCTGCATGGTTTCCTAGATTATTAAAGCACAACAAATTAAGACAAAAACCAAATACCTTTCCCACGATGGTCTCCAGAATATTCTACTATTGAATTGCAGAGGGCCAGAAAATGACAGGTATTTTGATTTTTCTTCCATTTTCGCTTGCCTGGCAAAGGACTGAGTCCCATCTGTAGGTCTTTGTTCATAGTTCCAATGACTGCAGCAGAATGGGCCAAGATTGATATTTGTCTGGTGAATGAAGGAATGAATGGGCCCTAACTGGGGCCCTTGTTTCTCCTATACCCCGGCAGAAGTCCTGGTTCTGTCACATACTTGGCCTGTGACCTTTGGCACATTACTTTCACTCTTGGGCCTCGGTTTCCCCATGTATAAGACAACTTTCATGTTAAATGATGGTCTCTAAGGTTCCTTTTAACTCTGATGAATTATGACAGTCTTTACCAAAGTGATTGTTATTCATGGATGAGCAAAAAAGTTATAAAATTATCCCTGGTGGGCAGATTCAAACTGAAGTCCCAGTAGTTTTTCCTCTATGATGTGCGGCATTTTACAATGTAGTGTAAGTGCCAAAAGTGAAAAGACAGTCATTAAAGGTGAGAAAAATAAATAGCCCAGGAAAGAATGCCTGTATAGATTGCTCTCTCTGACTTCAGGGAGATAATTTTTTTTTTTAAAGTATGATCATGAGAAGTAGATTTATGTCCTTAGAGCCAATGCAAATGCAGGATTTGTACAATATCCATTTATCAGCTTCTGAAGCGCTGATTTATGGTTTGACCACCCTACTTTGTATTCTGACTGGCTCAGAAAGTTAACTGACAACCCAGGAAGAAATATTCTCCATTTCATTGCAGATGACGGCCTATAAATGAGCACAACTTGGTTTTCTGCTCAGGAAAATTATTGTTTTGAGACTCTCATTAGAAATTAGTCATTCATGCTGTTCCCAAACTTGACTGTTTGGCCCACAGCTCTGTTGTTGTTTGAGTTGTTTAATTTCCTGACAACGTCAGAAAGGGAAACACTGCCTTCACTTCAGAATAGTCTAGGTCGACTTTCACATCTAGATTTAACATCGCATCACCAGCCAGACTGTGTCCAGGACACGTGACACTGCTTGTCCCCTGCAGAGCTTTTGTGCCTGTGTAGGAGAAGGTGTGTGATGAGGGACCGTGCCCAGCATGTGAGCAAGACTGATGGGTCCATCAGCCTAGGACTGTGTCCTCCGCGAGGCCGTGCTAGCCTGCGGGGCACGGGGATGGAGGTACGACTTGTCTCCTGATCCTCCCCCGAGTATTAGTGGAGATGACTGAAGCGGTGTTTCCCTATATAGCTGTGGGTCCAGGAACCACTCGTGGGTTCAAAGAGACAGATTCCCAGGCTCTGACTCTGGAGTTCTTGACTTGTTGGGTCTAAGGTGAGGCCCAAGACTCTGGTTTTAACACCTCCCGTGGATTTTGATGCAGCTGGTCCAGAGACAGGCATTTAGGGTTTGCTGAGAAGCCAGGGTTCTGGCCACCTCCCCAAGTGGCCGTAAGACTGAGGCACTTAGGCAAAGGTGCAGTCTGGGGCTCTGGATCTAAGAGAGACCAGCAAGAAGGTCAGGAACCTTCCTTGCAACTAAAGGAATGGCCCAGAATCTTCCGTTTACCCTCCGCATCAAGTTAGTCACTAAATCATTTTGATTCCACCTCCTTTGTGTTTCTTGGCTTTGCACATCTGTCAATTCTCTTACTTACTCCCCTAGTCCAGGTCGGCAGCCTCTCTTACATGGTCTCCCAACCTCTTATCTCTTCCCTCAAAGTCTGTCTTATGTCTGAATGAGCTTTTTCTAAAATTCAGCTCTGATCCTAACATCCTTCTGTATTCCGGCCTTCAGGTGTCCCCACCGCCTACAGATCAAGGCTCACATCCCACAGCGGGTGCACCAGCCCCTCCCCCACCCTGCTTGTTCATCCAGCTCCTTCCAGCCGCTGTGCCTTTCCTTAGGATGTTTTCTCTGCCTGAACAGCGTTTCCCTGGTCCACCTTCAAGTCTCGGCTGTCCCTGCCCTCCTTGACTTTCATAGATGTGCCCTTCTCCCTGCCATTGTCATACTGTCTTGATTTCACCATGAATGTCACTGTCACCATAGCTCTTATACGAGTATTGAAAGTGTCTCTGTACATCTACCTCTTCCTCTAGACTGGGTGAACCTGGATGGTAGTGGGCACACGTGACTTGGCGACTGTATATCCCCAGTGTCTGTGAATTGGGGGTTAATTCATAGTTGTTGACTGAGTGAGGGCACCCAAAAGGGAGTCCCAAGAGTAGGATGATCCTGGAGCTGATTGAAAGGCTGGAAAGATACACAGGGTTTTGCCCAAAGGCCATCGCAAAGGAGCAGCTCCTCTGCAGGTCTCCTCTTGGAATTGCCCTGGTACATCATAGCCCTGCCATCCTGCAGCCTGTGTGACCCCTCTCCATCACTTATTTTGTTCCTTTGGGGGAGGCCAACACTGCTCAGGCTTGGGGGGTGGGGAAAGAAAGGGAATGATACAGGTCTCTGGGAGAGAGATTCCCAGGACTCCTTCCTCCTTCAGGAGGAGTGTAGGGGATAGGTTCCAACGTAGTAACAGGGGCTTGGGCTAAGAAGGAGCCCCTTCCAATTTGAGCCAATTTGAGCTTGTACAACTTTATTCACCTGTGGATCTATCTATATATCCATATGTCCATGCATCCGTGAATCCATCCACCCATCCATCCATGCATCCACCCACCCATCCATCTACCCATCCGTCCATCCATGCATCCATCCATCCATCCACCCACCCACCCATTTATCCACCCATCCATCTATCACTCGTCCATGTATTCATCTACCCATCATCCATCCTTTTGCTATTCATTGTGTAGCTTTTTACATGTCAGGCACTCTTGTGAATAGTGCATATATGAAAGAGAAGAAAACATGAAATTCCTGTTCTCATGGAGCTTATGTTCTAGAAGAGTGAAAGCGATCACAAGCAAACATGCGTGAGTTGGTACAGTAACCTCAGAGAATGATATGGGCTCTGAAAGCCATCACGTTGGGCAGCAGTACAGGGAGTAACCAGAGACAGGTGGGCAGAGTTGGGAGGGGCTTCCTCAGTGAAGGTGATCAAGGAAAGCCTCTCAGAGGAAAGGATAGGTGAGACCTAAACGAGAAGACAGTCACGTGAAGGTCTGGGGAGGGGAGAACATTCCAGGCAGAGGAGACCACGGTGAGGGTGAGCCGATGCCAGAGAGGACCACCCAGCTGAGAAGCAGCTTGGGGAAGGTGGACGGGGCAGAGGCCACTCAGATGGACCCACATGTAAATCCTGGCTCAGCCATTTAATATCTGGTTCACTGGGGGAGGCACTAACCTTCCTGAGCTTTTGCTTCCCTGTCTGTAGAATGGAGAACTAAAACCTTACTCGCAGGGTGGTTGTGAAGATTAAATCATAGGTGAGCATGGTCCTTGGCAGGGGTAGGTTGTTGAGCCCAGATATGTGCCCAATGAAAGCCATTGTACTTCCCGCATCCGCATCATAAGACAGGAGGAAGATTGATCACCTCGGTTCTGGTAACCAGCTTCAGACTGACACCTCTATCTGATTTTGGTTTCATTCCATATTTTAAAAATGCTCTATGTACTCCCTTTATTATGCATGTCACCCGGCTCTAGTTGCTGTGAAACTAGAAGGTCACAGCTTGGCTCTGGGCTCAGAAATATGGCACCTGTCAGGTGTATGATTTAGGAACTCGGCCTTCCTCAGTGGGACCACAGCAGAGTATAATCAAGGCAACGTTTCAATCCACTGCTGCTGAATAAAAACCGGGAGAAATCGTAACCTGCTATATTAACAATAAATTTTTATTAGTACACTTTTTTTTAGTAAGATGATACTGAATGCTGCCTGTCTTCCCCTCAGTCTCCAAATAGCTCACCATTGGAAGGACTGACCATAGAATTTAAACAGGAAGTGGGGACCCTGCCACACAAACAAAAACAAAAACCCCTATGAAGGTGTGGGGCAAGAGGACACATGGACCCCATCTGCTTGGGTGTGTGATTTTAGGCTTCTCTCTTGTGACTTCACTCACATCTGGCTCTTTTCCTTTTCTGTTGCCAGAAGTGAACTGGCAAATGTTTAACATTCTTATTCACTGGAGGAAAACAAAAGGTCGGATTAATAGCCTTTGCCTATTTCCATTGGTGTAAATACTTCCATGGTGGCTGATTTCAAGATACTCCCCATGATGTCACTGAATGCAGAGTTGGGAAGAGCAGGTTACAATTGCTGGTATGCACTGGCTCCAGGACACCACTGCCCCACCAACACCCTAAAAATAATAACAACCCCTCCACTGGGTTGGACACTGTGTCAGGCACTTGTATTCATGGTGTTTCATATAACCTTAACCATCATTGTTTGAGGCAGGAACAGTTATTAACATTTCAAGGATGAGGAAACTGAGGCTCAGAGAGATTGTGTAGCCAGCACAGGTTCACATAATTAGAAAGTGGCAGAGCTGGGATTAAATGCTATGCACACCTCTCACTGGACACACTCTCCCCTCTCCCATTCCAAGTCCTCCTCTTTCTGCCCTGGATTAGTACCTTGCTTCCCAAAAGGCTCCATGTTTCCCTGAGATCTCCCCACGATGCTCTTTTGCACATGTAACAGTCCACCCCCAGTGCATAAGCAGGACCAGCTTGCTTGGCTTGGCTCTGGTGTTCCGTCCAGACATCCTCATGCAATTCCTCTACTGTAGCAGAATGGGTTTCCCCACTGTCCTGGAGGTGCCCCAAAACATTGACCTTCCTCTCTCATCAGCTTGTTCTTATCTCACTTATCTGTAACAATTCCATTCAAACCCTGTCCCCTCCTGCTAGCCCTTCTGGACCACCTAAGCCTCCGGGTCCCTTCCTCCCTGGGCGTCTATAGCATTTATGCCTGGACCACTCTCCTGGCTCTTAGCACAGTGGCTTTTATAAAAACTGTTGTTTGCCACTTTGGATTTCTTATGGCTCCCAGGAGACCACAGTCTACTTGAAGGCAGAGACAGTGTGGTGGACATAATGACAGAAGAGGCACAAAGAGTCACTTGCTTAGACAGGTATTTGATAACTGTCCAGAGCAGAACATACCTGCCTTTCCCACTGATGAGTCACTGCAAAAAAGTTCGCTGCTATCAGGGGTCTCAGACCCAACAGTAGCCTTATGAGAACAAACTCAGTCCATTATTAGAAATATATTTAAATCTCATTCTCTCCCCCTCTCTAAGCCATGTTTAATTGCTATAAAGATCAAGAGGAAACAACTTCTCTGTGGCGGGTGTGCAAGAGATGAGTTCTTTTGTGCTCTGGGTACCAGTTACAAGATTCATCATAACTGGACTCTCCAGTGCACAGAGTTTTGGAGGATACAGGCAATGCGTTACTGCAGATGGACCGCCAACCCCAAATTAAGCTGTTCTTAATGGCTGCTCGCTGTGACCTTCAGGTGACTTTTGTCAAGCCTTGAAGGAAAGTGGTCACCCTAAAAGTGTCTGAGAGTGCCTAGTGCTCCTCCCTGAGCCCCCATTTCTGGCTGCAACTAACAGGCACTGGCAAGAAACAGAATGCGGAATTCTGATGGGATGTAAACATGACACTCCCAATGTGTAGGTGTGTATGTGAAACCTCTCAGTGTCAGGAAGACTCGTGCCTGAGTGCCCGATGCCTCCCACCCACAGGAACCCTCTGCTGGAGCCCAGTGCGTCTCAGACACAGTCATAATCCACTCCATAGAGCTTATGTGAGGGAGGAAATTACGCCAGGACCTTGCTCAGAAGAAGAGGCAGTCATGAGGCCCCATGGGCCGCATCTTCCAGGAGGGACTGGCCCTGGGTTTGGGACAGCATCGAGGCCCTGTCTGGCTCTTGTGGCCAATTTCCTCCCCTCTGAGAGCATGGAGGGCAGTGGAGGCGGGATTGGGAAGTGCGTAGAGGCACCAGGCACCTGTCTCTGCTGCTTCACGTGAGAACAAGACTGCCTTCCTCCCTGAGGCTGTTTCATTTCAGCGCTCCCCTCATTTCTTATGCTCGGCATTGTGCTGGCAGATAATAGTTGCTCAGTAAGTGCTGACATGACCACTTGACTCTCATCAACGGTTTGTCTTAGTAAGAGGCAGAAGCTGGAGGAAATGAGCGAGTTAGTTTTAAGGAATGAACTAGTTGTAAGAGGTGCTGATGGTGCCCTGGCACCCTTCAGTGCATGTCAGGCTTGTTCCACCTGCGTTTCTCTGCCTGAGAACTTGCACTGGCAGCCAAGGCCCTTTGCACACCTGTGTGGCAGGCTGGACATGTTGGGGATTAGCTCAGGAGCAGCCCTCAGCCAGTGATGTGGGGGGTGGATGTACAGACATCCCAGCTCTGTTGCTCCCTGGATGGAATAAGCAGAGGTGTGTGTTCTCTGTGGATTTGGGCTCCTGTGCCCACAGTGGTGGCTGGCTAGACAAGGCCGAGTGCACAGGCTGTGTTCCCTTCCCTGTCGCACTTTCCACTCCCCTGCTGGCATTTTATGAGCTCTTCTCCCAAATAAACTATTTTCACCCAAACCTTTGTCTCAGTGTCTGCTTCTGGGGCAACCCAAAGTAAGACAGTTGTGTCAGTAGAATTCCTATCAGACAGTGGTTGATTCTTGCAGAAGCCATAGCCCAGACTAGCAAGAAATGACTTCAGTGAGTCATCATAGTGAGTTAATGCCAATGGGGTTTCCATAACAAAAAATCCAGATAAGGGTGAGGTTTTCAAGAACTGCCTCAAGGGGGTCACAGAGAGATAACAAGCTTTGCAGGCAGCAAGTTAATTGGCCCATTTTTCCCCAAACTAGCTTCCTCAAACTTCACCACAGCCCTGGGGGAAGGTATTGTCATTACCCATTACAGATCAGGAAACTGAGACACTGAGAAATTAGAACAGCTCATAGCATCTCTGCAGAAAGGAGAAAGCATATGCCAAGACTCAGCCCTTGGCTTATAGTAGGTGTTCATTTAATACTATTTCCTATTTCTTCTGGATGTGATGGCATAGTCCTTCAGAATGATGGCCTGAGCTCACTTCTCAGATGCTCTGAGTCTGTTTTGTGAGACAGAAGAAAGATGAGACAGGAGTGCTCATGTCTGGTGAACCAGGCGACTCAGAATAGTCCTCCTACTGAATCCCATGTAAGAAGTTGGAAAACACATATGGAAAGAGAAAATGGGAAAGAAGTCAGGACAGGTTAGAAGATTACGGGAAAACAATCACCACAAGTCTTCATTTTCTCACCTCCTTAATATCTATTACACCATTTCAAGGAGTGTCCTGCAGGCAATGATGTCATCTGAAAATTCAGCAATTTCCAAAGAGTTTTGATTGTGGAAAGAATGAACAAGACTAGAAGATTGTACCTACCCAAGTAAATCATTAAAGAGGCCAGCAGGGGGAAAAATAGTGAAGACCAGTGGTTGACAAGGGTCAGGGGGAGGGAGGGGTGACTAGTTGGAGCACAGAGGAATTTTAGGGTAGTGAAACCACTCTGTGTGATACTACAATGGCGGACACATGTCACCATACATTTGTCCAAACCCATAGAATGCAGAACACTGAGAATGAGCCCTAACATGAACTGTGGACTCTGGGTGACAATGATGTGTCAGTGCAGGCCCATTGATGGTAACAAACGTGCCACTCTGGTGGGGGCTGTTGGTCTGGGGGGGGTTTCCCATGTGCATGTGCAGGGGCAGGAGGTGTTTGGGAAACCTGCTCAGTTTTCGTGTGAGCCTACAACTGCTCTAAAATGTAAAGTCTATTAAAAAAAATAAATAAATAAAAATGGACAAGTTGAAGTTTTCTTAGCTTCATGGGAAAGAAAATGAACTCAACAAAATGGAAAATCGTATCAAGAAGACGATATTAAGAGTAAATTGCATACACAGGGACAAATTTTAACAATATTTGTCAGAATGGTCATCAAATATAGGGGGGAAAGTTATCATGGAAGGGAAGGGTAACAGACATCTGTTTTTCCCCCACCCAGCATGGCATTTTTTCCCCCTTCATTTTGGTAAAAATACCCTCATTGTCCTCACCCCACGCTGTTACAGTCTGTCTCCAAGGGGCACCATCCGCTGGCTAGGAGGTGGGCCCTGACACAGACTAGGCCATCAAAATCCCTCTCAAATCAGACTCCTGCCCGACAGTTGAGGCTGCTGTGCCAGGTCTGCCACCTCCCTCCTGCATGGCACCTGCTTGCCAGCTGCACATAGTCTTCGGCTGCATTTTGTTTCTTGCATTTGTTCTTCAGAGTTATTTCCACTGGTTGCATCCAACTCCAATGGATAAAAAGGCTGTTTCAGAAACAGGACACTGTTGGGATATGCGTTTTACTAATGCTGCTGCTGCCAGGAAGGAGATGTACCAGGGCCTGGTGGTTATGAGCCCCGGGCTCAGGGGTTAAAATCCTGGCTCCCTAACCACAGCCAATATAAGCACTTGAAAATGTTAAAAATAACAACTGCCTGCAGGAGATTCTGGCATGTCCTGCCAGGGCAAGGTCAACAAGGATAAAACGGACGGGTTCTTGAAACCAAAGAACGGCTGCGAATGAAGCATTATCCAAACTCCGATCAAGTAAAGGGGAATGTTAACCTCTGATGGGAAAATAGACTGTGCGTTAGCCATAAGTAACTCGGCACAAAGTACGAGAATAGCCCAAGTGATTATTACACAGAATTTAATATTTATGCCAGCATGAACTCGTAGCAATAAAGCTCCATTTCATATCTTTTGTGGAATGATGTGGGGGTATTTATGAGCAAAGGCATGCATGAATGAATGGAGAAATACACTACATGAGAGCAATAAAACTCTCACTGGAACCTCGCTGCCGCTTTACCCAGTCCTAGTCGCAAAGCCCTTGCTCAGCCAATAACAATGACCTGAGATTGCAAGTGATGTAAGGAAACAGATGGGCAGATGCAACACGCTCATGCTTTCCCTTCTCTTAAAAACACGACAAATGGAAAATGGTAGCTGGCAAAAACTTTAATTAGGAATTAAAGATAAAAACCCATCCTCACTGCAGATGAAAATAGATGAGCATTATCAGAACTCTCCTTATAGGAGATTAAAAAGGCATTTCCCCATTCTGTCTTTTATCAAAAAGCTACTAAAGGTAAAACAAACAGACAAACAAAAATCCACAGGCACCAAGATGTCAAATATTTTGTCTATTTAATTCATAAATATTCAACAGTTCCCGAGCCTACTTTGCAACACTAATATGTGTTACAGTGTCTATAGACAATGTTTGGAATGTTTTAAAATTGTCCCTCCCACTGATAGTTGAGAATCCACAACAACAGGTGAAAAACCTCAGCTTTAGTTACTTACAGAGTTAGAAAGCATCCTGGATGATTACTTACTGGATATTTGCAGAACATTTAATTGTGGGGAGCTGGGAAAGGGTTCCCTCCAATCTCACCAAATACCCCCTATGAAAACACACCTGAGAAGGGATCTTCGGGGCAGCATGCCCAGGTAAATGGTCACTCAGTAAGTATGCCTGACAGTGTTTTATTTATTTATTTTTTTAATGCCAGTTGCATGTTACTGACAGTATTTCCCATCTATTAAGCATTTCTACCAATAATAAAATCAATCTTTTAAGGACAGGTGTGTTAATGGCATTTGAGGCAAGTCATTAAACTAATGCGATTCTCTCTATATTTCCAGAAACCATAGAAAGGGCCCAAAGTGTCATTTACTACCGTGCAATTTGCAGCACACGTGATTGCTGTGGCTTCTGTAGCATCTGTTTTCTCTTCTTCTGCAAGTCCACCTTGACTTTGCTTTGGGCAGCCATCCCTATGCCACACTGTCCCAGGGTTTGTGTGGGTCTGCACCTGCACCAGCTCCCCTGGGTTGGCCCAGGCTAGTGGACAGTGTTTGGGGTAGGCTAGGCCTGTCATCCCCTCTGGACCAGCAAGAGCAAGTCTGGAAATTCTGCTGGAGCGTTGGGTGGCAACTTTCCTGAAATGTAACCTGTGAGCTGTAGACCTGGAGCTCCTGTAGCCTCAGGTCAAGCCTATTTGAGAGTAATGCTGACAGCAAGGAAAGCCCATCAAGAAGGAAAGATTCCTGATAGCCCCGCCCTGATGGTGCATGCAGGGATGATGTCACTGGCATGTGCTGCTCTGATTGGCTGGTGTACACTGCTGACTGTTCTTATTTGAATATTTCCCATGAACACTCACATCCAGGTCTGGCTAAAATTGCACAACCCCTGGATTTCCCAGTTATGTGGGCTATATCAATTCACTTTTTGTTCCTTTTCTCATTCCAATTTGTTAGGCTTCTTTTGTAGATAACAGAGTCCTAGTTGATAGGTGACTGCACTGCTTGTAAGGATGGAAATTAAAGTAACAAAGCTTTATGCCTACAGATTAGAAAGATTTAAAGGGATTTTTTTTTTTCTTTTGGAAGGGAGGTAGAAATTCGAGAGATACAAAGATCTACTTGGCTTGTGTTTCCCATCTTTGGAATCCCCTTCCCTCCCCTACTCTGTATAAAAGAATGTAATGATCATTAGGAACCAGCCTGGCTTCATCAAGAATAAGCCCAGTCCAAGAAACCTTTCTCATGAAAACAAGGTACCTTCTACCTGGACTCAGGTGAGGCATGTCACAAGCCCATGTGGAAGAGAAGGGGTGATGACAGACGATTAGGTGTGCTGCCCCTGGTGGAGTAACCAATTCTAGTGCCACTGGATTGTCACACTGTGATCTACTGACCTGTCAGCAAAGGACCTGAGCAGCTTAGATGCAGAGTGCATGAGGTGCAGGCAGCTGCTCCTAAGCAGGGTTGATCTGCTTGCCGTTGCATGGTAGAAAGAGGCTAAAATATACAGTTCCCTTGCTACTGGCTTGCACTATAATCAGTACATTAGTCAAAAGCCTAAAGCACTCAGATAGTTTTGAACCAAGGGACATTTGACCTAAATTTTGCTAATATTTGGAAGCAATAGATCTCTCCACCTTAGCATTTCTTAATAGTAGCTCAAAAATGCACTGTCATTTCCAAGTCACTTTGTGGAATGTTTTTACTACCTTAATAAAAATCCAGGTAATGCACCAACAAACTTAATAGGGCTGAATTTTTAGAGAAATGGTGCCATCTTATACACCTCTCTAAACTTTCCTGTCTGTGTTTAACATAATACATAGCATATACGATGTCGTGTGGTGAACTAAATGGAATCTAGCTACCTAGAAGAAAACAATGTCTATAGCACTGATAATCAAGTGGCAATGTGGTCCTTTTCCAGGAAAGGGGAGATATGTAGACAAACTGAACAATGTAGGTAAAATATAAAATGTTGCCTCAAACCCCACAGCCAGGCACCTCTGCCTTGCTGGCCTGTTCAGGAGCAGCAGCCAGTTTGCCCATACCTCAAGGGATGCTCCTAAGAAAAAAAAAATAAAACAGAGAACATGGAGGGAGCGCACCCTGATGATTCTTGCCCTAGGACTTTCCTTTTTCTAACATACAATTAATTAAGGCCAAATATGGAGGTTTTGTCACTACACTACATACTTCACACTTACTGAACTTTAACCTGTTAAAACCTTGTGGTCAATTCCATCTAAGGTGAAGAAGCTCTGGCCCGGGGAGGGCAAGTCTGTTTCCCAAGGCCTCATTACTGCCAAGTGGCAGCACCAGGGCTGGAGGAACCTGGTTTTCTGTGATTCCACAGTCCTTCTTAGGCTCCCACATGATCTTCTCTTCAGGTTGCCCTCTTTGAACACACTCGAGCTTGCCAACATCCCTCTTAAAAAGAGGCATCAGGAGGAATGCAGAAGCCCAGCACATGGTATGATGGCCGTGGTTCCATGATGCTTGTTGGACTTGGAGATTCTCTTAGCTTTTCTAAAAGCCAGAGATGCTTTTGCCCCAGAACAAGCTTGCAGTCAGCAAAAGCTTTCAGGTTCTTAAAAATTTCCTTGAACTGGTTTTAAGCCAGCTCTCTGCCTTGACTCAGAGGTCATCTGGCCAAGTTCCAGCCTGTTATTGTAGCTCAGGCTCTACTGACACTTGGGCTGTGTTGCAGAGGGGCTGTCCTGTACATCATAGGACATTTAGCAGTGTCCCTGGCCTCTGCCCAATAGACACCAGTAGCATCTCCTCCCCCGAATGTCTGGATGTGGACAAATGTCATGTGAAGGGGCAAAATCAGCCCTGGTTAAGAACAACTGTTCTAGTATGTTCCAGTCATCTAAAGATGGGCTGCTTGCTTTGTACTATTTGGAGAAATCCAAGACTCTGGAGAAATGAATAATGCTTCTTAAAAATGCATGTCTGAACCAAGAACTACACATCAAGTAGATTTTTCAAATGTCTGATGCACCAAAATGCAGAGTGAATATCCGCACTCTATCACATAGGATGATGAAGTTTGTGAATAAAATGTTTACTTCCTTACAGTAAAAATGAAATTATTCATTTCATTCTCCCACGACCATGCATGACTAGCTAGCTCTGGACAAATATAAATAGGTCTGGTGAAAAATATGTTTAAGAGGCTCACTGTGGATAGCAATGAAAAATGTGCTTTCTAAGCAATTAAAGCAATGTCTACATACAAGGTGTTTGCTACATACAAGGCCCTTGTGGGCACCGTGGGGGGGGTACAAGGATGATTAGGACACAATTTCTGTGCTGAGGCATGTTTCTCACACGTAGCACACGCAGGACCCTTGGCATGGGAGATTGTAGGTGTGCGTGGATGAATGCTGAATAGGCAGTATTGATCAGAGGGGGAGTCTATGCGGGACCTTCATGGATTGGAACAGGGAAATAGATGAGGGTTGGTATATTAGGTTCCTCTTGCTGCTGTAACAAATTACCACAAAACTAGTGGCTTAAACAACTCAAATTTATTATCTTACAGTTCTGGAGGTTAGAGTCCAAAATTAGATGTTGGCAAGGTTGTGTTCCTTTTGAAAGTTTCAGGGAAGAATCTGTTTCCTTGACTTTCTAGAGCCTGCCTGTATTCCTTCTAGAGGCTGCCTGCCTTCCTTCTAGATACTGCTGCATTCCTTCTAGAGCCTGCTGCATTTCTTCTAGAGCCTGCTGCATTCCTTCTAGAGCCTGCTGCATTCCTTCTAGAGCCTGCTGCACTCCTTCTAGAGCCTGCTGCATTCCTTCTAGAGCCTGCCTGCATTCCTTGACTTGTAGTCCCTTCCTTGCATCACTCCAATCTCTTGCTTTTGTCATTGCATCTCCTTCTCTGACTCTGACCCTCCTGCCTCCCTCTTATGAGTCAAATCAAATTGGGTCCTCCTGGATAATCCAAAGTAATCATTAAATCTCAAAATCCTAAACTTAATCACATCTGCAGAGTCTCTTTTATCACATGAGGTCACATATTTACAGGTTCCAGGGACTAGGATGTAGACATATCTTGGAGTTGGGGGACATTATTCAACCTGGCATGATTAGTGGGAAGAAAAGGTATAAAGGCTATGAATTCAGGAAAGAGGATGCCCATTACAAAGGACTTGGGCAGAAAAAGACAAAACAGAGAAAAAACACGCTGAGGTATAAGTGAACCAAGAGCACTGGAGAATTTAACTAAGGAAGGTGAGGGACTGCCTGAACCCCAATTCCAGATACCTGGACAGCCAGGCCCTTCCTCATGCTAAGGACATAATGACAAGGTTCAATCCAGGCAGACAAAGAGCACATGGGTCAGAAGTGGAGGCACATGTGGTCTGCTGATTCTCCCTTGGGGAGAGGTCTTGGGAGGCCTTTGGGAGGAGTTTGGCTACAAAGCATGAGGTCCTGACGGGAAGGATGCTTTTGTTTTCTGCATGTAGTGTTGATTTTCCCAGCGGCTTTGGGTGGAGCCCTTGCAGGGGGTGAGTCCTGCACTCACCAGTTCACACCACATTGCCTTTCCTCCCATCGGCGTCACTGGCTGGGAGAGCTGCAGGCTGGGAAACAGGGAGCTCGTTTCTTCTGGTGCCTTGTGTGAGCTGGTTTGGGAGGATGGCAATTTGGGCAGCTGCTGCTTATATTGTTCTCCCTGTCTCTTGTCAACTCACAGGAGGTTGGATCCACAGAGAAAGTGCCATTGAGGTAAAAGAAAAATAGATTATTACTACCCCCTTTTTTTTTTTTGACTTTCCAGTTCCATTTTTGCCTTTGGAGTCTATCAAAGATGTTCCCATCTGATTTACTTTCACTTCATTCTTTCATCTCATCGTCCCTTTCTCCCTCCCTCTTTCCCTCTTTCCCTCTTTCTATTTGTTCACTCAATGACTATTTATCGAACAGCCACCAGATCAATAGCACAGTGCTGAATGTCAGGGATATGCGAGGAATGTAAGAGCTGGTCTCTCTGTCTTATAGGAACTCAGCCAGAATAGGGAAGAGAAGAAGAGCAAGGGGTCCAACATTAATTTTAAATTTGCAATAATATTTGATTTAATGTGTGTTGTAAAAATATAGCTAGCACATCACAGATAGTAATGCTAGGGTGGGGCTAAGTTAAAAAAAAAGATGAGTCAATTTAAAAGCATTAAGGGAATGATAGTACACATAGGGCAGGTAGGTTATGGGAGACGAAGGTGCATGGTGTTTGGAAATATTTTGATAAGGCAAGTGGAAGTGGCCAAAACGAGGAGGAAGATAATAATGGCCTTGGAAAGATACAAAACAGAATGGAGGAGTTCCAGGAAAAAGAGATCACTTCCTACTCACCAAAAGTTTTGTGGACTATGTGGCATTTGAAATGGGCCTAGAAAGACCCACAAGATTGTGGTGGGAAGAGGCAGGAGGGAAAGTATTTCAGGAAAAGTGACTGTCAAGTTCTAGAGTACAAAACTTGCATGGCATCTTGGGGAAAGGGAACAGTTCGAGAGACTTATTGGTACCCCCATATGAGCCTTTCTACCCATTATCCTTCTTAAACCTTGAATCAATCAGAGTGGACATGCTATTTGTCTCTCTATGTCCCCTTCTCCTGGGGAGGGCACTTCTATTTTGTTGTGCATTGTACTCAGTTTTCATGCAGTCTTGGTGGAACTTTCAATCATGGGGCCTCTGTCTCCCATAGTCAAGTGACAAAGTGAGTTCAAGACTCAAGACAGGCTACCAGGACTTTATTTTCTGAGGATGCACAATGTCAGCAGAGAGATGTATGGATGGAAAATACTTGGAGCTGATCCATCCCAATTGTGAGGGTCTAAAGACATCATCCATTTGTCCCAGGAACCTAGATCATTAAAGCAGCTGTTCTGTGGTCTTCGTGAAGCCTGCTTCATCATTTTTTGCTTTGTTTCTTTCAGCTTCCCTATGTCGTGTGTGTGTGTGTGTGTGTGTGTGTGTGTGTGTGTGTGTGTGTGTGTGTGTGTGTGTGTGTGTGGTGTTTTCTTCAGTTCATCAGGGTTGGTTTCTATGGCTTGTAACCAAAGAACCCCCACTGATAGTATGACCTGATCCAGCCAGTTAGAAATTGCAGTCATTTTACAAATTAGAAAAACAGCTTTAGAGGATTGACTGATTTCCCCATGCTACAGAACTACTGAACAATGGAGTTGAGATCTGGACTCATGTCCCTCTGACTCCCAACTCATCCTCTGTTCATGTAGACTTGGGACCTATGGCAGATCATAATTTCAAAAATATTTCTGATGCTACTCCCATCCACAGGGAGTCTACTTCCCTTCTCCTAGAATGTGGGCCATCCTTTATGCCTGCCTTAATGATTAGAGTGTAATGGAAGTGACACTGCATGGTTTCTGAGGCTGGGTCATACAAAGTGATATAGATTGCACTAGGTACTTGGTCTCAAGATGCTTACCCTTGGAACCCAGCTGCCATGTTGTGAGGAAGCCCAGGCCACATGCGGAGGCCACATGCAGATGTTCTCGCTGACAGCTGGCATCAACTGCCAGATTAGCAAGTGAACAGCCTTCAGATGATTTAAACCCTCAGACATTGTGGCACAGAGATAAGCTTCTCCCACTGTATCCTGCTCATATTCCCAAGACATTAAAACCACAAGAGGTGATAAATGATGTTGTTTGGAGCCACTCAGTTTTGGAGTGATGTGTTAAGCACCAATGGGAGGTGAAAGAGGCACTTAGTCCTAGGGCAGGTCTATCCACTCTCCTGCCTAAGCATATCACTTGTTTTATAAAATTTAAGATAGGATGAGAGACCTGTAGATTGTTGGGGATTAAAGAAGCCCCGGGGATCTCTCAACACAATGTTCCCTTCCTCTCCTTCTTAGCACTGGGGTAGAGTGGACGGTGCAAGGTAGAGTCACCTCTTGGGACTCCAATGGCCAGCTGAGATGTGCACACTGTGCTTAGGCTTTATAAGAGCACTGAGAGGCCACTCCAGGAGGTGAGTGACATGGTCAGAACAGGTGTCAGGGATCCGATCGTCAGCCGGGGTATCAGGTCATGAGGACGAGCAGTCAGAAGGAACGGAAGAGGTGGACTGCTGGGGAGAGACAGCAGAGTTTGAGATTGTGGGGTTGGTGGAGGTTTGAATGTCTGAAAAGCTTACAGTTCAACTGGTTCAACCGATTCATTTTCAATTCCTTTGACAGTTTCAGCTGGCAGATCACTTTCCAATGAAATGCCATGCTTTCCAATCTCGCCACATCTAGATTGCTGTTTTCTTGCCTTGTTTGTATTCAGATGGTTTCTAAGACTGTATTTTGTCCCAGTTTCTGAGCAGGTTTTGGCTGTGTTTGGCAACCACAAAAGCCGTGGGTGAGATGCTCTTGTCTTGCTCTGAGACAAGTTTGGTTACTCATTCATTCACATTTTGGTGCATCTATTTAACATCTGTCTGGCTTTGAGCATAATAAGTTACTTAAGCAGCATTAAGCCTTTCTTTGCTCACACAGGAAACAGGCATAGCAATGCTTATCTTACAGTGGTGGGTGCAAATAAAAAGAGATAGTGATAAGAAAGTACCCAGCCCAGTGTCTGGAATACTAGAAGTTGCTGCATAAATGCCTGTTACATGAACACATAATGAAGACATTCCCTTAATAGGTCGTAGCTCCCACACAAGGATAAACAACCCCATAAACATCAGAAGCACTTACAGTGATTTCCTTACCATAGACAGAAAGCTGCAGGCTTAGCATACAGCAGGTCCTTAAGGAATATGGATCAAATGGAACCCACTGAATGGAAGTACAAATGAATGCCATGCTCTTAGTACTCCCTCTGCATATAGCGAGAGACACATTTAGAATACCATCCACTTCTTTCTCTTTTTGCCTCACCCAGTACAGCTGAGATGCCACCAACTTGGGGCCAAGGATGCCCATAAGGAAATATGGTTGGACCATCCCTCTGTCACTCATCTTCTTCTGGGAAGACACAGTTGGTTTCCAGCTGCTGTGGCAATGGACAGCAGGAGGTAGCTGAGAGCCTTGGTCAACAGGAGGAAACCCAGGGCAAGCCCTGCCATAGGCTGGGTATGAAATATGTGTCAACCCCATTGCTGCGGGGAGCCATCACTGGCCACCCTTAGTCCTTGAGGGCAAAAGTTCCATCTAGGAAGAAACAGAAAGTGTTTGCTGAGATCATAGAATAGGTCCATGCTCTGAGATCTGCCACAGGAGAGCCTCAGCTTGGACCTGCCACTTCTTAGCTGTGCGATTTTGAACAAGAGTGTGTCACCTCTCAACCTCAGCAGGATTTTCTGTGAAATGGGGACAGTAAGACCCGTCTTAGGGTTGTTTGGAGGTGAAATGACACAATGCACAGAAAATGCATGGTACTTAGTAGTTGGTCAGTAAAGCTTAATTCTCTTTCTCTTAGGCTTTCCATCTAATATCATTGTTTTTCTTTTCTTTTTTTCAGAGTCATAACTCAAAAAACTTGATTGTCTAGTTTATTTTTCATGTGGATTTCTCGAGGCAGACATGGTGACCACAGTATAATATTTCACATGAACGAACAAAAGACAGAAAAACTCAAAATCAAGGAAAGCACTGCTTTCATTCATTTATCAACCTGGAAGAACGATTACCTCAAATACCCTTAAATTCCATTCCCATACTGCTATGGGTCAAAATGTGTCCCCCAAAAGCTCATGTGTTGGAAACTTAATTCCCATTGTTACATTATCAATAGGGAAATCCTATTATGGTAATTGACAGATGTGGCCTTTAACAGGTGATTAGATTGTGAGGACTGTGCCCTTCTGAATGGATTGACCCATCCATGGAGTGATGGGTGTGGTTCTGATGGTTTTAGAAGGACAGTGAGGGAGCAGGTGAGCTCTTGCTCAGTTGTTCACCATGTGATGCCCTGTGTTGCTGCTGAGAGTCACTACCAAGATAAAGGCCCTCCCCAGATGTGTTCCCTGGACTTTGGACTTCCCAGCCTCTAAACTGTAAGAAATAACTTTTGTTTTCTTATAAATTACCCAGTTTTAAGTATTCTGTTATAAGCAACAGAAATGGACTAATATACACACTCTGTTTAAGAATCAGGGGCCGGCCCCATGGCTCACTTGGGAGAGTGTGGCGCTGGTAGTGCCGAGGCCGCGGGTTCGGATGCTATATAGGGATGGCCGGTGCGCCCACTGGCTGAGCGTGGTGCGGACCACACCTTGTGAAGGGTTGCGATCCCCTTACCGGTCCAAAAAAAAAAAAGAACCAGGAAAGCATATATTTCAGAAACCTACTCAAAGTACACAAAGATATGGTACTTAAAGGGGAGAACTTCAGTTTTACAGAAAATTCATCTACATGAAATGGTTCATTTTTGGATGATGCCAGAAAAATCTAGAAGTTTCCAAATTAATGCTGGTCTCCCAGAATGTTCAACCCCAGGGAGTGCAGGCATCTGCTATGTGTTGGAGGACAGATTTTATGCTGCATAGCAAACAGTGTGATTTTACTCATGCTGAAACTGTTTTCCTGAAATTGGACTCTTGTTACTAAGTTAATAGAAAAAATTCTAATTGAGCTTTGGAAGATTTTTTTTTCTATTATGGTAACATTGCAGAGTTCAATTTGGTGAAAAATGAGCATTGAAGGCTTTCAACAGTTTTTCTAATGGAGCTTAAATTCAATTCTAAGAATAGTCACCATGTAATTGGCAAGGAAGGAGTACTTAATTTCCGAACTGTACTGATGGGAGCTGTGGCATCAGGGCTGTTGGTGGGCTGCATCTCAGAACAGTCCCCTGAACACCCTAAACTTCCTAGGACATGAGTGTCTGCTTGTCACTGGCTTGGTGCCTGGGATTTGAAGAACCATCTCAGTGTTTATATTCTGGCATCAAGGTGAGAACAAGTGCATTTTATTGTACCTTGGAGGGTAAGTTATTATTATTATTTTGTTTATTATCTCTTTTGTCTTAACAACCTAAGCACACTGAATTAAAAACCTCACCAAAGAGAAAACATTTGAAACACATATCTATCTCTTAACTTGTCATGAGGCAGTTTTATCCTCCAGACCAAGTTGGAAACTATAGCTTCATGTGAAAAGGGGAAATGCTTTTCAAATCCCCGTGGACATTTCTGAACTGTAACCAGGGTTAGGGATGGTGATACTGTGAAATCTGGGTGAAGGGTCCTTGTCATTTTTTAGATGCCAAGAAATGTCTTTATAGAACTGACAAAGGAAAAAGGCTTTTTGAGTTTTCCTTGTAAAAAACCTGCTGTGTGTAGGGTTTATCTGGAGGGGGTTTTAGGTGGTATACTCTGTGCAGCTGAGCAGATGTGATGACAGCAGAAGGAGGCATGTCCCAGCCACAATTGCCAGCTCATGCTATTATGGACACAGGGGCCAGCATTCAAGTTCTTAGAAAACTGTAGAAAAGGACCACAGTACCTCTGAGTGGGTCTGCATAAAGGGATAGTTTTCTTACAATTTCCTTGTTCCTCACTTCTTAAAAAAAGAATACTTTTCTGTTCACAAATGTAAAGTACGTGTTCAGCAGTGAAAATTTGACAGTATGAAAGAGTGTGAAGAGAAAATTAAAAATCACCCACAATCCCAGGAGCCTGAGAGCACCACTCCTATCCTTGGGTATTTTATCCAAGGTCTTCCTCTCATGGGATTTATATAAGTGGGATCATACAGTTTACCAACTTGGATATCCTACTTTTCTTAGGAACAATTTCCCTTGGCTTAAATATTCTTATAAAGCACATTTTTAATCACTGCCTATTATTCCATCATATGGCTGCTCCATAATTTAGTTATCAGGTCTCCTATTGCTGGACATTGAGGCTGCTTTCTGACTTTCTGCTATCACAAATAAGGCTTTGGTGTACAACTCTGCACATGAATCTGTTTCCTGACTATGTAAGTTTTTGACACCATTTCTGATTATTTCTTTGAGATGAATTCCTAGGAGTGGAGTTACTGGTATGGAAGAGTATGACAGTCTGAAGAGAGTTGATATGTAATACAACATGTCTTTCAGAAACTTTGTGCTAATTTGCATTCCTTGCTTAACTGGTTTTTAAACCAGTATAAAGTGCTTTTGTGTCTTAGGCATGCAGCTCTATTCAAAGAGATGGGTGACCCAAGGAAGAAAGCTCTTATTAGCCTTGTCATCAGAATCCAGGAAAAGCAGGCTCCACAGCACAAGCAGATGGGCTCACAAGCGCTGGCCTCTACTCAGCGGGTTGTGAGCTCTTCTCTCCTGAGCTGCTCTTGCCCCTTCCTCCCCTTCCCCCATGCATCCTATGAGATGTGGTAAGGAGCTATTTTCATGCACTAATATGTGTGCAGCCCCAGTGAGCACTGCTGTTACTTGCAGCTCCCTGTGTCTTCTCTCAGCTTTCTCTTGGTCCCTCTATACCTTTGCACCTCCCATCACTTATGCTTGGAAAGTCCCTCCCCATCTGGTTGGCTCTAGAGTTAATTCTTAAGACCCAGCCCAAGGTGGAAGGGGAAAAACCCTGGAGGGAGACCCAAGGCACAGGATCATTGCCCTCCATCCTCTCCTGGCCTGGTGGAGGAGACTAGAAGCACTCCCGTGGGTAGAGACACTTTTATTTTCCTTCTGGACATTAGGGCAGGCTGCATTTCTCATCTTTCCTTGCGGTCAGGCTGGGGCAAGGGAAAGTGGGTGGAAGGAATAATGTCACTACTGGACTTGGCCACAAAACCCCTGCAACACCCTCCTTGATCTCTCTCTCCCCTTCTACAGCAACCTTAAAGACACAAACTAAAGAGGCAGCCTCATGATCTCTCCCCTTCTACAGCAACCTTAAAGACACAAACTAAAGAGGCAGCCTCATGAGAGGGAAGGGGCGAAGGGTCCTGCATCTCTGTATGAAGATGTGGAGCAGAGCCATCTCTAGCCCCATTAAGTGCAATTCAACTGTGATGTGAGTGAGCAATAAACTTTTGTGTTAAGCCATTGAGATTTGGTGGGTTATCTATTATAGCAGCTAGTATTACTTGTCCTGACTAGTACAGTCACCAGCAACTACAAAATACAGTGTGATGAAAGCTGTGCTGAGTGGGTACCTGAGAGGGGCATCCAAGCCCACCTGGAGTTGGGAGGAGGTGATGAGGAGAGACTTTTAGGACAAGGTATGCTTGAGATGATTCTTGAAGGATTACAATACTAGCTAATATGTACTGGGTTCTTATTATATTCAGACACTGTGCTAAGAGCTTTGCTAGATTAGCCTATTTAATCCTCCCAATGACTCTAGGTACTATCTCTCTTTACATCTGGAAAGAATGAGGTCTGCAGAAGTTAAGTAACTTATCTAAAGTCCCACAACCCTCAGTGGCAGAGCTGGCTATCAACCTCAGGGTGCTTATACACTATTCTGCGCTGCCAGAGTATGAAAAGACTTTAGCTAGGTGGCTGTTACTTGGGAGAAGAGAGAGCAGAGGAAGCAAAGTGAGCAAAGGCGCAGAGAAGAGTCGATATGCAAAATACTCAGCCTCCCATTCAGCAGGGGCCCTGGGCATTGGGTGGGTGCTGACCGTGGTGCTGAAGTGGGGCTGCATCATAGCAGCATGCCCTGGGGGAGAAGTGGAGGTGGGAGGGGGTGACATTCAGGGCATCTGCCCTAGCACAGAGGCAGAGAAGGATTCGACGTATTTGGGGAACTACCAGATGTTGGTGAATCCATGCAGGGCCCCGGGCATTCTAGTTTTAGCTCAAACACATGCCCTCTCAATCTCCCACAGGGCAAAGTCCTGTTCTGTCAAGTGTGGGTTGAATAACTGTGTATGGGGCATGGCCTGTGACTGGATGTGGCCTCTATGACCGGCACACAGGGTTTGCTGCATGGACACATGGGGACTGAATGAACTGATGAAGGAAACATACAAATAGGTCATTTGGAACAGAAATGAATCAGGAGCACTGTGTTTATCTTTGGACTTCTTCATGCAGCCACCCGATTGCCCCATTCATCTGCCCCTGGCTTTTTCTGTTCCTCAACATCCTGACACTGAGTCCCTCATCTTTGCAGGGACTGAGACTTTCTATTCTGGCTCAGTAGCTGCAGCCATCACAGAATTAAGTAATGACAAAGTGAGTTATTATCCAGCCCTGGCTTCAGCTGGGTATGTAACCTGCAGCTGAGATACCTCACTGCTGGAGTACTCACAGGACTGTCTAGGTAGTGACATGAAAAATGTCCCCTATAATTCCCCAGCTCAGAGCCATACATCCTCATAGTCTTGACTCCACACTTCATGGGGAATAATGTTGTTTTGTTGAGAAGGGGAAAAGGGTGTAATTAGATTCCTCTTAAATGTTACATTCATCCTTGTTAATCAAAAATTAGTAGCTCTTAAAAAAAAATAAACACAACTCAGCTCCCCAGGAAGCTGATAGCAGTTCCCAGGGCCTGTTTAATTACACAAAATGAAGCAAAATGTAATTCTCTGCTTCTGGCCTATAGAATTAACGAAATGAAATATAATGGTGGCTATATCTGGGTGGTGGGATTAAAGGTGCTTTTTAATTTGCTTCTTTATTCTGCTCTGTGTTTGTTAGGTCTTGTACAATGAGCATATATTGCTCATTAAAAAGCACTTAAATGACTGGAAAAATAAAATCTGAGATTACATTCTAAATACCTGTAAACAAAAGAAATATATGGATACTTTCCCCAGCTTTCAACTCTTACTCTAGTTCCCAGAAGTAGTCAGAGTACTTGGTGAGATGTACATCCTTCTAGAAAACTTTCTAGGCATTTTCTAGTTTTTTTCATAACACCTGTTACATTTTGAGCCATCCCGTTCGTTTTTCACCTACTTAATCTCTGGGTGTTCTCCAAGAGGAAGACCCCGTTTGCCTGATTCCCACTATGTTTCCACCACAGTGCTTGGCACATAATAGCTTCTTATTAAAAAGCTGCTTGATCAACTAAAGGATAAAAGGATATATGTGATTTAGGGAGGAAAAGTGCAATTAAAAACCACCATGCTTATCTAAAGATAGTGGGGCCCTTCTGGTTTTCTGACACATTTCCATCTATTAAAAGTTAGCCTGAAGCTTTTTGGGGGCTCCTAGAATTGAACCGTTCTGCAGAAGGGCTTTGCTTCTGCTCTTAGGAGAGAACAGCGACACAGTGTTGTAGTCTGTTTTTTGCTGCTATAACAAAATACCACAGACTGGGTAAATTATTAGAAAAGAAATTTACTTCTCACAATGCTGGAGGCTGGGAAGGATGATATCAAGTTGCCAGCATCTAACAAGGGCCTTTGTGCCATGTCACCCTATGGCAAAAGGCAGAAGGGGAAGCAGATGTGCGAGACAGAGAGAAAGGGGGCCAAACCCATCCTTTTTTAAAATCACAAACCCACACCCAAAATAATGGTTAATCCATTCATGAGGGCAGAGACCTTAGGATCTAGTCACCTCTTAAAGGTCCCATCTCATAATACCATCGCAATGGCAATTAAATTTCCACATGAGTTTTGGAGGGGACATTCAAACCATAGCACACAGGTAACAGCAGGGGTGAATCCTGAAATTATTATGCCAAATGAAAGAAACCAGAAGAAAAAAGAATACATACTCCGTAATTTAATTATATAAAACTCTAGAAAATGCACACTAATCTATAGGGACAGAAGGCAGATCAGCAATTGCCTGGGGATGGGGTGCAAAAAGGAAAGGACAGGAGGGAGGATTACAGAGGCGGCAAAGACACTTGGGGATGCTGGGTACGTAGCCACCCTAATCACGGTAACAGTGCCATGTGTGTACACATTATGACAGAACTCATCAAACTGTACACGTCTGCATGTCAGTCATACCTTCATTAAGCTGTTAAAAAAGAGGAGGGGCTGAGGAGAGGGGCTAATTGGAGAGAGAAGTCACGATATGTTGGGGTACTTTCAGAGGCGACGTGTCTCGTGAAAAATACAGAGGGATGGGATGGTGAGAAGACTTTAAAGTGGAGGGCTGTGCGGGGCTCAGATTGAAGTTATTGATGTCATGCACCTGTCCTTCCCATGCCTGCACACATCCTCAACTAAGTGGACCTTATGAACACAATTCTGACAATGAAGTGTGTGTGGGTGTGTGTGCATGTGTGCCAAAGGGGACTGAGGAAAAGGGCAGCATGGAATGTAACAGACTGGCACATATAGAACAGTGAGACAATTTTGAAATAGACATTGCACCAGTGGGAGCTCAGAGCTAGAAGTCACTCTAGAAATGCAGGGCCTCCTTCTCTAGTCCTCCGGGATTTGCATAAACCTTGGGGAAGACCTTGAACTGCTACAGGGCATGGAATCAGAACTAATCACAACTTTATTTAGGTCTCACAGGCAGGCAGATCCCAGCTGACATCTGGATGCTGCGCCCACACTCAGTGGCTGTTTGTTGAATGAATACAGAAATATTATTTTGATTTGTTGACGGAAAAACAACTGCTGCTATTTTGAGTACTGGCAACAGGAGGTAGGATGATGATGGACGGGCTGCCACTGGGGCTTAGATCACCCTTCATCTGGTTAGAATGCCTCACAGCACCCATGGATTTGGAGGCTGTGTCTTAGAAGCCATGCATTTAGCAAACACTGGCTGAGGGCTTGCCACAGGGCAAGCACTGTACCCGATATGTCGAGATGAAAACAGTAAATGAAACAGTCCCAAAGAGTGCACAGTGCAGAATAGAACACAGGCAAATGATATGGAAGGGCTGTCCTGTGGGGATCAGCAAACCCTGGCCTGTGTGCCAAATCTGGCCCTCTGCCTGCTTGTGTAAATAAAATTTTACTGGAACACAGCCACACCCATTCACTGATGTGGCAGTTTTTGAATTACAGCATCACAGCTCAGTAGTTGAGACAAAGATTGTATGGTCCATGAAGTCAACATTACTTATCATCTGGCCCTGTATGGAAAAAGTTTGCCAACTCCTGCTCTAAAAGAAGACCATACAGAGCAAGGGGCTGTGCTCGACTGGGGTGGTCAGCAGCTGCAGGCCCTGCTTGTTATCAAACCAGTTCTCAGGTCGCAGGCTAGATCTGCAGGGTCAGTCAGGGCTCAAAATCTTCCTCATGCTGCCTGCGTGGTTTAGCGAGGGGCAGAATGGACTTCAGAGGCAGCCCCTTTCTCCCCAGGAGGAAGTGCAAAGTGACGCTCCTGGTGCTTTGTCAGCTTTCCAAGGCAGCAGCACCCAGACAGCTCAGCACTGAGCACCCTGCAGCACTGTCTCTGCACGTGGGCTCAGGGAGATTCGGCAAAGCCAGAGGTGCCAGGCCAGTGACACTGGGAGAGAGTGAAGAATCAGAAGCAGTTCCCTTCATCTTTTGAAGACCAAATGGGAGGCTCAAACCAGGGAAGAGCATCAAGTAATAATTACATGAAGATATTTAATTAGCATTCATTTGTGTTGTTTATTTTAAAGTTAGACCCTGATGGAAATCCCTTTTTATCCTTTGCAAAGAGGTATTAAATATTCTTTCCTGAACAGGGTTCACTCTATTCTAAAGCTTGGTTAAAAACTCTTTTTGAAAATAACTTGTTTGCACTTCATTCATTAACTAAACAATAATTTATGGAGGGCCTACTATATGCCAGGCACTATTGAAGACCAATATGGTCCCTGCCCTCAAGGGCCTGATCATCTGGGGAGGGAGAGACAGGCAGTGAACTCGCAGGTGAGCATGTGCGGCTGATTTTTTCTATGCACTGTAGTTTTGTGTTCCATAAAGCCATCACCAGTATTGAACCATTGCTCCTGGAGAAATACAGGGTTAGGTTCCTGCGAGCCTCTGGTCACAACAATCTTGTCAACCGATCAATACATAACCTTGCTTTATGTGCATTTCTATTTAAAGACATCTCATTTAACACACATTGTCGATTCATTAACATTGAACTCACAGCGGCAGCACTGTCACTCCTGCCTGAATGAAGCTTATGCAATACACATATTCTCTCTGTAAGGCAAGTCACAGCCTTCTGTGCTTAGTGACACTAGACAGCTGATCAGCACTGTGCTTGAGGCCATTTATATGGCAAAATGACCAACAAAAAGCACAAAAGTGAGAAACAATGGCACTGAATAGAACACAAAAAGGATGCTTTCGCAGTATAAGAGCTGAAACAGGAAGGCAGAGCGACCTCAGCTGGGAACATGCACGTCAGGTGGCCTAAATTTTTCCCTGCTCTGTGTTGTCCAGGAATGACCATGAAGGTGCCTTGACTATTGATCTTGGGGTCACAAATAAATTCTAGCGGGTAGGTGAATTCACAAATATGGGATCCATAAATAATGAGGATCGACTGTAACTCAGGGCAGAGAGAATGATTTTTGTACAGCCCCTGAGTGGGAAGAGGCTTGAGAAAGACCATGTGCTTGGAACAGAATCAGCCATTAGGAGTGAGAGAAGGAGAAAGGCCAGGGGGCGAGGCCAGCTGGGGCACATCATGGGCCATGGTAGGGGTCAGATTTTATTCAAGTTACAGCTTAAGAGGATCCAAGTGACAGTTTAAGGGGATCACCTCGATGTGTGGATGGTGCATTGGAAGGAGGCCAGAGTGGAAAGGGGCAACCAGGTAGGGCAATTATTGTCATCTGGGTGGACAATGATAGTGGCTTAGATCAAGCTGCAAGAAATGCATAGATTCAGGATGTATTTTTGGAGATGAAACTGTCAAGGCTAGCTGATGTGTTTTACCAGAGACACCATTGGCCGTAGATGCTCTTTGGCAGCTGCTACGTTCCCGCTCCCAATGAACAGCTCCTCATGGGCGTTCTATGCAAGGATGCACAGATGGCTGCCGGTGTGGACTCAAGGGCCATTTTCTCGTGGTCTCACCCTGCTGGAGCCCCGGCTCCTCCCATCTCTACAGATTTCAAAAGTAGTCCTAGACACAAAGTGTTCGAGTGAGTGGAGAACAGAGAGGAAACCCTCTGCCCTCTGATCCTTGGCTTAGTTGGTGAGATAAAGATCACACTTTGACTAGAGTTATAAAGAAATTTTATGGTAGCCTAAGGGACCTGTACACACTACTGGGTGTAGATTTTTTTTTTTTTTTTAATGACAGTGTCTCCTCTTGCAAAATAAAAGGAATAAATATTTTCCAGTTAGAAAGTTCTTTGGCATAAATATACTTGGATTTGAATTCCATCTCACAAGCTGTTTGACCCTCGGCCTGTTATGGTACCTGCATTCCTTGTCTACAGAACAGGGATGACCACGCCCACCTCGCAGCAGTGCCCAGAATGCTGAGCAGACAATGCATAATCAGACTCGTAGATATAATGTTCAGCTACTTTTCACACCTGCCTTTTCTATTTCACTATGTTCTATCTTTCCTTCATGGTTTCTGTTTTTCCCCCCTAATCATTTTATTTTATTTCAACATTTTTTTTTCAGTACAAGTTTCCTTTTATTTTGACATTGAAACAGTGGAATAAAGTGGTTTGTGGCTGAAACAACCTTCATGGGAAAGAAACTGGAGTGCTCATCCATCAAAAGGACACCCGGCATCATTTTAAACATAACTATTTTATAGTCTAGTTTTTAAATCAGAGATTTCTCTCTCTCTCTCTTTTTTTTTTTTTGAGCCTAGCTGTGTATTTCCATGGTGAGGAGGTCACAGGTTAGCCATCATTTCTAATGGTCTGTCACAGAAAGGTCACCTGCCCTTGCCTCATCTGCCAGGTGGCAGGCTCAGGGCTGGCACAGAGTGTCTTCCATGCAGCCTATTTTTAGGCTAAATTTATGTCCACTCTTGCCCCAGGGAGCCCACAAAGTCACAGAGCATGTCTGACCCCACCTTTTAAAGAAGAAATGGGCCCAAAGTGGAAAAGTGGTTTGTGCCAGGCAACATCGTGCTGAGTCGTATCGGAGCTGGATGCGAAAGGAAAAATTAGTAATACTGATCCTGTTTTACTTAAAAATCAGATATTTTGCTTTACTTAAAAATCGGATATTTGGCTTATTGTAGATTTTTGCATTAATTTAAATTAAAAAATTACATTGACATATGATCTATCTTGATGATTCAGTTTTTCAGTGCTCCTTTAAACTCTGTGCCCCAGACGAGTGCCTGCCTCCTCTTACCCTAGTCCCAGCCCTAGTGGGAGGTCTCAGGACAGAGCTCCTCCTCCTCCTGCTCCCAGGGTCTGCCCAGAGCCACGCCACCCTGCCTACAAGCCACACTCTGAAGTGTTCTTGGCCTTCAGTGCCCTGTGGAGATTTACCTGGCTTCCGACCCATGCCACCTGCACCTGTGCTGTGACAGAGACGCTCTTTAGTGCAGTAACCGAATACACAAACATTTGCTCCTCCCATCTCAAGCTCCCATTCTCACAGAGGGCTACTGGGGACAGTTGTCACCCACAGGTCACAGGTGCTGTGGAAGACTCAAATTTGTGGGAGGGGTTTTGAGCAGACATTTGTCATTCCTGGCTGCTCTCCATCCTTCATTCCTCATAGCATCTGGCCTCTCTTTTGGAGAAAACCCTGTTTTGTGCAGTGTTGGTGGTGGGAGGTAGTTACCCATTCCCATTCTTGCCGGGATGCACAGGAATATAGGACCTGCCACCTAGCTCCAGCAAATTGGATGCTCTTTCAGCAAGTGATGTGTGGGTGGGTGGAGCTCATGTTCATTGTGGGGGAAGCCTGACACGAGAACTGCTATTCCCTTTGTGGTGGTCCCTATTGCCTCCCCCTTGAGTTTTATTGTAAGTCCATGGCCACTCATTTTCCCAGCTTATCCTCTGGCTCCCTGTCCATTCTGTGGTGCCCAATATCAATCTAGTAAGTTCATGTTTTATTCCACGTAATATAGCTGATGGTAGTTTCTCTTGCTTGTAACCACAGATCTGGACAAATACTGGACTAGAAATGATTAGAGGTTCTGAATGGTAACACCCTCTTTGCTCACAGGTAACAGTCTCCTCTGATCATCTCACTTCAGACATTCAAGCAGATCCTCAACTTGTTCAGGTGGCAGAGCTTCCACAACTTATGGTGCTATTTGCACAGTGTGATGTGCTTTTCACAGCATCTTAAAATATTGATAAGTTGAATCCCAATGCTCAAACCAGGAACAGTTTTACTAGTAGGAAATATTATGATTTTATATGTATGCTCTAGAAAAATGGCAAAATCAAGCAGACCTGCCCACTGAAGGGCCATGCTGCTCACCTTAATAAATCAGTCGAGTTTTACCTTTCACGGTTGCTTGCCATTCATTCATTGACTGTCATCTCTGAGTGCTTTCTTGCAGGCAAGCAAACAGCAGATGACAACAGTTAATATTTAGAAAGTTCTATCTGCACTCTTAAATTTTGCCAGGAATGGGGAAGAGACTGCCATCATGAGATCTTAGCAACGACAAACCTGGGGCTGTCTTGTGGACCGCCACAGGGTTCTCTAGGAACAAAGGTGGAAAACCATCGTCATTCTTAGGAGGGGTCAGTAACCTCCACAACACCCCTACTAAGTGTTTCCCTGGGCTTACTTTATTGTACGTCCATAAAGCATGCAAACCACAGATTTTAGGAAAACACTCTTGTCTTTCCGGAAGAGACCCTTTAGAGAATGACTACATGGTATACTCTGTTTGCTAACAATGCTAATCAGTTAATCAATGCCTTCTATGTGCCAGGCACTATGCTCTAAGCACTTTTCCTGCGTTACCTTCTCGTTTATTCTTCACTGTAACCTAGATATTATTATTTCTTTCCATTTTGCAGGTGAGAAAACTGAGGCCCAGTGAGATGAAATGTCTGCCCAAGGTCACACATCTGGAGGATGGAGGTCTGGCACTAGGCTGGTAGCAGAAGCCACTGGGCTATGGGACCTCTCTTTGCAAGCCCACAAGAGCCCAGGGCCCTGCACCTTCGCCAGCCTACCCCTGCAGCCCCTGCAGACAAGCTGCATCTCTGACTAAATGAAAAGTATGGGTCCGTTTCCTCTGCTTCCGTGGAAAAAATATGTCTTTCAAGTTTGAGGATCTCTATTCTCCTGTAATAAGTGGCAAAATTAGGAAGTACATGATGGAGCATTGTTCTCTGCAAGGCACAGGAATAGAAGGCACAGGGAAGTGGGCACGAAAGGGTTAACTGGAAAAAACCCATGACAGACACAGTAAACACGTTCAGCACCAGCAACTGCTGCAGTAAGTGGATGTCTAGCAGTAAAAGCTATCCCTGGTGCGTGACGGCAGGAAGAGCTTCTGTGCTGTCAGAAGGGCATGCCCAGAAGCTTGCATCCCTGAGGGCTTTCTGCAACCTCAAGTCCAGGGAGGTCTGTCCAAACCTCCTCCCTGGGGCTCCAATGGGCATCTGGGCAGCAGAGATTTTGGCTGTGGTTATCGGAGCTGAAAAGTTGTCATAGATTTAAGGACTATTTACTAAAATTGGAAACGGAATGCACAGTTTTATTCTGCAAAGTAGAAATCCAACAGAGCAAAGCTACTGGGTCTGTTTGCAGAGGTACGTCGAGAGCGGAGCTGCTTTGGCTTCAGTGTGCTTTGGGGAGCCGAGCAGCAGAGAGGTGAAGGCGTCTGTCTTTGAGTCAGATTTCCTGTGTGTGAATCTGTGAGACGTTGGGCAATTTCCTGAATCTCCCGGTGCCTCATTGTCCTCACCTGTAAAATGGGGGTAATCATCGCCCCACAGGACTGTTGTGAAATTAAAAGGTGACTGTTTGTAGAAGGCCCAGAGAACAGCATCTGGGACAAAGTAAACGCCAGCTAGTCTCTCGCAACCTTGAGCACATCAGCATGGCTATAAGAAAGTGCTGGCTTAGGGTGACTGTGTGGCGAAGTGAACCATACACGCTGCAGGCAGAACAGAAGGAGCTGGACAGAGCCAGGACAGCCTAGGTCTGATGGGCTCCTGGTGACAGCGTCCACTTTACCCCGGGGCCTGCGTAGACCCTGGAGTGCCTGCGACTTTACTGCACACTCAGTGATTCTTGAGAAACTGCCTCATGTAGAACAGCGCCAGGCAGGGCCACGCCTCTGTATAAGTACCGCGCGCTAACCGATTGTGCCACCAGAGCTCCAGGGGCGTGCCTCTCGATGTGAGAGGAGCCCAGGGCTTTGCTGTGGCCCTCCTTTCTTTCCTGCCTTCACTCACCTCCTGGGGGATCTCAAAGTCTCAGGGATTTAAGTTTCACCTGGATGTCAATGACACCCAGCCCAGACTCTCCCTGATCTCCAGGTCACCTGCTCCCTATCTCCATCTCAAACTCAACACAAGCAAAACCGAGTTCCTGATACTTGCCCCCACAAGCTACTTTGTCCCTTCTCTAGCGAGCTTGCCTTGCTCAGAAACATCCACTCTGCTCTTCCAGTTGTTTAGGACAAAGAACTTGGAGCCAGCCTGCACCCTCCCCCCTCTCACGCACACTCACATGCATGCACACAATTGGTTAGCACATCCCTGTCGCCAGTACCTTCAAAGCACACCCAGCAACTGCCTGCTTCTCACTGCCTGCACTGCTACCACCCAAGTCCAAACCATGCCACCTCCTACTGGATCACTGCAGCACGCTGCCACTGGTCTTCTGCTCTGCCTGATCTCCCCTCCCATTGCTGCTTCCCACCTGCACTTTTCTGCTACCACCGGAGTGCTTAACAATTCCCCCGTCTTACTCAGAGGACAAGCCTTTCCCCTGCTCTCCTCTGGGCTCATCCCTGTCTACCCCCCGCCGTGCACCAGGCACACTCTCCCCTCTGCGTCTGATAGGTCCACACACTCTGCCACAGGACGTGTACACCTGTTTCCTCTGCTTGGACTGCTCATCCCTAGAAAACTGCTTGGCTCACCCTCACTTCCTTCAGTTCTTTACTGAAATGTCACATCATCAGTGAGGCCCGCCCCAACCCCCCACCTAGAGTTACAGCCCCCCAGCTCACACTTCTTTCTCTGCTTTCTTTTTTTGCATTAATCACCAGCTACTATGGTATTTATCTTATTTATTAATTTTCTTGTTTTTTCCTCTCTTCCCCACTGGAATATAATCTCCATGATGACAAATATTTCTGTTTCCATTGCCTAGAAAAGTGTCTGGGATGAAGTAAATGCCAGCTACTGTATCATAACATCGGTGTCCCCAGTGCCTACAAAAGCAGCCAGCATGATGCTCATTAATATCTGTGGAATGAGGGAGTGAAGAGATGTGCTCTTCCATCGTGGCCTAGTCCACATCGAGAGCCCCATCTCACACATGCAGCCTTCACACAGGGACCAAGACTGTTGGAAGCTGGCTGTGTAAGGTCTGGTCTTATAGTGAGATTCCTGCCATCACCTCTGCAATACACAAGGAAAACCTTCAATGAAACCTACGTGGGATAACTGTAGTTTAGAGTCTCATCGTTTGAAAATATAAGCTTCAAGATTCATTTGGAAAGCAAAGACGGAGGGGATGAAATGCATTTCTTGAATTAGTTGCATGATTCACTGCCTGTGGTTTCGTTACTCGTGTGAGGGCTAATGTCATGCTGAGCCCCTCGTGAGACCCCGAGATATGTTCGTTGGCTGACCGGTATTGGTGATTGATGGATGAACTCAGATAACAAAATAAATTAGCGATTTTCCCTATTCAGTTCTGAAATGTGTGGCTTTCTCAATCAATGGTATGTTGGTAGCTTCTGTAGCAATCCTTGTCTATTTCAAATGCCTTTATTAAAATTAAAAAAAGAAGCTAAGCAGATTTAACAGCTTAGAAAATACCAGGCAAGAAACAATATTAGCATTTGTCGATATTTTCTAAATTGGTTTTGAGAATTAATTTCTCAGGCTGACAAGAAAAACCATCATAATTATATTCAAATATAGCCAATTTAAAACTATGTTTTCAATAATAAAAGCCTGCCCCATGGCAAATTTTTAACAGTATATGTAGATGGATATTAAAAAGGTGGTTGATTTATAAAACAACCTTTCAAATGTTTATCCAAATGGCCAGCTGTTTCATATTAACCAAATCAAGCACCTTTCATCAATTAATTTAATTGAAGTTAATAATAAAAATCTCAGGTCTCTGGGCCATTATAAAGGCCAGGATTTTATTTTTAGCCAGTGAAAATGTTAAGCCTTTAAAAATTCAGTTGTTTAACTTATCAAAACTTGTTTCCCACTGGTACCTTTGTAACAGAAAATCTGACCACTACAAATAAGAGTCAGCTGTGCTAATATACCTACATAAATAATTAAAAATTCCACGGCAGAGTAGGCAATAAAATGTATTGCCACCATGAACTTCCAATGGAAGGACATCACTTTAATTAAAAATTACAAAGGTGCCACTGTAAACAATTCATTTACATTTCGAACTCTGTGTTGATTCAAGAAAGAAATATCTTAACTCATTAAAAAACAACAAAAATAGACCTTACCCCAAATCCTATTATTGAGGTCAGAAACCACCTTTAATTAAAATGTAGTATTAATAATATATTTTAGTAGATGGAGGCTCTTCTCTTAATTTCCCCAGGTGGAAATGTTATTATTTGGCCTTTAATTTCTGATTAAAATTTAAAAGGTGGGAGTCACTCCAAACTAAACTCTTAAATCTGGTTTTAAAATCTGGTTTTGGGATTTGAAACCCTCCATCCTCCCAATAAATGATAAGCTACTATATATTTTGTGCCCCTATGTTTCTGAGTGCCAGTGATGACAAAATTCATATTTTCAAGTGAACCGATTTTTTGCCTTCTACTTCCAAAGGTCTTAGAAGGTACAGAGTAAGATGTCCCACAGCCAGGCAGAGGTGGTTTTTGTTCAATGTCCCATCACTTTTTGTGATTTTCTTTGAATGGGCTCCACTATTAGATTAAACAAGGTGTTAAAGAAAAGAACTGGACAAATCACAGGAAGACCAGCGAAAACTGAAATTGGGCACTTTAACAAATCTTTCAGGGCTGCATTTTCATTATTCCATGTTGCATTCTTTACCAGTTTGAAGGCATGAATGAACTCTACCATTGGGCTAAAAAGCATCCATGCCCAGATGAGGAGAAAGGGAATGACTTAAAAAAGACCGAGCCCCAAAGAAATCAGGACAAGGCAGGTTGTAGTTTTCAAAGACATGAGTAATTTGGATCTCATTCAGATATTCTGTGTTCAAAGAATAGACTCAATTTAGATCAAGGATTCAGAAGAAGAGTTGGCTGACGAAAATTGCTCTTTAATGCAACTTTTATAGACCTGGAAAGTTCAATGAGAAGTCTGTATGTCCTGATAAGGCCTCCTGGGACTGGTTACCTCTCCTGGGACTGGTTTAAAACAAGGTTATGTGTAAATGTTTTCATGGTTGATAGACATTAGTCAGTGTTTGAAGATTAAAAAATAATAATAACCTATGTTTGCTTATGCACAAAAATGTTTGCACGCAGATACCCCCGGACCAGCCACCGTGAATCCGTTCTACATCTATTTACTGAGCACTTGCCATGGTACTGGCATGAGTTTTTTCTGTCTATGGTGAATTCACTCCAAATCATATCACTGATACTAAAATATACCTACATTTCAAATATATTTTTTTCCTGTAAAAATTTTGAGATGGTTTTTATACTTTTGCTTTTGGAATTATTTGGCCATAGGGATATTTCGTTAATAACTGCCTATGATTTCTTTGGTGTCTACGCAGACATTCTTGCAAGGTAAGATCTATAAATGGCTTGCAAACATAAAGCATTTATGCAAGTATTAAATGTATCCTGCTAAAGTTGTCACACTGCCATGGACATTTGAAATATAGTAATTTCAATTTTAATTTTTGTCTTTTTAAAAAAATTTTGAAGACAATAGATTTTGTTTTCAGGTCCCTGACATTTTCATAGGCCTCTGGAAATGTGTAGGTCTCAGGGCTGGGCCTAAAGTGTTTAATTAATTAAGTGGTACTATTGAGGCTCTGGTGGTTTATCAGGGAAAGAGATAAAGAAGATCATTGACTTCATGGAACCTGAAATCTATTGGGAACGTGCACAATGAAGTCAGGAGTAACAGTAAAGCATGATGAGGTCATACTCAGGGATGCTCGGGAAGCCCTTGAACCAGTGCTGGAAGGACACAGAGCAGTGGGTCAGCATTGGCAGATGAAGTTTGGAGTCTCATTCTTCACGTTGGCTCAGCTTCTCTACACCCACTTGCATGTTTCCTTCCATAAAGCAAGGCTCAGAGAGGACATGCTTTCCTCACACTAAGATCTCTCATTCACAGGGTGGTTGTGAGGATTCAGGAAGACTTTGCCAACAGTACTTGTGGTAAACTTTCATATAAAATTGTTAGGAATTTTAATCATAATACTAGCAGTATTGTTATCATTATGCTCAAAATCCATGTCTTCAGGGGTCTGGGGAAATCTTGGCCTAGTCTGGTCTGGGCTCCAGGTCCCAGGAGGCAGAGACCTGTGCAAAGGCATGGGGATAGAGGGGTTTCTGGGGAATTCAGCAATCCGTTGACAAGTGGGAGAGTAAAGACGCTGGGAAATGAGCAATCTGTGTGGCCAGGTCTTTCTCCTCGGCTGAGATCACTGGTTCTTACTTCCTGAGGAAACAGGTTCCTTCCTTCCCACTCTTCCTCGTCCCTCCCTCCCTCCCTTCCTTCCTTCCTTCTTTCCTTTCCCCCCTCCCTCCTTCCTTCCTGGGTGCATCATTTTTTTGCAGCAAAAGCTCTTGCTCTTATGACTATAAGCTCCTGGGATGCTGTAAACAGAGACCATTTCTTTCACCAGTGAATGCACAACACAAGCACAGTGTCAGACCGACAGTAGGCTCTAAATAAAGACCATGCAATGAATGAATGCATGAATGGATAACTATAATCCCTGTGCTTTTTTCTAGCACTAGTCTATAGCAACATGGTGATCTATTATTTTGATTATGCAAAAATCTAATATCATTGGATATTTTCATCTTTTAAAATTTATCTGTAGTTTTTTTTTGTTATTACTAAGTAGAAAGGTTCAGTCCACAATAGTATTCATGGGAGAAACTGCTAGTTACTGCATGATATCTATTCTTTCTTTCTTCCATAGTAAAGAACCTCAGTTTTAAAAGCTGGGCACGTTGCTACCCAGTCAAACAGAAATATTCCCAACTATCTCTTGTAGCTAGGTATGGCCATGTGATTAATTTTGGCCAATGAGATTTAGGTAGAAATGTCATTGACTTCCAGGAAGTCTTTTTAAAAGATAGGGGGCCTCCTCTCATCCCCCTTTCTTCCATCCTGCTGTCTGGGATGCAGACATGAAGGTTTGAGCAGTAGCAACCATAACAAGCCATGAGGAAAAGGGCCCTAGCCTAGTGGGAGTGGTAGAATGGTAAGCGAGGACCCTGGGCTCCTGAGAGTGCTGTGGGACTGCCATGCTGGTTCTGGACTGCCATGCCTGCTCTAGACTTATCTCGTGTAAGGAAAAAGAAAAAATAAACATTTACCTTCTCTGAGCCACTGTCATTTTGAATTTTCCTGTTATATTCAGCCATACTTAGTCCCCACAGATAAAGTGCTTGACACATGCTTGCAGGGCTCCCTGGATGAACGACCCTCTCCAAAAAAAGGTTGAGCAGTGATGTGTAAGTTTTCATGGGCAGAGACAATATTTTTCCTCAACACGTGTCTTATATATTCAACGTGTAAGCAGAAGTCTCCACTGGAGAATTGTTTACTACAGACCCTGGATAAGATGAGCTCTGTCTCTGAAAAATGTTTGAAATAGGAATCGCTACTCAGTTGTCTCGACAGAATCCCCTGACTGTTGAGAGAATAAAGTCAGTCCTCTCAGGCTATTCTGAATGACTTAGCTGCCACTTGGATCCACAATGTAACCAAATCAACAGATCTGATGGGTTAGTCCCCATTTTCATTTCACTGTTGGGGAATGTTGAGCAAATACACTGATTTCCATTTTAATGTAATTATCACTGAATTGCTCTTTCTGACAACAATTAGCTAACAAGTACAGTTGCGTAAGTCTGCTCCTCATTAGAGACACTAAAAATAAAATGTCATCAGGAGATGCCTGATTCCTCTCTTGGGAACCTGGGGGACAGCTTCTACCCTGAAAGCTGAAGCAAGCCTTATTTATCATCATTGTACACTGAGAGGAGAGGGTTTGGGAACCAGCCTTGTCTTAGGACATGTCAATATTTACATGATCTTGGAGCAGAGGATTTTTCAACCACGACCTCAATTTAGAAATATAAGGAAAAATATAAACCTGACTGCCTAGACATAAAAACAAAGAATTCCTTATATGTCAAAAAGCATTAGCAATATAATACTTTTGATCAAGCAAAGTATTTTCAGGGACTTTTTAGAAAATTAATGATGCATTCAACCATTTAGCTACAAGTATGTCTACTAACTTTTAAAAGATGTTACAAACAATTAGAAACAATGTAAATATTCAAACAAGGGAATGAGTCAATAAATGAGCATATCTATATAAAAGAATAATGGCATACTATTCAGCGATTAAAAATAATGCCTATTTCTTGACACGCAAAGCTGTTCACCATATACTGGGAAGTAGAAATGGCAGATTCCCAAACAGGATGGGTGATGGGAGTCAATTTTGTTAATATAAAAGACAAGTACTCACACATGTGAAGGTAGGAGAAAGTTCCAAGTTGTTAAAAGGGGATTTCCTTGGATCAGATAATTATAGATATTTTACTATCTTCTTTATTTTTCACCACCTTTTCAAAAGTTCCCTCCAAGAACTATCTTTTAAAAAAAAAAAAAGATGGCTGGTAAGGGGATCTTAACCCCTGACTTGGTGTTGTCAGCACCACGCTCAGCCAGTGAGTGAACCGGCCATCCCTATATGGGATCCGAACCCGTGGCGTTGGTGTTATCAGCACCGCACTCTCCTGAGTGAGCCACAGGCCGGCCCCCTCCAAGAACTACCTTGATTTTATAATAAGGCTAAGAAAATACAAGTCATTAAAAGGAAGAATTTCATCTGTCACGAGGCTCCTGCTGTCTGTTTAGATTTGGCTAAGAGCACCATGTGCTGGGCTTTTGAACACGTCCTGATAACCCAGGCTTTTTAGCGAGAATATTCTCTCTGATGCCTGGACAGCTCCTGTCTTTGGAGTCACGGGCTCCTCAGAGATCAAGGCGCCTCTCGCCGGGTCCCACGTTCCCTGCTGAGATGAAAGCGCGCCTCAGGGTGGCCGGCTGAGGACTGGCTGTGCCTGAGACGTGCGCTTCATCACATAAGCCAGGACCTGGGCCAGGACCAGGGATTTGTTAGAAGTAAGTTCCTAAGTTTTGTGGGGGATGGGGGTGGGGTGACGGTCTCCCATTTTGACATGGAAGGAGCCCGCCCTCAGGGAGGAGGCCCAAGTGACTGTGACAGAGCAGGACCTGACTCAGGCTGCCAGGATCCTGGCCACGTGGAGCATATCCCTGCGTTTGCTAGTTTTGAGTGCCTCGTTCACCATTTGAGATGAGATGGAGTTGTTGGAGCTGAGTCCCAGAGGATCTTGGAATAGGGATAGATAGAGATGGAGGCGGGGGGGGGAGACAGATAGGAAAAGTAGGAGGAGGAGGAGAGGAAAAGAAGAAGACATTAGAGGTACTAAAATGTCATCGGGAGATGCCTGATTTTTGTTTTGTGTAGAAGGAGGAGGAGGAAGGGATAGATGGAGCGGAAGGGAGGGGCAGGAGCAGGAAAGAAGGAGAGGAAAGGAGAGAAGCAGACAGAGATGGAGAACAGATGGTGTAGAGACAGACAAGTGTGGACACAGAGGGAGATGTGAAAACAGACAGTGAGCGGGAGGGAGGAAGGCCAGAGGGGACACAGGTAACGAGAGGGAAGCGGGAAGGAAAGAAATGGACAGAGCAAAGGACACTGCAAGAGAAACAACCCAAACAGAGACGAGGACACCCCCAGAGCCCCAACACACACGGAGACAGGGATGCCCACCTCAATGGGCACGACTGTGGAGCCCCAGGCAGGGCTGCTGCAGGGAACTGAGACTGTTGGGGGCAGATGGTGGGGCAGTGGCTTTTTTGTTTTGTTTTGTTTTGTACCTCAGTCATCTCAATTCAGAGCTCTCTTTGATATAAAAATAAGAGTCCCCAGAATGAAGTTCCTCCTTCTTCCAATGCCTGCTCCCTGAGAATTATTAAAACAACAGTAACAACACAGTCCACAAGGTCATCATGTCTGAGATTCTAAGGAGCCACCTGTACATTATTAGAACACATCTCCCAGCCAGGCCCCTCCCTACTGCCCTGCTCACCCTCTGCACACACAGCCCCCCAGGGACAGCACTTCTCAGTATACAGGATCAAAGGCTGCAGGTAATGAATGCACTTCCCACCGCCCCCCAAGTTTTCCTGACAATAGCTCCTCCTGTCGGTGGTGATGTTATGCCTGCCTTCCATGAGTTCAGCACCAGCACCAGGAGAGGAGAGGAGTGGAGGGGAAGGCAGGGAAGGAAGGGGAGGGGAGAGCAGAGGAAAAGGGAGGGGAGGTCTAGCCAATGTCAGGCTGAGGGTCCCCAGCAGGAAGGAACGTGTCTGAAGGGTCAGGTCAGATGGAGAAGTGTGTGACACACACACTCACAAACACATGCACACACACATGCACACATTTTCTTTGCTTCAAAGCTGGGAAAGGGATTACCAATTTGCAAAAGCCAGAACTCTTAGGCATATGGCTGTAGACAAACACTGCAGCTGTTTTCTGAGGGTATTCGCAAGACTGAACTTGGTTGCAGTGGCTCTCTGTGGTTCCTGATTACTCGACATGTATCCCCATCTTCTGGGAATGTTGGGAAAATGCCAAAATAATTTTCTCATAAGCCTGTTTTGTACTTGAAATAATATTTTGTCTCTGAAACAATGTTTGCTTGTTGCACTAGTCTGGCCTCTAATCACTACTTGCATTTTTGGCTTCTGTAACTGAGCTCGCTTATCTATGCTAGCCTAGTGAATGCTGAGAAAAGAAAAAAAAATGTAAAAACCCTGGAAGAGTCCGTTTATAAAAACTTTGTGAGACCTGAGCTCAGGGTCCAGGTTTGTAAGCATTAGCTTGTATGGGCCTGCTGGTGTAGTAAATAACTGACTCTCCAACCCTCTGAATGCTGACTGCTTCTTGCTGAGTCTGTTTCCACAACAGGAAGAGCCTCCTGTGTTTCTTTGGGTAACTACCTCTCCAAGTCCTCCTGGTTGGATGTGGGGGTCTGCAGTGGGCCCATGCACCAGGACCAGCCCACTGGCACTATCTGTCCTCCTGCTTTTCTGCTTGGATCAGAGACATGTGTCCCGGATGGCTCAGTGAGACCCAAACCTGGGCCTTGGGCTGGACTATTAACTGGGAAGAAGGATGCCTATTTCTGCTGGTAGGATTGATGACTGGTATTGCTGGTGGCCTCTCCCATCTTCAGACATACAGATATGGCTGAAGATGAAGCCCACCCAGGGGGGACCGGAGCCAAGACATACAGAAGGAATATGGTCTGAGCACCTGAATTTCATCACACTGGATGCCCCAATCCCCAGGGACTTTTAAATCAGGTGGGTGAATCCATGCATTACTGCCCTAAGTCACTCAGAGTTGGCGCTGGTCACTTGTGACTGAGGGTCTCACCTGCAATGATCAGACTTGCTGTGGAAACATGAAGACCTTCAGAACCTTCTACATCCCGCTTCCTCCCACAAGTCTCAGCCTAGTAATTTATAGGTTGCTTCCTCTGACACCTTCTCTCATGCAGTGGGTGCAACTGACATTCTACCTGTGCTAGGATGGGGACCCCAGCTCCCCAGCTCTAGTAACTGAAACTTGTTCTCTTTGGCTTGAATCCTGGCCTTGGTAACCCTCATGTCATGGCCTGCCTCTGTACCCCGAGTACCATGCTCTGTTTACCAGACAGGATTTCCTTCCCTCCTTCTTGGTCAGTGGCCCACTGGGGTGGGCAGCCACATCTGGGGACATCATCTCCCTTGACTGTCTGACAGAGTTCCCTGAGCTGGGGGGTTCATGACTCAAGCAAAGCTGACTTGCCCGTGGGAGCATGAACTGTGGGCCAAGGGATGCCAGGATGGAAACTGCCGGAGCTGGCTATTCCTCCCGTGAGATCCTGAAGTGCCAGCCTGCCAGTTCCTGTTACCTGCAACCTCGAGGATGCCCTAGTTCCTGTGCTCTCCCATGCCGGTTCTTCACATACTCCTCGTCCTGTAAAGTAGCCATAGAATCTTTCAGCAAATTTCCCCTTTGCTTAAGTCAGCCAGAGTTGGTCCTAATCAAATACAGACTGAACCGCCTCTCCCACTGTCTATCCTACCTCAGCGGGACCTGTAGCTCTGGGTCCCAGAGGCCTCCACCACCCTCCTCGTTACAGTAACACTTTCATGCCCGGCAGCACCCGAGCCGTGACAGCAACGGCAGAGTCCCAGCCTTAGCAATATCGACCCCATTGTAATTCATTTTATTTCCCCCAGAAGTCGCACGCATTTACTTCCCATTGTAGAAATACAAAGTGACAATTCAACTCCCCTAAAGACATCCTAAATTTGTCCAACTACCTTGCAGTCTGTTAAGCTAGAGGTTTCACCATCTAAGTACTTAAAGAAAGCTTTCTTTTGATGTTTAAATTGCATGTTTCTTTTGCCAGATACCGAGCAGGTAAAAAAAAAAAAAGGAAAGAAAGGAAAAAAAGACTGGCCACTTCAGATTCACATTATTATAATAGGATTTGGCATGATTTCGCACCTTTATCTAGTTCATCATCTGGCATTTCAGAAAGTTGAGTTGTAAAAATGAATCACTTTTGGGACTGGAAGATAACTTTCTTCTCTGACCATTGGCTCCGCGGTGAAGTGGCTGACTCGAGACTGATGTGTTTTCAGGTGTTTCAAATCAGGAAAATAAGACACACGTTTATTACAAGTGTGCCTAATACGCGATTATTTGTACCTCATATGAAGATTAGGTTTTGGAAGAGACAGATGAATGTCTTTTTTTGGCAGAGACGAGCGTGCATGTGGATCTGCATGCTGATTTAAGTTTATCGCGCAGCAACGTTCCAGTTCCAATGAGGGCCTCTGGTATGCCTTGTATATATAGATGCACCGTGGGTTATGACCATTTAATTAAATGTCATTATGAAAATACCTTCTATCTAAGCACTGAGCAGAGCTTAAGAAAGGAGGACAGAAATTTTTGAAGACTTATTTTTTTGCCTGCCTTTTGTCAGACAAAAACCCAACCAGAATGGACCAAGAATGAGGTAATGTCTCTGCTCCTTCCCCTTCCAATAGCTGGGAGTCAACTAGCATTTAGCAGATGGGAGGAGCACGGACATTGCAGATTGTCCCATTTCTGTCCTGATTCCTCTGCCACCAAGCTGGGCTGCCTTGAGTAAGTTACTGCAACTCTCTGAATTCAGTCCCCTGTCGTAAGTGGAGTTATCCAACCCCTTTCTCATAAAGCTGTGGAAATGATAAGCTAGGTTGTTTCTGAGATGCTGGAGGCCACACACTCTTATTTATGACTCTTTCCTCCTGCTCACCCAGATTGTTAGTAAGTTTAATTTAATGGTATTTTGCTCCTGACAACCAGCTTCTGCAACAGGAAAGGAAAAGCAATTCCTGCCTGCTTCCCATCTGTGGATCCGGAGCTGCTCACCCACCTGATGGTTTGATGCTGCAGGGAATCGGGGTCGGTGGCATTGACCGTCAGCAGCACGCTGCCCACGGAGATGTTCTCCTGCTTGGTCACCATCATGGGGTCTGGGTAGAAGACTGGACCCTCGTTGACATCCAGGACGGTGATGTGGACGGTTGCTGTGGAGCTGGGGCCATAGGAGACGTCGGGTACCAGTGGGTCCTCATTTTCCACTTTGATCAGCAGGGTGTGAAAGGCGGAAATCTCATAGTCCAGAGGCTGGAAAGCAGACAGAGGGGGTCTCAGGATGTGTGTGTGCCACAAAGGACAGACAGTTTCCCACAAAGTTCCTCTGACTTTCATGAGCAACAGCAGGTGTTTGGGGATGGATCTGGTTTTGTGGGCTAAGCTGTATGCAATTTGGAGATCCTCTTTAAGCAAAAGAATATTCAACATACAAATGCAAAATTAGGAATGGATGTTAAGATTCTTTTTTAAACTGAGAAATAGAGACAACGGAGGACATGAGCCTTAGTGATCAGAGTCCCTCCCTTCTGAGATCTTTTTAGTCAACTCACTAGCAATGCTGACATTGAAGGACTTCCTACCTGTAACCTGTAACTCCACAGCCCCGGCACTCACGGGGGCTCGGGTATATGAGAGCCCAAGCTTCATAGCTGCACGATAAGATAATGCTGCCTCTGTGACCATGGCAGACCAGATGGGACAGGTAGACCAAGTTTCATTTTCCTGTTTTTCACTTACTTGCCATGACATCTAAAGGCTCGGGTCTCTACATCACTTAAATCTAGCATCTCCTGGCCCCTGTGCACCGTGTCCTGCAGGGTGTGATGTAGGGAAAGATCTGAGTGGCTAAGCCACATGGGATTAAGCAGCTGGGCCCTTCCCCATGGAGGGCATTTGAAAACATATGGGGGCATTTTCGATTGCTCCATGACTTGGGGGTTCGACTGCCATTTACTAGGCAGGGGACAGTGATGCCAGACACATGGCCATGTCCAGGACAGTCCTGCCCAGTGCCAATGGGCAGCCCTGATGCAGACCACTCCAGGTGATTTTGCAAAGGGGCTGATAGAACCCACCTCCCCCAGCTACGGTGTGGACTAACTCAGATCATGTCAAGGAAACCCCATTATAAACGTTATTACTGTGGTGGTCATGCTCATCACAGAATGTCATGCGTGCTATTCACTCGGTCACTCTCTTTCCAAACTATGAGAGGTACACAGTGCAGTGAGTGGGATGTTTCCCAGAGTAGGGCTCCTGTCACCGAGGGTGCATGGGAGACATTAGGTGAGATGAAAGCAAACTTTAATTTCAGCAGTTATCTTCCTGATGTTTCCTGGGAAGAACAAGCAGCTGACTCATCAGACCCATGCCCCAACATGTATTCTTGTTGGGAGGACAGACGGAAGTGAGTCAAGGGATATGGTGTACACTCAGCTAAAAGCAGCAAACAGCAGCCGTGCAGCATGCAAGGCACATGGGAAATAGGAGCAGAGGTGAGGATGGTTGACACTGGGGAAAGAGCTTCGCTGGTGCAGGGACAGAAATGGAATCTGGCAGGTTGAGCTGAGTGCCTTCAGGCAAATTACATTATCTCTCATGACAATTACAGCTAATGTGCACACAGGTGCATACAGTGCTAAGCTTTCCACACACAAGAAAGTGCACACAGGGACATGGATGCACGTGGACACACACCGACACACACACACCCACACCCCAACCCCCCCCCCCCACAGGAAACGCTTCCTGGTTGTGCCTGGACTTCCTCTCTTTATCTGGAACAACTCTCAGCAGAGTTAGTATTAGGATTTTAAGAGTTAACAGATGCAAAGCTCTTGGGGTCTGGCAGCTGTCCAGTTTTATTTTGGTTCTATTCCCACATAAGACAAGAATAATTTACCAGTCTACCCTCCTTTCTGTAGATTCTAATAACAAATCTCTACCTATCCCAAGTGACGCCCGAAATATGCAACTTTAGTAAAGTAAATTTCTAATAAGGGACAGGAGCTGCTGTGCTGGAAAACACAGTTATTCATCTTGATTAGGATGCTGAAGGGGACAGAAACCTTTGGCTCCCTGGGCCGTGACAACTGTGAGGTCCAGTGCCATGAATGGGACTGAGACACAGAACACCTGCTCTCCTGAGAACCACCTGCATCCCACACTGGCACTAATCGTAATCTCAGCTTAGTTTGGTCTGGTCCCCGGTTCCCAGGAGGCAGAGACCTGTGCAAAGGCATGGAGATAGCAGGGTTTCTGGGGAATTCAGCAATTTGTTGACAAGTAAGACAGTAATGATGCTGGGAAATAAGCAATTTGTGTGGCCAGCTCTTTCTCCTCAGCAGGGACCACTGGTTCTTAGTTCCCAAGGAAACAGCTTCCTTCCTTCCTTCCCTCTTTTCCTCCCTCCCTCCATCCTTCCTGGGGCCATCATCACTTGCAGCAAATGCTCTTGCTCTTATGACTATAAGATCCCGGGAGGCTGTAGACAGAGACCATTTCTTTCACTAGTGAATGCACAGCACAAGCACAGTGTCAGACCCATAGTGGGCTCTAAACAAAGACCATGCAATGAATGAATGCATGAATGGATAACTATAATCCCTGTGCTTTTTTCTAGCACTAGTCTTTAGCAGCATGATGATCTATTATTTTGATTATGCAAAAATCTAATATGATTGGATATTTTCATCTTTTAAAAGTTACTCTGTAACTTTCTATTAAATAGAAAGACAGAGGAGTAGGGTCACCTCCTGGCCCTGATGCTTAATAAGAGTGGGACCAGCAAGTCACTGCCCTTCGGAGTCTCAGCCTTCCTTTCAACAAAATCCTAGTGCAGAAGATTGTTGTAAAGATCAGGGGACGGGATGTATGGTGACTGCTTCCCACAGAGCTCAGCCTAGCATGGGTCATCCATCACCTTAAGAGGGTGAGGAAGAAGAATGTGGGATTGAAGTAGCTGGAAGAACCACTGCCCCAGCCCTGTTCTTCTGGCATGTTCCCAGGTGGACACTCCCTGAGTAGAATACTGGTTTCTGAGGAATTGAGTCATGAACAAAGCCACGGAGACAGGGAGCAGAGAGAGAGAGAGAGAGAGCCAAACAGCATGAGCCTGGTCTTTTCTAGGGAGCAGAGCCTCTCCAGTGTTTACTTCTATTTGCACAGTGTGGGATCTAATAATTCCAGTTGTAAGATGCTCAGGCCAGGCCACCTGGAGCTGGTGAGATGTGGGTCTTCATTCCCAGTCCCTTCCAAGGGTTGTCCCTTGGATTAAGAAGCCCTCTGTTATCTTGGGCACACAACTTTATTAATGTGCTTTCTCTGGTGCTGGGCCTCTGTGTTGGAGGTGGGAGGAAATTAACAATGCTCCTGACAGAAGCTATAGAGATGCGATTCAATCACATTTTATCAAGAGTCACAAGAGGGAGTAGACCATTGCCCTGGAGGATTTAAAGTCCAGAAAATTTGACTCACATGGGAAGGACAGAAGACCTGGGTTTTGCTGTCTCAAAGAAGGAAGTGATCCGATGGTGATTTTTAAGCCTATGATATGCTTGGGGATCAAGGATGCTTTCTGGATGTTTTCTTCTTTTAAGACAGAAGAGAAAATAGAATTAAAATATAAGGCAAAAGAAGAACTTTTTGACAGTTTTGGAATAGGCTTACAAAAAACTAAGGGCGTTCCTGACCAGAAAGTTTTAACGATGAAACAGGTGCTCATTTGCCTGAACCATGAGGCTTCAGTCCTGTCGGGAGGCAGGACCCACTGGAAATCAGCACAGTCCGGAGACTCCTGCTAGTTCTTCCTGAGACTGCTAACCGGTTAGGGTAGACCCAACTGTGGTTGGCTGCCCAACAACCACCACCAACCCCTTCTCCCTTACTCACCTCTTACTGTAGAGGCCAAAAGACCAGATCTGACTTTCTCAGCTTTCCAGGAAGCTAAGGATAAACATAAGCCATTGGCCCATGAAACACCAATGGAGACTGGCTGAGGGATACTTGGAAGAGATTTTCTTTCCTGATAAGAGGAGAGGGGCACATGAAAGCACAACCTCCCACTTGCCTGGCTGTCTTTGTGTTTCCTGCCTTGGGACATAGCAGTGGGAGGACTCGATGCCCAGGACTTTGGCAGGCATTTTGTGTCTATGAGGAAAAATCCAAAAGCATCTGAGGTACCCCCTGCTGGCTCTCTGACACCTTGAACTGCCAGCCAATTCTGCACTGGCTCACCTTCACCAAGTTATGAAAATCCTTAGATTCTCTTTATTATTTAAACTACTGTCAGTTTGGCATCCTGTTACTTGGGGCAGAAAGCATTCCTAACGAATGCACTGGATTGTTGGCACAGTGGAAAGCATCAGAGAGCGTAGCCAGACCTTTCTCTAGAAGGCTGTCCTGGGGCTTTGCCTCACATGTGTTGAGAGGCAGGGAGAGCTCAAGGCTCTTCTCCTACTGATTCGTGCAGCCAGAGGGAGGGGAGTGTGCATCCAATTCTGAAGCAAAGGAAGTCCATGCACTACTAAATCGAAGCCCAGTGAGAGTCTACCCTCTCTGGGCACTCAGGAATTTGCAGAGAGGGCAGATGTGCTGGTGGAAACACCTTCTCCTAGGCCCTGTGAACAACAGCATCACCTGGTGCACCTCTCCCTCATATTCTGACCCAGCAGGCCTGAGAAGGGTCCAGGAGCATGCATTTTAACTAGCATTCAAGATGACTCTTATATACACCAGCATTTGAGAGCCACAGGATTGTGGATCAACACAGGAGTGTGGGGACAGGATAATGGCTACTTCCTGTGAGTCTAATTTTGCTTGTATTTAGCAAACACATTTTGGGGGACAACTGAGCTCTTCCAGGGTTCGTGATGGAGATGTATATTTACCTAAGTTTTATCTTCAAGCTGCAGGTTTGGAAAATTGCCTGACAGCTTCTATAGACACAGGACTAGCTGCGGAGGAGAGCCAGGGGCTGTGTTATCTTACAACTTCCACAGCTTTGAAAGTGCAGCCACGGATGCAGAAGGCCAGTGCCAGGGTCTCCTGACAACTTTGCCATTGCCTGTGTTATTGGGGAAGAATTGGGATGATCCAGAGCATGAAAAGGATCAGAACTTGAGAGAAATCCAGACTCCTCATCCTCTGGAACAAGCCAGAAGTGTCTCTGAGATCTGCCACTCTTGTGGCTCTGGGTCCTGCCCCCAGGGGTGTTGTGGGACTTTGCCAGTGCAGTTGTTTATGTGGCCCTGTGGAAAGACGAATAACTGCCCCCCCAATATGTCCATGTCCTAATCCCTGAGACGGTAGATATGTGACCTCACTGGGCAAAATGACTTTGTAGATGTGATCAAGTTAAGGATTTTGAGATCAGAGATTGTCCTGGATTATCCAGTGGACCCAATGGCATCACAAGGGCCCACAAAGGAGGGAGGTGGGAAGGTTGAAGGAGAAAGCAGGAAATGTGGCAATGGATGTAGAAGGTCTGCATCAGAGAGATCAGCAGATGTTGCACTGCTGGCTTTGTAGATGGAGGAAGAGTCCAGGAGCCAAGGAATGCAGAGACCTCTGGGTGCTGGAAATGGCAAGAAAAGTCATTTTGCCCTAGAGCCTCCAGAAGGAGCATAGTCCTGCCCACACCTTGATTTCAGCCCAGTGAGAGCCATGTTGGGCTTCCAACCTTCAGAATTGCAAGATAATATATTCATGTTCTTTTTTCAGCCACTGAATTTGTGGTAACTTTTTATAGCAGCAATAGGAAACTGATACAAGCTGTCAGTACCAGTGCCTGTTCTAAATGTTTCACGTAATAGCTCATGAAATCTCTGCAATGGCTGTAGACTGAATGTTTGTCTCCCCCCCAGAATTCATAAGTTAAAATCACAGCCCCCAATGTTAGGGTATTAGGAGGTAGGGCCATTGATAGATGATTAGATCATGATGCAGAACCCTCATGAGTGGGATTAGTGCCCTTATAAAAGAGACTCCAGGGAGCTGCCATGCCCCTTTCACTATGTGAGGACTCAGCAAGAAGGCACCCTCTATGAACCAGGAAGCCCTCATCAGACACCAAATCTACCAGTGCCTTGATCTTGGACTTCCCAACCTCCAGAACTGTGAGAAATAAATGACTGTTTATAAGCCACCGATCTACAGTAATTTGATCTAGAAGCCCAAGTGGACTATGACAGCAACCTAAGGGGTAGGTTATATTATCTTCATGTTACAGATGAGGAAACTGAGGCACAGAAAATGTAGGTAGGTGTCTTGGCCGTGAACACACAGGGAGCAGGCAGTGATGTCCCTGCTCTGCCCACTGTTACTATTATTATAAACAAAATTACTTCCTGCTTTTGGGGCAAATGGCTTCATCCACTAGAAAAGAAAATGTGTTCCAATGAAGATCCTGGTCCCTGGTAGAAACTCTCCCCAGAACTTCTAAGACAGAGTGAAGCTGTGTGAAAATTCCTTCTTCTAGGGTACTAAGACAACCTCCATCCACCATCAGTGCCACCACCCTTCCATCTAGTATTTCTGGATTACGAGCAGGAGCCCAGGGCTTTGCATTTATAGGCACATTTCCTCCTCATTCCACGTGTACCCAAAGAAAGGGCCAGACAGCAAGGCTCACAGAAGGCTTCACACCAGGAATTATTTCAAGTGTGCTTTTGAGGGAGTCATAGAGACTCTGCTAAGAAAGATTAAGAAGAAATATAATAGTCCACATTTTGAGCACAGATCTTTAAAAAACCTTTGCATGTCCCATTTTTGCATATCTTTTGATAATTCACGGGCACACATATTGAGAATCTCATTCACAACTTGATTTTGGTTTTCTTAAACTTATACATAAGTTTGAATTTTTTAGAAACTGTGAAGCAGGTTTATTCTATGGCTGCTGGTTTATGCTGCTGAGATACAAGGGCTCACGTAAGCCATGAAGAAGAGATTAGGAGAATTGATCCATGACCTTCTGGACCCGATGACTGTGCAAGCCCTTTCGTGGGGCCCTCAATGCTCGCACGGTGAGAGCGGCCATCAGAAGCACTCTTACTTTAACAACGGAAAGCATCCCCTCGTTGGTTTGGGGATTGGTGTGGATCTCGAAGCTCTGCCCCGGGTTTCCATTGATGATGGTGTAGGCGGCCCTCCACGCGCCTGTGCTGGGATCGTCTTTGTCTTCAACTGTCAAATTGACAATAACTCCCACAGCTCCTTCCTCGACTGTGGCTTGAAACTGCAAACAAAGCAGACGGTAACTGTCAATAATTTGAAAAAACATAGCAAAGACCCTTTACAGAGTTCTTACCATCTACTTGGTACTGGGTATGTTACACACATCATCTCACTTCATAATAAATAATAACATAGGAGGGTTATGGCCTGGAAGATCCTATGCTCTACCTCACAGCTTTCCTTGAACTTGGACGAGGCTGCAAGATTAACTTCTCACCTGCAGAATGTGGCAGAATGATGTTCGTCGTGGCTGGGCTGGGCTGCACTGGGGTAGGAGGGTTAAGAGAACAGCAGCTGTGCCTCCTCTCTGCACTTTTTCTCCCTCTGCAACCTGAATGCAGACAACCACAAAACCCAAGGGTGGATGGAGTCCCAAGGGAGAAGCTTGGGTCCACAAGTCATGGCATGGAGGGGTAAAGCCTGGTGGCCAGGAACACCTGACCTAAATTATTGCTGAGTCAGAAACAAACTTCTATTGAGTTCAAGCGACTCTATCTTCTTGTCTGCGTTTGTTCTTGCAGCCTCGCCTACCTGAAACACGATGATCAGACAAGCAGAGCGCTAGGACCCTGAGGGAAGGACCGGGATCAAAGTGCAGTGTTTGACCCCAGAGCCTCTTCTAGACCCTGCCCTCTTCTCTAATGAAGAAAAGCAATTCCAGCCTTCCCACCCCTTGACCACAACTAATATGACCATTTTCTAAGAAAATGTATAAATCAATGGTTTGGAGCCTTGTTGTACCTGTGTTTTTATTGTAATACATCACAAATACTTGTTCCAAGTAGGTGTGATGAAAATAAATCAATAAATGAAAAATCAGCTTTACCATAGATAGAGAATTTCACAAGCTATTGTTAGCACATTCCTTTGAGCTGGAAGCATAAAGCATTGTTTTGGTGCTTACCTCTGACACACTACAGGTGAATAGTAATCTGTTTGCAAATATTTTATAAACAAGTAATACCAATAAGCTGACAACAAGAAGAAATATCTTAGAATTTCAATTAGTAGGAAAGTAAATCTAGAGACAGTAGGATGATGTCAAAAAGCCCTGTGTTCAAAGAGAAGTAATTTGAGAAATGAGGTTTCAAAAGCAGCGGCTGATTAATTGACTTGCACATCATTAATCATCAGCCTTAATCCTGATGCCTTGGGGGTGTGGGGGAGACGGGAACTAATTCGTCTATCACGCCTCAGCACACCTGGGCCAGTTGTTTGCCTTCCATAACAGGGGCTCTGGAAAATTCTTAGAATATGCTTGCAGGGTGGAATATAGCTGGGATGAGGAGGGACACTGAACATACTGCCACACAGAGCCAGCTCCATGGTCAGTTATCTTGACCTGATTCCTCTGGTTCTTGTTTAAGTGAGATCTATTGGTCCTATCTTCTATTTTTCCCTCCTCTCACAAAAATCATAGAATTCCTGAGCTAGAAAACTAGACCAGTGGTTCTTAGTCCTGTCTGCACATTAGAGTCTCCTAGGGGGCTTTTCAAAAGAATTCCTGGGATCTATTCCAATTCAGCTGGTCTGGGGTAAGGCCTAGGATTCAGTATTTCCTAAACTTGTCCAGATAAATCTAATACACAGTGTAGAGTGAGAAACACGATGGAGTCCAAGTCTAAGGAAGGGGCAGGAGTCAAGGGGCAGGGGTGCATGGGGAGGACTGAGCGGTGTGGAGGGGTCCCCTGTGTATCTGGACTAAGCAAGAAGGAGTGCTATGATCAATTACTGCTATCTGCTGTGTATCCAGGTGGGGGCTTTGGTGACACGTCTGCTATCTAATGCCTTCAGATTGCAGTTAGTGAACCAAAGGTCAGACCCAAGTCTCCTGGATTCCAATAATCTTTGCTCTCAACCAGTTCTGCTAGTCAAGCCCACCTAAAAGCCCATTCCCTAGGCCAGTCCTTCACCTCCTGATATGGTTCAGAGCCAGAGGACTAGTTCTCTGTCCATACTGATCACAGCAGACATCAGCTCATAACATGTCCTTGGGGCTCTTCTGACATCCATACTGAGTTGTACTAATGTTAGAGGATGCTGGGCACAACTTGCTTTGTCAAAACAGATGAGTTTCACGTTGCCAAGATGCAAAAACTATAGCAGATCATGATTTGAGGAGGCTGGAGGCCCTGTGTGTACCTGTCTTGCTCAGGGCTTTATCTCCAGCTCCTCACACAGCACTAGGTGCACAGAAGGGCTTCAGAAGATATTTGGTGAATGAATGAATGGCCTTAAATACAGGAAATGGGATCAGGCAGCAGAGGTGAGGCCTGAGAGGGAACATGAAAGGCTATGCTCACCATATAGGAGCAAGTCTCGGAGGGACTGACTCACTGATTGATGCCTGATTCTAGCACTTGCCTGAATATTCCAGAATGGTGTGGGTGGGCTGATGTCCCTTGTTCTCAGGGCATCTTTAGCAGGACTGCATCACAACTTTTGTGGACCCTGGGCACTTTTGTCTTCACCAACCCTCCTACCATAACACATGCTCATGGGATTTAAAATTTTCACTTTTATGATGTGAGGAAAAGAATTAAAAATTTGTTTGACCCCAAGAGCTCTTTTTTCCTCCTAATTTTAGGGTCATAGCTTTATGCCAATGGTATCTAATGGATGCATCGTCCCCAATCCTCAGTTCATAGCACAGTGCCCAACACATGACCAGGTCTGAAGATCTGATGGATGCATGGATTAATTAATTAATTAAATTAATATTTAGGCCATGTCTAAGTGAGACAGCCTGTGAAGCTTCCCCATGGCACTGAGATTTTCATGTCTATAGCACCTACCGAGGGGACTGCCACAGAATACCTTTTTAGTGCATGAGCAAATGAATCCAAGTGGAATGGGATAGTGGTGACGTTCCAGGAATTCTCAGAAGTGTGTATTGTGTCGCTCATGTGTCCTTAATTGCAGTAATGGGTCCACAGTTACAGTTATCTGCCTATCATGTATCTATTCATCCATCCATCCATCCATCCATCCCCCATCCATCTAGGGATACACTAGCAAACAAAGTAGACGTGGTGTATTGTCTCATGGAGATTATAGGTTAGAAGGAGAGACATATGAAATAAATGTATAATTATAAAAATGTGTTAGGGGCCAGCCTGTGGCTCACTCGGGAGAGTGTGGTGCTGATAATACCAAGGCCATGGGTTCGGGTCCCATATAGGATGGCCGGTTAGCTCACTGGGTGAGCGTGGTGCTGACAACACCAAGTAAAGGGTTAAGATCCCCTTACTGGTTATCTTTTAAAAAAAATGTGTTAATTTCTAGGAAAGAAATCACACTGTTCTTGGAGTCTGTAGCACTGCGTGTCGGGGATGGGGGTTGGGTACCTGACCCAGGCTGGGGAGGATTGCCCAAGAAAAATTCCCAGAACTGAAAGAAGAGGAGGAGTTAGTGAGGTGATGGGGAGAGCATTCCTGGCATCTGGAACAGCAGGAGAAAAGGTGCATGAAGGGAACAAAAGGAAGGTGGATACGGCTGGAATGTAGGGAGGACCAGGGAGAATTGTTTGATATTAGACTCCAGAGGTGAACAGAGTCAGATGAGGAAGGGCCTATAGGCCAAGGAAAGGCACTAGGAATTTATCTTGAAAGCAAAGTGGAGTCTAATCAAGAAACTGGGTTATGTTTAAATCTACTCCTGAGAGAATGCAAAAAAAAAAAAAAATCTTTAAATATAAAAAACATTCAACACAATTATTATAGTCATTGTTAAGGCCATTATCTGATTCCTGCATAAACTATAAAGCCAGTTTCTTTGAGCATCCATTTAGAAACTCATTATCACTTAATTAAATACTCATTCTATTAATTCTATTCAATGTTTTAACCCCATTATGTAATTCAAGAATGGAAAATTAAATAGATTAAAATGAAATAGTACCATTTTACATTTCTATAGCAATGCTCACTTTGTGATTTAAAAACAATAGACCTACATTAATTTACCAAACCAGAGAGGGAGGAATTATTGATTGTAACATTATTTTCTTTAATTGGAAAAAAATAGATAAAGTTACTTTTCTGTTAAACTGTGTGGCAAATCAAATACCAGATGTAAAATGTAATTTTACACAACCATTATGTGTTATGGGCTTGTTGGGACAAGGTACTGAGGCTTGTTAGCTCTTTCCTCCCAATTCAGAACTGAGTTATTTTGTTTTCCTTTCTCTGACAACATGATGGGCATTTAGAATGAGATCGTTGGGACTGGCTGCAAAGGTCATCGCCAGGGGGAAGAAGGATTTGAATCTTATCATACACCAAGAACGGACGATCTTCTTCATAGAGCAGAGAATTAGTCTTGTGGTTAACCTGGAATATGGAAATAATGATCAGGATGGAAAGACGCAACGGTTCTAAAAGGACTGAACATATGGAAGCTTGCGTGCTTGACTGTTGGAATCTACGTTCATGAGCTGTCAACCCGGAAGTTTCACAGAGAACTGATGTTGAACTTGAAAAGCTGGGATGTAATCATCCGGGCCTTGGCTTTGGCAAATTAAAAGATACAGTCTCAGAAAGAGTTATAAACCTAATTTCTAATTGAGAGGATTAAAGGACATGGGAGAGATCATCAGAAATTTAACTCACAAACACTTTTATGGGTCTATGTTTACATAAAGGACACAGACACAGTTTATTGGAAGAATCTAACCTCTTGCTGATAGTCTAATGGATAGAAACTATGATTGATATAAATAAGATAATGCATTTAAAGAGCTTGGCACATTACCCAGTATACATATAGTAAGAGGCCAATATTTGTTAGAAATGATAATGATGATTGACCTTACTACTCTGCATCATATGAAATTCTTACTAATAAATTGGATAGTATGGTTCAGATCCCCAAGACTCTTTTTGTTCTTATCACAGTCTGCCTTATACTGTAGTTATTTGTGTATATATCTCATTTCCTTGAATTGCTGTGGAAGAAGCTCTTTTCTTTTCAGTTTTGTGTACCTGATACACACTTGCTTGTCTTTGTCTTGCTCTAACAACAGGCCTTTCATTGCCAAGGCAAATGATGTTAACCTATAGTGCCCACATTTAGAAGGCATAGATGTATTAGATATCTGGTTTCCTTCTGTCTATGATTAGGATTTATCTCAGGATGAAAAGATGCAAGAATACATTTTAATAAATGTTCATTGTCTATAACATGCCGGGGACTCTACCAGACATGAGAAATACAGCAGTAAATAAAAGGAACAATATTCTCTCTTGGTAACCCCTTTCTTTATATGTTTTGCAGACCTATGTCATATCTAGATAATTTGTTTTCTACCATTTCTGAAACCATCTCCTCCACTGCCATACATCCAAGGATGCACCATTAGCCATTTACGAATGCTTTTATGTTTGGAAATAATTTAGTTTCCAGTTAATGGTCATTTCACTAAATGGTGCTGGGTCAATTGGATATCCGTGTGGGGAAAACAATAAATCTTGACCCCTACCTCACACCATATATGAAATGTAAAAGGTAAAACAATAAAGTTTCTAGAAGAAAACACAGGAGAACATTTTGTTTCAGCTTACATGTACTGTTTATGTGTACTTCAGATATACTATTATAAGTAATATAATATAAAATAGTTTAAATATATAAAATAATATAAAAGTAGAAAGTGTAATTATATATTTGAAGTGCACATAATATAATATATAAATAATATTTATATAAAATTTTAAAAAAGTAAACAGTGCCAAATTCCAAATAAAGTTCATTCAGCATCTTAAGAAGCCCTTATGTCTCAGAAGTGATTAGCAACAAGGGTACACAAGGGACTGGAAGTTGTTTAATTGAGAACCATGGTGCACTCACTGGCCAACCCTTAAGATGACAGGAACCTACTGGGTCCTTCCCTAGCCATGTCCCAGTAGGACAGGCTTATTCAGGCCCTCAAATGACTGTAGGTCCAAGATGAGAGAACATTCAGGAGCCCACCAGGTTGTCACAGTCCCAGACTCTGGCGAGCATCTTTTTCTCTTCTCTCCATTTGGTTAAAATTCTGTAAATGCCTTGTTCTCTTTGAAGAGGAGTGACGTCAGAGCTTTGATTTTCAACACCCATGGGGGACAGCTCACACAGTAAAGAAATAAATTAGGCACTAGAGCTCAGGCTTCCAGAAGTTGTGAGCAGAGAGAGCTTGGCACAGGCTTGCCTGCCCGTCCAAGCAGAGACAAACTGGGGCATGCCCCTCCCAGTGGTGAGCTCCCGGACAGTCGGGTCATGTCTCTGATTCCCCAAAATGCCCAACACCACATCTTTCATAAAGTGAGAGCACTATTAATAGACATTAAATTTTAAGATCACTTTGTCTAGAGGGCAAAAGTCTGAGGGGGAAGATGACAGCACGTGTTTGTTTGAAGGTCTCCCAGTGGGAATAGTGACCAACTCTCCTCTAGCCTCACTGAAAAAAAAGAAAGTGAACGACATTGGAGCTCAAATGGCAGCGATGACAGAATTTCTAAATGGTGAATGACAGTCTTCCTTTTCTGAAGATCTTCAAGGTTCTGGGTAGATATCCTTCAGGGTGCCTGCCTAATCCATAAAATCCATAATTTTGGGGGTGAACTAAACCTACCCCTAGTCCCTGCTGAAAAGAGTGTTACTGAAAAGAGGTCATTTTGCATCATGTGGCCTCAACTTCCTTGGCCACAGTTGACTGGACCCAGAGGTGGCCACCTGACTCAGGGGCAACCCAGGGCTGGCCGGTTAGCTTAGTTGGTTAGAGCATGGCCTTACAACACCAAGGTCAAGGGTTTGGTTCAACCCGTTGGCTAATTCATGAACAATCAGATGACTGATTTTAAGAATTTGACCTTGGAACAATAGAGGTCTCTGAGCAGTTGAGCATGAGGTGGCCATTTTTTTTTTTTTTTTTGGCCATTTGGACTGCTGTGCATTATCAGAGAAATCCAATGTGCATAGAAAAGCTGAAGAACGGAGATAGTGAGAGAAATACCGAGAAGAGAGATTTCCGTGGCCCTCAAAGACAAGAGACAGACTAGATTAGGAAGTGTCCTCGGTCCTGCTCCCACCCCTGTGAGGTTCCCTGTACCTCTTGCTGTGAGAAGCTCTGTACCTGTCAACAATCTTATTTCATCTACTTTCCGGCCACCTCGAGTGGGTTTCTGCTCCTTGTAGCTAGTGGAGCTCTGGGGAAAACCACTCTGTAACATCTGCTGTCCTCATCAGGAAAGCATGGTCCTTTTGATGATAATTTGGGTTCCATAGATGTTTTCTCAAGTATTTTTTCCTTTTTGTCTTTTACATCTTGTTATGAAACATTTCAAACATTTATAAAAGCAGACAGAATAGAGTAATGAACCCCATGTGCCTGTCGCCAGGCTTCAGAGATCTTCCTCTTAGGCCTGGAGTACTTCACCCACACACCCGCCTCTCCTTGTTCCTGTATTTGTGTGAAGCAAAGCCCAGACCTATCGTTGCATCTGTAAATATTTAAGTGTGCCTCTCTTAAGAGATAAAGACTCTTTTTAAGAAAACATAATCAAAGCCTCTTCTTGATCCAACTAATGTTAATTTCTTCTACTGACAATTATTGTGTTTCTTTCTGTGCCAGATGCTTTGCTCAAAGTATCTGCATGTTAACTCTATTGCGCAGAAAGAGGGTACCTACCAGCTACGGCAAAGGACAGTTACAGAGCGGTCTATTAAACATCTCTGTGTGTTACCAGAGGTTTCTCAGTTAAACGTGACTGAATGGGCGAGGAAATGCAAAACCCGATTGTGGAGATAGTTCAACAATAATCAGGTGCAGCGACTCGACAAGGAAGAAACATGCCCTGAGTGAAGACTACTCCCCAAGACTCATTGGCATCCCAGGCAATGTGGTTCTTGATCCTGAAGATCTGACATGAACATCCCCCTTGTCAGTGTGACCCGCCCACGCAGGGCAGCCCTGGGCTGGAAGGAAAGCTGTGTTCCTGGAGGGTCTCGTTCCACTGAGAGGAAAGAGCAAGTGTTCCCCAAGCTCCTGGATCTCCAGGGCAGGGGGAGGAGCAGCAGGCGAATGAGGGCAGCAGTGCTCCCTGCATGCTCTGCCAGGAATGCCTCCCCCCTTCGCCTCCTGCATGTGGATTCATTTCCTACGGGGCGTTTGCCTGTGTTGCTGCAGATGCTGGGAGGGGCTGGGCAAATGACTTTTGAAAAGGATGCACAGCTAGGTTCTGGCTCTCTGGGGACCCAACAGTTCACCTTCTAATGTTTTCTTCCTATGAAACTCCTCAAACCTGACAAATATGACACACATATTAGCAAGACTGAAAAACTGAGTTTTCAGGAAGAGGCAGCATAGTTAACAAAACACGTTTTTTTCCTCTACAAAACAAAATGAAAACATATAACCCCCAAAGATGACTGGGAAAACAGTGGGGCCGTGGCTCTCAAATGGCATTCCTGGGAACCAAGAGTGTTTGAGATGGGCCAGGAGTCCTACCTATGTGTCAAATACTGTACGTCAAATGATAAGGATTTAAACTGCCTGAGGAATCTGTTAATTACGTTTTATTTGTTCCGTACATTAGAGTTCCTGCTTAAGATTTTGCTTTAAAAAAAAGTTTTGTTGCCAACAAGAAGTCTGAAAATCACTGCTTTAGGGAACAGATGAAATAAATATTACATTAGCTAGTGAGAGAAAAATAAAGACCAAGGAACAACTATGCCTACGTTCCTTCTTTAAATGCCAGGCTTGGAGTCTTTTTATTTCATCTGACATTAGCATTTCTCCCTCAGCTGAGTTTCTCTCTTTAAAAAATAAAAGAAAATGCAAAACACATTTGTACATTTGAAGAGAAAACTGAAAACGTTTTAATTTTAAGAAGCAAAGAGATTTTTCTGTAGAGATACATATTTGAGAACAAACATTTGAGTCTGGATGGGGAAGAATGGCTTTTTAAGGAACAATAGTGTGGATTTCTCGAAAGACTGGAGTTTGGTCTACGCAATTCTGAAACTTTACAGGACTAGGGAATTCAGTGAGGTGGGGTGAGTTCTGGGCAGCTTCTAACTCGCAGGTAAGTTTGTGACAACCTCCGTAACTTCTCTGACTCCCAGTTTGCTTACCTGGGACGCACATAGGGCATCAGACTAGAGCAGTAGTTCTTCACACACACCACACATTAGAATCACTTGAAAACCTTCAAAAACTACCGATGATTCAGGGTCCCACTTTCAGAGATTTTTCTTAGGTGGGACCCAGGCATCTGCATTTCTAAAACTCCCCCAGGTGATTCTAATGAATAGCCAGGGCTGAGAACAACTACTTGAGGTGACCACTAAGTCCCCTCCTAGTATTATGATCAAACCTTAAAAAGATCTTGGTGACATATTCTCACTTGTGTTGGGTCCTTGCAGGTGAAGACACAGTGTGGCCAATGCCAAAGGACATCACTGGTGGGGAACATTGAGAAATCTTACAGTTCTAGACTCAAAGAGTTCACAGGAGTCACTGAGCAGGCCAGTGAAATACATTTGCCAATGAAATCACAGTGCTGTCTCCTGCAGGTCATCATTTTCATTGACTGTTTTATTTATACATCCCTTTCCTTATCAATCTCTGTTCTCCATATCCTCACCAAATGGCTTCTCCAGCAAAGAAGGGGTCTGCTGCAGAGGAAGGTGGACCACTTGGCAAAGTAGAAAATGATCCTCAAAAACAACTGTGGAGTGACTGTATATGGCTTCCATCCCTGAATTTTGGAAGACTATGCCTAAAAGTGCTACTTTGGGGGCCAAAGAGGGTCTAGGAACTTGGTGTGCTTCTGCCTAGTCATGTACCTAGAGCTATCCCAAAGTGATCAGAGTACAGATCCCTGAAAAGACTCAGCCTGTGTTCTTGAGAATCCATGAGGACATCTCGCTTATCTAAATAATGCCACTCATGGTCCCAGAGGCATGGAGGCCAGGATACTTGGGCTAGGAACAGTGACAGCTATGAAAGGGCACTACAGACACACTGTCCCCTACTAATTGAATCAACACACTTTAAATCACCCATGTGGTTATTTCTCTACAATGAGTGAGACCCACAGCCTGTTAGACTCTTCAAAGGAGGAGCCTATACCTTTTATGTTGCCCTTATATATACAGGGCTGATACCTTGCTTGGTTCACTTGACTCTATCTTTCCTAAGAGTCCAGAAGAACAAAGCCCAGCGGAGTGCCCTGAATTTATTGTACCTACATGTCCAAGTTCTATCCTCCATAAGCTTCCTCATTAGACCTGTCCTCGAGTCACCTTTTATGGATCCCAGAAGCTAGGGTTTTCAGAATGCATCATACCTGAAATTCATAAGCCACTGATATTGTTAATACCTAAAGATAGATTTGAGGAGATGAGATTCCTCCTAAAATCAAATAATTCCTTATACCATGTTGTCTTGATCATATTACAGGCAGAGGATAACTTGGAATGGTTTGTGCTTGTAGCCTAAAATTGGTTCTGATATTGCCAAAACTGTACAGAAGGGTGGCCAAGGCCAGGATTGTCTGCAATCTTTCACAGATGTCTGTTTTCCTATAGAAAATGACCCAGGAGTCTTGGTCAAGATGCCACTTGACCACTTTTACCATTCAAGGGTAAGAACGTCTTGATCTAGATGACTTTTTCTCAACATGGCTCAAAGGGTTCACATCCCAGCTCTGGTAATTGCGGCTCTTTGTCTGTTACCATCTGGATGGGAATGTTCAGGCACCGCCTCTCCAATGGAGAATCACACACTCCCACTTCTAGCCTTGACCTCTGTCCTATGTTTAGGACGCATGTCCAAGTCACACCCGGCATCTCTACCTGGGTGTCTAACAGACACCTCGAACTTAAGGTGATAAAATCAGAGGTCTTTCCACCTCTCACATCCACAGAAATAAATCTTCTTTTCCCTTTCCTCCCCTCTCTTGGCAAATAGCACCACCATTCATTCAAGTCATTGAGGCTGGAAATCCAGGAGTCATTTTCTATTCCTTTGCTTTTCATTTCCCACATCCAGTTCATCAGCAACAATTCTTGGGATGACTTTCCAATTCATGTGATTCCATTTCTATAAAATATCCTGAATAGGCAAATTCATAGAGACAGATTTATGGTTGCCAGGGGTTGAGGTAGGGGTGGGAATGGAGAGTGACTGCTTAAAGGGAATAAAGTTTCTGTCTGGGTGATGAAAAACTTCTACAGCTAGATAGTGGTGACAGATGGATGTGCCGAACATGCCTATGGCTCACCATCGTCACTTCCACCAAGCAAGGTGAGCCCTCAAAGCTCGCCACATCGATCTCATTATCTCTCACCTGGTGGTCCTCTGCTTTCACACCTGCCTCCCTACGGGCAATGCCTTGCACAGATAAGAGTCATCTTGTTACAGATGTAAACATGATGTATTGACTCACTGAAGTGATGGGACATCTGCCATGTGCCAGGCTTGATTCCAGTTGCTTGGGACTCATCACTGACCAAAGAAGATGAACATTCCTGCCCTCATGGAGCTGACATTCCTCCTTTGTTCACAACCCTGTAGTGGCTTCTAGTTATAGTTGATACAAAATCCAGTCTTTTCTGCAGGTTCCCAGGCCTTCTGTGATCTGCCCATTTCTGCCTTCTCCCTGTCTCTCTGTCTCATTCACATGGGGTGGCCCTGGGGGCTTGCATGCAGTTTCTCAAACTTTCAGGCTCTACATGTGCTGGTCTCTCTGACTTGCTCCTTTCTCCATGTGCTGGCACCATCTTGTTTTCCAGGGCTCTGCTCGGCATCCCTCCTCAGGGGACTTTCCTGCCACCAGCTCTGTTACTCACGTGCTGGGTGGCCAGTGAAAAGAACCTAACCTCTATAAGCCTCACTGCTCCCCTTTCTGCAAGATGGGGATATGGCCGTTGCTCACCCTATCGACTATTTTGATGATAAATGAATGAGTGCAGATATAACCCTTAACACGGAGCCTGGCACACCACAAGGACTGGGTATCCGTTAGCTATCCACAGGCCAGGTTGGAATGACCAGGCAGGTGCCTGAAGGAGATTTGCAAGAAGAGTTCTGACAGCAAGATTAGCCAACTTTCTCATCATTTAATATGTTCAACAATGTGAATCTGTCCTACAAAATTCTTAATTGGATAGGACCTCAAGTTGTGCCATGTCTGCCTCTCTTCTGGCCTTCAACACCAGAGAATATGCTGACTGTGGCTGTGTCCAAGGTCACGGGCTGCGTGTCCCATGTGCCAGGAAGCAGATGGGCTGGCGTGGCATCGTCCCGCTGGTGGGCTGAGAATGTACGTTCCTGGGAGCAGCCAAAGCATTTGGAGCAACAGCCTTGAGTCACCTGGTGATGCCCTTTCACCTCTCAGGAACCCAGAGTCACAGAGTCAGCAGGAAAGTGTCCAAGGCCACCTCAGCTGCTCAGGTGGCAGCATCTATCAACCCACCACCATAACAGAGAAAGGACAGAGAAAGGGACAAACAATAAGAAACCATTGTGAGTATTTGCCTGGAGACAGAGACACAGGCATAGCAGTTTTGTAGCAATAAAAGGCTGTTTGGAAAATCTCAGTATTTTAATATTTTTTTAGTGCTCTCTGATGGAACAGACAAGCTTCTCAGGCCTCGTTCCTCTTCCCCTGGCTGGAAATCTGCCTCTGGCTGCGCTCCCTCCTGGCAGGGTCTTGCTCTGACCTCTTGCCTACCTTCTGGGCTTGGCCACTGATCCTGCTGTCTCACCCAGCTGCCTTGCTCAGGTCCCTTCGTCCACACCATCCTGGATGGCATCTCTGCCCATCCTGGTCTGCTGACCTGCCCCACTTGCTCTGAGATCTCCCTTTGCTGAATTCAGGGGGTATTTCTAACCACGGTTACAACCTGATGTTCAGATAAACCCCACCATGTGAGGATGCAGGAGAGACCTCTCTCCCCAACATGCACAGTGATGTAGGAAGAGCCAGCAGAAATCGTCACGGTGGCAGCCTGGATGTTTGTGGTGGAGGGTTCACTCATCCCTCGTCCAGACTTTATCCTCTGTCTACTCTCTCCCATGCACAAGTTCATCCTCATCCATGCCTTTACCCCCATCCATGTGTGAATTCCCTATGCGTGCATCCATTATCCCATCTGTTTGTTTATTACCATGCTTACGTTAATTCCCCCAGCCATGGGAATGTTCCTAGCCCTGGGTACATTCCCCTATCAGAGGTTTCATTCCCCTATCCGTGCATTCCACAGGTACTTATGGCTGACGGTGCTGTGCCAAGCTCTGCTCTTGACTTTGGACACACAGCCGTGGACTAAACATAGGAGGTCCATGATTTCATGAGTTTTTTTTCCTATGTGGGAGTGGGACAATACCCAAATACATAAATAATAAAACATCAAGCTTGTTGAGTTCTTTGAAGGAAAATAAAGCAGAAAAAGAGAATTCCTAAATGGTTTCTTCCTTTCCAAACCTCCTTCCAACAAATTAATTCTTTACCCACCTCCTGGGTCCCATCTCCTATTAATTCTCCAACATCTAAGTGCCAGGATTGTATTGGTTGCTGATTATATTAAAAATAAGCTACAAGTCTAGATTCTAGGAGTTACCTATGAAGTGTCTATACATTAAGCTCCATTTTCCCATCTTTCGAGAGTTTTTCCCCCCACAATTAAGATTTTGCCTAATCTGGTTTGATTTCTGAGCTGTGGAGGAAAAAATGCATTCCAAGCTAAATCAGCTGGTAAGTTTTCAAACCTTCAGAAGATCTCAAGTTCATTCTAGAAAAGTGGCACTTTGGGTAAAATCAACTGTAGTCTTTAGATGTGATGCTGTATATATTTTTGGTAACAGCTTTACTGAGATATAAGTCACATGCCACAAAATTCACTCATTTAAATTGTACAACTAGATGGACCTTGGTATTTTCAGAATTGTACAACCATCACCACAATCAATTTTAAGAATATTTTCGTCACCTTGAGAAGAAACCCCATACTGATTAGCAGTCATTCCTCCTTCTCACTCTCTCCCTGGCAACCACTAATCTATTTTTGCCTCTAGATTAGCTTTTCTGGAGATTTCATGTCAGTGAGACCTTGGCCTTTTGTATCTGCCTTTCACTGAGCACGATGTTTGCAAGGCCCATCCACACTGTAGTGTAGATAAGTACTTTATTCCATGGTAAGGCTGAAATATATTCCATTGTATGGATAGACCACAATTTGTGTATCCACTCATCAGCTGATGGACATTTGGGCCATTTCCATTTTTTGACTATTGTGAATAGTGCTGCTATGAACATTCACATACAAGTTTTGTGTGGATGCATGTTTCCATTCTCTTGGGCATACACTTGGGAGAGGCATTGCTAGGTTGTATGGTGACTCTGTGTTTAAGGTGGTAGGGATTCAAGTCATTTGTCAACATGGATGTAGCCCTCATACTGCACCACTGGGACACATGAGAGTATGCACTGTTTGCTGCAGGCTTCGAAGAACCCACTGCCTCCGGCTCCACGTGGGGAAAGGCAATATTTGAGAGCCAAGGTCTCCCTTTTCAAGGGCATGAAGGGTTGGGAAGGAGAGGGTACCATGAGAGCCTTATCTCTTTCAAAACCTCTGACTACACCATCACGAGGAGCCTCCTTCCCAATTTCCACGAGGTGCTGCTCAGGTTAACTAGACAAATCCCTGGAACTCATAGAGAGCAGCCCCCCTCCCTGCCAGCTACTCACAGCCGTTTCTAACTAGAGGAAGTACATCTTTAATCTCCTGAGCTGTAGGGGAATTGACACACTTGGTTAGGCTCTTGATGCTAACACCCCAGTACAAATAAGGACAAGAGAAACCTTCTGCTTTCATTACAAGGGATTTGTACAAATTCATACATGGAATTGACTTATAGCTTCTAATTTATATTTAAATCCCAAACATCTTAGTCAGAAGAAACTGCTCTGAATCCATCCTCTGTGTTTGCTCCATTGATTTCTGTTTCAAACAGACCCCACGGGCCCAACTGTAATCCCCACTGGCATACCCACATATCTCTTCCAGAGGTGGCTTATGGAGTTTCTGAAAACATCTGAGTCCCACAAGGAGAAGAGATGGATGAGAATCACTCCTTTGGGAATCAGGCTGATGAGAGACGGAGGATCACTTTCTGTTTCTTCTGGGCTCTGATCCAGGGTAGAGCAAATAATGGACGTCTATTTGAGGAGAGAGGTGCCTCAGTGGCACTCTGTCACATTGAAAAAGACCAGTGAGGAAAGTGACTCATGTCTGGTGCCACATGAAGCTGCATCATGTTGGCTCTGTGACCTTTGGCAAGTCACTTAACCTCTTTGAGCCTCAACTTTCTCATCTGCAAAATGAGAAGAATAATAGTACCTACGCTTGTAGGATTATAATGATGATTAAATAAAAATATTTATAAAATGCTTAGATGAATGCCCAGAACATAATAAGCAATATAATGCACATTGTTATAATGAACATAGATAGAATGAACAAAGGATGAATCTGTTAAATTGAACACCATTATAAAGAACATGAACAAAGAAATAAACTCTGTGGTTTTGGGGTCTCTTTGTTATAGTTGCCTAGTCTCTCATTAAATACTATTCCTGCCAGTAGAAAACTCCCTTGTTGTCTAAACTACTTAGAACTGGGTGTCACTTAAAACTAGAAGTGTCCTAACCAATACTTTTTATTTCATAATATATTCTTTTTATTTTTTGTTAGAGTTTTTTTTTACTGGTTATGAATATTCATGAGATACAAGGCTGATTGTCCCACCTTGCGCCCTAGATATGAAGGACAGATTCATACTGGCAGCATTGTCCATTACCAAAAATTGTGATTGCACCCCGTCTCCCCCATCCAGTTATCCCCAACCTCCCTTTCCCACCCCTTTCCCCCCCACTCCACTTTGTATCCCAGGGTATGTTCTCTCTCTCTGCAAGTCCAACACACCACTGTGGTCTTTCTTTCCTTCTTTCTTCTTCTCTTAGCTCCCACTTATGAGTGAGTGCATGTGGTATTTATCCCTCTGTGCATTGCTTATTACACTCAACAAAAGTTTTTCCAGGCTCATCCATGTTATTGCAAATGGAAGAATTTCATTTTTTTTTTTTGACCGGTAAGGGGATCACAACCCTCGGCATGGTGTGGTCCGCACCATGCTCAGCCAGCAAGTGCACCGGCCATCCCTATATCGGATCCAAACCCGCGGCCTCAGCGCTGCCAGCACCACACTCTCCTGAGTGAGCCATGGGGCTGGCACAGAATTTCATTTTTTTTATGGTGGAGTAGTATTCCATGGTGTATATATACCACAGTTTCCTTATCCAATCATCCATTGATGGACATTTAGGTTGGTTCCATATCTTGGCTATTGTAAACAGAGCTGCATTGAACATGGGAGTGCAGGTATCCCTTCAACATGACGATTTCCATTCCTCTGGGTATATACCCAGAAGTGGGATTGCCAGATCATGTGGAAGATCTATCTGTAGTTGTCTGAGAAACCTCCATACTGTTTTCCATAGTGGTTGTACTAATTTACAGTCCCACCAACAGGGCAGGAGCATTTCCTTCTCTCCACATCCTCTCCAGCATTTATTATTCACCATCTTTTTTATTATAGCCAGTCAACCCAGGGTGAGGTGATATCTCAATGTGGCTTTAATTTGCATTTCCCTGATGACTAGTGATGTTGAGCATTTTTTCATGTACCTGTTGATCATTTGTATGTCTTCCTTTGAAAAATGTCTATTCAGCTCCTTTGCCCATTTTTTAATTGGGTTATTTGTTTTTTTACTCTGTAATTGCTTGAGTTCCTTGTATACTATAGATATTAATCCCTTGTCAGATGCATAGTTAGCAGAAATTTTCTCCCACTCTATAGGTTGTTGTTTCACTCTGTTGATTGTTTCCTTTGATGTGCAGAAGCTTTTTTGTTTGATATAGTCCCACTTGTTTATTTTTTCCTTTGTTGCTTGTGCTTTTGGGCTCATGTTCATAAAGTATGTGCTCAGACCTAGTTCCTAAAGTGTTTCATCTATATTTTTCCTTAGTAATTTTACAGTTTCAGGTCTTATACTTAAGTGTTTGATCCATTTTGAGTTGATTTTAGGGTATGGTGAAAGGTGCATATCTAGTTTCATTCTTCTGCATATGGATATCCAATTTTCCTAGCACCACTTATTGAAGAGGCAGTCTTTTCCCCAATGTAGAGTTTTGTTGCCTTTGTCCAATACCAGATGGCTGTATGCCAGAGGGGTGATTTCTGGGTTCTCAGTTCTACTCCATTTGTCTGAGTGTCTATTTTTATGCCAGTACCATGCTGTTTTGGTTACTATAGCTTTATAGTATAATTTGAAGTCAGGTAGTGTTATGCCTCTGGCTTTATTTATTTTTGCTCAGGATTGCTTTGACTATTCTGGGTCTTTTTTTGTCCCATATGAATGTTAAGATTTTTTTTTTTTCCATTTCTGTGAAGAATGCCTTTGATATTTTGATGGGGATTGCTTTGAATCTGTAGATCACTTTGGGTACTAGAGACATTTTCACAGTGTTAATTCTTCTAATCCAAGAACATGGAATATCTTTCCATTTTTTTGTGTCTTCTTTAATTTCTTTCAGTAGTGATTTGTAGTTCTCATTGCAGAGATCTTTCACCTCCTTGGTTAATTGGTCCCTAGGTATTTTATTTTTTTGTGTGACTATTGTAAATGGGCTTACTTTTAAAATTTCTCTTTCTGCTAGTTCATTATTTGAGTATATAAATGCAACTGATTTGGGGGCATTTATTTTGTATCCTGCAACATTACTGAAATTATTAACCAGCTCTGGGAGTTTTTTGAGAGTCTTTAGGTTTTTCAATATATAGTTTCATGTTATCTGCAAATAGGGACAGTTTGACTTCATCTTTTCCAATCTGGATGCCCTTTATTTCTTTCTCTTGCCTGATTGCTCTGGCTAGTACCTCCAGTACTATGTTAAATAGAAGTGGTGACAGTGGGCATCCTGGTCTTCTTCCTGTTCTTAAGGGAAAAGCCCTCAGTTTTTCGCCATTTGGAATAATATTGGCAGTGGGCTTGTCATAAATGGCTTTATTGTATTGAGATACTTTCCATCTGTAACTAATTTGCTGAGAGTCTATCATAAAGCAATGTTGAATTTTGTCAAATGCTTTCTCAGCATCTATTGAGATAATCATACTCTTTTTGTCCTTGAGTTTGTTGATGTGATGTATCACATTTATTGACTTTCATATGTTGAACCATCCTTGCATCCCTGGGATGAATCCCACTTAATCATGGTGTATAATTTTTAAAAAATGTGCTGCTGGATTCTGATTGCTAATACCTTGTTTAAGATTTTTGCACCTATGTTCATCAAGGATATTGGCCTGTAATTTTCCTTTTTTTGTTGTGTCCTTATCTGGTTTTGGTATCAGAGTTATGTTAGCCTCATAGAATGAGTTTGAGAGAGTAGCTTCTGTTTCAATTTTCTGGAATAGTTCAAAGAGAATTGGTATTAATACCTCTTTAAAAGTTTGATAGAATTCAGCTGCAAAGACATCCAGACCTGGACTTCTCTTTGTTGGAAGACTGCTGATTACCACTTCCATCTTGTTGCTTCTTATTGGTCTGTTCAGGTTTTCTCTCTCTTCTTGGTTCAGTCTGGGTAGTTTGTATGTGTCTAGAAACTTATCCTATCTTCCAGGTTTTCCTACTTGTTGTCATAAAGTTGTTTATAATAGTCTCTAATGATTCTTTGTATTTCTGTGGTATCGGTTGTAAAGTTTCCCTTTTCATTTCTGATTTTTGTCATTTGGGTCTTCTCTCTTCTTTTTTTTGTTAACCTAGCTAATGCTTTGTCTATTTTATTTATCTTCTTGAAAAACCAACTTTTTGTTTTGTTGGTCTTTTCTATTGTTTATTGGGTCTCTATTTCATTTTGTTCTGCTCTACTCTTAATTATTTATTTCAGTCTACTACTTTTAGGATTGGATTGTTATTGTTTTACAAGTTCTTTGGGGCATAGTGCTAGGTTGTTTATTTGAAGTCTTTCCATTCTTTTGATGTAAGCATTTATTGCAATAAATTTGCTTCTTAGTACTGCTTTTGCAGTATCCCACAGGTTTTGGTATGATATATCTTTATTTTCATTAGTTTCAAGAAATTTTTAAATTTCCTGTTTAATTTCTTCTTGGACCCATAGGTCATTCAGGAGCCTATTGTTTAGTTTCCATGTATTAGGATAGATTCCAGTGTTTTGCTTATTATTAATTTCCAGTTTTAGTCCATTGTGGTCTGAAAAGATACTTGGAATGATTTCAATTTTTAAAAATTTTCTGAGACTAGATTTGTGACCTAATATGTGGTCTATCCTGGAGAATGTTCCATGAGCTGATGAGAAGAAAGTGTTATGTCTTCTAGCTGGATAGATCCTTTTACCATTACATAGTGGCATTCTTTGTCTCTTTTTATGTATTTTTGGTTTAAAGTCTATTTTGTCCAATTTAAGAATAGCTACTCCTGCTCATTTTTGGTTTCCATTTGCATGGCATATCTTTTTCCATCCCTTCACTTTTAGTCTGTGTGTGTCTCTATAGGTGAGGTGGATCTCTTGAAGACAGCATAACACTTAGGTCTAGCTTTTTAATCCAATCAGTCAATCTGTGTCTTTTGAATGGGAAGTTTAATCCATTCACATTTCAGGTAGTTATTGACAGGTATTGTTTAATTCCTGTCATTTAATTACTTTTGTTTAGATAATTTAAATATCTTTTGATCATTATTTCCCCTTTTATTTTTCTTCTTCATTGTTAGTTGGAAATTTAAGGTGGCAAGATTTAGCTTTTTTCTCTTTCTCACTGGCATTTTTGTTTTAATGGTGGGTTTTTATCTTTCTTGTGTATTTGTGATAGTGGTCATCATTATTCAGATTCCAGATGAAACACTCCCTTGAGAATTTCTTGCAGGGCTGGTCGTGTGGTGGTGAACTCCCACAACTTTTGTTTGTCTGGAAAATACACCATTTCTCCCTCATTTCTGAAGGAGAGCCTTGCTGGGTAAAGAATTCTTGGCTGGCAATTTTTTTCTTTTGGTATTTTGAATATATCATTCCACTTTCTTCTGGCCAGTAGGGTTTCAATTGAGAAGTGTTCTGTTAGTCTGATGGGGACTCCCCTATAGGTGACTTGATGCTTTTCTCTTGCTGCTTTTAGGATTCTCTCCTTGTCTTTGAGCTTTGCAAATTTAACTATGATGTGTCTTGGGGAGAATATTTTTGGATTGAATCTGTTTAGGGACCTTTGAGCTTCCTGGATCTGAAGGTCTGTATCTCTCCCTACCCCTGAAAAGTTTTCTGTTACTATTTCCTTGAATGGGGTTTTAAAACCTTTTTCTTTCTCCTCTGCTTCTGGAATAGCCACAATTTGGATGTTAGAGTGCTTGAGGTTGTCTGCTATCTCTCTTAGATTTTCCTTATTATTTTAAATTCTTTTTTCCTTTGTTTTGTCTGCCTGGGTTATTTTGAAAAGACCATCTTCGAGATCTGAAATTCTTTTTCTGCTTGTTCTACCTTGCTGCTCAAGCTCTCTGTTGTGTTTTTTATTTCATTGAGTGAATCTTTCATTTCTAGAAGTTCTGCTACACTCTTTTTTAAGGTACTAATCTTTTTTTAAATTTCCTCCTTCATATTCTGGATATTTTTTCTTGTTTCATTATGTTCTCTAATTGAGTCTTCTTTTATCTCTTCAAGTTTTCTTAAGATCATTGCTTGGAATTCTTTTTTCAGACATTTCAAGGATTCCCTGTTCCATGGAGTCTGAAATTTGAGCATTGCTGTATTCCTTCGGTGATGTTATATCTTCTTGTTTGTTTGTAGTTCTAGCATTTTTTCATTGATGTTTGGTCATCTGGTAGAAGAGTTGCTTCTTCTATTACTCTGAGGTTGGCTATGAGGATAAAGATTTCTTCCTCTATTTGCAAGCTTTACTGGCGACTCTTCCTATATCAGTGTAGTTGAGTGAGCAGAAGGTTACCTGTAGAGTGGCCCTGTCTGCTACTGTGGTGGTGAACTGTCCTTGCATGACAGTAGGTGTGGTAGTGGCTATATTACACCCCCTTGGGTCCTGTTCCAGAATCTGTGGCCATAGAATGAGCCCCCAGCACCGCGTGGGTCTGGGCTCACCTCGGCAGGGGCCCAATGAGGCTGTGGTTAATCACTTCCCTCCAGGTCCTCCTAATGCATTCTTTTTTTTTTTTTCTTCTTCTTTTGACCTGTAAGGGGATCGCAACCCTCGGCATGGTGTGGTCTGCACCACACTCAGCTAGTGAGCACACCGGCCATCCCTATATAGGATCCGAACCCACGGCCTCGGCCCTACCAGCACTGCACTCTCCCGAGTGAGCCACGGGGCCGGCCCCTCCTAGTATATTCTTAATCTAAGTTTTGGCTTAATCTGAGTTTGGCTTCCTCAACCTTGGTATTGTGGACATTTTATTTGTCAACAAATAATTATTTGTTGGCTAGGGGCTGCCCTGTGCATTGTGAGATATTCAATAGCATCCTCAGCTCCTACCCACTAGATGCCAGTAGTACCACCCATGTTATAACAATCAAAAACATCTCCAGACATTGCCAGATGTCCCACTGGGGCATATATGTGTATGTGTGCATATATGTGTGCGTGTGTGTCTGTGTGTCTGTGTGTGTGTATGTGTTTGTATGTGTGTGTGTGTGTGTGTGTGTGTGTGTGTGCGCGCGCGTAAAATCCTCCCTGGCTGAGAGTCACTAATCCAGCCAACCATGTATGTCAGGGTGCCCTACAAGTCATCTGCCTATGAACAGCAGGCCACAAGCCCACAAGCTCCCCCAGGACAAGATTTAGCAGCAAGTTGGTCCTAGACTCAAACCTCATAGGAAAACACTGAAATAGCATAATCACATTTTCTGGGGTAATTGAATCAGACATTGCCAGAGAAACATTCAAGGGTAAAACTAAAGACTATAATTATTATGAAAATTATTGATGTAGTTTTCATTACTCTACAATTTTTGAATTAGCACCTGATAATCCCTTTTATAAAAGAAGAAAGGTAGTTTTTCTTGCTCTCTGTTTTTCCTGACACTTTTCGATAAATACATCTTATGCCTATCAGCTCCAAGTGGACTTAGTTGCAGCAAATGGACCAGGTTGCCCATGGGGAGAGGCTCAAAAAGAGGCAGCTCTGTCACCCATGGGGTTGTCTTAATGGGCCTCAGAAAATTAGAATGGGTGCATTTTCCATTTGATCCAATTTGAACTGTGCAGACTCAAGCCTATTCGGCAGTGAGAATTACTGTCTGCAGTCCATTTTCCCCTCTCAGTTTTCTAAACCCTCCCCACTCAAAGTGTGGTCCTAGGACCAGGAGCATCGGTATCTTCTGCAAGCAGGTTAAAAATACAGAATCAAAGACTCACCTAGATCTTTGAAATCACATCCCTAGGTGGCTGGGTGCTCCGTCAAGTTCAAGAAATCTCCTCTAGATCCCTGCTGCCCAACTCTGAGGTGCCCTTGGCATTCAGCATCCCCAACCTGGACACCTACAAAGCACGTCTCCTGTTCTTGTCTCTTTCCCTGGCTAGAGGGGGCTGTCTCTCTTCCTGCTCAAAGTGAGCTCCACCCCCTGGGACCCAACCTCTATCTACTCCTCAGTGTCTTACCCCTTCTTGTCCTGCTCCTCTGTCCTTCAACTTATCCCTCCTTGCAAGTCTATCAACATGCTCAAGACTCTCCAATTAGAAAAAAACACAACACACACAACAAAGAACAGCAACCCTCAGCTTGACCACCTCTCGTTCCTTCACAAGAGGGGCTGTATTTCCTCACCTCCCATTGTGCGATTAAAGAGTATTAAGTGTATTGAAAGACGCTAGGATGCCAGGGAGCACAAAAACAAGCACTGCAAATGTATTTGCAATCAAGGAACAATATAATTGGTCATTGTTGAGATGTAATTACAGTAGAAAACATACTGTTCAAAAATCCTTATTGGGCCTGATTGAACAGGTGCCAAGGGGGCTTTTTATGAAACCCACAGGGAGCAGGCGAGACACACTCCAACGTGTCCAGCAACACATGACTGCTTTAACCTGGACTGCTTCACCTGGGTGGGGCAGGCAGGTGAAGGGAGCGAGGGGGCTGGACTTTATGTGTGGAAAACGGGCATTCACAGAGTTAAGGCATTTTAAATAAAAAGGTAAGCTCTTTCAGCTTGAATTTCCTTCCCTAATGACGAGGTATCTTACTTCAGTTACAGTGGAAATTGCCAGGTGGCATATGAGATAATGTGGGAGAGAGAGACACACACATAGGGGTGGGGGTGGGGGACAAAGCTGGGGGTGCAGCAAAGGAAGGCAGGGAGAGACACGGACACATGTACAAGAGTCAGGAAGAAAAAGGGGGAGGGGTAAGGTAGAAAATAAAGACAGGAGAGAGGGAGAATAAAAAGAAAGAAAGAAGGATAGATAGACAGATGGATAGTAAATAAGGGCTCTACTATTGCACAAGAAATTTTCTTTTTCTTAAATAAAAAATCCGGGCAGATCAGGAGCCATGTTCCAGCATTTGCAGCATTCCCAGGGATCTGTGGCAGCAGAAAGCAAGTGTGAACATTTCCATATCAATAAGAACCCAGAGGTTGAAGTCTGAGTCTAACTAACCACTTTGAGCTACTTTAGGTGGAGAGGCTGAGAATTCAATGACTAAGCCTGGGACCTCAAGGAGAGGGGTGGCACAGACCACTGCCACCACCCATAAAAATTTCTGGCAGGTTGAGGGCACTGAGCGCTGCCTCTATGTTATCTATCACAAGGTGTGATCTTTTTTTGTGACAGTTTCTAAAATCAGTGCATTGTGCAAACTTGTATTTAATCAGAATGACACTTAGACGTCTCCAAAAGGGCCCATATGAAGGTTCTCCTGAGAGGCTGCTCTGCCTCATGACCACCCACTGGCTTGCTCTCAGGCCACCTTGAATCAAAAATACACACGTGATGTGTGTAAGTTGGTGTTTGGAGGATGGTTTGTTAGCCCCCGTGCATTCTTCCAAGGTGTGGGTTTGGTCTCTTTAACTCATCCTTTTTTTGCCTTTACAAAGTCCTGAACCCAACACCTTCTAGAGGAAATATTTAAAGAAAGGTTGTGAATCAGGGAACCAAACAAAATTTGTGGTCACCAGCCTTTAGTTACCTTAAGTGAAAAACTGGGCAGTTGGAGGGCCTCAGGATCGTGTTTGTAATGCATCCCAGATGTGTGTTTATAACACATCCCTGTGGCATGGGGATTGTAACGGGGACCATAACAGGGATGGTTGTTGTTAACTTTCCAGACCCAGGTGGGACTGACAAGTCAAGGTGACACCTGGACAGAGTGTCTTCCTATTCGGCTGTAGGGCCCTAGACATGCATTCAAACAGCACCAATGCCAGTGCCCTTACGCTGGACAACAGTTATTCCTCACATGCTACAGCTGCTATAATTATGGAAGATAAAAAAATGGGTCATACGAGGGGGGACACATTCTAGGTATCCATGCATGTGGAAAAATTCATTCATTTTCCTTCTCTGTCAGTTACAGTAACTTCTGAATGGAAACAGAGTGCTCTGACCATCAGGTTTCAAGGAAGCCCAGCTCATACGTTACTCAATGCAACACACACACGTATGTGCATACACACATGCACACACCCCTTCTGTAAGAAGGGACTACAGAAGGGAGTGTCTCCAAAGTGAGTCAGCAGCTAGTGTTGCTGCTATGGCAGCACAAGCAAAAGTTGGGGGGGGGCTTTTGAAAACAAAACAAAAAGCTAAGCTTCCTTGGGTCATCTGTGTGCAACATTATACTTTCTACAGTCAGAGCAGAAGGTTAATATAATTTTAACCCCAAGAAAGAGAGAATGCTGGAAGTCCTAGCCGTGTGGTATAGACCTCCCAGGAGGAAAAGAGAAGAAAACGAGGCCAGAGCACGAGAAGGATTCTTAGCAGGTGAAGGTGACAGGTGGACATTGCCTTCTTGGAGTACAACAAGCAGCTGGAGAAGAGGCCACCAATGGGGGTTTAAGGCCCTGAAGTTGCTGGAACAGGCTGCAGGACGTGGATTTGGCTGGATCGAGCAAACCTGAACAGTAGAGTGCAGACATGACTGTTTTCTAAGGAAAACCCTGCTCTGCAGAATAGCAGCAGGAAGATTACTAGTAGAGGGGTAATAACAAAAGCTAACTTTTACACAATTCCTCTCTGCCGTGACCTGGACTGACTGCTCGCCCCGTGGGGTGGGTTCTCTCATGAGCTCCAACTTGCAGGTAAGGAAACTGAGGCATAGAGGAGGGCGGGGTAGCACAGTCGGGGAGTGGAGAGTCGGGATTCACAACCAGGATGGTCTGAGTCTACAGTCTGCGTGCTACCCCCCTACCCCCTTGGCGGCTTCCACAAAGGGTGCCACACTGTGTTGAAAAAAAAGTCCCCAGGGGCACAGTGAGAAAGCATCAGTGTGCTCACACCCACTCTGCCCCAACCGTGCACCTCCAAGTTTTCCCAGGGGTGCAAGGCTAGAGTGGGAGCAAGCCTGCGATTGGCATCTCCTCCAGGTGATCGGCGATGGTCTAAGAACAGGAAAGGATACATTACCAATTTTCTAAGTAACGGCTGAAAGATTTTCAACTCAATTTTTGCCTCCTTTTTCCTTGCATATGATGGAAGGAGGGTCCTTTAGATTTTTTATTATCCCTACTGTCCATACACACCAAGCCTGTTCTGAATCTGCAGGAAATGATGCCCCTCTCCTCATGTTTTCTCTGTCCCTTCCCACATACCCCCCAATCTGGCCACACCACTACTAACAGGCCTCTGCAGGGGCTACAAGTTTTATGCACCCTTCTCTCCCGGTGCTTAGCATGGGGGTTCCAGTGACTGGGTGGGGTGGGGGAGGAGCTTCCCTGCAGAGGTTTCTGTGATGCACACCTGAGGGTGCAGAGCCCGTTTCCATGCAGTGCAGGATACAGTGCAGCTCAGGGATGGCGAGAGAATTTGGGAGAAGCCTGGGGTGGATGGGGAGCACAGGAAGCTTGGGGATAGGGTTAGGTTCAAGAGTGGGGAGCTTGTAGGTTTGGGGTCCCAAACAGAGAGGTGCTCAGAGCACTCAGCACCTTCCCCGAGATCATTAACCCCTGGATCCCAGGCGAGGAACAAGCTACATGAGGCACATTTTGCATCTGCTCCTGCCTTGCTCCTCTGCGTCTCAACCTTTCCCAGCTCCTCGCAGAGGCCTCTGCTGCAGGCTCAAGTCCATGCCCATGGAGGCATGAAGGATGTGAGTCCCCATCCAATGGGTGTGGCCCTGGGGATCCTGCTTCACTGAGGGCCCCCACTACTGATGCAGGCCCTCTCACGGGTCTAGAATCCTGTCTCTGCTCCCTGTCTGACTTCCAGGTGCCTCTCTGGACCACGAACCTTGCTCACCCTCTGTGTGTCCACTAGAGCCCCCTGCAGCAGAGCAGGCCTTCTTCCACCACTAGCTAGGGGTCTATGTGAGTACAGAAGCAGCGTAAATCAGGGCTGACAAAAGTGACAGGGATTTAGGCAGGGGAAGGGGAAGTGGTGGATTAACAGGTGCAAAGCCACAGGTAGATCTATATGTAGATCTTACAGGTAGATCTTCCTATCTAGGAAGAATAAGTTCTGGTGTTCTAGGCTGACTAGAGCTAATAATATTATATTGCATATGTCTAAGTAGCTAGAAAAGAGGATCTTGACTGTAGTCACGCACAGAAAAGATAAATGTTTAGGTGATGGAAAGGCTATCTACTCTAAGTGAATCATTGTACTATATATGCATGTATTGAAACAACACACTGTAACCCACAAATATGTACACTTAAAAATAAAATAAATAAAAAAGGTGAAGGTAATTTAAACGTACTTTAAATCATATTAGAGAAAGGGTTATAAACCACAATTTAAAATGCTCATATCTTTTGGGCCAGGCATTTCACTTTTGAGAGTTTATCCTACAAAGACCTTCCTGCTAGTACACAAAGATGCACATTCAAGCATTTGATAATATTTATAAACGGTAAAATCAAGAACCACTGAAATGCCCATCGATAGGGGGTTGGTCAAACTGCGGGACATCATAAAACAGAATGCAATATGGAGCCATTAACATGAATGAGGTAGTAAATTGTTTGGCATTATTGATCAGAAGGGAAATCTGTTGTAGAGGATGATGGAAACGCCTTGGGTTTACTTAGTGGAAATAAACTGTGCTAAGTTAATGAAATCGGGAGAATGTGGGCCGTGCAAGGGGCACATTTGAAGGCAGAGCTGAGATAAAGAGAAGCAGATTACAGAATTTTTATATTTTTAAGCTGCAGGAGCCAAGGACTCTGTTGGAGTTCAGGAATTGGAGGCAAGGGGGCTGATCTCGTAGATTCTGCCTCCAGCTGCCCTGGTTACAGCTCCCTCCCAGACGAAAGATACAAAAATGAGACAAGCCAGGTGCAAGCTCAGCAAACAGGGTGGAGCAATCTGTTTCTGGGCGCTCCCACTTAGAGGAGGGGTTGGGTAGCGTTTTCAGGGGGTGGGCAGGTGGGCATTTGACAAAAGATAAGAATCACGAGCGGCTCAATTTGAATCAAATATAAAGGTGCTTTGGAAACTCTGGGATGCTCTGACATGCTTGAAACTACCATTAACAAAGGGAAACTAAGCAGTTGTGATACTGTGTGTCTCATTCATTCCAGCTGGAAGGAATCTTGGACTGGGAGAAAGAGGAACTTGTTCTCCTGATGGCTTTTGCAAATTGTCTTGGATTACTAAACTTTTTAGAGCGGTTCTCTGCCCTTTTCTGCCCCCAAGAAAGGCCAAGATCACCCAAAGCAGGTAGCAAAAGCCAAAGGGGAAAAAATAAAAAAAACAGCCACAAAGGCAGGTATAGGTTAAATCATGTGGCCAGCAGGAACCGGGCTAAACTTTCTACCTGTGTTGTGTTGTTGGATCTTCAGCACAGTCCAAGGAAATGAGTATCATTTTTCCCATTTTACAGATAAGAAAAAAGATGAAAATTCTGATACAGATTGTAATACTTATATAGTGAATATAGTGTAACTCCATCTTTGTAAATAAAAAAGTAAGACTCAATTTATGCAAAGGGGAAAAAACATTGGGAGATATTTAACCAAAATGTGAGCAGTAGTCATCTCTAAAGTGGGTGGAGAGATCTGTTAACTTTTTCCGTTGTATGTTTATGTGATATTTTAATGTTTTTTTTTACAACAAAAGTGAATTATGTTTTAATCAGAAAAATATTTTTTGGAGGGAATAAAATGTTATTGAATTCTAAGTGCATTTAAAATTAAGTTGTTTTCTAAAATACTTTTGAAAAAGAAGAATAAAGCAGGAGGAATTATTCTACTTGATATTAAGCCTTACTGTATAGCTGCAGTAATCAAAACAGTGTGGTAATGGTGGAGGGAGAGATGTAGATCAATGGGACAGAATAGAAAGCCCAGAAAGAGACCTGCACAAATACACCCAAATGATTTTTTTTTCCACAAAGGGACAATAGCAATTTGATGCAAGAAGGATAGCCTTTTCTAAAGTGGTACAGGAGCACCTGCACATCCATCGGTGACTAAATGACCTCAACTTCAACCTCACACCTTATAGAAAAATCAATTCAAAGTGGATCATGAACTTAAATGTAAAACATAAAACTATAAAACTTTTAGAAGAAAACAGAGGAGAAAATCTTCAGCACTTAGAGCTTGGCAAAGAATTCTTAGAATTGACATGAAAAGCACAATCTACAGACGAAAAAATTATAAATTGGAACTTATCAAAATTAAAGACTTTTGTTCTTTGAAAGATCCTATTAAGAGGATAAGAAGATAAGCCACAGACTGAGAGGAATATTTGTAAGCCATGACGCTGCCAAGGGGCTTTTACATAGACTATATAAACAATTCTCAAAATTCAACAGTAAAAAATAATTCCATTAGAAAATGGGCAAAAGACATGATCAGACATTTCATCCAAGAGGATACAGATGGTAAATTAGCACATGAAAAGATGTGTAATGTCATTAGTCATTAGGGAAATGCAAATTAAAGTTATAATGGGATTTTACTACACACCTATCAGAATGGCTACAATTAAAAATAACGATAACACCAAATGCTGGTGAGGATGTGGAGAAACGTGATTTCTTACACATTACTGGTGAGAATGGAAAATGGTGCAGCCACTCTGGAAAATAATTTTGTTTCTTAAAAATCTAACATGCACTTAACACAGGGCCCAGCAATTGGTACCTTTGGGCATTTATCACAGAAAATTGAAAACTTATGTTCACACAAAAACCTGAAAACTTATGTTCATGGCAGCTTTATTTGCAATATCTTCAAATTAGGAACAAGCCAAACATCGGCGGGTGAATGGTTAAACAAACTTTGGTACACTCGTACCATGGAGCATTACTCGGCGATAAAAAGGATCCAACTGTTGCTGTGGGGACTGCCAGAGGATCTCAAGGGCATTATGCTTAGTGCAAAAAGCCAGTGTCAAAGAGTTACATATTATATAATTCCATTCATGCACTAGCCTTGACATGGCAAAACTGGAAGTGGAGAACAGATGAGTGATTGCCAGAAGACAAGGCCAGAGGTGCAGGACAGGTGGGTGCAACCGTGAAGGGGCAGCGAGAGCTAGCCCCTCTGTGATAATGCAGCAGTCCTGTGTCGCAGTGGTGTGGTGGTTACACAAATCTGTGTGTATGATCAAATGCATAGAGCTACACACACACACATAGAAACACACACAAACACACACTTGCACACATGAGAACATGCAAAAACGGTGGAAACTTAATCAGGTCTGGTTACTGGTATTGTGCCCATGCCAACTTCCTGGTCTTGGTACTATACTATAGTTACAAGACGTGTTTCCACCAAGGAAAGCTGACAGAAGGGTTCAAGGTGCTTTATGCACTATTTTTGCAACTTCCTGGGAGACTGCAATCATTTAAAGATTAAAAGTTAAAAATTTAAATCACTTTTCTTTTTAAGTCTGAAATGATGTATTTTGGGGCCATGTGGCCTGTCTTACTGTTAATTTGGAGGGGGACCAACTAGTTTATGATGGAATTTACTGTGTAGTGGGTTTCCTCACATTGTACAGGCTTAGAACCCTAATTTGAATGCACCCTGTTTTGAGGGACAATAAATAGTTTTATTTGTAAAAAAAATACAAAAGTAAAGTGAGAGAAAGTGTTATAGAAAGCTAGTGTGTTTCCCCACTAAAGCCAAACCTTTGCTGATGAGCACGTTGCTCAAGAAGATAGCATTTTACCTCTGATAGATAAGATCATAATAACAGAAGTGAAATAAGAGAATTTTTCGACGAGAAAGAAACCCCTGTATGAAAACATTCCATGCAACATGAAAACAAACTTTTCTAATCTGGCTAATGTAACTTTTGTGCTGACTCAGCTAATTGGAGGGTCTCTTAGAGAGTGGCAGTGAGTTTCAAAAGACAACCTGTAAAAGCAATATTTTCAGTAGTGCTTTTCAAAGGTGTGTAAGGAGAGAGGATATTTCTAAACACCTTGACTACTATACACAACAGAACACCAACATGCCCATTTTACAGGTGAGGATGCAGAGGCCAAAAGAGTCGAAAGAATATCCAAGAGCTGGTGACTGATGGAGATGAGACTGAAACGAAGGGCCATCTGATAACCAAACCATCTTTACAACATCATCCCATCCTGTTTGTGAATGAAAGAACTCAGAAACAAACCTGGGATTTTGAAATAATAAAAACAACCCTTTTAGTTAAGCAACAGTGTAAACAGAGTAACAAACTGGGAACCAGGCAAATTCAGCCCCTCCTTCTTTCTATGCTCTTGTCTCCTCCCTGGATTTTATCTTCTGAGACTCCATGGATCAAAATAATTGGCCTTATTATTTTAAAATATCCTGTACTCTCAAACAATCACATTCCTGTCTGTTGCATTTGCCTCCTTGCTGGAAAATCAAAGCCAAAAGCAGCACGTCATATGGACAGTTTATCTTATGACTTTGCTTGGCTGGTGAAGGATACTTTTGAATTGTTTCTTGGGAGTCTAGGATCTGTGACCTTGACACTCAGTTTGGTCAAGCAGAGATGAGGGCATTGCCAAGGGCCCCAAACCCCACAACGTCCTACAAGCTCATTGGCGGCAGCAGGGGCCGCTTTGTCAGGGGACTGTCGACAGAGCACACAGGCAGAGCTCGGCCAGGAGCTGTTATGGGTCACCAAGGCTGACTCCTTCAACAGCATCTCATTGTGTGGATGCTGACACATGGCACGACAGTGCCCCCAAGGAGCATCTCATCAGCCCATTTTAACACACCTTTCCTCTTTCCCTCCCTCCCAAAGCTTTACTGCTCTGTGGGGAGCTTGTTCTGTTGACACTGACCACATGAAGCTATGCCTCTGCTAAATGAAAGAACTCCATCATTTTTATGCCGATCTTCCAGAGACCAGGAGAACCTACCAAAATGCTACCTGGGAAATGTTACCTGGGAAAAAGAGAAGCTGTGTTTGAAATTGCAGGATGGTCACAGAGCTTAAGTAAATGAAGTTAACATGATGTTTTTCTCCAAACAACAAGGCCAAAGAAAGAAAAAGAAAAAAAAAAAACACTCATAATTGAATTAAAGACCCAAACCCAAGATGCATTTATAGATGCAGGGCAGATTTCCATGCCAACCTAGAAACTTGGGCAAGTTTTACTGCCCAGTTCCAGCAGAATCTCATAAATAGAATTCTTCAGGGAGCAGAATTCTGCCAGATAACCTGAGGGCTTCATTCTGTATCCTTGCCAAGTTACATTCACTGATTGCATTTGCTGGATACAAAATGCCTTCCTTACATTTCCCTTGAATTGTGCCAGCACACAAGGCTGAGGAAGGGGGTGCTCTGTAATTTCAGCCCGACTGTTAGGGGACAGGGATGTATCTCTGGGATGCAGTAATCATCACAACGGCCCCTTTATGGAACCACATGCCAGTTGCTGTGTTTACCATGTAATACTGACCTTGGCATTGGAATGCTCTACTTTATTTAATCCTTATTGTAAGGTAGGTCCATTTATTTCTGTTTTACTAATAGATAAGCCAGATCTCAGAGAGGTTAAGTAATATGTCTAAGCTCACACAGCCAGAAAACAATGGTGCAGGGATATATAAAGCAGGCCTGAGATCAACACATGAGTCTTCACGGCTTGGCGAAGTGTTCATCAACCCAAGATGAATCTGTTCATTGCCTCCCAGTGCCAGCCTACTGTCAGACAACAGGTAACACATGGGAAACAAGAATGGTGTAAAAGATGGAAGCTAAAATACATTTCGGTTACTGACGCTGATTTTTAACTTTGGTTGTTCTAGACTACCTTATCTACCCGGATGGATTAGGCTGTTGTGGACTCTCTCTCCCTGCACCTGCTAAGAAGGGATAAGCTCCTGTGGCTTAGCCTGTCAATTTACAAAAATGGCCAAGGGAAGAGTTTTTCACTGGATGCTGGTGTTGCACTGGTGTTGCGATGCTGTGCTCTCATGGAATAGCCTTGAAGAGATGGGATTTAAATTGTGTCAAGGATATTAGTCTAAAGTGAATGAAGTGGAGAGTAGACTTCTCGTTTATGTCCCCAGAGTGATAAATGAGGGAGTGTGATTTTTTTTTCTAAGGCAAAGAAAATGGGAAACCAACGTGGATTTCAGACACATGAGAAATAGCTTATGAATTTAGATGATAGCTCGGCAGAAATAAATTGTACATCTGTTCATTCATTTTAATAAAGTGGAGAGATGACATGCTGCTGGAGCCCTTGGAGAACCCTGGGTTTTTAAAATTATGATCCTATAATAGTAGCATTAAAATTTGTAATGTAGCCAGTGCTTTCTGAATTAGAGGGAAAATTCATTTATAAAATAAAAGTTCAGACTTTGGAATGTAAATGGGAAAATGTAATTTTTCCTAGCCAGATATGAATTAGTCCTGGGAGGATACTGCAACATCTTGACCATAAACTATATTTTTAAAATCTTATGAGAAAGTTTTCAGACTGCTAACAAAACTCCTTTGGGCGATCTCTACTTAGGTAAATTGTGCAGGTATAAAACATATGGTTAACTGGCTTGTTATTTCTGCCTTGAACTTGGCGCTTCTTGTACAATGGCAATTACAGATTAATATTTCCATTTGAAATGAGTCGAGTCTGTTACAAATACAAAAATCATTTTTACTCAGTAGCAGAAACATAAGGAAGAGGGCTTTTATAGACCAACAATTACCAGTTACCATGAAAATTTACTCATTCAACAAATATTACTGAGTTTCTTTTAATATATGCACCCTACGTTTGATATCGGTGAAAATGTAACAATCCTGATTGTAGGTTTCCTGCTGACTTTAAAACCTAGAAGCATTATTAAAATTTTTTCAAAAAATAGGTAAGTATTCAGCCTATGGAAAGCTTTTAGATAGATTGAGCAATTTCACTTTTATTTCACAAATCAGCCACTCAAGTTTTCAGGTAGAAAGAAGTTGAAATAAACCAGTAGAGCTGGCTGCCCACAGATAACACACGTTCAGCAAGGAAAACCCCCAGATTGCCTCAGATATATCTTTGCGTCCTAATGAATACTGGATAGGTACAGAGGACATATTTCAGTCCATAACCTTGCAAATAAAAAATACAGATTGTGAAGAGATTGTGGTTGATCTTAGATCAAAGGCAATTGGCTATTGTCTCAGGTCAGCTTTTGCCCAAAGACATACGACGTTCTCCCAAGGTTTGTGGGAATTTGGATATCTCAAGAGGCCACATGGATAAAAGGGTCTGAGTTGTGACTCATCACTGCAGACAGAAAACAGAGACATGAGAAAGCTAAAAAACAAGCTGTCCACATTCTTCACAGGCAGGTCTATGGCATTGGTGCTGCCCGGATGAAGGAAGAAGAAAGACCCAAGAAAATGTTGCAATTAACCCGTTTTGGAACTAATACCTAGAATTGCAACTACACAGATCAGACGTCTCCTGGGAATTGTTCTTTAATATCTATATTTATCTATGTCCAGTTTCTCAGATTCCATTCCCAGAAGTGGGATTATTCGTCAATGAATAGGAATCTTTCCAAGGGGCATGGGAATTGGGACAGAATTGGGAGAGGTGAGAGACTTCCAAGGGGGTAGTCATAATGCCAAGCAGGAGGGGACCAGGGTAGCATGGGGCACAGCAACATCAGGGAGGAAAATCCTCAGGGGTGTTACGGTGGGGGTGGGGACAGGGTGTCTGCAACAGAATCAGGATTGAATTTAGTAGAAGTAGAGACGTGGCAGCCGGAATCCAGAGTCTACTTTTGATTACGGCTCTGCTGCCTCTTCCAATGGGGTCTATTCTGAATGGGAAATAAGATGGAAAGTTGTCCGCTGAGGAGAAATGGGACAAAAGAGGGTCTTGGAGACGACGGAGAAGGATGAGTTCAGTCATAAAGCGTGCAGCAAAAGGGACCATTTAGAGTTAAATAGAAAGAATGGAAGACTCCCCCACCCCACCATCCAGCCCCCACTGGCCTCCACTGAGTCCAGCTTTGGAAGCCATACATTTATGAGTTCAATTTAAATATCATCTGTTGTTTTATTCATCTTTAGATCCTCCAGCACAGTGCCTGGCTCATAGTAGGTGCTTAATTAACACTTGCAGAATGACCCGGGTGCCAACTCTACCCATAGCACCAGCAGACCCTTCATCCCGTTATCCCACATGGTATCCCTACCACAGTGCCACTCGTATGGTTCACAGAAAGTCCCCAGGGAAGCTTGGGGTCCCGACACGTCTAGATGGCTCCTGGCTTCCCCTGCATTGCTCTAGGCTCTCTGGCATTGAGTCTGGTCACAAAATAGTTACAAAGACAAGGAAGATGAAACAGCTGCATGCTGTCTGGCAACATCAGCTAAAGAAATTTTTTAAAAGCCCAGGAATAAGAATCCAACCTGTTTCCTCACATTTTGCCTGAGGCAGCGTTGCTCGCTGCATGGGGATCCTAGGGAAGGGCCCTGATTAACCGACTGTGACCTAGCTCACAGCAAGCTACAGCTGGTGTTTGTCTCCCACTACCCTGCGGCTCATGCACAGGTGCCAGCTGGCCTTGCCTTTGTGGATTTGCAGGCAGGTCAGTGGGCTGAGCTGCCTCCTGCAGGGAGCTGCAGACCTCCCCTCCCAAAGCGCAGGGGGCGCGGTGGGGACTTCCTTCTTCTGGAGCTAATGGCCACTGAGCTGCCCCCGACAGGGGACAATGGGCCTGCTGTGCTCCTGCTAATAAGTGAATGAGAACCACCATTTTTTTGAAGAAGAAAGGGGGAGGAATAAGTGTGGTGGAAATTACAAAGAGGAAATAACTTATTTTCCATGGGCCTGAGATGTAAATAACAAATCCCAGGACAGGCAGAGGAAGTAGATAATCCCTTCCTGGTGAAACCAGGTAACAGGTGCCACTCTCAACATGGAATCCTGTTAGTGATGGTGAGCCATGTGTGGGAGGAGCATAAAGAAAATGATCTGCCAAAAAATGAGTGTCTTTTCAGCTGCTCAGGGCGTGAGGGGGCCACTCTTAAACAGGTGCACATCTGGGGCTTCAGAGCACAGAAGCCAACAAACCAATCTGGAAGAATTAAGGATGTCCTAAGACCAGGATCTCTGAAGAGAACACAGGGGCCCATCCTTTTGGCTTAAATTATTCACATACACACCCACCCACACCCCTACCTGTTTCTTTAGGCGGGGAATCACGATAACTAACCCACAGTGGTGTGCTGGTAAATGTTTAACAACTGGCCATTCAGGGGAAAAATGCCCTGATCTGTAGCTTGTGCCCATTTTTGTGTAAATATTCCCACCATGGCCAACTTCAAGCTAGTGGCTTGGTATCACTGCATAAACACAGAACTGGTAAGAGATGTACCCAGTCAGCTCTTGAAAAGCTGGTTCAAGCTGGTTCTGGTGCATCCCAGCTTTATACATTCAAATGATGACCAGGCTAAAGGGAATTGATTCTCTTCCAAACAGGCATTGGAGTAGATGGGAAATGTTGCTTTGACCTGCAGACATCCCCTCTTCAGGGAACCACCTCCCCCCCGCCCCCCCCCGGCCCTGTGGTGTCATGTCGGTGCTGTCATCCACAAGCCTTACTTTTCCCCCTTGGTTTCCCAGAGCTCAGCATGTAACCTAGGCTGGTCACAATCTTCTCATAATTCCCTGGGACTCAGTGGCTGGTCTGAGGTTGCCTTGTGGCCCAGCAAAACCAATCAAAGTCTTTCCATCAGATTAGTGTTTGGATCTGAGAGAGGGGTTGTGTGTGTCTTCCTTAAGACATAAACCATAGGGACATGAGCTCAGGGCTGCCAGGGTCACCTCCCTTGCCATGAGGCGAGAGCCTACTAGGGAATAAAGCCAACACAGAGGGTAAGCAGATCCGAGAGGAGGAGCCACAGTTACGGAGCATGCTGATGACATTGTCTGAGCCCCTGGATGCAGCCACACCTGAAGTTGGAAGCCCTTGGACTTCCCCAGTGAGGAGCACCAATGCATTGCAGGGTGTGCTTCTGCTAGTTCAAAGTGGGTTTCTGTCTTTAACACAAAATAAGCACAAAGGACCCTTGATAATAGAGAAACTAAAAATGGATTTTCTTGAGTGTCAGCCTCTAATCTCAGCCTTCCTTTAATTGATTTGTCTCTCAATGTCCCAGGGCTGAAAGAAAAGAGATACTCTGGCTGTTTATATGTGAGGCTGGTCTAAGTGGTGAATTCAGTTCACTGGGGTTTGTTGAGACATTCTGTGAATGACAGGTTCTAGTGCCCATGCTGTGGGAGGCCAGTGCTTGGCTGTTATGAAGCAGACAGTTAACTGGTTCTGGCTCTGCTCTATAGATTTATGGCACTGAATTGAACCTGTTAAACCATGCATCCAGGGGCGATTAGCAAAGGCACTGTTCCTACTTGCAGAGCTGCCAGGAAAGAGCGCCATTTGTTATATTTGATTTAATGGAACAAATGTCCTTTGTGTTCCCTCTGTGCACACTGCTGTGTGGCTGAAGGGGGAGACTATGACAATGATGCTGTGCCTGCCCTCAAGGAGCCCCAGTCTGGAAGAGGCAGAAATGGATACCGAGCATGCCGATCCAATGCATACTGGGAAGAATGCTGGGATTCACGGGGGCACAAAACTCTGGAGAAGCCCAGGTGAAAGAAAAGAGAGGAATGATTCAGTGGGGTTGGGTGGGGGGGTGGGTGGGGGGGGCAGTGGTTAAGGGAAGTGCATGGTTTCCTGAAGTCCATCATTTGGGGAACAGACTCACCGAGGGTGGGCCACCTCTCCCACATACCCCTGGCTTACACTACACCAGCCAGCCACAGCTCCTCCCCTCTGCCCCTCAAATGGCCCTTGCATGCCTCAGGGCATTTCCACATGCTGTTTGCTCTGTCCAGATTGAACCAGCCTTGCACACTCTGCTCAGTTCACCCAGCAAAGCCAAGGCTTAAAGGATGAATAATTCCTTCCTGACCTGACCTTCCCAGATCCTGACTTAAGTCATGTTCCCAAAGCACTCTGAATTTGTTTGTAGAATTTACCTCTCTTGCAATACTTTAATATCTGTCCTTCCTACTAAGCCTCATGAAGGCAAAAATTAGCTTTACTGAAATCTTTAGCCTTCAGCTGACGGCCCGTATTTGATAAGCAATCAGTGAGTGTATGCACGAAAGAGCCAAGGCTCCTTTTAGCTCTGCTAACTCAGATCAAGTGTCACAAATCCACAAAGATTGGTGAACTTGGAGAAGCACATTATCTCACTAATGATTATGAAACTGCAATAACGACTACCATAAATTAAAAAGATTTAAAAACTGTTATGTAGAGATAGCAGACTAGTATAAAAATGATCCTAAATTAACGAACTAAAGTTTTTCTTGCTTTGTAGGCCTTTGCCCAAATTCTCCAGTGAGTAAAGCCTAGATTTCAATCATGATATCTTGTAATTGGTTATCAATTATAAACTATTGACAGTGATGCAGGAAGATTTCAAAGTAGATGTACATGTGAGTGTACATAAAGTGGAAATGTTTCTGTCTTTTAAAGAACATTGCTGTGTTCAACATAGGTATTTTGACTTATTTGTTGGAGTCTCCTAATAGAAAGCTAGATTCTGGAGAGCCCAGAACAATGTGTGGTGACTCAGAAGGTGAGTGGAGAGCTGGGCTCTGGAACTAGATATTCTGGGTTCATGTCCCTGCCCCACCATGCTGGCATGATCCTAAACCTCCCTGTGCCTCAGTTTCCTCATTTATGAAATGGGCATTGCAAGATACCTGTCATATTGTTGTGAGAATTAAGTGAGTTAAGATGCCCAAAGCACAGAGGACAGTGCCTCATACAGACAAGCACTTAATAATTGTTATCTTATTAATAAATAAAGTTATGCAATAACAATAATACATTGAAATTTCAAGAGAAGAGAACAGAACTGAGGTTACCAGAGGTGGGAAAGGGAGAGGGGGAGGGGGAGGGGGAGGGATTGGTAAGGGGCCACAAAAATGGATTACATTGTATAAATAATTACCCTGATTTGAACATCACATATTGCACACAGGTGTTGATATTCAATGCTGTACCCCACAGATATATACTATCAGCTGTGTTCCAATAAAAAATAAATATAAAAAATTGCTAGCTTAAAAGAGTTGGTCCTGTGGATGAAAAAGTTTTTCATTTATTCTTTGCTCATAAGAATTACTTATTATATCTGCCCACGAAACCTATCAAAATAAAGATGCAAGGCTGCTAATCAAATTCATTGGCTATTAAAAGACCCCCACCCCCTTTTAATCTGAAGAAGCTGAAAGGAGAGAGGGTAGCTTAGACTTGAGACTTGACCTGGCCAAGGAGAGAAGTTGCTTTTGTGCTGTGGCTGTACCCAGGTCTTGCACAGAAAAGAACACTGCCCTCCTGTGCATGGAAAGGCAGGCGAGGTGAGAGCAAGGGGCAAGCATGAGCTAGAGTCTACAAGTTTAAGTAGAGCTGGGAATGGAGGTTACGAACTTGGATTGCTCCAGCAAGCCCTGGTGCACAAGTGCAGCAAGACAAACAGGATGGATATTCCCTGAGGAATAGCCTGGTGAGGAATCCTATGTAGCTGATCTGAAGGGCATGACTGCTGAATACAAACAGACCAGCTGCCACTGAATCAGGCAGAAATGTTCTGAAAACTGGTTCTGCTGGGCTGGGCTGATGAGTTGCTGCCCCTTTCACCTCGCAGGAGCAGCTTAGTGAGGGTGGAGCATGCAGGGTGTAGAGTCTGGGCAAGTTCTTCAGCACTCTGAACCTCCATCTCTGCACCCATGAAATGGGTGTTACAGCCATCGTACCTGTGCCAGCACGGGCAGGAAGAGTGGTCGAGGAAGTACGTGTGAAGACCTCTGACTGTTCAGGACAAGGCCAGTGCTTCCAGATATTCGCATTGGCTGCCGGGTGTTTATTTATCAAGGCAGAGTATGAGAGAGCAAGTCCAGGGAGTGCTGGACTTATTTGTTGGAGTCTCCTAATAGAAAGCTAGTTTGTTGGGGGCCTAATAGAACGAGCAGGCTTGCTTTCCTATGAACTCGACACACAGATGCTGATATTGATGAGACGCTTGCTACATTAAGGAAAGAGACCTCTTTGAATCTGCAAGGAAAAAGCACAGGCAGAGTTTGGAATCTCAACTTGCAGCTCCCAGTGACCTTGGGGAAGGATTGGGGCTCACTTAGCCTCAGCTTTCTCGTCTGCATGGGGTACAATCTGACGCTCTTTGCTGGACTGCCCAAGTCCTAGGTGAGAGAGGGGGCACGTGGAACATGGAAGGGCCCTAATAGCTTTAGAATGACTGTGAAAACATCTACTAATGTTGATTTCCTGTGGTTGTATTATTTCACTCCGTTCCATTTGTCACTAGGGGCCATATGGATCTATTTGCTGGTTGGCTGGTTGTTCTAATCCCTGCTTCATCAGATCAGAGACCCTGTTTGCTTTACACCCCACAGTGTACTCCAGCCTGACCGAGAGCCTGGCATAGAGGAGGCACAGAACACACGTCTGATGGGTAGTCATGAATGAGTGAATGCATACAATCTGGGAAGCAATGGTATAGTGTTATAACGTATAAAACATGGATACAGGCACACGCAGATCTGGTCAGATCAACAGCAAAAATGAAATGCTGCCAACATTGGGAAAACTGATACTCAGTCTGTAACTGAAATAGATTTTAGTTTGGAAGGAAATGAATATATTAAAATCAATGCTGGATTATTTTGTTTAATTCCACGTAGAAGAATGAACTCCCATAGAACACTGGAGCTGTGGAATTTTTTTTTTTTTTTTTTTTTTAACTCACAGGATAAGTTGAGCCTGTTTCCACTCTTAGAATTCCTTTATGTATTATTTATTAACATTGAGTTTTCTTGTTTTGTTTTTTTACTTGACTGACAGGGAAGTAGATTTAGGGCTCTCTGCAGTATGTAGATTAGTAGACTTTTCACGTCTGAAAAAGAATTTAACTCCAACCTTCTTGGCTCTCAGCACACTACTAAAGTGAAAAATCTCAGGATCGCTCGTGACTTCTTGTCTTGGCGTAGGGCCTTGATTTTTCACTGGCAGCAGCATTTTGTGCCACTGTGAGACTGGTCTGGGGTCTTTTATCTACCTTGAGCAGTGTCCCTCACCTATAAAACTAATGGGTTGGATCAGATTCTTTCCAAAGTCCCTTTCAACAGCACAACTCTTTAATATTTTGGTTGTCTCTGTTGTTTACTGTCAAACATTTATACTTTATTCACTCTTTGATCAATTATTTGGGCACATACTATATGCTAGGCTGGATGCTGGGGCCACAGCCTACAGTAGGGGACAAAAGAGACAGTTTCTATAGGAAGCTTACTTTCTAATTTGGGGACAGTGACAATAAGCAAGTACATCATTATGTAGCACATTCAAAGGTGAATATTACACACTATATATTAGAATAGAATATAGGATGTGTACATATTAGAACAGAATACATAATAGAATATTAAATATATACAACATAAATGATATACATGTAACATTATAAATAATATGGAATAGAAGAATAATTAATAGTATATTAGAAGATAAAACACAGGTCTATAATAAGTACTTGCTGCATGAATCATAAATTCTTGTTTAATTAAACATTTGATGTTGCCCCTGCCCTTGGCCCTACAGGGAGTGATTAAAAGAACATAAGCCTAACTATCAAAGCATGCCAGTGGTATTGGGGAGATATACTGTGAGGACATAATTAAAGGACGATGTGATAATGCCACACCAAGAGGTGGTGTAGTGTGTGCAAGGATAAGAAGGAAGAAACACAAATGAACTGCCTGGGGGATTTATAATTCAGGTGTTGAAGGATAAATTAGAGTTTTCCAGGCACAAAAGAAGGTAAAGGCTTTCCAAGAAGAAGGGAACGGGATGTGTAGCGGCATGAGGGCACGCGGAAGGTTGGCATGTTTGTGGGTAAACAGAACTGCGGTGTGGCCTGAGATGAAAGCAGGCTGAGCCAGGTGGGCAGTGTTTGAAATCACCCATGCATAAGACCCCAGTGATCATATTTCTAAAATTGTTCACTACACCGTAGTTTCCAGGTGCAGTGTGGGCCTGGACATTTCACTTTCCAATGTGCTCCATGTTTGCTGCTCTTGGCTTTCTACTTCTGAGCTCTTTAAATTCACATTCTGCATACTGCATTATGGAGATGTAGTCATGTTATATTCTTAGAGTTAAAAAATAGGTGTTTTATGGCTTTGTGGTTGTTGCTCTTAGTGTGAGGATATTGTCTCTGAATAGCAGCAGATGGGTGAAGTCTTCAGAGGTCACCCTGCTAGGAAATGGCTCAGTGGTGAGACTCTGCCAGTGTAGTGAAAAATGACTTTTATTGCCACTGAGTTGTTGCTGACCCTTGAGCATAACCAGAGGGCTAGCAGAGGCACAGCATTTGCATAGAGGTTGGCATAGAGAGGATGTGGATCAACACATCTTGAGTACAGTTATGAAAGCATAGGTATCTCAATAAATCATCTGGCCATCTGGCCTACCTCTGTGAGTGACTTGCAGAAGCAGCCACAGGGTAGATTACATTAATCACTTAAAAAAATCCAGATGTTTTGACATCACACACAGTTCACAATCAGCATGGGCATTTTCAGTGATGCAACATATCTCACCCTGCTGTCCATGAACACACATAACCACCCTTTTCCTTAGCTGGAAGTGTACTGTTTGGACTATGGTTTCTATTTATTGATCACTACTTATGTTTGTTACAGATGTTTTCCTTCACTCTCTTTTAGTTAAGGAATACACAGCTATAGACTTGCTGTTTCAAGAGCCTCTGAAATCTGAGCACTAGGAAATTTGATGGACGATGTCATGTTTTTCTATGACCTTGGTGCAAGAGAAGAAAGCAATGAACTTACCCATTCCAAGTGAAGATAAATGTGGTTTAAAGGCATCAGCTGTTTTGCTGCTAACCCCTCTTCGATTATGCAATGGGAAGTTGGGAATGCAACTTGCAATAGGTGGCTCCTTAGGGTCTTTAGACAGAGCCTTAGCTGGGACAAGATAGATCAAGAACTGATGTAACCAGGAGCAATGCTACTGTTTACAGAGCCTGGAATTACTGGTACCTATGCACTAAAATCACACCATTCTATTCTCTCCAAACATTCCCCGTCATTCTGTACAAAGCATGAGATAAAGTTCCCAGTTGTGTATGTTTGGTTTTACTTAAAACCTCAGCCACATAGAAAACTGTCAGATAAGTGATTTCACAGCATCACAGAAAAAAGTTTCACATATTTCACACAATGGCTATAAAAAACTTCATGGAAAAGGGGAGTCTGGCCTATCTGGAAAAACATTTAATCATTTTCAAAGATTTATCTGGTTGTTAAAATGTCTTGGGTTCCACCCTCCAGAAAAGTCACTTGAGCCACATAATTAAAATGGGTTCGATCTTCTAAGAAATATGTGGTTGGCTTTCTGGATTAATCTTTTTGGAGCAAGCAAAATGTCTAATTATGTGGTCAGTGTTTAGACGCAGGCACATCTGAATTTAAAGAGTTCTCCTTAGGGAAATAAACTCTTATAAAAGTAGGAGAATTTCATTTGAAGCAGTCAAATATACTGCGTGGAATCTGAAGGATTGGATAAATATATTTGCTTCAGTTAGACATCTGGTAAAAAAGGCAGGACAAAAGTGCATCTCCTAACTTTTTGAACTGGAACCACCAATCTACCAAAAACAAATGAAAAGATCCGAAAGAGTTAAGGAAAGTCCAGAGAGGGAATCAGAAGGCAAAGCTTGCCTCTAATTGCATAGTTCAGCTCTTTTGAATTTAGAGTCACTAAATATTGATTATCAATATCAAGGAGGAGATACTCAGCACATTTGAAAACTTTTTACTAAAATGAGTTGATTTTGAAGAAAATAATATGAGAGTGGTTGAGTTCTGCCAAACCACTTAATTATATTTTTCTAACCCATACTTTCAATGAAAATATTATGATGCTTGTGTCAAAGCAAATTCCATATGCACAATGTCTACTGCTTTTCCGTGATAATCCAGATTAAATAGCTAATCCAGGTTTTTTTTTGTTTGTTTGCTTATGAAAATTGGGGCAGGCTTCTTCTAGGCCAACCCTCAAATCTAGAATAACTTCAAAAATACAAATTTAATACAAAACCCCCTACCTACTTAAAGGTGCTGGAGAGCTACCCAAACAGCCAGAACTTGAAAGTACAAGATCCTGGAGAGAAGAGAAGTTCACTGAAGTGAGGCCAAAATTCTGTAAAACTTTTACCTTTGAGGCATTTTCCAAGTTGTAAGGGAATAGGGACAAGAAGCTAAGAATATGAACAGAAACTGGTAGCTAACAGGCCATAAAGCTGAGCAGAGCTTTTGGCAGAGTCAAGGGACTGAGAAGACAACAGGGAATTCAAGGTCTGCCAAGGTGGATGAGTCCTTGTAAACATACTGGACTTTCAGTCAGGGCCCCAGAAAAGCTGCATCCAGGGAGCACGGGAAACCAGGAAGTAGAATAACCCTCACAAAATCCTGAAACCCACCTACAAACCAACTCAACCCCAGAGTGATTTAAGTCATCCTTTTCTACTCTTATCTGTTTATAGAAAGCAAAGGGGAATCCTTTCTGGAGGAAAATGACATCAGCTGGAGCTGCAAATTATCTCTTAAAATTTTTATACATGTTATTCACAATTAAAATTTAAAACTACTAGGTATGCCAGAGGACCAAAAACAAATGATCAAAAGCCAAGAGAAAAATACTGAAAATAGAAAATGATTTAGAAGTGATCTAGATACTGGAGTTATCAGACATTGAATTTTAAATAACTTGACTAAAATATTTAAGAAAATAGGTTAGATGGAGAATTGCAGTGGAAAATTTTATTCGATGAAAGAAGTGGAAACTACATAATTTTAAATATAATAAATGGAATTGAGAAATCCATAGATTGGTATAATAGTAGATTGGAAATAGCAGAAGAGAGCGTCAGTGAACTTGAAAACAGGTCAACAGAAGCTGTAAATATATATATTTACAGTCCCAGAGCAGAACAAAAAATAGGTTGGAAGGAATAGAAGAGGTATGGCTATAAATTGAGATGCTTAAGGAACAAGCATGATCAATAAAAATTAAGCCACAATTTAACATGCTATAGCATGCCATGGTAAACTGCCAAAGAGTAGATAAGAAAGTGTTTTTAAAAGCAGACAGAGAAAACAGACACATTTCTTTCAGTGGAGAAAAAAGTAATACTGATGGCTGACCTTTTGACAAACATAATAGATGTCAGAAGACAATAAAATGTCATTTTTAAAGTGTTACGAGAAAATAGCTGTCAATTGATTTTACATCAGATGAAAATGTACTTCAAAAATTCAGGCTAAAAAGATGTTTTTAAGCAATCAATAAATGTGAGAACTTACCCCCTGCACTATTTTTAAAATAAAAGAAATTCCTCAGTCAGAAGGAAAATTACCCCACATGGAAGCACAGAAACAGGAAGGAATAAATAGTAATATAAAGGGAAAATAAGTAAGCAAATACCAACTGATATTTTAAAAATAGAATGATACCATTTTTGTAAAATTTAAAAAACGTATGTAGAATTTAAACATGACAACAATATCTCAAAAGGCAGAAGGATGATAAAAGGAGTTCAAATGTTCTAAGGTCCTTGCCTTACCTGGGAAGTGGTAAAAATGCTAATTTATATTAATTACATAAGTCAAGGATATATAATATAATTTCTCAGAAACCATTACAAGACTATGAAAACAAAGTATAACTAATAAGTTATTAGAGCTGAATATGAAATTATATAAAATACCCAATTAATTCGGAAAGAGGTAGAAATGAGAGAAAAAGAAATATATAAAAGGTGTTTTCAATAAATAGAAAACAAATATTAAAATTGGCAGATTTAAATCCAAATATATGGTACCTGCATTAAATGTAAATGGACAAAATAATCCAAGTAAGAAGAGTAGGATTATCAGAATTGATTTAAGAGACACAACTCTAAGTATAAGACTACAGAGAACTTGAGGGAAAAAACAATGGAAAAAATATATTATTATGACACTGCCAAAAGAAACCTAGGATAATTATTATAATACTAGATGAGGTAAATATTACAGCAAAAAGCATTTTCAGAGACAGAGGGGTAAGTTTCATAATAATAAAGGAAGACACAATAATTCTAAATTTGTATGCACCTAATAACACAGCTTCAAAATATTCAAAGAAAAATTTTCTAGAATTAGCAGAAGAAATAAATATATCTATAATTGTAGATATCATATCTACTCTAGTGCAGAAGAATAAGCAGATTAATAAAACACATATAGAAGATTTAAAAAATAAAATTATAAACCTTAACCTAATTGATGTTATAAAACATAATACTAAACAACTGTAGAATTTAAATTATTTTCAAGTGCATGTGGACCATTTATCAAAACTGATTATATGCTGGGTTGTAAAGCAAGTCTTAACAAATGTTACAAGACAATAATCATATAGAGTACATCCTCTAAGCACTGTGAAATTAAGCTACATATTAATGGCAATGAAAAAATGAGAAACCCCCAAATATGTAGCTTTAAGAAATATACTTCTCAAAAATCATTACTCATAAAAAGAACACAAAGGAGTTTTGAAAATATTTTTGAACTGAAAATGAAAATACATCATATCACACATTGTGAAATGCAACTGTAGCCATGCTTAAGGGAAAACTTAAATAGTCTTAAATTCATACGTTAGAAAAGAAGGAAGATTGAAAATTAATGATCTGCATATAATTTCAAAGAGATTTGAAAAAACATAGCAAATGATAACCAAAGAAATAGAAGAAAGGAAATAAACAACAACAACAAAATGCACAATAGAGAAAACCCAACAAAACAAAAAGTTGTTTCTTTGAAAAGATTAATAAAATTGATAGACTTCTTGGCAGGATTTTTAAAAAAGATGAAATGGACAAATTCCTGTAAAAACACAACCTATCAAATTCAAATAAAGAGAAATAAAACCTGAAATGTTTTACATCTGTCAAAGAAATTAAACCTTTGGAGTAGGCAAAAATGGGACACAGACAGCATTAATCATCAAATAAGAGGTTAAAAAATTGAACTTCACTAAAATTGAGAACCTCTCTTCATCGAGAGAGTAAAGAGGCAAGCCAGAGGGGAAGAAGATATTTGCAACATGTACATAGCTCAAAGGGCTCACATCTAGAATATATAAAGAGCCACACATCAAGAACAGAAAAAGAACTCAACTTGAAAAATGTCTGAAAAACTTCAACAGGCACTGTCCAAAAGTACAATCCCAATGGCCAGTATGTCGGGTCTGCTGCTGGCCGACCAGAACAGCCCTAGAAAAAATGCCTCATTATCAGTCTTTCCCTAGGTGTCCCTTTTGGTGGGCGAGCGAATGGCCTGGATTACTCTTTCCCTCCTGTCCCCTTTGGAAGGAGACAGGGGAAGAGAGCTGTGAAGAGAGGTGGCCGCCGGCCCCAACCATCCCGTTAAAGGACACTCAGACGCGATGGGGGTTCTGTCGAGCAGTTCCCTTTATTATCACACAAGCACTTGCTTTTATAGATGGATAGGGAGGGGAGGTTTTAACATAATCCTATCAGCTTAAAGGTCAAGAGCATGCATCCTGTCTCAGTGCCTAGCTATTGCAACCACGCAGTGTTCACAAGCGCGGAAGCACGTATTTGGCCAAGGGCTAAGGCAAGGTTCCCGCAGACACTCCCATCCTACTTCCTCCTGGTGCCGTCTTAGGCTGCCACATTAATACGCCCTTGTGGGCCCATAATGGTGCCACTTGTAATGTCACTTAAGGTGGCATTAGTTTTTAAGGCCCGACACCAGTATATGAATGATAGATAGTCAATATCATCAGCCATCAGGGACATACAAATTAAAACCACAGTGAAATACCACTACACACATGTTAGGAAGGCTAACAAACAAAATATCCTGACAATACCAAATGTTGGGGAGGATATACAGTAGTCAAAATTCTCATTGACTGTTCCAGTGTAATCCGAAACAACTAAATTGAAAAACTGGCAGTCTCAACTAAAGTTGACCCAGCAATTTCACCTATAGGTATACCTCAAACAGAAACACATACATGCAGTAATATGCACACCCAAGGACACATTCAAGAATGCTCATTCCACCATTACCCAAACTAACCCCACCCAAACTGGAAACCACCCAAATGGTTGCACATAGTAGAACAGATGAGTAAACTGAAATATGTTTGTATAGAAATAAACATGACTAGACGATGGCTGCATGCAAAATATAGATGAATCTCACAAACGTTAGCCAAAAGAGTACACACTGTATGTATGATTCCATTTCTGTAAAGATTAAAAATAGGAAAACCTAATGTACAGTGAAGGTAGTCAGGACAGGAGCAGGTGGTGGGACTACAAGGAACCCTGGGAACCATCTAGCTGCTGATCACATTCTGTTTCTTGATTTGGGTTTTGTGTTTGGCTTCTCAAGAATTAAATCCCTCAGGATTTGTGTACTTTTTTTTTGTAACGTTATAAGGTTATTAAAAAGAAGTTGATAATCCTTATATAAGCCACATTAACTGCAATTTAGAAAGACATTTTGGAATGTTTCAATAAAACAAGTAAGAAATTACAGACTACTAATTTGGAACAATATTATAGGTCATTTCTTTCTCAATTCCAGCTATTCAGGAATTGAGAGAAAAATTCAGATAAAAACTTTAATGGATTGTACATGATGTTCATATCAGCATTATTCACAGTAGCCAGAAAGTTGAAACTGCCCAAATATCCATCAATGGATGGATGGATAAACACAGTGTGGCATATCCATATAACAGAGTATTATTCAGCCATACAAAGGAGTGCAGTACTGATACATGCTACAACATGGATAAACCTCGAGAAAATTACGCTAAGTGAAAGAAGCCATCACAAAGGACCACATATTGTATGATCCATTGATATAAAATTTTTTTAATTAACAAATTATAAAGACTGATAGTAGATTAGTGGTTGCCAGGGGATGGGGGGAAAGGGGAAAGGCTAATGGGTACAGTCTTTCTTTTTGGGGTGATCAAAATGTTTTAAAATTAGATAGTACCAAAGATTGCACAACTTGGTGCATATACTAAAAAGCAATGAATTGCACATTTTAAAAGGGTGAACTTTATGGCATGTGAATTATATCTCAATAAAGCTGTTACTAAAAAAACTTAATGGAATATGAAGCAAAGTCATATAGTTAAGGAATGAAATAGGTATTATCCTGACATCATTCTGCCTCAGATAATTCATTAAGAGGAAAAGGTAAATTTCTAACATAAGAAATAAGCTCCTCCTTTGTTTCATAAATTAACTAATAAAGTAAATCATAATAAACACATTGCAGAAAGATTTAAATTTTTGCCAATTTGACCAGCCATACTGGCACCCATAAAGATAACATAAAACTCATAATATTCTACAAAACAAGGACACGAATGACAAGCTAGTTAACAAGTGTCATCAATTTAAAGATTCGTCATTATACAGGAACATTTGAATTATGACAGAAACTTGATAGAGATTTTGTTAAATTTGACAAAAATCCTCAAAATTTACACAAGTTCTCCAATAATAAAATGTGTCGGGAAGGTAAAAAAAAAAGTTTCTAAACTATCATTAATACAAAGTGAATTTCTATCAACCCTGCTGGAGGAAAGAATAGACTTTTTGCTCTTATATTTCTATAGAAAATGATACTGCATAATTATTATGTGAAGAAGCAACCATAGAGTTTGCAGCCAAATATGTAGGAGAAAATGTATTACAGGATGTATTAGGCAGTTAATTAATAAAATATTTTTATTCAAAAAGCTACTACCCCAAAGAAAAATAAGATTCTTGGGGCATCATGTGAGCTTGAAGATGCCACTCTGGATTTTGGAAATTAGAGACTGGACCCCAGCCTTCATTTGATAACCTTGCATGGGTATCCGCCTGTGGCTCGGGTGCAGCTCGCCGGTTCTGGGCACCTGTCATTCACCTTCCACGCTGTGTAAAGACCAAAGCATTTACCCGTCTCTCATTTTCCAGCTGGAGGACAGAACCTTTTAAGTTTTATGTCATTTTTATTATACGTATTGTAATGTTATAGCTCAAACACTACAACATTTACCTCAGAAAGAACCCATCATGTTGCTAAAAACAAAAAATTCCTAGTTATTAAGTCAAAATTACCCATCGCTATTTTAAAGTGCAATTTGAAAATGAAATTGATTCAGTAAATGAAGAAACTGCTCAATGTCTGGTTTTTAAAATCTTATAATCATTTGCAAACATATTCTTTTAAATTGTTAGTGAGCTTAATTAATCCTCATGACCTGAGATTTCTGTGAAAACATGAGTTTTTCAATCACTGTTTGTTGGTATCAACTGTGTTTCAAACACAAATCAAGAGTCTTTTATAAAAAGACTTCAGAGAGTGGAATAGACAAATCACTTTGCTCTATATGGGACTGAGGTTCTCACCTGTATTTCAAACTCTGGGTTTGGAGAGTTCAATTATATTTCCTAAGATTATTTCAAAATACCTTATCTAGGAAATTCAAAAGCAACTTTGGTTGAAGCTATGTGTACAAGCTATTAGAAAAAGTCTCCACAGGGAAACTAGTGTTTCCAACCTAAATTTGCATAAAAGTCAATGACTAAAGATTAATTTCATATATAAGTAGCAATTTTAACTTCAACCTTGTTCATCATATCCTGTGACACGGTTCTCAAGTTAAAATGATCTTCATTCAGGAAGCATACAGCAAATACTGAATTATTAAGTGCCTACTGGGGTGCAACAGAGAATAAGAGAGATGTTGCCCTTGGTTCTCAGCAAGTTTGCAGTCAGTGTAAATGAACACAAGAGGAAGAAACAAAAGAGTGTACTTTGCACCAGGAATTTTCCTTTTGAAATAACCTTTAAAATAAGTCCTTCCTTAAACAACCACTATATTGTAGAGGGTTGCAACATGCCAACTAAAGATGGTTGGAGTCATTTCTCGGTCTCCTTTACAGATAAACAAGGCTAAGACCATGCAGGCAGAAGTCACCTGGGTTTCAAGGTAAGCTCTTTAAATGACATTTACTTAGGTGGCAGGTCCCTCTTCACCCTTCCCATGCCCCTCTTCTTTCTGCATGTTAGTGGACTTGATGGCTGGCGCAGCAGTGACCCTACTGTGCCATGAGGCAGCCTTGAGGAAGACAGAGCAGAAAGATAAGAGGAGTCTGGGAAATTGAACCATGTATTCCTATGAACTTCCTAAGGAATGTCATAATATATGCAGAAATTTATCTAACAACATCTTGGACAGCTTTCTGGACATCTTCAGCTATACCATTTCATTCTGGAATGACTAAACCTTGACCTTCGGCTCTAAACATTGTTCCAGTGTCGAGATCACAAGCTCTATGTTCTAGAGACCATCCACATCCTAAAGAACACCGCATCTGGGCTGAGTCCTCAGCACAGCTCTCCTTCTTGCCCCAGCAGGTTTTTCCTGGCCTTTCTTGCTTTCATTCCCAGTCCTGATATTATAGTGATGCATTTTACAGATTCTGCCACCTCTCCTCCAGAATTCCTTCTCCCCTAGAACTCTAGGATCTAAACCATGTATTTTGAAGTTCTTGAGCAGATTCATAGATGACTTTAAAGAAAAACAGTGGAGGGAGATGGCCCTCTGGCTGAGAATATCATTTGGCCTCTGAAGTTTTAGAAACATCGCTGTCATCATATCAACATCTTCCTCATCAGCACTGCACTCATCCCCAACACTCTAGAGAGTACCAGCTACAGGCACTTTTCATCATTAGGTCATTTAACATTCATGAAGACTTGTCAGGGTAGGCTCTACCATCAGCCCCGTTGACAGTAGGATTTGAGTCCAGTTCTGGTTGCAGAGCTCCCCTCTCCACCTCTCCATTATACTACCTCTGGCAATTTTGGTATCAAAAATGTATAAATTTCTTTTCAACAACAAAGAATGTCAGCCTTTTAAGAACATGTTAGAATGTTCAACTGTGAATTTATCCAACACTGGACAAGACTCCTTTGGGATGTCTAATCTCCAAGAGGGAGTCTAATGTACTTACTGGCTTCCCATGCTCCTTATTTTGTTATTTACATCTCTGTATGAGTTTAGACATCAGCTCTTCCCTTAGGGAATCCCAAGCTAATTGTCCAATGTTCACTTAAAGAAAATTCTTGTGCTTTTGCCAGTCCATGGGTTAATATATCTTCCTTATGCTATTCTTACTTAAGGTTTATGTTAAATTCCTCCTTGAATTCAGTGATATTAACAACAACAAAAAAGTCTTTCACAATGTTTAGTTCATGAAGCACTTCTTTTTCTCTGGAGTCACATGAACTAAATGCAGCTGCACTGAAGTGACTGATCTCACACAGTTGGTAACGTTGACAGGTCTTCTTACTTTTGGTGGGGTTTTCCCACTTTTGTTTTTATTGCTATGTTCATATTGAATATTACAATGTACTGTAGAGGGTTAGAAATCTTGATTCTCATTTGATTTTTAGACAGAGCTCTTTAGCTAAAAAACTTATGGGACAAAAGTCCTTAGCTAGGAGGCAACAGCCTACAAGCAGGGCAAAAAGCCCATCTAATCAATTCTAACCAAGTATATGTTGATTCTCGGTTGATTTTTAGATAGTAATGCATGTATGCGACAAAGGTCCTCATTAGGAGACAATGGTCTACAGCTATCTGACAAAAGCCCATCTAATCAATTCTAATCACTGTTGAGGGATGGGATTATGTACTTTGGTTATTTAACATACTGATTGTTGTTAAAAGATGTTGAAAGAATTGCTGTAGGGAAAAATGTGAAAAATGTTTGCTAAGGGCAAGCTGTTTGTTGGTGGAAACTTTAGAGACAATTATACTTAGATTTAATCATAAGAATGTAACTCTTGCTTAAATCATTTAAGGAGAGGTTATATTTTAAATTAGGTAATGATCACAGTTTGACCAACTTAGCTTTTCACGAGTTGTACTTTGGAATATCACATTGTTAATTTTAATGATGTTACTAGTTTCTATTGTTTAAGCTATACTCAGCCATAGATAGCTCTTGTACATTGCCCATGTCTTTGTGTTCTTTTGAAATGATTGAATCAACTGATTTTTCTTGTGAAACTTCCTTGTCCTTACAATAAAAACAGAAGCTGACTTTGAATCGCGGCTGTACCCAGTATCTCCTTCCAACAGAGGAGTTGCTGAGGTGCAGTCCCTTCAGGTTTCTCATTGCATTTATGTTGCTTTGAGCAATCTTTTTTGAGTCTCCAGTACATGGCAAGAAGTGTAACAATGTACCTTGAGTTCTTATTTTGAAGTAGGTTAACAGGAAATGGTACAGATAAACCAATATCCCCATGAAACCCTAGCTCAATAGGCTATGATGTGATGGTCCAGGAAAAAATGTTCCCAGGCCAAAGAAGCCTGAGAAACCCTATAGACCATACCTACCTCCTCTTAGAGAAACAAGCATTTAAAAGTTACTCAGAAGTCTTGCTGTAAGAAAAATCTTTTAAACTATTCAATTTGATATTCCCTACGTCTATTTGATCCTGAATTTTTTTTTCATCCCTCTTGCCCCCTGCCATGGTGTAACTTGTGGGACTAATTTCTTGGAACACCAGTTTGGGAAACACAGTAATAATGAGCAATTGGTATTAGCAGTTATTAGAACGCTGTCATGGGAAGTCATAGAATGAGGCCACATCAAACCACTGTGGGCTTTGCTGTTTTGAGGTTGGAATCCTGAATGCCTAAGACACTGGTGGGAGAGAGAGATTTCTAGCTCCTGCATGAGTCACACAGGGCTGCTGAGGTGGAAATGCCAGTGGGGACCAAGGTAGGGCTAAGAGGGTCCATATCCCAAGCCACTTGAGGTAGCCCTAGGATTCCTTGACAAAGGGATGTGGCAACTGCAGGTCCACACATGTCTTTTCTCCAAATGCCTTGCAGGGCAGAAACATCCATGGAGATGGGGATGCACAGCACCGCAGTTAAGAGAGTGGCTTTTGAGTCACAGGAAACTGGTCCACTTCCTGTTTCTGCTGTTTACTCTGCCCATGACCTTGGAGCTGTTCTCTAGGTTCTCTGAGCTTAATAATAAGCTCCCTCTTTTATAAAATGTGGTTAATAAACAATCAAACGAGGTGACAGATCAAAGGTGGAGAACACCATGGTGAATGCAGTAAGGACTCAGGAAATGGACCCACTGTAATCTTTCTACATCTTCACTTGACTGGTAAGAAGAGGTCAGTTCCATGGCCCTGAACCCCAAGGAAGCCAGTATCTCAGCGCATTTCCATCTGATGCACAGTGCAAATGACTTCTTAGCTCAGGTACACATTCAGCAACAGAATGCAATCTTGCATATGCAGCCCCTCCCCAAACATCGCTTTGCTGGCATAAATGGAAAACGACAACAATGATCCATAATCATAAAAGCATAGGAGCTGAGGATAAATAATGGCTCTCCCAGACAAGCTAACTTGGTTGTTATTTATAAGCTCCTGGGCCACCTTGTTCTTGCCAAGAAAATCTGCTGCTTTTCTGTCTGGCCTCTCAATCTGTACTTGCTGAAAAAAAAATAGTTATTTTTATGCTAAAACCACAATGGGACTCACATAACTCAGTGCTAAATAACACCTATAAAACTATGAAAATGGCACTTGGGCATTAAAAGTTATCTTCTCATACACTTTAACAAGATTCAATGCTTTTGTTCAATGCTTTGGTATTTTAGTTACACACACACACACACACACACACACACACACACACACACACACACACACACACACAATAAAAATGTAAGAAAGAATTCCAGCAAAATACTATCCTCTCTCTCACAAAAGAGAATTTTGATTTTGCAAACAGGGAGCCAGCAGGGGCCACGGTACGCGGAATTAATATTAATCAGTAATCAGGACTGTGACCATAGTGGTGGTGGCCAGCAAGAATTTACCTCTTTCTTGGTGAATTTTGGCGAGTGATCGTTTTTGTCATCGATCATGATTGTAGCTGTGGCCGTGCCTGTTAATCCAACATCCTGTCCAGCCATATCTTGAGCCTCGATGATCAATTCATACTTGGGGTTTTCCAGAGTCTACAAAGCACAAACACAACAGAGAAGATGGTGTTTAGATCTGTGTTACTGCTCTGGAAAGGTGGCAGGTGTGTTGCTGGGGCTGTCTCTCGCCTCTCCATCTAGACAGGCACTTTCATCAGTCACAGCATTTCTAACTGTTGTGTATAAATGTGCCTTTGGAATCTCTCCAATATGACAGTCACTATTCATAGACTGGAATCAGCTGTGGGGATGGAATCTACTTATTGTCCTTGTTTAAGGGGACATTTGATTTACTCCAAAGTGCCCCATTTCCTGGGTTTGGGTATACATCGTACATTTGATGTCCACACTCTTATCTGTTATTTCACAGTGACCTCATGGAGCTTACTCAGAAATAAGGCTAACTTTGATGATGAGACCAGCAGCTTTAGGAACTCACATTTACTGAACAATCTGATGGGCCAGGCATTGTATTGCTGTACGTTACAGAAGTCATTGTAGTTGATCTTTCTAAGAAGGATTTCAAACTGCAATCATTGTTCCCATTTTACAGGTGGAAACAAAAAAACAATTGAGGCCCAGAATCACTTATACTGCACTTCTTTCATGTTCTTTTAATTTCACAGGATGTTAAATTTGGAAGATGCATTTTATCCAACCATGACCTGATGAATTTAACACAAGCTATATTGCATGATCATCTCTCTTTGTACACAAATGTTTCTCATGTGACTATTTGGCAGATATTTGGCTACCATGTTTAAGCATTCAATACAATGAACCAAACAGCTCTGAAGCTAAGATGAAGAAGAGGGAAGTAGTTGGTAAATAACAGCCCCTGCATTCAAGTTGCCTTCAGTGGTGGATCTCCCTATCTTGATCAATCAGCACACCACCATTCTTCTGGTAAGGCAGCACCCCAAGTTCCCTCTGGGGACCTCTCCACCCATGTGGTTTGCCTTTCCCCACCTTCCACCTGGTGAACTTTTGGAATGAGTCCTGATTAGGAAGAGTCAATAAACGCATCTCATTCTGGGACATAATGACTAGTCCAGGCCGAGGCCCAGGCCCTGTGTTTGATGAGAGAAGGAAGCTGTGTTTCCCTGTAAAACCTGGAAGCATTTAGCTGAAGGACACAGACGATCCATCTCAGGACCACAGCAAGGTGGTGCAGGGGAAGCCAGTCTGAGAGTGAAGCCAATCAATGGAGAGAATTACCCTTGAACTTGGAGAAAAAGAAATGGTCTTCGGTGATTGCACTGAAGCTTCTTCATCATTCCCTGCCCTGCCCATGGACTTTTCAGCTCATTGAGACATTAATTTTCCTTATTTGCTTAAACCAGTTTGGATTGGTTTCTCAATCACTCACACAGAGAGTCCAAGTTGAACTACCTTCAGTAATAAAAATGAAAGGTGTTTACAATAGCATAAACAGTTGTACCAGTATGACAGCTTCAAAAACTGCTGGTTATACTGACTAATAATTAAGAAATGCCACAGGGAGCAAAGAACAAAAAAGCTGCAGGGTATCTCTAGTTTCCTTCTAAAGCCACACGTTTGCATGGTAAATTTTAACAGCTCAGTGCTAGCTTTCCCCAAAACTTTAAAGTACTTTTGAAGGGTGGTTAGCTGTTTGTTCCCTGGGACACCTTTAATTGGTTGTTTCTTTAAGAGCTTCTGAGCTACTGATTTGAGGAGTATTCATTCTGTTGGACAGTTCGGTAAGGCTCTAAACTTAAATTCGTTCTGATGAGAGGGATGCTGATGTATTTTTTTGATAACTCTGTGCACGATGTTTTGCTTTCAATTCTAACTCCACCAGGACTGAAGGTCACAGAACTCTCTTATTGCTGAGTGTGATGGAATTTGACTCCATACTTAGCTCTGGTTCTGCCTGAGTTATATAGAAAAGATATTACTCATAGAAAAGATCATGGTAAACTTAATATCAATTTTCCCCGTGTAATATAATTTACCAACATAATTCCTGGACATTATTTTAAGGGTCATGTAAAATATAATCATATGTAAATTTTATGATTTATGTAATCATCTTTGATTATGGGGTCTTTAGGTTATTTACAGTCTTTTAAATATATTGACAATTTTAAATAACACTGCAATGAACATCTTTATTCAGGAAGCCTTACACATATTTTGGCTGTTTTTTGTATGTGTGTGTTTTGTTTGTTTTTGAATGATAGATCTCAAGATGTAAGTTACTAGATTGAAGTGTTTGAATGTGTTAAGGTTATTTATGTTGTTTTCCAAGAGGATGTTACCAATTTTCATGCCAGTCCTACAGGGATATTTAGTTTATGATCATAGGCATGCCTTGTCCCTATAGAACAGCTCCTGAGCTTGCTCCATGAAGCAAATTGGGGGACCAATGCGATCTTAAGATGACTACTTAACAAGGAGATAAATTCCTCACAGGATTCACTCCAACTTGCAGTACAGATTGCTGTGGGGACATTCTACCAGACAGCTCTGGGAACTAACTATAGTGGGCACGAGCTGCTTTGCTTCCCCAGTGTCTGTTCCCTCTTCTTCTTGTGCCTATGCTATAATTCCCTTGGGGCATCACTCCTTTCTCACTCTCAGTACAGGTGGAGTTCAGGTAGGGCTGACTCCATGCCTGATCTAGGAATGGTCATGTGGCTCAGACCTGGCCAATCAAGGCCTCCCATTCCTGTGGCCATGTGATGGGCACAAAACCCAAGGTAGGCCACCCTACAATTAGCATTCAATTCTGGGAGATACTGAGGAATCTTCAGAAAGTTCACGGAAGGATTCAAATTATCTTTTAATCCAGTTTTTCCAGGAAGGTTTTGAGATATCCTTGTATTTCTCTTAGAATGCTTAGGGAAAATTCTCTTTCTGTTGAACTTGAAGGTGTGTGTTGGGGGGGTGGGCATCGATCTGGAGCTGGTTGTGGCCAGTTGCAACCACACAGAGAAAGCAAACCTGAGAGTGAATGTGACACAGACAGAGAGGAAGACATAGCGTTCTCTTAACATCATTTGAGTCCTTAACAGTCATTGTTGAAGCCAGAATTTACCTCTCAGCTTTTGTGAATTCTATGAGCTCATAAATTTCTCCTTTCCTCATGATTTAGATGATCTGTGAGTATTAAGAAGGCAGTTTTGACTAATATTGTAACTAACGTTATCATCAATTATTTGGTTATTAGCAAGTGTTATGGGGTAAATGTATCCTCCAAAGTTCATGTATTGGAAACTTGACCCCCATTGTAACAGTGTTAAGAGGGTGGGAGATCCAATTATGGTATTTGAAAGGTGGGGCCTTTAAGAGATGATTAGATTATGAGGACTGTGCCCTTGTGAATTGATCAATCTATTCATGGAGTAATGTGCATGGTTCTGATGGCTTTAAAAGGAGAGCAAGTGAGAATTTTAGTTCTTTTGCTTAGCCCATTCTCACCATGTGATACCCTCATTGTCACAAGATCCTGTAGAGAGTTCCCACACAGAAGAAGGCCCTCACCAGATACATTCCCTGGAGTTTGGACTGCCCAGCCTCTGAAACTGTAAAAAATAAATTTCTTTCCTTTATAAATTACCTGGTTTCAGGTATTCTATTATAAGCAACAGAAAATGGACTAATACAGGAAGAAAGTGTAGGAGCTATCATATCATACCTTAGTATCATAATAAGCTCTTCACAACATTCCAATCATTTCATGAATATGTTGTTTTTGCTTTTAACATTTTCTCCTGCACAGAAACTTTTTTTTTTTTAACCTGGAGAAAGTTACCATAATTTTTTCCTTCTTTAGTATATGCATGCATTTAATTAGCAGTCAATGAACACCTAGTCTAAATGTTGTGCTGGGTGCAGGGACTATAGTGGTGGAAAAACAGGGTCCCTTTTTTTAAAGAGTTCAACATTTAGGGTTGAAGACAGTCATGTTCACATATAACTGTAACAAAATATAGTCAAAGGTAAGCAGAGATATCTACAAATTCTTAGGATAGCACAGAGGAAGGAGTCATTGGCATAACTCTTGCAGTTTAACAAATTTTATAAATACTTTTAAGAAATAAATGAATCAATTTTCATCTTTAGAAGTAAATAAAACTTTACAGCTATAATGGGAAATAGATTGATTAACCTAGTAGAGAATCAATTAGATTATTAAGTAGGTAAATTGTAAAGTTTGGGATGAGATGTTCTAAAAGTCTCCATTTTCTGGAATACTTAATGCTAACACTAAAAACGTTTTTATTACTAAAGTAGCATCTGATTGTTGTAAGGAAAATAAAAAACTGTTTGTTACAGTTCTTAGTTTACCAGGACTACTGTGAAGGCTATGTTTCCTGTTTTGTTTTATTCCAAATGCCCATCTGCTATCTTCCTAAGGGATGACAAAGTTTTCAAGAGTAAAGGACCATGCCTTTGGCCACAACACCTCACCAGTACTCAGCACACAAGGTGGGCAATTTACTTTCATTACTGATAATGATATATTACTCGTTCCCTGAACTAAATTATATCCCAAAGTTCTGAGCATATCAGTGGCATTTCCAAACCAAAGTCGTTTATTCTCAGGGAATGGCTTACACTTTGGGGAACCCTAGCTCAAGGCAACAGGATTTTATTTTGACCAAGAAATGCACTGTGTCAAAACTTAGAAAATTAAATGGACTCCTCTGATTTTATTTGAAGCTATCTGATCTATAAGACATATCTAAGAGAGTCAAGCTGCTCTCCTGGTTTGAGTTCTGCAGTGATGCATTTCTATTGCATTTTTGTCTCCTCCTGGGTGTCTACTAGCCACAGTTAATATGTATCCTGGAAACAAAAGGAAGCTGGCGTGTCTGCAAGAAAAAGCCTAGAGTAAATCTCCACAGACATGGGCCAGGTTCACTGATCACACTGATTTGAAAACCAAACATTTTGTCTTGAAAAAAGAATCGAGCCACGTCATTAAATATGGCACCTAATCAATCACCAAACCCACGATGTTTTACACAGCTATGATGGCTTCCATACAAGTATGCATTTAATGGAACATTTATCACTAATAACAAGCATAATGGTAGCTGTGGGGGAAAAATCAGCGAAGAAATGTTACACGGAGAAAGGTTTTCCTGTTAACGCACTCAGTGCCCAATCCTTCTCCTGCCTGGTCTTGAGACCCTCCCCGCATCTCTCTTTGCAGTTTGTGCAGACTGAATTTCTGTCCACTGTACCCCATTTTTTCTTACTTTTGAACTTTTCACCTCTACTTCTTCCTCCAGGCTAATCTCTGCGCACTTGCTGAGGGTCGTTATTCACCGCACACGGAAGCTCCATGAAGGCAGGGACCTTAATCCATAACAGGGTGGCTGACACTTACCAAGGGGACAATCAGTATTTCATCAATTACTGTTACCCTGGCTCCCCCACTTGTAGCTGGGGGATCCCAGCCAAGTTACTTAAAAGTTCCATTGCCTCAGTTTCTTTGTCTGTAGAATGGGGAGAATAATTACACTTACAGGGTAAGTGAAGATAGAAAGAGGTAAAGGGCTAAGCATAGAGCTGGCATAAGCAAATGCTCATGGTGGCTACTGTTCTTATTTAGTAGAATCTTTGAAAAGTCTGCTGAAGCTGTGGCCAAAAACTGAGGGTGGCCTTCGGGAAGTGCCAAAAGGAAGTGCATGCTGCCAGTCACCAGTGAGGGAGCATGGTGGACATGGGCCCTTCCCTAGTCAAATCTCCTGACGAGACTGCACATTCTGGACCGACACACTGGCTGCAGCTTTGTGGGAGCCTGTTAAGCAGAGGACACAGCTGAGTAGCTGAGAAATGCCCAGATTCTTGAACAGAGAAACTGTAAGATAACAAACACTTATTAAGTCACTAAGTTTTGGGGTAATTTGTTATGCAGCAATGGAGAACAAATACAGTTTTTCCTCCAGCACTTACAGCAAACTATAATGATTTTGTTTATTGATTACCTGTTTATTGGCTATCTTGACCATGAAAATCTTATCTCTATGAGATCAGGGGCCTTGTCTTGTTACTTAGCTACTAATTCAGTGCCTGGGACATCACAATTATGTAATAAGTAGTCTATTATATATATGTGTATTTTTATAAAATAATGAATTACATAGAGTGATGTACTTGTAAATGTGTAACAGCAGATTCTTCTGACTTGTAGTGTTTGTCAGTTTTGATGGTTTAACTACTCCTACCATGACTGATTTCAACCTATCAACATGATGTCACTCCAAAAATGTGTAGTTGGAAAGAGATATACACAACCAGCTATCATGAGCTGGTAAGAACTGAGTCCAGCTTTGGGAGTCAAAGAAAACTGTAAGAAGATATTTGTCAACGAATCCTTGCTGTCTAACATTTAAAGAATTGTTAATGAGACGTATTAACATGAGATATATAGCAAAGATATAATGTAATTCACCTTTTTATTTACTTATCAGCTTTGACCGGAGAAGCTGGCCATGGCAAGACTCCTTGCAAAACTGAGACCAAACAGGGACCACATTCTTCTCCAGGTTAGTTGCACCTGACACCTGGCCTATAAATATTGCAACAGATTGGTGCAAACATTATCTGAAGCAGAACGAGTTGTTGTCTGTCTGGAGTTTGATTTATCCACTCTGGCCACATAACACCACCAATAGGTAGTCCATAAATCCAGTGGGAACTGCATTCCTGTCCTCATAAAATGTGCCTTACTCCCACTGCAGACGGGGAGTGATGTTCTTCCAGCTCCCCACGAGAAGGGCGACTCTGGTTTGACATGTGTCTGTCTTTAGGTCCCTCTTCACCTTGCCTCTTAGTGCTAATGTGGCCATTCGTGTTCTTGGCTGTCACCTGCTGTATTTTCATTCCTGGCTGGGGCCTGGTGGGTTAGGAGAAGGCAGAGCTCATTTCTCCAGATTTACTGGTTGCTGGCAGAGCTGGCAGGGTGGGGAAGCAACAGGGAAAATAAACACCGTGTCTTAGACATATGCGGTTGGCATAACCTAAGTGATAGATTTGAGGTTGAAGGATACTGAAATCAAATAAAACATTTCCAGGCAAAGTGTACATCTTCTGATGTTACTGATGAGTTACAGTAAATAACCTGCCAATGGCATTCATAGCATACCTGGAAAAATCATCCCCTTCAGACCCAAGGCAGTGAATATTTGACATTCAGTGTGGTTCTACTGAAACATTTATTTGGTGTCTACTAGGTTCAGATAACTCTGCTAGGGTGTGATAAATGATAGACATCCTACTTTTGGTGCATTTCTATTGCAGGGAAATGAACACAAAGCAAATATGAAAGGTATTTTAAGATAAGTGTTGTCAGAATGGTACCAATTAAGGTCTATGTGAAGGGGGTCAGACAGGGGGTCCTCAGGAAGCCTACTGGTCCCTGTTTAATTCACTAAACATTTACTGAGCACTTACTATGAGTTAGGCATTATGCTAGATGGTGGGATACATAATAGAAATCAAGTCTAGTGGGGAGAACCACCACCCAGGTAATGTCAGTAGAACAAGAAGGGAATATTACAGAGTTCTGTGATATCACAGAGGAGAGGCCACTTAACCTAGACATTGTGCATCATGGGGTGAGGGCTGGAGGAGACAAAGGAGAGATAGCTGCAGAAAGGAATATCCTACTATAGGATTAGAAATGGGGTCTGGAAGTGAAAGTCAATTTCTATGGGAGAAGATGGGAGGCATTAATCCTAAAACTTTATTAAGTTAAGTCATTCAATAAGAAGTGAAGGCTGATTCTGATTCTGTTTAGGACACTGACAGGACAAGAAGAAGTATGCTCCCCACCTTCAAAGAACTCACAGCTTGGAGGAAGATACAACACATATAAGCGGCTCCGCAAGGCAGTAGGCAGCATGCGTAGGTGAGCCATGTACTCATAGGTTCAGAATGTGAATGGCATGGCTGGGAATGCTTCAGTGGCTTTTCAGTGGCTTCAGGTTAATGTAAGGCAGGAGCTGAGCTTTAAAGGATGGGTGTGAGGGAAGTGAATTCAGAGAAGGAGCAAAAGCCTGGGAACAAGCGTGGGGTGGCCAGCAGGGACAGGGCCACTGATGTAGTTAGAGTCAAGGCTTGTGAGGTAGAGAGACACAGGCCAGTGGTTCTTGAAAGGACCTCAGGGATCATTTGTTCTAGCCCACCTTCAAGGAACTCACAGCATGAGAAAATAGAGAAAATCCCAAGAGCACATGGCTGCCTGGAGGCAGAGCTAAACATGCTAAAGAATTTCTTGGGTTTATTTGCTTGGTGGAGACAAGGAAGTACATGCCCCTAAAGTTGAAATGAAATAAAATGCAATTAAAATGTACTTTCTCTATGATTTTAATATTTTCACAATCTACTGTGTACTGCATTATCTTGTATCTTCTAACTTTTTGGCCCTGATCTGTTATAGCAACATTATGCCTGGTACGAGGAGGGGCTTAAGACATACAGTCTGAGTCAGTGCTACCTGAACATTGGGCATTTCAGAACCCCCCGGAGGGCACACTGAGACACTGCCAACGTTTATGATTCGGGACGTCCAGGGAGGGGCCCAAGGATCTGAATGTCTGTCACTTTTCTTGGAGATGTTGACCCTGCTGATCCAGGGCTACACGTTGACTAGTGCTGTTCTGAATGGACATGGGACTAAATGCAGGTGAGCATTATTAAATTATATATTTAACTTAAAACTCATCTGGTTATGATGCAATTTAAATGAAAAACAGAAAACATAGTTTTCTAAATGTTCTGTCTCTGTGAAGGTCCTCCCCCTCCACTTTCTAGAAAACACACATGCACTCTAAGACACCAAACGGCACTACTGTCCAGCCCGTTTCCAGTTGTCTTCTAGATGTCTTTACTGGATTCTCACCCTCAATCCTCATGGGCCAACGTCAGAATGTGTCTCCCCCTGCAGCCTAGTGCCTCTTCCTGGAGCCATCACTCCAAGCTGGAACCTGGGAGTTGTCCTCAGCAATTTCCTCTCTGCCTCAGACAACCAATCATCACGTGCTGCTGATTTTGCCACCCCAGCCTCTCTTGAGGGCATCCTCTTCTCTCCAACACCCCTGCTGTCACAGGACTCCAGGCCCTCATCTTTTCTCACCTGAATTACTGTAACAGCTTCCTGATCGCCCTTCTGCTTCCTTCTAAACCACTCTCCACCCCAGAGCCAGCCAGAGAGAGCTGTCTGAACTGCCTTCTGACCACAGGACTCTCCTTAAAACCCTTCAGTAGCTCCAGGACAATGTCCCAGTTCCTTGAGCATGAAAGACAAACCCTCCATGGTCCTAGCTCCCAGATCTCTTTGCTCAGCGGGATATTCCTGTTACTCTGAGCTACCTGCAGTTCACACCATCTCCGGCTTCTCACTCCTCTGTACTTTTGCTCGTGCCGAATCCTCTAAACCCTATGCATTTTGTTCCCCTGGGAAATTACTACTTGTCCTTATAAACCTTGCTTAGATATTGCCTCCCCCATAAAACACTGCCTCCCCAGAGTTACTCCTTCCTCCTCTGCGTGAGCTCTGTCAATATTTATGGTGAACATTTCCCTCTTGGTTGACTTGATGACATAGCACAACAATTTTCTCTTCACATGTCTGTCTCTGTGATTACACTGTGAGATGCTCAATGTCAGGTTCAGGTATCAAGCACAGTGCTCTGTGGAAGGGAACTGTAAACACCATCAAGCTTTTGGCTGTAGACGCTTCCATATCTTCTATGGCAGACAGAATAATGGCCCCAAAGATGTCCAGTTTCTAACTCCTGGAACCTGTGAATATGTTATGTTATGTGGCAAAAGGGGCTTTGTTAAAGATCTTGAGATTGGGGAGACTACCTGGGATTATCTGAATGGACCCAAAATAAGCACAAGTGTCCTTATAAGAGGGTGGCAGAAAAGTCAGAGACAGAGATTGGTTTAAAGATGCTACATTGCTGGCATCAAGATGGAAGGAGAGGCCAGGAGCCAAGGAATACAAGTGGCCTCTAGAAGCTGGAAAAAGCAAGGAAATGCATTCTCCTCTCAAGCATCCAAAAAGAACCAGCTCTGCTGACACCTCCATTTTAGCCCAGTGAGATTCATTTTGGACTTCTGATCTCCAGAACTGTGAGACAATAAATTTGTGTTGTTTTAAGCCACTGATTTTGTGGTCATTTGTTATGGCAGCCACAGGAAGCTGATGCACCTCCTCTGGAGAGTGGCCACAGAGCTTCCTGGAAAGCTGAGATGCCACCAGCCCGCCCGCCCCACAAGGCGCTCAGCCTCACCAGTCACAGTCCTCATTTCACCCCCCCCGCTGCCACCCTCCCAAGATTGTCCGCCTTCCCAGAATAGCATCCTCTATCTTGTCTCTGGAAAACATTTCCATTTCGATCCTTTGAAGTGTGATGTCAACCAGACCTTTCCTGCACAATCTGTCCAGTAGGAAGACGAACATCCTCCCATCTACAAAGTGGTAAATATCAAATCAGTTGTTAGAGAATTTTCTCTTCAGACTGTGTGGTTTCCAATATGTCAGCCACTTTTTAACTACTTACGTACTTATGATAGTCCTTGGTGAGGGCAAAGACCCTGTCTCGGACTTATTCCTGCCATATCCCCAGTGTCTAGCCCCCTGGGACACTGAGGTCCCAACACACTGCCTTTATGTGGTCATTGGGTTAGCCTTTGAAACTAAGTTGAACTTATTCTAAATCACCTGGGGGAAAAAATCACACAAACTAGTCCAGTGTCTGGCATTCTAGGAAATGTTTGATGACTAAATAAATCAAGGGATGGCTATGTTGATCAAAGAGAGTAAACTTGACCTCAGGGTTTCGATATGCTGGGTTGCAGAGGTTGGTGATCCAAAGACAGGAGCTGGGCAAGGTCAGCTAGTCTCTAGGTCTGGTTATGCAGAGTAGGGTAGGCTGATGAGGCTTTGGCTTTCCAGGAGTGGGTGGAAAGGTCCTTCCCCTTTGGGGAGGGGTCCATGCAAAGGGAGTCTCATGCACTTTTGAGCGGGTGGGGTGGGCTATCCACCCCAAGGCAGATGCCCCATGGCTGGTCCTAACGCTAGACTCAGCCCTTGTCCAGTCACACACCCTGAGGTGTGTGAGACAAGAGGAGGAATGATAAAGGTGGAACAACTGGGGAGGGTTAGATGGAAATAACCTTTCAAAAACAAAAAAAAGGGTGGAGGGACAAGAGAATGTTGCTCAGCAGAGCCATCTGGGGGCTGTCTCAGATGACTCTGGGGGGCAATATTTGTCACAGTATAAAATTGGGAAACCGGTATTCCTGTCATTCACCAAACTCTCTCTGAAAGCAAATAGCTTTCCTTGGGTTTCAATTTATTACCACCTAAAATGTCATTCTCTGTATGGGTAATAAAAGATAATACGTTTTATGGTGGCTCCTTATGTTAAGGTTTTACAAAACCCTTTATTAAATGATCTGCATTGAATCTAAATGAATCTTACTAGGTTACATGAAATAGCAAGGTGGTTTTTTTCCTTCTCTCTCCCCCAAATCAAGTGCAGTTAGAAGGATGGTGCTCTCTGTATGTTTTCTAATCACAGAAGGTAATGCTTTTAAGGTCAGACTAAAAATTGTGTTCTGCTGTGTAATCGGCTTCACAAAGTTACATGCCGGTCAAAATGTCCAGAAAATTCAATTACTGACCCCCAGTGACAAAAGCACATGAGCCTACCAAGGGCTGGTGGACGTTTCTAAAATTGGCTTCTAAATGCCTACAACCTGCAGCAATTCAGCTTTATAAGCTTTGACTAACATCAGTTCTCTGCATGATAATGGCCCCTGCCCATTAATTTCGGGTGTTTAATCAGTACTACAGTCTCTACTCAGAAAAGTGCAATCTAAGTGGGCTTCCTGGAGTTCCATTAATCCTCTGTTTCTTAGAACATCTTTCTGTTCAGATGTTATCTCCTAATCAAATCTACCACTCAGGATGGTGTAGATTGGATCCCCACCCCATGTCCCCCATGCCCCCCGCCACTATTGAAGCTTTAATCCCCACTGTAACTGTTGATGGTGGGAAATCCTATTATGGTAATTGAAAGGTGGGGCCTTGAAGAAGTGATTAGATTGTAAGACCATGCCATAGTGAATGGATTAATAATGGTGGTCAGGGGAGTGGTTCTGAGTGTTTTAAAAGTAGAGCACATGAGAGTCTCTCTCTCTCTGCTCCACCATTTTCTGCCATGTGAGACCCCTGGGTCACTGTTGCCACCACCAGATGTGTTCCCTGGACATTGGACTTCCCAGCCTCTGAAACTGTAAGCTTTTCTTTTCTTACAAATTACACAGTTCCAGGTATTTTGTTATAAGCAACAGCAATGGACTAATATACAAGATTACTAGGTTACTTTTAATCAGCATTATAAGTTGCCCCTTAAGTCAAATGCATTTTTATGCAAAGCTTACTTTGGTTTAGAGTTCTATTGCTGGCAGTAATTGTAGCTTTTGAAACAAAGGAGCCCGCTGAGAGAGTAATGAATCAGTAAATGACACCCACCCACACTGGCCATGGACAGGAAAGCAATTCTAGACACCACCTTTATGCTGTCATTGGGTTACACTCTTTGAAAATAAATTGAACTAATCCTAAATCATCTGAGGAAAAAATCACACAAGATAGATTCCAATTACACCACGGCCGTTGTTCCAAAAGCTAATTCACATACCAGCGAGGAAAAGCAATGAGAATAACCTGGCCATCGGTTATTCTGGAAGCCTCTCCTGTTGATTTCATGCCTGCCACAGTCAGCCCTTTTTGGTCTCCTTCCTTCAGCATTATTTGCACAAGATGCCTAATGGACTGCAATCCCCTGCCCTGTTTGTGCACGGCCCCTTTATGTGATCCTGGCCTCACCTTTTGCTTTGTTCTTGAAACTGTACTGGCTCTGCTGACAAGAGCTAAGCCTGTTAACATCCCAGACTGTTTGTTGAGTAGGGAACAAGGAGTCAAATGTTATGACTTAACATTTGGTCTTGCCCTTTGCTGGCTCAGCCTCGCAGACAGACAGAATGTGGATAAAGATGAGTGGGTTTTTCTTCACAAGCAATAAAACTCACAAACATGCCCTCAGAGGGATCCCTTTCATTTCATTTAAAAAATAACAATAAATAGAGCGTCTGCCTTCCCTCTGGCCCCTCTCCAGAATCCTTTTTTGGAGTGGGGGGGAGTTGAACTCTACTGCTACTCTCTTTGGGAGGAAACCCCAGTGCCTTAGGTCCTTGTCCCAGTGGGGGAACAGACCTCAGCCCTGGCGTGAAAACTGACCTCTGTGCCTCATGCTCCCTGCTGGCTCTAACCCCAAGCTGTGGGCCTTCCCACTCCAGTCCACAAGTGCCCATTCCTTGCCAGTCCAATTGGGCTCCACTTGGGCCTTCTGTCATTATAATAATCATGGCTACATCCATTGACTTACCATACACTGGAAACAGTGTCCCACCCACAGAAGAGATGCTCCATAAATCCTGGACAGGTGCATGAGCTTTTAAAATCAAAGCAACTAAAAACAGCAGCTCCTCAAAGAGAGTGAGGGGTTATCTCCATGGCCTAGAGTAGGTTGAATGGTGGCTTTTCCCAAAAGACATGTCCAAGTCCTAAGCCCCAGTACCTGTGAATGCCATCTTATTTAGAAAAAGGATCTTCATGTTAAGAATCTCAAGATGCAATTATTCTGGATTAACTGGGTGGTCCCCAAATCCACGAGTGTCTTTACAAGAGACAGAAGAGGAGAAGAGAGAGACACACAGGAGGAGGCCATGTGAAGACAGAAACAGATACTGGAGTGATGCAGCCACAAGGCACAAGCCAAGGAAGGCCTGGAGACACCAGAAGCCGGGAGGAGCAAGGCAAGGACCTTCCCTGGAGCCTCCAGAGGGAGCAGGGCCCTGCCATACCTTAATTTCAAACTCCAGGCCTCCAGGACTGTGAGAAAATACATTTTTGTTGTAATAAGCTTCCCAGTTTGTGGTGATCTATTACAACATCCCTGGGAAATACCTACATCGGGTTAAATGCACACTTCACCAATGACCGTTCTGCTCAGGGAGTGGAGCGCATGTTTTACACTTAGAGTTCAGTCCAGGTGCGCCGATAAGGTTGATTTGGGGTCTGGTTGGGGTCCTTGGGAATTTTTCCTGTTCAAGAGAGCTCAGTCTTCAGGGAACTCTGTCAGCTATGAATTTCATTCTCTTTGGCTGTCAACACACTGTCTTATGTTAGCAGTGGTACTTTCCAGTGGTTTGGGTAAACGTCCTATGCCTGGAAAGTGAACCATCTCCCCCCTTGATAGTCCTGGGTCACCCAGTCTCCTGTGCGTCCTGACCACCTTCACAAGCAGCGTGCCTTGGGACAGGGAGTGGGGATGGGAAAAATCCATTTATTTTTCCATGGGCAGACTATTTTGTCTTCTCTACATCTTTTCTCCCTCTCTTTTTTCTCTATTAGAGACATGTACAATTTGCATTGTAAAGCAGTACCTTAAAATTTCAAAAGCACAGTGTTTAAACAAAAAAATAAACAAACAAAACAAACATAAAAAACCTCTCCAAAGGGATACTTCTGGCATTAGGTCTATGCCATTTAAACGTATTTTTTGGGTCCCTTCTAAGTTGTATTAAGGGCCTAATGAAGAAAATGTATTAAGCTAAGAGTCATGTAACCCAGACGTCTGGGTAAAGCAAAACAGACTTCAGTGGAGTGCCACCCTGCAGAAGCAGCCTGGTCACGCCTACAGTGCTGAGAGCAGTGCCCATGGAGCTGGCATCTTGGGACTCTGTTGCTCTCTTTCACTCACATCTTAGTAAGCCCAGTCTTCAGGTGAGGAACCCGAGGCTCAGAGAGGATTCATTCATTCATCCCACAGACATTTGCTGTGGGCCCCCTGAGGGCCAGGTGCTCTTCTAGCTGGTGGGGTAGAGCCACTGACAAAAGTCCCAAAGATTCCCCTTTCCATGGAGCTAACTTACATTCTGGATGAGGAGACAGATTATAAGCAAGATCCATAGTGGTAAGGGTGAAAGGAAACATTGAATAAGAAAGGGATGGAGAGTTCCAGGGTGGGGGGCTAGAGGCTCCATTTAAATAGGGTGGCCTGAGAAGGTCACATCTGAGTAAAGCCATGAAGAGAGTAAGGAGGATTCATGTGGATGTTCTGGAGAAGAACATTCCAGAGAAGAGAACCAGCTAGTGCGAAGGTCCTGAGGCAGCAGCACATGGGATGGATATTTAAATCTGAAGTATTGAAAAAAACACTGATATCCACTCTTGGTTCCTGAAGACTGATTTCTGACATTCTTTCCCTTCCACTCCATTCTTGTTCAAGGAAGTGAGCACCTGTTTAAAATGAGGGGAGATACTGGGCCTGTTCTCATGGACAAATGACTCCACTGTAAGCTTTAGGAGGGCAGAGACCATGCCTGCTTTCCAAATGGCCTTATTCATTTGTTGGGTCAATGAACAAATGTAGTAATGATTTTTATAAAAGAAAAAAACAAAGATCTTGATCATTTCTAAGTAAATAAAAAGCACATTTCCTTCAAGGCTAACTAAAATACAATCTTCCCAAATTTCATGATAGATACAGAATCAAAGGTTGGAATTTTAATAATATAAAAGCACTCAAAAAATAAACAAAATAAATGGCACCATCTATGGGGAATGCACCTTTCTTTTTTCTTTTTCTTTCTTTCTTTTTAAAAAATAAATATTAACTCTCACAAATAGAGGTCTGTTATCTAACAGAGATGCTATGTATTGCTCTTCTGCCTAGCAACCAACACAAGCATTTGGCAGCTCTCAAACTTGGTACTTACAATCAACTCCAACATCATGGAAACTTTAATAAGAACACAAAGAAGTAGAAAAATACATGGACTTATTAGAAATGCACAGAAATACCAACTGGGTATGGAGTTGCCTTGATCTTAGATTTAAAACCTTACCAGACCCAATTTAATTGATTACCAAGTTGATCAATTCTACCTCCTTAATTTGTCCACATCTGTCTTCTTTCCATTCTCACTACTTCTTTAGTTCAGGCTGCAAAAAATAGCCCCAACTGGTTTCTCTGGGTCCCATATCAAGACTGCAAGCACACTTTCATTAGACTGATCTTCCCAACATTCAAGTCTGACCACTCTGCTACACTTCTCTAAATCCTTCCATAGCTCCCCACTGCTACCAGGATACTGTCTAAATTCTGTGGACTTTATCAGAGGCCCTTGGAGATTCATCCCCCTCTGGCCACATTTTCTACATTCCTTCCCTCATCCACTGTCTACCAGCAATACTTAACCGCTGGCCATAGTTCGCCAAACATGCCAGGTTTTCTCCACCTCTGTGCCTTTGCAAATACTGTTCCCCTTGCCTGGGACAGCCTTCACCCATGTGTCCCCAGGCAAGCACCAACTCATTGTATAAGTCTCCAGTCAAATGTTACTTCTCCGTGAAGCTTGCCTTGATTCTGATTTTCTGCACTCACACTGTGCCTTACACTACACTGTGCCTGCATTTCATATCAGATCTGGCTTATCACAACTGCACATGTGGGTCCCTGTTAGCCTGTGAGATATCAAGGGCTGTGTTGCCATTCACACCAGCACAGCTCTTGGGAGAACGCAGGTGCTGAATACACACTTGTGAAAGGAGTGAATGACGGGGTAGGAAGTCAGCCTTACAAGGGCTCTCCTGGTGATTCACAGTCCCCTGGATCAGCCAGGATCCCCCTTGCTGTGGCTGAAACAATGAGGTGGATTGGGGATGGTGTTGTGATCTTTAGAATCAGGCAGTGCTAGAAGCAGCCCTGTTTCACCTCTTGCTACCCTTGTGGACCTAGACAAACTAATAACTTTCTTTGTGTTTCTAGTACCCTCTTCGAAAATGGGACTTTCATCATCTACCTTGAAGGGTTAGCATGAGGATTAAATAAGAGGATATGTGCAAAATGCTTCACAAATCATGTGGGGAACACAATAGATGGAAAACATTAGAAGAGTGACTCCACCACCCACCAGCTGCATATGTGACTGTGGGCAAGTCAACCTCACTAAGCTTCTGTGTCATCATTTGTAAAATAGGGGAAATAATCATATCTACTTCATGGCATCATTGTGAGGGCTAAATAAAACGATACATGCACAACACTCAGTAGTGAACATTTATTGAGCACTTATTGCTATATTACTGCACTTGATAGTCCCTCCTATCATACCACCTGCCACTCTGATTTGTGCCAATCTGTAAGTTGTTTGAAGTCAGAGATCACCTATGTCTTTTGATTGTCATACCCTTGACACCTAACATACTGTCAGGCATGTAGTAGATGCTCATTAAACATTAGGAGACCCAATGCCTGAACAGATGCCCCTGCTCTCTCCACCTCTCTAAACTGTACCCATCTTTGAAGGCTCAGCACAAGCTTCTCCTCTTCTCCACATATTCTTCCCTTGTTCCTGCTGTGGAATATGACCTCTTCTGCTTCTGAACACCCTCAACACTGGTGTGGCTCACATTTGCCCACTTCCCTGTAATATATCTCAGTCTGGGAGCCTCAATGGTTATTTAAATTTTAACCAGCCCAAATGATGTATTGTGCTTGCTCAGCCATGGCCCTTAACAGAGCTCTAAATCAGCCAGGCACTCATTGCTGGGTCTGTACTCTGGAACCCTAAGTCCCAGCAGATTTTATCATCCAGGAAAATGCCCTGTGGCTGCAAGAAATGGTTAATTTTACAAGGTCTGAGCAAGTTAGAAATGGTTAGACACTTCCCCATACAGGAATGACTGGCCAGTGATATATTCTCACAGATGTACCGTTTGAACATTCTCATAATACTCTGAGAAAAAAAAATGTATTCAAATCCACCAAGCACAGCTCTTTGCAGCATTGAAGACTGCTACTGTTTAAGCCAGAGGCACCCACATTAAAAATAAATGCTTAGTAGGAGAATATTTAATGACATGGAAAATGTTTCTATTGCACTGTTGAGAAGAAAAAGCAGGTTACAAAATTGTATGAACAACGAGATCCCAGTTTTGTAAAAAAATGCATTTATACATCACAATATACAAATAGAGCAGGAGAATTATATATATACAGCAAGATATTAACGGCTCTTATCCCTGGATAATGTAGTTATGTAATTTTTATTTTATCCTTTATATCCTTTTCTGATTTTCTAATTTTTTGCAATAAACATATATTGTTTAGTGGTCAGAAAAGAGAATAAGTTTTATTATCAGAACTACAATATGATGGTTGAGGTGTTTTGAATGTGTCCACGTTATTTTAATGGGGATGTGTCAGCTCTGGGTGATGGCTGAGGTCTCTTACCCCTCTTACCTCCTGAGCCCTCTAGGAATTACTGTGAACCCATGAGTCCCAGGCTTTGCCCGAAAGCAGACAACCATTTCCTTGAATCAAGATGCAACGGCCGTTAGTGATTCCAACAGGGACATCGGCAAAGACTTCACCTTACAATAGAAAGAAGGTACTAAGTAAAGAACATCACCTATTGCTGGCTCTTTAAATGTCACCGTGCAGGCCTGAACATTTACATCTCAGACATCCCCAGAGAGCCAGACCTGACATCTGTTAGGGAGGCAACCAAAAACTCAACGAAATGTTAATTGGCACCAAGGTGTGACACTGGGGTCCTTAAAAGGTTGTGCGGGGGGACTTGGTCTTTTTCTATTCCTCTTTTCCTCCTTTAATTTGGTCTTTCATAAACCATGAGGGGGATCTGGCCAGTGAACACAGGAGGACGGGTGTTGTTTAACTCTTTCTATGCAAAGACGTCCATCATCATAGGCTGTTCTGTGACTCTGACTGCACCAGGATGCCTACTATTTGGACGGAAATAAAAGCCTGCAGCCAATCAGCAGGCTGGTTTCCAACACCCCAGTTTTCAGGGAGATATAAATTGGGGATCAAATATGAAAGCAATTGATTATTTTGTCCACAAATGTCATCTAAATGTCTGGCACTGTGTTTATCAGTCATTTTAAAATACAGTGAACTGGACATTATCAAGAAAGTGAAAAGACAGCTTACAGAATGGGAGAAAATATTTAGCAAATCATGTCTCTGATAAGGGTGTAACATTGGAACATATAAAGAACACTTACAACTCAGCAACAAAAAGACAAGCAACCCAGTTAAAATTTAGGCAAAAGACTTGAATAACACTTCTCCAAAGAAAATATGAAGCACATGAAAAGATGCTCAAACATCACTAATCATTAGAGAAAGGCAAATCAAGGCTACAGTGAGATAGCACCTCACGCCCATTAGGATGGCTACTATATAAGACAAAACAGAACTTGTTATTTTAACAAGTGTTGGAGAGGATGTGAAGAAAATGGAATGCTGTGCACTGTTGATTAGAAAATAAAATGATGCTGTAGAAAACAGAACAGTGTTTTCTCAAAAAGTTAAACATAGAATTGCTACTCCTAGGTACATATGGAAAAAATTGAAAATAGGTACTCAAAAACATGTACATACGTTCACAGCATAGCACAGTGGCCAAAGGTAAAAACAGTTGCAAAGGTTAATCACTGGAAGGGTGGATAGACAAAATGTGGAATCTCCACACAGCGGAATAATATTCAGCCACAAAAAGGAACGAAGCACTGATACATGCTACAACATGGGTGAAGCTCAAAACATGATGCTAAGTGAAGAGCCCAGACACAAAATGATGCATATTATTAGATTCCATTTATATGAAATGTCCAGAATAGCTCAATTCATAAAGGCAGAAAGCAAAATGTTGTTTGTTAGGCACAGGGGGAGTGGAGAAGGGAAGAAACTACTGACAGGTCTGGAGTTTCGTTCTGGAGTGAGGAAGAGGCTTTGGCACTCGACAGAGGTGATGGTTGCAAAACACTGTGAACATGCTCAATGCTTCTGAATTGTTCACTTTAAAATGGTTAATTTTATGTCATGTGAATTTTGCCTCAATTAAAAAAAAGCAACAAAGTGTCTGCTGTGTGCCAGTGTCTGGGGCTACAAAGGTGAGGAGAACAGGCATGGACCTTGCTCTTTTGCAGACTGCAGCCCAGTGTGAGAGGCAGATGTTAATCCCATGAATTCCTGCTAAATTCCAACCATGAATTGAGAGATGAAGGAGAGGCTCAGGTGCGACAAAAGCTCCTATAAGTAGATCTTGAGCTTCTCTCAGAGATCTGGGAAGCTTCTCAAGAAATGGGTGGTTGAGCTGAAATCTGGGGCAAGATTAGGAGATTATTAGGGTAATGGGATAGGGCGAGGGGAAGGATGTTCCAGATCGAGAATGGCATGTGCAAAGGCCCTGTGATGAGAGTGGGCGAGACAGAAACCCCCAGGCTGGAGTGCAGAATGGAAGGGAGACTTGGCATGAGAAGGGGCTGGGCAGAGGGAGTCAGACCATGCCGGCCTTGCAAACCCATGGATGAACTTGGACAGGTCCCTGAGAAATGGGATGCCCACAGGAGTGTTTTAGGAGGAGGTTGACATGATAAATTCATACTTGCTATGGTGTGGGGCATCTGTCTTTTTTTTTGTAATAGTTTTATTGAGATATAATTCACATATGACATAATTCACCCACTTAAAGTGTACAATTCAATAATTTTTAGCATATTTACAGAGTTGTACAACTATCACCATAACCAATTTTAGAACATTTTCATCACCCCAAAGAGAAATCCCATAGCCACTAGCAGTCACCCCTGCATTAATTTCCTAGGGCTCCTGTAGCCCAGTATCACAAACTGGGTGTTTTAAAGTAGCAGAGATATATTGTCTCTCAGTACTTCATTATTATGACCAAAAAGTATGCTGCTGTATGGATAGACCACATTTTGCTTATGTATCCATCAGTGGACGGACATTCGGGTTGTTTCCACTTTTTGGCTATTACAGTAATGCTGCTATTAACATCCACATTCAAGTTTTTGTGTGGATGTATGTTTTCATTTCTCTTGGGCGTGCATAAATTGATTCCTTTAAAAATTACTATTCAAGGTTGGAGTTTTAAAACTGGAGTTTGTGGACGTTCCAGGCATGAATTCAGGACATCTGCTGACCACAGTGCTGTCTGTGAAATTACAGTTCCCTGTTTGTGGGTTCCTTGGGAGGTGCTACATTGGATTCTCAACAGGGCCTGGCATGACTTGGTCATGGTTTGGGGAGCTGCCACTGAGGCGGGAGGGGATGAGAGGGAACTGGTGTGTCCAGACGCACCGTGGCTCAGAGACACTAAATGCAGTCCCTGTGATGCAGACGAGGAGGCTGAGGACACGAGAGCTGCTGTGACACACAGCTGTGTGGTTACAAGTGGGAAGGTCAGAATCTGAGCCTAGGTCTGATCTCAGAGCAGCAGCTGAGAGCAGCCGACCTTATCCAGGCTGCGGGATTTGGTTCCCAGCCTGGGTCATGGCTGCTCCTTCTCACCGGGGTGTTTGAGGCACAGGCTCCCAGGAGAACGATGTCACTGAGAGTCCAGCTTTGATGAATTTGTGGGGGACATCCAATCCACAGCGCATCCCTAAATCCAGGTGACCCAGTTCACTCAAACCTTTAGCGAGATGGTCCAGGCTCCCCTGTCCCAAGGCTCAGCAGCGAGAATTGACAGAAAAAGTGGGCAGCTACCCAATTAGCATGTATGTGACTGGCACGCAGCAGGTCCTCAATCAAGTTTACCAAACAAATGAGTGAGTTGACTCAACAAAGGACTACAGTCATTCAAACAAACCTGGTCCTTTTGCCTTTAAAAATCTGCTGGGCAATAAGAAAAGAGTTACCTACATTTAAAAAAATGCAGCCTCATTCACAAAACTTGAGCTTCCTCCTGCCTTTGTTTTTTATTTTTATTTTTTACAGTTTTAGAAATGTTGGATAGGTTTCAATTTATATGGCAAATCAGATCAGTTATGGCGACTGCACACAAGACCCTGTGCTGAGCAGGATCCTGAGGTTACCATGGCCTTAGAGGGCAAGAGTGCTGCCATTGATTAGTGATGTCTAACATTGGTGCAGGGAGGGTGTCCTTACCCTCCACGAGTTCGATGGTCATCTACCTGCGGATAAATCCTCGGCTTGGGTTTTTGGCTGAGCCAGCTAGTCTTGATCCGCCACGAAATGCTGATTGTGCCGAGCTTAGCCACACCCATTGGCCCTAAATCTAAGGATCCAGGCCATTTGAAAGATAACTATGTTGGCTTCAGTTCATTTGATGGAATCCAGCTAATCAGCTCCTAGGCATATTCCAACCTTCTCTACCTTCCCTAATTCAATGATTTAAGGTTCTTTCAGTGTCTAAATCCTTTTTATTCTTTAAATTTCTTGGCAGCTCAGCAATGTGACATTGTATTGTGCACAGTCATAAAAATAATATTAATGTTACATGGCGTGAGACGATGCTCCTACTATATTCTGTGGATGAAAAATGTTGAGTGTGTCAACATGTTCAAGGCCTGAGAAGAGAGCTTCATCCTTCAGCCCGTGCTCTCTGTAAGTACTGTGGACATTTCAATTCTTTATGTGTGGAACGCAGTGAGTTTGAATTCTTTGCCTCGTTGGTCATAGTACTGGAAATAAAACAAGTGAAAAAGCATAACTTTTCCACATTTAAACTTAAACGCATCAAATCCTTAAAACAAACCAAATAGAAATGATTACTGAAATTTATGGGAGAAATGATGCATGAATAGAATTTCCAAGGCGTATTATAAGTCTGTTCTAAATTCTTACAAATCAGGAATGCCATATTTGGCTATTATACGTGTTCAATTGCTTTTCCTCTGCCCATGTCCTGGAAGTGGCAGAAATAACACAAATTAATTGGTGAGCTAAGGCTAGAATATTCCATTCGATGAAACGGTGATTTATTTTAGTCCTGTGAGCTACCAGGCCTAGCCTTGTGCTTGGTACTGGGGACTTAAGACACCAATCTGACACTGATACTGTATCCATCCAGGTGAGATGAGATGGTTTAGGAGGGAGGGTAGGAGACAAATGAAAGAAAATTTTAGGAAATGGAATCAAAAAGACCTAGTTATCAATTAAGGCAATGACGATGATTGTGAAAACAGGTAACGTCTATCGATCATTGAATACCTGCCAGGTTTTATGAACTGTCTGGACATTACCCTATCTGACCCTTGCTGCATCCTGTGATGGGCATCACCATTACAGTCATCTGACAGGAAACTGAGGCTCAGAAATATTAAATGACTTCTCCTAGTTATTCCAGAAGGAAGTAGCAGAGCCAGGCCTGCACCCATGCAGAGCAACTGTTTAGCTCTGCAGCTGGTGTGCACGTCCTGCGTGAGATGGAGAGGAGCAAGGTGTCAGTCTGATGGACAATTTCTAGCTTGGGCACTTAGGTGACTGGAGTTGAGACCAATCGCAGGATCTGAATGAAAGGGAAAAGCAGTTTTGGAGGATGAGATGGGGACTAATTTAGGGATGAGTTAAAATTGGGAAGGAAGAAGAAGGGAGAATACATTTTCCCCTATTCCTCCTCACTAGCAAATCGCCTATGCTGCATTCTCCTGGCAGAGGCCAGCCTCATAATCAGACCCGATAGTTCTTGATTATCTGGGAGGGCAGAGGCATATGCTGGCTATTACTATGAAGTACTAACTCACGGTTTGCTGTCTCACTGTCAAGATCATTCCTTCAGATTTACTTAAATTTGGATTATTAGTATAACTCAACGTATGAGTCATTTAGGTGATCAAGGTCTATTGCTTTAAGGGCAGTAGATATATATATTTTTTAATTTAAAAAAAGGAGTAAAAACCTGGACCAATACCAAGCTAAGGAGAATGAAAAGAAGGCTGCTAAAGCTTCCTTCAGAACGCAATTGTGAATTTTGCTTTTGTTTACGAGAATTTCTCACTGTCCTTCATGTCTGAATCCATATACGCACTGGGGAGTGATAATTTTCTGTCTTTTAATTCCCTTGCAGGTAGAACATTTAGGCTGCTTTCTTGGTAGAAAAATGATATAGAAAATCCATACAGAGAAAATTAGGTGATGATTTCTGTTGGGAATTACTTCCAAACATTTTGGTAATTATACAAAGTGAGGAAGGCTATTATGATGTTTGAGGGACTATCAGCATGTCAATGGAGTCTGTCTGGGTTTTCTTTGGTGAGTGTAGTTCTCTCGTGCTGGTGGAAAATGCAGCTTCTCTGCTTTTGAACATTCAGCTCGAGGTGCCAACTCCTGGGTTGGGATGGGATAGTTGTAAAGAAAAGGATGAGAGAACCTTCCAGAATTCCAGGATGAACTTGGCACCAGCTGAGTTTTCTAGCTGTCTTTTTCCAGCTACTAGACAAACTGCACTAGTTTCTTCTCACAGTGGCCCATGAAAGAGGTAAGAGTCTCTCTCCCTCACTAGATCACGAGTGCAGTGAGGGCAGGAATATGATGTCATGTGGCTTTGTCATCCCCACTACTGGGATGTGGGCAGAACTCAGCAAGTGTCTGCTTAAATGGCAGTTGGAGACATTGTCTCGAGGGGAAGACACAGAGTCAAGTCCCCGAGACAAATGTCATCACAGATGAGCCATGAGAGTGGGGGGATTTTAGAAGATGGAGTGAACAGACAGAAGAGACTTCATGTAGCTCTTCTGCCAGCTCCATAGGTAGTTTGTGGCCAGTTTTGCTTGGCATCTATAATGCAAGACCTGCCTGATGAAATCAACAGCATGAGTTAGAATCCTGTGCCCCATTTCCTTTCCTTTGCTTTCTGGCCAATAATGGAACATCTTCCCACTTTATGAGAAAACACAAGCTTTACAGAGATCCGAGTCTGAGAAAGAGAGTGGATGATAAAACCACTAGCTCCTCCAGAGAGGAAATCAGGTGGGCAGAAAACCAGGTGCCTGGACAGTGCTGGGCCCAGGTCTCATGTCTGCGTGAACAGGGGACAGGACCTTGTTATCTAGGGAAAAGGATGACTAGAAATCTGGAGGGTTTTTATCCTTTGGACCTGATGAAAATTGGACATGGAGGTTTTAGAAAAAAATAGCAAAAAGCGTTTTTGCTAAACATATTATTTCATTCACCCAAATATCTTTTGAGTACCATTTTCAGAGAAACAATAGCATCAAATCTACAGGCCACTGTCCCCTACAACTCACCCAAAGTTAGTCCCTGGGGAAGGGGACTCAGGAATTTATCAGAGATGGCTCTATGCAAATTGGCTTACAGGGACAATCTGTCAGTCAACTGGTAGGCCACGTGCAATATGCGTGGTGACATAGAGGAGCTGTGTGTTGAGCTGAGCACATAGCAGAGGCAGGCAAGGCTTGGTGGGGCATTTAAACTGGGTCTGAAAGGATGTGTAGGAGTTCCGCAGGTAGACAGGGAGGAAAGAGCACACAAGCTGAAGGGACAGCCTGTACAAAGGACAAGGACAGGCAAGGGCCTGGCATGCTTGCAGAATATTGTGATTTGCAGCAGGAATCTGGAGTATACAGAAAGAACGAAAGGAGAAGGCGCCAGCACAGTGGTTTGGGACCAGATCATGAAGAATCTAGGTAAGACAGAGCCATCAGTATTTTCAAGCAGAGGAGAGTGTTTTAGAAACAGAGAATGTTCTGGAGGCAGCGGGAGGATGGATGGAATTGGGAGCAGAGAAGCAGTCAGAAGACTACAATGGCCTGGGAGAGAGAGGTGAGACGCAGAAAAAGGACAGAGGCCTCGAGGGTGCAGAGCCGTGAGTGTCTCTGAGAGCCCCTCATGAGGAGTCCTGGGAGGATGGACTGGGAGTGAGGCTGGAGAGGGAGAGCAGGGACCCCTTATAACTGCTTGAAACTACTTTATTGAAACAGAAACTGCTGCTTTAAGTCTGACAGGCGAAGGTTGGCAGTGTGTTTATTTCCCATTGCCTCCTCAGTCCTTCCATTCTGTTAGCAACAAGGCATTCATTGCGGGTGTCCTTAGATAAGGCCAGAACCCTGCCCTTGTCAGGAGTTGGCTGAATTTGCTTCTGCTGGGTAATCACCACCCCCTAAAGCAACACGGAGGCCAAAGCACATTGAACTATATAAACTAGGTTTAGAATAGGAACAAAGACTCTTTGATAACTCAATGACATGTATGGACATTCATTATGCTCAGAAACCTCATAGATTTGGAAATGACATATTAGGCCCGAGAAGAAGAACCCAAATTTGTTTATTCCTCCTAGGAGATAAGGGAATTTTCTCTCTACCACTCTCCAGTTCATCACTACAAGAAATTAATATTTTTAAAGGCCAAACTCCCGGCTTCATTTTTCATCTTGACAGCTTCTGAAATGCAGATAGATTTTGCATCAGATCAGCTTTTTTCCCTTTTGTTTTGGGGTATGTTTCATCGTGTTCCACCAGCACCTGCATGCAGACCAATGAAACGCCTTTGAAATGAGCTTGTGAGGAGACAGGGATTTGATTAAAACGTGAAGCTCTGCTAACTGAACAATCGATGAGCCTACTGCTTGCTGGTGAGCTGGATTTATGGGTGAAGAGACAAGATGTGGGTGACAATGACTCCCCAGGGCGACAGTGGGTAGACTTCTGTGCAGAATGGGGCAAGTTGTGGCTTTGTTGCAGTTGGAGGCAACAGAATTTACAGAATGAGAACTTGTGTCTAGACATTTTCTTGCTTTTGTTTTTTAATTTAAAGAAATATGTGTTTCTGCCTTAGAAACCTTCAAGTGCACCAGCTCTGCCATTTACTAGCTAGTCTTGTACAAGTGACTGTTCCTGTGCCTTAGTTTCCCTGCCTGCACCTTGTGCATTCTGATGTTTCCTAGTTAACAGGCATGCTCTAGATTAAAGGGGCATTTATTAATCTCAGATGTAGTGCTTCACGGCTTCCCCCATGATGTGACAAGCACCAGGCACACAAAGTTAACTTGGTATGGTATTTCCTTCAACAGGCTCACAAGGTACTAGGGAAGGGGAAGAACAGGTCAATGGCTTTAGAGAATGTAGTGATGAGTCATGACTGGGATGGACTGGCCATTGCGAAGGTACGGAGGAGGGGCAGCTAAGCCAGCCTGGGCAGCCAGACGTCTCCAGGAGGAAGTGAGGCTGAATCTGAGTTTTGAAGGACAAGCAGGATGGATGTAAGTGGGGAAACTGCAGGGCATCCTAGAGCCTATAATTGCATGGCACATAGGGAACAGCAAGTGGAGAATCCCCCAGGAATGGGGTGGGTGTGGGGAAGTACAGAGGGGCAGGTGACAGATGAGTGTGGGGGGATCATGTGAGGGGAGCACAGGGTCTTTAGGGACTCATAGCTCCTCGTCTCCTCTGGGATTCTGCCTCTGGAGGTGACAAGAAAGGAACATGAGGCAGATGAGAAATGATGGACTTGATTATTAATATCTGAGTAGGTGATGGACAACCTTGGGGGCAGACTGTATTATAAAGTGTACTGGGATTCAGGGCTTCCCCTGAGACTGACCAGGGCCTCCCATCTGACCCTCTGTCCTGCCCGATCAGACAGTACCAAGAGGGCAAACTCAAGCCTGCCCAGGGGTGTGCTCAGATCCCAGGAGCAGGGAGCACAAAAGGGTCTGCTGCACCCGGATGGAGGAAGTGGAAGTAAAAGAATGAAGAATGGAGCTGGGGCACTGCCTTTGAGATGCAGGGAGCTCATGGAACAGTAAGCATGGCCCAAGAACATTCCAGATTTCCACAATCACGTAGCAACTTATCCTCCTATGGGAGGAGTGCATAAGGGTTGAGAGAGGAGCAGAGGCTCCCATGTTGGCAGAGCACCCCTTCTGCATGTGGGAAAGGGAGCAAACATCCTCTGTGCATTGGGATACGAGCTGGAGAAAGGGAAGAACTGTCCTTCCCTTCCAGCAAAGTGTGGGTGTTAGGGGACAATGCCCACCTTTCTCTCCACTGCAAGCAGAGAAGCAGGTAATTTGGCCACCACTATCGAGTGCTTGGGCATCCTCCAGGAGTGGGAAGGGCACTGTGGTATTATCAGACCAATGGACACACACCATTTAGGGCAACCAGGTAGGTGGCAACTTCCATAGTCAAAGTCAGGAGAGGGGTAAACTCAATTCTCCAGCCTTGCAGAGCTTCTCATGCTTGCTTTAAAACTCAGCCAAGCCCTAGTCTTGAACAATATGCAACTGATATGGTACAAAAGCTATACCATGAGAGTCAGACACTGAAAGAAGAAAAATCAGGCGTTACACATGAAAAGGAAAAGTCATAAGTCAGAAAAGAATAAATCAGCTAAAGCAGGGAAGAGGAGAGAGAATGCCCAGAGGTCCCCAATGCAGCAGGAAAAAGTGTGAGCAAGGAGATGAAAATCCATCACCTTCACCTACCACAAAAAGATTGCATTTCTCAGATGTCCCACTGCCTCTTAGGGAGTTCCGAGAATTCACCCAAGCAGAGAGCAGGAGATGAATTAAATGTCACCAAATGTCCTCAAGGAGTGGAATCATTTGTGACAAAGAAGCACTCTTGGGGAGAGAAGGAACTTGGTAATCAGTCCTCCAGAAAAGCTCAATAAGCAAGAAAAAAAAAAAAGAGCAATGGAAGAGGGATGGAAATCCCTCAGGTCAGGGTTGTCAGGGCTGAGTAGAGCCATGTGTGCCTGTAACAGAGATAAGGGCTTGGACAACTTCAGGGGATGATGTCCAGCAGAAGTCTGGTGTCAGGATCCTTTGAGGAGGACAACTTTAGCCAGAAGCCAAGGAGTAAGCCTTGGGCTAGGTTTGACCTGCTTCTCCAGAGGACAAGGGTCTGAGCAGGATCACTGGACCTGAGGAGTTTTGATGAACTGCAAACATGCAAGAATACCCAGACACTGGCAGGCTTGGAACAGGGGTGTGACACAGGGAGAGACACAAAGGCATTGAGAAGTAACAGACAAAATAAGAGGTCCCCTCTGCCATGGCGGCCTGTTTGGTACTCCATGTGTACAAATGAGAATGCTTCTCACTGGAGGAAGCAGTTCTTAGCATTTACAACAGGACATCCGCGACAGAGATGTGTGCAGCCAGGGCAGGGCAGGGCTGGCCTCCGCACATCCTCACACTCTCCACTCTGGCCTGTGCTTGGACTAGAGTTCCCTGAATGCATCAGACAATATTCTCACATTTTCACCAGTCAACCTAAGACTCAGCCCATATGTCACCTTTCCCAAGAAGCCCTTCCTCACCTCCCTACTGTCCCTAGTCTGGGTTTATGCCAATGCCTCATTGTCATATTACTTACCAGATTGTTCCATAATTACTTGTTTACTAGACACTCTTCCTCACTAAATTCGGAACTCCTTGAAAGCAAAGACGAGGTCCAAATGTGCATCCCTGGGGATTTGCATGATGCCTGGTACACAGAAGGCACTTGATAAATAACAACAGTAATAATAAAAGTAATAGTAGTACCTCTCATTTATTGAACACTTACCAAGGACCAGGCGTTATGCTAATCATTTCACATATTTGACCTCATTTAGCCTCATAACTGCTCCATGAGAAAGGCTCCACATCTCCATGTTACAGATGCGACAACTAACAGTTAAAGTTGCTTGCCCAAAGTTGTAGAGGCAGGAGGGGGAGGACTGAGATTCAGACCTGGATCTCTCACATTCCAGGGTCCACACTCACAGTTACATCATTGGATAATTAAATTGACCCATCCTGCTGCTTCTCCTGGATAGTAGTGCTGCCAAGTTATCTAGACAGCTGGTAAGTCAACCTGGCAAGAGGCAGCGGAAAGGCAGAAGCTAGTGCAGGAGGCCTTCTGGGTAGCGGGTTATGGGCTACTTGGTCTGTTTTTCAAGAAGTCTTGCAGTCTGGTGTATATATGCCTTCCTTAAAGTGGTCTTCTGTAGAGGACACCCACACTTCAGTCAAGAGAATTCATAAAATGACATGTACAATTTCCACCAATCTGTGCAATTCAAGCACATCGATTATGAGCAGAGATGAGATAGCTGTCGCCACCCCGAAAGACCTCAGTTTAACCAATGGGTGAGTTTAGTTGACAGTAAAGTGTGAACATTTAAAATCGGATCAATACATTTTCTCATAGTTGCTCTTTCACTTTGGACATCACTTTAAATTTAGTCTTTTTTTTCCAGGATGCAAGAATATAGTTTCAAAAACATTTTTATCACATTGAGTTTGAGGGGAATAAATGCAGTTGTTCATTCCAGGATTCCGCCCTGGTTCCATGACTGCTTACATCCTCCAAAGGAATAACCATTAACTCCAAATCAGTAGTACTGCCCTGAGTCATAATTCAGCAATGCTTCCTTACATGGTTGGGATCTGCTGGGGGTTCCTAAGAAAAGGAAGCAGCTGGTACACGCTGCTTCTTGCCCTTCTCTGCAAATATACTATTTCTAAAATACAGCAATAAGAAGCAGTTTGTTCATTCATTCACTCATTATTCACATGCTTACTTTGCACTTCTGATCATGAAAGGGACTTTATGGGTCAGCTAATCTAAGCCACCTCCTGTTTCAGGTGAGAAGACACATCCAGGGAGAAAAGAGGACTTGTCTGAGGTCCGTCGGCCTGTCAGCCACAAGCTCAGGGAAGAATTTAGGTCCTCTTTTCTTTTGGCTGCCCCATAGTCTAACCAAATATGCAACACTCAGAGTTGTTTCTTCTAACAGAAGGATAGGCCTTGTAGCTATATTTCAGACACACAGAAGCAAAGTTTGGTATTAGTGCTATAGCAGCACAAACATGATTTATTTCTTAACATTCTCCTCCCTTCAAGATTACTTTTGTTCTAAGCATCTTCTACCCAAAATAGACAGGCAGAAACACTCAATTAGGGTGTTATTGTATAGACTTCAGAGAAACTCTTCACCCAGCATACAATGCATGAAAGTTCATTAAGAGAAAAGACAATTCATTTGGCTAAGATATGTTTTATCCAAAATCTTGCATCTGCAGAACTGTTTGTTTTCATGGGTTTCTTTTAACTCATGCAGTTTTATGTGTGGTTACCAATCTTTCACGAAATAGGCAAATAGAAATTAAGCACCTAATACTATACAGAACCCAGATGCAATCCAGTGTTCTTCCTGAGCCTGATTGAGATACTCACCTCTTGTATATAAGAAAATAAGTTGGTGTTTACTGTTTTTGCTACTCTTTTTTTGGGGGGTGGGGTGGGGCTATTTTTTTCCTATTCTGCGTTGCTAGAGCTGAATTCTCTCAAGAGAGAAAGAAGAGATGTCCTTATTTCCTGACAAGGATCCCAATGCTCCTTCTAGTCCAATCAAAAATTCTATTGCCCCAGCCAGGTCAGAAGATTCCAGTTCTGAACTATCCCTTTGGCACCCAGAGTTCCATCTTTGTAGAACCTCCACATAAAACAAAAGACTAGACCCTTCACAAGGCTGGGGTTCCCACTGCAGAGTTTTATTTACATTATTCCAGACTGTAGAAGACACAGGAACACCACGGTAAGTTCTCCAGTGTCCTGACCACATTCTCTGGACACAGATTTCTCAGGATTCTGCTCTCTCTGCGATCCTAGCTCTGCAGCACTGTAGCTCCTCTGGATTCTAATCGGTGACTCTAAACATTTTTATTATTCATCTCTCACCCTTTGGATATCTGAATCCCCACCTAAGCTTGGTGCTCTGCCTTCAAACAGTTTAGTGAGAATTGGAGCAGTGGTCTCTTTTAAGGAACTATAAAACAGCATTGTCATGGAGTTGTGAAGCATTGTTGCAGCTGATGACACCATTGTAGCAACCCCCAGGCACCATTCATTCAGCACACACTGTGCACTAATAAGGCGTTAGCTACGTTGTCTCTCAAAATTCACCACCACATTGTATATCAGGTATTATCACCACTTTATAAATGAAAAAAATGGAGAAAGTCCTGCCTAAGATCATTGCAGAAAATAAATGAAATTAAACATGCCAGGTGCTTAGAACGGTGCCAAGAGCCCAGTAAACACTCAATAAATGTTAGCTCGTAATATTTTTCTTCTTATATCGTGTTGCTATTGACTTAAATATTGAGCTCTCCCAGAAGGGGAGGGAAATATACTTTGATAGCACTCCCTCCCTGCCTCTAAGTATCTTTTGAAAGAGTAAGAGAAAAATGTGAATGGATTTTTTTTTCAAGGGAAGAAAAGAACAACAGTCGATCACAAATGATCTATTGGTTTAGGAGCCACAGGAAGTTTAAGAGGAGACTTAAATAAAAGAAATAGATGCTAAAAAAAAGCTACAGCATGACTTTATCAATTATTATACTTTACGGTTGTTCTAATTTGCTAGACATGCCCTTCTCCTTCTGGGTTAATCTGGAGGGGGCAACCTTATGGAACATGTGTCCTTGCCACAAGGTTATAGTTTACTGGACCAGAGGTGGGCACACCCCAGAGCAGAACCAACTCTTATAATTAAGGTTGAGTCAATCATTGTTATCTCTTGGAAATCTGGAATTAAAACTTTGAGAGACTAAGTAAGTTGGTAACAAGGCAAAAGATATTGACACACAGAATGCAGCCAAGTCACGTTTATGGCAGATCACACAAAAGTAAGTCCCAGGACGCCCTGTTGCTGAGGTTCCTGGAGTCAGACCAATTACCCCCATAGCTGAGACCTGGTGGTTCACCTTTCCCTGGAGGTCTGGGAAGCCACGTGCTACCCTTACTCTGTGAATTGGATTGGGCTTTTACTCCTTACAGCCAAACAAGACCTACAATTGACCCAAGCAGTGTACATTAAATAAGACTGGACTGTGTAGTTCTGCATTCACTTCCAAGTACCACATTAAAGAGGATGTGCTGCCTATTCACCGGGTCGAAGGCATCAGGTATGGAGCCCACGAGAGTACCGAGAGAAAGTAAACTACGCTGGATGGACACTCAGGCTGTGACCGTTTCTACATATTTGAAGTATTGTCATGTGGCAGCAAAGCAACTTTTTAAGAAAACTGTTTTTAAAAACACTTTATTCAGGTATGATTGACATACAGAAAGCTGCACTGTTTAATATATACAACTTGATGAATTCAGAGCTAAGTATACAGCCATAAAAGCATCACCACACTCTATGTCATAAATGTATCCATTGCCTCAAAAAGTTTCTTCCGACCCCCCTTATTTATTATTATTACTATTTTGTGTGGGATAAGAACACTTAACACAAGATCTGCCTAACAGCAAATTTTTAAGTATGCAATACAGTATTTTTAACTATAGGCACTGTCCTATATGGTAGATCTACAGGAGTTATTCATCTTGAATAAATGAAATTTTGTACCCTTTCACTAATACCACCCCATTTCTCCACTGCCCTGGCCCAGACCCTGGCAACCACCATTCCACTTTCTGCTTCTGTGAATCTATTTTAGATCTATCATATAAATGGCATCAGGTAGTACTTATGTCTGTGACTGGCTTATTTCACTTAGCATAATGTCCTTCAGGTCATCCCGTGGTGTCACAAATGGCAGGATTTCCTCCTTTGCTAAAGCTGAATAATACTTCACTGTATGTATATACTAAATGCAATGTTTAACTTTGTAGTGTTAGGGTACAAAGGTAGGAACTATGGATAAAAGTAATAAGGGCGATTTTTGCTCAGTTAGAGCTACAGATGGTCTACCAGATTTTACCTTGTCTATCTTGTTCCTGCCTTTGCTCAGCTCTTCACCCAGAGACGAACACAGAGTCATGACCCAATAGGAGTTTATCACGTAAATAGCTACCTGATATGAATTTATCATGTAAATAATTAAGGAGGTAGCAGGCTCCATTCGAAGGAGCTGGAGTGTTGTAGGAAGTTGGATTGATGGGGGTTTCATGAGCTCAAAATCCTTTCAAATCCTAAGGTCCAATGTTTCTACTGTCATTATGGGATGTAACAGACAAGGAAGTCCTATTATCTGAGTAACCAACACGTATATTGTTGATCTATTCTAATCTTTTATTTTTGTTGTAGAAAACTAATCCTCCATCAGAAAATTTGGGGAGACATGAAAGCATTGCTTTTTCAGGAAGATGCTGTGGGTTTGTTCGACTCTTCAGGTCCAAATCCCCATTCTTTCTGATGGTGGGAAAGCTACTGACCCCTCTGTGTTTCTTATCTGGAAAATGGATAGAATTAAGGTGCCTACCTCAGGGTTTTGATATTTTATGTAAAGATTAAATAAAATGATACATGTGGGTGACTGATTCCCAGCCCAAAGTAATAATTCAACAACATCATTATTAGGTGTCATTAGCCACAGAATTGCTTCTCCAGCTTTTTAGAATGTAATCTTTACATTTCTCTGTCTTCCTAGTTCGATGAAATGGTTCCAATCACAATAGCAGTGTTTAAAACAGATGAGTATGCCCTCCCATTATCTTTTCTCATGAGCTTCTCCCGTGAGCTCCTGGAGAGAGCTCTGGCTTTTGTGCAGCCTCCAGCATGACTTATTTATGAGATATTGACCCTATATGGGAAGCAAGCATGTGGTCCTTCACAGTGCTGGACACTTACCTCTCTGTCTGCCCTGGTGCTGTTGATACAGAAGACCTGTGATGTGACTGCTGACACCTAGCTTTGGGTACCAGCATACCGAGCATGACTACAGACCCTGTTTTCCCATCTACCCATGTTGGCAATTATTTAGAGATGTGCCCTTTCCCCAAAGCATTTTCTCTATTGCTGTCATTAAATCCTAACAAGGGCCCACATCATGCACATTAAGCATTAAGTATTTCAACAAAGTTGGAATGATGCCAACTAAATCTACTTGAACACTAACACTCAGATAAAGGCGATTTGGCTTTGAAAAAAAAAAAATAGAAGTTTCACTTGCGTTCATAAATGTTACATGTAGGCTCAGATTTCTCTCGACTAGATGCAGATTTAAAATGTAAATTATTTAAAGTGTTCAAGACCTGTGGTCCACGTTCTTTATTCTAAGGCAGTGACACATATATTATACATACATTATTCATGCCCTAGGCTCCCATTATATACACGTTGACACCGCCAAAGGCACAACCAGTCAGGGAAGAGGATGTTGCATACAACAGACAAATCGGGATATTCTTAAATCTCTCAATTTTTTGCCTTCAAGCTTTGTTTTCTTTAAAAATGCCTTTCATAGGTATTACATATAAAATGTAATATCTCCTACAGCTGTTTGTGGCTGCTGGAGGACTATTTTTAAAAGCATCAACCTTTCTGTTAACTGCTCCCATCCAGATCCAGTCTTACACCTATAACCTGTGAACATCCCACTAGAAAATGTGGGTGCACTGAAATCTTAAGGGCTTGCAGAAAGCAAATGTCCTGGTCTTTTCAACAAGAGGAGACTTCTTACATCCAGCCAGAGGAATCCTTGTCGCTGTAGAACAGTCAGCTGTCCCAGGAAGAAATGACCCCTGCAGACTGTATGAACATTGTTGGGCACCCTTTTTTGTAGAATGCTGGACAATCCTTGATTGTCCAAGTGCTCACTGTGCCCCAGGTCTCAGCATCCAGCTAAGAGAAGGAACCTTGGTTGTAAAGTCACAGATCTGTAGACCCTCACCCCAGAGACTCTAATGAATTCCTTTTTTACATGGTTTTATCTAAAAGACTGTCCCTCAAAATGATCAAAGCATGTGCCTAATTGCCTCTCTACCCACTGTAAGTCTCGGGTGGCGGGGGACGTCTGGAATCGGTTGCTATTGTGGTCAAACTGGTATCACAGATGGGCATTGAGATTAAATGCCCATCACAAATGGGCATTTGAGTAACAGTGGGAGCTAGGCAAACAGACATCCCTGCTCCTGCTCTCCTGCTGAGACACCTCCCCAGACTCAACTCCAGGACCGATTTCACAGGGCAAAGAATGGGGGAGACATCGTACCCTAGGAGCCTGACGGCAGGCTTCTAAACGTCCCTGCAGCAATTATGCACTGAGTATCTCAGGCAGGCTTACAGACAACTTTATTTACTTCCACACAAAATGGTATGTATAATTTAACATGTCGCTGATAACTGAGGGTTGTCATTATAATTATTAGCTCTTGTGGAAAGGCGTAGACAGGATGATGGAGATGTGGGGATGAGAGAGACAGAGCCTAAGAGACGCCTCCACATTTCCTTTGCTGAAAAGTTCCCTGGCACCTGCTGGGACCATGAGAATTTGCCTCTTGCTCAGGTGTGGAGTGAGGTGTGAGGTGCCCCATGACAAGACTACCCCTCTGCTGGAGGAGTCAACAGAAGCCTGGCCGTATTGACTCCAAGTGGTGGTCTTGATGCTGTGGAAGTAGTTTCTCTCCATGTCCCTTGATTTGTCAGAAATACTAAAAATGAGAGTGGAGAGTGTGGTGATCATCTGACACTCTGGATTCTGATCCTGGCTGAGCCACTTAATGCTGTGTGATCCTGGACAAGTTAGCTGACCCCTCCAAGCTTCTGAACACAGGGATAAGGACACCAGTAGCCTTGCTGGGTCAGCAGAGCACCAAGTGAGAGGACACCTGTAAAGTGCTTTACATCCTGCTTGGTCACAGCAGCTGCTCAGTACATGTTTGTGCATGGTGGTGGTGGTGACTGTGGTGGATTTATCTCAATGTATCTCTTCCCTGGTATCTGCCTCCTCTTCTCCCTACCTTACACTAACTTTGTGGAATCTCCCTTACCACTTAAAAATACAAGTTTAGGGTTGGTTTACTTTAAAGGCTACAAAGTCTTTATCATAATAATTAAAGACAGTTTATCTGACTTGATGCTAGACTCAAGTTGTCTCTAAATCTGTTCTAATATTTGAGTTTGAACAGCACTGCAGGCAGAAACATAAACAATTGAAACTTTTTTATATTGTGCCTACATAATTAATCTCCTTAAGTGCCTTTGTAATATTTAAAATCAATATTGGTCCATAGGCTGAGTCACTGAGGAAGGGAGGGAAAACAGTTGAAATGTTCTGGGTACCAATCTGGCATCCCCAGGCCATAACTTTGCCTGCCTCCAGTAAGCCCATGATTCCAAAATTATTTTTCATTAAAGAAACATAAAAAGAGGATATAAACAAAATAGAATATCTTTGCATGGATATTTTATGTACGGTGCTTGGAATTTTCCAAGATGCTTATAATTCCCAATTGTAAAATAGTTTACTTTCTGGGGTTTGGAGCTGAGAGGACATGCAACATTAGCCATTCTGCTATAGTCTGCTTAACACCTGATTTAGTGACACTTGTTCTGATGGACTTTGGAAAGTATCCCCAAAGCAGATTGCCTTTCTCAAAAAGTCAGAAAAGGTTTCATGCAGCCTTGGGTTTATTGACTGGTTTTCTCCACCAATGTTAAGCATCTTACGTCATGTTTTAACTTTATATCTGAAAATCAGTTCTTCTAAAATCACATGTGATTTAGTCAACTACAAGTGCTCACATAAATCTTTGGCTTTTCCAGTGAATACTGAATTGAACAGATCAGAACTCTTAAATCCAAGCACCAGCAAAATTTGAAATACATATGAAAAGATGTCTTCTGAGATAGCATGTCTCAAATTTTAATGTGTATGTGAATCAACTGGGGGTTCCATTAAACAGCAATTTGTGACTTAATAGGCCTGGAAGAGGAAGGGGCTGAGATTGTAAATTTCTAACAAACTTCCAGGTGTTTTCGATGCTGCTGGTCCATGGACCTCACTTTAAGCAGCAAGGTTCTAAGATATGTGTGGGTCTGTTTCTATGCTTGAGTTTACCACTGTATAGACAGTAGTCTCCATGCACATTGCATATTAACCTGTCGTTCTCACACAAAAGGACCTCCCGTCCTCTAAGCTGCCCACCTGCTCTGCTTGGTGAAGTGCCAGAGTCACTCTCTCTGAGTGCAGGATGGCCTGAGAGGGGCTGCAAGCTGGTAGATCATGACTGACCCTCTCACTTGACAACAGCCCCTCTCCCCGCACCTTTGTGGCACAGGGACATTCTTAGGAAGTTAGTGCCTCGGAACTTCCTCATGTTCTCATCGTCCTTCAGGGCCTTCTCATCTTTACTTCCATCACCATTATATCCCCGCCACCCCAAGCTTCCATTACAATTTTTTCTTTTCCTATCTCTTTTTCAGTCTCCTTTCTATTAGGCTTGCTGTCCCCTGCCAGTAAGTCTTTCTGTCTTCAGGGATCCCATGATTCTCAGGGTGAATTCAGATTTTGTCTTTCCTCATCCTCGGTTGTTTATTTTATTTTATAAAGTGTTCTCTGCTTCTTTCCTTTTCTGCCCAAGAGATTTTATCTTCTATTACTGCCCCCAGGTTTAGGAGGAATTAGGATGCAAGACTACACAGAAGTGACACTACTGCATTGAGATCTAAATCTATAATCCCCTAAAATGATCATACCCTTTGACCCAGTACCCCCACCGCTAGGCATTTATTAAGGAAACAGACAGAGACAGAAGCAAAAATGCCTGCATGAGGATGTCCACTGCAGGATTGTTTATAATAGTAAAAAAAAAAAAAAAAGAAAGAAAAAAGAAGGATAAAAAAAGGAAAGGAAACAAAAAAATGTCTACAATAAATTGGTGGTTAAATAAATGATGGTACAAAATAGTGAATATGATGTTGGCATTAAAAATCATCACTTTGATGCCTATCGAACAGGTAAAAATGCTCATGAAAGTTAAGTGAAAGAATATAACTAGACAATGGTGCATGTATTAAAATTTCAATGTTATAAAAATATATACACAGAAAAGAACTAGAAAGAAACACACCCAATTGTTACCAATAGTTTTCTCTGATGATGGGATTACAGATAAATTGTTTTTTATGAGTTTTGCATTTCCTTTGTTTCCTATGATAAAATATATTCCTTTCTTTCAATCAGGAAAAAAAAATCCTACATATAAAAATGGTTTATCTCAATTTAGATATTAGATCCCAGTTGGATAATTTTAACTATTTGAAAATTAGGACAGCTCAGAACCCACATTAGAGTTTCCATTAAAAACCATAAAACACTAAATGGAATAGCTGTAATACATGCTCCCTCAGCAAAAATATTTACACACAATCACAGGCTTTTAGAGAAGGGATTTGGGTGTGATCTTTTCCCTGCAATATAGTAATCTCTTTTGCCATGTTTCAACATTCAATCCCTAGTGACACATTCATTTAAGATGCAGTTCCTCAACTAGATAGCAAACTAGCTTGACTATTTTGGGCATAATTACAGATAATTAGGCAGCTTCTTAGAGTAATGTGACTTTCCACTCACCGCAAAAAAAGTAATTTGCACTTTCAGTATGAGTCTGTTCTGTCTCTATATTCTGCAGTATCAACATTTTGCATTTTGCCTATTAGTTAATGCCTGACTGGGAGACTGAGGGCTGCACCAGGGTGATGTATCGAGAAAGCATTTCTCATGGTAACACCAGGCGATTAGTACATCCCTCACTGGAACTGATAGTTAGGTAGTCATGTGATTGACTGAAGCGTTGGTATTTCCTTGACCACATGTCTTCAACATTTCTTGATGAGATAATGCTTTTAGACACAAGCAACTGGGGACCCTGCTTTCAGTCCTACATTTTAGGAGGCCTCACTCTGACCCCCCTCAAACGGAGCCCTTCTCTATAGCACAAAGAGTCCCCTAGGACCAAGGGACTATGCCCAGTGAGGTCTCATGGGCTCCCTTCTAAATCATATTCTGTTTACCTGGAATCTCAGAATTCCCTGTGCAAAAGGCAAATAGACCAAGGGGACATTCAGCCCTCCCTGGATAGTGCCATTATCATTTATCTCCAGGTGAGGGGTCGTGGGGCTGTCAAATATTTTATTAGTATTCTCCTTGAATTAATCAATTTATTATCCATCCAAATACTTCTTCTATTTGTTTTATTACACATCTAACCTGTCTATCTCTTAATCTACTCACTGACCCACCCATCCATCTACCCATCCACTTCCCCATCAACCCATCCATCCATCCATCCATCCATCCTTTCTTTTTTCAACTAACATTCAGTATGCAAGGAACCATGGAGGGAACATTGATAAAGATTCTATAGCACCTGACTCACCCTCATAGACCAGTAGGTGAGATGGGTACACAAGTTGATAATTATAGTGCAAAGTGATGAAAATAGAGAAAGGAAAGGGAGGTGATTTGATTTCACCAAGGGAGAAAAGCAATCAGAAAAGGGCTCCAAATGATGTGTCTTAAATAATGAAGGTATTTTGCCAGGTAGAGAAGAGAAAGATGGAAGTCCAGGCTGAGTAAATACATGAATGAAGACCAGGAAATATGAAGATGAAAGGCAGGTACATGGAAAGGTGAGAGTGCCACATGGAGAAGCACCAAGTGTGAGCATTGACATGAGGTGGAAAGAGTGCTGGAGCAGGCTGTAATGGCCTGACAGAATGTCTGTAGCCAGAAAACATTTGTTCAATTGGATTGTCTTAAAGCAGGGTTGTAACATGATGGAATTCATATGTTAAGAGAATTAACGGGAGCATGGAGCACAGATTGGAGGTGGGATCATTCACCAGGGAGACTCCTCGGGAGGTGCTGACCAGTTCAGGAGGGAGAGGATAAGAGGGGCAGATTACAGATGGTTTCCTGTGGCAGGCTAAGTAAGGTAGCTTCTAACTCATGCGCAATTTCATTTATTTGACAGATGATTATTGAATGTCCACTATAGGACTTGGTAGGGAAGGGAGAGGGAGAAATTTAAGGCAACTTGGAAATTTCTAATTGGGAGGTTAATTTTACCATCAGTGAAAAATAAAAATCCTGGAAATAAAACAGGCTAAGTAAGGTAGCTTCTAACTCATTCAGCACTTCATTTATTTAACAGATGGTTACTGAACGTCCACAATGTGTCAGTCACAAAGGATACAACATGAACATTAAACTTTGTCTCCTTTTCACAAGGAAAATGTTACTAAGCATTCAACCATTCATGCGAAGGACCGGTATCTTCCCCCTTCCTCACAGGCCCACAGCTGGAATCCCCAGGAATCTGTCCCCAAGCCAGTTTGCATACATGGGCAGCCAAACTCCTCCACTATGAGTAGAATTTGCCATCTGATTAACCGCTTGGCAATTGACCTCCTATCAATCGTCTCTGTCACTAAGACACTGCAGCCAGCAATGTTCAGTCACCAAATGTCACTGATGGCTCCACACTGCACGTTCCCATATGAAAACTCTCTCTCCTCACGTGAGGATTAAGACATCAAAGCAGATGCTCGAAGCCTTTGCCAGGAGCACCGACAACTTCCATCAGTACCCCCTGGTTGAAAGAGGCTTCTCCAGGGGGTGCAATATCTCTAGTTCGTTCTGGCTTTAATCTCCTACTGGACAGCTGAACAAGAGATTCAGCAGGTGTTTTTGTTTCTCTCTGTCAAACACTTGGGGCTTCACCAATATCTGAGCAACAATGCACAGAATGCATTTCCCAGGGAAGTGTGTCCTGCGGTCTAAGGCTGTGGACCTTGAAGAGTCAGAGCGAGTTGTGACCCCTGTGTTGGAAGGCACGAGTGCCTCCGACACTGAACACCTGGTACTAATTCATACTTTTTGCTTGGTCAGCCAAATGTGGCAAATATTATCTCTGTTTTGTATGAACAATCCAGATTATATCAGCAAGACTAGTAGGAAAGATCAACAACATACACAGTTAAAACCAACGTCATCATCTTATTCTTCCCCTCTAGGGGGCCTCTCTCTCCACGCTGGCTGCCACCAGCAGTTACAAATGCCTTGATTACAGGAATGGGCTCCTTCGTCTCCTCTAAAGGCTTACAGAGATCCTCTCTTTCTTTAGTCGACAAGTTTTGCTTTGCTCTTTTTTCTTATTGGAGACTCAATGCAGTAACATTTTCATTAACTTGGTTTCTCACGTTGTGTAGAATTTTTATTTATTTATTTATTTATTTATTTTTTATGTGTAGACAAAAAATGATGTGGGAAGCAAAGCTGTGGTCACAGTGCCATGGAAGGAGGTGGGGCGGATGCTCCATGGTGCAATATTATCACAAGTCAGACTGGGGACCCCAGAAGGGGACACACTCCAGGGTGCCAGCTGGCAGTGCATATGGCGGTCTGCTCACTCTGCCATGTTCCTTGGACACGGGCTGTTCAATTGCACACAACTTAATCCACTCAACACACTGACATGGTGCTTTTCTCTGAAATTCCTTTTCTTTCTAGCTGATATTTTATTTCCAAATAGGTGTTTTGCACAAAGGAAGGAGCAGAGGTGGGGTGAAGCAGAGGGACGACCTGCAGAGGGGGCTGTTTCTGGGCACTCACAGGTGCTCCTGTGAGCTCCCACAGGTGACCCCAAAGCCTCCATCACAGCATGTGACATCCTTCCCTCCAGGGCAACGTCCGCAGGGCAGAGAGAGCACAGTTAATGACGGAAGTTAAACTTGGCTTTCACCGGGTCACTGGGGCCTCTTCCTGCCCCTCCGGCTTGCAGAGAGCTCTGGATCTGTCTCCTGCTGACAAGCACACAGCCACACAGCCAGACAGGGAAGGAAATTATGCAGACAAGGGGAAAGTCACACTGCTTCCTCAGTTTTCTTAAGGAGAAAATGACTCACAAGTAGGCAAATAAAATACTCAAATGAAAATGTTATTGAAGTGCTTTTTTTTTTAACTCCTGTCTATTTTGTTACACTGATGGTGGAAAAAACCTTTTAATGACAAGGGCTGTTGGTTTCTCTTCAATGCAGAAAGAAGCAGGTGAGATATTGGAAGGTAGTATGTGGAGAGGCGAGAATCCACAGTAGGGTGGCTGTAAACCATATTACTGGAGGAAAGAAGGCCGCCTACCTAGGGCTGGTGAAAATTTAGGAAGAAAATAAGGCATTTCCCCACTCCAGATGCCTCAGAAACCCGTCCAACATTCACCCTATAAAAGAAATGACTCTCTAGATTTCAGAACGGCATGACCTTTAACCTTGTTATCAAGACAAGACACAAGGGTCATCTTTGACACTGGATCCCTGACCTTACTATATCTAAAACCAGGTTCCTTAACTTCAGCACTATTGTCATTAGGGCCAGGCAAATATTTGTTGTTGGAAGAGGGGCTGTCCCTTGCATTGTAGGATATTTAGCAGCATCCCTGGTTGCTACCTATTAGATGCCAGTAGCACCCCTCCCCCGTCTCCCCAGTATCCCTCCAGTTTCAACCACCCAAAGTCTCCAGACTTTTCCAGATGTCCATTGTGGGGCACAACTGCCCCTGTTTTAGGGCCACTGATCTAAAGCGACCCATCCTCAAGGCCTGCTCAACTTGCCTCCTCAGTATCTCCCGAGTCTGTTACTTCTCCCCACACTCCACCACCACTGAGTTTAAGTGGTCATGCTCTCTCACGAGGATGCCTGCTCCAGCCATTCTTCCCATCCACTCCCGCCTGCTCCAAACCATTCTCCAGACAGCAGCCCCATTGATGATTCCAGAATCAGCTCTGCTCCTATCATCTATCTCCCCATTGAAAGCTCCTGAAAGCTTTGCTGTGCTCTGAGGGTACAAAGATTTCCACCAGAGCTTCAAAGGACCCGTCCCTGCCTGCCTCACCTGCTTGTCTCACAGAATGCCCTCGTCCCATCAGTTCCTGATGCCCCAGGAAGGTTCTTCCATGCCCCGTGCTCACTCCTACCACAACCTCCTCGCTCTGTCACCTATTTCACTTCTTGGGTCAAGGCTCAGAGTCACTTTTCCAGGGCCCAAGCTTCCCGGATCCCCCTGGCCGGGCTCACAGCAACATACTCTCAAAGCAACATACATCTTTCCTTCTTAGCTCTTGCCACAGTCCATAATTCCACATTTACTTGTGCCATGCTGTGATGAAAGCTCGCCTCCCGCTACCACACTCTAAGCTCGCTGAGTTGCAGGGACTGTGTAGGTTATCAAGCCCCATCGTTTCCCCAGCACCTGGCACAGTGCTTGACACACCAAACTTTTTTGAAGGGATGAAACACATGAAGATGGACTGACAGATTAAAATTCAAGCCAACAGTGGTCCTTGAACTTGAAGCCATGGCTGTTCGGGACCAGAAGTGTCCCTTTCATTCCCTGTTTTTGTTGTGCCTTCATTCGTTTGTTCATCTCACAAGGCTTTCCTGCATACGTCTTATGTGCCAGGTGCAGATTGGCAGTGTAGATATTTCCGACAAGACATGGCCATGAAGCTGTAGCTACCTCTGTCTAGTGGTACAGACAGACATCAACCTGGTAACCATAACCCAGTGAGTTCTGTGAAATGGTGTTGCTGATAAACAGATGGCTGGTGTGTTTTTGGAGGCTGGGGGAAGAGAAGCTAACACAACCTTCCCTCCATGCCAGACTTAACCCTGTGTCTCCCCAGACTTAACTACCCAGAATTAAGAGTTGCATTTCTCCGAGTAAAGACCAGGAGACCTGGCATAAAGCATTAGTTAAACCCAGACCCTATCAATTTTTAGAAGTGGCACCGACTCCAAGATGTTATTTGGCATTTATACTGCATTTCCTAAATGGATTTCCCAAAATTTGTTTCCAGAATGTCTTGAACCCAGAGAAACAAGGGACAATAGCTTTTTCTTCTTTGACTTAAAAAAAATCAGTGGCACGGCCACCAGATGCACAGCAGGTACAATTGGAAATAAAGTTTTAAGTTAAATTAAGGCAAGTCACTTGAGCAATCATCTGTAGCTGCTTGCTACACACAGGTTCTGGGTGAGGTGCTGGGGATGCCAAGACTCTGGGGATGTAAAGGTAAGAAAAACAAGAGGGCTTCCCTCTCATGAGGGAAGAGCCACGTAGGTCTCTACAAGGATGGGCCAGGCACTCGGCATACAAGTGCATCCCTCTCATTACTCAGGTTTCAGCCCAAACCTCACCTCAGAGCAGCTTTCTCTGACCACCTCATCAAGTATCACCCTCTCCCCTGCCAATTATACTTTCTCGTTCCTCCATATATTTTCTTTTTTAAAAAAGATGACCGGTAAGGGGATCTTAACCCTTGATTTGGTGTTATCAGCACCGTGCTCTTGCAAGTGAGTTAACTGGCCATCTCTACATAGGGATCCAAACCCGTGGCCTTGGTGTTATCAGCACCACACTGTCCCAAGTGAGCCACGGGCTGGCCCTTATCCATATATTTTCTTCAGAGCACTTACCAGTCTCTGGAAGTAAGTACAAGCTTATGTTTCATTTTGTATTGGTCCCCAGCTAGAATGTGAGCTCCCTGTGTTCTTGCTCACCTCCAAACCCCAGTGCCTAGAACAGCACCTGGCAGGTAGTTGGCATTGAAAGGAATGAATGAATGAATGGATGAATATGCACAAAGGAAGGGAGCTGTCAATTCTCCCTGGGAACTCAAGGACAGCTGCAGAAAGGGGACAATAGATGAACTGAGGCAACTCCTTGCAGTAGGAGTTGGAGTTATTCTGGCAAACCAAAGGTGGGCAGATGAGGAGAAACCCACTTGATATAAATATTTATAAACTTGGAGGTGGCAGGAAGAGGGACCATACTGTAGAGTCTAAAGAATGGCTGAAGAGATCTGGTAGATGGCCTGGTGGATTAAAATTCACCTGCAGCCTTTTTCATTAGAAGCGTTTTACAACTATTACTGTAATAAAATTGGCAAAGGTAATAGAGCTGAGGCTGGGACAGGATGTGAACAGGTACGAAGGCCACATCCAGAGTGAACTTTTCCCTCTATGGACATGGCAGAAACAAGACCTCCTTAAGCATGAGAAAGATGGGGCTGGGTCTGTAATCCACAAATCCTCCTCCGGTGGCCCGACAGAGTAAAGCTGGTTGTGGTGAAAATTAATGACTGTCTCTCTGGAGAGAGAAATGTAATTTGTAAGTACCTAATTTAGTACTTTCACAAAAATATTTTTTCTTCTTTATTGACATCAGAAATCTTTAAAAATCCTTAACTATTACAGTGAAGACTTCTTAGTCACTGAGCATGTTGAACTGTGCTTGGAAGGTTTCCATGTCTTCCCACCCAAGGGTCATATGGGATTTAACAATGAACAACTTCTAAGAAGAGCTAAGAAGCTGAAGGACTAATTAAGTCCCAATTGGGTAAAGAACACGGGCTTCTTACAGTGAGTTTGTGAGCTATTTTTAAGTACTCTCTGAAGGAGGTGAGCAGAATAAAAGCTTCATCATTAAGTATGTTTGCAGTAAATGGAATCTTCTAGTTAGTTTAAGGAAAGTCTCACAACTAAGGGAATTACATATCATACTTATTAATTTCTCTTCCTTAATTCCTGTGAATGTGATGGCTGGTGAGGGAGAGAAGGACTAACATTTACTGAGCTCATTCTGTGGCCAGACATTGTAAAAGGTATTTTATATCTTTTAATCCTAGTAGAAACCCTTTGAACTGTTATTAATCCTCATTTTGCAGACGAGGAAACAAAGACAGTGAGGGTTAAGTCCATTGCCCAAGGCCATGCAACTGTAGGTGCCCCCGACTTATGAGGGTCTGACTTATGATTTTTTGACTTTACACGGTGTGAAAGTGATATGCATTCAGTAGAAACCATACTTCGAATTTTGAATTTTGATCTTTCCCTGGGCTAGCAATATGCAGTATGATACTCTCCTGTGATGCTGGGCCAAATCATCTAACACAAAGCCTATTTTATAACAGTGTTAAATATCTCATGTAATGTATTGAATTTATTCAGAGATGGAAAATGCTCTGAGTATGTTTACAGTAGGCTAGGCTAAGATATGATGTTTGGTAGACTGGGTGTGTTAAATGCATTTTTGACTTAAGATATTTCCAAATTACAATGGGTTTATTGGTGTGTAACCCCATCGTAAGTCGAGGATCCTCTATAGTAAATAACAGAGCAGGGATCTGAACCCGAGTTCAAATCCAGGATTTAACAGGGTTTACAGCGGCAGAACCAGGAGTCCTTTAGACTGTGTTTTATTTAGGACTTTAACCCTCAGCCCTATATGACAGACATTGGGTAAACTACTTTGCCTCAAAGCTGGAGGTTCCTCATGTGCAAAATGGTGATCCTAAAAATTCTTACTTCAAAGACATTGTGACTAGAAACCTCATCTCACATCGATGAGAGCCTGCATGCTAAGCACTTTGCACAGAGTCCAACGCCTAGACACCACTGGATGTAGCTCATTTTTCCACACTGTGGTAGTGATTGAGAGGTCTTCATCTGGCAGCGATCCTGCTTCCTTCTGCTCCAAACAGCTAGGCACTAAGTAACAATGCTGTGCTCTCCCTGGCACTCCTGCTACTTGCCACCTCAAATGTCATTGAGGGGGTGGCTCTGAAATCATGGTCTTGCCCAGAAATCATGGTCTTGCCCATTGAGGCAACTTCACATCCACTTTATCTTTGCTTAGGTCAGGGTTTCTCTACCTTGGCACCATGGACAATTGGGGATGGAAATTCTTGGTGGTGGTGGGGGGGGACTGTCCTGTGCATTGGAGGATATTTAGCAGCATCTTTGGTTTCTGCCCACTAGATGCCAGTAACACCCCCTTCTCCTCCCATAGTTGTGACAACTAAAAATGTCTCCACACATTGCCAAGTATCCCCTAGGGGCACAATCACCACCAGTTGAAAACCACTGACTTAGGTGAAAATTAACAGTGATTTATGAATCTAAATAGCAAGCTAGAGGTTATCAGAAATCAAAGAAAGAGATCTTCCTTACCGGAAGAGTTCACAGAATTTGCTAAATAGAGAAGAATTCTCACCATGGAATCAAGGCAGGGCAATCAACAAATGCCCATAGCCAGTTAGCTCATCAAACTCCTGCTACTGATCCACAGTGTTCTGTAGATTGTTAATTTCCCATTAAAGGAACCATGTCATTTAATAAGTATTCTGTCATTTGGCTTCATAAGGTGGAATAAAAGCATGAGGACCCAGGAAGCTTCTTTTTAAAATTTTTAATGAGGAGTGACAGCTATGTTCAGTCACCCAACATTTACTGAGCACTTGCCATATGAAATGTCATGTACTTAGTCTCTGGCAGCATCAAGAAAAGATTGAAGTCTCTTACGCAAGCCAGATCACTGTGTGGAATGAGTGTTAATTAATTCAACCTATAGTCATTGAAAACCTACTGTGTGCCAAGCCACAAGCAGACTCTGGGTAGAATGTGCTGAAAGAAATGAACATTATCCCTGAACTCTTATAGCTTACCATAAAGCAATAGTTCTCAAAGGGGGGGTCCTGGACCAGCAACATCAGCATAACCTGTTGTTATGGGTTGAATGATGTCCTCCCAAAAAACTTAAAGGGGAAATCTTGAAGTCTTAGCCCCCAGTACCTCAGAATGTGACCTTATTTGGAAATGTGGTCTTCATAGAGGTAAACGAGATAAAATGAAGTCTTAAGAGTGGGCCTTAATCTAATATGAGTGGTGTCTTCATAAAAAGAGGAAACCAAAACACACAGACAGGCACTTACACAGGGAAGACGATGTTAAGACACACAGGGTGAGTGCCTGTGTAGACAGAGGAATGATGTGTCTGCAAGCCAAGGAACACCAAGGAATGCTGTAGACACCAGGAGCTGCAAGAGGCAGGAAGAATCCTCTCCTAGAGCCTTCAGAGGGAGCATAGTCCTGCCGACACCTGGATTTCAGACTTCTGGCCTCTAGCACAGTGGGTTAATACATTTCTGTTGTTTTAAGCCAACTAGTTTGTGGTAGTTTGTCACGGCAGCCCTGATGCACCTGGAGACTTGGTAGAAATGCAAATCTTTTGTCCCTGCTCTGGACCTAGAGAATAGGCACTGTGGTGAAGGGACCCAGCAGTCTGCGTCTTAACTAGCCCTCCTGGGGATTCTGATGCCTGCTAGAGTTTGTGAACTACTGAAATGGAGCAGTGGATTGCAACTCTGGCTGCACAGGAGATTTACCTGGGAAGCCTTAAAACAAAAACAAAAACAGTATCTTAGAGATTATGATAGGAATTCTGATAGAATGGTTCTAATATACAACCAAGGCTGAGAACTACTGGTCCAGAGTGATGTCTCTCAGATGTCAGTATGAGCAGCTCAGCAGGAAAGGCATCACTTGGGAGTCTTGTTAAAACGCAGATTCTGACTCAATAGGGCTAGCGTAGGGCCTGAGACTGCATTTCTAGCAAGCTCTGGGGTGATGCCTGCCAGTATATGGCCTCTTCTTTAAGGAGCAAGGATCAGACAATACTAATACCAACACTAAAACTGATAGCAATAATAGCTAATGTTTATTGACTGCCTTCCTAATGCCAGACACTTGCTAGAAAATGAGATACAGTGGTGGATAAGAAAGGCTGCATTCTGAAGCTACATGACAGTTCTGTCTAGGGCTCTATGCATTCCATAGGAAAGGATCTTACTTTGCCTGACAGTAAACCTGATACAGTGGAGTAGAGTCTCACATTAGAGTAGCACTAACTGCTGCAACAGATAAAGCAACATTTCCCAACAGCTTAACAAATAAATGTTAGTTTCTTCCAGAGTGCTCAATGTCATAGGGGAGTCTGCGATCCAGGCCCCTCCACCTTGGGCTATGCCTTTCTCTAGGTCCTTGCAGTCCCCAGTCCAGTTGGAGGGTGGGGAAAGAGGGTGAAGAGACCTAGGTGTGGTCTAGTAAGTAAATCCCATTGTCTCTGTTACATGGCACTGCCTGACTGCAATGAATGCTGGGAAATGAAGTTTAATTCTGTGCCCTAGAGGAAAAGAAAACAGGGTTTAATGAGCATATTATCTCTACCACTTGTCTTAAAAGATTAGTAAGGTTGGTCACGTGAAGAAAGGGAGGGTCTGGTAAGAATGTAAAGTACCAAGAATGTACAACAAATGCACGGCAAAGGACAATAAACTGATCACATTTGTATAGCTTGTCTGGTTACCATTTTCCTTATGAGAACAATTATGATAATCCGCCCACCTCTTCAATGCCCCAATAGTATGACATGTTAAAACATTTCTAAGGGAGGGTGTTGGGCATCTTTCCAATACTCAACAGGCAGCTGGGTTAAATGTATGTGGATTTATTCTTGGTCAGTACTGGACACTAACACAGGCCAGAAGCTGGAGCTGACATCTGGGCTTAGCTCTGCGATGAGATTGGCACATGACTCAGAGGTGGAGCAGGAACACATATAAAAAATTCAACCAGAAGTAGAATGATGCCAGGACAACTTCGGCATCTCTTCCCAGTGGACTCTGTAGTTACCTTTATCAAGGAAACTGGTGTCATGTTTTGACAATAACATAAAATATTTCTAAAGAGATCTTGTCCAGGACAAACCACCTAAAGTATCAGAGAGATTCAGAGCCAAGATAATTGTATCTAGAGTCAAAGAAAGAGTTCCATAGAGGGAAGAGTCATGGAAGGAAGGTCAGGGAATTGTATGGAGGATGCCTGGATCATGTAAAAATTCTCTCTTTGATATTCCTAATAGACGATGCCCAGTTTCTAACTGCCAAAGCCCTCCTTCAGATGGTGAGGTGAAATCTTTCCCTCTGGAACTGTCCTCTCCCTGGGGCCACACGGAGAGAACAAGTGTAATCTATCTGCATGACCTTAGGCAAGCTACTGCACTTCTCTATGCTGTAGGTTTTCTATCTACAAAATGGGAGTAATTATAGTTCCTCCTTCATGGGGTTCTTGTGAGGATTAAATGAGTGACTGAAACATGGAAAATGCTCTGAAAATAGCAGCGAGGATTATCATTATTACCGTTAATGACATTTTAAAAAATGGCTCTCCAGCTCGCCTCTGTGTCTTCTCCCATCGGATATCTCCTCTTTCAGTTCTTCAGCTTTTCTTTCTCTGAAAGTTCTCAGCCTGCCACTTTCCTTTGGATAAATATTTCCCAAATCATATACGAAGAATACTATATCCCCAAGATACTAGTAGAAATTCCTTGAAAAACAAAGTCTGGGAGATACTTTGTATGCCAGATGACTCTCTCCAAGGTTTAGAATATATCTGGGTATAATTAAAGTTCTGAAAAGTCCTCAGAAAAGACAGCTGCTTATATGGGTTTAAGTGTGTGCCCTATTAGTTGAAATGTAAGTTGGCATGATATTTGTGATGGGTGAATAGTTTTCTTCTAATATATATATTTACAAAATTTTGTATACCCTTCAACAAGGAATTCCACTTGTAGGAATCCAAGCTGGATAAATACTTACACATGAAATATTCCAGTTTAATATGTCTTTAAAGACAGAATATAGCTCTCACTGGACAAGAATCCCTTCCAACCTTGCCTCATCTGCTGATATGATAACTGTGGCTTTCCTTCTGTGCCTAAATCCAAACTACTGATAAAAATGATTGCAGGAGAGCACTAAGTTGACACCTTTTTACACTTTTTCTCTATTGCTCTACCACACCTCTCCAGCTAACCCAACAAGGACATCCTGTTATCTAAAGACTACATTCCTTTTGTAAAATATTCTCTCAAGATTCACTCTACGTTTTGAGTATAAATTGGAACTCAATCACCTGACTGAAATCGCATAAAAGTCCTTTCAGTTGAGACTGCATTTTTTCCCCACTAAATCAACAGATTGTTGGTCTGTCTTACCTGGTCATTCCAGTCTAAAGATTCTGATTGATCATGTATGGAGATGAGTGTAACTGCTCCAGGTAACACCAACGACCAATGCCTGGAAAACCATGTGAACCAAAAAAAAATCTGGAAAGAAATAACCTAAAGACACCCAGAAAAAAACGCATTTGTGCAAAATCCAAACAAGAAGACTCAGAGCCTCCCAAGCCCTTCCTGATCTTTATAAATGCTTTTCTCCTGAGCCACTTGGCACATTTCCATTATGGCCTTCTGAATATGTATAGACACAGCAGGTAATTTAAGATTGCTGCAAGTGTCTGACAAAAACATGGTACGTATTCAACTTGTTTAGAAAACATCTTAATGTCAAGAAGAGCAATTTATAGAGGACATATTTTTATAGTACGGTAACATCAACATTTATTATTTGGGCCATAACTGGGAAAGAAAACAGACTTCCCCCATTTAGACAACAAAATTAAATTCCTAGGAAGGCGATAGAGAAATAGGCACAATCTTGAATATAGTTATGGTATAAAATAATATTCTTTTAGAAATATGGTGGAAAACATGGGAAGAATGGTACAATGGCCTTATCATATATTCCAAAGATATAATTCTGGACCACCAAGGGGCTAAAATTTGATATTATTAAATTCAAGGTAATCAGTTTACTAGAGACTTATTTTTCCCCATAGAATGCCACTATATTAGGCCATAACTATATGTAGCTATTCTTTGCTACTTTTTTTTCTGTAGAATTAATAGTGTCTAAGAAGCTTCTACCTTAGAATAATCAAGGTTCTGAGACGTCCTGCAGTAACGAAACCTCGTTAGCCAGGATGTGGGCAAGTGGTAACTTGTCCTTTTCTCTCTCCCTCATATTCTAGTTCCTAAGAATTAAACAACCATATATCTACTGAATTCAGTTTCTAACACATTATGTATTTAGATCTCCCCGATAAAGAAAACATTCAAATACATTATTCAAGCCCAATGAGGTGCATGTCACCTTTTAGGCTGCAGCCTAACATTCTACACAGGGATTGCTACTGAAAGAAATGTAGCAGGACAAATGGTCTTATATAGATGGGCCAATTTACTGTTTCCATCGGCTTGGGAAAGCCATGTGAAATTGCTGTTTGGTTTTATCTACTTGTTCAAAAACACTTATTTTGTACTGCTTTGTAGATAGAGCGCACTGCTGGGCCGTCTGAGACATATCAGGTGAAATGCTTACTCCAAATCTGTGCTTTCTACATATTTCAATTTCATTTCAATTAAGTCCTCACTTCTGCATGTCAATCTTGTTACGAGAATCCCCACAGCTGCCATTCAAAACTGTTTGTACACCCTTAAAATTCTGCCTTTTCCCTCAATACCCTCTTTCTCAGCAAACGAACCAGGCTCCTGCTTTATTGAAAAGATCAAGCACCTGTGACGTGAGTAAGCTGCACTCCCCACCTCCCCATCTCAAATTCAGATCACACTAGTTGAGAAATGCTGCTATCCCGCTAGCCTCTGTCTTTCACATTCAGCCCACTGCAAATGCTGTTGATTTTCTCTCCTGAACAGCCCTCAAAGTCACACCCTTCTCTCTGTCTCAGCCATCAGGTTAGCACATGTCACTGTCCTCTATTGTCTGGACCAATACAGTAGTCCCCTAGCTGCTGTTTTTCGTATCCTTCTCTATCATCCTATAACACTCAAACCGATCTTTCCAAAATGCATCTCTGGACATGTCTCTGTATCACTGAAAATACTTCAAGGGTTTCCCACAAAACCTTTCAACATGGCTATGAGGTCTCGTGGAGTTTAGCCCCTGCCCATCTCTCCAGCCTTATCTGTACCCAGCCTCTTGTGTTTCTCCGTCTCCATCCATAGACTTTCTGTCTTTCAAACTCACTGTGCTCATGCTGGCCACAGGACCTTTGCTTGTACTCTTCTCTCTTTCTCTAATGTTCTTTCCACCCCTTCTTGCTCTGTTAACACCACCTTCTCTTGATTCACTCCATGTGTCACTTTCACAGGGTCAACTCATCCTCCCGTGGACTCTTTGGGAACCATGGTCATCTCTCTCTTAACCTGTATACTTGGTTTGTATGCTTGTTTGATGAATATTGGGCTCCCCAACTAGAATGTAAGCTCTATGAAAACAACACTTGTTTTGTTTTTGCTCATTTTTCTCCTTCATAGCAACTAACACACTTTTGGCTCATAGTATATACTCAGTAGATATTTGTGGAATGAATTTCTCAATAATTTGTAATGCCAAATGTCACAATGCTACCCATAACTATTACTGGTGTTTACACAAATGTTTTCCTGGGTGAATTCCTTTCACTGACCATTCTAGAGAGAGATGGGCCAAAGGCAGGTTGGCTGTTTCTGAGTTTGTGTTTTTTAGCTGCTCTGAACACTCCCTCTCTGTTTTTTTTAAAAAAAATTTTTATTTATTTATTTATTTATGTCTTTTTCGTGACCGGCACTCAGCCAGTGAGTGCACCGGCCATTCCTATATAGGATCCGAACCCGCGGCGGGAGCGTCGCTGCACTCCGAGCGCCACACTCTCCCGAGTGCGCCACGGGCTCAGCCCTGAACACTCCCTCTGTGCCAAGCACTGTCCTAAACTTTTTGCATGCATTCACTCATTTAATCCTTGCAGCACTCTGAAGGGTGGATGTGATCATATCTCCATTTCATAGACAGGGAAATTGAGGCCTAGATGTTAATTAACTTGTCCAGGATTACATAGATAGCTCAGCATTATATTCCCAGCATCATGCACAATACATATCACATGCTAAGAGCTCAAGAAATATTTGTGGAATGAATGAATGAAGTAGGAAAGCTGGTCTATCATGAGTCACAGACCCCCAAACACTTCTTTGAGTGCCATTTCTTTTGGTTCTCACTGTCACCGCTAATCTATGCCTTGTCCCCTATCCCCAGAACTATCACAACAGCTCCCTAAATTCTCTTTGAATCCACAATTCTTCCTTCTACTTTGCCCACCTACTTTAGGGCTACAGCATCTTTTAACAGGCCAGTGAGACTATCAGTCCTTTTCCTGAGACGCCGTAGTGGCTTCTCATTGTTATTTGGACACTAACCTAAGTCCTTAATTTGGCTGCTAAAGACCTGGTGTCTCTTTCTGGCCTCACCTCTCTTTTGTTCCTGCATATGACAGACTTCTTCTTGCCTCAGGGCTCTTGTGCATGCTGTGCCCTCTGTTGGGAGCACCCTTTAATCTCTGGTCTCCCAGTTAACTCTGAAGGGACCTTCAGGTCTCAGTGTATGTGGTAGACCCAATAGTGTCTCCAATAATATCTGGGTCTTACTAATCTCTGGGACCTGTGAGTGTTATATGGCAAAAGGGACTCTGCAGATGTGGTCAAATGAAGGACCTTGGCCATAACTGCATTCTACTTGGGCTGTCACTTTCTTCATATTGTCCTACAATACTGTCCTACACATTGACATTTGTGCTTTAATAACTTTGTATGAAGATGAAGTGCCTCATTATTATTGATAAAATCATGAATTTAGTGACTCAGTTGTGTGTGTATGTGTATTTGCCAACTAACATTTAAGTAAGCATAACTACTTGTACATGCATGCTCATGGCGGCACTATTCACAATGGCCACAAGGTGGAAACAGCTGTAATGTCCATCAGTGAAAGAATGGACACACAAAATGTGGTCTATCCACCCACTGCAATATTATTCAGCCATGAAAAAGAATGAGGTGCTGATACGTGTATTAGTAAACAGTACAATGCACCTCACAAACATTATGCTAAGTGAAAGAAGCCCAGTCACAAAAGACCACATTCGTATATTCCATTTCTATGAAATGCCTGGAATAGGCAAATCCATACAGACAGAAAGTAGATGAGTGGTTACCAGGGGCAGAGGGGAAGGGGGGTGGGGAAGGACTGCTCAATGCATCTGAGGTTTTCTTTTGGGGCAATGAAAATATAGATAAGAGGTGGTGCTTATATACATTGTCAATCCGCTAAATGTCACTGGACTATTTACTTTAAAATGGTTATTTGGGGGGGATCAAATCTTAGCATTTTAGTTAATTTGCTTCAGAGATTTATATATATATTTTAGGAAGTAAAATATTACAGATGCAGTTAAAACCCCGGTGGCCCTCCTAATCCTTTTTCTCCCTCCCTTCCTCTCTGCCAGTGGTCACCATTACCCTAAATTTGTTGCTTATTTCTTTGCAAATTTTTATACTTTTTAATGCTTTTACTTCCTATTATCTATCCATAAACAACACAAAGCACAAGGGATCTTCAAAAATTTCATTGAAAATTTGTACTATAAAAAAATTGAGCACGGATTGCAAAACTTTCTTTCACCAAAATAAACTTGTACTAAGTTGTTATAATATGTTTGAGCAGGATCTAGTTTGAGGCATTAAAGAAGGATCAGACATCAGTTTCAAAAGAGCCCCTACCAGAGCAAAATGAATTACGTTAAACACGTACATTTTACCTTGATAAAAAAATTAGAAACTAAGTGCAACGACTTTTTCTTAAACCAATAATGTGAATAGTACTTAAATCCTCACAACTTCCACCACTAGGGAAGCAGCGGGCTGTGCCGTCCCACCACTGCCTCACGTTGGGATTGTCACTGTGACACTGGGGTCGTTAGGAATGTGACAGACCTGCCAGCTCTTCCTGCATCTACCTGACTTCCCATCTGTCGGCTTTAGGCAGGGACCTGCCACCTGGGTGGGAGGAAGGGAAGGGCGTGAGAACCTCCTCCGTCCTCGTCTTTGGGGGATGAACCGCAAAAAGGTTTGCCTCTGGGCATTAGCATTCACCCGCCACTAGGCAGTGAGGTGGGTGTCACACTGCGTCACACTCCCCCAGCACGTTTCCATGCCACGAGCACCAAGACAGAGCGGAACATCATGTGCAGGGCAGTTCTCCTGTGTCTGCCCTTCTCCAGCATGACACTGGCCACTGTCATCTGCTGGTCTTTTGTCCTTAGAGCAAGTTGAGGCAGAGTCAAGTTCCTGGTCCCTTCTCCCTAAATAAGAGCTGATACTGAGGCAGACACTAACAGGATCAGGCAGCTAGGACAATAATCAGGATGCTTTCAGCAAGCCTGCTGCTCCGCAGCATGACAATGGCAGTTAGCTCCTCCTGCAGAGTGCTCTGTCACCGTGGGTTTGTGTTAGAAACAGCTGGTGGCAGAAGGACCGGGAAATAGCAAGCCATGCTGCTCAGACGCAGGGAGGCCAGTCGCTACCCCTGTGGCACTGCCAAATGCCGTCTGCCAGGGTGTTGGCACAGTGTGTGGTTTGTTCTACACACAGGTGGAATTCACACGGCTTAATGGGACTAAACCTTGGCTGCAAAGGTGGGAAGAAGAAGACCACTCAAGCCCCAAACAGGTTGGCCATTCAGGCAGATGGCCACCAAGGACTTGTGAAGCACCTGCTCATTCATGCCAGGCATTGTGCAAGGTGCTGCAGAGATAGCAGTGGATGATACCATCACAGTGCACGTGGGGCTGATAGTGTATTTGGGGAGACAAATGGCCATTCTTCCATTCAGTGAATATTTACGGAGAAACTACCATGGGCTGGGACTGGGCTAGATACTCTGGACACAACAGCAAACAGCCCAGATGTGCTCTCCGGGAAGCTCACTGTCTCTCTGGGAAGACAAACATTCATTTATCCAATGACATTTTATTAGGGGTTTACCATGTGGAAGCAATGTTTCTAGGTGCTGGGCATTAAGCTAATAATCACAAGCATAATGAGAGCTTTGAGAGTGTATTAGTCCATTTCTACTGCTTATAACAAAATACTTGGAACTGGGTAATTTATAAAGAAAATGAAATTTATTGCTTACAGTTTCTGGGGCTGAGAAGTCCAAAGTCCATCTGGTGATGGTGACAGTGACCCAAGGGTCTCACATTGCAAGACAGGGGAAGCAGAGAGAGCAGAGAGAAAGACAGACTCTCCTCTTCTTTTAAAGACAAAATTCAAACTTCAGGGAGTTTTGGGGGGACATAATTCAAACTACAGAAAGTGAACTTCAAGGTGCAGTGTGCACTTATAATGGGGACCCTCTCCTAATCTTGGGGTGGAGGGTGGTGACAGAAAGCTCCTTTGAGAAGTGACTTCTACATTGTATGAGTTTCCTATGGCTGCTTGATAAGGATCGAATTGTGTCCCCCAAGATTTATGTATTAGAAGCTCGATCCCCACTGTGATTGTTGGGAGGGTGGGAAATCCTATGATGGTAATTGAAAGGTGGAGCCTTGAAGAGGTGATTGGATTGTGAGGACTGTACTCTTGTGAACAGATTGATCCTGGTGAGTGGTGGTCATGGGTGTGGTTCTGAGGGCTTTAAAAGGAGTCAACCAAGAAGGTTATCTCTCTCACTCGGCTCTGCTATTCTCACCTTGTGACACCTGCAGTGCTGTAAAACCACCCCTAAAGAAGGCCTTCATCAGATGTGTTCCCTGAACTTTGGACTTTCCAGCCTCTGAAACTATAAGCAATACATTTTGTTTTCTTACAAACTACTCAGTTCCAGGTATTTTTGTTATAAGCAACAGAAATGGACTAATATATTGCTCTAAAAAATTACCACAAGTTTGTTGCACTAAAATAATACAAATATATTTTCTCACAGTTCTGGAGGCCAGAAACCCAAGATGTGTTTCACGGGCTGACGTTAAGGTGGAGGCAGGACTGTGCTTCCTCCAGAGGCTCCAGGGGAGAATCTGTACCTGGCTTGCCCTTTCCAGTTTCTAGGGGTTGTCCTTGTTCCATGGATCATGGCCATATTATACCACCTTCTTCTTCTGTAGTCATATCCGATCTGCCTCCCTCTCATAAGGACACTTGTGATGACATTTAAGGCCAACCCAGATAAACCCAGGATATTCTCCCCATCTCAAGACGCTCAACTTAATCATCTGTGCACAGTCTCTTTTGCCATGTAAGGTAACACACAGCTTCCAGGGATGGGGACGTGCATGTCTTTGGGAGCCATTTTCAGTCTACCACAGAAGCTGTGCTCTTTCTCTTATATGTGTGCTCCCTTCCAGGCCATGCCAGGCCTGCCCAGGAGAAACTGAGGCTGGAAGACTGAGTAGACTCATGGGATTGGCAGAGGCCAGGCGTCTAGTTACATGTGAATAGACAAAGTCTGGACAACAGACATCACCTCAGAGTCAAGCCATGTGTATTTATTCAGCATTGGTGCTACTGACAGAGAGGTGCTACGACGGAGGTAGCAATAGTGACATTTGATTGTTCCAGATTCCACAGCAAGGACTTTACCTGAGGAATGTCATTTCATGCTTGCAGCTGCCTCATGAGAACATACTCTCATTTTTTTTTTTTTTTTTTGTCTTTTTGTGACCGGTAAGGGGATCACAACCCTTGGCTTGGTGTCTGCTGCACCGCACTCAGCCAGTGAGTGCACCGGCCATTCCTATATAGGATCCGAACCCGCGGCGGGAGCGCCACTGCACTCCCAAGCGCTGCACTCTCCTGAGTGCGCCACGGGGCCGGCCCGAACATACTCTCATTTTATGAGAGGAAACCAAGGCAGAGAGAGATCAAAGAGCCTAACCAAGGTCACAAAACTAAAAACTGGAGGAGCAGGTATTTGAATTAGTCTGTGTGAATCCACAGCTCTGCCTGTGAGCTACTGTGCACAGGACACTTCCCCAATGGGTTACTCCCTGCCAAGGGCCATTTGCTGGCAGATGTCATGTTCACATAGAGGTGGTAGGTGCAATCTGGGATGGTCAGACAAACTCAGGTTTGGGAGTTTGAAGACCCATAGCCTGGTCCAACTTTATCAGGACCAATTGAGTGATTTGGGAAAGCCACTGCCACCTCAGTTTCCAGCTGTAAAATACGGAAGTTAATTAGATGAATTCTACTCTTAGCTCTTGAATTCTGCAGTCCCCCCATGTGGTGATGGGCAGGTGAAAAGCAGCTGCTGTGGAGCTGGTTGGAGGGTGAAGTGGAAGCAGGGTGCCAGTGGGAGGAGGAGTCGATTGACAAAGATCAAATAATAATTGCTCCTCACTACCTTTACACAGGCCACATTGGGGTCCTCCGACAAGAGAGTCATTGTGCTGCTAGGAAGCAACGCTTGATTGATTCTCTGTTCTGAAGCCCTGATTTGGTGACTACAAACTGGCTTCAGATGCTCTACTAGAAATGCCATCCAAATGTTTAAGAAGATGTCTAATGTGAGAATCATAAAACTCAGCTCAAGGTCAGCTTGATGGTAACTGCATAAAATTCACTCATGGAGACACTTTACAGTCCACTCAGTTTGCTGATATTTCTCAACTGAGAGCTTCACTGTCTTAAGCTTTAATTGAAACTATTTAACCTATTACAAATTATCATGAGGGGCACTGAGCTGAAGACCCCCAAAATGCTCATTTTGAATATATGAACCTCTTCAAGGGCCAGCAGGAACAAGTGCACAGAGATGCAGGCTGGAGGGAAGGCAGGTGATAATCTTTGGAGAATGCTCCCCGTGGCCAGCCTGGCATCGCTGGGAACTCCAGGGAAGCCGTAGACTCCTTCTCGTTCCCCTTTAAAAAGGCTTTTTTGATCAGCCTTTTCCTCTCGTACTTAGTTAGGACTATATTTTCTAATTTTTCTTTATAAGTGATTTTAATGATGTTATTTTATTACAACCACAATATTAAAATAACAGAAATCTAAGAAAAACATTGGCCAGAGTTCTGTAATCACCTAATCAAATGTTTAATTTGTTGATATTCCTTTTAATGTTTTTCCAGTATCCATATTCCTTTTTTCTTCTATGTGGTCATCATTTTATAGATAACATTTTCTCTTGTAACATTCCATTACGAGTAATTTTCCTTTTTGCTCATTTTAAAATCTCTGTTTCCATTTATACTACTCAAAGAAAACAGTAGTGTATATCATCCATGCCTTTTACTATCTTTGCAGAATCCTATAAAAACATTCACAGGGTATTTTTATGATTTTTTTCCATGAAAAATGGCCTGTACATTTCTCTATTTAAGCCACATGTGTACATTGCTCTGGATTAGCAAATCACAGATATTACCAGTTATTTTTAAAAGCCACATAATATTTCATAGAATGGATGTAGTACGGTGCAGTATGGATGAAAATTTAAACTTTTCATTTATTTTTTGCACCTATAGAAAAATGCTTCAACAAACACCCTTGTACATATATACTCAAGTATGAAGGTTTTAGTTTTTTTAGGCTAGCTTTACAGAAGTAGGATTGCTGGGTGAAAGGTAATGCCTGTTAATAAGTTTAATAGCTATCTCCAGATTAGCTTTTAAGTGGCAGAGCTAGGATTCAAGTCCATGTACATTGGGACTCCAGATTCTGAACTCCCAATTACAAACATGTGTACTCAGAACTGCAGACTTGCCTAGATCTGCAACATTCAAGAAAAGGCAGAGAGATTCACAGGGAGGGGACTTGGGTGGAATGACCTCCATCTCCACTTCCAATCTGAGATTTTCACACTCCCTAGAATGAACCCACTGTATTTCGGTTGGTTGGCCAAGCCATTTACATATCACTGCCCCATTAGTTACTGAGCATGCCCACTCCTGGGACATTTCTCAGGGTGACTCCTGCTAATGAAACAGTTACATAGCCACGATCCCTCAACCATAATGAATAACAAAGAAAAAAGACTTGGAGAAACTTGCATTGAACAGTCTCTGTCTTGACTACAACCAATGATAAACCAGAAATGGATGATTTAGAAATAAGAATGAAAGCCACAGTGCATCCAGCACAGAAGCTCTTTTTCAGTGCTCAGTGTTTTTAGTGTTCATTGTGACGATACCTCAGTATTTACAGCAGTAAATCCCCTTTGAAACAAGATTTATGCAATCTGTATGTGACTATAAGTGTTATTGCAAGGGCTCTTAGAAGAGCCCATTAGGGACTTATTTTTTTTAGCACCTGAGAATGAACTTCACAGGAGCTGATGTTTCACTCTACACCCCATAGGAAGGTAACAAGCCCGTCAGACAGCCCAGCTGCAACACGGGGACACATTCCCCCAGTGAGAGGACATTAATGGAAAAATCATTTCATATGTGCATTTTTAATTTTGCAATTTAAAAATCTCTCTAAATATACTTTCCCTTTAAAAGGTGATTAATTGCAATTTCCCTATCTTTATTATGGCAAATAGCCAGTTATAGTATTCCTTTTAGAATAGCAGCAGGGGCATTATTTAGATTTAAGGGAGAAGACATGCATGAAAGTGTTATTAAAATGGGATATGTTTAGTTATCGCAGCTATGAAGAGGATTATTAGAGTTTGTGTGAGTTTTTGGATATGTAGATGGAGCTAAACAGGGGTGTGTGCGGTGCAGAGTCTGCTCCCGGCTCACCATAGGTGCTCTCAGTTAAAGGCTCTGCTGGAACCTGGAGATTCTAGCCCTGGCTATCCCCATAAACCACCTGTGTGCCTTTGAGACAATCACTGAACTCATTCCAGGAAGATCCATGAGATTTCTTCTGGTCCTAATACTGTTTGAAGTTTTCTTGGTACTTAAATAATAAATTAATATTAAAGTAGTCCAGAGAAAATACAGACTTGTTTCCATTTTACATTGGATATGGATGCCAGTGATCTCAAAGGTATTTAATTTGGAGAATGCCATCATTGCCCTGATGGTAACTGTGACAGTTACTATTACATATAACAGTTAAACAAAGGTGCTGATGTTTGTTGGATCGCTTATTGGGCCAAACCCTAGACTGGATGTTGTCTCTGCATCTGCTCACTGGGTCCTCTCAGTAACCTCTGGGGCAGGTCAATCTGTTGTCCCTATCTGACAAATGAGGAAACTGACCAAGGCTGCCCCGCCATCTCTATAAAGCTATGGGTAAATGCAATTTTAAAATAATTACTGAATGTTCTCAATTTTTCTCCCCCCATACTGCAGTTAAGCATGAGAAAACTGTTTTTGTCTCTGAATTCCCATTGTCTGTCTGCCTGCTTTGAGACAATTGTTGGAACTGCTACAGCAGTTTCATTGCCTCCAAAATGGGACAAATGGTTATGGTAAAGAAGCAACTTGTACGGGCTGGGACTTAGAAAGCAGAGTCAGTGTTTAAACAACTTCTTGGCTCTTACTGATTTTGAGTCCTAACGTCATGCAATGACTTTGTAACCTTGACCTGATTACCTAACCTCTCTGAACTTTACTTGGAAGGTAGGCATCAAACAGTTCACCTCACAAGATGCTGCAGGGATGAAATGAGTCAACACTGTACCAATCATAAGATGCCAGACAAGTGCTAGTTACTGTGTGCCTTGTGTTTGGGGTTGAAATATCAGGAGAAAGGGTATGGAGAGTTATGTGTGTATGTGGTGTAATAATGATAGCCAACAATAATTGATTGCTTACTATGTGTTGGGCTAAGTTCTATGCCCTTTACGTGTGTTAAGTCACTAATTCTCACAATATCCTGGACAGGTCAGTAACACTATCACTTCTGTTTTACAGATGAGGACATCGAGGCACAGAGAATAACCCAGGTTAGCTGCAGGGCTGGGTTGAACCTGGCTGTCTGCCCCCAGAGTTTCTCTCACCCCTACACCACAGTTCCTCTCTGAGCACTCAGAGCTTGAAGTCCATAATTAGAAAGAAGTTGAGGACAAATACTCTAATTCCTTCACTTCTGATTTTGAAGCCATGGTTCCGAGTGGCAATGAATTTTATCATCTGGTCTGCAAGACAAAGCTATTTTTGCCCCAGCTCAAGAGCTGGTACCCTGCAGTGGGAAAACAAGCCCATTCCCAAACAAACACACAAAACCAACCAACAACCAATAAAACAACAACAACAGCAACAAAACAAAATAAAACTTGCGCTGATAATTTCACCATCATAGGAAAAAGCCTCCAATGACTGGCTGACCTTCAAGGGTGGTGGCTGCAGCACTGCTGGGTGTTTTCGGTTCTGCCTTGAATATTATGATAGTTTCATATTGCTACTGGAACAAATTATTATAAGCATGGTAGCTTAAAAACACAAACGTATTATTTTATGGTTCTGTATGTCAGAAGTCCAACACACGATTTTGGGCTAAAATCTAGGTGTGGGCAGGACGGCATTCTTTTCCAGAGGCTCTGGGAGAAAATCCATTTCCTCTCCTTTTTCAGCTTCCAGAGGCTGTCCACACTCCTTGGCTTGTGGCCCCTTCCTCCATCTTCAAAGTCCGCAGTGGTGGTAGAGTCCTCTTCACGCTGTGATCTCTCTTGTTCTCTTCGTCAGTCCTCACATCTTCTCTGACCCAGCCTAGAAAAATTCTTTCATTTCAAGGACTCACTTGACTAGATTGGGTCTAATCTAACCCAGGATAATCTCCCCATTGCAAAGGCCCCTTAATCACATCTTCAAAGTCTGCCAGATAAGGTAACCCATTCCCAGTTTCTGGGGGACTAGGGTGGGAACATCTTTGGAAGGGTCGTTGTTCTGCCTACTATGAAAGTGAAGTCAGAACCAAGGTTTGCACTGACAAGGTTTGAGGAAGGAACCGTGCTTACATCAACAAGGGCAACAAGCAGGTGCTATCTTGAATCCTTCTCTTGTCAATATAAGAGCCAAGTCAGTATAACCTAGCATTTACAAGTGTAGATTTAGGAGTTAAGCAACTGTTGACAAACTCCAGCTTCACTGCTTTTTAGCTGCATGACCTCAGGCAAATTACGGAACCTCTCTTTGCACCCGTTTCTATATGTTTCCAGGGGGTAAGGCGCTGAGGCTTATTTCATGTTGTTTTTCAGAAGGTTCAATGAGTTCCAGTACCTGAAGCACGGGATCTAGCATAGAGAGCACACTTTCTAAACGCTCGTTCTCAGGAAACTGATGGAGGCTGCCTTAGACTCTGGTTTCCTGGTCATTCTGAGTATTTTATTAGACTAGCCACCATGAATGGCCCAAAGGGTGGACATGGGGCCCAAGCAGAACCAACTAGAGTCTGTACCTGGGACTGCTGTAAGGATATTAGGAGAGAGAAGTTCTCATCCCAAGCAAATCACTATCTGATTGCACTGTGCGTGGAGTAGGACAGTAACTCCTCTTTACAGATGAGCACCGGCCAGCCACAAGCAAAACCAAACAAAACTAAACTACAAGCGAGAAAACCATGCCCCCAAACACTAAGGGTTTTAAGTTGACATAGTGAGAATCTATTCAGGGAAAGTCATTGGTCTGCTGACCCTCCTATCTCATGCTCGCGTAGGACTCACATTCCACTGAAACCCACCGTCTACAATTCCTTGTTTGATCCTCAAGGCTTTTTGATGTTAGATGGGGACTCCCATTCAAAAATGAAGAAACTTAACATTTGGAGGGCTACAGGCTTTGCTAAGGCCTCTCAGATGGTAAGAGGGCTGATAAGACATAAAACTTGTAACTTTTTAGTCCATTCACCATGCTGGCTGGAAGTCATGTGTGAACTTTCTGCTTCTGTAACTAAATGACTCATAACAATGTGGTTACACATCTTTAAATCTATTTGTGTATAAAAACATTAAATAAGTATCTACTCCTTCACTGGGCTTTGCATGAATATATTACTCCTGTATATTACATGCTGATTTATTCTTCTAATAATGCATTATTCATTCCTTGAGTTGCACATAATGCAAATCCACAAGCTTCTCTGTGAAAACAAATCTATTGCATGGTAGGGTTGTGACAGATATGGTGACATTTCAACTCTCGAGTCTCTGTTTCGTTAATTTACACAACTGAAATAATACCCACCTCCTGGGTGGGTTGACTGTGGGGTAAGTAACTAAGAGCTGTAATCTGAGGATCTTGGTTGGAAGGTACCAATTATACTGGTGCTTTGGTGGTCCAGGAGGCTCTCCCTTTGGGTTGGGGTGGAGAAGGTGACTTTTGGTTCTAGGGTTCTGACACAGGCTCTGGCTGCTTCACCTCCCCTGGAACAGTGGATGCTTCTAGTAGCTGCATATCATGGGACTGAGGGTCTGGAATGGGGTTTGTGTCACTCTTACCTCCTTCTCCCAAAGTTCACTGTGGCCTTGGAGGGATGCAGCAGGATGGGGAAAACAGAGTCTGGGATGCACAACTGGATGCGCCCTGAGGGTTAGGAGGAGCCCACACCAGCTGCCAGGGAGTGTCACCCAGAAGACAGTCAGGCACCAAAGGCAGTTGACATCAAGTGTCCCCCACAAACTAAGGAGGTGTCTCTGGAGTGGATCAGGGGGTTGAGGAGCACTTGGTGTATGAGTATCTGTGGCAGGCAGTCCTGGCATGGGGAGCATTGATTGGCAGGGTGCAGGCCACCCCAGTGGATTCAAGGGTGAGATATGAGTCTCTGTCAAAGGAAAATGGAAAGAGCAGGGCTTGGGTTCAGAAAATCTAATGAGGATTCAGCTATCAGGTTCAAAGAGCAAGAGCTCAGTCATCAGGAGTGGGGAATGATTGACCATGACAGCCAACCAGCCAACCTCACTTCCCTCTATCCATGCATTCATCTATTATTTTAAAAATATTAACTGACACCACCTACATGCACATGCCAGGCGCAGTAGGTGCTGAAGCTACAATGCGAACACAACAAGCATGGATCCTCTGATCATTATATGTGGGTGAGAGGCTGACGTCAAACATTTACTACCAATTTAGATACAGTAGGGACAGGTGCATGAGGACAAAGCACCTAAGAAAGGGAGTCTGGGGTCATGAACTCCTTGAGCCAGACTTGAAGGACATATAATTTAGCCAGGCAAATATAAAAGAAAGTTCTAGGCGGAGGGAACAGTGCCTGCTAAGGTCATGACTTTAAAAGGGACTTGGTGATGCTAGCTGGGATCACACTGGGAACAGCCACCAGGGGGTGAAATCTGGGGACGAGGTCTAAAGTGTTGGGAAAAAGAATATTTAAGTCCTTGGGGTTGAGGGGGGTTGAACCGACAGGTGGGGGCCAGGTGGCCTTCGTCATGAGCCCTGGAAGAATGCACAGCCCCGAGGCTGGACTCCAGGCCACTCTATGCCATTTGTCACTGTCTGAATGTGGAAGAGGTAAGACCCTAAAAGGCCCCAGAGGCTGTAAACCCAGCACCGGCCCCCTGCTGATAACTACCAACTCTACAGGTGTTTACAACCCAGGGCACTCTAGCTGCTTTGCTGCGCTTTTATATTTTCATTTATAGAATGGTATAAAACCAGACATTTATTGGCCACAGACCATTTTTGTGTTCCTGTAACTCAAAAATGGTTACATTTTTAAAAATGAAGTATTGCCACTTTCAAGTCTATAATAGAGACCAGGTCTTGCTGGCACCCACTGAATTATTAAGATTAGATTCTCCACAGTTGCATATCGTGCCACGAACTTTCTTCCCCAATATGGTTTATCACATATACTCAACTTAACTCTTGACAGTTCATAACACAAATTGACATAAGACGGATGTGTGTATATATACATACATACATACATACATACATATATAAATATATATACACACTCCATCAAGTAAATAATACATAACTTTAAAAAAATGGCTGGATACATTTTGACATGATCCATTATAATGGATCTGAAGCAACCATTATGGCCTTTCCATAAAGATTCAATAAAAACATGGAGGCTGCGTGGAGGGGCAGTAACATGGCATTAGAGCACAAGCCAGAGCCGACTCCTCCCCTAAGCAGGCAGTACCCAGCAGGAAGGGCACTGGACCTCCAATTTCTGCAGCAAGGGAGATCTGGAATTGCAGACCTCTCTGGGAAGGAAGGTGGCTTAGCAACCGTGTGCAGGCATACAATGGCTGATGGGCTCATTTCTGCACCATCACGTGGGGTGCCCTACTCCCAGAAAATTACTGGAAATATAACACCTGCCAACTGCAGGCTCTGTGGTCTTTCATTTAAACTTCAACAACCTCATAGAGCAGGACTACTAGCCCTGTATTGTAGGTGAGGATATCGAAGATCCAAAAGATTAAATTTCTTTGTCAAGGAACTCAGCTCAAAATCAGTGGCAGAAACAGCACAGCCCAGGACCATCTAACTCCAGAACCAGTGCCGATTCCACTAATTTAGTTTGTGTCCCATGGAAAAACCAACAGGTATAAGAATGACCTATTTATGTTCTTTCCAGCAGGTGGCTGGTCTACACATACACAATTTAGATTGATTTCTCTAATATCCAGCTGCATCAGCCAATGATCACATCAATATTTATAAGACTTTTATGTCCCTTTATAATTTTGACAATATTGTCATGCAATTCTCACGATAGACCATGGGATGAGCTGTCTTTACCCCGCATTTTATTGTTGTTGTTGTCGACACTATGTTGGTATTGACTCACTGTTAAGAAACTTGCTGAGGGCCACCTGGCTATCACTATTAATACTAGCACAAAAATTCAGGGTTTTTTTTTCTTTCTTGGATTACTGGTTTTTCCATTTTTTTTTTCTAAACTTCAAAGAGCAAAGAGTACTTTCTCTCTTGAAGGACCTCATAGTGATACATGGTGGCAAATTATTTTATAATTTAAAATCATAAAGCCTTAAAGCTGGAAGAAACCTAAGATAAGAATTAGTTACTGAAAGCTACTACATGAGGCAGTACATACAGTAATTCAAATTTAATATGTGCAAGGAAAATGTTGGTTTTCCATTCACAGTGGCCCAGTGGTGATATGCTATTTCTTACTTAAATACATTTGCTGAAGTAAAAGAAAGTGTGTTGGTTTAAAAAGCACATGAAGTAGATATTAGAAGAGGTGTTAGATATGGTAAAAATTAACAAGGTGAAACTTAAAACGCTGAGGTTTGAGAGACAGTAGTTGAACCCCACAGAGAAGCATTTCCTGTGAAACCTCCTCTTGGTGGGGCAGCCTATCGCTCAGCTTTTGAGGAATTTTTTTGACTTGGATGAAGACTTTGAGCTGGGCAGGGCCAAGCCCAGAGCCGCATGGCATATCCTGCACCTGTCCCTATCTGGTGCTCCTCAGCACACTCCAGAGTCTGCTGGGTCAGCTGCAAAGCTGGCCAAGTCTTACTCTGGCTCTAAAACTGATGATGCTGCTTTCCTGCAAGCATTTCATTAAACCCTTCTAGGATGATTTTATAGACTGAGAAGCCATAATCAAAACTGGCAATTGGGCAGCAAATTTATACACTTCTGCAAAATTATATGCAAACAAGAACCTGGCTCTAACGTCATCCATAGAGTAGATACATATGTTGACAACTAGACACAGATTGTTTTTGTTTAAACATGTTATTCATGGTCTCTAAGACTAAACACAGCCCAAGAGCCTCCCTCAAGGCAAACCCTCCTGCCCATATAAGTGTATGTCTATATAACCACAACCCAGATTAAGATCTAGAACATTCCCACTCCCCAGCAGGCTCCCTTGTGTCCTTTCCTAATTGCCATCTCTCCCAAGGTCATCACTATTCTGACCTTGATCACCACAGATCATTTTTGTCTGTCCTTGAACTTCATAAAAATGGAATCATATAGAATGTACTCTCTTGTGTCTGGCTACTTTTGCTCAACACAGCCCATGAAGGCCATCCATGCTGCAGGAAGCAGCAGTTCATTCTTCTTCATCACTGTCTACTGCAATTTATCGATTTATTCTATCATTAACAGACTTGTTTCCAGTTTGGGACAGTTAGGAAAAACATTGCTGAAAATACTCTTGTGTGTGTCTTTGGTAGACACACGCATTCATTTCTCTTGGGGACACACAGAGGAGCTGAACTGATGGGTCACAGGCATACGCATATGTGGGTTTCAGCAGATATTACCAAACACTTCCAAAGTGACTCAACGTACAGTCCTCCCAGCAATATGCAAGAGTCCTGTTGTTCCACATCCTTGCCAGTACTTGGTATTGTCAGTCCTGTTCAACTTAGCTGTGGTGAACATTTAAGTCTTGAAGTGACCCTAGCCTAAGCCACAAGGCCCTGCCCCTTTTCCTGAACTGCAAACCTTTGTTTGCTATGCCTTGCTATCTGTCCTCACCTGAATTCTTCTCGTATATTTTTTAAACTCAACACAGCCAGCAGAGGACTTCACGTCTCCTTTCTGACAATTTGCGACTCTTCCTTTGTCCCCTAGCTCTAAGAAACACACTAAAAGACAAATGCCTCATGCATTTTTTTACTTTAGTCCCCCACCCCACCCCCCACTTGGAGGACTGCACCTCTGCAGTGCTGCTTGTTTGGGGGTCCCCTTCTTCCTGCTCTGGTACCACTGTCCTAGTGCAGCCTTCATGATCTCTTGCCTAGAATATCTTAGGTTAAATAAAAAAGGCTTCCTTGAACAGCTATTTTTGGACATTTTAGAAATGGCTTTAATTCATTTTCTGGGCAGCTTCTCTGGCTCCTGATCAAAGGGTCTATAAACTCTTAACTGGATTAGTCTATTATCCAAGGTACTATACTTAAAGTAACTAATTTTCTCTCTTAGTTATTGCTGAAATTCCCTCAAATGAGAAATGTGATATGAAATTCATTTTCATATAGTGTTTTTTTTTTTGAAGTATTAGCTCTTTCTATGTATCTGTACTGTTAGCGAGGCCACTCAGTAGTTCTTGTGGAGACTGTGACGTGGAGGCTGTTTTGAGTCCACATGTTGCAATTTGCCTTATAAAAACCCTCGGTGGTCACCAGGCTGTACATCAAGGTCTGGGAAACCCATATTTCCCATTACATTCTCTGAAGTCATCTTCTTTGTTTGAGACAGGACAAAACCCCAGCATTTCTCCTTCCATCCTTTGGGAGTAACTGCCTCTTAACCTAACTAAAGACCTCAGATTTCCAATGTGTCCCAGTCCCTTTTAAACTCCATTCTCCATCTCTCCAGGTTCTAAGTGTCCAGGCCATGGCTGGAGAGCAATGGTAAAGTCTAATGGCTCTGAGAACTGGGACCCTTGAATCTTGCACCAATGTTACTAACTGTGGGGTCTGGGGTTAGTTACTTCACTGCTTTAGGGCTCAGTTTTCTCACCTGTAAAATGGGAAGAATAACTGTACATACCTCAGAGGGCTGTTGTTAAAATTAAATGGGACAATGTACCCCAAATGTTCTGAGTGTTACCAGGGCAAGTTTGAAGTGGCATCGGAGTGTACAGCAGATGGATTCTCACCCAGTTGGGATAAGCAAGGAAGGCTTTCTGGAGGAAGTGGCATTCACTTTGAGACCTGGAGATTGTTAGCAGGAAAGGAGGTGAAGTGTTGGGCCTGAACCCAAGGCCTGGCATCTAGTGAGTGCACTCTGCACGTTGGCTATTATTATTAATGTTAAAAGAAAGCCTCCAAGTGTCCATTTCCTCCATTCATACCTTGCTTTGCTTCTAATCATCTTACCATACACTCTTGGCCATTCTTTCTCTGCTTCAGAGTTTTGCCCCTCAGCTCCATCTCTAAGCCTCTCAGCCAGTTGGCATTGTTTCCCAGATCCAACTGCAACAGAGAAAGTGACTTTCTGCTGACTATCCATGTGTTCCTGACATTTCTCTCCCTCCTTTTGGTTATGTGGGACTGTATGACTGGTTCTAGCTGGTGGGAGGTATCACTCCAAGGTTGTAGCATTTAAGAGCTGGTGTCCAATACCTCAGATCATTTTTCCTCTTGCACAGCTGCAAAGGACACCATGTTTCCACATGGCATGAGTTGGCAGAGCCTCTGTCAGCCTGGGTCCCTTAATGGCTATGTGGAGCAGGGCTCCCCAGCAGAACCATGCTGGACTTGTAGCTTGAGCAAGAAAAAACTTTGTTGTGTTATGCCTATAAAATTTTGGAGTTAACTTCTTGTTGCAGCCTGACCTAGTCTAGCCCTGACTAATAAACCAATTTTGCTTTTAGATGGACAATCTATTAATGAGACTCTTTTAAGCACCCTGCATTCTTGAACTGTCCTGTAATGATTCCCAAGCTGAATATAACCTGCCCCTCTCTGGCACCTTCTCAGAGTCCACCCTCTTGAGTATGCTTTTATGCTAGAACTGGCTGGATCTAGTAGAAGATCTGGCCACAGTCAACAACCTTAAAGAGTCTTTTTGGGGTCAGGAAGAAATTCTAGGAATTCACTTCATTTTCCCTTTGCCAGAATTACTAAACTCTCATCCAGGAAAAACAGGATGTAATGTATTCAGACTTTTTTTCAGTTCTTTAAATATGGCAGCAACTTCTTACATTCACTGGTCCCACTGCCTGCAGTATTTTTGCTCTCACTCCCAACACTTCACCTCCTTTCCTGGCTAACAATCTCCAGGTCTCAAAGTGAATGCCACTTCGTCCAGAAAACCTTCCTTGCTTATCCCAGCTGGGTGAGAATCCATCTGCTGTACACTCTGACGCCACTTCAGACTTGCTCTGGTAACCCTCAGAACATTTGGGGTTTCTTGTTTAATGTCTTCTCAGCTAAGCTATAAATTCCATGGTGACAGGGCTGCCACTGGCTTACAACCACTATGCCTTCATTTTCAAATACTCTGCCTGGAAGAGAGTAGATGCTTAAAGGTTATTTCCTGATCAATGCCTTTATAAATAAGAGGGAGTGCAATTCCACCCTCTCAACACGAGAAAGAGAGCTCTCACATGAAAATCCCATCTCTAGGATGAAATGATGCCTCTCCTTTGAGGCATCCGTAACTCAGGCTGTAAAGAATTGTTTCCCACAAATTGCTTTCTGCAGAGTTTAGTTCCATTTCAAAAATGTGAAATAAAATCACATCCTTGGCTTCTTGATTCTGCCTCATACATTAGCTTCCTGTAACATCAGTGTTATTTTTATGGGCTAGAGACTAGCGGCGTGTTCACAAAGAGAGATGACATGAAAGCCTGGCTCGAGATCGCAAAATTATAGAGTGCTCCCAACTCAGAAAAGAATCTCAGAATGGAGCAGCACTCTCCAAATAGTCTCAGTGCTGAATTGTTTTGTCCTTTCATTCTTTGGCGCTACAAAGAAAAATTTCAAACAGTGCGAAATACTTGGAGGCAACTTTCTACCCATCCCCCTGAATTAACAAATGCCAGAAGGTGTCTGAAGACATGCCTTTATGTTACACACTTTTATGGTAAAGATAAGAAGTTACCACATACTTTTGGACAGAGACTTCGAAAACCAAATTTTTGAATAAACTATCAGGGAGCAGTTTTTGAATTTTCTTGGTTGGAACAGAAGTGGAAACAACTCATTTTATATGAAGGACATAAATACGATAATATTACACTCAAATATCAGCATATCATTTCTTTTCTTCTTCAGGCTTGTCTGTTTCATTACACACACACACACACACACACACACACACACACACACACACACACACACACACACACACACACACCCCGACAATCTTTTCATACTATAGAAGAATACATGAATACAGTATCAGAAGCCAATTTATTAATTTATTTTATTTCTAAACAAAATGAATGCCTTGCTTGGTGTTTTTCTTTTTTAATTCCTTTGTGAACTCAACCAAATATTGTGGCTTTTGGAACAGAATGTATTTTTTTTTCCTGCTTGTAAAAACCCTGGTTCTCATATTTTGGTAACATCTCTGTTGTGACATCTAGAAATTCTAAGCACTTGAGAAATTTTATGTTGCTTTTTAACATTGAAAACATCAACGGGGGGGGGCAATTTTCTAGTCATTCACCCCAGTGAAGATAAACCAGTATCTTTTCCAGCTTGTATCAAGGGAAATTACAATACAGCATAGAGTTTCTGTCCTGGTTACAGGACCCCTTCAACTGTGTCACTGAAAAGACCGATCACAAGAGACATTAGAAATGGGAAGCAGTCCGGGCTGTTTATTATTGCTTGTTAACTCTTCCCAAGTCCATAAAACGACAGTAATTCTGAAGTTACTGCGGAGAGAAGAGCAACGCTAAAGTGGGAAAAGCGGTGCAAATGATTGTTTCAGAGCTTCCGGAATTCTAATCAAAGAGGCTCAGGGTTGCTTAGAAGAGACCACAAAGTAATCCAATCTGACCACCTAGCTGAGGCATAAGTCCTCATGTATAGAGTCCTTAATTCTGCAGAAGAGAAAATAGAGCTCGGGAACATGAAATGACTCACCCAAAGCCCTAGCCAGCTGACCCAGGGTACACGGGACACAGCAATGGGGTTACAAGCACAGGCTCTGGACTCACACTTCCAGGCTGCCTCTCATGCTCACCCCCCATGAGCTGGCTGAGTGAGCCCGAGCAGGAGATGACCCCTCTCAGTCTCTATTTCTACATCTCCAAATGGGGTGTATCACTTTCCTAGAGCTGCTGTTACGAAGTACCATGAACTGGTGGCTTAAAACAACAGAAGTTTATTTTCTCACAGTTCTGGAGACCTAAAGTCCAAAATCATGAAATCACAATGTCTGCAGGATTGGCTCCTTCTGGAGGTTGTGAAGGAGCATCTACAGCCATGCCTCTTTCCTAGCTCTTTTAGTGCTTTGCTGGCCATCCTTGGTGCTCCTTGGCTGGTGGGCTCGTCACTCCAGCCGCTGCCTCCATCTTTACTTGGTGTCCCCCTACATCTTCTGTGTATCTCTGTGTCTTTCCTCTTCTTATAAGGAGACCACCAGTCATATTGGATTTAGGGTCTTACTCCAATCCAGTACTACCTCTTCTTAACTGATAACATCTGCAAAGACCCTATTTCCAAATAAGGACACAATCTGAGGTTCTGGGTAGACATAAATTTTGGGGGCACACTTTTGAACCCAGTACAGAAAGTGATAATGTCACCTGTTGCATGGGGAGGTTGTGAGGATTACGTGTATGTAAATAAACATAGAGAAGCAAGAGCGGTGCCCGTCGCATAGCAAAGGCACAATAAATGCTATCATCAGTAATTGACTCTAAGACCAGGCTGTATTCCTACAGGGCACCCAAGATGTTTTCATTCTACTGTCAATTGTTTCAGCTTCTCATGACAAACTTTTAACTTCCAAGACAGTCCATATTGGACAAATGAGGCAAAACGTGGCCAAAACATTCCCTTTCCTTTTCTGTTTTACTTCCCTACAATTTTTCTGCGTCTTCATCAACTATTACTCTCTGGAGAGAGATTAGCAAAAAAAGTGACTTGGAACTTGATTCATGATGGTTTTTGTCTCTGAACCTGACAACGAAGAAGTTTGTGCTTTTTGGAGAAGTTTTCCAGGCATACAACCATCATGGATTGTATATAGAAGGTATGTCGAAGGGGCTCTGATATTTTGGAGAAAATGGCATTTCTGGTCCTATGTTGCCAGACTTCCTGGTTGGCATCCAGTGGTCAGGGTCTGAATGAGAGGTTGTTTGATCAAGGTCATATTCAAACCTGGCTACTTATATGTGCTTGATGCTTTGGAGCTTGGAAAAAAAGTAAATCCAACTCAACTTACTTTGTGTCAAAATCCATTTCCTTGTGATAGTAGCAGCCATTATAGGCTCAAGGATAATACTTGAATTATTTTACCAGCATAATCTTGGGGCTTAAAATGAGGTTGAACCCAGAGAGACCTATGGCTATTCTTTCTTCCTTTATTTTTTTACATTTTTAAATTTTAATTTTTAATTATATATATTTGTGGAGTACAGTGTATTGTTGCAATACATGCATATATTATACAATGATTCCCTTAGGGTAGATAGCATCATCTAAACATTTATCTTTTCTTTGTGGTGATTATGGTCAAGATCCTCCTTTCTAGTTATTTAGAAATACACAATATAATATTAGCTTTTATCAGCCTAGAACAGCAGAACTTACTCTTCCTACATACCTGTAACTTTGTACTGGTTAATCCACTTCTTCTCCTCCCTCTTCCACCCCCTTCCCTTCCCGGCCTCTGGCAACAATTATTATACTCTCTACTTCCACGGGAAGTATTTATCTACTTCTTATTTTATTTTTGACCAATCCGTGAAATATTTTCTGGATTTATGTGATTGTTCAAGATCAGGGTGAAAAAGCTCGCTGGGCCTAATCAGAGATTCTCAGATTTCAGTGCAGATTGGCATCATTAGGGGGTGTGTTGAGAGCACGCATTGTGGGGCCCCAACTCCCAAGGTTCTGATTCAGGAGGCCGGGGTGGGGCCTGAGACTTTGCTTTTCCAGCAGGTTCCCAGGTGATGAGGCTGCTTCTGGTCCACACTTGGAGAACCACTGGTCTAGATCCGTGTTCCTACCAATGTTTACGTGGAACATATTCCCTCCCCAAGTACTTCCTCTTTTTTTCTTAAAAAAATAGTTTCCAGTGCTACTAGCTGACACTAACTGAGAGCTATCTCAGTCCTGGAACCACTCACCAGGCAATAGGCCCATGAAGCAGTTGCTTTATGAGTCATTTTCCAGGGTGCAAGAGGTCAACCAACCTGCCCAGGCCCCAGAGTTGAGAAGTGACAGACCAACACCACAGCTGGGGTCCTTATAGCTGCTGCTGGTGTGGGGCTTATTTCTCTTAAACACTCAGATTCCAATTGTTAGTATTCTAAGTATCCTACCTTCACCCCTTCCATCTTTGGGGACTTCATCTTCCATTAGGTCTCCTATGAAAATTGTAATTATTTCCTTCTTCTTAGTATCTTACATTAACTTATGGAATGCTTTTCTATATCAGAATCTTTACTGCTCTTTTGGAAGATAAGCATGATGAATTTGTTCACATGACTACATTTATTTAATTTTGTTCACTCTGAATTTAAGACCTGCTTGCTTTCATGTGAATGCATGTCTGAGTGTGTGTGCATGTGTGTGAGTGTGAGCATGTGTGAGTGCGTGTACATGTGAGTGAGTGTAAATGTGACTGTGTGGGTGTGCAAGCATGTGTGTACATGTGAGTGTAGGTGTTCATGTGTGAGTGTGTGTGTTCATGTGTGAGCATGTGAGCATGTGCATGAGTGTAAGTGAGCGTGAGTGTGCGCATGTATATGTGAGTGAATGTGTGTGCATGTGAACGTATGTGAGTGTGTGAGTGTGTGTGTGAGCATGTGTGAGTGTGTGCGTGTACACGTGAGTGTGTGCACTGTCCTTGCTTTTATTAAAAGAAGGTAATAACAATGTGGGAAGTTCTTTTTAAAATATCCTTCCTTAGCATGATAAAATATTGGTATTCTCCTCCCAGTTCCCAAAGTTTTTGAAGGGGAATTTTATGTGAAATTCCAAGCCCTGGGAACCACTGACTTATTTTATCCAGTCTCTGAAAGACCTTTAGTATATGCAGGTGTCCTCACTTAGTTCTCTGTATTTATCTTTTCCAAGACACACACACACGTGCCCACGTGCACACACACACAAACGCACACTTTTCAAACCAACCATCTGCACAGGTGGGTGGCAGAAAGGAGGCTATTTGTGTTAGACAGTCTGATTCTATCTAGAAGTGGGTGGACAATACCCCATGCACAAGTTGCAGATGAAGCACTGGTGTTGAGGACATCAGCTTCTAGTCCTGTCCCCTGGTTCTCTTTCTGTCCTGGTTGAATTCCAGACAGGATTTCACAACTACTGTGGCCCTTCTCTTAGCATTTTCTCACTCTAAGGGTAACTGTTAGCTATCAAGATACCTCTAATTTCCTGATAGCAGTGTGAGAAATGAAAACTTTTTCAAAAGAAAATTATTCTTTCATTGCTGTGCTGTGTATTCTTGATATTCCATTAGATTTAGTCCACTTATCTCTATAATTTCAAATTGTACCATATCATTTATGGGCCGCAAAAGGATTTTCACAGACAGGTTAAGTCCATTTGTGGAATGGTGTATTTATCCGTTTCCTCAAAATGTCATCTAAATTCATATTTCACATCCTGAGATCTGTGCTGTGTTCTCTCCATCTCAGAGAGCAAAAAAATTACCCATCCAACAATCACGTCTAATATGAATAAAAAACGTTCTTCACTTTATCTATTCAAAACCAAAGTCCCGGAAGAATTTAAATATTTCACTCCCTTTCTTTTGTTTCTTACAAAATAGCCCCAGGAGAAACCCATCATCAGACACATTTCAGCCATCCTTCACAGGGCCACTGGGGTGAGTCAAGAAGTCAAATGTTCTGTAAAACAAAGCAAAAGCACTTTTTAAGAAGTCCATTGGAGTGGAATTAATGACAGACACAAAGGAGATATCCTGGTGCTATGGGTCAAATGTGTCCCCTCAAAGATCTGTATTGGAAACTGAATCTCCTTTGTAACAGGGTTAAGAGGGTGGGAAATCCAATTATGGTATTTGAAAGGTGTGGCCTTTAAAAGGAGATTAGATGGTGAGGACTGTGCCCTCGTGAATGGATCGATCCATGCATGGAGTAATGGGTGTGGTTCTGATGACTTTATAAGGAGAGAATGTGAGAAGGTTAGCTCTCTTGCTCTTGCCATTCTCACTATGTGACACCCCAAGTTGCTGGAGAGAGTCAACCCACCAGGAAGAAGTCCCTCACCAGGTGTGTGTTCTGGGCTTTGAACTTCCCAGCCTAAGAAACTGTAAGAAATAAATTTAATTTCTTTATAAATTACCCAGTTTCAGGTATTGGATTATAAGAACAGAATTGGACTAACACAGCCTGCTATACTATTCTCCCAACCCTCTGTCCAGGTCCTGCCACCTGGCCACCTGACAGCACTGTGACTTTGAGAATGTCATCCACTCCCTATGAGCATAGTCTTCTCATGTGTACCATGAAAAAAACAAGGTTTTCCAAACTCAGAGAAAGAATGAGAATCCATGGAGAATATTTAGTCCAATGCCTGGCTCATACTGAGTCTTCAATAAAAGGCATTTCCTACTATTTGTATTATTTAGTACCAACAAAAAAGAACTTTTCGATAAATCAAGTTTTTTTCATTCTCTCTGATTTCCTGCTCTTTGCCTTTGTATTTTTTCTTCCCACTACCAGGAATAGTCTCCCTCCCTCTATTCCCAGAAATCTTCTTCCTACTCTCTAAATCAGGGGTCAGCAAGTTATGGCTTATGGCCAAATGTGGCCTGCCATCTGCCTGTGTAAATAAAGTTTTATTGGAACACAGCCATGCTCATTCATTTATGTATTATCTGTGGCTGCTTTTGTGCTTCAATGGCCAATCTAAGTAGTTGCAACAGAGACTGTATGGCCCACAAAGCCTAAAATATTTACTGTCTGGTCCTTCATGGGAATAGTTTGCAGATGACTGCTCTAAAGCCTCAGCTCAAGTCATCCCCCCGGCCATCTCCCCAGGCCTCTGAGACACAGTTCTTCTCTGGCCTTGGCATGTCCCTGGGCTCACATATCACTTGCTGTAAAGAGGCATTTCCCCATCTGCCTCTCTGCTGCACTGTGTGAACACCATCAAGGTGGGCATCAATTCTCACATCTTTGAAACTCTAGGATAGGAGAGGGTAGATCCTCAGAGTGGGCAGGCCGTGAGGGGTGGAGATGGAAGGGGTTAAATGGAGGGATTCTGGAATCTTGGCTTCAAATAGGGATGTGAGGAGGAAGGGCAGAGGGCTTTTGTGATGTGTGCATGTGACACAGACCACAGGTACCTGTACACAGGTAAGTGCACACCCACTTGTGCACACAGAGCTATGATGGCTTACACACACTTTCACAGAAGCTCAACTTCATACACCACTTGCAGCATGATAAAGTACAAATGGACACAGTCAGTTCGGTCTTCACATCTCAGCCCTACCTGTGCCTTTTGTATAACATCTTAATTAGAGAGGATGGGAGGGAAGACTAGATCTAGCTAGCTCTCTGCCTTCATTTTTTTTTCTCCCAGAAGTAGTCCCTGAGACAAGGATTTGGGTGCAAATAGCTTATTCAGGAGGTGAACCCGAGAAGCATAAGTGAGGGAGTAGGAGAAGTGAGACAGAAAATGGACAAGAGCTGATACACAAAACAGCAACTAGCAGGTTACTGCTGTGGGCAACTGGTGTCCAATCCCACTGCAGTCATCTGGGAGAGGGGGAGGATCACATCTCAGAGCTGTCCTATTCAACGGGTAAGGAAGAGATATTAATCTACCAACTCTTGTCTCTCAAAGGTTGACAGTTGCTCCTTGAGCATTAACTCCTTGAGCAGACTCAACACAGTGCTGTGGTCAGACAAAGTCTCCAGGCAAGGCAGGTGCAGGGATCCAGAGGCCCCCAGCCTGTACGGGAGTGATGAGTTCTAGGGGATCTGGGTGGGTCACTGCCATGGGTTAAAAGTGTCCCCCAATAGTTCATGTGGTGGAAATTTGAACCCCATTCTAAGAATGATAAGTGGGAAATCCAGTTAAGGTGTTTGAAAGGTGAGGACTTGGAGAGGTGATTAGAGTGTGACTGTGCCCTTGTGAATGGATTGATCCATTCATGGAGTAATGGGTGTGATTCTGATGGCTTTAAAAGGAGACTGAGTGAGAAGGTCAGCTTTCTTGCTCATCCCACTCTCTCACCATGTGACATAGACCCTGTAGAGAGTTCCTACTAAAAGAAGCCCCTCACCAGATGTGTTCCCTGGACGCTGGACTTCACAGCCTCTAAACTGTAAGAAATAAATTCCATTTCTTTATAAATTACCCTTTTCAGGTATTCTGTCATAAGCAACAGAAATGGACTAATACAGTCACCAACAGTCACTGCTACGTTATCTAACCTAAGAGTCACAGGGTTGATGCCATGGACCATATTGCTTATGCACAGCTCATCTGTAATCTTCCACCCCATCCCCCCACTGCTCCCCTCCAGAGCCCCAATAAATAAGTTATTCAATCAAGGACACTAGAAGGAAATAGCTGACCTGATTGGGCAGATCCTACACTTACTAAATGTATTTAGTAAATTTACATTTAGTAAATTTTTTGCTAAGTGAAAAAAAATTTTTTAATTAAATAAGACTTTTGGTGGTTAATTTTTATTTTAAAATGGATGTCTGTGCATGTGCCAATAGACTGGATCAGGCAATTTAGGGAGCTGTGCCCACTCAGGGTGGCATTAGGTATTCACAGTCTACCTCAGTTAAGCATTCCAATTGCCTTTGGAAATGTTTCCTTGGTTCTTTAATTCCCTTCCAAAGAAGCAACTGATTATCATTATTCTGCTGTTAAAAATGGGATTAAGACTATGTACTAATTAATGCTATTTCTAAACCCCTTAAAAGGACTTAGTCTTTCTAGTCAAATATGCTTTGAAAATGCCACTGGCTTCAAATGTATTTGGCCTAAAATTCCCCAGGTTCTAACATGTACTGTTCATTCAACCATCTTCTGATCCCCTATTAGGAACAATAGTTCTTTGAAGTATGAATACATTGCAAACTTTCTCAAGGAGCCCAGAATTGACAAAGGAGAGAGACTATGATAGAACATTGTTTTTCCTTGTAATAACTGCATTAACAGGATGATAATTTGTTTGAGAAAACAAAGAGGGAGGGATTGATTCAGCCAAGGAAGACTGAGAAGGATCCGTAGAGGGGAAGATATTCAAACCAGTTTTGGAAGGGTAAGTAACAGAGAAATGAGCAGCAATTTTAGCTGAGAAAACAGCATTTGTGCATTAGCTATCTATTGCTGCATAACAAAAGACCCCAAACTTAGTACTTTAAAGCAACTCTAAACATTTATGATTGCACAGTGTTTGTGGATTAGAGATATAGAAGCTGCTTGGCTGGGTGGCTCTGGCTCCATATCTCTCATGAGTTAACAATCAAGATGTTGCTGAGGCTGTAGTTATCTAAAAGCTTGACTGGGGCTGGAAGATCTGCTTCCAAGATGGCTCACTCACATTGACGGTGGATTGGTACTGGCTGTTGGTAGATGGCTTCAGTCCCTTGCCATGTGGATTACTCCATGAGGGCACTTGAGCATCCTCACAACATGGCAGCTGGCTTTATCCACAACAAGAAAGGACAAGAATAACCTAGGCTTGGGATTCATGCAATGTTGTTTCTGCTATATCCTACTGCTCACACAGGTCATTCCTATTCAGTGTGGAAGGGACTACATAAGAGCATGGACGCCATGAGGTGGGGATTGTTGAGGGCTATCATGGAGGCTGACTACCATAATGCAAAAGTGCATTCATCAAGAAGTGCATCATCTTTGAGGGAAATGAAAAATACTGATGTCATTGGAATGTAGGGTGAGTTAGGGAAACAGTGCCAGAGATGAAGTCAGAAAGCATGGCTCAGATTGTAGCTTAGACCAAAGAAGTCAGATAAAGGAAGTTACTGCACCTATGGTCTCTCCTCCATTTCATCTGTTAGGATCTGGATTCAGAAGCCAGGAGCATTAATAGCAGAGCTGGATTTCCCAACCATGAATCCCTTCCCCATGAACTGGCCTCCCAGAGATATCAAGAGGTTCCAGATCTTCGAGAGGATCTAGAGGAGTTTTTCTACCTTCCACTCTGATCAGCCTCGCTCCAGACCCAGACCAAGAGGTTAAGACCCCAGAAGACAGCAGCTTCTTCCTTCCCTTTGACTTTTTATTCCTGCACAGCCTGCTGGCCTGTTTTGTTCTGAAATGAATCCTGTCTGCCATTGGTGGAACAGCCTCTTTGGGCTCACACTGAACAGGGTGTGAATTCTATTTCCACCCACACCCTAATTGTGTGAATGTGGAAAAGCCAATGCCCCCTCTGGCTTTCAGCTTCCTCCTGGGTAAGGTGGCAATAGCGACACTGTGTCATGGGGTGCTGAAGGAATGAGTATGCTAATGCATTTGCAGTGTCTGGCAACGGAGGCATCCTTTAAACAATCATATCCTGTTTGCAGCTCATGATCTTCTATTCTATTTCCCTGGTCTCATTAAGCTGGGATGTGAATTTACCACAAAGCTCATCAACCTAACAAATATTGCTCTCTTCGGGCAGAATTTTACCAAATAAGTGTCCTGTGATGCTCACATGTTGGCTGGTTCCTATAAATTAACCATTAGACTGGCGGTGAGGGTCCTGGGTGAGGACTTTGCATGGGTTTCCATCAGCCTTTCCAAGTCAGGAGTGAAGCTCTCCAGAGTCACAGTGTTGCCCAGCAGCAGCCACTCAGGGGGAGGTGGGATGAATTATCCTTCATTGCAGGCTAACACCTGCTAGCCATTATGATGGTTAGAACTGAGGCCAGACTTGCTTAAACTTAATGCAGTGACTGGAGCTCCTAAGTTCAAGTCCAAGTCCAGAGTTTAGGGATGGGTGAAACATGTTTCCTCTGCCTGTCCTTTGTAAGACAGTGAGGCAAAGATGGAGATAGTGCTTCAGTCAGACGACTGTGACCCGGTGTCAGCATCTCTGGACACTGCCTGTGACCTGCTTTCCCTTCCGCTCACCATTTTTACAGAGAAGGGGATTTTAAAGCAGTGAAGTTTGACGCTGTATTTGAGGAGAGTTTTTCCTTCTTCTTCTTCTTCTTTTTTTTTTTTTTTTTTAGTTTTTCCTTTTAAAAATTACATTCAATGTCACCATGAGACTTATTTGGCAGGGCACTAATTGCTTGCTTGTATGAATATATTTCCCATTTTTAAAGACAACACTATAAACAAATGCTATTTAAAAACAAAAACAAAAAGATTCTTTGAAGCCACCAGTCTTGCCATCCAGCAGAGATCAGGTATCTCATTACCTGCTTTGATACCAGCTGCTGTCAGGCCCTGGCCACTCTGACTGGGCATCTGGTGTTGAGGATAGAGCTGTCATCTCCGGCCGGCACGCGTGTCAGCTCCACTGTTACTCAGAATGGGTGCAGCTCCCAGATTGGGGGTGGGGGTTCTCATTTTGCCAGGGCACAGAACACTAGGTCCAGGTCATACACACCTGGCTTGTTGTCAGCAGAGCCTCACCTGCCCCTACTGGCCATCCAGCAGTAGGAACACTTGATGCATTGGGTGTTTTCTGATGGCATTAACCTTTTTCTCTCTTTAAGAGGAGATCTGCTGTGTGCTGGGCTCCTAAATACTTCGTGCACAGCAGACCATTAGAAGAAAGAAGTAAGGGTGAGGTCAGAACCTCACTTTCCAGCCTCAGGTGTCTGCAGAGGAGCTTGAGATCACGTGCACTATGGGCTTGCCTCCAGTGCCCTGTGCCCAGTCAAGGGGGCAGCTGAGGATTACAGTCCAGCCCAGATCCACTCAGCAAGCCATGCCCCTGGCATGGGGTGGTGTCCTTTCAAAGAAACAGGTGTCCTTTCCTACTATACAAAGGGGGCTTATGAGCTAGGGGCTACCCTGCCCCTTCTTCTTGTCCCCACTCCTCCCTGGGGAAAGGTATGGAGTGAGTGAGTTGCATTGGACTGGTGAGTGTGGCATCTCAGAGCCTGCCTTCCACCACCCTTCTTCTGCTCCCTGCCCCTCCTGCTGGGCAGAGGGATCCTGGGTGGGCTCCACTCTGGTGGGTGTGGCCTGTCATCACCCCACTCCACCTGTGAATAGTCAGGGCCAAGTCTCAGGTGGAAAGTATCAGCAAGTTTATTTGGCCACAGACTCCAGACTTTCCTTGTCAACCAGCTTCATTGGTAAGGAAGCCTACGGTTTGGTATCCAGTTGTCTTGTATTCTTTAGGAGGTTCTAATGTGGGAGGGGAAGAAAAGGTGATATTCACTAATGCCTAGTACCCCAATACTACAGCATTTACCTGAATGAATCAAGGCCTCCTTTTGCTTAATTGATGTGACCATTCTCATGAGCATATGTTGAGCACCTACAGTGTGCAGATGACCATAAGATGCACAGCACTACACTCCCTGGGTTAATGTAACTAAAGAGGAACCAGCAGGTGCTACTGTGCCCTTCATGAGGGCTGGTGGAAGGCCACCTCCTGAGAGCCAATGCTTGTATTTCCTTTCACCAACTCAGGCAGACCCTGTGGGTTAAATGGCAGCCACTCAACCTTCCAGAGGGGCCGTGGGCTGTCCATAGACATGCCTTTCAAAGATCCAGTCAAGTGGACTTCTCCTCTGGTTAGCACACATCTGTGTCACCCTGTCACCTAAATCTCAACATTATTTTATTACCGGTAACAGCAGCTACTATTGGTAGAGAACTTTCTATGTGCCAAAGGCTGATGTACTTCTGAGCCTCCAAACCATGCAGAGCAGGTTGTATCAGTTTCCTGTTGGCTGTTGTAGCAAGTGACCACACACTTAGTGACTGTAAGGCAACATGAATTTATCATCTTACAGATCTGGAAGTCAGAAGTCCAAAGTGGGTCTCACTGGGTTAAAACCAGAGTGGCAGAGCTGCATTCCTTCTGAAGGCTCCAGGAGAGTTTGTGTCTTTGCCTTTTCCAGCTTCTAGAGGCTACCTGCATCCCTTGGCTAGCACCCTTCCCCCATCTTCAAAGCCAGCAGCATAGCACCCCCAAATCTCCCTCTGACTTGGGCATTCCCACCTCCTCCTTATTAGGACCCTGTGATTACCCAAATGGATAATCCAGAATCATCTTCACATCTCAATATCCCTGACTTAATCATATTTGCAAAGTCCCATTTGCCCTGCAAGGTCACATATTTATATGTTCTGGGGATCAGAATGAAGACATCTTTGGGGGGCCATTATTCTATCTTCCACATAGGTCATATATTATAAGTTCTATTTATAAACTGAAAGAAACTGAGGCTCAGAGAGGTGAAGTGACTTGCCGAAGGTCACATAGCTAACAGGAGGCAGAGCCCAGATTCCTTCTCACAGCTTCAGAATTCCCGAGCCCATGCTCTGTGCCACATGGGATTTCTAATGCAAGAGCTGAGGGAAACTGAGTTAAGTTTCCTAAATGTGTGAAAAATCTCAGAGCAAAGAACCTAAGATACGCTGAAGCAAATTTTACAAAATACAATATAAGCTTGCTCTTTAGGCATCATCAAGATTTTTCCATCAATATGGCCCACGCTTTTCTCTAAAAGAGGTCCCCTGGCTCTCCAGTGTGTGACTCAGGCAAGGCACATCAGTCCTGGGGACCTCAGTAACCCCTGAAGTAAAATGGACATGGCAACCTCCCTCCACCCCCCAAGTGCCTGTGAGTACCACGGACCTAATTTAACAGCAGGCTGTAATCGTTCACTCTGTGGCTGTCCAGTGCCGAGCACGGCACACACTCCCTCACGCATATTGGATATTCTGACACCAAGAAGAAGTAAGAATGGAGAAGCCTCTCACCTCTTGCTTATTCCAGAATGCCAGAGCCCAAGGAGAAAGAAAACTAGAATTTAGGACCCCGGAAGTCTTCCATGGAGAAAAATCAGCTCTCAAAACAATTCAGCAGATGCCAGAGAGAAAATATTTAAAGGGATTTCATTTTGGTTCCCACTTTTGAGGTCCATAAATAGAGACACCATTCACTGAATTTCAACAGTCATTTCTACAACTATTCCTCGCAAAGGTCAAAAAAGTTTATCTCCCATGGCTCTCTTAAGAACGCAGAAACATACAACCACAATAAGTCCATTAAGCCACCTGTCGGGATGTGCGAAAGAAAAGGTAAGCAGCTGGTCAGTGTGTGCTGACAGTGATCACATTTAGCCAAGGAAAGCCACTGCCTGGCCATGTCACTTAAAGAAATGGGAAGGCTTGTCCTCTCAAGTGGGGATGTTTTAACAAGATTTATCATAGGACATCTTTGCTTTTATTTTTATTTTTTTATTGAAACAATTGATTACATAATTTTGGGGGTACAGAGTTGACTATCAGTATTTGTGTACAGTATGTGATGATCAAATCAGGATTATTAACATATTCATCATTACAAGATGTAATTATTCTTCATGTCCATTGCCCAATTTCTCCTTAACCCCCCTCCTGTCCCTCTTTCCTTCCTTTAGTAACCATAGTTCTGTTCTCTCCTTCTGAAAGTTTAATTATTATTGTGGTTGTTTTTCTTTCATTGTTTGTTTGTTTATTTTTTTAGTTCCCACTTATGAGTGAGGACCTGCAGTATTTCTTTTTCTGTGCCTGGCTTGTTTTACTTAACAGATTTTCTCCAAGCTCATCCATGTTGCTTTGATGGCAGAATTTCAATCTTTTTCATGGCTGAGTAGTATTCCATTGTGTATATATACCACATTTTCTTTATCCAGCCATCCGTCAAGAGATGTTTAGGTTAGTTAAATAAACTGACTTATGTAGAAACCCATCTCTGAACTCAAAGGCAATGGTGCTGCCACCCTCAACCCATCATGGTGTTGTATCCTAACCTTGAACCCTCTACCTCAAGGCCATGGATACAACTGCCTTTTAAAAGGATTAACAGAATTGTATTTATATTACAAAAATCACACATAGTCATTGAACCCAAACTAGAAAATGCAGAGAAGAGCAATGGCTAATGCTTACCTATCCCTCTTCTAAGCATGTGCTGTATTAATTCACTTAATCTTCACAGCAGCTCTTCAAGAGAGGCATCACTATGATTCTCATTTTACAGATGAAGAAACTGAGGCACAGTTCCAACTACAGGCTACTGGTTGTTTGTTCAAGTTAATAATATTCCCCCTGTCACAGAGCTGGTAAGAGGTGAAGCTGAAATCTAAACTCAGGTGACCTGGACCTGAAGACTCTTATCTTAGACGCTGCACTGCAAGAATATTAAGATCCCTTGTAGTCCTGGCATGACTCCTCCTAAAACATCACACAAATCCTTTTACACCTTGGACCATGAGGATACACATATATAAGCAACAAAAATCATAGCTTTTGTGGTATTTTGCAAACTACTCATTAATTCATTATGAATGACTTTCCATATCATTAAATATTCTTTTACCACATCATTTTACATGATTTAATGGAATTCCAATGCAGGAATATAGCATGATTTATTGAACAAGTCCCCAGTGGTTGGACATTTAGTTTGATTCTTTAAACAAAGATCCAATAAAAACCCTTGTTGCAGGGTCTTTGCACACAGATTTGATTATATGGGATTCTGGAAAGAAGAACATGAGGGGCACTTTTTAAGCCATTTGATTTTTGATGTCAAAATACCCAGTGAATGAGTTGCATTGATTTGTATCTCCACCTAGGGCAGGAGAGAGCCTCTTCTCCACAGCCGCCTTCGACAGAGCTATAGAAGCCACCTGGGCTCGGTAACGTGGGAGGAGGCAGAGCCTGGCCCTTCTGATGGTGGGAGCTGAAGGCCATAGCCTGATAAGAACGGAAGTTACACCAAAACGATTTTGTGTTTTGCTTTCCTGTGTTGAAAAGAAGATTCAAATCTATTTCTTCTATGAGGTTACCACCCAAAATAAATATCAGTGACATTGATTTATATAGTGGGAGAAAAAAATACATGAGCTTTGGAGATGGGTTGATATAGGTTCAAATCTCACTGCCACTGAGGTGTCAGTATGAGTGACACCTGTATGACTAGGGTACTTTACCAACCTCATTAGATTGCTACCAAGATGGAGTTAAACACAAGGTACTTATTCTCATGACTGACACAAGGTGACAGGTAGAAGGTGCTCAAAAATGCCATTTCAGTTTTTTTATTAATTATGGCCCCAGTCTCAAATTTAGAGGTGACAGAAAGGGCATCGAGAGGTTTGAGAAACCTTCAGGGAAATGTCCCAAGCGTGGTCTAGGATGTCTCTTTTTGCCTTCAGATGACTCTTGAAAAATCTGTTTTCCCTTAGAGATTCTTTCGGAACCTGCAGAGACAGGATGTGATCCCATGTCTTTCGGTTCCCCTCGTTCTAGCCCATGCTGGTGTGAACACTTCCATTTGGGCTCAAGGCAGATGCAGATCGAGGGAGAGCTCCTGACCTAGGAAGTCTTCTGTCCCACCTCTGAGCCCCCTTGCCCCTATTCTTTCTGCTCTCAGGACCCTGACATAACAAAAACAGCCATTCCAGGATGGTTGCAGCTGACATTTAGTCTACGCCTAGACAGCACCTTCTCTTTTATCACTTTTAGGTTGAACTAGTTTTTCTAAATTATTATTACCAAATTTTGAATTTAGGTTTAATTACCAAGTCTCTGAAGTTATCTGTTCCTTAATCATGGGAGAAATGGACTGGGCTGCCCCCAAAAATGTAACCAGACCCAGCATCCATGACCTGGTTCCTGTCCCTATAATCAAACTTCAAGGTGATGATTAATAAGTGAGATTCAAGATTTTGTGAGTGGACCACACGTGAAGACATGCAACAATCAATACATGAAACTGCCACTGTTCAGCTAATTTGACCAGTGATTTAACAGACTAGGGTTGGTCAACTGTGGCCCATGGACCACATCCAGCCTACTGTCTCTGTTTTGATGGCTCATGAGCTAAAAAAATGTGATTTATATTTTTTAATGGTACATTTTAAATAGTTCTGTAAATACCTACATAAATTCTCTATTTTGCATGTTGGCCCAGAAAGCCTAAAAGATTTACTACCTGACCCTTACAGTAAAGGTCTGCCAAACTTTACTCTAATAGCTGATGTTAACTTGAAGTCCCTTTCATTGTTGAATGGGACATTATAGTGCCATATATTTGGAGAAGTTGATCATGTCTTTTAGAACTCCAAAGCATTCTGTTAAGTAATATGATCAAAAAACTTTTATCCTACGGAATAGTATAGCAAATGAGATACCCCTTAGAACAAAAATGAAAGAACTGTGGATCCCAGGAATTTTGAGATGTCTGGATATCTTGAAATGACCTACTGATTGGCCTTAATCCAAATGTTGTAGCTTCTGGTCACCTTCCCCTAAACTGCTTTACCGTGGGAGCATACCACAGTTGTGTAACAATCCAGGTCCTGGCTGTAAGCTGAGCATAACGGAGATAAGTAGCAAATAGCTACTTTCCAAAGACTCAACCAACTTTTCATTCCTTAAATGACGATCATTCTCAATTTGGCAGGAGCAACACTTTTTCCTACTTTTCTCTGCCAGTTTGAAGCCAGAACTGAACTAGAAATTCTTTCTAAATTGGAAGGTACCACTCCAACTAGGACCATGAACAGGGATGGAATTTAGGACCAGGCTAAATTCCTACATTAACACACTAATCATAGCTCTTGCCTGCTAAGGGAGACAAACAGCTTTCTAAAAGAACTTTTGCAAAAACGAAAAAGTTCTTCAGCTTTTTAGGGTACTTAATATAAAATAAGATGGAGAAATTTAAAATGACAGAAAAATAGAAGTACTCTAAATTCATTATCACTCTGCTTTTTAAGTTTTTATCATATAAAAACAAACAAAAAGAAATAAAAAAAGATGAGAGAAGTAAACATTTGTCAAACCCCAAAAGATGAATCTCTTTCAATGATAAAGTGTCTCTTTATTCCACATGTACCAAGTAACTTCTGAGTGTCTAATACTTTAAGATGCACGACAGAAGAAACAAAATAGCCTATTGTTTATTAATCTACTTAACAAGCTGGGAAATTTGGATTCAAGTGTCAACTCCTTATCTTTCCCCTCGATCAGGCTAGAAATCCCTGTCACCAGGCAGCTCAAGTCTGCCTCCAAAATGCCTTGACTTTGCCACTGATCATCCCTCCTGTAGCTTAACTCACTTTCTCTCCAAGTCATAGCTCTGCGAGTGCTGTTTCACAGAACTGTGTGTAGTTTAAATCATGGTTGGTGGTTTCCTAGTTGTAGTAGTAGGTTATATCCATAATCCTTAGGATGACATTAGAACCCTCTGCAATCTCGTTTCAACTCCCAGCCCTTGCCTGGTATCTCGCAGTACCAAATCCTTACCTCTTCAGTCTCTTCGAGCAGCACGTCTGTGCCATGCCATCACCCATGCCAAACCTCTCCCAGGGATGCCCTTCCCTTAGCCTTCCATCGAGGCTCAGTGCAGCACGTCTCCATGTGTGTCTGCTGCTGTTGTTAGCAGCCCGATCTTTGCATTCCTGATATGTGGCACAGTGCCAGGGAGTCAGCAGACATTTGCAGGTGCCCAATACTTACCTGTCAACATTTACCCCTGAATTTTGGGAGCTGGATTATGTCAGTGTTTCCTTGAATTTAACACACATTCTCTGCTGTGTGGGTGGAGTATAAAGGTACTTCCCACAGAAGGAAGAAATTCCTTTTTCTCTTTACTTCTCCAATCTTATTGAAAATAACTAATAGCAACTAATGTTTTCAAGGTTCCTGAGGATAAGCTAAGCACTGTGCTAGTACGAGCACTTGACCTCTTATTTAATCTTCCCAATAAGCCTATGAGATAGGGACTGTGATTATTCTCATTGTGGCAGATGGAGAAACTGAGGTTTAGAGAAGTTAAGTGACTTGCCCAGGCCTCATGGCTAATACAAGACAGAGGAAGGCTATGAATCCAGAGTCGGAAGCCAGCACCTTGCCCTTGGCCTGTGCCTCTCAGACAGGTTTCAGCTAAGTTGAAGTCCTACTAGGCGACTAGACGTAGCTGTAGTTTTAATAGATTGATGGGTCAAGTTTAGAGGGATAAGGGAAGTGGTTAGAATCACCAGCGAAGTCCTGAGACCCATCAGGATCGCCTTCTAGGATTTATCCAAGGAGAGGAGTGCAAGAGGCATGAGACAAGACCCTGCCTTCCCAGTCTCTAATCCACTGCCATCAGCAGGAGGCACATGCTCATGCAACTGAATTTCAGACCCCGAGGCTTGGAAGCCTGCCTCCTGAACGCCCCACTCTATTTGCTGACAGAGCAGGTGCAGTTTGCACAGGGTGGCTCATCAGTGTTTCATTTGCAAGGATAATGTGTTATTTTAAAAATAATAAGACAATTTATTTACATCTACTTTCTTCCCCTCTATTTTCTCAGCAGCAAGTAATACAAGAAAATGGAGAAAATTATCCCAACAAAAATATTTATGAGTAAATCGCTCACAGAAATGGAGGAGATGCTACTATCTAAATAATTCTGGTCCCACCCACCAAAACAAAGAAAGAGAATATTCCTGACAGTATGATTGAATTGTGTATAATTACTGCCAACGTTCTCAACGTGGTGATAATGAGAAAAATATTAGCAGTAGGTAAGAGTGGCCTGAAAACATTTATTTTCCTAAGAGTATGACTGCAACCTCTGTCTTTCACTTAAGGCATGGGGGGGAATGCTATCCTTTATTATTCTTCTTATTTTTTCAGGCAGCTTGACTTGATATCATCATCTTCATAGATTTCTTTAGTATGTTTCTGGAGATACAACCTACGTGACAATATTTTAACCTGGGTTATTTTGACCAAATACATGCAGCTGACTTGCAGCCACACATCCAAATTCATTGATTACTTTGCACAGGATGCTCCCATCACATTCTTCAGTTTTCTTCTCTGACATATTCAAGGACTCTTGAATATCTCATTGGGAATAAATGCACGTAAATCTAAAAATGAGTCTTTATGTGACACTTACCATGGAAAGAAAGAAGGAAGTTCTCTCAGTTTTCACATTTGGCCTAAAAATTTGGGCATTATAAAGTTTCAGAAAATTCTTAACCAGCTGAAAACAGAAAATAAATGACATTCACAGTCCTAATACGCTTTATCATATGTACATTTTTGTGGGCAGGCTATCACTTTCCTTAGATTATCTAGAAGATAATACATGATAAGGTGAAGGCAAATTCATACAAAGATAGAAAAGTGTTCAGCTCAAACTCCTTAAAAAGACTAATGATACTTTCACAATGCAAATGTTAAGATGGCTTTTTAAGGGCCTCTTTTGGAAACTGTTTCCTTTAAAAAAATTTTTTTAAGGCCTGATTGTTTGCTACTCTGAGTAGTTGCAAATTGGGACTGTGTTCAGATAAGCTGGCAGATTTCAGCTGATGAATTTCAGTCCAGCAGCTAAAATAATCAACTAAATAAACCATTTATCAAATATTAGGGACCTTTATCTGATTTTATTTTGTAGAGCAGCCAGACATAGTTTAAAAACGTAGACAGAGCTGCCAGAGTGGAGGCACTGAGTATAACTACAGAAAGGAATAAAACAGTGCCCCAAATGAACCCATTTTTATTTAGTGAGATATATGGTCCTTATTTTCCCCAAACATTTAAGCAAGAGGCACAGATCCTCATGCACATCCTATTTACCAAGTGGACCAATGCACTATTTCTTGGAGCCCAGTGTAGTTCCTGCACAAAGTAAGCATAAAGTGAATAAATTAGATTATTGGATGATTACACAGGGTAAGACTAAGCTCTCAACTAACATAAAATACTTTCCTCTGTTTATATATACATGCTAAAATGTGGATCCTGTAGAACATTCTGAGATAATACAAACTTAAGGAACATAGGTCATCCATCCATCCATGCATCTGACAAATCATTACTGACTGCCTGTCATTTATTTGGCAGTACATTTGGCAATGGGAATACAGAGATGGGACAAAGATCCGAGGTCCCCTTCTTCAGGAAGTGTATGTTCTTGTAGGGTTTCAGAAAAAGAAAATGGACGAGCTTGTAATGGAACCATGTTTCCGAGTGAAACTTGAATGCCCTAACACTGGGATGATGATATGGAAGGGTAATAAATGGTCATTTCGGCTGCTCTCATGACTTAGCTGTGACTCTTCCTCTCTTCCTCGCATCCTTCCTTCCTTTCAACACTCAACAAATAATGTTTTTCTGAGCACCTCTCAAGTGCTAAGGACTGGGAACATGTCAGGGAACAAGCTGGATAGAAGCCCTTTCTTCCTGAACCTTGGAGCATGGAGTAGAACGGATCAGGTGAGGTCACCTGCCTCAGTTGGCCCCAGGTGGGAAGAAGAAAGGTGGACAACCAAAATGGTAACACATTAAAGCTCATTACCTCGCTGCAGTACTTGACCGTCCTCATTGACAAGCTCTATTACAAGGTAAGTATGTGAAAGGCAGGGAAGGTGAACAGGCAGGTCCAGAGAAAATGCTCAGTACCCACCGCCTCCCCAGATGTCTATGCCATCTCTGTCTCTCACTTGGGGGGACACCTTCTACTTGGGTCCTCCTTGTGAGAGGTAGTCACGAAAGGACATGCATTAAATGGGAAATCAAAATGAAAAACTGACATGTCAACTGAGCTCAGGCCAGCCAGCGGGCTCCCGGAGTCTTCTCTCTCCATATGAATGAGCTGAGATAGACCTCTGCTTTGTTCCCCTGTTCATGGGGGCCGGGGAGCGGGGCATGTGTTTGTACAGTCCCAGCAGCCACTGCTCGGGAAGGTGCTCCTAACTCACTTGTTTACATTCACTGTATTCAATGCTCAAACATGCTATTTGAGATATCGTGAGTGAATACAGGGTAATCAAACTTAAAAAATAAATTTGAATCATGTCAAAGTCTGTAGAGGCTCAAATGAGATATTTTCTTGAAAATAAATAGTGTATAACTGTGTTTTAAATATTTTGCCCAGCTTGCCCGGAAGTAGACTTTTAAAACCACTCCTAAGATAAGATGCCTTCCCAGAAGTTCTCCAAAAATTAAAAATTAAAAATCATTCCACAATCCTGCTTCAGGAACTCATCACAGACACGTGAATCCTAGGAAAGGTGTTGAGTTTCAGTGAGATGAAAAATTGCAAGCCATGGGACACACCACTGTAGATCTGATGTGCAAGTTCTGCCCCTTTAAAGACAAGGAATCTGTAGGCACGTTTTATCCCCTCAGCAGACATGCTGAGGAGAAGCTTACCACAGCACTAGTAAATAGACACGGCTTGCCTAAATTTAGGGACATTTCTTTCCTTCAAATTGCACTGATGTTGCCTGAATCAGCACTGAACTCGGGAAACCCTTTCAGAAAAGTGACATTTGTCATTCATTTTCATTGATTTTCCGATCTCAGTTAAATTGTGTTTATCTTTTTTATTGTAATGTTTACGTATTGTGGCTAGAAATGTTTAATTTGACTTCTGTAATTATATACTTATTGCAACTTAACAAAAATTCAAATGAAAAGATCACAAGCTCAAAACCTATTTGTCCCCCAAATAATCTTAAAAATGGAAATAATACACTATATTATCACTTTGGTTTATAAGTGGAGACATAAAATATTTTTTCTCTGAACAAAGAGAAGCTGAAATGGAGAAATCACTGTATTTCATCTTTCCCCTGTGAGAAGAACTTGCAAGCATCTTTGGGAGAGTGCAGGGTCATAGGAAAGCTGGTGTACGTGTGTGTTTGTGTGTGTGCATGTGTGCATGTGTGCATGTGTGCATGTGCATGCTGGGTGGGGAATAAAGAAAGTGTTGGCAAGGCATCACTTGCCTCCAAAGAAGAAGAAAATACAGCAGTCATAAAAATAAGGAGGATTGGGAAAAGAATGGGAGACAGAATGAAGGAAATGGACTCATTATTTTTTCTGCTTTCCTATTCTTAACTAGAAACAACCACATTTTCCAAGTGACAACCACAGTTTCAATGCAATTTTCTCCCTCTCCCTTCCAATAATTTCCCTTTTCTAGCTACTGTTTCCCACCCCTCAAGTGTAAAATTTTAGTGTCATTTCCAACTCACTCTGGCCTTTCTTCCTCTATGCCAACGAACACATAATCAGGATTTTTAGGAGCGCTCAAATTGTGCTAGGCAGTGGGGATACACACAAGCCTATGATCCCAGTCTCTGTTCTCAAGAAATGTACAGTCCAGGCCAGTGATGCCCAATAGAACTTTCTGTGATGGTGGTAACATTCGGTGTCTGCACCATCCAATATGGGAGCCGCTAGCCACTTGGGACTACTGAGCACTGAATGTGGCTAGTGTGATGGAGAAACCGAGTTTTACATTTTAACTTCAATTCATATAAATCAAAATTTAAATAACCACATGTGACTAGTAGTTCCTGGACTGGGCAATACTGGTCTAGACTGAGGGAAAGGGGATATTTTTTAAATGGCATCTTAAAGTAGCATATGGTAAATGCCACACAATGGCCACAGGTGAGTGTAGTCAGGGACAGAGGGAGAGCAATGTGGAAGACACAGGTGGATGAGGACGACTAACCCAAATCTCGTGAGAAGCTATAGTGAAGAAAAGCAGAGAAAGCAGAGGAAAAGACATTCAGATCCACGGATTTGTTTCATTAAAAACACTGAGGGGAAATGCACAGAGCCCATTCGGGAAACCCAACAATCACCAAGGAGCAGACGGTGCTTGCAGAAGATGACTCCAAGGTGTCATGCCTGTGCAATGATGTCAAGAACAGCGAATTCCAGAATGGGAGTGGATTTGGGGTAGACAGAGGCGGTGATGGATGAATGAGAATCCACAAGGGGGTTTAGGCATGCTGCGTTTGGAGGGCCAAGAGGGTTCCTACTTAAGGTGGCTGATGGTGAGCTACGGGGTGGACCTTGACCTCAGGAAAGGGCAGGGCCAGAGGGGCACACTTAAGTGGGACATAAACGGGGCAGCTGACACCTGGCTCCATCTAACCATCACATCTCATGCGACTGATAGAGCACAAGTGGAAATTGGATCCAAGCTTTCCAGAATTTCTGCTTTTCAGAAAAACCTAGCAATAAATTCTTTTTAGAAATATGAAATTTAAATATTTTGATATGACAACTAATTCTAGACACTGTAAAACACCATGGGCAAAACCAAAGAGTAGGCATGTGGACTGACTGAGGTCCCTGGTCACCTGGGTATGACATGTGTATGACAAAGAGTGAGTTTTCAGACATAGCCTGAGGTTGAAGGAGAGAGGTTCACGGGGATACAATGACACCACAGCATGGGGCTGGAGGAAGAAATCAGCCAAAGCCACTGCCTCTGTGACAGGACAGCCTCAGTGAGCTTGGACCAAGCCCCTTGCCCTGCCCTCTTGTCTCCTGCCTCCCTTTGGCAGAAAGATGGGGGACAAGAGATGGAGTCCAAAGTCCCAAGAGCCAAAAGAGCAAGTGGTTGGCAAGGAGGAAACAGGGGTGTCCGGTTCAATGAACCTAAACAGTTCTAAGCAAGGCAGCCTTGCAGAGTGTTTGTTTTCCTGGGTTAAAGAACATCCCATTTCCCTTTACAGATTTTGCCACCTGACCACATGCAAACATCTCATTTCTGCTTTTACAATTGAAGGCACCATTGACTGAGGTGGCACATCTTTCCTGTGTGAGAGCCACATTCTATTCTCAAGAAAAAGAAAATGTATTCCTCTCAGCTCACCTCCCGGTCCAGCAGCGCAGGTGACACGACGGTGACAATGTCGCCTTTCTCAGGATCGATGTAGAACATGTTGGGAGATGGCTTGTCAGGCGTCTGCTGACGGATGTTGTATCGCAGGAGGGCATTGTCGGTAGCGGGGTCATCCGCATCAAAGGCTGTCATCCGCATCACTGTGGTCCCTATGGGGGCAGGACAGAAGGGCAGGGGATGGTTACCAAGGGGGCAGCGATGATCAGGGCCCCTCTCCCACCTGGGCCATGGCAGCCAATCGTGTGCCAATCACTTTTCAAATGAAAAAAGAAAAGCATTTCCTGAGCTCTGCTATGTCTTCGTTTCCCTTCCCCCTTCCCTACCCGCTCCATCCTGTTAAAAGACCTGAAATAAAGAAATCTTTGCTGTTCAGCAGAAGCCCACTTAGGTTTTGCTTCTGCTGATATGCTGTTCATTTTCATGGGCTTTTATTTCATGGTGGATGTGGCTCTGTGACAATGCCCTTCATTTTCAAAGCACTTATTGAATGCTTACTGCGTGGGCCTGGGCTGGGTGTTGGGGAAATAAAGGTGCCAAAAGACACACTCCCTGGTGTCCAGGAGCTCAGAGGTTAGCAGGAGAGACAGTCACATAAAGAGGCAAACACAGTGAAACACACCAAGTGCACCGAGGGAGGGCGTCAGGAACACAGAAAACAACCTTGTCTAGCTTGGGGTTTGGAAAGTTTCTGATGTGGACACCTAAGGGGCAATCGGCATGAACAAGGTGAAGGAGAGGGACCTCAAAGGGAAAAGATGTCCCAGTTACAGGGAAGGCGAGCATATGTTCATTGAGCACCTACTCTGCACCTGCCATGCTGTTTGGGACATTTCAGATATGAAGATGAGAGTGACACGATCTCACTCTCTCACAGCCAAGCAGGAAGCACACAGACAGGATCTAATTCTAAACAAGCATGTGGACTAGTTGATTATGTCAAGGGCTGATAAGGGTGTCAGAAAATGGGTCTTAAACACAGCTGATATGAAGAACTGACAATAGCCACTTTCGAGAACTACTGGGCAGGAAAAAGGAAAACCAAAGCATCTACTCTCTTGGTATCTACTCTCCAGAAACACTTGCGCATAACAGCCAGGGGGGTTTGTGCAAGGAAGTTCAAGGCAGGATTATCAGTCACGGTGAAAAATTTGGAAACAACCCAGCTGACCAACAACATGGGAATTTTTAAAATAATGGTATCCCCACACTATGAAATATTTTGCAGCAGTTTTAAAAACAGTTGTAGACCTAACATCTTCCAACATCGCACATTCCCCAAGAAATATTATTAAGTAAGAAAAGCCAGGTGGAAGAATATCACCCACAGGATGTCATCACTTTTGTGAACCTGCTCGCACACAGAAAATTCCACAGTACATTATGCATATAGTTTGCTGGTACAGTTTATGTTTATAAATTCATAGAAGAAGGTCTATAAAGGTAATCTTCACATTGGTGATGGTGGTTACATCTGGGAAGGAGAAAGGGGATTGCGATTAGGGGTGGTCATCAGGGAAGATGCTGGCCTCATCTGTAGTGTTTTGGTTATTTTTACAAAGTAAATGTATTGCTTTTGCCATTAAAATTTAATTTAAAAAGATCATAATTATAAGTACCAATAGAAGCAGGGTTTAGAGCAGAATCAGGCAAATTCACCTGCTGGTCTTGACAATTGTGTGGGTATCATATTTGGCTTAGAGTGAACTACCTGACCATAATTTTTCATCACGTTTACTCTTCTATGAATATAGGGCCTTGCCTTCTGATTCTGAATCCTTCTCAGCCCACAAAGTGTGACCTACCTGATAAGGGACCAAAGCAGTTTATCTATATAGTTTCCAGCAGAAATATTCATTTGTAAAAAATATCGAAGCCTAAAGGAAACAGAATTCATCTAGCTCAACCACCATCCAAGTTTTCCTAATTATCAAAGCCAGTTTACTTTTTCTCACAATTGGAATCAGATTATTGGCCACTAGACCTGATTGATCAGGTAAAAAAGAGATTTCTGGCCACTCTAAAGGGTGGATCGATGTGTTAAGTAGTTTCAGTTAATTTCACCAGCGTTGCCATTCAGCCAAATGCTTCGAGGTGCATTTTCTATCTACCTTGTTTCTTTGCCCTGTGAAATTGTTGCAGGGCAAGCTTCAGGGTCCAGGGCAAGCTTCAGGGTCCAGTGCAAGAATAGCACATTCTTGGCACGTGCAGCCCTCTTGTCTTTGGAAGACAGTAGCAAACAATATAGCATCCTGTCTCCTACTGAGCCAGGCTATGGAATCATGGTTCTCAACCCAGTGGCCCAGCAGCCACTTCCAGTCCATGGGAGTTGGTGTGAAATATGACATCTATTTTCCCTCCTGATCTAGGCAAACAGGCCTACTAGAAGATCTCTGGCAGAAATCAGAGGCAGATTTGAGGCCCATGATCTCACCCGGGGATGTGTTGTAATAGTGAGCTCTGTGTGGCCAAAGGCATAGCAGGAGGCCACCCCATCAATTCCACACCCAACAGTCTCAGGTTAAGTGTACTGACCCAGTGCCTCACATTTAGTTAGTGTCTAATGAATGCTTGATTGATTGAATCAGTGCCCTATTTAATCTGCCTTTAATTGAAGTCATAGATGAACAAGGAAAAGAAAGAATAAAAATGAAGTCATCATGACTTGCAACTGACACATGCATTAAAATGATCAGAGGAGGGGAAAAAAGAGACCTCTCTAGCTGAGTCTTCACTTTTCACCAGGGAATCCATTGAAAATACCTCTTTTGTGTGTGTTTACAGATTTGACAACATGATATAACAAGAGGTTTTCCTGGAATATTCCCAAAGTTATAAAAAATGCTTTTTATTTTAATGAGTTGTTAGGGAACAATTGAACTTGCTCTTAAACCCCACCTTTGTCTTAACCCAGATATGAATACATAACTGGATTGCCTTCTGAGTAAAACCCACTTCTCTGGAGACTGCATAGTGCCTAAGGCATGTAAGCAGGTTTGCAGCAATGAAGAAAAAGACTTTGGGGTAACATGTCTAGGTGCAAGTATTTACTAACTGTGTGACGTTGGGCAACCTCCCTGAGCCTTAATTTCCCCATTTGCAACATGAGGATCTTCATTACACTTTCCTCTTTGCTCATTGTGAGGATATAATGATATAATGTATTTAAAGAATGTAATACGGTACCTGGTACCTGGTGTTCAGAGAAGGATGCCTTTTATTATTAAACCCTGTCCTATGCTCTGAGCCAATCAAGGCACTGCAGGCAAGGGCCTCAGACAGAGGAGCTTAGAATCAAGTCGTCCACAGAATCTGGAACCTGGTGTGGCCGGATGAGCCCAGGAGCACTTCACTCTCAGGTGCCCTGCCTCACTCTCTCCCTTCCACCTTGCCCATAGTCTTAGTGTACAGATTTGGGTTTGTACTATGGAGATGCCAACCTTACACCACATACACACACACACACATACACACGTGTGTGTGTGTACACTCTCCTACACACACATCCTGCAGTCCTCACTTCTTCTCCATGTGTTCTCTAGTCTTTCTCTGGGATCGAGGCTCTATCCTGAATCCCAGTCCATCTGCTGAGCCCAGTGTCCTGCTTAGCTCTTGCTGGCCCCTCCCCAGGAGGCCAGATCATGCTTTTCCTACTAGTAAGTTCTGCAATGACTGGATAAACCTCTTAAACAAGTATTTTCTGAATTGGATCCAAGGAACTCCGGTTCCTAGGGTTCAGGAGAGGAACAAATCTGGGAAGTTTGTGCCACACATAGCGAAGCAGGTTTCCCCCTTGAAGGAGTTCTCAGTGCCTTTATTGAGCAATTGCATGGTGTCATTTTCCAGGAGAGAGTAAAATCTACAGCATTTCCCAACTTTGCTATTGATGGGACCTCCCTCTTCATTCAAAGAACATCTTCATGTGATGGGGCTACACAGTCCTAAATTTGAGCTCTTGGAGGGTACAGACTTGCGTTTTGTCCATCTGTCTAGTAGATGGCATCAGGGTTGGTATCTGGCACACAGTAGGTCCTCCATTTATGTTCTTTGAGTTGAACCACATTCTTGCAATTCACTGTAGCTTTGCCTCATTCCACACTGGCCAGAAGCCGTCAGCACTTTGTCTGCGGAGGAGAGTGGACAACTGGCCAACTTGCCTTGAGATTTTTCACAACCAGGCGGGTGTCACTACCACCTCTGAGCTCTTTGTTGAATGTCCCTTAGAGGCCCCTGTTGGAAATGGATTCAGTGGTAATGTTCCAGCTTTAAGCCCAGGGCTGACATCCAACAGGCAAGCACCAGCGCTGCTCTTCCAACTGCCTGTGGGCAGTGCCTGCGCCTTTCCCCTTGCCCAAGCCCACGCCTTGGACTCTAAGAAAGACTTATTCATTTCCACCAGCCCCGGGGGCTTCCCATCGTGTTTGTCCGATGCCCATGCGTGCTTCCTGATGACAGAGAAAGGACAATTGTACCATAGACCCACGTTGGGTTCTCCAAAGGGTACGTTTCTGTCTTCTCCCCCATCACAATATTCTCCTGAGTATCAGAAGAAAGGATAAACATCCTGTCACTCCCAGAGCCAGATGAACTAGCAGTGGCTCCTCCAAAGAAAATAAGAGAATTACAGGTTGCTAGTGGAAACTCTTGAGTCGGGCCGTCATTTTCTTCTGAGCAAGGACGTGGCTGCCAAGCTGACGGGCTGATTAACAATTATGATTGTTTTGTCTTGGTCAGATAGTCCTTTCCTCTTGGCTGTAGTTCTCTGATTAAAGAAAAGTGCCGCCTGTGTCTTGACCTTGAAAGCTGGTGTTTGAGGTTTTGCTTCCCTGAGACTGAGAAGCCGAGAGCAGGTCTGACAGCGAGAGGCCGTTTTCAGCCAGTCTCGAGGGCGGAGAGGCTCCGGAAGATGGCTGGCTCTGCACCACAGGTGACATCACTCTGTTCTCGAAATTTCTTCAGCTTCATCCTAAAACATTTCCTTCACCTGATCAAAAAGTGTCAGGCTGCTTCTTTTTTTAAAAAAAATCCTATTCTCATAAGCGAATCATATATTGGGACAGGCATTCAGGTCTATCTGTATTCGGCACTGGGTTCTTGACAGCACAGTTAGGGCCAGTGTTTGCTTTTCAGGGAGATGCGTGATACTAAAACAAATATGAGCAGAGAATGCAGATGCCACCAAGCAAAGTCCTTTGGTGTGACAAAACAGCATGTCATCGTACATAAAACACCAAACTTGGGAGAGGAGGCGGTGCGTTCTAATTCATCCAATGATTTCTGTGCCTGAGTTACATAAGAGATGTGCCTCAAAGGTTGTAAAAAGAGAATGTGACCGTGGACGCCCCACTGCACAACTTATTACTTGTGTGTGTGTCCTCCCAGGGGAAGGGAAGCCCTGAGACTCTCAGCACCGCAGCTTGGGCAGCCAGGTGAGATGGGTGTAGAAGGTGCTGATACTTTAGATTCTAGCATCTTAGAATATATTTAGTTGCAATGATTCTGATTTGAAATTACATTTCCCATGAGGACCCTTCAGGTTGAAGGGTTTGGGACATCTTGATGGAGGGTGAACAACCAACCCTGTCTGCCTGAGACTGAGGGGATTTCAAGACAGTCCTGAGCAAACCAGAGCGAGCTGGTCACCCTGCAGGTCAAGTTTTGCTTTCAGATGTAGGCAGATCTCATGGCCATGACCAGCAGGGCACAGAAGTGAGAACTGTGGCAAATGGGACACAGGACAGAGCCATTCACTCAACTGAATGTGCTGATCACACCAATCTGGAATTGTTTTCTGACCAAGCTAGTGGACATGACCCAGTTCTCTCCTAATAGTCCTTGATAGTAAAGAGAGAGACCTGGGTGTGCACTCGGAGCAGAACAGTGCCAAAGGTATGGCCAAGGATGTGGGCTGCCTCCTTCTAAATCCCAGCCTCGACTTTCACCAGCTGGGTGGCCTTGGGCAGCTCAACTTCAGGCTTTTCCTGTACAAAACAGCTCCTCCCTCATGGATTGCTGTGGGCATTGAATGAATCAATGCAGTGTTCCTCAACCTTTTTTTATTTCCATTAACACCCCACCCCAAGTGCCTCTTTAGATATTTATTCCTACTTGCAACTCCCCCTCTCCACCACAAAATGTTGTTTCCATAGACATACTGTAAATCTGTGGCCCTTTAGAGGGCACAAACATTGTAATATCTAATATTTTTAACCCCTCTCCCCTAGTCACCAATCTTCTCTCTCTTAGGGGTAATATTGCCCCCATTGAGAATGCATCCATTAGTGAATATAAAGCCCATTGCTGGGTGATAGTAAGCAATTGTGAGATGTAAGTTTTATTGTTATTTTTATTGACCCCCATGATGTAGAACTCAGTTCCGGGGGACCCATTGCTGAGTGCAATGATGAGGGAAATATCTCGCGGGACCAAACTACTTAGAGCTCAACCCACACTAGTTCTGGGAGTCCCACACTCAGAATCTACAGAAGCAGGAATTAATTAAAATCTCAGCAGGAAACCATTTTTTTTTCTTCCCCTAGAGCCTAGAAACTGCTGTTGAGTGCGTGCATGCATGAATCACCTTCCTCTGGTCTTGTCAATGTTCCTGAGTACATAGGAATTAATAGGGAAACTGTCAAATGATCATTCGACGAAAGATAACCAACCAACCTGAGAGGCATCCGGAGGTGGCCCACATTCTGCAGTGGTTTGTTCCTGAAAAGTCACCCATGTAATGAATCGTAAATAATGCTTTATTTTCCCATTGACCTATGTTAGCATTTCATACCTGCTTTATCTTCACTTAAGGGATGTCCAATTGGCAGCCGCTCCTCATAACTCAGCTTTATGTTTTTTGCTCATCTCCAAAACCCTCTACTGGCAGGTGGGGTGGGAGAAGGAAATCAGCTCTCTGTTCTGGGTGTGGAGACTATTGAAGAAATCCCTGCCCCAATTCTCAGAGAGTAGGAGGAGAGAATTGCAAAGCGGCAGAGAGAAGAGGTACTGTCAATCTGACTTTGGGGAGGGGAAAGCAAGCTTGGACTTAAGGCAAGGTCTGGGAGATCTGGCCTTGTTACACTCACTCCTGTGGGGAGCTCTTCTCTCTGTTGCCTAATTTTCCAGGGATTACTGATCATCAGCTCAAAGATTCCTCCCATATTTTTCCTATGGTGGTCAAGCTGTCCCTTTGACCCAGAAAGTTCTTGATAATGTGAGTTTTGATGAAGATGCCAATGACCTTTGGCCTTTCCTCTGACAGTAGCCCAGTCCCACTGGCCCTGAAGGTGTAGACTATCTGTGCCCAGAGTGGGGTCACAGGAGCTAAGCCAGGAAAAAGAAGCTCACATGCCCACCCACCCAATGCCCACACAGGTAACTTGCATGAGTAAAGTGATCTCAAGACACTTGGAAGTGGTGGGGACTATGGCAAACTAGAGCATGTGCATCCTGCCTAAGAGCTCAAAGGAACGGCTGCCATTTCCAAGATGCAAGTCTGGAGCAGCTAGACCTTTTGATTTTTTGAGAAAAGGTGGAAATTTGGACTTTTGTATAAATTGTCAAAATGTTTACATGTTAGAGACCAGTTCAAATTTACAAAATAAAAGATCATTGGGTGGGATTAGGAAGACCAAACAAAACAGGTTATGGCAGACTTTGGCCCAAGGCTCATCAGTTTTTAGCCTTTGACCTTGACTATTAACAGAGCCTATTTTTCCCCTAAAGGCAAGAACTACATGTTGTTGGTGAGTACTCTGGTGATAGATTACAACTTTAAAAAATGGCACATCCACTGTAAACATCTTGCCTTTCTTCCATCTACCTCTCTCTTTGAAGCAGAAAAATTCCTCATCAATGCAAGAATGATCTGGCTTAGGTAGATGTCACCTTCTCTCTGAGTCTCCCCAGAGCCCAGGCTGCAGGCTGCCCCCACTCAGTGCTCCGCAGGCCTGAGCTTGCACCTTTATATGGCACCTTCCCCACTGGTGCTTTAGTTCTTGTCTCTCCCCATCTTCCCCCACTGGACTGTAAACATCCTGAGGACAAACAGAGCATCCCATTCCCTTATGCGGTCCCAGGGCCCAGCAAAGTTGGAGGTGCTAGAGATGCAACAATATAAATACGTGACGCACATTTTATGCATTAACTTATTTGATCCTATGGAAACCCAGAAGGTATGTACTATTTTTACACCCATTCTACAGGTGAGGAAGTGAAGACTGAGAAGGGTGAAGTCAATCTTTTCAAGGCACACTTTCCATAGCTAGTTAGGATTTGAACCCTGCTTTGCTAAAAGGGCTATGGTCCAGACTGTGAGTTACTGCCCAGTATCCATTTTTCCTTTTTCCTTAGGAACATAACCCTGATTTCAGCTGGCCACATTGCTGTCTAGCTGAGGAATTAGATATCCCAGATCCTCTGGCAGCTACTGTGGCCACAGACTGAGGCTTAGAAAATGAAATATGATTAGATGTATAGTGTGTGAGACTCTGGGAAGATTCCTTACAGAAACCTCAGCCAGGGGTGTGTGTGCTGTGTAGCACCTCCTCTCCTCACTTCCTTCTGCCTGGAAAGCAGATGTGATGAATGTGGCTTCAGCAGCTGTCTTGGACCATGAGGTGGCCCTACATGTGGAAGCCACATGATGGGAAGGCAGAGCAGAAAGACAGAAGGAGTCTGAGCTTCTGAGTCTCTGATGACCACAGAGCTTCAGGAGAAGACTGGATGGTCTCCCCCCAGCATTATTGGTGTGTGCAAGAAGTAAATGAGAGAAAAGTAAAGGCCTCTCTTGTTTGAGGCATTGTCATTTGGGTTTTCTGTTCCGTGCAGTAAAAACTAATCATCTCTGATGAAGGCAAGAAGTAAATATTCAAGAAAATAAGTAAATTTTAATAAATACTTAGTCTTACCCTAGAAAATAGATTGTGTTGCTCTAGTCTAGAGCTGGGTGACACTAACTTAGATAAAAACAGAAATATCCAGTCAATTCCTCAGGTATGTTCAAATATTCAAATTGGTTTCCACTTATCTGAAATGCCTTGAATACAGAGACACTTTTTATATCAGGAGATGTGGTAAGATTGTTTGATTGGTGGCCCCCAGAAAATCACACTTCTTCATATCCACACTCTTGTATTAGTCTTACCACATTGATTGTGGGCTTGGCCACGTGGCTTCCTTTGGCTAATGAGCAACATGCAAACATATAAACAGAACGTTAGAAGTAACTGGGTGTTGGGCTTGTCTTCCTGGAACCCAGCCACAATCTGAAATATCTGGGCTGTTCTGCTGGAGAGACCATGTATGTGGGAACCAAGGCTACCTGGCTGACGCCCATAACTAACCATGTAAGTTGAGGCCACTTTGTACTATGCAGCCCCAGCTGAGCCTCCAGATGTTAGCAGCCAGCCACATGAGCGACCTCAGGTAAGAGCAGCAGAAGAACTGCCTGGCTAAACCCATCCCAACTTGCAAAATCATGGGCAAATAAATGGCTGTTTCTTTAAGCCACTAAGTACTGGTGGGGTTCATTATACAGCAATAGACAACTGGTGAAGGTGTGTGAGGAAATTGATCTTCACAGACAAGCTAGAAAATATTCCATAATTAAAAATAATAGAATTTATTTTTAATGTGGAAGCTCCCATTTTAAATAACCAAATAGCCCAGCAGATTGAGCGGGAAAAAGGAAGAATTGCAGGAAAAAAAAATTGATGAGGATAAAATACAATCTACTTCCCAAATGTTGGGCTTTTGGGGCCACTAATGATGTCCCACAAAAGAATGACAATATGTTGACCATTAAGCATTTCAGTTGCCTAATGAATTTTTTTTTTTGGAGGGAGGGACAACACTGAATTAACTGGTACAAAGTATATGCACCTGACGCGGGTTTGAGTTGAGTTAAGTGCCATCAAATGGAAACACAGCTCTGGTCTTAAAAAGGAGAATGCCTTCAATTCTGAGACAGTTGCTAACTTGGTTTAATAGCAGCCGTTAAGTGCGTCTGTGCAGCTTCAATTACCACAGGCTTGATTTGAAATGCAATCAACTTCTCTCAAATTTGCTTTACCTCCCTGGAGCGAGTTGGTTTTTTCAGTGCAAATTGACAGTCAAATCTGTAATAAGTTATGACAAGCCAAGCAATGATTGTCTCCCATCTGTTTTCAAAGGTTGTTTATTTTTATACTGATAAAGAAGGAGTGGCGACAGGACTACTGAAATAACTATACTTCTGGTTATTTCAGCCCATTAGTTACTCCGGCTCAGTCTTCATGGTGCCTTTTCAGGTGAGCTGTTGTTTAATTAAATTGCAGAGGGCCAGATTTTAGGAAAGATACTGTTTTTGAGATATTAGGTAACACGTGGACAAAATTGGAGTCCCGCCTATGATGATTTGCTTTATTGCCCTAATTTTTTCATTTCATCCAGAATTTTACAGTAATATTTTTCCTCAAATCTGTCAAAACTTTTGTGTAATTTTTTTTTCATCTATCATTCCTTTCTATGCAGCTCTTTTGGAAGGATACAGGTTACTCTATGCTGAATTAACTGATCTTGCCCAAAACACTTCAAAAAAGCAATTTTAAGTGGAAACTCTATCCCTGATCTTCCAAACTAACAAGAAATTTTTTATATTGGATTGGCATGAAACAGCTCTAATTCTCAAATATAAAAATATTTTCCCATAAAACCCTAGAAACAATAAAAGGACATTATATGTGTATTTTTTGTTTGTTTAGCTAATTTAAGAGATTTTTAAAAAGCAAGTCTAATCCTCCTTAGAGCAGTGATTTTCAATTAGGGGTGATTTTAGACATCCCACCCACTGTGGAACATTTGGCAATTTGGAGACATTTTTGGTTGTCACACTGGGGTGGGGAGTGTGATACTGGCATCTAGTGGGTGGAGGCCAGGGATGTTCAACATCCCACAAGCATAAAAATCTTCAAAGGCACCAAGATAATGCTTTGCATGAAGCAGGAGTTTAATCAACATTTTCTGAATGCATGAGTGAATAATGAATGAATGAATGAAGGATGAATAGTTTTATCATCTTTCTTCTCTTACAGCTTAAAGTAAGGATGAAGGTAGAGTAGAAAACAGGTAAATAATTAATGCCTGACTTGTACTAAATATTAACTAACTCCTAGGTCAATTCTGAACAATAGGCCTATTGTCCCTATCACGTATACTTATTTTAAAAACAAAGGTGAAACAGTTTTGCTCTTTAAAAACGTAGACTCTCTGAAGCTAGGCTACACTGAAATAACAAACCAACCCTGTAATTTCAATGGCTTAGCACAGAAGGTTAATTTCTCACTCAAATTCAGTCAACTTTGGGGGACCCCTTCCAAGGGTAGATCCTTTCCAAGTGGTGACTTAGGGATCCAGACTTGAATCTTGTAGCCAGGCCATCTGGGACACACGGTTTCCAGACTGTCATGGGGAGGGCAGAGAGCTGAAAAGTCACAGTTCAACTCATCAAATGTTTCAGTCAGAGAAGATGCACATCCCTCTTACCTGCAGTCTGTTGGATAGATCTGGTGTCTAAAGCAAGCTCAAGAGCAGGGGGTTTCCTGTGGCTGTGACCCATGCAGTTGCACAGAGCCCCACTCTCAGAAGGGCCCTGTGCTCTGTTTAATGCTTTGCCTTCTCTCTCTTGACATTCCTCATCATTGTTGAACAAGAGGCCCTGCATTTTTATTTTGTACTAGACCCTGCAAATTATACAGGCAGTCCTCATCAAGAGCCAGGAGCCAGACCTGCAGGAGGCCTGGGATATACAAGGTGACACCTAAACAGTCAGTGAGCAGTGAATGCCTCAGCCCCAGCGCCCGTACTCTGCCAATCATCAACAATGCAAATGCCTTTGCTTTTGTGATTATGGCACCAAAACTGCACCTGCTCATCAAACTCTTGTCTTCTCCCATGGTTTTGTCCCTATTAGGTGAGAAGCATGATGTAATAGTGCAGATGTCAACTGTGACTGCTCTAGTATTGCACCTGCTCAGGTGCTGGTTCTTCCTGCACCAATCTCTGGGTTCCCTAACCTGGGAGACCTGCTACAGCTTCGCACTATTCCTCTTCTGGCTCCCAGCTCTTAGACTTGATTTAGACATCAGACAGCTGCTATTTCCTTGGCTTTTGCCTTGACTTACTGGCTTCTACTCCACCTGTTCTTTTTAATTAGGTACTTACTTCTGCCTAGTTTTCCACTGACAACCTGAGACCCAGCAGAATGACGTTGATGGAATATGGCCTAGGGCCATGTGTTGCAATGCTGGCTACTCATCTGAATCACTGGGGAGATCTTAAAATACTCTTGATACCTGAAATTCACCCTTAGAGGTTCTGATTCTACTGGCCTGGTATGGAGTCTGGAAAGTAGAATGCTGGGAATAGATAGGGACCAAAGAGAAGTAGATTCTGATCCTCTACTATTGGTCACATGATCTGGGCCACACACTCAACCTTGCAGAGCCTCAATTTCCTCACCTGTAAAATGGGCTGACACCTACAACTATGTAAAGTTGAAGATACATGTAAAATATGGGTGCAGGGGTGGGGATGATTAGGCGGACTTGGAAGTAATTCCTTGGAGAGGGAGATAAATGTGTGTACCTTGGAGAGGGAGATGAACTACATGCCAGAAAGAGTCCTCATAATCAGTCATCCTCCCAGGGTAATTAGATCATCACTATTTGTAAAGAAGGAGAACCAGGGGCTCAGAGAAGCTAAATAACCAGCCCAAGATCACTGCTGGCAAGTGGCTGAGCAAGTACTCAGAAGGATACCCAGAAGACTGCAGAAGTGAAGAAGAGCTAGCCTTCAAGAGGGTCATGCCATCGTGCAGATTGTTCAGAGTATTGCGATCATTCAGTCCTCCCACCAACCCTGTGAGGCAGATGTCACTGGCCCTGTTTTACAGGGAGAGAGGCTGAGGCCAAGGGGGGTGCGGTCACTTGACCATTGCCCTGTTATCCAGCTGGAATGTGACTGAGCTGGGACACAGACCTGGGCAGTGGGTCCGAGAGGACTGCTTTCCCCCCTGGCTTCCAGCACAGCTCATGTCAATTAGGCATTTCAAATTGCATTTTGCAGGAGGAATAATTAATTTTCAAGAACTCTCCCTGCAGAATGGCTATACAACACCTTTGCCCTGACCTGCCAGAGCTTGTCTGGGGCATCTTCGAGCCAAGTCTGGGAGCCCAGGGAACATACAGGGTCTGTCTCCCCAAGTTGTAGTGCAGGACAGATGATCGATGACTCCAGAACTACACCTGTTAGGTAAATGACCTGCCTGAAGTCACAGGCATGATCAATGAAGAGCCCAGGGAGGTTTGCATGGGAGTGGGTGAGGGTTGGTGATTACTGCAGTAACAAGGTACAAATAAGCCAGGATGCTGAAATACGGCACATTGGAGACTTGGCGTTCAACGGGAAGAAAGTGCTGGCAAATTGCTAGGAGAGCTGTAACGCTGCTGATTTTGCAAACATGTGTTCTTCAACTTGATAAGTAAATACATATTGGTAACATGGTGATGTTGCAAGCTGTTGTTTTATGGCTGGGAAGTCAGCTGCCTGTGATTGATGCTAGCAATGAAACTATTTATAAAATAACACTGAATTAGAAGGAGTTGCTTTATGAGCCTAGGGAAATGGATCTTTTATGAAGAATAAAACTTGATAAAGGAGCTTTATCAGGGTCACACAGATCTGAAAGTAAAAGCCCTGAGACAGAGATCTAAGAGGAAGCCCTCTGGACTGTCTGGGCTTGCAGCTTGGGGAAGGGTGGCATAGATTGTCCCTGACCATCCATGCCACGTGGACCTTGAGAGTCACTTCCACTTGACATGATTCATTTCTCTGCACCATGAGTCTCACTTTTGAAAGCTGCATTGCTTCTGCCAAGCCATCAGGATACCACTCAGGGAATAACTTAGACGCATGAAACTTAACACACATTTGGTTCTCCCTTGTAACCCCACTGAATGGAACAGGGTTGGGCACATAGTAGGTGCTCAATAAATATTTTGTTACATAATGGAGAGTAGATCCAATGGCTTCTGGCTCACTCTGTATGGATATTTTTTCATTTCATTTATTGTTTTAAACGGTCTTCCCTGTGTGTGTGTTTCTATCTCCCAATAGTACTACTTTTACAGATTGGAATGTTCTCTTCTTGGAAACAATGTGGCAGGGGAGAGACCAAAGTCACCTGCTCCTCAAGCCCAAAGGAGCAGGTGCTCAATAGCACATGACTCAAACTAGCTGGACTAGATACTCTCTTGGATTTGAAATCATGAGCCCCCTGCACCTGAGCTGCAGTACCTGGACTCCACTGTCTCTGCTCCAAGTCAGCTGCTGATTTCCTGCTTCTGGGCTGCAGAACCATCATGGTTCTTTCCTTCCCAATACTCACTTCTCCAGCCTCTTGTTAAGACTGACAGCACAGAGATCTGCCAATCAATTCCCTTTTGCTAAGGAAAGTTGGGGTTGGCTTCTGTTGCTTGCAACCATAGAGCATCATCTAATATAAATCCCCACCAGCCTTCCATCCAGGCAGGCAATACACAAAGGGGTTAAGAGCATGCTCATGGGAGACTGAGAGTCCCAAGTTTAGTCTCAGCTGTGCCACTTAATAGCTATGTGACCTTGGGCAACCCTGAGCCCAAGATTTTTGGCAGTAAGTGGGGCTAAAAATGGTACTCACCTGATAGGGTTTTTGTGTGGATTAAATGAGTTAGTACATGTAATACTCACCCCAGGACTCTGTGTTCTCTGAGAACACAATATCGTTGTTATTAAGAGATGGGAGGGGCATAGCTCAGAAGCTCCACTTTTGATAAAGAAGTAGAAGTCTTGGATGAAAGCAAGGTTAGCGTGAAATGCTTTATTTATTTTATTTTTTTAAGGCACTCTTAGGTTGCATAGATAGAGGTAGACTATTGTATGTGGGAGGTGATCACCATTTTTACTTAACGTTAAGCCTTAACAATAGTCCAGTGTCTATCCCACGCACTGGGTGACTCAAGAGATAATTAAAATACAACTCCAAAGGGCCAGCCTATGGCTCACTTGAGTGAGTGTGGTGCTGATAAAATACATCTCCTTCTTGTAAGTTGCTGAGAGTTTGGCAGGTGAGGTGGGCATTTAAGCACTGCTCAAGTGAGCTCATGGCATAGTTGAGTTTTAGAACCCAGGTTCCAAGATCGAACTGTCTGCTTCAAATCCTGGCCTTTCAGTTTGCTAGCTGGTGGGGTATGGCACATGGCTCAGCCTCTCTGAGCTGCTGGTCACTTACCACACACTGGTAATAGCAGTGTGGCTAGAAAAATAATAGCCCCAAAGATATTCACCTCCTGATCTCCAGAACCTGTGGATATGCTACCATCTTCCCTCACAAGGTAAAAGGGGCTTTGCTGATGTGATTAAGTTAAGGATTTTGGGACTAGGAGATTTTCCTGGGTTATCCAGGTGGGCCCAATGTAATCACAGGGTCCTTTTAAGAGGGGAGCAAGAAAGTCAGAATCAGAGAAGGAGATGTGACAACGAAATTAGAGGTCAAAGAGAGAGATTTGAGGGTGCTGTGCTGCTGGATTTGAAGGTGAAGAAGGGGCCAAGGAGCCGAGGAATGCAGGTGGCTTCTAGAAGGTGGAAAAAACAAGGAAATGGATTCTCTCCTTGGAGCCTCCAGAGGAACCAGCCCTGCTGACACCTTGACTTTAGCCCAATGAGATGAGACTGATTTTGAATTTCCAGCACCCAGAAGTATAAAAGAATACATGTGCATTTCTGAGCAGGTTTGTGGTAAGTTGTCCCAGCAGCAATAGGAAATTTACACAGGTGGTATCTAGCCTGACGGGGATCTGAGGTGGTCAAATGAGATGCAGAGAAGATGGAGCTCAGTGCCTGGGTGTGTAGCCTGAGCCTGTAGGTGTGGCAGCTGTTACTATTTTAGCAGCCACAGGACTAGTGATAGCAGATCCTCCCTCCAGCTGGCCAGGAGGGCTGGCATAGTCGGCTCTTCCAGAGGTGGCAACTCTGAGGCAAGTCGTCACGCGAGAGCACCGTGGGGATGTCGTGCTCTGTGATAGGAGGAGTCTAGGTTAACAGGAAGGATTTCAGCAAGGATCCAAGGCTAAGAGAAAGAGCCAAGATCAAATGATACACTTCTACTACAGCCCTGCCAAGAGATGGCCAGGAAAGAGGCTTTCTGACAGCCAATGGCTGAGGTCGTGAGCAGGAGGCAGCAGAGGGTCCTGGAGGGAGGCAGCTGAGAGTCAGGTGAATGTTATTTCGAGCACGTGTGTGTGTGTGTCGGGGAATGGGGCAGTGACTCACTACAGCCAAAGGCCCAGGAGAGATGCACAGATCTGAAACAGGACATCTTGTACTGTAATAGCTGCCTGTTACAGACAAAGGCCACAGAGAGACTGTTTGTGGACCCATAACAGATTCATGACAATAGCAGGAATCAAATGGGACACACCCTAAGTGTCTCTTCGAAAGCCCCCACCTGTGTCTCCTTAGGGGCTTAAAGAAACCACAGCAGCTTCATCAGTGCAATGTGCCCTTGCTATTTTGTACAATCCAAGAATCTCATTCATTTCAAATATAAGATATACTTTCACTGGTCAATCCTGTCTCCACTCCAGGAAAGAAGTGAGAAATCCTGCCTGCATGTCACAAACATTCCGTTTCCTTCACCTCCGCCCTTTGTTGGGGCCTGCCACATGGTTGTCCAGCCCTGCAACTTGCCCACATGCCACTGGGAGAGACAGAGACGTTTGAACGCAAAACTGCACTGCAGCGTGACGCGTGCACTAGACAAAAACGCACGTTCAAGGTTGCACTGAAGCATCCTGGGGCAGGACGACTTGGCTCATCATCCATGTGAGGTGACTTTTGAATGTCCGTAGTTATTCTCAGCTGAGATTTAGGGCGGGGCCAGTCTCCATTTCTTCTTCCTGCATTACCGACTTTGAAAGGCCTGCTCCTCTGACTATTCGATTAGTATTTAGCATTGAAGCCTCTAAAACATTTTCTTCCACGGAATAATGTGCCCATTCACTGAGCACAGAGTTATTAAAGACAGCACCACTGCTTAGCTTCCAATTCTCCCTCCTGCTAGGAGAGTGGGCACATTAAAGATTCCTAAGAGCTGGAAACTTTGAGGCTCTTTTTGCAGTTAAGTTGAAAAAACAACGAGGTGAAAAGCCCTGAGCACCCACCACGTGAACCATGCTCTTGAACATTCTGCAGAGGCTGAATACAACCCTTTAAACAAACACCTGGCCCAGACACAGCCCAGCAAAACTGAAACGTACTGCTGTCCAACAGAGCCACCTCCACAGAGAAAAGACGTACCAAGCTGCAGAGTCCTGTGCATCTGTTCGCGTGTCCTACACAACCCATCTTACCAAATGGTGGACAGTCAGAAACCCATCCCCCAGGGCAACGGGAGCAAGGTGCAGCTAGCAATTAAATGAAAGATGAAAGCTTCAACTGGGTGATGATGTACAGGCAGTTAAATTTCATCAGGAAAGGGAGGAGACAGAGGGGAAAAGAGAGGCAGAAAGGCAGCAATCTGAATTATTTAATTGAGCAAATTGCTACTGTGTATTTGCCTTAAGCTGTGCACAGTGTGACAGGGTTCCTGTCCCCTCAAGGCTTGCGTTCCAGGGATGCTAATGGCTCCTCCCTCATCGATTAAATCCATTTTGGGGGGCTGCTGTAACAAAAAACCACAAACTGGGTGGCTTAGAACCAGAGAAATCTATTCTCCCACAGCCTGGAGGCTCAGGTCCAAACCCAAGGTGTCAGCAAGGCGGTGCTGCTGGGAAATGCTGGGGGAGAGCCTGTTCCTTGCCTTTTCCAGCTTTGGGTGGCCGTCTGCGTTCTCTGGCTTGTGGCTGTGTCTCTCTCTGCTCTGTCCTCACATCGCCTGTTGTTCTGTGTGTCTGTATTGTCTCTCTTTGCCTTTTTCTTATAAAGACATTTGTGATGGCACTCAGGGCCCACCTGGATAATCCAGGGTACTCTTCCTCTTCTCAAGACCCTTAATCACATCTGGAGACTCCTCTTCAAAATAAGGTCACATTTACAAGTTCCAGGGATTAGGACTTGATCTCTTCAGGTGGTTGTGATTCAGCCTACCACGCTGACTGCGTGTGATGCTCAGGCACTGTGCTAAGCACTGGTGTACTTACTTGGCCTCATAGAGACTCTATGTTCACACCTGTGTTGTCAATGGTGGGGCAGAGGTGACCAGCTCGAGGTTACACTGCCAGTGCATGGTGGAATCAGGGTGGGAACCCAAATCAGGACCCAGAGTCTGTGGCTGGGCACTGTGTTCTACAGCTAAGAAAGATTCAGGAAGAGGGACGGGATTGGGCCCAGCCCTGGGAAACATGTGTCTAGCACCCAGAGAATGTTTCAGCCTCAGTTTCTTGAGAATCAACTCAGTGGAGGACAGCCTCAGTCTCTGCTGCCAGGGTTGTTAATTCTGTTCTCAGGGTCAGCTAATGATGGACATGTTTTCTAGACTCAATTCCTAAAGACATGTGAGGGGCCTGCTTCCCAAATCTCAAGACTTCCGCTCCTGAGGAAGCTGTGTTATCTTTTCAGAAATGCCTCAAAGCGGCTCAGGAAGACAGATGTGGGACATCTACTGCACTTAAGCTCTATCATGGACCTGCTGGATTTAGAGGGAAAGAAATATCTCTGTCACAGAGGACATATGCTTTACATTTCTGTAAAAATATGGACAAGACAAGGCTTTTCCTCATTTCTTTCCAATCTTTAAAAAAAGAAAAATGTGCACAGTTTTTTTTTTTTCCTCTGAACCACAAAATATTTGAGCAGAAAGAGGCTTTAGAGTCAATCAAGAGCAAGGGTCTGGATAGGAATGTTCTTGAATGTAAACTGTTACGAGTTACATTTCTTTCTTGTACCAAGAAGTAAATTTTATGGAGAAGGGTTAGAATCCTCCTCTCCTGCCCTTGGATTCTGCTCTACTTGAGCCATGGCTGGAGTCCTGAACCACCCTGGTTCCTATGGATTTTCAGGGAAATAAACAAACCAGAGACTGTCAGAAAGAGAGAGGGCAGTGGTCGTTCTAGATGGCAGAGTATTGCCATATAGGGATTAATTGTATTGACTGGGCCTGTCTTGCTTGGAAGTCTTAAGTCTTAAGACTTAAAGGGAAGGAAAGATACATAGAAAGAAAGGAACTAGCCTAACATGATCTGACAGTGTCCTAAGCTGGGAGCATGCTACCTTCCAATATTCAAATGATTTTATGCTTAGACTGGGACAGAATAACTGCATGTGGCTTCTAGTTAGGACCAACCAGTGGATGGGTCTTGGGAGGAACATGGCGGCTGTGGGAGCTGTCCAGTGACATAGGGTCCTGCATTGTGAGATCGTGAGCTCCCCTCACTGAGTGTGTGTGTGTGGGATGAATGACACTTTCTGTGGAATGGCAGTGGATATCCTGCCTCTAGAGGAAGGGCAACACTCAGATCACCTCTGGGTGACCTTTCAACCTTCAGCTCTGTGATTCTAGCAGGATACCTGGAACAAACCCGGCAGTTTCGCGCTCGCAGCACCAAAAGGGCACGCAGGTGCAAGAGGACAGTTTGTTAGGTGCTTCCTCAGCAGATAAATCTGTGAACTGTGCTGACTGCCAGCATGAGGAGTGGAACAAGGGGAGTAAAAGAGACAACTTTTCTTCTAATCTCATCCTACCCCACAGAAAGGCACACGAGGTCATGCACAGATCATCAATTCACTCTCGGTTGATGGGGGGTCTGCTTTGAGCCTTGTAAAGAATTCCTCAACACTACAACAACACAAGCATCCAGCATCTCACATGTCCTTTACCTCTGAGTTGCTCTTATCGATTAAAAAGGCAGCTCCCATTGACTTGACTCTTTATTCAGGCTCTTGTGAACATTTCTATCTTAATAAACCAGCCGAGTGGCTTGTCTGTTACTCACTCTCCTGCAAAGGATTGGTGTCACATCTATATTCAAGGGGACAAAGTGCTCCAAAAGAGCTTTTCTAACTCTGACTCCAGATGCAGCCAATGTTTATTGATGCCTCCTGCCCGAGGCATCGCCATGCATCTTACCCTATTTGCCCTCGTCCTGCGGTTCTGCACTTTCAGCTGGCTCTGCGCTTCTGCCCCCTGCATAGCTTTCAACCTGTCCACCCCTCACCTGAGTGCTGCTGGCTTGTCTTCTCTTTCTAACAGGCTCTGAACTCCTATTATCCCATTTTCACTTTTATTCCTGCAACTTGTCACCCTCTGAAACATTATCAATTCATTTGCTTAGCTGCTGATCATCGATCCCCTTCTCCTTTCTCAGATGTGAGGGGAACCGCATTGCCTTCTATCATCAGTGCAAATGCTCGTGGAACAAATGAGTGAATCCTATCCCAGGATGTGCCTAAAGTGAGAACCAATTTTGCCATTCCAGATTTGAGATCCTTCAGTGGCTCCTGCTGGAGACAATACAAAATCTAGAACACAGCATAAAGGACCTTCATGACCTGGTTGATGCTTATCTGTCACTCTCTGTCCCCCTGTAGCTGCCCTCTCTCTGCTACACTCAATGTGGTGGTCATTACCACTAGCAACAAATACTTCCTGGTCTCCTTTGGGACACATAGAAGGACTGTGCTCGCCTCCCCTGCTGGCTTTAGGTGTGGCTCTGTGCCTGACACGGGCCTATACAACGTACGCAGAAGTGATACATGTCATTTTGGAGTGGAAGTTCTACACATCAGTGTGTGACGTGTGGTTCTGTCTTTCCCTCTGCACAGCCATGGCCAAATTTCTAGAGAGTGGCCACTCCATCAGCCTGAATCCCAGAGAAAGGGTGACGTGGAACAGATCCCCCAACCAGCCCCTGTAGGATTTAGATAAAGGGAAGAAATGAACCATTTTTATTGTGAGTCACTGAATTTGGGGTTGTTTGTGATAAAAGTGTAAGCTAGCCCATCCTGGCTATTGCTCTCAACTTGAACTTCCCCAGGTTGGCCACGCTATCTTATATCTGGGCATTGGCACATGCTGTTCATTCAGGAATGGACCATTTACACTGTCCCCCTGCCCCCCATGCCAGTCCTGCTTCATCTCAATAATTTCTGCTCATCTTTTAGGACCCTGGAAAGTCTGCCCCCAACCTCCCTCCTGAGACAGGGTGAAATATTCCTCCTCCTTGATTCTACTTGTCTCCATGGTTCTCCTCACCCTAGTGCTTGGCAAATTGAGCTGTAATTGCCTGTTGAATGGTCAGTCTCAGCTCATCAACTGTAGGCTCCTTGAGGGATCGAGATGATTATCATTTCTATGGGCATATTCCCATAGGCTAGGAGGCCACCAGGTACCTGGGATACAAATATAACATAAACTTTTATTGGATGAATTAATGAGTGAAGGAATGAAAAATAAATAAATAGCAGTAGGAATATTCTTATTCATGATTTGCAGGGCTGGGTACTGGTCAAGAAATACTGTACTGAATGCTTGCTGTTCTTATCTAATCTCACTACCTTCTGCAGTAGGTGACCTGGCCCTTGTTCAAACAGGGGAAACTGAAACTCAGAGAAAGGTAGAAATGGACTTGAGGCCACAGAGGCAAAAGGAGACAGAGGGAGATTCAGTCTCTGGTTTCAACACTCCCAAGCCCAACTTCCTTTCCTTGTCTACAGCCAGAAATTGAGCCATATTATCCCTTTCCCTAGTGGCTAAGGCAACAGAGACAGGACCCACTGGACAGACCAGGGATTTGCCTGCACGGTGGCCACTGCTGCCTGAGGGAAGTGTGAGGCAGGTGTGGAAGCTACTGAGCACAGCTGGTGCCTGTGCTGCCCCGTGCCTCCCTCTTGGCCTCTGTTCAACCATAATGGTTTCCTAGTTTCTCCCTGTGACTTCTCTTTGGTTATTCTAATAGACTCATGGAAGCCATGAGGTGGAAGGGACGTCAGCACCATGGAGCCCACCTTTCATGCAACTGTAGGGAGAGTGAGGTGTCTAGCCCCTGCCTGAACCCACCTAGGGACCTGAGCTCATACCTGTAAGTAAGCAGCCTATTGCTCTTGGGGGCTCTGACATTGGTGAGAGCTTGTCTACATTGAACCAGAATCAATCTCTGGAAGCCTGTGGTCCTGCTCTGGCTCTTCCACATCCCCCTCTGATGAGCCAAAAACTAATATGCCGATCTCTCTCATTGCTAGTCACTATCCACTGACCATGCTACAGTTTGTCAACTTCCTATTCAAATCAAGGTGCTGGGAGCAAAATATGCAAGATATGGCTTGACCTGTGCTGGCTGAGGTAGAGTGATCGCTGTTCCTAAGGCGGAAATTAGGTTTCTGGTCAGGTATTTGTACAGAAGGTTTCTTATGAGCTTGTGGTCAACTAAGACCCTACCATTGTTTTCATGTGAATTGCTGTTTAACATAAGGGGTCTCACCCTGATTTATAGAGCTGGTATTTGAGAATCTGCAGGGGAAGAGTTAACAGTCAACTCTGTTACATTAAATCATCTGTTCATAGCTGAAGCTTATCCATGCCTTTTAGGAAACCTGATTCAATCGTCTGTCATATTAGCTATCCCTCATCGACTCTGAGTGAGCTATGTTTTTAATAAGTTATTGATATAAATGTTGAATGAGATAAGATTAGTGCCTGATACATGTCATCTAGCTCATATTTCTCTTTTTAAAATTGTGTATTATCAACTCACACAACCAGCCCAGCAATGACCACCGAGCCTCCACAGGAAGCGCCCTGGGCTTTCCCAAGCCAGGGTGGTGGGGGGCCAAGGGCCTTGACCAAGCCCCACCTCACCCCCTCACAGCCAGCCCAGTGATGATCGCCAAGCTGCAGCAAGAAGGTCCCCAGGTTCCCAAGCTGGGGTGGTGGGGGGTGAGGGCTATTGCCACAACCCCCTGACATCTGCACCTAGCCCAGCAATGACCAAGCCACCACTGGAAGCCCCCTGGTGTCCCCTATGGGAATATGGGAGATGCCACAGGCCTCAATCCCACCCCTCCTCTTTCCTCCTTCTTCCATCACATTTCCCAACTGCTCTGCAACAACATCATAGAATGTAAAAAAATAATATTAATAAACAAATAAAGGAAAAAATATGTATTATTTTATACATACAAAGGAATATATGTACACATGTATGTTTATATGTATGTATGTACACTCATGCATATATAGTATACAGCAAGGTATAAGAATAAAATCAACACTTGTACCCACCAGCCAGCTTAAGAAATACCTGGTTATCATGCCACCACCACAGCCCCATGATCTTATCCCCCTACTTCCCCTCCAAGAAAAATGGCTATCTGAAATTTTAAGTCCAGTATCCACAGTTTTGCTTCATAGTTTTACTCCTTATCTGTCTCCAAACATATTAGTTTTCTGTGTTTTTTGAATTCTACATACATGCAATCATACTATATGCATTTCTTTCCCTGCAAACTCTGTTTTTCATGCTATGGTGGAGACCACCATCACTGCTGTAGAGCAGTTCATCAGCTGACTGCACCTTCATTTACTCAGCTATGCTTTGGTCAGTGAGCAGACAGATTGTTTCCTACTTTTTGCTACTGCTAGCAGTGCTTCCAAGAATGTTCTTCTCCCTGCACCCAGGTGCAGAAGTGAAAGTTCCTTGCAGGTACAGTCCTAGAGATGGGTTATACATCTTCCACTTTTGTGCATAATGACAAATTCTTCTTTAAAGTTGTTTCAATTTATACTCCCAACAGCAGTCAATGATGGTCTCCATTTTCCTATGTTATTGCCAACACTTGGCATTTCTAGAATTAATATTTACCAATCAGGTAATATTTAAATAAATGATCAATCAATAAATCAACTTATTGAATTTAGTTGTTCTTTATATAATCCGTTTACTAATCCTTTATCAATAAAATGTGTTGCAAATATTTTCTCTAAGATAGTGTCCTAAATTTCTACTTTTTTAAAAAAAATGGTGTCTTTTTTTTTTTTAATCTCTAAGATTTTATGAGAGAACTTGTTTTGTATCAGACAGAAATCTATATACATTATGCCTTGGGCATTCCTCTTTTCTACCAGTTGAGAAACACTACTACAAACTGTAATGCTCACAGTCTATTCTTTTTAATTCATCATACACTTTTTGTGGGGCTCACGGGACGTTCACTGGTATGTAGTTTCTAGAACCTTCCTTATACCTCTTTTTGCAATTGAGTCATTTACTCATCTTTCTTCTTAATTCAGTTTTTACATTTACTAATTAAATAAAACCATCCTAATTTCCAAAAGTCCTTCTACTTCTTTGTTAGAAAAACAGTCACAAACCTATGCCTATGAACCTGTCAGCCATTTTCCTGTGGCTCCGGTACAGCACAGCAAAACCAAATTGAAAAGTTTAATTAGTTAGCTTGCTTCAAGATAAAAATGCAAATAAAAAAGTTTTCAGTTTCACCTGTTTATGAGCCAAAGGCAAAATTAATTAAAGTCAATGGAGAAAAGTAAATAAACATTTTGAAATAAAGGAAATAAACATTCTAAAGTGTGAGGTTAAGGCTCACGAAACATGAGAGAGTCAATTATTTATAGTCATGTGTTTCTGCCCGATAATTTAATCACATTTACTCTGTCCTCTCTCCCATCGGAATGCACGCTAAGAAGAAAAACTCTTTAAGCATGAAAACGGTGGTCAAGATGGGTTTCTTATTAACAGCATTGCTACATCCAATGCTAACAAAGTATTTTTAGATGAAATGCCAGTGGATTTTCTGAGTTCTTTTATTTTCATTAAGATTTAAAAAATTTTTTCTTTTATAAACCTGTAAAATGGGAATCTTATACATACTTTTGTTGTATTTATGAGACCAGAAAAAGTTGCTCTTGTGCTGTTGGCTATCTTGGTATTCAAATTAGACTAGTTATAGAGGAAAAAAAAAAACAAGTGTTTATGTTGGAATTGACAGCTGAGATGTCAAATAAAAAGAAAATCTCTAAGAAAAATGGTCATTTCATCATCTGTGAGTAGACACTGCCTTTTCATGATAACATTTCTGTTTGTTGACAATATCCAGAGGCAGTCCCTGGTGTCTGTTTTCTCATCACTGCAATGGCAGAGTAAAACTGAATTCTCATCAAGCGTGGGTTGAGTCAGAGAAAGAGACAACGGATGTTGGTGCCCAGGATCAGGAAACCGGATGTCAGAAATGAGCAATCACACAACTAGGAATTTATCCTACAGGACTGAAAAGTGCCCATCTGGAGAGATAGTATACAAAAAATTGTTGCTGGATGGCTCAGGTTTGCAAAACAGCAGAAAGAAGTCTGAGAATCGGGATGAGTTAATAAATTACAGGATTACAGGGTTAAATTACAGAGAGAGAATTTGTATCATCATGGAAAGATGACCACATCTTTTTTTCATGGGGGAGAGACGAGTTATAAGATAAACTGTATTCTATAAACCAGTAGTCTTGTAACATCAAATCAAAACAAAGCAAAGCCCTGCCTGTAAATATATATGTAAATATAAGAAAAGAAAAATATATGTAGAGGAATGCACCAAATTGTTAATGGTGATGATGTTGGGAAGTGTAAGGGTGGGATTAGAAGGGGTGGAAGGGTACATTTTAATTTAGTCATTTCTGTGCTTAAATTGTTACCAGAAGCTTGACTGAATTCAGTAATTTAAAGGAGTGTGATAAAAAGGTAAACAATAAATAAATGGATTCACAGAGGGAAAGCCCAAAGAACCAGGTGTCAAGTGCAAGAAAAACAGCAGATCATGGGGTTGTGCCAGCCCAAATCCTGCAGAAGCAGGTGCAGCAGGGACCAGGATACAGAGAAGTCGTAGGTGGAACATGGAGAACTCTCCTGCTCCCTGGAAGCTCCCTGTTGGGTGGGGCAGAGAAAGCACGAGCTCCCCTAGCGGGTTGGATTTAGAGCCAGGGGGCTTACTTATGAGACCTATAGGCACCTTCACCCCACCTCTGGGACTCTCTTCTGTTTCTGCCCCAGGCCAGGCCAACACCACCAGCGAGGCTTCTCAGACCTGCCACCTACCTCCCCGAAGAGCAAAATTCCCTGGGGGAACTTTTAAAAGCCCCAATTTAGGGGCACTGTATCAGACTTGTCAAATCAGAATTGGGTGAAAGCCTCCAGCATTTGTATTTTCTGATGTTTCCCCAGGTATTTCGGATGTGGAGAGGTGCAGTGACCCCTGGCCTGGCCCAGCCTGCCGGCTTCCACTCCTCCAGCTCCAAACCCTTCATGCGTCTCTCCAGAATGGAGTCTACCTTATGTCACTCCCCTGCTCATCATTACTATTACTGTCGCTGTTGTCAAGGGTAACAGAAGTAGATGATGATGATGATGACGATGACACCTGTCATTTATTGAGGATCTGTGCACCAAGTGTGGGGCTGGGTGAGCGACAAACACTGTCCCTAACTGAGGGGCAGGGAAGTGAAGGAAGCTCTGGGAGATTAAGGGACACGCTGGGGCCCATGCAATGAGTGATGGCAGAGGCAGGATTTGAACTCAGAACTATCTGATTTCAAAGCCTCTCACTGCCCACTCTGCCTCACTGCACTCAGTATGGATCAATACCAACGTGAGGGCACGAGTAATAACAGTAATAGTTGATAGCTATTGAACATTTAGTAGGACCAGCCATCATGCTAAGGGGTTGATGTGCTTACTGGGTTTAATCTCCAAGACACCCGTGTGGTGTTAGTAATCATTATTACCCCCCTTTACTAAATGAGGAGGCTGGGGAGCCTGCCAAGTTCATGCAGTTAGAAAGTGGCAGAGCTGGGGCTCCTGCTCCATCCTCTGTCACCTGTGAGATGAAGCCCAGGGTCAAAATCAGGCCATGCCAGACCTTCTGTGATCTGCCTCCTGCTCACCTTGCCAGCTCAGCCCCCTCAGGTCCCCAAATATATATTTCTGATACATCCAGTTATTCGCTGCTCCCTAAACATGCTCTGCCTGGGCTTCGGCATCTGATATCCTCAGTGTCTGAAATAGCTTTCCTTCCATTAGCCCATTTGATAAATGCTTGAAAGTGGCTCAGGAATCTACTCTTCCTTGAAGCCATCTCTGAACCCACAGAAGGGCAGAACACCCCACCCACGAGGCCACGGTTCCCCTTGCATTCAGCTGTCACGGTGCCTCTCACGTTGCACAGTAATTGATCTCTTGGGTGGCTTTCTCACCAGGGTGTGGATTTCCCCAATGTGGATTTACTTCTGAATCCCCTGTACCTAACACAGGGACTCACTGTTCTCAACTGATCCCTTTCCTGTCTCCCTGTATTTGGCCCTGGTACATCCGATTTAGTTAAATATTCAGAGACACCGTGAACGGCCGCATTCTGACAGCCCCATTTTGCCTGGCAGTTTCTGCAGAGCAGGGAATGTGTCTGCCTTGTTGGCTGCTGGATCACCAGGGGAGGCACACGGTGCGGGCTCACAGCTGATTTCCCAACAGTGTTTGGTGGATAAAGGAAGGCAGCCTTCCTGAGCTCTAAGCAAGTCAGGGCCAGCTGCTGGAACTCAGACAAGAAAGGCTCGGAACAACTCCAGCCTCCCTGAAGACAGTGGGGGAAGACACAGTGAAGACTCCATCCCCATATCCCTGCTGTCTTTACAGGAGGCAACACACCTCTTATTCAACACCGTCTAAGAAATTAATTGGAGGTGCTAGCCTGTTATTTTTCTAGAGGTATGAAAGGTAAAATTCAATCAGCGATTTGTTTCCATCTAGCACAGAGAAAGAAAGGCAGACTTGTCCACAGGAAAAGCTGCACCGCTAATGAAAAGGGATGCTGCTCTCGGTCTGCACTTTAAGTGACAAAGGAAAACTCACTGAAAGCAGGAGCAGTTGTGCAGGTGGCCACCCACTCCCCAATGCCACTGGCGTGTAGGATTCTGCAAAGCTTGAGTTTCTCAGTGATCTAGAGGTTTGCTGATATCAGAAAACCAAAATATATATATATTTTTTATTTTGCAGAAAATGCAGCTGGAAGCAGAGAAAAGCACATGGAAGAGCCACTTGCAGTAGTGGTTGGAGGTCCCAAGTGGTAACACACAAAAGCGAATATTTGGAAAAGAAGACACAATCGGAAGGTGCATGAGAATGTACATCTGTATCCCTGTAGAGAGTGGCTTCTGGAAGCCAGACAGAGAAGAGGCTGGGAATGGGTCAACAGGATGGGAATGGCTGGGACCTGGGCGCCATCTCCTAGAGCTTCAGATGGACCAGAGTTTACACCAAGCCCCCTGCATTTTAGATGCTCAGAAAATACTTGTCCTTGGTTGAATGTCCAGCTACCATCCATTGGGGAGAGTCTAGAGAGGGTCTAGTGAATCACTTGGACCAGGTCACCTCCCTTGCCTCACCCCCATAGGCTGAGTTGCATTGAACACCCATAAAGGATCCGAGCTCTGAAGTCAGAGACACCTGTGTTCATGTCCCAAGTCCAGGACCTACTGGGTCTGTAACCTTGAGCAAACTCTAGAAACTCTCCGAGCATCAATTTCACATTAGAAAGTGGGATAATACTGGTTTCTACTTCATAAGTTACTTTTGAAAATTAAATAAGCTAGGATATGTGCAAAGGATCAATAGAACATACTCAGGTTCTGCCTATGGCTTCTTAAAACACAGTTTCTGCAGCTAAAAAAAGTCTGAAAATCATTGGCCTAGATGTTTAGCCATAGGAAAATGGCCAAATAAATTAGGCTCGGCTACTTGATGGACCATGATGTAGTCATTAAAGACTATAATTAGAAGGACTGTGTAGCAACCTGAGATGTGCTTATGATGTATTAAGCGAAAAGTAAAATATACAATGTAATAGGATGCAGGTGGACACAGATGAGAAGAAAAGACGTAAAGAGAGCAATGTCAGAGCTGATTTCTAGTGTCAATATTGAAAAGGTACTTTTCGAATTAAAAAGATAAATGAAACTGTCACTTTGATTTCTTTTGGACTTATTTGGGAATGTGTACCAGGCATACAAAACAGAGCTTACTTTTGAATAAGTCTCTCAGATACACACAAGCTATGCCCAGGGAGGTTTGTAATTTAAAGGCATGTTCTGGTTAATCTTTTCTAAACACAGAGGTTCTTTTTCTCTGCTTTTAAGGGGCGAGTCATCACCCCTTAATATGCCTATTTTGCATGCTTGCAGTTGACAATTGAGGCTTCTTTTGGAGACTCTCCCAGTGTTTCACAAAGCATGTGGATTGAACCAATTTTTTCACAGATAGCTATGATGGCACACCTGAGTCTTTTTTAGAGTCCATGATAGAAAAAATTGCAAAGATAAAGATGAGATTTCCATAACCCAGCTCCTCAGAAGGTGCCTGCAGGCACACCCTACTTGGGAATGCAGGAGGCACAGTACGGAGCCAGAGAACTGGAACCATAGACTCGTGGTAAGCTTTCACCTATGACATAAAAAGGCAGTGCCATTTTCAGGCAAATATAGCCCCCTTTCCACCAAGCACAGCAGGCTAATTTGAGGAGACTATGAACGGACAAATGATCAGTGGAGCCCCAGTTCTCACAGATGCACAGTGGATAAAGGGTTTCCTTTCCAAAGAAGTTTGAGAACACAGCAGAGAGCCCTGCCCAATTCACAACGCTCTTCATACATGGGAGGCTCTGAGGACTCTACCATTAAACAGACGTGCAGACCCCAACTGGCTAGTTTCTCAGCCCTGACTTTGTGTCATATGGCACCCATCAACAGTGTGATAATTACAACTAAAACAACTATAACTTCATTAAGTGCTTATAACACGTCAGACACAATGCTATGTGCTTTTCAAATATTATCTCATTTTATTCTTTTCAACAATTCTGTGTAAGAGGTAATGTTATTTCCGTTTTTTGGATGAGTAAACTGAGGCTCAAAAATATTGAGTAATGTTGGCCGATGGTGCACAGCTGGAAAGTAGCGGAGGTGGGTTTCTCCCCCGCGGACTTGAACTTAAGTCCTATGCTACAGTGTGTTTCAACCAGGAGCCACGTTAGGGAAACTACTGAAACCAACACTTCATGCAGAGTAATAGCTACTCTTTCAAAACCCACCTCTCGTATTGCCTCATCTCGGAGGATGTCTCTAAAGCATCCAGAGAGATCATTTCCCCCACCAAGCTACTTCTGGTGTTGCTCATCACACCGCATAGTAAAAATATTTTTAGATGTTTATTTTTTCTCATATTTAATCGCATGCTTCTTTAAATATCTTGTTCATCTTTGTGGAAACCCAACAAATCTGGTTATTATATATTATCACTTACAAGGAATGCTGGTCAGGAAGTATGTACCACCCCAAAACAAAACAACAACAAAAACAGCAACTGAATACAGAACTAAGTAAGTATGTGAAGTGTATGATACAAGAGTCATAAATGTATTCATCCTTAATCAACTAAAAATTCATTACAAAGTAGTTTGCATTGCTGGAACAGATGATGTCTTTATCTGCCTCTATTTTTGCAATCTAGCAGAGAGCTTGGCACCCAGCAGATAATCAATAAACACTTGCGGAACGAATAAGCAAAGTGAATACATGAATCACCTTAGGTGGGAGTAAGGTTTTATGAAACTGATCATGGGCAGCTAAATCATATGCACAATAAAACAGCAAAGACAACCTTTTCTGATTTACTGATATACTACCAACTGTCACAAGGGTGATTATAAAAATATCTTTAAGAAAAGATTTCAAATAAATTTTCTCTCTCTGGTCTTGGGAGTCATCCTATCTCTGAAACCTTGAATTGAAACGTGTCTCTTATCATGTGATCGGGCAGTGGGGAAGACATGTGACATTAGGACTGGTGGAGCGGATGAATCTCAATTTAGCACAAACAGGGAATCAGAAATATCAGCGCTGACACTCATGGGTCCAAAGGGAGAGGCCAAGATTAAACAGAAGATTAAAAATCCCTGAACATGGGTCCAGTTCACACACACTCCAGATGCACTGAGAGGCTGCATTTTAAATGAAACCCAAACATACAAATTTCAAGTTTGAAAATAAAAATCAGGGGGAGAAAAATATCTGTAGGAAAAAAAAAATGATTCTCCTCTGCTTTAGAAGCATAGAATTCCTTGCAGTTAATGTTTCTCAAAGTGGGGTCCCCAGAGCAGCAGCATCGCATCACCTGGGAGCTTGTTAGACATGCAGAGTCTCAGGCTCCATCCAGACCTGCGGAATCCAAAACTACAGCGTGGGGCTCAGAAATCTGGATTTCCCCAAGCCCTCCAAGGGATGCTTATGCACCTGCAAGTCTGGGAACTACTGTTTTAAGTCATAAGCTCACTTTATCAAGTTCAATATAGAACTTGATTTTCAAAATTTTTTCGATTTAATCAAGCCAGATATAACTGTATTTGGTATGTCTATAAAATATATAAGTTCTGGTAATGAATCAGATATTACCTTTTACACAGATCCTCATGAGGATCCCATCAGGTAGAAAATCCATCCGCCACTCAAAAGAAAAACCTCCACTCATTGCACAGTTGAGCATATGAAGACTCAGAGAGGTTGAGTCACTTGCTGCTAGTCTAAAGAGCAGCTAGCCTTTCAGAGCCCACCAAAATGCTCCACGCCACTCCTGCATGTCAGTCTCTAAAGAACAGAGCCCAAGTGGCCAAGAGAGAACATGCAGGATTATAGGTCTCACAGGTGGGTCTTTGGGCATCATGCGAATTCCCTGCAGGAGCTACCTGGGAGTACACTTTGTCCGTCCCTCGGGCAGAGAATCCATGGCTAGGGCTGCAATGGATTATGTACCTTTGCCTTCCCAGGGGCTCCCCACAGGGACAGAGCTGGGATGTCTGCATTTATCTCTGCACACCCAGGAATGAGCAGTGAGGGGGAAGCTCTCTGCCTCTTCCCTGCCAGTGAAGACGGGTGATTCAGGCCTCAATTGCTCTTTTTTTTCTATTAGAGGTCTTCACACAATAAAAAATACCAGTAGCCTTCACCTATATAGCACTCTCCATACATCAGGCTCTGGTCTGAGCCTCACTTGATTTGCAGTAACTCATTTACTCTTCCAAACAGCCCTGTGAAGTAGATCCCAGCACTATTGTCCCCATTCTATAGATGAGGAAACCAAGGCACTGTGAGAATGAATGACTTGTCTAAGATCACACAGTGAGTGAGTTACAGAAGAGGGATCTGAACCGTCATTCCACGGATTCAAAACCCAGGCTCACAGTGACTAGAGCAGGGAATTAATTCTGTTCTGATACACAGGGTGATGTTTGTAGAGCGGGCACCTTACCAACAAGTCAACATGTTCCTGCTCTGCACTGGAGCTGTACCTGGGGCCACGAAGCACATGGCTAAGGTGTGTGATCAAGCTGGACAGCCATGTCTCCTTGACTAGCAGGTGGGACTTCAGTGATTCCTGCCTGTTGGCTGTTTTTCTCTTGGAACTATCAGATCTTTACCATTACCTCATCATTTACTTTTATTGACCACCCTTTCATCTCTGGTCTCAAAGAAACATCTAGGGCCCCTATCCCTGAGGGCTTGATGTTCTGAGAAGACACATCATAGATCGCTATAGGTCACTGTAGAAATGCATTGCATTGGGGCTGGTTCATTTTGTCCTGAGGAGTGTAAGACATTGGAAATGCAGGCTAGAGTGGAGGCCACGACCTGCAGATCACACACACACTGCCGTCAGTCTATTCTCCACTCTAAAACAAACCCAAATCCTCCTCTTGCCCGGGAAGGCTAGGCTGTGAGATTCAGTGTCCGGCACACTCTGTTACTTTATTCTGCATTCCTTCCTGTGTTCTACTCTTTCAAAAGTCACCAATAACCTCCAAGTCACCGAGTCCTGTGACCTTCTCTCAGACTCTTCTTTGAGTCTTCCCTGGCTCCGCGGTGGTGAAGCAGTCCAGCCCCTGCTCCTCAGGACTCTGTCCTCTGTTCCTTCCCCTCGTCTCTCTCCCTCGAGTGCCTCTTCCCCAGCTGCGTCTTCCTGCAGGAATGGGTGCGTCCTCTGGCTCTCACCTCTCCCACTTCTCCCTGGGAAAACTTACCTTTTCTGTAAATAGCGATGATGTTGATGAGGAGAACGGTAATAATAATACCAGTTACTATCCACTGAATGCTGACAGGGGCCAGTCGCTGTTCCCGTGTGAACCCGTGGAATACTTAACACAGCTCTCTGAGGAGGGCACTGCTATCGTGCCGCCTTTACACCGGGGGAAATGCTCAGAGAGGTTAAGTGCCTCGCTCAAGAGCACACAGCTGGGGAAGAGCAGACAGGAGCCTGGGACTCTACAGGCTGCATTCTGCCCCAGCGTGATGCACAGAACTACCGAGCCCGTCCTTCATGCCCAGCCTCTCCACCACGCTGAACGCAGAGTCTTGGATCTCTGCACGCCTAGCTGCCACGATGGTCTTCCCACACCTACCCGGGTTTTATTTCCTCTGTATTTGCAAACGAGCCCCTTCTGACTGATTTCTGTATATATCAGCATTTCTGCCCCTCCCCCCTCCCCCTCCCAGCTAGGCTTGGACCTTCAGATTAAAAAAGCGAAATCTTTAATTTACTCAGCTCCATTATCTCCTTCACATAGGGAGCTGTCCTCCTCCCCCTATCGTTTTCCTTTGGAAATATCTGAACCAGGCAAAGTCATATTAGAGCACTGGAGCCAAAAGGGCTTTTGCAACCTCCCAAGTGCAATCTTCCTCATTGTAAATGAACAAACTGGGGTCCAGAGAGGTGCAAACACCTGCTGAGACCATAGAGGGTAGCAAAGTGAGGGCAAGGATTTGGATCAACACTGCTTTATCTGGGAGCTTCTTGAGAGAGGGAACTGGTCTTACTCATTTTTGTATGCTACTGAGGCCCCAGGACAGTGCCTGGCACCCAGTAGATATTTAATATGGTTGATTTAAAAAAAATTATCTCTAACTTTACATTTCTGCCTCTAGAACCCTTTCATCACCTTGATCCTCTCACACTTGGTGTACTGCCGTCCTGATATATCTGAACCTCCTAGCTCAAACATCTCCGATGGCGTTTATGTGCGCATAGAATAAAGAGCAACCCCCTTGTCTAACCATCAGGCTTTTCCACAGTCCAGCTTCACTGTAACTTACTTGCTTCTTCTATCTAACATCTTATGACATAAGTTACTACCAGATTTGGGGGTTGGGGTAGGGATAGTGGTGGTGGTGATGAATTTGTGTTATTTAAATTATTTTCTTACTTCTTAACTTCCTTCAATGCAGGTAAATTACCACCAGGTGGCAGTGATGTTTCACTACTGTGAACCAAATCAATGCTGTAGCTAAAGGCAAGTGGGGCAAACATGGTTCCTGCCCTTTAAAGACATAATTATGGGCCGTGGCTCACTGGTGATAACACCAAGGCCACGGGTTTGGATCCCTATATAGGGATGGCCGGTTAGCTCACTTGGGAGAGCAGGGTGCTGACAACACCAAGTCAAGGGTTAAGTTCCCCTTACCAGTCATCTTTTTAAAAAAAAAATAAAAAAATAAAAAATAAAGACATAATTAAAAAAAAAAAAAATCCAAACAGCATATCTTACAGACTTATGATAGGATCTGTTACATTTATTCCTTAATATCATCATGGAAGTCACTCAAGTTGCCCAGGTGTTCTTTCTGTTACTCCTCTATGTTGTAGCCAACTAGACAATTGAATCTACTGAACGTTGTTTAAACTAACTTTAGGGAAAAACTTTTTATCTGGAGCCCCTTTTTCTTTGATTACCACCAGAAAGAGAAGAGAGAGAGAAATGGGCAGAAGACAGCTCAGGAATTAAGTGGTGCCAAATCTCTGTGTGGTTTATCATCCATTGTTAAGAATGGACCTCTCTGCTCTGCTAACTTTCTTTTTCTGTCTCTTGTTCTCTCTGAGGCTAGGAATGATTTAAACTATTTTATAAAACTTGAGGCATGGGATTTTAACACTGAGTGGTTGAAATTGATCTCATCAAGTAACTTTCATTAAAAGAAAGCTCAGTTGACCATCTATGCCTAAGGAACTAGTTCTAAATTTAGTTAATGTACCTCCTTGTGTATTATTATGCCCATAAAAAAAGATTTTTGGAGGAGGGAAGGGGATAATTCCTCAGGAATCTTTTAGTTGCGTTTTTGCATCAATAGGCACAGACTATGAACTGTCTGATGTCTGGGCTGATTTGTAAGAATCAAGTACCTATTTCAGTGAAGACTAGGAACTCTATTTATAAACTAAACATTTCTTCCCTCTTCCTATGACAATTTTTAAGATGCTTATCATAGCTCTAACTGTGAAGTTTAGAATCTCAGCTATTTCGTGTTACGCAGCCAAGGGATGAAGTCATCTGTTCTGAATTCTAAAGACAAAAAGAGAAAAAGGGGGAGAAAAATGATGTGATGTGATTGCTGTTATCTCCAACAAAAATGTGTGGGGAGCAATGAAAGCCAAGTGTGAGAACTCTTTACTGCCATCAAGTTGACACCTCAGAGAAATGTTAATGCAGCTGCTGAAGGCTACCAGTATGGCATCCTGGACGTCTCCCTTCTGCAGCCAGGTGATAAAGCTCCTCCTTAATGACACAGACATATGTGTAAATTGAGGCCAAATGTGAAAATGCCCCATCTGGTTTTCTAGGTCAAAAATTCATTTTAGGGAAAACTTAGGAAACCTTTCTGGAATAACTTTTCTTTCTTCTGTACAAGAATGACTCAGCTGGATGAAAACAATGCAGTTATTAACCTTGTGTAAATTAACCTCTCAACCTCAGTTTCTTCATCTGCAAAATGGAAACATTATTACTCAATTGTCATGGTTGTATGGGGATTAAATGAGAGAGTAGGAGCTGGCGCAGAAGGAGCTCTTACATGTGAGTCTAATCAGACTTCGCTGCCATGCAAAATTACTAGTTTAAGAATTAAATTAAGAATATAAAAAAATCCCTGAGAGGCAAAATCTTAATTAACTAGCATGGCCTCATTTGAAAACAATCCCAACCCTTTGGATTAGGAAGCTGGATAAATATTACCAGCATTTCACATTTCTTTTTTTTTTTAATTCAAAATATTTTAACATTTATTTGTACATATCTGTGAGGTACAGTGTGTTGTTTCAATACATGCATATATAGCACAATGATTCACTTAGGGTAGATAGCATAGTTTTGCCAGCATTTCTTAAGAGATTTCTTACTGCAACTTGGAAAAAGAGGAATTTTGGTATATTTGGGGACTTTTGAACTGCTCTCTTGATCTGAGAGAAGCTCTGACTTGCTGATTTGGGGAACTGGAAGTGTCCCCTTACATCATGTACTTCTGTCGCCATCTCTAGGGACTCGATCTTCTAATGACTACAGACACTTAAAAAGCAGTTAATATTTGGTTGGAATTTCGTATCTTTAGATGAAAGTAACCATAAGAATATTCTCAACTTAGAAGAGAATATTGTGAATGAACTGAAATTAATTTGGTGGACAGAGATCCAGACTGGTGCCAGCACAGTGCATGACAGAGATCTGCTACTTGAAGCAGGATGCTTCCGCCCACCGCTTATCATTATTAAAAACAACATCCACGAGAGGACACAGACAGTGGGGACCATGACAATTCCCTGGGCACTGACAGGCTCTTCACTAGAGAAGCTGCACAAGAGATAGTTGAGGACATGACTCTGATGCCCAGCAGCCTGGTCATGAGTCCCGGTTCTGCCACTCACCAGCTGGGCTCCTTGGGGCACATGACTTAACCTCTGGGCAAGATTTTAAAAAAATCTTTCCAGGTGATTGTAATGTGCAGCAAAATTTAAGAAATATTGTGCTAGGGCGTCTTTAAGCCTCAGTTCCAACATCTTTAAAACGAGAAAAATCACAGCATATGATGGTGCTGAAATTTAAATGAGATCCTGAATGTTCAGTGCTCAAGAGCTTAGCATATTAGTATATAGCAAGGGCTCGATCAATGTAGGTCTCTGTCATCATCATCACCATCATCACTGTTATTGTCATCATCATTGTCATTGTCATCACCATCGCCATCATCGCCAGCACCATCACGATCCCTGTCAATCTCATCGGCAGCAGCTACATCTTCACTGTTAGTATCTTCACCCTTGCTATTGTTATCTTTTCCGTGATCATCACCAAAGTCATCACCACCATCATCTTCACCATCACCATCGTCATTATAATCATCTGTCTCTATAGCAGGTGCCACTGATTCTTTTAGGAAAGCCCCTTGAGTGCTTGGTACTCAACACGCTAATCTTGAATTCCTGGCTCTACTTTCTGTCCTTTGGGAAAAGTGAGGTGCTAGCAACCTGTCAAAATTCCCTCTGAGCTAAAGAATTTGATTTCATTCTACTCAGGTCAAAAGTATAAATCAAACCTCTTCATGACATCCTACAGGGAGTGAAAATGTGCTACTAGTGATAGTCGTATCTGCGGGTGTGGTGCTCCAAGCCTGTGCCTTATGTTAATTCACTCGAGCCTTAACACCTGCTGGGGAAGGGGCTCCCAGCCACTTGCTCAGAGGTGTGGCCTGAACAGGGGTGAAGCAGCATAGACACAGCTGGAAATCCATCAGCCATTCAGAGTGTCACTGTAGGAGTAGGTCACCCAATATATCAAATTCTCAGCTTTGGATGAATTCTTCTTCACGTTTGCCGTGGAAGGTGATAAGTATTTTCTGAGCTATTTTTCAGCTGCAAGCTTCAGTCTGCTGAGATGAAATATGCAGATTGAGGACCGAACAGTTGTAGCACTCCAGAGTGGCTGGTATTTTGGTGGGCTTTATTTCAAAGTCTTTGACAGTTCAATCTCACTAAATAATTCAGCTGTTTAGGGAAGACCATATGATCTTAACATAAGTCCCTGAAGGTCAAGAACATAGGTTGAAATTTTATTTTTTGGTGAATAGCATTTGACAAAATAAAGAAATGCCCCTTATAATATCTCTTGCTTTACATCTTTGAATAAAATCACCAAGTGCAAATCACTGGATGCTCATTTATAAACATTCAACATTCTCTCCATGCATTTCAGACAGAGTATCAAGCTAACATTCTTATTTCACCATTTCCGATGAAATTAGAGATTCTAAAGAACAACTTCAAAAAGCAGTTCTAACTTGAGGTGTCACTGATCATTTGGAAAGTCCTTTGTTACATCTAACCCGGGAAAATTCAAGCCTCAAATCATAGAAAACCTAAAGTATTGACTTTATAAATCTGTAAAGAAAAGGAAAAAAACAAAAAAACCTGTGTGATGTAAAAGTTTCCCAGGACAAAGCTGGATCTCTCTCATCCATCATCGGGCTCTCTCAGGTGACATGCAATTCAGGAGCAAAGCATTAGTATCCAGAAAGATACCGACCAAGAATTTCTTTATGCTTCTTAAATATAGGTCCATTGGCTGAGTCTCCAGATTGGTAGCTTTGGAATAGCTGCTCAAGGAGCTGGGCCAGGATGTGAAGGTGCTTGGGTAAAGTGCATAGAATTCTACACTTTTTGAGGCTGAAGGAATGCTTAGCTTTATCTACCTCAATTACCTTCTTGTCTCATTTTACAGATGAGGAAACTGAAGCCCGGGAAGAATAAACAGTTTGTATTCATTAATGCACTCAATTAGTAACAAAGTCAGAGTTAAGATATAGGACCTGGGGTATGGGGAGGATATACATCAGAGCTGGCCTGTGTATTCCTCCAACCTGGCTGACAGTCACAGGCATAGCCATGTTACTTGTGTACAAACAAGACTCTGCTTTTACACTGTGATCTGACCTCTGACCCTTATTGTGTGACCTGTGCCAAGACATTCAAACCCTCTCAATTCCAGCCTTGTTATGTATAAAATCCCATTATGAATCCATACCTCATAGGGATGTTGTATCAATGAAATTTTATATTTAAAAATAGCCTGAACACTAGTACTGAGCAAAGACTCATTCATGAATTAATACCCTTTGATGCCCTAAAACATTTCCTCCTGGACTAGGGTGTGGGATCCATCACTATGGGAAACCTAGATTTTCCAGATCTGAATCATCATAAAGTTTACTTAGTGTTCCAACAAATAGTCTCATACTTCTCAGACACTGTTTTTATTTTGGCTCAGGAAAATGTAGTCATTTAACCCTCACAATGCTAACCATCATCTTGGTGGCAGCTGTGACTGTCATAAGCCATATCAGGAGAAACAGCAGCTGAGCTTAGTGACACTGGTAGCAGCTACCCAACTCTAAAAAATAGCATGCAAAATTTTATAAAGAAACCTTTCTCAACAATTCAATCTGAATGAGAAATTCACCAAAGAGATAGATATCATTAAAAAAATCAAACAGAAATCTTGGAATTGAAGAACTGATTGAATAAAGTAAAAAATACATCTGAGAATCTCAAGAACAGACTATATCAAGCAGAAGAAAGAATTTCTGATCTTGAAAATAGCAGTTTTGAAACAACACAGGAATATAAAAAAAGAAAAGAAAGGAAAAAAAAAAGAATGAACAAAGTATACAAGATCTATAGGATATTATTAAGTGAACAAGTATTTGAATTATGGGCATCCCAGAAGGAAAAGAAGACAAAAAATATTGAAAACCTATTTAATCAAACAACAGCTGAAAAAAATGGAAGTGGATGGAATTCTTCTGAATTCATAGTATGAGGTTAGCATTGCCCTGATACCAAAACCAGGCAAGGCACAACAAAAGAATAAAACTACAGGCCAGTATTCCTAACGAACACAGATGCAAAAATCTTCTATAAAATACTAGCAAGCCAAATCCGACAGCCCATCAAAAAGATCATATACCACGATCAAGTGGGATTTATCCCAGGGATGCAAGGGAGGTTCAACATACACAAATCAATAAACTTAATACATCACATCAACAGAATGAAAGAAAAAAAAACATGATCATCTTGATAGATGCAGAAAAAGCATTTGATAAAATTCAACATCCTTCATGATAAAGACTCAACAAATTAGGTATACAAGGAAAGTATCTTAATACAATAAAGGCTAAATATGACAAACCCCCAGTTAACATTGTACCAAACGGGCAAAAGCCAAAAGCTTTCCCCCTAAGAACTGGAACAAGATGAGGATGCTTACTCTTACCACTTCTATTCAACGTAGTAGTGGAATTACTAGCCAGAGCAATTATGTGAGAGAAAGAAAGAAAGGACATTCAACTTGGAAAGGAGGAAGAATCAATATTGTCAAAATGACCATACTATGTAAAGTGATCTACATATTCAATGCAATCCCGATCAAAATACCAATGACATACTTCACAGAAAAAGAAAAAAACAATTAAAAAATTTATATGGAAAAAAAAGAGACCCCGAATAGCCAAAGCAATCCTGAGCAAAAAGAACAAAGCAGGGAGTAGCACACTCCCTACTTTCTAAATATACTACAAAGTGATAGTAATCAAAACAGCATGGTACTGGCACAAAAACAGACACACAGATCAATGTAACAGAAAAGAGAATTCAAAAATAAATCCATGCACCTATAGCCAACCGATTTTTGACAAAGGAGTCAAGAACACACATCAGGGAAAGGACAGTCTCTTTAATAAATAGTGTTGGGAAATTGGAGATCCATATGCAGAAGAATGAAACTAGACCTCTGTCTCTCACCATATACCAAAATCAACTCAAAATGGATTAAAGACTTAAATGTAAGACAAAACTATAAAACTTGTAGAAGAAAACATAGGGGAAACACTTCAGGACATAGGACTGGGCAAAGATTTTATGAACAATACTTCAGAAGCACAGGGAACAAAAGCAAAAATTAACAAATGGGATTATGTAAAACTAAAAAGTTTCTGCACAGCAAAGGAAACAATCGAGAGAGTGAAAAGACAGTCTGAAGAATGGGAGAAAATATTTGCAAACTATGCATATGGCAAGGGATTAATATCCAGAATATATAAAAAACTCAACCAACTCAATAGTAAAAAAGCAAATAATCCGATTAAAAAATGGGTAAAGAAACTGAACAGACATTTTTTGAAAGAAGACATACAAATGGTCAAAAAGTGTATGAAAAAATGCTGAACATCATTAATTATCAGAGAAGTGCAAATCAAAATCATGATAAGATATCATCTGACCCCAGTTAGAATGGCTATTATCAAAAAGACAGAAAATAAATACTGGTGAGGATGTGGAGGAAGCAGAACTCTTACATGTTGTTGGTGGGAATGTAAATTACTATGACCACTATGGAAAACATTATGGAAGTTTCTCAACCAACTACAGATAGAACTATTATATGATCCAACAATCTCACTACTGGGTATATATCCAAAGGAATGGAAATCAACAGGCTGAAGGGACACCTGCACTCCCATGTTTATCTTGGCTCTATTCACAATAGCCAAGAGTTGGAACCAACCTCAATGTCCTTCAACAGATGACTGGATAAAGAAAATGTGGTATTTATGCAATGGAATACTACTTAGCCATAGAAAAATGAAATTCTGCCTGTGAGGAAAAATAGAATAATTTAGTCAGGCCCCCTCCACTCAGGTCTGGTTGGGGGTGGTGCAGCACATTTCTTGTAAACAAGTTGTGTGTGGGTGGAGTTAGTGTGCATGTACACTCATGTATCTTTTTCGTTTGTTGCTACTATGTGTTCTTCCATTTGTGAGGCAGAAGCTGGCCGGTAGAGCTCGTGTCTAAAAATAGAGCATGTTTACTCTGCTGGCAGCTGCTCAGTTTTTCTTTGGACTTTGCCTGTAGCAGTTGAGTTTCTGAATTTCTCCTTTGGACTGCTTAACTCTTTGATGTGTGTGTGCTGAATAAAGACTATTCTTTCTTCAACCAAGGCTCCAAGGGCCTTTTTGCCAGTTACCTAGCTCATAGACCTGCGTGTGAAGGGTTTGTGAATGGGCTTGAGGGGTCTGTGAGCTCCAGTCCCAGTCCTAGCTCCACACTGCCATTTGAAGCAACATGGATGAGCTTGGAGAAAATTATGTTAAGTGAAATAATGCAGGCACAGAAAGAGAAATACCACACGCTCTCACTCATATATGGAAGCTAAAAAAATTGATCTCACAGAAGTAGAGAGTAGAATAGTGGTTACTAGAGACTGGTAGGGGGAAAGAGAAGGGGGGTGTGGAGAGAGTGGTCAGTGGATACAAAACAGTACAGAGATAGGAAGAATGGGATCTATTGTTCTATAGTAACATAGACTGCAGTTAAGAAGAAAGCACTGCATATCTTTAAACAGCCAGTCAAGATGATGTCACTAACACAAAGAAGTGACAAATGTTTGAGGTGATGGATACACTAAGCACCCTGATACGGTCACTGCACAAAGTATGAACATGCCCAAATATCATATTTTACTCCATTAATATATACAATTATCATGGGTCAATTAAGAAAAATAAATTAAAAAGAGAGGAAAAAAAGAGAGAAATAGAGAGTAGAATAGTGGTTACCAGAGGTAGAGAAGGCAGGTGGGCAGGGAAATGTTAGTAGACTGGTACAAAGTTACAAAGTTGCAGTTAGACAGGAAGAATAGTTCTGGTGCTGTAGGGTGACCATAGCTGATAATATTGTATTGTATATTTCCATATAGCCAGAAAAGAGGATCTTGAATGTTATAACTACAAAGAAATAAATGTTTAGGTGATAGCTATGCTAACTATTCTGACCAGATCATTATACAATATATGCGTGTATTGAAACAAGCTGTACCCCATAAACATGTACAATGAAAAAAAGAAAAAAAAAAAAAAGAAAGAAACTTTTCCCACTTATCACAAAGGGTATCATGTTCCTTTTTGATAATTCAGAATATCAATGACCAAAAAGTGGGAAATAAAAAACACCCATAATTCTATCAGTCAGTGAAAGTCATTGTGAATATTTGGTAGTAACATTAGTTTTGTACAGATTTAACAAAATGGATCCTATGTTCTGTAACAAATTTTTTTGCCAATTGTAACAGTACTGTGGGGTTTTTTTTTCTTCAAGTAATTGAATAGTCATCTTTTTGATGGATGTATAGTATTCCATCATGTGCATATTCCATTACCAGAGTGGAGCTCAAAGTACTGAACAACTGAGAGAGCATTACTACCACCCAGTGAGAATTGAGAAGAATGGCTGGTAAAACCATACAGTGCAGATCAGATGACGCTGCATGTGCCATAACTTAACTAATTTCTTATTCAAACCATTTTATTTTTATTTTTAAAATTTTCTGCTATAACAAATACCTTCCAGATGGAAGAACAGATAATAAAATCCTGACATGTATCCTGAAATATATTATGAGGTTGAATTCCTAGAAGTGCAGTGGTTGTGTCAAAGGATAAACACAGGTTTAGAGAGGTTGATATCCACCCTTCAGGTAGGTCACTGTCATAAGGTCATGCTTCCTTCCCTTGGCAAACACTTTCAAGCGAACAATTTAAAAAGGCTAAGTAATCATGCTGGAAGGGCTCCAGGACTACTCTCCCCCTCTATCTATCGTCTGACTGTGCCCTGCCATATATGCAGAGACTTCTCCCACCCCAGTATAGTGAGTCCTCATTTCCACAGTATTTTTGGTGCTAGGATGGAGGGGTTTTCTGGGGCTCTGGCCCCTGCTTACACCTTTCAGCTCTGCAGCAAACTAAATACTTAGATATGGGCAAGTTACTTTGTCCTGGTCAGAATCAATTTTGATATATGGAAATGAGGTGATTAGGCCAGATGAATAATCAAATCCTTCTCACTGTACCAGCCTGAGGGCCCCACATTCGAATGCTAACATAGTTTAATGCTTGACATTTTGTTTCACTTCTTGAACCTTCTCTCCCCTCCCTCTACACTCCCCAGCAATCCATTCTCTATCCTCACTGGAACTAAGGGAATTTTTTAAAAACATAAATCATCCAATGATTTACTTGTTTTAGATAAATATCTAAAATGAAAGCAGACTCCCCAACACAGCCTGCACAGCCCATGTGGCTCACCTCCGTCGGCCCCATCAGCCCCTTTCTCTCCTCCGGGCCCAGCATTGGGAGAAAATCATACTTGTTCCAAGCTCATCCCCATTTCAGAGGCTTTGAAATGCCTGTTCCTTCTGCCTGGCAGACTCTTCCCCAAGACCTTGCAGTAGCTCAGCCGTTTTGGGTCTCAGCCTCTGCCTCTGCTATTCTCTTCGTGTGCACACGCTTCCTCCGATCCCAGGTGGTATCGACTTCTTGTCTACGAGGTCTCCGCTCAAACATCGTTTCCTCAGAGGGGACAAATCTGCCCACACTGATCCCAGCCGCCCTCCTCTGCAGTCACTCTTAACCATATTATCTTATACTATTTTCTTCCTCACATTTAGGAACAAAATTATCAAATCTTATTGACCTATAATTTTTTTAATATAGAATTTGAACTCTGTTAGACAGGGGACACCCAGGATTGACAATAGCCACTAAATACTTGTGGAATAAATGTGGTGAGAAAGAGAAGAGTAGTCACGGACATCCAGGTACCATTAGATAGATGTTGGTGTTTTTCCGTCTAACATAAACGATTTCAGAGAACATCAGCATCAGACAAGGCCACTTTGTGACCATGATGGATCAGGACAAAAACAAGGCCACTCTACCATCACTCCTGAACACAGACAAACTTGAACATCATCCAAGCCAGTCTTCTTCCAGGCAAACGCGAGTGACTTTGTCTACCTGGCTGGAGCCTCTCTCTGGTCTGCCCTACCTAGAATAAATAGCAGCAGCTATTTCTTGAATAACTGCTATGTGCCAGACATCTATAGATCAGATTTAGTAAGACACCCACCCAGTCATAGAATTAGCCCCGCTTCCCAACTTACAATAGTGCTCCACTTTCACAAACCTTCCTCCAAAGCAGCTAATGCTAGCCCTGATTCTAGAACATCCTCTTACTAAGATGCCCCGCAGTTCCCCACAGCGTGTTCCCTCTCATTGCAATGAGCAGTAAACCCAACTTGTTTAACTACAGATGTGTTCCTGGTGGTCTTTGACCAAAGGACATTGACAGTGGAAAAATGATAATAAATAGCAGCTGCTGCTGCTTAACTGCTACAAGGGTGCTTCAAAAAGTTCATGGAAAGATGCGTATTATCTTTTAATTCTATTTTTCCACTGACTTTTTGAAGTACCCTCCTATGTACCAGACACCACTCTTTCCAATAAAACAACACTGGAATGTAGGTATTACTACGATTATTCTGACTTTAAAGCTAAAGAAACCCAGGCTCAGATCAGATAAGTAACCTCCCAAGGTCACTGAGCTGTTGGGGGGAAGCTGCTATTTGAACTCACACTTTCCTGACTTCAAATCTTGTATATGTTCTCATTCCTGTAGTGCTTCTCTTTTTCTCCCTTTCCTTTAGAAACTATGTCAGGTGCTCTAAACGAGTAACAAGGACACACATGATAAATCTGTTCCCTCTAATAATTCCTCCATTTAAAATGATTAACATTCCCAATAGTTACTCTAGGCTCTCAACCCTCTGTGACTATTTGCAGTTTGGATTTCTGCTGACTTGCAGTGTCACTGCTGATGGAGTTTCTGGCATAATCTCAAACATACAGAATTATGGTCAGCATCAGAAGAAATATTTGCCATTTTGGGGAGCATAATTGTGAAATAGAGAAAATATTTAAAAACAGATTTGTGGGAAAGAAAGTGCTACATACAGGTTTTACTATGAGGGAGTTGATTAGCTTTCAGTATTTTGTATTGTTGCTTTTTAAACAATGTCTCCTATCTCTCATTTTTGGTTTATGTAAAAGATTTTTTTCTTCCAGTATTTTTCTTGTGGTAAAACATATATGACCTAAGGATTGCCATTTTTGAAAACATTTGAAACCTGACTAATGGATGAATCTGAATTTAATGGTTACCCCAGTAATGAAGACTCCGGCAGTTGGCAAATGAATATGTGTGTGTGTGTGTGTGTGTGTGTGTGTGTGTGTGCGTGCGTGCGTGCGTGCAAATATATACATATATATATGTATATATATATATGTGTATATATATATATATTTTTTTTTCCCCCCAAGCTGGCTGGTAAGGGGATCTAAAGGTAAATGAATGGATACACCCCTTGCTGTCACAAGTCATTACTGAGAGCCAAGCATGAACCCGGCCCTACACCAGGTGTTTTCATCCGTACACCTCAAATGCATTCCTTTCAGGTGTGTAAATTCCCATATCAACCCATAGAGAGAGAAAAAGTCAGCAATGTTGGTCTGGTGCCATTAGGTTCGGGCAACATTGGGTAGGTTCAATTCCCCTCCATCCTGTGATCTGAAATTTCCATGAGCTGGAAATCACTCCTGGAGGTGGGTTGATGGAGACCACATACTTTAGTCTCATCTGATTCTAGAACAGTCTTTAGGACGAGTCCCTGATGCTCTCCTACGGGCAGTTCCATACAGGAATCTAGGGTCTCTGATTCGGATGTACGCCGTTTCTGGAGCCATTGCAGTGTTTTGAGCGGGACAGTGGCACGATCAGTTTCTGTGTTAGAGGACACTCTGGCTGCAGGGGAGAGTGAAATGGAGTGGGTGGGAGGCTGGGGGGAGACCGACTGTGGGGCAGGTGGCCACAGCAGAGAGGACAGACTAGTGCCAGGAAGGGGAGGGATGGGAGCAGGTCGGAGATGTGCTGAGGAAGTAGAAGTGGTAGGGTTTGGGCTTTGACAGGCCATCTTGGAGTGACAGGATACATTTATATAGAGCAAATACTGCTCATTTGCTTTCCCCCTAAGTTGAATTTCACATTAATTGATACCCTTTGTCCAAACAACTATATATCAGAGCATATCATATCGAGTAAATCTTGGTTTAGTGAAAAAAGGGGCAGTCAAGGATGTCCATTTTTTTCCTGGCTTTGGCTGCATATTGGGTGAAACCTTTATTTTTATTAATCAAAGGTATATATTAAACTGAGCATGTTTCCTGCTCTGAATGCTTTATGGTTATTAATTCATTTAATATTCATTATATCCCTATGAGGTAGGAACTATCATTCGCCCATCTAACAGAGGAGGAAACAGGCACAGAGGGGTCAAGTAACTTGGCTAAGTTCACACAGCTAATAAATGACAGTCAGCTTCCTGAGTCTGCTTTTAACCATTATACATCACAGCCTATTCTTGGAGGGCCAATGTCAGAATCAAATTCTTATGGACTCCAGCCTATTTGTGGAGAAAAAAAATAGTACCCAGCATACCTCAAGGACAGCCAAGGGAAAGTTAGTTATATTGTTTTGACTTTGATTTAATTTGGTCCCAAGCAGCACAATTGAGAAACAATTTCATCATCCTAGTCTCTCACATTAAAAAAAAAATGGTGGTGATTTTCTGATGGAGGCTCTGATGGAGTTTTAAACATAATTATTTTAAGCCTGTTTATCCATAAAGAGCTCTACCAACAGCATGTGATGATTTATCTCTATGGATTAAATGTCACAACTGAGAAGCTGTGGTTTAAATCATACATTCACGGCAGACCTTGAAAACCTCTGGAAGGTCTCCCAGCTGCACAAACCAAAGTCGACCAAAGTTTTCCAAGTTTTATTTCTATTATCAGGTAACTGAAATTACACATGGAATACATTACTCTATCACAGTCTGATAGGCATTTAAAGGCACCAAGCTCTTTTGGAGAGAGATCAAATTTTATCAGTGCAGGTAATCCTAACAAATTCACTATCAGATTGACAATCTCACACTGCTTTGAAAAAAGTGTTAAGGTGTCTAAGGCAAAGAGACAACACAGTACTTGGGCACGTTGCTATTCACTGTTTGATACTTTTTGATAAAAGACAGCTCCTTGAGAATAAACAGGACACGCACTTCATTATAAATATCAATATGGAAGAACATACGTAGTAAAATTACCCCAGAATCAAACACCCAGTGAAATAGAATTTTAGATCAAGAGGCATTTGTAACATTCTTCCTTATATTTTTTATTTGGCAATAGCCCTTTTGGCAATCTCTAGAACAGGACTTCTTAACTTCAGCACTATTGACACTTGGGACTGGATCATTCTTTGTGGCAGTGGCTGTCCTGGGCCCTGCAGGGTGTTGAGCAGAACTTTGTCCTCTCCCCACTAGATGCCAGTAGTACCCACCAGTCGTGACAACCCAGAATGCCGCCAGACATTGTAAAATGTCTATTGGGAGAAAGCAGGGGCAAAATCACCCCAGGATGAAACCACTGCTCTGGACTATTACTATTCAGTGGAATTGGCTATGAAAACCTTTTCAGTAAGGGATTAGTACTGGTGCCTATAAGACCACATGCTCATTTACTTAACAACTGTTAATCGAGGGACTACTCTATGCCAGATGAGGGAAAAGGCTTGGAGGAAACAGTAGTGAACAAAATACTGTGAACACAGGAAAAAGAACACTCGTAAACTTATGACGGGGCAAGGGTTGATGTAATCCTTTTGCCATCCTTATAGATAGATTTGCTATTTCAAAGAAAACAAAAGCAAGAAAACATAATGCTTTGCAAACAGCCTGTTAACAGATGTAGTTTGAGATCTCTTCATTAGATGGTATGGAGTGGTCAGTCTCTCCAATACACCCCACTCTCTATATGTGCATAAATATAAATATATATGGTATTTCCCGTATACACACACACATATGTACACATGTGTACACACCCATCCTTCTCAGCAGACAGTTCAGCTGTGACTGAAAACCCCTAGAAACCACATAGTAGTTTATTTCTCTCTCATGTGTCAGTTTGGAACTAGGCAGTCCACAGCTGGTGTGGGCTCCTTAACGTGGGAGGCACTCAGGCTCTTTCTAGCTTCCTGCTCTGCCATGTGGGCCCTCCTTTCCCAACATGCTCTCATGTGCTCACCTGCTTGTCCACTTCCACGCAGCATGAAGGAAAACAGGGATTGAAGAAAATGACAAGGGACAGGCACCAGCACTGTACGAAAGGAGAGCCCTGGAGGCAGCCACAGGCCCATTGGCCCAACTTAGTCATGTGACTACACCTGGCTGCAAGGGAGGCTGGGAAATGTAGTCCTAAATATATTCTACTCCTGCAGAGGAAGGGGAGAGCAGATGAAAGACACACAGAGGTTTCAACCCCAGTCACCCAGATGCATTACCCCACTTCCCCATTTTCTCCTCTCCATTGACATCTCAACTATGTTAAATTCTCAAATAATTATTATAATACCACCTTTTAATAACAGCACCTGTCACAAAGACTTGTGAGCAGTGGTATGTTGGTGAATGTTTAGCAACCAGCTCTTTGGGAGGTGTGTGTGACACAACTTGACTTGTAGGTTTGCCAGTTTCTGTGATGTAAATTCCACCATGGTCAATGGATTTCAAGCTACTGACGACACTGAAGGCAGTGTTGGGAAGGGACATGCACAATGGCTCTTGTGAGCAGGTGGGAGCTGGCTTCTGCACACCCTTGCTTATGAGGAGACACATGGCACAGTATCTGGTGCAGTCATCTCTCAATAGCTTATTTTTATCAAAGAATTAAAAATATATGACATGTTTTTACATCTCATTTGTTTCCCCTGTATTTACGGAATGCCTATGATGCACCAGGGCCAGCATTAGCCTCCTAATGGGGATAGAATGGTGGGCAAAACAGACAAAATTCGTGTCCTCACATAGTATAGTTGTGGTCTGTGTGGTCACAATATGGTGAGGAAGATGACAGCCAACCAGCGACAGCAGTAACTATAGAAGGACATTTGCAGCAAATGTGGAGAGAGGGGGTCGCAGAGGGGCTCGGCTGCACCTAGGGGCACAGCAAGGTTTATCAGAGGGTGAGACAGCTGAGCTGAACCTGGAGGCTGAGCAAGAGCCATCGAGACTAGATGTGAGGTACAGGGAAAAGCATGGTGGACAGAGGGAACAGTATGAATGAAGGCCCCATGATCAGATGTGGAGGGCATAACATGTTCCAGAGAGGGCAGACTGGAGTGCAGGGGCTGGGGAGAGAGGAATGAGATGAGGAAAGGGGAGGAGGCAGGGGATAGACCATGTCATATTCAGACTCTGGGTTATATTCCAGAAGCAATGGGGAGCCACAGAAGGCCTTGAAGGGAGTGTCATACCAGTGTCTGGAAAAAAGACTACTCTGCCTGCACCATTAAAGGCACATTAAATGGGGGCTTAGTAGGTGTAGGTATGCCAGCTAAGAGGCTGTTATAGTAGTCTGTGAGAGTAATTATGGCATTTTCTTGGCCAGGGTGACAGCAGAGGACACAGCGAGGAAGGGACATATCCAAGACATTGAGGGGTGACATCAATAGGGCTTAGACATGAATAAGCTCTAAGAGGGGGACTAAGGGAAAGATCCCAGTATATGATTACTAGTTGGTTTCTGAATTTGGCACACTGGGTAGATCCTGGGGTCTTTTATTGGGCTTGGGATGAAGGGAGTGAAGGAAAGATTCTAGGTTAATCATTTGATCCTTCGATGATCTTTGAGGAAGGCACTCTTACATGTCATCTCCATGATGCAAGTGGGTAAGTGGGTACAGAGCCAAGGCCATGGAACTAGTAAATGACACGGCTGGGACTTGAACCCAGGTCTTACAATTCCAAACCCTATGGTCTTTCCATGATGCAACACTAACTGGCTCTAAAAGGGTCCATCATGAAGCTATGGCAGAGTTAGTGTAGTTACTGGAAAATCCTCATTAACCTGAGCTGCAAGGTGGGACCTCAGCTTATGCACATAGAAGACTGGGCTATTAACGATGCCCCTTCAAATTGCTTTGAACAATTTATCCTGCACTGGACTAATGAGCCTTGTATTGCACTTCTGGGAAACCTCTCACCTTGTAAAATAAAGTCCATCAGATCATGCTCTGAATATTAACCTTGCTAGAAAGAAAAGAAAAATAAGCAATAGAAAAGATTGATTTCCTCCCCTATGCAAAGAAAATACTTTTCAATAAACCACTAAGTGTAATTCATATTTTTAGATTAAGAATGTGTTCTGCACTGAGAAAAAAAAATCATTACAGACTATTACCAATATCATGATGCCAAGTAATAAAGGCATTTAAACACTCTCATCTGCTGCATGGTTCCTGCATAAACAGGTGTAATGTGACATGACAGTAGCTAATGGTATATTCAAAGAGTCTACACCAGCTAAGTTTGCCACATTTGTCATCAGGGCTATGCTGCCGGACTTGAGAGGGCTCCCCTTCTCTCGTGCCAGGCTAATGAATCTTCTGGCACAGTGCTCCTGAGTCAAAGATTTACAGGAGAAACAACACCTGATCCCCAAGCTAACAAAAATGGAAGTGAAGAACTTTCAGTAACAGGCAGTGAAGGTGACTGCCTTTGGTAAGATTATCAGGTACATGAGTGAAACAATGCAAGATTCTTATTTATACTAGGTCAGCATGGTTTGTCCACTGGTCACATGCTTCCACAATAATGAATGACAGTCCCTGTTCACATAGATGCTGAGTTAGAGGTCACGATATATATATTTTTTCCTGCTGACTCATTGGACCCAGTCAACAAGCATGAAAGAGAAGGCAGGATGAGTGTTATTTCCCTCATTTTACAGAAGAGGAGACTGAAGCTCCAAGATGCAGGGTAACCAAATGGTCATCATATCCTAATTAACAAAAGAGCTAGGACCAGAACTCAGGACAACTCCTTCCTGGTCCCAGCACACACTCTCTCTCTCTCTCTCTCTCAACAAGTTCCAATAAGGCAGGGACTTGCTCTGCTTTTGCTCCTCAGGGCCTAGTCAAGTATCTGACATATAGTAAGTGCTTGGTAAATATTTGCTGATGGCTTCTCTGTGCCTCTCATTACCCTGTGCCTGCATGAGCCATAGGAAAGTCAAGGAAACTGGAAAGCAGAACACCCAAGTTCTACCCGAGCTCAGCAGAAGACTTCCTGCAGCAGCATGGATAAGTGATATAAACTCCTTAGCCCTTGGTTTCTTTTCTATAAAATGAAAATAATTCTTATCAGCCCTAACTATGAAGAGGAGATCTAAGGATCAAGTCAAAGAGGAAGATGAAAGTTTCCTTCAAACAGCACACATTTGCAGTGCTGTGGAGATTTCTAAACTGAAGAGAATACTCCCCACGACCTGTTCTCTGCCACTGAGGCTGAGTGTGAGACACATTCAAAGATCCAGCTGCCTGTGTCATGAAACTCTGCCTTCCAGAATTTTCTTGGGATCTTTTAGGTAGCTCATGTCATTTGTATGTGCCTCAGAGTCTGCTATGCCTTTCTTGACCCACAGTCAGAATAACATGTGGGGCCCCCTAAGCAGAGTTCTCTTGGACTTTAGGCTAAAGTCTTTCCCAAAAGTTCAGTCTTTGCCCACTATATTTACAGCAGCTGTGGTCAGGAGGGGGGCACCCTGTCCACTATTCTGCACAACCCTGCAGAACGTCACACGTGTGGGAACAGGGGAAGGTCCCCATTCACCATTTACTCGCCAGCCCACTTGGAGTGTGTTTCTTAACCTTTCTCAGCGTCGGTTTTCTCATCTGTGATGAGGGAAAATCCACTACTGCTTGGGTGGGTCGTAGGATTAAATGGCATAATGCGATGCCAGCACTGAGTTCTGTGCCTGGCATGGCACGCTAACAGTAACTCCTGCAGCTATCGGTACTCTGTGTACAGATCCATGCTATTCCAGCAGCTCAAAGGCACCCATGCCTCATAAGGAAATCATGTTGTGTTGGTCAAAGAGGAGTCACACACCTGCTCTGGACCAGGCATAGAAAATGGACAGTTTCTTTTTTCTCACTCAACATATATGACAACCTTGCAGATAAAACAGAGGTCCATGACATTGGGAATCAGAAGTTTCCATATGAGCATCTGGCATTAGACCCACAATCCAACCACTCTCGGCAGCAACCCTGCCTCCACCAAAGTCACCACCCCTTGGGTCTGGGTGATTGCAGAGGCTCCTAACTGGTTTCCTTGTTTCAGCCCTTGCCTCCCTCCTCAGTTTCTCCCTCAACACAGTTGCCAGAAGAATCCTATTAAGACATGTTAGATCACATCCCTTCTCTGCTCAAAAGCCTCCACTGATTCTCCATGTCTCTTGGTGAATCCAAAGTTCCCACACAAAGATGAGGGCCTCTATGATTTGGACACCTCAGCTCAGTTTCATCTTTGCTGTCATCTCCTGCTACAGTGCTCGGACAAATGAATAAATGGTGAGGAGACAGGACCTGGTAAAAGAACGCCAAACCATGGCGTCTTTTCAGTTGAACCAACTACATAACAACTGGAAGAATTGGTGTGCGGATTGACATGGACAAGAGGAGCATAATAAACTTTTTTTCCCCTCAGATATCTGGAATATGGAAGGAAGAACCACTAAGTGGAAATAGGACTACTGGGTAGGAATACAGAAATTTCAGATCCATGTTGGAAAAGAATTTTCTTACAGCTTCAACTGACAATGAAGGGAATGAACTCTAAAGAAGGTAAATTTTCTACTACTGGAAATGGTCAAGCACAGACTGGGGAAATATGCGGGCAAGAGATAGAGAAGTAAGATTTCAAAAATCAGAAAGCAGATTTGATGAAATCACATTTAATTTCCCTTTTAATCTAGAGCCTGTTATTTATAATATTATGTAATAAAATAGAAATAAGTAAGAGTCAACTACCTCAGGCTCCAGCAATTATGATGTAATTACATGTCAAAAAAATTGTGTGTCGAACATTAAGGATGTTCCCACATTGCAGCTATTGTGAGCAGTGCTGCAATGAACACAGGGGTCCTGATACCTCTTCAAGGTCCTTATTCAAATTCTTTGAATAAATACCTAGAAGTAAGTTGCCAGATCATATGATAGTTTTATTTTTAATTTTTGTTTTCCATAGCATCTGCATAGGACTAACTTTTATGAGATATCTAAAATAGTCAAATTCATAGAATCAAAGAGCAGAATTGTGTTTTCCAGAAGCTGGGGAGAGGGAGAAACGGCGAGTTACTAATCAACAGGTACAAAGTTTCAGTCAAGCAAGATGCATAAGCCCCAGAGATCTGCTGTGCAACAGCGGGCCTAGAGTCAACGATAATGTATCATGCACTTAAAAACGTAAGAGGGTAGGTCTCATGTTAAATGTTCTTACCATAATAAAATTTTTAAAAAGGAAAAAAAAAAAAAGGAAATGCATGTCATGGTGGAATATTGAGAAAGTATTTTATAGGAGGGACTCTCTTCAGGCCAAGTTACTGGAGGAAAGTACTAGTTCCAAGGAAAGATAAGCCAAAACTGGCTACCTTCTCCTCGACATTCTGAGAGGAGTTGGGGGAACAGAGCATAAGCTTTGAGACCACTGTCACAACGCAGAGTCACTCCTAAGGAAAAGGGAGTTGTTCTAATCGCCAAGTGACACACTAGGTTGTTTGGCAGGAACCCAGGTCATCCATTCTTGTCCTATCCCTCATGTCCCTTTCTCTCTCTTCTAGGCATCTTCAACAGTGTGTGTGAGTGCATGTATTTCTCCATCATCATTTCATGTATAGTTAATGGTTCATAAGACAAAGGTATCAGGAAGACTCTGGGCCGGGCACCGGGGCTACGATGGTGAACAAAATCTAGACAGAAGGTTCTGACCCTTTCTTTAAGGACTGATTATTAGAGGATAGGTTTGCAAAAGGCACCCATGCCTCATAAGGAAATCATGTTGTGTTGGCCAAAGAGGAGTTAGATACCTGCTCTGGACTAGGCATAGAAAATGGGCTTCTCCTTCCACAAGTGGGATACCAGTTCCACGTCACAACACACATTAGGGACCTGTAGTGGGCTGAATTATGTCCCCCCCCAGCTCACTGAAGCTTGAATCGTGTCTCCCAAGTATTATGTATTAGAAACTTGGTCCCCACTGTGACTGTTAAGAGGGTAGAAAATCCTATTATAGTAATTGAAAGGTGGAGCCTAGAAGAGGTGATTAGATTGTAGGACTGTGTAGTACTGAATGGATTAAAAATGGTGGTCAGGGGCATGGTTCTGAGGGCTTTAAAAGAAGAGAGAGAAGAGTCTCTCTCTCTGCCCTGTCTGCTTCCACCATCTTGCAATGTGAGACCCCTGGGTCACTGTCACCATCACCAGATGGACTTTGGACTTCCCAGCCTCAGAAACTGTAAGCAATAAATTTTGTTTTCTTTATAAAACACCCAGTTCCATATGTTTTGTTATAAGCAACAGAAACAGACTCATACAGGACCTTTTCCTAAAAGCTATGGACTGTTTGAATCCAGTATAACGGAGAGCAATAAGAAGTCATAATTAGCCCTGGATTGCAATGTCCTCTCCTACTAGTAAGTACACTTACATCAATACCGTCTTCCAAATGACAGACTTTCCACTTTCTTCCTTCTGTAACTGTCTTACCAAGCCAAGAAGATATTTGCCCTCAGGCAACACATTGAGGGCAGCTACTGATGACAGAACAAATCCTTATAATTGTTTATGAAAGATAAATGCAGTGGATTGATCTAGTGCTGTCATTATTTTAGCAAATTAACCAAGAATACTGGCTGGATGCATTGGAAGACAGGGAGATTTGAGACAACTGATTTAACCTGAAAACAACAGAATCAATGCACCAAATAGAATTCCCCTAAAACATAAACCAGTAAAATACGTGTTTCCACAAACAAAGGCAAGAAAAGGATAGCAAACAGATATAGATTTCATCCCCTTATCTTACAGACTGATTTCTAATATGTCCACTTACTTCTCATTTAGTCAGAAACTATTTTCAAGCATCTCTTATACTTTTTATGTGCCAAGCACCAAAAGTTCTGATTTTGTGGGCTAGTGCTCATGGTTGTGGCTTATACAGGGAGTTATTTAACAAAGCATTACAAACCATGAAATATTACTGCTGTCTCTGTACTGTGCAGCACTTTTTTAAAAAGCAGAATTCTATTCTCTCTAACTTGACAACATAATAAAAAAAACTTACCAGTAAAAAAATGAACAAACAAATCCAAAAACAATCCAGAAAAATAAAAAAGTTAAAAAAAAGTATAATTACTGAGGTCAAACTAACTAGGGACTTAACAGTATGTTTCCAATGTTTTTATTTTTGCCTCCTGCTATTTTGCAGTGTTTCTCAGTCATTTGATCCCCTCAAGTCCCAGGGAAGTTCATATCAGGTCCAATAATAAAACTCATTTTCCCCATTCATGGGATAAATATGAGCAGCCAAAATGGTACCACTTTTCCCCTATTAAAATGGTGATACATAATCACTGAAGCTTTTGCATTAACCTTATGAACACAAATGACTTCTCTTTGTGTCATCCACAAAGAGAAAATATACCAGAGACCACTTCTTTTGAAGCTTTTGATTCAGGCTAGTGGGACTGAGCAGAGAGCCAGCTATAGATCTCTCAGGTCTTTCTGTCACCATTCACAAGGGAGGTGACACAGAGCAGCCAAAGCTGCCAGAGGCTCTGGATCTAAGAAACACTTTCATGGCCCTGAGAAGAGCCATAGAAGTGTGGTTACTAATGTTATCAGAGGAACAGAGGTTCATGTTATTGCAAATGGACCCTGGTCAACTACATGGCTAGTTCATGATGTGCCAGGAAAGAGGTGGTGGGAGGAGCAGCTGACCACAATGCAGAGATGCTACATGGTACTCAGGCAAGCCAGGGTGCAAAGGCCAGTTTCACTGTGTGGCTTTCTAGGAGTGCCACCACTTTGTATGGCTTTTTATGGCTGCTGTAACAAATCACCACAATCTCAGTAGCTTAAATCAACTCAGATTTATTATTTCATAGCTCCAGAGGTCAGAAGTCTGAAATGGGTCTTATGGGGGCTGAGTCAAGGTGTCAGTGGGGCTGGTTTCTTCCTGAGGTTCTAGAAAAGAATCCATTCCTTTTCCAGCTTCCTGAGGCTGCCCACATTCCTTGGCTCAAGTCTGCATCACTTGACTTCTATTCCCATTGTCACGACTCTTTCTGTGACTGTGATCCTCCTATGTCCCTCCTATAAGGACCCTTCTGATTCTATTGGGTCTACCTGGATAATTCAGAACATTGTTTCCATCTCAAGATCCTTAATTTAATCACATCTGGAAGGTCTCGTTGGCCATGTAAGAAACATATTTACTGATTCTGGGGATCAGGACAAAGGTGTCTTTGGGAGGGACTTTACTGTGCCTACCACACACTTTAAGAGAAAGAGGGGAGAAAACAGATGGTTGTGTTAATAAGGAGTTTAGGCTTGAGAGGACAAGAGGGAGGCACTCAGGATCATTGAGGATTTAGGGGAGAGTGAAGACAGTCATTGACTCTAGAGTGTAGAGAGCCCAGAAGGCTAGAACACTGGCAAAAGGCGTAGAGGTGTGTGTGTGTAGGGGTGTGCACATGTGTGTGTGTGTATGACTTTGATAAGGCTAAAGAGCTGGTTCCCTAGTAGAGGGAAAGGGGAGGAACAGAAAGTCATAGCCCCGGAGGACGTTTAGGGTGGGAGATATTGGAGTTGGCATAGTTGAGACATTAGCAAGGTCTAGGGTGTGGGCTTAGGCACTGTCTGCTCAAGTGAAGAGGACATAAACATAATGGAAGTCAAGAAGCTGGGCTTTCACAGCAGATGTGAAAATCACTCAGGTACTGAAAGGAAAAGGGATAGAGAGGAAGCTGAACCAGGGCCCAGAGTTCCAGAATCTCGATGAATGTGGGGAAGAGACCTGGAGGCTGGCAGGAACGGGGACAGTGAAATCAGATGGCATGACCTACAGAAAAGGAGCTGGTGGAAGAGAGTGATGGAAGAAAGGTTCTCCCCAAGAATGTTGATCTTACCTCTTAGCTTTGAAATGTTGAAGTTGAGAGGATGGGAGAAAGAACCAACTCCATTTAAAAAGAAAAACAAAGGATTTCCTCTATTGCACTTACTTTTTGACTTATTATATACGTATTTTGTTTTTAACCTTGTTTATTTTCATTCTCCTTAATAGAATGTAAGCTTAATGAGGGTGGTTCAGTGCTATATCTGCAGTGCCTAGAGCAGTGCTGGGCATGTACTAGGGCCTTTGTAAATGACTGATGAATGAATGAATGAATAAGTGGAAGGAAGGGAGAAAGGGAGGAAGGAAGGGAGGGGGAGGAAGGAAGAAAAAGGGAAGGAAAGAAGGGAAGAAAAAAGGTAAATGCATTTGCACACTGCAGGTTAGTTGGGGAAGGGCCAGGTATCTCTAAAGGTGAGGTAGACATGTATGTTCTAGGAGACCACTGAAGACTTAGGAAGTTTAGAATCGAGAAGAAATTCCAAAGGCAACAGTGAAAGAGAGGGCGAGGCAGAGGGATGAGCAGGAGAAAGGTCTTTTTGATGGAGTCTTTGAGCTACATGGAGAACTATTTTGTGTGATCTAAGTGGGGATACTGTCACCCGGCCTGCCTCCTCTGTGAGTGTCCCAAGGGTGGGGAGCTTGTTTTATTTACAAACTGGCACTTGGTGGAGAGTGGGCGCTCACCAGGTGAGTGGCTGGTTCGAGGGAAAGGACACCAAGAATTGTCCAAGTCCAGAGCTAGACTCCTCTTCCTGGACAGCTTCAAGCAACAGCCCAATAACCATCTTTCAGGGATGTCCTATGACTGAAACACTGGCTGAAACCAGAATTACGTGACATGTTGGTTCCCTTTAATTCCTAAGTAATCAAATGGCTAAAGGGACATCATCCCCCCCACCTCCCAATTTACACTCCAACTGTTTCATTCATTTTAATGACAGGGGAGCAGAATGACCTTTTGCAAATATCACCCACAGCTTGCAACTCAATGGGCAAACAGTGGAATCACAGCTCTTAGTTGACCTAGGTCGTAGGCATGCTATGGTGTGATAGCACACCAGAGCCACTTGGGGAGAGGGAAAGGCTCCATGGATTTTATTTCCCATTACTATGGCAACCTTAGACTTTTGTTGCAGCAAAAGGTTAAATGCAACCAAATGAATCAGGCCAAATACTTATTCTTGTGTGAATCAATGGCTATGTGTGTGTAGGGGTAGAGAGCAAGGGGACAGTGGCTGAGCTGGGGAGAGCTAATTGTCTAATCAACCTTGGGATTCAAATTGGTCTCACTGATACAATGGCCTCATCTGTAACATGCATGAAATAGCTATAATTTAGAGGGGGGAAAATCAGACATTATATAATAATGTTCTGAGAGCATTTGTCTAGGACCAAAGATTATTTTTTCATTTTTGCAAAATCATTTTTGAAAATGTTTAATTTCTTCCTATTTATCTTTGATGGGCCTTAGTGATCCTTCCAAAATTAATAGCCCAATGTTATTTCTATTAGTTTACCCCAGTCTGAGTAATATTCCATCCAGCATTACCTCTCACTACAGCAGCTTCTAAAAGAACTAGTGAATAAGAGAGGCTTCTTAGTGGAATGAGGAGGGGAGAGGGGACATGACGAGGGGCCTCAGAAATCCCATGAATTTGTGCAGCTGGAATTAACTGACTATGTCTCCAAGGACACTTTTGTGATGGAGCTCTGTGCTACTGCAGATACACAGCAAATGGTATCTACATGGCCAAGAGGTCGGCTGGCATGTAGCAGGTCTTTAGTTCATATTAGATTTCCTTCCCCTAAATTGTTTTCCTGGGTGAAATTCTCATTTATAACTTTTCCTTGTGGGTGCCCTGAAGTATAGTCATGGTGCCCCAGCAAATCCAAGGCCACCATAGGGTGATGGGATATGGGAGTAGGTGATCAGGATTCCATTTTCTCCTAATTCTGGTATTCCCTGGCATCTTAAAGATTGGCAGGGATGGCCAAGGATACCAGAAGAAGGGCAAAGAGACCTGTGGATCTTTCAACCTCCCAACCAGAGAAATATATTTTGATCCTATACATTTATTAGGGCTTCACATACAATCATTTATAAGATGGAATTCCACTACAATAGATATATGACCATGACTGCAGTAGATGCCTCTGTGGGTATTTATAACCCCCTTCTTCAGGGATCTATGTAGGCATGCCTAGGCCATGGTAGGAACTCTGAACATCAGTTTTAAACTTTTATTTCAGATTTTCAGAAAAAGTCCATTTAGCCTAGGCTTTTCGTTTGCTTGCTTTTTTGTTGTTGTCAGGGGTATCTTTTGTGAAATTAATTCAAAAGATGATGGGTAAAGGATGACTAGAATTTTCTCTCAGAGGCAGAAGATAGATCATGCAATGATGATGCTATTGAAAGAGAAAGGACTGAGTTACTTTCGGCTCTTTTCTCCTCTTTGCATTTTCAGAAGAATCAAACACAATGAGAATTTTCAATAATGACTCAGTTAAAAGATGCTCTCTCGGGCGAGCATTCACATGTTACGTTGAAAATGCCTGCAATGCTTTAGAGGCTGCTGAGGACTTAACCAATTCTTAGACTGTACTCATCAGCAAAGAAAAGGAAACAAAACAGATTCTTGTGGGACTCTTGTTAATTTTGCATACAGGGTCAGCATAGCAGAAAATGGAGAAGGGAAAAGCATGTTTCCAACGAATTTGCAATTACATGTAAGTCTACAACATATACAGAAGAACAACATACTGAATTAAAGAATGAAAAGTGAGGTTCTACAGAATGTAAGTCCTGCGTGTTTAATTGATCCTTGTATTCTTGGTATTTGGTGCTTGACATACAATAGTTATTTAGGAAATAATTGCCAAACTCTCCTCCTCTTCCATCATTATCATTGTGATCATTCTAAGGCAACATTTCTGAATGTGTACTGCGTGCCAGCCACTATGCTGAGCATCTTACATAGGGTATGATACGTGATTCTCAAAATAGTCTTATAAAGAAGGGTCATTATCAGCCTCCTTTTAAAGATGGGAAACTAGGGCTTAGGTAAACTCAACAATTTTCCCCCTTCTCTCCTTCCCTTTCTTCCTTCCAACACTCATTGAGCCCCTGTGGTTCTAGGTGCTGTTCTAGGCGTGCAGATCCAGAAGTGAACAAGACATAGATCTCACATTCGAATGGCTGAGATCCTTCAACTAGTAATTCACTGATTGAATATTTGTACCCAGAGAGTCTGAATAAGATGCAAACATGAAAAATTATGGCGTCGTGTGATTTCCAGACTGTCTTGAATGGAGCAGAAACTCTTATTAGGAGAATTAGGAAATTTTTGATTCTTAGAAAACGTCTACATTGTCTTGATAAGAGATAAGAGGCCAGAGGCTGATAATTTAAATCTAAAACATCTGAAAATGTGCCTTTGGATGAAATCCGGTTTTGCTCCACTCCTCAGCTCATGCTCTGTATGTTCTGCTGGTGAATATTTCAAGATCCCAAGAAAGACGTGTCTTGAACAAACATTACAACTGGTCCTGGAGCTAGAAGATCTGTCTCTGCTGTCACACAGAAGCTGTGTGACTGTGGACAGGTCAGTGGAGCTCTCTATGGTGCATGTTCCTCCTCTACAATGGGAATGTTCAGCCCCCCGCACAGGAGTTTTATACAGATTCGCTGACACAGTGTCTGCATATGTACCACTACTGCATTCACTCACAGAAAAATGTCACATCTGTAATTCAGATGAACGGATGTTAAAGAATGCAGTGGAAGCTTATTCCCTTTCCAAATTTCTCCCCGGCACCAACACAACAATCATGGAATCTTGGTGTCAGAGCCACTGGAAAATGGTGAGAGAAGGCATCCAAGATTCATCCCCCACTATGGAGTTTAGATTTCTAGAACAGCTTATCTAAGTCCTAAAATCTCTACTTGCTCTGTAGCCTCATTAAAAACAATAAAACTGATTGGAATCCTTTTGTCCCCCTGCTTATCTCCTCACGATAAGTGAAGTCCTATTACAATTACGATCCATGGTCAATTTGTAAGGAGTATGGGTCATGCACACCTCCTCTGGTGGTAGTCGGGGGATTGCTGCATTCACTGTTTTTTTTTATTAGTCATGATTCTTAGTTCTTTTAATGACCCAATTTCTTTAAGAGGAGGTGGTTGACTGAGATTAAATGTAGTTTATTAAGATGCCCTAAGACAACAGTCAGTGAATCCTGTTTCCCAATGAACATTCTCAGAAACCCTTTTCCTTTCAAACTTTGTCTCCCAATTTTCTATATGGAGTTGAAAATACTGGTATTCTTGAAATACATTAAGTGATGAAGTGGCTAACTGAATTTGTCTGGTTCCCAATTATCTTTCCAGTTGCGAATTCACCCCATGTGGTATCTGTTCTTTCTCTGGTTAATACGCCATGAACAGCTCACTAAACGACAACCAAAATTAATGCATCCCTTACTCAATGTTTCTAACATTTGTTCACATGTAACTTTGATCAAATATTTACCCAGTTATCCAGTGCTGCCTTCTAGGCACTGGGGAGTAACATAGCAATGAAAAAGACCGCATGATAGTTGCTCTCTTGGTAGTTACAGTCCAGTGAAAGGAAAGATATAATAAACAAATAAAAAAAAAACAAATAGTAAGTATCAGATAGAAATAAGTGCTGTGTGAGCACTTAAAATGAGATGACACGGAAGAGAAAAACTAGGTAATTTTTTGGATTAGGTTTTGGGTGGTTCCATTTATACTGAGGTGGCAATGCATTTGTGATCTCTCTTAAACATGCAAGTGAGATGTCAGGTCAGCAAATGGCTGTCTGATCACAGAGGTCAGGGGAGAAGTCAAACATTCTGTAATTCGCAGATCACTTCAGCAACATAGTGACTCAACCATTTCCAGCTTCTTCATTTTAAAAGCAATCAATAGATCTGCAATTTTTGATCAGACACCAAAAAGAGCTTTAAAAGTATTTATCATGAGTATTAATTCATTCAAGAAATTAAAGTCTATTCTATTTCAAATTATAATCATTAATACTACAAGAAACACACTGATTCATCACCTCAAAGACCTTCCCAAGCCATCACTCTTTCTGAGACTGCTGCCCAATTTAGAATCATGGAGCCTTTAGTTCATCACAATTAAGACTCACTGAGTGTCTCCTAAACACCCTGTGAAATAGCCCTGGCTCTTAAGTCTCCCTGTTAAAGAGAATGACTTTATATTTCTTAGATGAGCATTAATAATAATTTTAGCTCAGTGATATGACATCTTCAAAATAAATTATTTTTACACAGTACAACTTATGGAAAATTGTGTTATGGAAAAATCTGGAGGTTCTAGAATATCTAACTGAAGGGGAAAATGGCCTTTAAACTATGTATATATTCTTAGCTAAGTAGTTATATTATAAATCCACAAAATCTACCAACTGCTCTCAATGACTGATTCTTAAAAACTAAGACTCCTACTATAAATGAGTCATAACCTAACTTTTATGTCAGAAAAACATGAGCTAAATGCTTATTCATATGGTGATACTTTTTAAAAAATAAAAAATGCCATCATTTTTAACAGCTGAAATATCATGGTTAAGGATCACCAAAACTTTGTTTCCCGCTTTCATGAGAAGATGCTCTGGGTAATCTTGACTATTTTATTAGCTTATTAAAAAGAACTAAGCATGGAAACATCATTTTAATGCCTGGAAAAACAGTGATGTTGTTAATTCCACTGTGGCAGAACTTGCTGGCTGACCCCACAAAGCCTGTCCCCATCTGCTTTCATCCTTACTGCACACTAACCACAGAGCCTAGAAAAGCCAGACACTTTCCTTCCTTCCTTCACAGGTAGGGGTGGCCGTGTAACTGGTCCTGAAAAACTAAAAGTCATAAGAACTCTACAGGAGGTTTTGGAAAAAGTTTTCTTTCCTGATAGAAGGAAGGACCTTGAATCTTCTGTCCACAGCCTGTCCTCACTTTGCTGCCTTTCAACGTGATCCTGATGTGTCTGGAGTTGCAACAGCTGTCTTGCAAGGATTAGGACACAGACAAGGACAAGAAGCCAACATAATGGGGATGACCAAGTAGAAAAGAAGCAGGGAGCTTACATTCACGATGATATGATGAGCTTCTGGACCACCCTTAGCTGCCTACCTCCAGACACGTTATATAAATTGATTAAATGTATTTATTGCTTAATCTACTGCTGGTTGGATTCATTTACTTGCAGCTCAGTGTAGCCTAAGCAATCAACCCTCTTCTTGGTATTTGTTTTTCCCTTGGCCTCACTGACTGTGGATTCTCCTGAGGTTTTTCTTCTTTGAAAGTGTTCTTAACTAGTTCCTCTTTCTCCCCCCACCCCACAGTCCTCCTAGATTCTATATACATCTCTGTTCTCATTTCTTTCCGCATTATTCCTTATCAATCCCATCCACTTCTCACAGTGTTTACTATCACCCACATGCAGATAACTACCAAATATGTCTTATTTTCTTAATCATGATGTAAACTATAAAGTTAGAATAAGCAGATTGGTCTGGGGACATCCACAAAAACTCCTGCTCATAGGTAACACCCTGCTCTGCAGGCCAAAAGACAGCAGGTGGCAGGCAGTGGTGGGCTCCATTTCCTAGCTATCTCAATTTTCTAAATGAAGAATTCACTTCCCTTCTGCTTCCTAAGAAGCAGGAAGTGTGCAAAAATGTTTAATTCCCCCCCAAAGGTCAAATCACTTTAAAAAAACTTTCCCACTTCCCTTTTTGTCATTCTCCAATTGTTTTAGCACTTCCTCTTATTAATTTCATTTGGGGAATTGACAATGTGACATTGTCTACTTTTGTTTGACTATTTCTTAACTCTTGTACCATTATACAACTTTCATTTTCTCCTAAACTTTACCCAAGGCTAACTTTATATTTTCATCATGAAAAAAATATAAGTATTAGGCCACAAATATGTTGATGAGTCCAAGACAAGGCTCTAAAGCTATTAAAAGCCATGGGGACCTGATGGAATCTCCTGCTAAGGTTGAAGATATGGCCATCCCTGAAACACTGATGATAAGTAACAGTGGTAATTTAATCAGCACCTAATATATGCTACATCATATGCACATATTATCATGTGAACTACATCGGGAGTGAGCAAAACTACTGAAATATTCCTGGGTCTCTGTTCACAGTTCTTTTGGAACAATAACTTCCCAGGGAACTTTCCAGGGTGCTGAATTAGTTTTCCTCTCACTGCATTTATCTCTGGGCCTGAATGCGGCTTGAGACTTCTACCACTTCTAATTTCCAAACCTGTGTCCAGCCAGACCTTCTGCTCCAAATTATACAATCACTGACCTTACACGATGCCCTCACCTGGTGACTACCTTCTTGATGTTTTTAACCACCTGCACAATCGCTTGGTAGAGACTGTGACAGCTTAATTTAGTTCCTTAAGGGAAGGGACCAAGCTTCTTTTCCATTTGTAGTATCTATAGCACCTAGCTCCAATGTCCTGAGCATGAGTGTTTCTCTTCTACTATACACATTTTAGTCTGTCTATCTGTAGTAAGAAATTCATTGCCCTTTATTTAAATATCATTTTTAAAAACTGACGTCTAGTTAATCTACCTCCCATGATGAAATGTGAGTCAATCAATTATCTCAGGCTGGAATCCAGAGCTAAAAAAACCCCACCTTTTAAAAAATATTAGACTATTCAGAGAAAAGAAATTACTGTTATCATGTAGAGCTATCTGTGCAACAGTTTATTTGATTTGGAAGTAAGGCATTCAATAATTTTAGGTGACTTCCGAACAGCTAGGAAAAAATAACCACAGAAAAATGCCTTTTAGAATATCTATTTCTCACTATATCAGTACACCTCTGGGAATGACTGGGGGCAACTTAGTGAAACTGCCTTATATAATATGAGGACTGTGAGTTTTGGACAGCTTATCAGAAATGGGGTTAAGTAAATTCCCCCCATATAGAAAAATGCTACAGCCACGGTATAGATGTTATTTGTACAATAAATGTTAGGTATTATTGGTAGAGTATGGCAGGTGTTCTGACATGTCTGGTTCAATCGCTATCAGTATAGGACTTGGAATCCTGCCCCTGATCTAAGACATAAAAATAAAATTTACCTCAGGTTGTGTGTGTGTGTGTGTGTGTGTGTGTGTGTGTGTGTGTGTCGGGGAAGTGGTTAAATAAGGTAATCCACACCAGACACACATTTTTTTCCACCACTTGTATTCACGGTCAATCATTAGATCCCCAATAAAGCAGTGATGTTGTCTTGTATGTGTGATCAATTACACTTGTGAGTACCAGTTACGTGCCACACCCTGCGTGGATGAAGGAGACATCTTCCAAAGATGGAATCAATAAAAAAAAAAATATATATCATCTCATTAAACCTATGTGGAGATTGGAAAGTCTGGTCACAGAAGTGGGTGGTGGGATGGGGATGAAGCTGGTCACAGATGTCATGGAAGAGAAGCAGCCACATCACGAAAGCACAGCTGTTAGTGAAGCCCACAGTTACTTCCACACAATCTCCACCTGTCCCCCTCACTTTGCTAAGGGCACAGCGTGATGCTTAGTTGTTTTAGAAAACAGATGAGGTGTCACGAAGGCAGTTAGAAGTTGGCTGGCACCTGCAGGTGCTTCATGAATTTCGGGAACTTTTGCTGTTCTCCCTCAGAATAGAAGCATCTGCTGAAAATTCTCCATATGACACCTCATTTACCAAACAGGCCTGCAACTCCTCAAAAGAAGGAAGATAACCTTCATGGAGAGACAAGAAAAAAAGGGAAACCCTTTATCACTCCAGTTTGAACTCTGACGTTGTCTTTTCATTGCTCCTGCAGTCACCTGGTAAGTCACACTTAAAAGAGCCATGACAATGTCCTAGCCCTCATCACCTGATTCTCTCTCTCTCTCCCTCTCTCTTCCTTTTATTTATTTATTTTTTTTAAAAAAATCTAATTCCCAGCAGGTAGAGATCATAGGCCAAGTTATAAAATCACCTCCTCTTCAAAGATGTTCTTGGACAGAATCTTGGTTTGTACAGATCTAACCAAATGCCCATGACATTGGATCAAACCCTAACTTGTAACTAGAATTCTGCCCCATACCCTCCCTATATTGTGCCTTCAGGAACAACCTTCTGACTTACCAGCCGTAACAATGTCTGTCATTTTCTTTTGCCTTTAAGAGGAGTGGAAACTACTTTAAGACTACTATACCATCTTTGATTTGGAAAAAAAAAATCCAGTGCTTGCCAATGGCATTAGAATTTTCCATGATGCCTGTATTTATTTTATGGCTATAAATTTCAGCAGGTAACAGTGACTGGGTACTTACTAGTGCCAGATACTGGCTAAATGTTTTTCATACAATGTTTTTAGGTTTTTTTTTATTGAAACATAATTGGTTACATGCATTTGTGGGGTACAGAATTGAATATCAATACATGTGTATAATATGTGGTGATCAAATCAGGATAATTAGTATACTCATGTTTATAAGACATAATCAACACTTGTGACCCTTAACTAATTTCTCATTAATCCCCATCTCTTCCTCTCTTTCCCCTCTAATAACCACAGTTCTGTTTCTTTTAATCATCCCAACAATCATATGAAGAAAGAGGTGGAAACCACCATGCATTTTTCCAATGAGGAAAGTGTGGTACAGAAAGGTGAGGTGACTTGCTGAAGGCAAGGTGCTAATAGTAAAACCAGTATTTGAACTGGTTCAAAAGCCAGTGTTTGAACACTGGATATTTGCTGAAGAGCCTAGCCGCCCCCCCTTTTTAAAACCATCATGTTCTACTGCATGATCTAGCAGAGTTGACAAGAGGCTTGAACAGAGAAAATACATTTTCCCTGGGCTTTGAAGGATGTGTAGGAGTTTTCCAAGTTGAGGGGTTGGGGAGAATTCTAAAGTAGGGAGAGAAAACAGTTACTATTTCTCTCTCTCTCCAGTTGACTAGAGTCATTTTGCTCTAAAATCGAAGTTTTATTTTCATGACATCCTAGTCTACCCCGTTAAGGCAGAGAGGAATAGAGAATCCTGACTGCTTTCTTATGGAATATGTCTGCTAAGCCCCAAGTTATATCTCCATAGCCTATCTGCTTCATGAGAGAAGTCTCTGGTTTAAATCATTGGCTGTGGCTTTGGAATTTCTCTGGCTGCTGAAAAAATACTTAGAACATATTTGTCTTGCCTGCTCAAGTGTTTGTTTGCTGTAACCTCTCTGCCTTAATGTTATAATGCTGAAAGTTCTCTATTTTTTTTTTCCAAATGGTGACTGTGGTGTCAGTAAGCAGGTTGGATTGCACAGGTGAGAGGAGAAAAAGCACAGTGAGGTGGCATCCCAGCAGGGTAAGCTACAGAAGAGGGTTTGCTGGTCTGTGGCAGTGAGTATAGAAGAGGCCAGAGGTGAAGGAAATACTCCAGGTGCAGCACATGCTAATTGACAGGTGAGAGAGAAAGAGGCTGTAACAGTGGTCTCTGGAAGGGGAGAGAAAACAGGAGAGAGAAGCAGTCTCAGGGGGAAGGAAATTAATTGGTTCAATATTGCAATCAAGTAGGGAAGGTACTGTACTGCAGCAATCAGAAGTATGGGTCTGAAGTCAGACTGGCCCAGTTTAAATCATGGTCCAGCACTTAACTATGTGGCCTTGGGGAAGCTGTGTGTCTTTGGGCTAATTTATCAACCTCTCTGTGCCTCTTGTTTCCTCATCTGTAAAGTGGAAATAATAATAGCAGCTATCTCATAGATCATTTGAGGATAAATAAAATAATCCATGTAAAGCACTTAGACAAAACTCAGGAAATGTTACCAATAGTAGCACTGATTTTAGAAATTACTACTTTTTATTGTGGCTAATAGTTAAAGAGTACTTAACATGTGCTGGGCATTGTTTAAATACTTTGCACATATTATTTAATATAATCATCACAAGAATCCCTTATAAGGCAAATATTATTTTTATTTCCATTTTACTGCTCAGGAAATGTTAGGCACAGAGAGAGGTTTATTAGGTGGCCTAAGGACACACAGCTAGTTAGTAGCAGAGCCAGGATTCAAACCCAAGCAGTTTTGCTCCAGCAACTGTGCTTTTATTCACTTTTCTACTGTGCATCCCTTTTCAAGCTATTAACAAACAGTGCCTGAAGGACTTCTGCTTGGAGACGCTCAGAGGAAGTTGGAAATTTAAATATGGAGGCTGAGGAGGGAGGTAAGAGCTCGAAGTGTTATTTTGGGAGGCATCAGTATGGGTGGCATAGCCCAACCTGTGGGCATGGATATATCCACTATGGAGAAAAGAAAGTTTTACTAACTGAATACTGGGGGATACTTACACATGAGGGGCACAAGGAGGAATGAGACCCAGCAAGGGAAACTGAGGTATTGTCCCAGGTGAAGCTGGTGAAAACAGGGTCATGAAAGCCAAAATAAGAAAGATGCTTAATTGTGTTTTCTAATTCTATAAAAAATGCCATTGGGATTTTGATAGGATTTTGGTGGTGCTGAATCTGCAGATCACTTTGGGTAGTACTGACATTTTACCAATATTAAGTCTTCCAATCCATCTGCATGAGATGTCTTCTTTATTTGTTTGTGTCTTCTTTAATTTCTTTTATCAATGTTTTGTAGTTTTCAGTATCCAAGTCTGAAAACTTTAATTAAGTTTATTCTCAAGTATTTCATTCTTTTTGATACTATTGTAAGTGGGATTATTTTCCTAATTTCCTTTGCAGGCAATTTGGTATTAGTGTATAGAAACACAACTGATTTTTGTATGTTGATTTTGTATTCTGTAACTTTACTGAATTTATTTATTGTTTTTAACAGTTTTTTAAAATAAAGTCTTTACTGCATTCTGTATACAAAATAATTTTGTCTGCAAACAGGGACATTTTACTTCTTTTCTGATTTGGATACATTTTTGCTCCTTTTTCTTGCCTAATTGCTCCAGCTAAGACTTCCAGCACCATGTTGAATAGAAGTGGTGAGAGTGGGCACCCTTGTCTTGTTCCTTATCTTAGAGGGAAAAGCTTTCAGTTTTTCACTGTTGAGTATGATGTTAGCTGTGGGCTTTTCATATATGGCCTTTATTGTGTTGAGAAACTTTCTTTCTATTCCTAGTCTGTTGGAAGTTTTTATCATGAAAGGGTATTGGATTTTGTCAAATTCTTTTTCTGCATCCATCATGCGATTTTTATTTTTTATTCCATTTATACACTAGTATCAAATTAATTGATTTTCATGTGTTGAACCATCCCTGCATCCCAGGGATAAATCCCACTTGATCATGGTTTATGATCTTTTTAATGTGCTGTTGGATTCAGTTTGGTAGTATTTTGTTGAGAATTTTTACCTTTATATTCACAAGGGATATTGGCCTGTAGTTTTCTTTTCTTGTGTTTTTGTCTGGCTTTAGTATCAGGATAATGCTGGCTTTGTAAAATGAGTTTGGGAGTGTTCCCTCCTCTTCAATTTTTTTGGAAGAGTTTGAAAATAATTGGCATTAATTCTTCTTTTTATGTTTGGTAGACCAAATATTTGGTCTTGGGCTTTTCTTTGTTGGGAGATTTTTTTATTACTGATTCAATTTTCCTACTAGTTATAGGTCTATTTAGATATCCTATTTCTTCATGCTTTAGTCTTGGAAGGTTTTACGTTTCTAGGAATTTATCCATTTCCTCTAGGTTATCCAGTTTGTTGGCATATAATTTGTTCATAGCAGTCTCTTATGATCCTTTTTATTTCTATGGTCTCAGCCATAAAGCCTCCCCTTTTCCTTTCTAATTTTATTTATTTGAATCTTCTCATTTTCTTAGTCTAGCCAATGGTTCATCAATTTCACTTATCTTTTAAAAAAACCAACTCTTCTACCACATGAACTAGCAATCCCACTTCTAGGTATGTATCCACAAGAATTGAAATTAGGATCTCAAAGACATACTATGAAGATATTATGGGACTGCTACCATGTTCACTGCAGCACTATTTACAATAGGGAAGATGTGGAAACAATCTACATGTCCATTGAGAGATGAATGGATAAAGAAAATGTGGTATATTTATAATGGAATATATACAATTGTATACAGTATGTGTGTGTATATGTTATTATACATATTATACACACACACACACACACACACACACAATGGAATACTACTCAGCCTTTAAATATGAAGGAAATTCTGCAATATGTGACAGCATGGATGAACCTTGGGGACATTATGCTAAGTGAAATAAGCCAGTCACAGAAAGATAAATAATACATGGCTCCACTTATACGAAGTATCTATAGTTAGATACATAGAATCAAGAGTGGAATGGTGGTTGCCAGGGGTTGGGGGCGGGAGGGGCGGGGATGAGGAGTCACTCATCAGCAAACAAAGTTTCAGGTAAGCCAGATAAACTTCTAGCGATCTGCTGTACAACACTGCACCTATCATTGACAATACTGTATTGTACACTTAAAATTTAAGAGGGCAGATGTCATGTAAGTGTTCTTACCACAGTAAAATAAAATTCAAATATACACATATATGTTTCTTCTAAAAATATAAAATAAAATTAGATTGTGGTGATGGTTGCACAATCTTGTGACTATTCTTAAATATTGAATTGTATACTTTAAAGGGTGAATTATATGTGTTATATTTCAATAAAGCTGTGTTCTAAACAACAACAAAAAGAAAGATGCTCAAGAAGGTATGTTTGAGAGCACTGAATCATATGGAGAGGTCAGAACAAATAAGAAAAACAGCAATTGAATTTAGTAATGAGAACATCCGTGGTACCTTTCCAGAGAGTACCTTCATGAAACCACAGCAGGTTGGCAAGTGGGTATTTGTCAGGAAATGAAAGCACTAGGAATTGTCTACTGTTCAGAAATTTTCAAAGGACAAAAAGGGCAGCAGGTAGATAAGGCTGGCAAGGGGAGGGAGGGCTGGTCTGAGGTGGGGTGGGGCTGGCACAGCTGTTTATGGGCTGTGTGATCAGGTTACTATTTCTCTCTTAGTTTCATGTTTTAATGGTCTTTCCCATGACTTTCCCCAAGATCATTACACCCTGATCTCTAGTTGGGGAACATTACCACGTTGCATAATGAAATTTGTTCTATTCCACTTATAAAGTATGCTCGGCAAAGGGATGATTAGTTGCCTTGTGAGAAATGAAAGTCGCTCAGTCTTATCATGATAGAGTATGGAGGAGGAGTGACTGGTAATAATTAGGGGAAAATTCTGTTTTTATTACAGCCTGAGGCACTGATCACATTAAAGCTAAATACTCTAATGTGCTGCTTTAAAATATCATTGATTGTGAGATTTGAAGCCATTTTATGGAGGACCTGTAGATGGAAGGGAAAGTGCATTACAAAATTTAATGGGTTCTAAAATAATTTTCAACAAAACGGAGACCAATCTTCACTGCGTTGCCGTGCCTTTGCGCTTGAGTATTACAATAACATTATGCTAAAACACTTCCAATTAAATACAGATTGTGAAATGGCATCACAACTGTTTGATGCTATGATGTAGTAAGTAAAAACAGCCAAATGTAGTATTGTATATGCACAGTAGAATAAAATGTCAATATACTAGGCAAAGAAAAACAGTAGCTATGTTATAACGACAGGTTTATAAGTGATTTTCCCCTCCAAATATGTCTATTGGTTATACGACACAGTTACGTTTCTTAAAAAGGAAAATAACATAAGCTATAGCTCCTTTTATTTAAAAACTTCCACTGTTTAGAGTTTTGAGAGTTTTCTAAACCTGCAGTTCTTGTCCTGGGTTCATGAACCCCTGAAATTATAAATGCAGGGCTCATGTGCACATGGAATTGTTCTGTTTTCATTGGATCTCGAGGAGGCTCATGACTTCACAGTGGTTAAAAACCACGGACAAGGAGCATTTTGAGTAGTACATGCATTCCAGTCATGATGGCTGCCTGCAATGAGTGGATGAGTCTCTCCCCTTTACCCTGGGGTCTTCCTTCTTTGGGGGACCACAAATATAGATGGGTGACCTGCCTCCTATTCCAAGGTGGCTCCATCAATGTCACTACAGTGGTGCTATATGTATACGTCTTACTTTCAACTACTTTGTTTGTGGACACCCTTACAACATGAAAACGGACTGCATGCCTACATGCATTTAGCTCCTTCTTAAATACTCATTGTTGGGATGGAGTTCCAGCAATGGAGTCATGGACCTGTGGCTCTGTTTGCCTTCCTCTGCCTCCTCTACAAACATCCAGAGGTCCTACTTTTAGCCTTGGGAGCAGTATGTTGGCTCACTGCAAAGAATATGGGTTTGGGTCTGAGGTTTATTCCCTGTGTGCTGTGCGATCATGCAATTGCAGGCTCATATTTTTTATCTATGTAGACTTGTTATGGGGATTAAATGAGAAAGCAGATGCCAGTACACACATACATGTCAGGATGCTCCATACATGTCAGTTTCATACCCTTCTATTTGATTTCCTTACATTATCTCACCATTCACTAACCTGTACGTTTGAGTACTGACTATGTGTGGAACATAGTACTAGGAGGTACTAAGAAGAGAAAAGGGGACAAAAGATATTAGATGACATATAAAGGCATGAAAAAAGGTCCTTAACAGTATCACAGGCTGTTTGAGACCAGGTTTAAAAGTAGCAATGTGCTGAATGATTGGCAATTTGTCCACAATATTTTGTTTACAAATGGATTCACTCATTGGAATATTTGTAGAGCACTTGCTAATGGCTAAGCTCCGTGTTGGGCACTAATGATCTTGCTGAGAACTAGAGAAACAAGGCCCTTGCTCTCACAGAGCTCTCAGACCAGCAATGGGAAGCTGACGATAAACCAGGCAACAGTTCCACAAACTGGATGCTTTCAGATGGTGATAAATGCTACAGAGGGAATAAAAGTCGGAGGTCTGACAGAGCACGGCTGAGTGGGATACTAATGTAGGTGGGTTACCTGGAAAAGACCTCTCTAAGGAAGTAACATCTGAAGTTGAGACCTGAATAACAAAGAGGTCTCAGCTATGCAGAGCTTAGAGAATGATAGTTTCGGATTAAAGGAGCACCTGGTGCGAAGCCCCTGAGATGGGAATGAGCTGGGCACCTCTGAGCAGTAGGACTAGCCCAGTCGGTCTGCAGGATGCTAAAGGAGGGCAGTAGTGTGAGCCATACTGCTATGAACGGATCAGCATGGATCAAGTGACGGACTAATTGGATGTGGGAGAGAAAAAGGATGCATGGGTATGAGTTGTCTTTTGAATTTCAATACTGTGTATTTGGGCGAAGACTGGAAGCATCAACAGATGAAAAGATTGATTGGGTCATAAGTGGCTGCCCCAGTCCTGATGTTTCAATACCTGTAACTTATCATCATGGTGATTTGAATGACTAAATTAGACAGTAGTTGCTGGGTACTCAATACTATGACTAAATTCCACAAGAAAACAAGTCAAAAATTTGGCAGCTAATTGCCTGAGTGTGTTTAAATCGAACTTTCTTTGTAGTACTTTAAAGAAAAGTTTGATGGAGAATAAACAAAAAATTTCTTAAAGTAATACATGTACAGGGGGCATATTTAAAGGGATCCAACAAGAAATAAAGGAAGAGAATATTCAATGATTGCATTGTATGTCTAGGGCTTACAAATACCCTAATACAAAATATGGAGGTTTGTATTGCATTTGACATATTATTTTTTCTCTTCTCAAAGGCCATATAACCTTTGTGCTGAAAAACACTGAAATTAGAGTCTAGCATTATCTTGGTCTATACATTGCGGTCAGCCACTTCAAAATGCAACATGAGTTTTCATATTTTGTTCATTTTCTAACATTTTCAAAAGATGGAAGAGAATTGTTATATAAGAGATAAAAAGGGTTAGAAAGCAAAAAAGAATTTTTTTCCCCCCCAGAGAAGCAGCAGTAAATAAACAGCCACTCCACACTTGGATATAGCTTTGATTTTGTAGGTAATTTGGACGGCAGTGAACTTTGTCTATTTAGAAACCCACGAAAGACACAGATGCTGAATTCCATTAACAACTTGGCATCTCGGTGCTTTACTCCAGCTGATAAAACTGTGTGTTCTACACGGGTTGTGCTCATAATCTTATTACCTGTTAACAGGGTTTGGGCTTGAAACTCCCAGGGATCCCTTCACCAACTCATCCACATGCCCAATGTCAAATGTACTTTAATAACAGTTGGTTCAGACAGAAAATAAGACCCACTAACCTGCTTATGAAGGCTTTAAGTATCTTCCAGAAACAGTTCTCATCTTGTAATTCAGAAATTCTGTTTTAACATGTATAAGCAACGAGACACAAGTCAGAATTTAGAAGAAGCCAGTTAACAACCTGGACTTGATATGCCAAGAATCAAATCCCTTCTGTCTTGTTGAGAAAGGGCATGATGTAGATTGTACCACTCAAGATCTTGCTTCTGGGAAACAGATGAGTGACTCATCAGTCTTGTTCTATATAATCCAGGAGGGAGTTTCACTGTGTGAGGGATGTCATTTGCAAAAGAGAAATGGGCTAGGGGATTGGTGTGGTGGGCTAGGGGATTCAGTCATTATGAAGTACACACAATGGGTAGAATAGTAAATGGATCAAGACCAATAGTGTGACTCAAGTCAGAGTTTACTGAGGTCTGAGTCACATCCCCTAGGTGCCTCTCAGGTAGCTTGAGTTCTACATGTCCCAAGCCAAACTCTAACACCTCCCGTAGCAGGTTCTCTTGGAGCCCCATCCATAGCTGTAGGTCTTATCACTTCCTTGCCTGCCTGCAGACTTTGGACTATAGTCTCTTTATCTGCTCGTCTGAGGGCTTTCTTGAAAGGCACAGCAAGCAGCTCTGCTAAGCACATGGTGACCCAGGAGCACTGGGGAATTAACACTCCTAGCAGTAGCCTTCAACCAATTGCTGACGGACCTGGTGTGTACATACTCCAGCTTCCACAGCTTTCCCTGAAGCTACCCTCCCCCACCCTGCCCTCCCATTTTCTGGTGTTTCCTGGTGGAATTGTGCTCCATTCTCCCATGGAAGCAGCTGGCTGGATAATTTATTGACAGCCTTCTCTTCTGTATTAGTCCATTTCTGTTGCTTATAACAGAAATACCTGAAACTGGGTAATTTATAAAGAAATAGAATTTATTTCTTACAATTTTGGATGCCGGGAAGTACACAATCCAGGGAACACATCTGGTGAGGCCTTGTTGGTGAATGGTGACTTTACTGCTATGCAGGGTGTCACATGGTGAGAATGGGCTGAGTAAGAGAGATGAACCTTTTCGCTCCCTTTCCTTATAAAGCCATCATAACCATGCCCATGACCACCATTAAACCATCAATGGATGAACCCATTCATGAGGACACGATCCTCATAATCTAATCATCTCTTAAAAGCCCCACCTTTCACAATAGGATTTCCCACCCTCTCAATGCTGTCACAGTGGGGATTAAGTGTCAGTGAGCTTTGGGAGGACATTCAATCCACAGCACTTTCCCCATCTTATTTCCTCATTTTCCTACGGGTGTTTCCTGCACCCCCCCAAATAGACCAAATTCTACTCGAATCCTTGTCTCTGTGTAGGCTTCTGGGGAAACCAACAATAAGACACCCCCTCCACCCACTCACCCATGTCACTGGAAAGCATGGCTCGACCACTTATTTTTCCTGCACAGAAGCGCCTGGGTTGAGTGAGGAAGCCTTGTGCTCATGACCTTGACTTAGCACGTCCTTGCTCCCTTCCTCGGCCCTCCTCCGTGCTTCCTGGTGCGTGGCCCCTTCTCACACAAGGCGAGGATTTACCGGTTCACATCCACACGGGGCAACACGAATAGCCCCCATCTGCTGCTAGGCTGGCTGGTTTTAATTAAAGATTATCTTTAGAAAGTCCTTTTTCTAATGACAACTGCTATGCTTTCTGCACTTCTATTGAAGTTACTTAAGTACATGGTTTGTGTGGATATGCATATGTGTGTATAGTGTTCAGTTTTGCCAGTGAAATATGTAGAATTCCTTGCTATTTATGACTTGCTGTTTTAATGATGATCAGAGAGATAGTCACATGGGTCATAAAATAAGTGTCCATTATATAAAGAGAATGAGCGCAGGTGATAATATCAAGTGAGGACTCTGAAAATTGTCCCCAACTTGGTCAAATCTTCTGATGGCATTACTGCTGGGAAGAGAAGTGGCCCCTCCATTAAGATGCCAGCAAGGTAGTGATACTGATGGGAGAAGACCCAGGCAATCATTAGGAATATTGGTGGAAGAGGGCTTAGAAAAACAAAAAAACCCAAAGAAATCGAGAAGCAACTGGAAACTTTGCCCTTTTAAAATGCCATGAATAGTCAATTAGGCATTTGTGAGTCAATTATGCAGTTTGTAAGTCAATTACAAAAAAGAAAACAGATGAGTTTTAAGACTTCTAATGCACAATGCTGGAAAGGGCTTCAATTTAGGAGAACAATAATTTTTTAAAATGGTTTTAGGTCAAATGAGAAGGGAAAGCTTCCAAAAGCCTTCTGGGAATTAAATTAAAAATGAGTAAACTAATTTTATTTGCAGCTTAAATAAAACTCCCCTGAACTGTTTAATGGGCACCTACCTCCTTTAGGTATGTTCTAGAGAAAACCCAATTTGCAATTATAGGCTGAGGAGATTAATGAATCACTACTTTTTATTTGTATTAGAACCAGTGATTAGAAAGAATTTATTTCCCCCCAAGTTAGAGTCACAGTAAGCTAGCCAGAAAAAGTGGGCTGAGATTTTTCATCAACCTAGTTTAGCAGCCTGAATATTTCCTTAAGTTCAGGGGTCAATGTTATTTATCTTTATATAAGGAGAGTCCCGAATACAGTGCCTAGCTTATATTAGAAGCTTAATGAACATATATGAAATAAACAAACCTACTACACTGTTTTCAACTGTGTATATTTTAAGTAAACAGGCAGAAGGAAGGTTATACTCCAGGAGGCAACAACTGTGTTTTCTTTGCCTCGATACTGCCTGGGTGCAAATATCATTTGCTGAACAAACCCGCTTGCACCTGAGGACCATTGAAGATGGGAGTTTTTGTCCACTCTGTTCTCTGCAATATTCCTGCACCTAGAGGGCTGCCTGGCACATAGTAGGTGCTCAGAACTATCTGCTGAACAAATATGGTAGAGGGACTGAGAAAATCCTTAGAAGGCCGAGACCAATTTTAGAAAATTCAGCTTTTATCAGGCATTTGATGTACGTACTCATTAAGTTACTTTTTATAAAGCAATTAATGTTATGTAATAGCCATAAAATAATTTTAGCAATAGTAGGATAGGAACCATGTGCCAGACACTTCGTATATATTATCTCCTTTAAACTTTACAGCAATCTATTGAGGTAGATTCTGTTATCTTCATTAATAGATGAGAAAAATTCAGGCTTGGGAGAGTTACTCAGCTAGAAAAAGGGATGTAGAGCTCCAGCCTAGCTTGGTCTCCCCCAGGGCTGAGCCTGAGACAGCTCTTTGGTGCAGGTGGTCTGTTTGGCGGGGGGTGGTGGGGAGTACATTCAGGAAGCAGGAGTGAGAGGGCAGAAGAGGGAACTGAGGAAAGAGAAAACTGCAGCACCTAATACAGGTGTGTTACTGAGCTGATTTACAGTGAGGACCCCTGCTGGAGCTGTGTAGAGTGCATCACAGAATTGCCCTTCCAGAGACAGGGGCCTGGCATTGATCCACTGACCCCTGTTTCCCAGTGGCTGGAGGCTCCCCATGGAGACATTAACTCTCCTGCTCTGGGCTGCCTTGTGTGGGCAAGCCCCTCCCCAGTGTTGGGAAGCCTGGAGAAGCTGAGAGCTCACAGTAGGAAGATGCTGGTGTGTAGGGTGGGAGGGCCAGGTGTGCTGAGGGCACCAGGGCACTGAAAGTGTCGGCTGCTGTATTAGTCCATTTCTGTTGCTTAAAACAAAATACCTGAAACTGGGTGATTTATAAAGAAAATGAAATTTATTGCTTACAGTTTCTGAGGTTGGGAATTGCAAATCCAGGGAACACATTTGGCGAAGGCTTTCTTTGGTGGTGATTTCAGTGACGGTTAGGATATCACATTGCAAAAATGGCAGAGCAGAGAGAGGGAGACAGCAAGACAGACTCTCCTCTCTTCTTTTAAAGCCCTCAGAACCACGCCCCTGACCACTATTTTTAATATATTCATTACAGCATGGTCCTACAATCCAATCACCTGTTCAAGGCTCTACCTTTCAATTACCATAATAGGATTTCCCACTCTCTTAACAGTCACAGTGGGGGCAAAGTTTCTAGTACATAAAACTTGGGGGACTCACTTCAAGCTTCAGCGAGATTTTGGGGGACATAATTCAATCCACTACACTGCCATTCTAACTTCCCATCTGTGTGCCTTCCAAGTCCTTTTGTGCTTTTAACTAAGTAGCTGTGTTTCCTCCTGCCGAGAGGAGAGGCAGGAAAAGTGCAATGTGATACCAGCACAGCCTGTGCCTCTGAGGTGCTTGTAAAGCTAATTCCAGAGAAAGGCTCATGCCAGGTAAAACTATGTAACAGGGCACTGATAGCGAAGAGCAGCTGAGGGCACCTAGAGGATGGCCCTTGTGCAAATGACGAAGAATACATGTGAGGGTGTTAGTTTCCTGTGGCTGCTGTAACAAAGCATCACAAACTCAGTGGCTTAGAACGACACACATTTATGTTCTTAGGGTTCTGGAGGTCAGAAGCCTGAAATGGGTCCACAGAGCTGCATTCCTTCTGGCAGCTTGAGGGAGAATCTGTTTCCTTGCCTTTTCCCCTTCCAGAGGCCTCCTGCATGCCGTGGCACACGGTCCATTCCTCCACCTTCAAAGCCAGCAGGGTAGCATCTTTTCTCCTCTCTGGCCACCTGTATTCCTCTTATGAGGGTCCCTGTGATTCCACTGGGCCTACCAGACTAATCCTTCTAAATCAAGAACCTCCACTTAATCACATCTCTAAAGCCCCTTTTGCAATGCAAGGTAACATGTTCACACCTGCACGTCTTTGAAGGGGAGGGAAAGGCAGTAGGCATCATTCAGCCTACACAGCTACTCACACAGCTACTGTACCCATATTCTTTCTTTCATTTCTTTTTTCTGAAAGAATACACACAGAATTGTTGATATGGTTGTTCTGGGGGCGAGGGATTGGGGCTTCGGAAGGGAGACAGAGATTTTTACTTTTCATATTGTGTTGTCACCGCCCTGTTTTTATTTTTACCGTCTGTGTCTGTCACTTTTATTTTGTTAAAAGAAAAATGTTAACTTGGTTATCTGGATCCTGAGGTTATAGGCTACTTTGTTTTCTGCTTTAGACATTTCTGTATTATAAAAACAACAACCTAACAAATGCTTTTAAAAATTATGGTTCATCCATAAAATGAACTACCATGTAACTATTAAAGAGAAGGAGGAAGATCTAGACACACAGTGACCAGGAGATATTGCCAGGGAAGAAAACAGAATAAAGAAACTGCTGGACAGAAGGCTCCTGTCTCTGGCAAAACACCCAGCACAAAGGATGTACGTGCACGTTTCCCAGCACACATTTCTGGGAAGACACACGATACGGAGTGGCTCCCTGGGGAAGGGTGCCGAGGAAGATTTTGGCACAGAGGAGAAATTTTTTACTATATACTCCTTTAAACTATTTGGTTTATATGTGTGTGTGTGTGTGTGTGTGTGTGTGTGTGTGTGTGTGTGTGTGTGTGTGTGTGTGTGTGTGTGTCTTATGGTACTATACAGAGAGTACTAAATGACACATGCAATACAGCAGTAATAAGAACGACCTCGACAGAACTCTTCCTGTGGGCCAGGCTCTGTGAATTAAGCATCTCACATGGATTATTTCATTCTTCCCAGAATCCTGTGGGGTCATTTACCCTCATCAATGAGGAAACTGAGTCAAGGATGTCATGACAATGTTATAAGAACAATCCATAAATGTATCAATGCATAGATGAGTGCAGGAATGTGTTGAGAGAAGTGAGAAATAAGGTCAGGCAGGGAAGACAGACCAGTTTGAAAGCCCCAGTGAGAAAGTGGGAAATTTGTGAGGTGGTTTACGGTGGTCACAATCAGTGGAGGGTTTTGTTGGCTTTCTGTGGGCAGAGCCAGGGATGTCAAAAGTCCTGAAACTTGAAGGACATTCTCCTCAACAGAAACCTATCCCATTTTGTGCTTGGCTCTCAGGGTCAAGCTCTAGAGGAACAAGTATTCATGTAGGTAGAAACCTTCTTTATAACCCTCTGAGCCAAGAACCTCTATATGTAAACAAAAGATTTCTTGTGTGATTTTAATCTGTGCTGAATATATAGGTTTCTTCTCATGTTCATCTGTATCTCTGTATTCTCTAGGATCCTTCTACAGAAAGGTTTCTGAGTCATGTTACTTCTAAACCCAAGCTGAGCCATTAAAAACAGGTGCAAACATTTGATTCTATCATTCTATCTTCTGCTGTAGTCATGCCTGAACATTTACGTTTTAAAATACATATTATTTTATTACGTTACTTTCCTCTTATTTTCCCTGTATATTAAAGACATGGCATAATATTGGGGTTTTTTTTTCAAATTATATATGTAGATAATAACTTTATCTATGGATTTCATCTTGGTGGAGGGAATGGTACTGAGCGTTGACGCTCTTCACCAAGCCAGACGCCTCTGGGGCCAGGCAGGCTTGTGTGAGATGGCCCGGAAATGACCGTCCCAGTGGGGACTGTCCACTCCCCCAGAGGTATCTAAATTTATATTCTGTTTATAGACTTCTGTGCAAACCAAACACATCCGCTGTCTTCTCCATTCTAGTAAATGATGAGTCATTGTAAAACAAGGGGTGACCAACACAATTCCTGCTTTGTTAACCTGTTCTGAAGATGCAGTTTTTCTCCAAAGCACTCACCTCATACAGACACCTCAGCTTTTCATTCTCATAAGACATATCATTTCATTATAACAAGATGGGGCTAACTGGTACCGTTAGCTATTGCGTTGATGTGGTTGCTAGGTAACCAGCTTGCCCCCCCCCCCCTTGGAGTTTAGACACAGCTGAGGGTGCTAAATATTACGTTATAAATCAGGGCTGCAAGGAGAGCTCCGGCATGCTTTAAGAAGTGGCGTTCTCCTGAAGGGCAGATTGTAACTGGTTATTGATGGGAGTAAAAAATTAGGGTCCAAATTAAATTTAAAGTTTTGGATACACAAACAAGGAGAGGGGGACTTATTATATCTAAGTTTAAAGGAAAAGAAAACATACTTTCATTACATCAATTAGGTAATACAATTAAATTCAAAGATGGCCAAATTGTTTATTAATGATAATAATGGTAGACACAACTGTGGACTTCCTGCTGGTTTCCTATGTGTCAGGCATGATGCTGGTGTTTGACTTGAGTCATGCTGTCCAAACAGTACAAGCCTACGAGGTAGATATTATCATTGTTTTATCAGTGAGAAAAACGAGGTGCAGTAATCTACCTGGGTTCACCATGCACAAATCATGCCAAGCTGGCCATCCTTTCAGGAGAGTTACTGGGTTAGGTGATGAGAAGGCTACAGACATAGTGTATTTTAATTTCAGCAAAAGCCATTGGTCTGTACTTTCTGTGGACTGACAAATGTGGTTTGGCTGATAAAACCTGGTGGATTTAAGGCAGCCTGGATAACCACCACCCTATGGCCCAAGGACAACACACTAGTGGGAGCTCTTTTGAGGGGGAATCACTCTCTTCATCTTGTTCTCTAACCCTGTCGATGATTGGTGAGGATGAGCTTGTGCATGGGCAGAGAGAGTGGTGAGAAGTGTAAGGTCAATGGGCGGCACTCTGGGAGCCGGATGGTTCAGCCGAATGAGCAGCTGTGGTAGTAATGTAATAATAATAACAGTAATAGTAATAATAGGCTAGTTTGTAGCAAAGCTCGAAGTAACTTCTGGATACCAGAAACCCCCAAATCTGATCTAGAACTGTGTATGCTGCAAGCTAATATACAACAAGATAAAAGACAGTAACATCTACATTCAGGAATCTTTTTTTTTTTCCTTTTTTTAGTTACTCCTTTGGTGATCATTGGAGTCCCAGAGCTCCTTGCCAAGATCTCGAGCTCTGGAGTCAGACTGGGTTCAAGTTCTAGGACTGCTACTTACTAGTCATGAATACTTGGTAAGATCTCTAAACCTCCCTGTACTTCTGTTTTGTTTTGTTTTAAATCTATAATATGGGAATATTACTAGTATGTACAATTCATGGGGTTGTTGTGAGGATTAAATGAGATAATTTGTATAAAGAACTTAGCATAATGTATGACATAAAGGGTATGTTCAGGGAACACCTGCAACTGCTATCATCACAGTAGCAGCAATTATACTAGTAGACTGCTTTATAGGACCAAAGTTTAAAATAATCTCAGTAGGCTTGAGTGCATCTCACATGAAGGTACAGGCCATTCTAAGCAAAACAGACAGCAAGTGATCTGAATGGAAAGATTATGGATACATGGGACCCAATTTCTCCATAATTCCATGTACTATCTTGCATCTGCCTGTATTTAATGCTGTGTTTTCAAGGCTCTATCAGAGCTTCAATGTGGAAAAGGATCTAAGGATGGATAACACACAGGTGGGGGATGGTTTGTACACGAAAACAATCAATAGGACCCAAGGTTGCCAGATTGCATTAGCTCAGGAGGCTCCATTCATGTGGGAACTGTCCTCCAGGGGGCACCACTCTCAGGGCCCACACTATGACTGTGTCCTGGAGTTGGGCCATATGGTACCCCTCCCAACCCGTAGGCTACTCTTCAAGAGATGAGAAGCCTGCCTAAGAAAGCAGACAAACTTCCTGCATCTGAACACCAGAAAACCAAATATTTGATCTCCAGCATCTGTGTTCACTGTGAGGACATTTACAGTGAGAAAAGAACAGCCACACAGACATCCCTGGATCAATTTCTTTAAAAGTCATTCCTTTTGTGGCCACCAAGGAGTCCCAAAACTGCCTCTAAGCTTTTTCAGATATCTGTTAAATCTTTTACAAAGAAACCTGTCTGAATTCTCCAGGCCTGAAGGTGCTTCTTCTGATTTCTTGCAGTGGTATGGTAGGCATTATAAGGGACCAACCGAGAAAAGAGATATAACCATTAGGCACCATACTACTTTAAGAAATTAACAGGGCACAGTTTTGCATCATACAGTTTTTATTCCCCCAGCATTTGTTAATATGATATCCAATCACCTTTATTTAAATTTGAGAACATTTTAGAATGAATTGGGTACAGTTGCTTTTTGTTTGCTCATTCTTACACCTGATGTTTGTGTGAATGCCTACTGGGCGTCAGGCACTGTGCTAGGGGATAGAATGGTGAGGGCAAACTGATGAGACCTGGCCTGCTCTCCTGGAGCCAAGAGTCTAGCATGGGTTAGCTCGGGCTTCCTCACAACATGGCGGCTTCAGAGTATGACTCCAGAAGCAGAGTAGGACTCATTCACTCCAGTGAATGAGGTAAAAGGTACATATGGTATTTTATCACATTGCCTTTGAAGTCACACAGCATCACTTCCATATAGCATCATTTCACTGGTCACAAGTGACCCCTTGGTACACTTGGCACACTACATACAAGGGGATGAGACAAATATCTACATGAAAGAAGTGTCAAGGTCACTTTGAGGAAGACCACATGGGATGGGAGTTATTGTGGTTGTCTTTGGAAAAGGCAACTTAGTACATGGGAGGAGCTAAAGGGGCTGCAGTATGCAAACACACTATGGTCTAAAATTTCTCTTAAGAATTATCTTTACTACACAGACTTCCATGAATTAACATCATTTATATTTATTTGCAATCTCATCATTATAGAAGTAACATATTTCAAAACACTTGATAGTTTAGAAAGTGCTCTTAATTGATCATCATAATAAACCTGCTAATTATTAGGACAAAATATTATCACCCATACTGTTTGGACAAAAAAACCTAAGGCCCAACTTCTCATAGCCAAAAAGGTAGTGCACTCAAGATCTGAATCCAGAATTAACTGTTCTTTCTACTGAAACATGTCATCTACTAAAACGTGTCATGGCAAGAAAAAAAAAAATCACAATTTACAGTCTGTTGGTCCTTGTATCCTTCTGATACAAAGCATTTGAACAGTCTATGGCTTTGAATGTTAGCTGCATCATTTATATGAGAATATGAAAAAGCCATTGTTTTAAATAGCATCCATTATAGACTGAATATAAAGACTATTTCCAAATTGCTTCCAACATTTTTTGTCCAATCTCTGCAAATAATTAAGGGTTAGCAACTTTAAAATTAATTCTAGTGGTATAGCTATGCATCTGGCTTAATGGATACCATAAATCAATCCCATGAGATAAAATCTATTTTAAGAACTCTACTGAAAAGGTGCTATTTCAAAGAAGGCATTGTATTATTTCTCCCTTTCAGAGCAGCAGATCAAGCCCTCATATTCCAACCTCTGAGCAACTTTCAGTATCGATTGTGAATGTGTTATAAATGCAAAAATGCAAATTCTCAGGCCCCGTTCCAGGTATACTCGAGTGGATTGAATGGTGGCTCCCTAAAAGACATGTCTATGTCCTAATTCCTGGGACCTGTGAATGTGACCTTATTTGAAAAAAGGGTCTTTGCAGATGTAATTAAGGATCTCAAAATGAGATTATCCTGGATTATTCAGGTGGGCCCTAAATCCGAAGACAAATGTCTTTATAAGAGAAAAGCAGAGGGGATTTGAGACAGAGAAAAGGAGAAGGCCGCATGAAGACAGAGGCAGAGACTGGAGTGATGTAGCCACCAGCAAAGGAACACCTGGAGCCACCAGGAGCTGGAAAAGGAGAGGAAGCGTCTTGTCCTAGAGCCTTTGGAGGGAGTGAGGCCCTGCCAACACCTTGATTTCAGACTTATGGCTTCCAGAAATTAGAGAAAAAATATTGGTTGTTTTAAGCCACAAATTTTGTGGTGATTTGGTATGGCAGCCCTAGGAAATTAATACACCTGCTGAGTAAGAAGCCTGGGTAGTGGGCCCAGCAAGTGGTACTTCAACAAGCCCTCTGGTGATTTGGAAACACAGTCAAGTTTGAGAAGCACTGGCCTAGTATAATTGAATAGTTGATTCTATTTAAGGCTGGCCAAAGACATGGACATTTTCCCTACAGGACAGCAGAGGCCTCCCTTGGACCCGCAAATAGACCAGGCGTGACCATTGAACATCTGGGGCAAGACGAGCGTCTCACAGCAGGCGGATGAGTTGCTCCGAGTCAGTCCTCGATTGCTCTCTCTCTGGGGCATTTCCCTACTTGCAACCAATGTGTCTTTTGCTTGGAACATGGACAGGGCACTGTGCCAGGCAATACAGTTAGGTAGAAGACTTGATTTTTGCCATCGAGAGTTCTGCCAACTCAGAGAAACAGGACAAGTAGATATGAAGATAATTCCATCTCTAGCTTCACGTGGGCATGATTGTTTTGCAACACGCTCTTACACCTTATCAAATAAGCAACTCTTCACAATACAAGTGTATCTCTAACCAAATTCCTCCTAAGTATTAGGGTGGTATTAAATCAACACAGGCATGCTCTCCTTTCTAAAATACAAGATGCTTTTCCCAATGAATAATGCATCCCGCTTCTCTCCAGTGCTCATCCCTCTTACAGATCAGTTTGCATATCAAGAACAATGAGACCTTCTAACAGTCACAGAGGAGCAGAAGAATGTTGTTCACTTGTGGACACACTTCCTATTGTTTTGCTCAAATTAGAGCATCTAAGCATACCTTGAGAGAAATCGAAATGCGTCAAGACCAGGCGAGGACATAGCTGGCTTTGGTGGCTGATGAGAAATGCCCCTGCTTCCCGCTGAAGGCTTAAACCTCCTGACTGGTTTAAATTCAGCAAACAGGCAGTGGGGCTATCACCAGCTGTGTCCTTCTTAATCAAAGTGACATATGTATCCCTGTGACCTTCAAAGACCTCAGGGAAACACAACCCACCAGGAGAGGTACGTCCCAGGAAGAAGGGTCTGCCATGGCTGACAAGGGACGTGCTGGGGGCTGAAATCAGGGATGCAGGGAGAAAGGCAGGTACAACGGTACAGCACTGAGGCTGCAGGCTTTGGAGCCAAGGCTGCCCAGTTTCCAAACCCTGCAGGAGTAGCTGTGTGACCCTGCCCAAGTTACTTCACAGAGCCTCAGCTCCTCAATTATAACATGGGACAATAATAGGAGCTACCTTAAAGGGTCATGATGAGGACTAAAAAAGTTAAAACATGGAAGTGCTCATCACAAAGCCTGGTGACGTGTGTCTGTTTCTCCTCCTCCTCCTCCACCTTCTTATCATCGCCATCGTCATCACCATCATCATTTGTGATGCCACCTCATACCCTTGCAGTCTCAGGGTTTAAATCTGATTCTCCTGCAATTGCCGTGTGACCTCAGAAAAGCCATTAACCTCAGGGACCTCACTGGTAAGTGGCTGTCATACCTTTTACCTTGCTGTTGGAGAGTAGAGAAAGTTGACATAAAGCTCCGAGCGCAGGGCTTAACCCTTCATGGACATTGAACAAAAGGTGCCACCATGATCCAAAATAGGGTCATTATGACCCCAAACAGAGGAAAAGTGTTTTAGAGAGGAGTTCAGCCAAGCAACAGAGAAGAAAGAGGAACTTAGGTGTATTTTCCAAATCTCTTGGAGGTGATAGGAGAGAATTAGCTGATAGGCGGCTGATAAAGATCATTAACTCACTTTGCATCCCAGCAACCAACCCACGAACTTCATATGCCAGGCACAGAGCTGACTGCTCTGGCACTCACTCAGTGGCCCTGCGGGGTGGGGCATGGGTCACCCGCTGAACAGACAGGTAACCGATGTTCAAAAGGTGAAATAAATTCCAATGGTCACACAGAAACTAACTAGAATTCAGGTTGCAGGTGACTTCAGTTTTAATCACTACAGATACCTACTCTGAGGTGACTAACACCACCCGTAGCCTGCTATCGCTCCTGACATACATCTCTATTCCACCACCTCTGAGCAATGAGCAAGCTGAAGAAACTCTGTAAGGACCCTCTGCTCTACCCTTCAACATAGGAGAGCTGGGCAGACAATCTTCCAAAGGAATAGCTGTCACACCTCACCCCACAGGTCTCCAGGAGATCTTGTGGCTGGAAGAAAAGGCATTTGAGAGGAGGGAACTTCCAGCCATCAAACCTTCTGAATATCACTGATAGGGGGACACGGGGTGGCTACTCGCAAATAGGACCTCCTTGGAGAAGTTGGGTCTGATTTTCTCTTTCTCTTGCACTGCCCATACAGCTGTCAGCAAGTCTGTCAGCCCGCTCAGACACATGCGGAGCCTCAGCACCACCCATCACCTGCATGGCGACCCCTGGCTCAGTGCACCTGAGTCATTAACAGCCTCCTCACTGGCTGCCTTGTCTGGTTCTCATGCACTTCAGTCTCTTTTCCAGACATCAGCCTATAAAATGCAAGTCAGATCATGTCACTCTTCTGCTCAAAACCCTTGATGGCTCACCTCTCCTCATGAGTAGAAACCGGGCTCCTTACAATGCCTGCACGGCTGGATATGACCCGTTCCCCCTGCTTCCTCCAAACACCTCCTGCTTCTCTCCCCCTTCCCACTTTACTCCACCCACACCACCTCCTTATTGTTCCTCCAACACACCAACAGCTGCGCCTGCCTCAGGACCTTTGCACCTGCTGCTCCCTCCATGGAGAATGCTCTCCCTCCAGTCACCAACGTGGCTCACGCTCTCACCCCTTTCAGGATGTGCTCAAATGTTGCTTTCTCAGACGAGCCTTCCTTGACCACTCTGTTGAAAACTGCACCACTGCACTGCTGCCACCCTCACCCACCCCTTTTCATGCTTAGTTTTTTCTATAGCTCTCATCACCTAATACAACTCACACTGTCCTTTTCTCCTTGTTTATGTTTGTGTCCCACCTCTAGAGGGAGCCCATATACTCCATGGGGCCCGAAGCCTGGCATTTGTGTTTGCCAAATGAATGAATGCATGCAAACCTAGACTCAGCCCTGTCCCCCGACTTCAGGAGAGAAACCACCACAATCACATACATGCTGTGTCCCCTCTACACAAAACTCTGGGCCAGGGAGTAGCAGCTTAGCAGCCACCCTGGTTCCTGGCAGATGTGGCATGCCAGTAAAGGTGAACTTTGTGGCTGAGTCACTGGACTGTGGCAGCAGATTGTGACAGAAATACCGCACTGGCTTCTCATGCCATCTCCAGAAAAAGGATCACTGCGGCTCACTCTGAGCCAGTCATCCATCATCGTAAACAAGCACATACACTCCAAGTCCCTCAGTGGTAACTGCATGTTCCCACAGTCCTTCCTGAAGGCAGGAATGATATTCCCATGGGAACACTTCCTTTCCCAGACCACAGAGCCACATGCATTGCCCACCCAAAGGCGGCATTTCCATGGACACTTCTTGACATCAGTTTCACAGCAGCTCTGGGTGACACGGTCTCAGGGAATATCCCTGGATGTATCCCTGAGGACACCCTATCTGGATGTCAGTGACAATTTGTCTTTGCTTCAAATAGTATTTTTCTTTCTGGAAGGGAAATTTCTATGGCCCTAGAAAGGGCTGTTGGCAGGTCTGATTTTCCAGGCCTGGTCCCCCACACCCATCACCCCACAGCCTCCCTGCTCCAGGCCCCCCTCCATCTGTTCACATTTCCTCCTCCATCCTCTCTCCTGACCCAGATGCCCCCATCCCTCAGGGCCAGCTCAGGCCTCCCTCCTTCTGGAAGCTTTCTACAGCCTACACCGAGCTTTCCTTTTTCTATTTCTTACATAATTTAAAGATGGCACCATATAATTTGGCATGTCATTGCAGAAGCTCTCACACTGTTACTCTTCCATGTGTGCTGGTTCTGTCTCTGAACGAGACCGTGCGCTCAGTGTTTCTTGTCATTTTATATCACAACTCAGGTCTTGGTATGAGGAAGACATTGTCCCAGATGAGGGTCTGGAGCCCCTCAATGGGAACCATCAAGCAACTCCTGTGCACACATCTAAGAAAGGTGAATATTCCCGTGATGTTCTTGCTGTGAATCCTTATCGAGAAACAGCTTCAGAACTCTGCCAGGGGAGCCATGACAATGATAACTGAGGTTCTAGAATCTAATTTAGTCCTCTAAAATCCATGAAATGGCATGCAGATGCTAACTTGTTGCTTTTAAGGACTTACTCATGGTAAGTTTAAGGACAATAGTAAATAATATGTAATCTAAATTATAAATAATATTCAGTACTTATAATGTATCAGGCACTTTGGTCAGTATCTTTTGAGATGGGGCAACTATTCAAACTCCTCCATGCACCCATATTGCAGGTGCTTGGGGGGCCACAAAGCTATTGGACACTGGGGCCGAGATGGGAATTCAGATTGTTGGGGTGTGTTTTGGAAGTATGTGGGGGTGCCTATTTTGGTTGTTGCAATAATTGGAGGTGTCACTGTCACCTAGAGAGGGGAGGTGTCTTAGTCCATTCGGTGTTACTATAACAGAATACCCGTGGCTGGCTAGTTCATAAAGAAAAGAGGTTTATTTGGCTCATGATTCTGGTGGCTGGAAAGTTTAAGACTGGGCAGCTGCACGGTGGAAAGCAGAAGGGGAGCAGACGTGTGCAGGAAGAGATCACAGGGCAAGAGAGGAAGCCAGAGAGAGAAACTGAGGAAGTCGAACTCGCTTCTCTAACAATTCTCTAGGGTAGCTAATCCAGTCCTGCAAAATAAGAACTCACTGGCTCCTGCTGGAGGGCATTGATTTATTCATGACTGAAACACCCTCCACTAGGCCCCACCTCCCAATGCCGCCACATTGGGGATCAAATTCCGACATAAGGTTTTTTTTTTTTTTGCAGCCAGTGGATCAACATGAATTTTGGCAGGGACAAACCCCATCCCAACCATAGCAGGTGGCACCGAATGCCAGGCATCCTGTGGTGCACAGGGTGCCCGCACCATACAGAAGTGCCCCACATGCATCTCAAATGACCCCGATGGACATTCTTTTGGTGGGGAATAAACAACCACTGTGTTTATAATTACCTGAGTCTACAACCCAGCTGGGTTTTACATTCTTTTACATTCAAACCCTGAATACTTTCACTCTGCACTTCCTCAGATTGCAGTCCTGTGTCAACAGAGGGGAGCTTATTTTTTGTTTGGCTGAGAACCCTTCCAGTTCCAGAAAATCATTAACTGATGGCACCGTAGAGTGTCACTTCCGTGACCAACGCAAAGGAGACCTGTGTCAGTCTGCATTGGCAGCTGGCGTGATTGTGTTTGTGGTGGTCCCATGTGAGGACGCTCAGGTGGCACAATTTCATTATGTCTTCCAGGGTGGTTGCACCTGAGCATTTACATATTAACCCTGACATTCCATTGTAAATTATCTTCTCCTTTCTATTATACTTGGGGCTTATTTTGTTAACAAATGTACACAGGTTAAAATTGTATGAATGTCACAGAATGGCACTACAGAGTATCTGAGGAGGCACTTACTAGGGTCCCCTGGGCAGCAGATGGTGAGGTAGGTTGGAAGCAGCAGAGGCCACTATGGCCCAAGTGGACTTGAACCCACATGCCCAGCCTCACTAGTAAATATTGTTCCTTGTATGGTTTGAATCAGGAACAAAATCTCCTGAAATCTAAGAACAAGCCCAAGTGCAAGAAGCCGGCCTGCTAAGAGCCAGGTGTGGCTCTGCCCGATGCCCAAGGAGTCAGCTCCAGAGGATTTTACTGGCCCTTGCTCAGTAGCAGGTGGCGAGGGTAGACCTCCCCCTGGTTGGAGGCTCTTCCTTCTCTTGCTTCAGCTACCCCTGCAAGGAACCATCTCCATCAGAGTTCCGGTCAGACCTGGGGCAACAAGAAACATCTCTTGACAATTTGTGTTCTGAGAAGCCCCACAGGCAGTATGTAGAGCTCCAGAGCTGCAGTGGCTCACAGAGTGCATGAATCAGCTGTCACCCACGGCATTTCTAGGGTGCGTTTGTACCTTGGCTTTGTTGATGTAAGAGAAGGAAACTGGATTTTGAAACAGTTGGAGTGACTGCTCCCTGGAACCAGTCAGAGAGGTGGCCTCCAGGCTGAGGATGCTAAAGGGCTCTGGGCACACCTTCTCTCCTGATTCTGCAAGTTGTGCCTGCCCGAGAAGGACAATGCGGGCTGCCTTAGCCAAGAAGACCCTCACTAGGGAGGGGCTGTCATTGCTTTGTTTGGTTTTGGTGCCCTGAAATTTTGAGATGAGAAAGAAGCCCCCACTGGAAGAGAAAGAAGAGGACACATAAGCAAAAGGCATGAAGACACCCTTGGATTTGGGGACCTTGTTGATCAGGAAGGAGCTATGTAGTCTGGCTGCCAACATTGAGCACGCTTTGTGTACTGATCTAGAGAACTGAGAGTAAACCTGGACTTTCAGACAGTTATCCAGACCCTGCAGGGGCAGGCAGCAGTGTGGGCTCCTTGGGAGAAGCTGCACTGAGATGAATCAAACCCTCCACGAAGAAGAAACTCCAAAGAAAAAGCCTATTCTTGTGTGCACACATATGTATACACAAAGTGCACATATGTATTTGCCTAGAAAAATATCTATAAGGACATACACTAAGGTGTTAACACTGGTAATCTCTGAGTGATTTTATGTTCTTAGTTTTGCTTATCTGACTATTCTAAGTTTCTACAGTGCACATAATGTTTTTGTAGTAATATTAAAAAAGATAAAATAAAAAGCAACCTAGGTGATTCTGACACGTGCTAGAGTTTGCAAACCAGCATCTTGCACTGAATTTTCTTAACTTTCCTGAGCATTAGAATCCATGGGGACAATCTGATCTTGGGGTGTGGCTTGGGGGAGATGAGGGTGGGATTACTAGGACACCTGGCTCTGAAGCACACTGGGAGAGCTCCAGCAGTTCCTGTTGATGATAGGTTTACTGTGGAGTGGTAATCCCTGGTCATATCTCAAAATCACACAAGTTAAAAGTCCTTGTGTTTGTTCTCATAGAAAAGACAAAATACAGGTATTATAGAAATGGGGCACAGGGTCCAATAAGGTTAAGAACTATGGCCCCAGGGCCCTGGATTTAATTATATGTGGCTCCACCTCTGTGGTGTGCATATCAGTTTTGGAACATGCAGGGTTTCAGTTCACTCACTTCTGGACACTGAGACCACTGCCCACTGGTCCCATTGGGAGGGTAGACATTGCTCAGGGCCCTTGTACCTTTGAGCCACAGCCTCTCAGTGCATCTGTTCAAAGCTGGAGGAAGGGACTTGATGAGGAGAGAGTTTTTCTGAGTTCTTTGGCTTCACACCCCATGTCTGAAGATTTTCTGGAGTGCTGCGCCTTCTTATATCCCCACTCAGACACACATCACCAGCTATCATGAGCCAGAACTCAAACAGAGAGTGGATTTTGCTGGAGAAATTACAAGCATAGCTAAGGCCTTAAAAAGAACCGTAGCTGCAAGCCTCGGATAGGGGCTCCTTCCAGCCAAGTTGACTTTCTTATCACAGAGTATGTATAAACAGCCGAGCTTGAATCCTATTAGTCAAAGCACCAGAGAGAGACTCCAAGCTTTGATGTCATTGTACCCTATCTGAATCCAGATGCACAAAGCAATGTTCTTGGTGGATTTAGGGGCCAACTCGTCTTCCTCTGCTGAGTGGGCCAGGATGCCTTAGTTCTTAAACTCAGACTCTCCTGGGGAAGTACAGACAGTGCAGATTCCCAGGCCCCAGGCCCCACCCTCTGAAGACTCACTTATTGGAGTTCAAGTGAGGTCTAGAAATCAGCATTAAATAAAACAAATAAACAAAACTCCTCCAGGACAGAGCAATAAGCTAAGTGATACCATGAGGAAGTGACCAGATAAGAAGTCTGAAAGGTGGGACTGTCTGCAGAGTAAATGGTGCAGTCCTCCAACAATCTGGTGTTATATGAGAAAAAAGTAAAGGGGAGGGAGGGGAGGAATGTGCTGGATCACAAGACATGAGGGATGTGATAGCTAGACCCGTTGCGTGGTCCTGGATTGGATCTCAGTTTACACAGAACAATTAATTGTAAAGAATATTTTTGGATCAACTGGAAAAAATGAAAAAAAAATTATTTTTATAGAAAGATGGAGATTAACTGAGGAAAGCAGGTTGAGAATAGCATGTATAGTACTATCTCATCTTGTTAAAATACACACACACACACACACACACACACACACACACACACACACACACACAACCGAAAAAAATCAGTCATACGCTAAGGTTTTTAAATTGTTAGTTTCTGGGTGGGATGACTATGGTGTTTTTATGTTCTTATTTTTCCTTACCTAAATTCCTACAATGCACACATGATATTTATATAATAATAAAACTTTTAATTAAGAAGAAGCAATGTGGGTGCTTCTGATGCATGCCCAAGTCTGAGAATCAGGTCTTTTAAAAGAGTTTTCTTCACTTATCTGAGTATTGTAATTACCCAGGGCTCTGTTAAGAGTATAGTCTCAGGGCCTTGCCCCATGAGATCTGACTCGTTTGGGGTAGAGTTGGGGAAGTGGATTTGTCATAAGTGCCCTGGTCATTCCTATTATCAGCCAAGTTTGAAAAGTTCTGCTTTAGACCAGTGATTCTCCCACTTTATTATAAGAGTTATATATGCGTTACCTGGGGATCTTGTTAGAATACAGATTCTGATTCAGTAGCTCTGTGACTGAGCCCCGGATTCTGAATTTCTAACAAGCTCCCAGGTGATGCTGATACTGCATCCATCAGCAGGTGAGGCTGATATTACGCTGGGGAGCAAGGCTTGAGAGGATGGTAAGACAGGAAGAGAAAATCGTGGCTTACGTCACATAAACCTGTTGTGCCTTTAAAAATGACAGGGAACACCTATGCAAATGCCCTTGGTGGCCACGCAGGGCTGGTGAACAGGAACACGGGCAGAGTGCAAGGCAATAGGGTAAAGTGGGGACTGCTACTGTCCTGATCCAAACTGGCAGCTGCTGTTCCAGCTCAGTCTATCACATGCAAACACCTGTCCAGTATCCTCAAATCTTCCCATTTTTCAAAAGAAGCCAGAAATGTGATGCTTATCTTCCTTAGAGAAATGCCTACTTAGCTCTTTTGCCCATTTTTTAATTGGGTTGCTTGTTTTCTTCTTGTAAAGTTGTTTGAGTTCCTTATATATTCTGGATATTAATCCTTTGTCAGATGTATATTTTGCAAATATTTTCTCCCACTCTGTTGGTTGTCTTTTAACTCTTTTAATTGTTTCTTTTGCTGTGCAGAAGCTTTTTAGTTTGATATAATCCCATTTGTTTATTTTTCCTTTGGTTGCCCGTGCTTTTGGGGTCGTATTCATGAAGTCTGTGCCCAGTCCTATTTCCTGAAGTGTTTCTCCTATGTTTTCTTTAAGAAGTTTTATTGTCTCAGGGTGTATATTTAAATCCTTAATCCATTTTGAGTTGATTTTAGTATACGGTGAGAGGTATGGATCTAGTTTCATTCTCCTGCATATCGATATCCAGTTATCCCAGCACCACTTGCTGAAGAGGCAGTCCCTTCCCCAGTGAATAGGCTTGGTGCCTTTGTCAAAGATCAGATGGCAGTAAGTGTTTGGGTTGATTTCTGGATTCTCTATTCTATTCCATTGGTCAGTGTGTCTGTTTTTATGCCAGTACCATACTGTTTTGGTTATTATAGCTTTGTAGTATAGCTTAAAGTCAGGTAGTGTTATGCCTCCAGCTTTATTTTTTTTGCTGAGCATTGCTTTGGCTATTCGTGGTCTTTTATTGTTCCATATAAATGTCTGAATAGTTTTTTCCATTTCTGAGAAAAATGTCTTTGGAATTTTGATGGGGATTGCATTGAATTTGTATATCACTTTGGGTAGTATGGACATTTTCACTATGTTGATTCTTCCAATCCAAGAGCATGGAATATCTTTCCATCTTCTTGTATCCTCTCTAATTTCTCTCAGCAGTGGTTTGTAGTTCTCATTATAGAGATTTTTCACCTCCTTGGTTAACTCAATTCCTAAGTATTTTATTTTTTTGGTGGCTATTGTAAATGGGCAGGCTTTCTTGATTTCTCCTTCTGCATGTTCACTATTGGAGAAAAGAAATGCTACTGATTTTTGTGTGTTGATTTTGTATCTTGCTACTGTGCTGAAATCATTTATCAATTCCAAGAGTTTTTTTGTAGAGGTTTTAGGCTGTTCGATATATAGGATCATGTCATCTGCAAACAGGGACAGTTTGACTTCATCTTTTCCAATCTGGATGCCCTTTATTTCCTTCTCTTCTCTGATTGCTCTGGCTAGTACTTCCAACACTATGTTGAATAGGAGTGGTGAGAGTGGGCATCCTTGTCTAGTGCCTTTTCTTAAAGGAAAAGCTTTCAGCTTTTGCCCATTCAGGATGATATTGGCAGTGGGTTTGGCATATATGGCTTTAATTATGTTGAGATACTTTCCCTCTATACCTAACTTATAGAGGGTCTTTGTCATGAATGAGTGCTGAACTTTATCAAATGCTTTTTCAGCATCTATAGAGATGATCATATGGTCCTTGTGTTTGAGTTTATTAATATGGTGTATCACATTTATTGATTTGCGTATGTTGAACCAACCTTGCATCCCTGGGATGAATCCCACTTGATCGTGATGAATAATTTTTCGTATGTGTTGCTGTATTCTGTTTGCTAGTATTTTAGTGAGGATTTTTGCATCTATAGTCATCAAGGATATCGGCCTGTAGTTTTCTTTTTTGGTTATATCTTTACCTGGTTTTGGTATCAGGATGATGTTTGCTTCACAGAATGAGTTTGGGAGATTTGCGTCCGTTTCAATCTTTTGGAATAGTTTGTAAAGAATCGGTGTCAATTCCTCTTTGAATGTTTGGTAAAATTCTGCTGTGAATCCATCTGGTCCTGGGCTTTTCTTTGTTGGGAGCCTTCTGATAACAGCTTCAATCTCCTTTATTGTTATTGGTCTGTTCAAATTTTCTACGTCTTCACGGTTCAGTTTTGGGAGCTTGTGTGTGTCCAGAAATTTATCCATTTCCTCCAGATTTTCAAATTTGTTGGCGTATAGTTGTTTATAGTAGTCTCGAATGATTCCTTGTATTTCAGATGAATCAGTTGTAATATCGCCTTTTTCATTTCTAATTTTTGTTATTTGAGTCTTCTCTCTTCTTTTTTTTGTTAGCCATGCTAATGGTTTGTCAATTTTATTTATCTTTTCAAAAAACCAACTTTTTGATTCGTTGATCTTTTGAATTGTTTTTTGGTTTTCAATTTCATTCAGTTCTGCTCTGATCTTAATGATTTCTTTCCGTCTGCTAACTTTAGGATTGGATTGTTCTTGTTTTTCTAGTTCTTTAAGGTGAAGTGTTAGGTTGTTCACTTGCCATCTTTCCATTCTTCTGAAGTGAGCATTTAATGCAATAAATTTTCCCCTCAATACTGCTTTTGCATTATCCCACAGGTTTTGGTATGATGTATCATTGTTTTCATTAGTTTCAATAAACTTTTTGATTTCCTGCTTGATTTCTTCTTGGACCCATATGTCATTAAGTAGAATGCTGTTTAATTTCCATGTGTTTGTATAGTTTCCAGAGTTTTGTTTGTTATTAATTTCTAGTTTTAATCCATTGTGGTCTGAAAAGATACATGGGATAATGGCCAACAGACATATGAAAAAATGCTCAACATCACTCAGCATCCGGGAAATGCAAATCAAAACCACATTGAGATACCATCTAACCCCAGTTAGGATGGCTAAAATCCAAAAGACTATGAACGATAAATGCTGGCGAGGCTGCGGAGAAAAAGGAACTCTCATACATTGTTGGTGGGACTGCAAAATGGTGCAGCCTCTATGGAAAATGGTATGGAGGTTCCTTAAACAATTGCAAATAGATCTACCATACGACCCAGCCATCCCACTGTTGGGAATATACCCAGAGGAATGGAAATCATCAAGTCGAAGGTATACCTGTTCCCCAATGTTCATCGCAGCACTCTTTACAATAGCCAAGAGTTGGAACCAGCCCAAATGCCCATCATCAGATGAGTGGATACGGAAAATGTGGTACATCTACACAATGGAATACTACTCAGCAATAAAAACGAATGAAATACTGCCATTTGCAACAACATGGATGGACCTTGAGAGAATTATATTAAGTGAAACAAGTCAGGCACAGAAAGAGAAATACCACATGTTCTCACTTATTTGAGGGAGCTAAAAATTAATATATAAATTCACACACACACATACACACACACACACACAAACCGGGGGGGGGGGAAGAAGATATAACAACCACAATTATTTGAAGTTGATACAACAAGCAAACAGAAAGGACATTGTTGGGGGGGAGGGGGGGAGGGAGAAGGGAGGGAGGTTTTGGTGATGGGGAGCAATAATCAGCTACAATGTATATCGACAAAATAAAATTAAAAAAAAAATAAATAAAAAAAAAATAAAATAAAAAAATAAAAAAATAAAATTAAATTAAAAAAAAGAGTTTGATAACTAATATGAAAAAAAAAAAGAGAAATGTGATGCTTAAATAAAATTTTCTGTTTTTAAAACACTGCTCAGCCCAAATATAATAAAGGACCTGCAGAGCCAGGTGCAGCCTCAGGCTGTCAGGGCTGGATTCTCAGTCTTGCTCAGAGCAGGTATCACATCCAGGAGGCTCTTTCACCCTAGTCCTGATAACTAAAACCAATGAGTGTGCAAGACGAAGGCTAACCCAAAATCATTCTTGCTGAGGTTGAAAGCAAAAGCCCAACACAACAGAAATTCCTGAAGACTCAGCTGCTTTGTGTTAAAGTGAGCACAGGGAAAATGAGCTCCAGCTAGCACTTTGACACGCTGCGCAAATGCTGTGTCCCAAGGCAGAGAAAGGGACCGCAGAGGCGAAGTGTCAGGGGGGCTGTTGTAGGGGCAGATGGCATCCTAAGATAGTCTTATATTAAGATCCTGTTCTCATTGGCTCCCATAGTCCACTAAGCCATTCACAAGGCAGACGTTCTCAACCATGCCCAAGACTCACCCTGAACTAAAGTTCTTGAGATTTGCAAGAAAAACACATCAAAGCACCACCAGAAAGCTAATTCTGTAGCTCTTAATGAAGCCCATTTACATTTTTTCAGCTCTTTGATTTCTGAACACTGTTTAAGGGGAGGTTTGTTCAGTTCATTTACTTTAGATTTTTAACTGTCCAGGGTGACATCCTCAGCTGTATAATTTCCCTCCTGTGTCCAAATCAATAAAAGGCACCCAAGAGCTAATATCCATTTTGAGCTCCACTGAGGCCCAATATCTTCTATAATCACAGTGACTTGGAAAATAGTAAACAACCAGAAGTGAGCTGAGACCTGCTGCCAGCAATTCGTTCTCAGTGGAGAATAAGAACTTTCTAGCTCACATTCCACGCCTTTAGACAGAAGACGTAACCCTCAACTCGAGGATTTATGGAGTAAAAGGGGACTGACTATAGCATCTCGGGTGAGCAAAGGAAAGGATACCTACCTCCTTTCCCTCCCATATAATATGCCTGGATAAGTTCCTGGGGCAGACTCTGCAGGCTGGATGACCTAACACCCATTTCTGACCAGTGTTCCTTCTTTGCTGCTTCTGTGATAGAGTCTAAAAAGACCAGTATTTAACTTTCCTGTCCTCCCTTGCGGGGGTGGGGTGGGGTGGGGTGGTACATAACACAGTTATGGCCAATGAAATCTGGAAAGAATTCTCTTGTAGCAGTGGGCTAAACATGATGTTTCAGGGAACCTTTGGCTTTCCAGATGCAAAGGAAAAGATGGAGTTGATATCACTCCTTCCCCTTATCTCTACCTTGAATGCAGATGTGATGGCTAGAGCCAAGGCAGCCATATTGCAATCTTGAGGAAGAGGCTAAGAGATGACAGTGAGGCCAGCCTTGACGTCACTGTCAGGCTGAACCAATGCCAACAGCCACCAAGCCATCCATCCCCCAATTGTTTAAGCTGGGGCCAGATTTTCTATTACTATAGCCAAACATAATCCTAAGATGTACAACTCCTCATAGATATAAAAATACAAAATCTTACCTGAAGTAAAGTGACCACACAGAGCAATGGTGATCTGTGACCACATGGAGAAAGGGTGCCACGTGACCACATGTAGCAAGGGTGTCATGCTTCCTTGCAGCCTACTTTGGCTCCTGGAGTCCTCAGTGGAGGGCTCTGCCACTTAAACCCTCCAGGTAGGGTAGGTAGAACTGAGAATCCCACTTATTGCTACCCAACACCTCTTTTCTACATGAGTTTTAGTATCATGCCCGAAAAACTTACACAAGAAATATAGTAGTTTCTGTTTAAGGGAGTCATTACTATCAAGTCTCAACTTGAGCCATGGGAAGTTAGCAGGGTCAACGTCCAGGTGTCTCTGAATAATATCTCTGCCACCAACATTCCAGCATCTTGAGAACCTCATTTCTCTGTGGCCAATGCCCTGATGCTGGCTTTATCTGGATGGTTCTGATGCTGAGTTTGATTAAGAGATCACGGCCATACTTCCCACAACATTGCTCTCAGTTCATTAATTCTTATTACAGTGGAGGATTGATCCCATGGGATTCTGAATCTAGCACCACTTCAAAGAAAACAGCAGCTTATGTTTGCTTGATATGTACATGTTTCTAACTAGTTAACCCTGAATTCTATGAAGTAGGTACTGTTGTTTACTCTGTTTCAGATGAGGAGACTGAGACTGAGAAAGCTAAAGTGACTGTCTAAAGTGACCCATCGCTATCACTGGAGATGCTGGGTCTAGAATCTAGAGCTGCCCATGGTCAACGTTCAAACTCTGTACTGTTATGATAAACTACATCTTGATGACCACCCAAAGCAGCTCAAGATGGGATGGTACCCAGGTTAGAATGAAGTCAGTATAATGGTGGGTCAGTTCTTTCTTTTTTATCTTAGCCCGCACAGGAGACAGTGAGACATGCTGGGAGTGGCAGAGATGATTATTGGTCACCAAATACTCCATGTGTTCTCTCGTATTCTCCAGCCTCCCTTGCAGTTAGGTTGAGGCCACACACCTAGTACTGGCCATTGGACTGAGAACAGATGTAAAACATTTCCTTCCCGGTCTGAGCAAGGTGAGAGCCGAATGTTACCTTGATCCCTCTTTTTATGCTATAAATGACCCTAGAGACCCCATATTATAGAGGTATTAACTACAAGATATAGGAGGGTAGTCCTATTTGTATCAGACATTTCATTATTAAGAAATTACCTTATTTTATGGAGGCACTGAGATGGTGGGGTTGGTTTTCTGTTGCAGCACAGCTGAGCTTATGCTGACTACTAAAATGGGCCTCTGAAATGTGATCAGAGCGCCTTGCTTGCAGTCATTTTGCAAAAGAAGGAATTGTAATTTGGAAGCTATTATAATAGGAGATTCATTTATCACTGGGGTTATTCTGTATCCAAATCATAGTATGCCTTATCTGCCTAATGAAGCAGACTGTTTCTTAGAATTAACATGCAGATGTTACTCACATCACAGAATTTGGCACTACTTAATGAAAATGATGATCCTCTCTAATTTCAACTAATACTTCCAGCTGCTGCCTCTCAACAATTTTGCACTTTCCCCCCATATTTTCATAGGGCAAAATGTTTGCAAAATACACGTATAAGCATCTGCATGCTAACGAATGTAATTTCATAACCTATTACACTTTCCATACAAACATGGAGACAGTGGGGTTGCCTGTGCTGGGAGCTGGCTAGGGTTTGACAGTGGACCAGAAGAGCCTATGTGAGATAAAAATATACACTGGTACCTTGGAATACTTATTGAGCATATATTATGTGCCAGACACTTTCCTGCAGTTTGGAGGTACCATGGTAAACATGACAGAGAGAGTCCCTGCCTCATGAGGCTTGTATATAATAGATGGAAATAACTTTGGAAATAACAGATGGATTTGAGAGTACTTTGAGAATCCAAAAGCCAAGTGTGTGTCTGAAGAGAGATAAATGAACGGTTTCGTCATTGGTCCAGAATGATGTGCGTGAGGTCTTTCACCATCTGCACCACTCACCGGTCCAGCCTGAGCGCTGCCTCTCTCCCCTCTCCATAGACTCTGCTCCTGCTCTGCTGACCACATGCAAGTTCCAGAAGTGACCGAGCTCCCTTCTCCCATGCCTTTGGCTAAGCTGGTCCCCCTGCCTAGAACACACATTTCTCCTGTTTTCTCATGGTGGGTACCTTGCTAAGGCCTCCTTGTCTTTGGGGCAGTCCAGGGTGTTGACTCCTGCAGGAAGCCTCTTAGCACTGCCCCTAGTCAGGCTTAACCCTCCTAGTGATCCCACATTGTTTTGTCTACAAGTTGATCTTAGTCTATCCCCTTCTTTCACAGGTCTAGGGGGCTCGATATGAACCCACTGCATGCCCCAAGAGAGGAAGGGAGGGACCTGTTGGCAGCCTGGGATATGAGGTGTCGGGGAGTGGAGCAGAGGTGGCAGGCAGAAGAGATGGCTGACATGGCTGGAGGTTGGTTACATTATGTGATTTGACCAAACCAATTAGTATATATACTGGGGATAACTATAGTCAGGTTTCTCACTGTTGCGGAAGGTATTTATAAGCATGAAAAGGTGAGAAGTCTAGAAAAAATCCTCTGAGATATTACATTAGAATTAAAGGTATTGGTTTGAACCTGTGATTTTAAATTTAATATGTGAATAATGCAGATAGAGTTAATAGTTATAGATATATGTACATGTGCACGCATGTACTTATGAGTACATATAAATGTATATATACACATGTTTACATATATTTACATATTTGTATGTATGCATGTATCTGTGTGTGTGTGTGTGTGTGTGTGTATCCTCATTCTGTCTGCTGAGACAGCCTAGAATAAATGACACCTTGGCAGCAACAAGCTCACCAAATATCCAGATCTTGATTTCTAAATACTACCCTCCATGAAAAGAAACCAAAGTTTCTTGGGAAGTGGCTAAATCCAAGGTTGGGGCAGGAAAGTACAATATGAGTCTAGAATATCTCATTGTACAAGAAAGTCCTTTTCGTGACCGGCACTCAGCCAGTGAGTTTACCGGCCAGTCCTATATAGGATCCGAACCCGCGGCGGGAGCGTCGCAGCACTCCTAGCTCCGCACTCTACCAAGTGCGCCACGGGCTCGGCCCGTTCATTGTACAAGAAAGTAAGAAAATAGTAAAAAAAAAAATGATGAGGAAATATCAAAATCCCCAATATTTGGCTCCCACTGTCTAAATATGGCACAATTTGGGCACCGCATTAGAAACAAAGCAACAGAAAACAACCCAGTGAATAAAATTAGAACCCCACAAGTCCATCCTTACATAAAGAATAAATGAATGAATGCATAAATGGAGGAGGAGGAAAAACTCTTATGGTAGAATGCCAGCCATTAATGTGCAAGGAATGATAGAAATGGGAAATCACACTCCCAGCTGTCAGAGTGGCGCTGCCCAGGTGGGAGTTGTCAGAGGAGCTAAGGCTGGAGGGTTGAGGTTTGCGTATCAGCATATCATATGATCTAGAATATCTCATTACAAATACAGTTACGAAGGGGAGAATGGTGACTTTACCATGGAGAACCCCAAGGACACTGACATGACCAGGTGAAGGAAGTTAACATCCCTGAGGTTTGGGAAGGGTCAGCTGCATATGCCCCAGTAGGTGACGTGCTGAGAACACAGCATCATTTCTGAGGTTTTCTACCCAGAGTGTATAACCTGAACCTGGTCCTGAGGAAACATCAGATGGTCCAGGCTGTGGGTCATGCTATGGAATGTAAGGCCTGCCTTCTTCCAAACTGTTGGGGACATGAACAACAGGGAAACACCAAAGAAATGTTCCACACTGGAGGAGACTGCAGAGACATGATCATTAAATGCAGCACATGGAACTTAGCGGTTTCCAACCTCAGCTCTCTCAAGATTCTGTATTGGATAACTGTGGGGAGGAGGGAGCTGTCTTGCACACTGTAGGATGTTTGGCAGCATCTCTGGCCTCAAGCCACTAGATGCCAACATCAATCACCAGTTGTGATGACTAAAAATGTCTTCAGACATTATCAAATGTGCCCTGGGCAGGGCAGAGGGGGTGGGGGAAGGCGTGCAAAATAGCCCTAGTGGAGGACCACTGGTATAACTGGGTGGGATCTGAGGGGAGACACAGAAAAGAGACATCACTGGGACAATTGGGTATGTGGATTGGGTGGTAGTGTAGCATCAGTACTGAGTCCTCGACTTGCAGGTTTGCATGATGGTTATGAAGGAGAAGGTCTTTCTTTGGGGGCGGGGCATATGCAATGGCACATTGAGGGGTGAGGGGCAACACACTAATATGCAAAGAAAGAGAAGGAGATGGAGAAAATGCAGGGAAATGAACAGCTGGGGATCCACGCCAGGGCATGTGAGTTCTTATGTTCTGGCAACTCCTGGTAAATTTGAAATAATCTCAAAGTAAATGATTTTCATGACTTTACTGGATTAAATCATACTTGTGGCTTATTTGTGCAAGCTAGTTGGGGGTGGTGGTGGAAATGGTGGAGAGGAAGATGACGCTAATACTGGTCAATGTTCACTTTTGTCTTAGTATGTGTGGGGAGCATGCTGACTGCTTGAAACCTGTTATTCCATTTCATTCTCAAGCCATCCATATGATGGAGGAATTATTATCCTTCTGCTGTGGTTGTGGTTCTGAGAAGGTAGATGATTTACCCTCAGCCTCACGGTCGGTAACTGGTAGAGCTGGGGTTGAAGCCCATTTGTGTTGGACTCAGGGAGCCTGTGTTCTAAGCCACTGGATCATTAGAGACAATTTTAGTCACTCCTGTATGCACTGAGACATGGGATGAAGTAGGCACTCAGTGAGCGAGGGCGGGAACGCATGAACAGACTGACGGCAAGACGCACAGCCATCTGTGTTACTTCATACCTGTGAGTCCAAGAATCAGAAGCACTTTGTTAGAGACTTTAGCCTATAAAAGCCAAAGACAGGGTGGTGAGGGCTGCGTCCAGCTGAGAAACACCCTGGATCTAGTAAGGCAAGGAGGGTGGTCGTGCTCTCACTACCCTTTTCTTTTCTATTTCTAATTCCAGGCACGTGCAGCCTTTGCTTGGAATTATTGGGCTCAGACGGGCAATTGGAGGGTTTAGGTGCACTTTCTAGTGAGTGTGGCTGGAATTACAAAGGTGATATGAGATGAGATGGTATGAAGGGTGATTGCTGCTTAATGATTGGGAAAAAAGAAAAACAATCTGCAAAGAGCTTATCATTTAAGGAGTTCAAGACTTGGGACCCAAAAGAACTGCATCTCAGGGTACAGAGGGGTCTTGCTGATGTGATCTCAGCTTTCAAGAACCACAAAGATGGAGAGAGAAAGCACAAAACTGAGTCTCTGCTAGCTAAAGTCAGAGAGGTTTGGAACCATTAACAGGCAGGCAGGAGAGGCCTCACGTCAGAAATTCCAGGAAGACGCATAAGGGGCACGCAAAAGTGGGGAGTCCAGCAGTCCTGGGGACATTTCACACAGTGAGGAGGTGATAGTGGCTAAAGAGATGTGCTCAGTCCAGATGGCAAGAAGAGAACATGATAGAGATCAGAGAAGGATATGTTTGCTAAGTTTTCGGGAAAAAGTAAACAGTTAACTATTAAATAGATAGTTGTTACTGTCTATTGAGGACAAAACGAAATGATATGCGTAATTAGCATGTCACCAGGGACAAGAAGGCAGTAATTGCAGAATTTATGAAAATTTAAAAATCAATAGAACTGAGTATTTTGTTATAGAAACATGGACAAGAAGGTTGTATACTAAGCCCAAAAGAGTGTCTGCCTCTACGAAAGGAGGTCAATAGGACTAGAATAATTTTGTGGCAGGGCTAGTAGCTGCTTCCCAATACACATTTTTCTCTTCTTCCTTAAACAAACAAACAAACAAATAAGCAAACAAACAAAATTTGGATAATGTGCCCTAATGAAACATTTTATTATCTGTCTCCCTTGCAGCTATGTTGCCATGTATTTAATTCTGGCCAGTGAGCTGTAAGCAGAGGTGCAGTGTGGAAAGGGAGGTGCCGCCATCTGGAATGCAGATGTGATGGCTGGAGCTCCATCAGCCATCATGAACCATGAAGTGGCTTTGAAGGTGAAGCCATGTGCTGAGGAAGGCAGAACCTTGTCCTAAATGACGTCTCCAGGCTGCCCTATATCAACCTCTAGATGTCTCTATGTGAGAAAAATAAACCTCTCCCTGTTACTTGAGATTGTTTTCTGTTACATGCACCTGAGTCTAATCCTAAATTAGGAAGACAGGAAGGTTTCAACTGTACCTCTCATGTTGTATATCTTCAAATAAAAAACCAAATAGCTGGGGGCAAAAATAGAAAGGATGGGCTGATAGTTAGTAACCAATGAGAGTTAACCTCCTTCTCCAGTTTTATATTTTGAGAATTTTAAGAAAGCACAAAAAAGCACAAAGAACAATAGCATAAAAATCTGTACACCCACCATCTGGAATCACCAACTGTTAACATTTTGTCACATTTGCTTTGTATTTATTTTATTAAAAGAAATAAAACAGATCAAGCCTAAATTCTTTTATCCACCATACCCTGTTATATGCCTTTCAACCTTTTCTCTAATAACCACTGCTCTCATAGAGCACATAAACTTCCAACCCACTTCAGGCCATTTTAGGCATATATTTGTTTCCAAAAATAATACATTACATTATTGAATATATGTTTATCACATTTTTTTATAAATGGTATCATATGGAATATGCTCTAAAATTGGCTTTCTTGTTTTTGAGCTCTATCTTCATTGCATATATATATATGTTTACATATATTATGTATATAATGCTTATATGATGTGTATAATGCTTATATAAACTTGGTTTAATATATACATAAAATATTTGGTTTATTTTTTTAAATTGCAGTTTAATATTTAATTCTTTTAATTTTATTAGCCATTTTCCTATTGATGCACATTTAGGCAATTTCCAATTTATTGCTTTTCAAACAGTGCAGCAATGAGCATTCTTGTACGTATGTCCTTGTGCACATGAATGAGTTGGTTTCCTTCTTGAAGCACGTTGTTACGTGATTGATAAACCAAGACAATGGCAAATATATAGTATCATTATTTCAAGAAGACATTTGAAAAAAATCCTCTCATGATCACATTATGCATACAATGGGAAAGTCTGGGCTGGTTTAGGTGAGCTTATAATTGGTTGATCAACCTCAGCCTCACCAAAACACTGTGTAATTGGCCTCTAGGCAAAGATATCTTGTAGTGTGGTCTCTCTGTCACACGCAAGAGATCTATCACTCTATTGTATTCACTAACCTTATCATCTGTCCATCCATCCAATGTTTTTGAGTGCCTTTGTCTCAAGTGCCATGGTAGACATTAGAAATAGTAGGGTCAACAGAACACAGCATAGTTCTTGACACATGGTTGGTATCTAGTTAATATTCATTCGCTGACACTTGAGAGGAAATGTGGTCAGTGCCTTCCTAAACCATACAGAGTTCGAGTTCCTATGACCTTGGTGAAGATTCAGAATACATGCCATGAGACTTTAATATTTTTAAAAAGGCTAAGAATAATTGTTAAAGAAATAGGGCATCAAATTCTTTCCAGAGGATAAAGCTAATTAAAATAAAGCTTCTCATGGGTAAATATGACATCAGGAAGAAGCATATGTATATATACATGCAAATATGTACATGAGCATATGTATACTCTAGTTCTAAGCTGGAAAGACCAATCTTGGCAATAATTTTATAAAATATACACTTAAGTTTCTGGTTGAGCACAAATTTAACATGAGCCAATGGTGTGAGCTTAGAAGGCTATGAATACTAGCTGAATCTAGGCTGGATGGGAGTCTTTGTATCAACCTTTCTGGTAGTGGTCATGACAGCCCTAGTGTTAAAATGTGTTTTCTGCAAGTTTATCTTTCAACAAACTGCAGTCATCCCAATATGAAGAGAGATAAACTGAGGCTCAGAGAGGCCAAGCATCTCTCCTAAAGTCACACAAACAGTAAGAGATGGAGCGGAGACTCAAATCCAGCCATCATTGCCTTCAGAGCCTTCCCTGCTTCGCTGTGTTGCACTGTCCATGTACAAAGACCCACAGGTGCACCCTACCTGAAGATGTGGCCCACTTGTTGGGGATGAGAAACAAAACATCAATCACATTTATTATCATTACTGATAACTAGAACAAAATAATGTCTCTATGAGAGCTGATACTGCCACAAAGTCATGGCCGACTTGTGTGCTTTTCTCAGTATACTTCTCCAAGAAACCACGGTCCACTTCTGAGAAGGCCACACATGGGCTAGAAGGAAGTTTGAGTTACAGCCATCTCACTCTTTGTCTGTGTGTTTCAGGGAAAGGCTTTGAGATTCTCAGTCATTGTTTCGTCATCCACAGTGGCATCTATATCAATGGCTGTTTCAAGGATCAGAGTTAAAGCACTTCCATGATGTCCACCACAGAGAAAGGACTGAATAAACGGTGTGTGCGGGTGGGGTGGGGGGTGCTGCTGCTGCAAGCCACACCCCTAGGAAGCAAAGAGCTGGCTCTTTCAAAGCCACGTATTTGGTTGTGGAACCCAAAGGGTGCTCAATGGCAGACTGTCCTCTTGCTCAACTTCCTGGAGGAAGAGGTGTATTTTTCTTTATCAAACTCATCTTCCATTCATTATGCCAAGACCTCAATAGTCAGTGTCTATCTAGAGAAACATATTTTTATAACTTGTTTGCTTGCAGGGAACACCTTTTTCTAATTTTTGTAAAGCACCTTAATGATTAGCTTTGTGCTAGGATCTTCCCACCAGACATCTCGACACAGAACAAAAACTAATCTTACCTCTGCTACCTTTGTCTTTCCTCAGACCTGTTCCTTTGGCTCCCAAACCCTGCACCCTGCCATGAGGATTTCTGGTTACAGTTCTCAAGAAATGGCATAAATGTGGGAGTCACAATTAGGCAGAAGAAATGAGAGCTCACTGGCCTCACAAAGAGTCTCCTGCTTCTCAATCCAGTAACTCTTATTTTTACATGTATGGCCTGTGGGTGCATGTTAGAGAATTTTTCACCTCCAGTGGGAACACTAAATAACTAATAAATAAATAAAGTACAGGTATGGGAAAACTGACAGTACCCATGACTTGCCATAGAACTCACCAAAGAGCTTGACATCCCCACCAAACAGAAAATCCCAGGAAGAAAAGAAACTGCAGCCTAAATCTTTAATTTATACCCACAGACAGAGACAGGTTTGGGATTTGGCAAGGGGAAGAAGAGATGGATCAGGCTTCTTAGAAATACTGAGACCAGGCATGGGCTAGATGTGTGGTTTGCCCATTTGCCTTAGCATTTGTTACATTTGCAGTAGTGCTTGTCACTGCCTGGTAACATGGCACTTTTTTGTGTTTAATTCAGTTCCTATTTTGATTATTTAGGGCTGCAGAGCAATCCCTCCCAAAAATTTAGTGACCATTTCGTTCATGATTTTGTTGGTTGGGAATTCAGGAAGGGCTCAGCTAGGCAGTTCATCTCAGATTCCATGGGCTCAGCCAGGGGTGAAGAATCTACTTCCAAGGTGGCACCTATGTTCACATGGCTGGCACCTAACTGCCCCTTCACTACTCTCTCCACACACTATCTCACCCTTCAAGCCCTCTCCATATGGCTTGAGCTTCTCAAGGACAGTCTCTACCAGGTAGTCAGACTTCTTACATGGTGCTGACGTCCATCAGAGTGAATGTTTCAAGGGACAATAAATAAAATCTGTCCATCTCCTAGGGCTTAGACTGGGCAATTGGCAGAGTGTCACTTCTGCCATATGGTATTGATCAAAGCAATCGCAGAGACCACCTAGAGTCAAGGGGAGGGGAAACAGACCCTCGAATAATCTGTGGTAATTTGTAATCCACCAAAGTCATCCCAGGTCTACCTCTTCTGCCTCCTAAATCTCTCCAGAATATGTTTCATGCTCAACACCTCATCATGACTACCTTGGGCCAGGCCCTTGTCTTCTTTCTAAGGGCTCACCCAGTAGCCATCCCTTCCTCTCCCCACGGCATTCTCTACTGTGCAGCCAGAATATTTTGTTTTCTAATGCAAATATGTCTATGTCATATTTCTGCTTGAAACTCATCAAGGGCTCTTACCTTGACCTCTTTGCATAGCAGCCATCTGTTTCTTTTTCTGCTTGCATCTTTCCCTTTGCTCTTGGTAATAGCATTCTCATTTCCTTTGAGCTACCACCCTTCTTTCACTCTTAGTCCTTGAAGTTCAGGGAAGGCTGACATCACCTTCCCCCATAGCCAGCTCTAGATGTGTCATATGACTCTGGCCTGGCTCCTTAGAGTCTTCCACACTTGTGCACACAGTGATTGATCAGGGATAGGCACACGATCTAAACTGGGCCAACAGAGGCATACCCAAAACTTTAAATGGCTCTATGATTAAACAATGCTTTTATAAAGATTGAGGTGCAGTTGGGGTTGCCAAGATAGTCAGCAAAATACCAGGTGGCCTTTTTGTTTGCTATCTCCTGGGGAGAGCCAACACAGTGAAAAGCAGAGCCAAGGAATAAGTGAGGAAGATTGCTGATGACACAATTGGGACACCTAGATACAGCCATCCCTGAAGCCCCTCCTGGCCCTTTAATTGAATGAGCCAAAACAATCCTTATTCTGCTTTAACTCACGGGGGCTGAGCTTCTGTCACCAGCAATAGAAGGAGTCCTAAAAGGCACACTTTGCATGATGCATCCTTCTCTCCATTACCTGGATCATGTTTGGCCTTTCCAGTCCTTTCCTAGTCCCTGCCATCCCCAAGCCCCTGCCCTTTCTGTGTCCTCAGATCATGCCTTCCTCTTTCAGGTCTTTGTACAAATGTTCCTTCTGCCTGGAACAAGCTTCCCGTGTTATCTAGAGGGGATTCCCTCAAGACTCAGCTCACCCATTGAGTTCTACCTAGGAGTGTTCTGGATCTTTTCTCTGCCCTCTATCCCAGCCCCATCAGCTTGCTTTGCTCTCGGTGTTTTCCTGGGGTATTTTACTCATCTCTTTTACAGAACTTAGCACAGTTCATTAAACACATGATATGCAAGCTTCTTTCCTCCATTTTACCCCGAACTCCATTAAAAATCTGACTTCGTTATACTCATCTTCAAGTTCTCAGGGTCCCCCAGCACATTTCCTTGCACACAACAGATACTCATGAGCACAATGTTTTCCATAGACACTGGGTCCATAGCTGCTGATGGCTGTGTCACTGCACACTTCAAATGCTCCTTGCAAAGATTTACACAGCCAACCACGATCCACGTGCTCAGTCCCTTATCTGCTGTGACCCAAGGGGGTCTCAACACTTCTTTAAAAATTAATTTGTTCCTTAATTAAGAAACATGATTATTTCTAATTAACCAACCTTCTATGTAATGTAAACAGATCGCAAGTAACTAAACAGCTTTGCCTAGCTTGTTGCATGCCTGGGCGTAGTACAGCAAAACCAATTTTAGCACGTCAGCTGGGAGGCTGGGGAATGTGCTGAATGCTCTGATTTGCAGACTGAATTAAAGGCACTTAAAGAGAGGGAATATGTAGCTCTTAATCCCTACCTAGAAAATTAAATAGCTGCTACATTATATCATCATCTTTAGAATTTCTTGAGATGTGAAATCCCTACTGTTACTGAAGAAAGAGTTGACTCAAACTCTCTGCTCTTCAAATACATGTATATGGAGATGTGGCAGAAAGTAGGTACTGTGGGTAGGAGCTGGCTGGTTTGCAGCAGGCATGCACAGAAGCAGCATATACATCCTAGGAGGAGTCAGAGTTTGAGAGGAGACAGGAGACTAGGTATCATGCAACTTCAATGAGAGACCTGTCATTCTGTGAGGCCATCAGCTGTGAGGGAAAGCATCTGGAGACAAACTAATGGTTTTGTAATAACAGATGCTAATGGAGGAGCACACAGCCTGAGGTACATTCATTAAACCTTTCCTACCTTGAAACAATTCACTGACCTGTGTCCTCTCATATCTTGAGGGGTGTTCCACCTCAAATGTGCTTGACACTCTGAAAATGCAAAATGCATGACCCAGAAAAACTCCAGTTTGGGGACTGTTTTTTCACATAGATACTACATTATTTAGTCAAATATTAGTGAACACAGAACACACATAGTGATAGCTGTCTTTACCAGAGAAGAAAATGTGGTGCCTTTAAAGGCATGAATAAGTACACTCTTCACTCTGCCGAAAGTCAGCATCTCTAAGAGCTTACAGCCAATGGAATAGGCCTGGAATCTTCTGCAAGGTCATGTCGTTATTCATTTACAGTAGTTAAATGGATTTAAAAAAGCTTCTACCTTGAGTAAAATGTATAGACATTTACCTACATATGGGGCACCCTGCTGATTTTTCCCAAATTCCATAATTTGCAGGCCAAAGGGTTGGACCAAAGATTTTCTCCACTCAAATCATGTGAATCCAGTCATTTCTTTAGGGATTAGCAGCAAGAGTGTGCAAGAAATTTTACACCGTTTGTGAATTATCTTTAGCTTGACCCTATAGTGAACCCACTTTACCCCTCCCCACCTTACCCCGTGTCCTTGGCAGCTGGTCTGAATGAACCATACAAGGCCTTTGACTTCCTGTTGGGTTTGAGAATCAGAAGAGGGAGGCGAAGTGAGGTCAAGATGTTTATGCCCCTGGGTGCCTCCCTTCTGGGTTGCTATGGGCTGGCTGTATCCTATGCCATAGGCCTCTGCTCCTCCCAGGGGCCCTCTCTAGTGACTCTCTCCTTCCAGGTCTATAGCTATTCCCTCATTCCTCAGGTGCAGGATTAATGGCTCTGTTCTTACCAGCCCAGGGCTATGCTCTGTCCTCTGCAATTCCCCTTTGTAAAACAGGCCCTCCTACAACTCTCCTAATTTGAGCGTGCCATCTGTTTTTTATTGGGATGCTGTTTCACACAGCAAACATTTTCAATATCATTTTCAAACATTTGCTTAATATCACGAAAATCTCCAAATACTCCCAAACTCTGGCTTTGAAAAAGTTGTCAAAGCCAACTTGAAAACTGGTGATGTAAATGATCAATTCTATTGATATGACAACGAACTATCTAGGGAAAATGATCTTAGTGCTTTATTTCTATAATATTTCTTTTGATCTTTTATAAAGATTCCATCTGACTCTGCAACATGTCCATTGCTTGGCTTCCCTACATCTGTGTTCACAGGCAGTGAGGATCCCTCTGTGTGTTTTGTCGGCTTAGCACAGTTTAATTCCATTTTTTGCCTGTCTCCTCTACTCATCTGTTTCTCCACAGAAAGCAGAGATGTGCTGTCTCTCTGTATCCTGTAGGACTCGAGTAGACTTGGCCCATGAAAGATTCTGCATAAATATTTCTTGCAGTGGATTTGGGGGAAGAATGGCACAGGCAGAAAAAGGTCTCATTCCAACTACCAAGACAAGTGGAATTAGAACCTTCTTGATTTGAATACGACATGGTGGTTAAGAGAGCTGACTCTGAAACCAGAGCTCTTGGATTTGAATCTGCTTCACCTTTCACTAGTCAAGTGATCTTGGGTAAAACGCCTTCCCTTCTGGGACTCAGTGCTCTCATCTATAAAGTGGGCATATTACAGGACCTCCCTGACAAGGCTGCTGCAAAGTGTAAATGAGTGAGCTGTCCATGTGGAAATCTTACTCCAGTGTCGGCCCACAGTGGGCACTCAATACATGCTGTTGCTGATGTCGACAATGATGCTTCAATTCAGTAAACATCTCCCAAGCACCCACTTAGGTAGAGCTGAATAAGCTACTACTTGGCCATCCTGCCTTCCCCGAAGTCACCCCTGTGCATTTGCAGCAGTATCCCAAGTAGGAGCTTGGAGTTGATTAGCTACCATTTATTGAACACCTATTTTTTTCTGAACGATGCTCTTGTTTCTTTAAATACATTCGCTCTAATAATCGTCAGAGTCTTCTTGCAATGTAGGTTTGCAGAAAACTAACTTTCCCAGGGTCACCCAGAAGAGACATGCGAAGCACTATCCATTCTGAAATCTGTCCCTCTTTAGAGCTCTGCATATTTTACCACACAATGGTTTCCCATGTTTTAGTCATTCATATGTAAACACTACTGGTACCACTGTTCACTTATTTTCTATATACTTTGTTGATTTTTAAAACTTATCCTAGTTCTAAGCAATGATAAGAATAAAATTATGGGAGTTGCTTAGTTATGCATCAAAATCATAAAGGTTTATTTCTCTGCCACCTAAATTTGTCTCTTATGTTAGCAGACATATACATGGCATCCATTAAGAAAGACTGCATCTTCAGAAAGTATAATAGTGCCAAGAGGGAAATAATGTATAATAGGCAGTACACAAAGATAAGGAAAACAGGGCTGCAGTGGGTTTTCCCTTATTTTTGTCCTCGTATGGGACAGAAATAATGGAGAATATGGATGGAGATGCAAGAAGAAGAGGGTGATGATTAAATAGAAAGACCACAGCAGAGTGAACAGAATACAGAATTAAAGGTACAGATACAGGAAGAGTCAAAAGACAATAGCATTAAAAATTACAGGAATTAAAAAAGGAAGAGGAACACTTCTTACTGACACATTTCAGAAGCAAGAGATGTTAGAGATACAGAGAAATATAAGCAGAGAGATTCAAGTTTGGGACTTCATTTCAGATGCCCTCGGTTGTTTTCTTAAAGAAGAGGGCAAGACCAACTACAGGAATGGAGTCTAGGGACCAAGTCAGACATAGAGCCAGGTGGTCGAGTTCATGTTTCACTCTGGGTTTGGTTTCCCATTGGTGTTATATGTGTGCAACAAATACAAGCATGAGGCTCACAGTTTGGGGGTAACTACTGTTTCTAGAGAAAGGATGTTGATGTGGGTCACAGGAAATGGCCTTAGAGAAGGGGTCTGTAGATGGGTAGGAGAGGCATCAAGACTAGAAGGGACTCTGGTCTCCTTGAAAGAAGAGAGACAGGTCTGGAACCATGTGCTTATATTTTAGCATCAAGAATTACACGAGATGATGTGTTCAGGAAGAAACAGGTGGCATTTTTTGCTGGGAAGATACATCATCATGCACCCTTGCGTTCTGCCTATTATCTACTCTTTTCTGCTTGGCACAATAAAGCTTCTGAAAATGCAGTGTTTCTTAATGGAAGCCATGTATATGTCTGCTATCATAAAAGATAACTTCAGGTGGCATGGAAACACTCTTTTATTATTTTAATGGGTATTTATTTTGATGCATAACTAAACAATTCCCATAATTTTATTCTTATCATTGCTTAGAACTAGAATAAAAAAACCAACTTAAAGTACATTGTAAATAAATAAACAGTGGTACTAGCAGTACTGCCATTAGGAAATGAGTCAATTTTCAAAAATTTAGCAAAAATAGACAACTAGGAATGGTGAACAATTCAATGCTGGTTCAGATAAAAGATGGTTGAGGAGTGGAAGACACATCCTAAGTCATGACTTATAACAAGCAGTCAAATTCTTTCTGTAATTAGTTACCACATCAGAAAGGTAAATTCAAATAGAATGAGGATCTGGGACAATACTACATTAATATGCAGTGCATCTGTTTAACATTTTCTCATACACAGATGCTTGTAGAATTAATGAGGAATAGGAAATAAAAATATGAGTGGTGGGCTCTCATGGTAGCTCTACTATGAGGTGTGCAGAAGTCATTGAACATATGAAATAAGTGTAATAATGTCTATATTAAAAGAGGGCATTCAGCACATTTTCAGGGCACAAGATCAACACACAAAACTCAATTGCATATCTCTACAATAGCAATAAATAATCCAAAAATGAAATTAAGAAGATAATTTAATTTCCAATAGCATCAAAAAATAAAATATTTAGGAGTAAATTTCAAGAAAGAAATGCAAGACTTGTATATTGAAAACTACAAAACATCATTGAAGGAAAGTAAGGACTTTGATGGGAAGCCATCTGTGCTCATGGATTGGAAGACTCAGTACTGTTAAGATGGCAATACTCCTCCAGGGATCTACATATTGACTCAATACAATGCCTCTCAAAATCCCTGCTGCCTCATTTTTTTTTTTTTTTTACAGAAATTGACAAGTTGATTTGAAAATTCATATGGAAGTACAAAGGACTCAGAATAAGAAAAACGATCTTGAAAAGGAAGTGCAAATTAAAAGCACACTGAGATACTACTTTTATAGGCACTAAGGTGGTTATAGTAAAAGACAGATAAAAATAAGTGTTGGTGAAGAGTGGAGCAATTAGAACACTCATACACTGCTGGTGGAAATGTAAAATGATGCAGCTACTTTGGAAAACAGTGTGAAAGTTTCCTAAAAGGTTAATATAAAGTTACCTTATGACCCAGCAATTCCATCTCCAGGTACATTTTCAAAAGAAATAAAAACATATCTCCACATAAAACCTTGTACAGGAACATTCAGAGCAGTATTATTCATAATAGACAAAAAGTAGTATCAACCCAATGCCCATCAACTTATAAATGGAAAAATAAAATGTAACAAAATCATAATGTGAAAATGTAAATAAAATAAAAGAAAAATGCATACAATGTAATATTATCAAGCAATAAAAAGGAATGAAGTACTGACACATGTTACAATGTGGACAAACCCTGAAAACACAATGCTAAGTGAAAGAAACCAGACACAAAAGGCCACATATTGTATGATTCTTTTTATATGAAATTCCAGAATAGGAAAATGCATAGAGATGGAATGCAGATCAGTGGCTGTCTAGGGCTGAGGAGTTTGCAGAGAAATGGGAGTGATAGCTAACCATAAGGTTTCACTGTGGGAGTGATAAAATGTTCTAAAATTGACTGTGGTCATGACTGCATACCTTTATGAATATACCAAAAAACATTAAATTGTACACTTTCAATGAGTGACTCATATAGTATGTGAGTTATACTACAGTAAAGATGTTATATTTAAAATAAAGAAGATAAAAACTACAGGATTAAATACGCTGTTGGCCAAATGTGAGCAACATAACTTGATCACAGCATGTGCTAAATCAAGGCACATTTGTTTGCCTGTTTGATCTTGCCTATGTTTTGAGCACCATGACATGACCTTCTCTGTTCCATATTCCAGACATCCCAGGAATTCTGGAATGGAAGGAAGGTCAGGAGAGGGTTTATTCCAAAACAAATACACTGAGGGGCATATCAGAAAAGACTCTTTCCAACACATGCGTTCTATGTGCACTCAGCAGGAAAATATCTGGGGACACATCAAAAAGCTGTGCAAGCCATAACCCACGAGCTGCTACAGTGTTAAGTCAACAGACCTTTGGTTGGACTTCATTAATGATAGTGGTTTATCCCAGTTGCAGATATGATAACGTTTTGTCAGTATCATTTCCACTTCAAATTCCAGCATCTTTTGAAAGATGTCCACTCTGGGGAAGTGAGGTGTCTGTGGTGAGTGGTAATGTGACTTCTGAAAGTTGAATGGATCGAGGGATTTACCCATGAAGTTCCTTAATGCAGTCAGCATGACCCCCTCAAAGGAGAGTTCATCGTAATTAGTGGCATCACACGAATATCAAAAGCATTCATAATTATGGGAACTTCGTTAGGATGTGTTGCTAAACATGTCCCCAAGATCGCTTCTGATGCTGTTTTAATTTAACAGTGATGTTGGTATTGGGAGTACTTGAAAATTATAAGTAGGTAATTCAATTGAAATTGAACTTTTGATAGTTGTTAAACAGTTTATAAGTTTGTGTGTTTTTCTTTTATTCCCGTGTTTTGGTTGTGAAAAGCATACTCACAACTGGTATGTAAGATAATGTGAATCACATGCTGTATTAGTTTTCTACTGCTTTTGTAGCAATTTACTATGATCACCACAGTATCTGTGGGTCAGAGTCTGGGCTCAGTGGGAATCGCAGTGGGTTTTCTGCTAAGGGGCTCACAGGCCAAATTCCAAGTGTCAGCAGGGCAGTGCTCCTTACTGAGGGCTCTGGGGGAAAATCCACTCCCAAGCTCATTCAGGTTGTTGGTAGAATGGATTTCCTTCTCACACTTTCCACCTGGCCCAGCTCCATCTTCAAGTCAGCAACAGGTTGAGTCTTCAGGATCTCAGGATTTGTAACTCTCTAAACTAACCTTTGCCTCATTTCTCCAACTTTCCTTTTCTGCTGCATGCCTCTGACTCTCTTGCCTTCCCCTCCTGCTTATAAGGGCTCATGTGATTATCTGGGTCCACACGGATAATCCAGGATAATCTCCCTATTTTAAAGTCAGCTCATTAATAACCTGAATTACATTGGCAAAGTCTCTTTTGCCATGTGAGTTAACTTAACCACAGAAGTAACACCAGGGGGTGAAGACTGCGGGGGACAAAATCCTGCCTACAACAGTTGATGGTTAATTTTATGTGTTAACTTGACTGGGCACAGGGTGCCCAGACATTTGGGCAACCACTATTTCTAGGTGTGTCTTGATGAGAGTAACATTTGGATTATTAGACTGAATAAAGCAGATGGTCCTCCCTAATGTGGGTGAACCTCATTCAATCAGCTGAAGGCCTGAATAAAACAAAAAAAGCTGGGAAAGATGGTATTCCTCCTGCCTAACTGCCCTGCACTGGGATGTCAGTCTTTTCTAGGCTTTGGACTCCAACTGAAACATCAACTTTTCTTGGATCTTGAGCCTGTCAGCTTTCACACTGGAAATTATACCATCAGCCCTCGGGCTCTCTGGCCTCCAGGCTCAGACTAGAACTACGCATCAGATTTCCTGGGTCTCCAGCTTACTGACTGCAGATCTTGGGAATTCTTAGCCTCCATAATTACATGAGCCAATTCCTTATAGTAAGTAAATCTCTCTCTCTCTCTCTCTCTCTCTTTCTCTCTCTGTATACATATATCACATTCTTTTGTTTCTGTTTCTCTGGAGAACCCTGGCTGATGCAAACATCCATATAAGAAACTTCCATAGAAGTCCAAAATTATCATACTTTCATTCATCCCTAGCCTAATCAAGCAACTATGGTTCTGCCTCCATTTTTCCTACGGGCCAATGGTACAAAGCCATGAGTTTACAGTCACCTCTTCCATCTTTAGCTCTATTTTATATGGACATATTCACATGGTCTAAGGGGAGATATGGAGAAATGTTGTGAGACTCAGGTAAGTTTCCTGCCCATGAAGTTCCAGGTCCTTCCCTGTAAATGAGCAGTCTTTTAACTGTTCTTGGCATAATACAAGGCTAAAATGAGGTGATACGTATAAAAGTTATAGCTCCAGGTGAGTGAGAAGAGACTCCCTGCAGACCCAAAACACAGCTACCCACAGTGCTTATTAGATCCATAGGCAGAAAACGTGTCTATCCTCTTTCACTTGGACTTATTCTGTCCACCTTCAGGATCCCGGATGGTCAGTTTTCTATCAAGGACCTAGACAAATGCTTGGTTTCCATGAGAAGAAGTGAGAGAAATGAACTTCCAAAACTCTTGGGTTGATACGTATGCAACACTTTAATTAACTCAGCAAACATTTTATTTTTTGAGTATTGGCTTTGCAAAGGCGGTGAGTAAATCGGAGGAACGTGGAGGGAGTGGGACTCAGGAAGCATTAATGTCGTGGTTCCTATCCCCACGTTGCTCACAAACTCCCCTCCCTCCACTGCAGGTGCTCGTGTTCCCAAGGCCAATACCTACCGGTGCTCGGCAACCCTCTCTGATATTCACTGTCTCACTCTTAGGCCATCTCACACTTGACCGGGGGCTCTCACCACTCATCTGTGATTAGAGGAGAAGCATGTCTCCCCAGTTATCTCATGAAGATCCAGCAGCCAGGACCTCACAACTGCCTTCTCCATGCACTGGCCATGTCCTGTCTGCCAGGCTCATGGAACATCCTGCTCATAACAGGTCCTCTGGTGCTGTATCATCTTGGAGATTGACATGACTAGTAGCATCTTGAAGGCTCTGAGAACTTTACCAGTAGAGAAACCAGTTTGATGCTGTTTCCTTCACTTACTTATGCAGGGAATCGTTTTAGTGATGCCCCTCTCTGCAACTAACCCTCAAACTCATAATAAAATCATGGAAAACGCTCATTTCTCCTTCATTTAAAGTTATCTTACACTTTGGTGCGGAAGAGGACCAGTCACTGGCGAACTCTAAATCCATTCCCACTCTCTCCTCCCTAGCCTACCACACATGTACACACACACACACACACACAATCACGCACCTGCACATATACATATGCACATATATAAATACTGGTTAATTCACGGTGTCTCCTAATAAGGTTCGGTTTGGGGTGGGGGGGGGAGCATTGCTAATGAGAGACTGGTGAGGACTTTGCATTCCTAATGAAAAGCACAGGAAATTCCTTTTGCTCCTTTCTTCCTTGAACATAGATATAGATTTGATGCCTAGAGCTCTGATGGGTCTTGCAGCCACAGGGTAATATCAAAAGACTCACAGAGATGCCAACTGTCAAGTCACTAAAGAGCAAGCAACAGCCACCTACCTCCCAGCTTCTGAAAATACAAGAAAAATCAGCCTGAGATGTTTAAGCTGTGCCAATTGCTATTTTGTTATCTGCAGCAGAAAGCATCCCTGATGAAGATTTTAACAGATTAATTTAATCACTAGATCCCTGGTTACAGTTTTTCTAATGCTAGAAAGTTTTCTTCTGGTGATGTTTGTCCTTTTTTTTAAATGTAGCTTGACCTTACCCTTTAAGTTGCAATTAGGACCAGGCATAGCTGGTCTCTTTCATGCTATAAGGGAAAATCCTCATGGGTGGGTATGACCTAGAACAGCTTCTTGGTCTGCACACTCTCAGCTGAAACCCCACTGCAGTTTTTGTTGCTTGCCTGTTGCATCTCCCATAAGCAATAAAATAAACATTTCTCATTTAAATGCAGAGCCTTGGCTAGGGAACAGCACTGAAAACTTATGTTGGAGACCACTGAATAAGGATAAATAAGTCTTGTCATGAAGGACAAGCAGGCATACTAAGAAGCCATTAACTCACACAGAGACAGAGGAAATGCCGTCTCCTTGAAGGAAGATGGGGATTGAGGTCAGATGGACCTAGACTCACATGGCTCCTCCTCTGATCATCAGTGTTAACCTCGCTGAGATTCTGTGTCGTCATCTGAAACATGGAGGCGGTAATACTCAACATCACTGGGAGAATGAAATCGGACAAGAATTTGACAGTAGCCATCCTGGTGTCTCTCACTTTGGGAAGTGGTACTGAACTGCCCAGGGCAAAGAGAGATGGTAAAGGATGAAGGATGGCTGAACATCCTTCACTTACCCATCTTGTTGAAACAGGAGATCACAGGATGGGAGTTTTCACACGCTGTCTTTTGTTAATGCTTATACACTCAGCCGTGATGCTGTTGCAATAGAAATGTACTCAGGTTTGCAAAAGTAAAGGTCTCAGATTACCTTATGAATAGGTGGGTGTTGGTGGAAATTGATGAAGGGGTATCTAACTTGAAGCAGCTTTCAAAAACTTAACACTGCAATAGAAACGGATTTTTTTAAGTAGCATTTTGGAGACACTCAGTGAGCAGGTCCCTTTGAAGATGCTTATGAGTAATTTCTTTAATCAGTTGGAATTTTCATGGATGGGGATTCCTTAAAGGGGGAGAAATACAAAGGCAGATGAAGAATAGATCTGCTATGAAATAAACAAACCAACCAAAATAGAAGAAGGCACCATTTCTTCAGGGTCCACCATACACTGGACTCTGCTGCAACGTATATGAGCTCACTTAGTTCTCAGAGCAAAACTGCAAGGTAAGTGGAGCACAGTCACATTTTATGAAGTGACACATCCTCAAATATCTCAAACAATTCAGAATTTGTTTAATTCAAGACTACTCTTGATAAAGAATGATTCATATTCATTTTTACAAGCTAAAGCAGCATCTCTTGTGGCAAGAGCAGATTTGTTTTAAAAATAAACCCCATCTTGGCAATAGAAAGGAATTAAGTACTGATGCTATATACAACATGGAAAAACCTTGAACATTATGCTAAGTAAAGAAAAGCTTGACACAGAAGACCACACATTGTGTGATTCTACATATAGGAAATGTCCAGATAGACAAATCTATAGATACAGAACGTAGATCCGTGGTTTCCTAAGACTGGCAAAGTTGAGGGAAGATGAGGAATGACTTCTAATGGGTACCATGTTTCTTTCTGGGACTATAGAAATGTTCTAAAAATGATTATGGTGATGATTGCACAATTCTGTGAATATACTAAAAACTACTGAATCAGACATTTTAAATGTGTGAAGTAGTGAATTGCATAGCATGTGAATTATATTTCACTAAAGCTGACATATACGAGGGTACTTCAAAAAGTTCATGGAAAAATAGAATTAGAAGATAATACAAAGCTTTCCATGAAATTTTTGAAATACTCTCTTATATATACATGTATGTGTCTCTCTCTCTCTGTGTGTGTCTATATATGTATATATGGAGAGAAAGAGACAGAGACAGAGAGACTGGAATGGGTATTGTCAAATTTGCTGTTCCATTTCATATATATATATATGTATATGTGTACACACACACACACACAGAGAACCCTGCCAAGCCACTTTGAAATTATATAACTCTTGACAAATGTTTAAAATTTGAAAAGCACATTGTTTCTAAATTTGTGCACAAATGAGATTTTATTAATATTTCTATATCACACCATTTCAAATTTGCCTAATTCAAACTCACACAAAATTCTGCGACAGTGGGTTATCACCAATTCAATAGGAGAAAGTAGAGGCTCAAATTTACACAGCTAATAAGAGGAGCCAGGGCTGGGATTCAATCTGCAGCTCTTCTGACCCCTGCGAGCTACTCGGCCATGGCACTGAGACCCTCCTGAATCTATCACCACTAAAACCAAGCAACTGGTAGCTGCTAATATTTATGACACATAGTATTCTATGCAGCACGGTGCTTCAAACCTGATACACGCTTTCTCATTGACCCTCACAACCTTCCTTTGGGGGCATTATCATTATCCTCATTTTACAAAGGAGTTATCTGAAGCTCAGAGAGGTGAGACAGCATGATCAAGGTCTCTCCATCAGTGGTGGAACATAACTGAAAGCTGGAGCCAGTGGCCTCAGCCCTCATGCCATGTCAGAGCACATTGGTCTTCCCGATAGACTGACAGGGACAGCCTCATGATGTGTTTCCAGTTGACTCACTGGCCAGAAAAAAAAAATAATATTCTCTGAAAACCTTCTAGAGCTCTCTTAACAATCCCCTCCTTCTCTGGATGTGGATGTGAGGCCAGCACACATTGACATAAATGGCAGCCACATGATGACACGGATTATTGGAGTACTTTCAGGTCTGGACTGTGATCCGAAATTACAGTGATAGTAGTGAATCAAAACAACTATGCTAAGAAAGTTTCCATCATAAAGCATTGAGTATGTTTCTAATCTAATAAAAGTGTCTAATGACAAAGAGACCTCAGAATGCTTTCTGGAAAGAAGTCTAAGATAATGGAGGAGATGAAGACCATTTTTGCTCCAATTAAGACTCAATTTTCTGATTACCATACTAAAACTGGTGGCATGAAATGCATACAGAGGAGCAAGTGGGTTTGAATGTCTTGGGCAGCATAGCATAGTGGTTAAAAAGCATGGCTCAAAGTCAAACTGGCTGGGCTGCAATTCTTACTGGTGGAGTGGAACTGGATACGTCAGTTATTAGATTTGTCTATGAATACAGAGAATCTAACATAACAGTGAGTTAAATAAGACAGAATGTTATTATTGCCTTATGTAAAACGATTCTGGAGACAGGCAGTCCTGGGCTGGCATGACATTCCATGGACCACTGAATGCAGTCTCTATCTTTCATCCTACCTTCGAAGCACATGGTTCTCTACCCATGAGGTCACCTCATAGAGCAAGGTGGCTGCTTGAATTCTAGCCATCATTTCCCCTTCCAGACAGTAAAAAGAAACAGATAGTAGGAGGACACAAGGACACTCCTCCCAGCTGAGACGGCTCCCTTCAGGATCCACCCCAGAAGTCTAACACAACACCCCTGCTGATGGCTCGTTGGCCAGTACTTCATCCCATGGCCACATCGAACTGCAAGGGAGGCTGAGCAATACAGGTTTACATGGACACCCTGCTATAGGTTGAGTATCCCTTATCCCAAATGCTTGGAACCAGAAGTGTTTCTATTTTTGGATTTTTAAAATTTTGGAATATTTGCAAAATACCAATATGTTTAGCATCCCTAATCCGAAATACAAAATCCAAAATGCTCCAGTGGGCATTTTCTTTGAGCGTCATGCTGGTGCACAAAGGTTTCAGATTTTGGCTTACTTCCAATTTTTAATGATCAGATTAGGAATGCTCAACCTGTACTATGGTACGTTGGGGTCTGTCTCTAAGAGAGTAGAACGGATAGTGAGGGGGGTGTCTCTGCTGTTTCGGACAAGTCATTTTCTAACTCCATTAAACTTCAATTTCCTCATTGGAAACATGGAGAGGACCATAGCATCTACCTCCTAGGATTGCTGGGGTGAGTCAGTGAGGTAATGCACAGGAAGCCCTCAGCCAAGGGCCTGCCAACAGCTGCCACTCACAAAGTGCCCACTGCTAATATTGGCTCCATGCTAATTGACCTGTTCGGAGGAGTAGCTCACCACAGAGAGGAACTGACCAGTGCCTATAATTTGCAGCATCTCTCCTCCAGACGTTAGATTTGTGCTTCATAACTGAAGCTCTTCATTTTTTCCATTTAGAGTAAAGTTTCTCAGCCTTGGTGATATTGACATTTTGAGCGAGCCAGCTCTGTCTTTTGGGGAGTGGAGGTGGGGGCTGTCCTGTGCATTATAGGACATTTAGCAGCATCCCTGAACTCTTCCCACTAGACACCAGTTGCACCTTCCCTCACCCCAGTGTGGCAACCAAAAGTATCTCCTGGGGGCAAAATTATCCAAAGTGGAACCACTGCTCCATCATATTGGAATTCATATAACACATCTCTGCCAGCAGTGGTGGTCTCCTGGGTTTTCTCAGTTTTAGTTGCATGAATCAACACTTCAAGTTAAACCATGTCAAACATACTTTCCAAAACTAGTGAAAATTCACATTTTTGAATGATGCATAACACATAGACAGAACTTGATTAACTTAATTCCATATATATATACACACACACACACATACATAAACACATACACACACACACGGGTACTTCAGAAAGCTCATGTGAAATAGAATTAAAAGATAATACAAATCTTTCCATGAATTTTTCAAAGACCCCTCATACATACACATATATGCTACTACTCAAGTCATTACCTCTAGCCCTGGCTCATGGCTTTAGTGTGAGGCAATGAGCAGAGAACCTCTCAGCTAGACAAAGGGTGAAATTCAGATGTGAGAAGAGAATCGGAGGAACAGACAGCAAAACAGCTCACGGAGTCTGGTTCTGACAGGCCCAGGGAACAGACCAGGGCGGTGCTCCATCATCCCCAAAAGAGAGACCTTTCCCAAGGACATGCTGACTCCAGAAACATGAGTCCTCTGTACTCCCCAAGCAGAAGACGTCCATGTCAGCAGCCTATTATACCAGCCTATTATAAACCAGAAACACAGCTGATAAAGACAGAGACATATAAAAGAAAAGTTGAAAACCAGAGCAAGAAAGAAAACATGAAAATTCCCCGAACCAAACTTTTGAGAAATCTTTGAAAAGAGCCAGTCTGCTGAATAATAAAATAGCTTTGGGTACTGTACATGGTTTAACAAAAAAAATACAGCCGTAATTAAAGCAGGAAAGCTGTAAGTCTATTAAAATTTTTTCTTTGATACTGGAAAATTCAATTCATGACCTATATTTTATAAAACGTATACTTGAAAGGGATTTTATATTCCCTCTTCTCATTGAACTTAGCATATTGAATCTCTTCCATTTACTTAAGAAGGGAGGTGGCTGTATACATAAATTACTCAGGGCTTTTTAAAAACATACCGTATATATATTAAGGTGAAGTGATTCAAAGGTATTTGTATAGATAAATGGAAGCAGCAGCTCTAGACTGTCCTCGGGAGGGATGGTATTCTGAGAGCTGCAGTGCTGCAGTAAAAGTTGCTTTATCAAACCCTCTGCTGATTATAAATCTTCCCTAGCTGTCATTTTTAGACGGTCATGATGGATGGCCCAGCACCCTTATGAATCTTTGAGAAGAGTTCTCCTTGAGTGTCTCCTGAGCCACCGCTAGGGGGAGAATCTGGCTGTATTTGAGGAGGCCACGACCAGTAGGGACGGGCTGCATGGAGTTACCTGATGAGCTGGACCATCAAAAAATGACTAAAGGAGGTTGGTAGTGTTCTCCCTCTCTCTGTCTCCCACCTGCATACCCACACACAGCCACCCACCCATGGAACATATCCATGCACACACTCACACATATGTTTATAAGGGAATGCTCTCTAGACTTGGGGTGGCAGCTGTGGGATAATGGTCACATCATCATGGGCGAAATAGTTAAAGGACAGTAGATATTAAAGATGTGGAGGAACTGAAAGAGCACAAGGGTTGGAGTCAAATAGGTCTGAGTTCAAATTCCAGCTTCAGCACCCACCAGCTGTGTGACACTGGGAAAGGAACATAACACTCTTGAGTGTCTGTTTCCTCAATTGCAAAACGGTTGTAAGGATTACATTATAAGGTAGGTGTACTCGACACCTAGACCAGTGTCGAGTACACGATAGTGCTAGAAAAATATACTGTGATTTCAACACTTCATTACCCTGGGCAGGCAGCGTCTCCTTCCCTCAATCCTGGTGACATGCACCCAGTAGCCTGCTCCTTTCTCCTAGGCAGCTGTGACCACAATGCCTGAGATGTGTTCACTGGATGACTTCCTCATTGGTTTGCAAGTTGTATGGAATTCATGTTGATTCATGCATCCCTCCCCCGCCTCCGGCCCATCCTCACTGAATGGCAGCATATCCGGTACGTAGCAGGTAATCCGGAGATATTGGTCGAAGGAATGAATTAATTTCAATTAAAGACAAAATTAATCTAAGAACTGAATAAAAAGAGAAGTTTACTGGGGTCATTCCCCAGTAAATGGAATTTATTGGGTGACTAGTGTGTGACTGGAACTTTACTAAATGCTGAAAGTCGAGGGATAAAGAGAAAAAATCTGCTCCCCCCTCACCTTATGCTTATGGCTGAAAAAGAAAAACTGAAGGTAGAATCTAGTTCATACTAGAGGAAAATTTATAAACCTATTAAGGTTTACAATATTACTGTAATTCCATACAGATGGCATCAGTTGCAATAATCCAGTATCATAAAATGAGTCAATATTTAGTATCGCCCCATTCGTCATAGGCTGGCCACAAAAGTCTTATGTGGCCTCGTCTCTCCATCTCCACTGTTGCCACCCTGGTCTGAGCCAGTCCTCCCATGCTTAGCATGCTGAGATAGCCCCGGTTGCCCTACTTCTCTTCTCCACTGAGTAGCATAATTGTCCTTTACCAGTAAAATCAGATCTTACCACTCTCCTGCTTAAAACCACCCAAGGGCTTCCTATTAAATTTAAAATGTAATCAAAACTTATGAAGCTCTAAACCAGAAGTCTGCACACTTTTTTTTGCAAAGGCTCAGGTAGCACATATTTTTGGTTTTGTGGTATATATAGTCTCTGTCCCAGCTGCTCAATTCTGCCAGCATAGCATGGAAGGAGCCACAGTCAACACGTAAATAAATGGACATGTCTGTTCCAATAAAAGTTTATGTAAAAAAAAAAAAAAAAAGAAAAAGGACAGGCAGTAGGACAGATTTGGCTCATGGCCCATAATTTGTTGACTTCTGCTCAAAATGATCTTGTCCTTGCCTATCTCCTTGAACTCACCTGGCATGACCCTTACATTCTCCAACCATGCTGACTTCTCTGTCCCTCCCTCATGTCATTCCTGCCTCAGACCTTTACACTCTCTGATTCCTCAGCCTGGAATATCCTGGCTTGATATCTTTACCCTGATGGGTTCAATCATTCTCACTGGGCTCACCTAAACACCACCTCATCATTCTATCATATCACCTTGTCCTATTTTATCTAAAGGACCTAAATTATCTTTTTGATTCATTTTGTTGTTAATTATCTTTCTCCTCCCAGTAAAATGCAAATGTCTTAAGAGTACAGTCTGAAATGGTCTTGGTCCCTGTTATAGCCCCAGCACCTAGAACGTTACCTGACTCATACTAGCTGCCCAGTAAATATTTGTTCAGTGAACTTACGGAATAAAATGGTCATAAGGAATTGATTTTAAACAAAGGTTTCTCTGAAATTATAACAGTTTAAGGTCATTGTGGATCTGCCACTTTGCTTAGCTCAGCTGCAACACTAAAAATCCCTGGACTGCTCAGAGGGAATCCTCAGGTGCCAGGAATGGTTTCTAATGGCCTTGGGAGTAGGCTCTGTGCTCTGACAACTCAAGGACTTTTTCATTTTTACTTTGCAGCTGCTCAACCATCACTCAATCTCATTTTGGCTAAAAATTCCTGTCATTTATCCTTTAAAAGGTCATATGATCACTAAGTTTTGGAAGCTACCAATGCTTCTCTACCTGATGACCACTTTTAACTATTAATTTAATTAAGTTAATTAATTTTAAATTTCTAATTTAATTTAAAAATATTTGATGTCACAAATTCTTCTCTCTCCTGAATGAGAGTGATAGAAGGATGGCTTACAGTTTGAGTCTAAAATATATCAAAACTATGAGTGGCCAAGCTACCAAACATTTATCTTTATAAGGAAGTAATCAATATGAGCCCAAGAGCCACGTCTCTCCAGTTCACCTAGAACACAAAGGTCTAACATGAATAATTTGAGCATGAACAAGACTGGAACAGAGGCTTCATGGTTAGAGAGGAGAGGGATTTAGGAAACAATGGGGCCTCTGTCTCTTGAATGGCTCTGCAGCCCCATGAATGCATATGTGAATTTAGACGGCAAGAGGGCTGTGAATGAAAATTAAAAGAGCACTTTCGAAGTTACATTGAATATGAGACATGCAGCTCTACTGGTTGGGTACCCTTCTACTGGAACAAAGAGGTTCAGGCATTCTCCCCACCTTACCAGACCCTGGGGTATCTTGAAGGCTCCAGTGAGCCAGCAGCAATGGGTCTTATCAGAGAGGGACCAGGGTATGAAGGAGGGAGAATCCCAGTGCCTATGACAAGGTAGTTGGTTGGTTTGGTTCTGAGCCCATGATAGACATCATCTGGGAACCCTGAGACATAGTTTGGAGCAGGTCGGCAAAGATTCAGTTTCGTGAATGACGAGGTGGAGTCAATAGTGAGCAAAGTTCAGATAACACTTTTCTTACTATTTAGAGGTCTCCAATTGAATTATACAACTCCTTCACAAGCTTTGTTTTACGGTCACCTGCACTGGGGTGATTTGCACCATAATTCAATTGCTACATACTCCAGTCTCCAGGGCTCCACAGCAAGTGAATGACAACTGTTCCTGGGCAACATTACTCAGCTAAGATCCCAGTGATGACTTGAGAAGAGAGACCAGCAATGACTGCAGTCCTCTGCCTCAACCACAAAATCCAGGAAGGTCCATAGCAAGCAGTCCACAGTCTATGGTTAGTGAAATGACCACAACGACGTGTAGGTATTGGGTATAATCCAGAGAAACAAACAAAAATATCCATCAGCATGTTTGTGTATGAAAAGAAAGCCTATTGTATCCTAAATTACAATTAGAGAGGAGCAATAAGTTCTGGTGTTCTATTGCACAGTGGAGTGACTACAGTTAGTGGTTAAGTTTTGTATATTACATAACAGCTACAGGGGAGGCTTTTGAATGTTTTCATCACAAAGAAATGATAAATGCATGAGGTGATGGATGCATTAACTACCCTGATCTGATTATTGTTTATTATACAGTGTATATATGTATCAAAATATCAGACGGTACCCCATATGCATGTACAATTACAATGTACAAGTTAAAAACAAAACAAAGCAAAAATGAGAAAGACTACTGTATCCTCCTATGATAGCTTAGCTTAGGGCTTTGCTCTGCAACTGGAGCAGTTGAGAATTCATAGGGGAGCAGGCTGTGGGAGTGATCGTGCTGACAAGAAGGTTCAGGGTCCCAAAGGTGGAGGCGATGCGGTAAAGGTCAGACATATTCGATGTGAAAAACACAGCAAAATCGTGGAAGCCGTGGAAAAGTCAAAGTCTGGAATAAGATTCAGTGAAGTGGCCGCACGATACAGTGAAGATCAAGTCAGGGGAGGGGGCAACTTGGGTTGGATGGCCAGAGGGTCCACGGTGGGACCATTTCAAGAAGCAGCGTTCACCTTGCCTATAAGTGGGATGGAAAAGCCTGTGTTTACAGACCTGCCAGCTAAGACAAAATTTGGATATTGTATTATTATGGTTGAAGGGAGGAAATAAAATCATACATAAGACTACATAATTTTTACACAGTTTGTTTATTTCTTTAAAAGTTATTGAATCATCCTTGTGTTTTGTGAACTTTGTCCGTATGGGTTTGTAGGTGCAAAACAGGGTCGGTATAGGTTAGTATACACTGCAGTAGGTACCAGTAGCTCTCAAAGAGAAGTCAAGCAGACTTCTTTTTAACCTGTATTCCCTTTCCTTCCAGAACTACTTCATATGACTCTCTGTATGTCCCATAAACTAATTCAGAAACCATCTTCATGATAGCCAAATATCAGCTCACACTACTCACAAAACTGAAAATACTGGGTATCAAATAGACAGATGAGTATATAAGAATCGTAAGCTTCTGGACAACACTCATTTTACATGTTAGTTAACTGTGTTCTGCTGGGACAGGTATTATTAGCTCTATTGTCTTCACATAGTACACAGCACACTGTAGCCATTCAACACTAATGCATCTCTTTTTAAATTAATATTTTTTTGGAGGAAAAAGACACTCAGTTTTTCCATGGGTTGTTTGTACCAGACTAAGCAGCCATTCACAAGCGCTGATTAAAGGGAGCAATGTATAAAACACCATTCCCTCATCTTCAGTGTATGGTTGTATTGTGACCATTCTTCTAGGCCAACATTCTGTCTATCCACATTTTTTAAAATTTATAAAGCCATATTTATGACATACAAAAAGGTGTAAAGAATAATTGTAGGAATTCCATGCTGCTTCAGAAATAAAATGTTGCCAACACACATGCACACACACATACACTCACACACACAGCTTAGCTTAGCCAAGATACAGAATAAAATCCTCTGATTAGAAGCATCACCAAATATGGATCAAAATGTAATAATGCATATCCCCTGTCCCATCAATCTGACTCATATGAATTCATCTGAAAGAACTTGTCACAAACATGGGTTGAAATGAATTCTCCCCTGCAGAACTGATTATATGTGCAGAAAAGTGAAAACAACTTAAATCACAGGGGATTAGTTAACCAGATGATGGTAGAATTTGACACTAGCTGTTTAAAACAGTGATGTAGTTTGATGTTTATTGATTTACAAAAATGTTCAGGGGACCCTGCCGAGTGAAGAAAGTGACTTACAGGAAAGCATGGAGAACTCCATTTCTGCAGATTGTCTACCTGCCCCTCTGTGTGTGGAGACACTCAGAGAGCCCTAGAACTGTGCTCACCGAACTGTCAACTATGGACATTCCAGCATGGTGGGGTTTGGGGGGTGGGTGAATATACATTCTTCTACTTAAAAAAAAAAAAAGAAGCTGAACTGCTTCATTTTTAAAAATATACATACTTGAGAAAAGAAACAAACAAAATAGTCACATGCTTGATATTCTAGAAGCACATGGGATTGGCTGGGACAGTTGAGAATGGAAGAACCTACAACGTGAAAACCTGAAAATACCAGCGAAGGAAAACTTAACAGTCGGTAGGTTGAAAAGCCACATCACAGTTACTGCAACAAATAAAGAGCTCACCAGAAAAGGGGCTTTGCTACCAGGCCACACCAACAAATTGAGGGCTAGGTGTCACCAACTAATGATCAAATATCACAGACATCTTTATTTAGCCCAAGCTGTGTTGGAAAATAGCAAATGCCAGGCAGGCCTGAGCTCTCAGGATAGCTTGTCCCAAAGGCTACGTGATGGGCTATTTTTCCTTATACCTGGCATGACTAGATTTGGCTAAAAATTAAAGTAAGTGTGCCTTGGAAAGAAACTCAGGTGGGTTCTGGAGAAAAATCAAACACAAAACACCCTCAGTCTCCTTGCACCATCTCTTCAGAGGCCTGCTCTCGCTACAGGGCTAGGCTCGGTTCCTCGTGACAGATGCCTCCTGAATGGCTCTGTCATCACACTTGCCACAGTTTTACCTCTTGTCCATTTGTTACCCATCTCCCTGCTCAGCTATGAATACCAGGAGGGAATGGCAGAGTCTGTCAGGTCCACTGCTGTCCCCTCAGAGCTTAGGACAGACAGTGTCAGTACAGAATAGATGCTCAATAAAAATATCAGATGATGAAAATAACAGGAGCAAGAGAGGCAGCGAGGGAGGCCAGGTCCTTAGCTTTCCAGAAATTAGAAGTGAGGGTGTAACTGTAAGCTCTGCTTGTCTTTAAGAGCTCCAGGAAGTGGCGGCCACATGTCACCTAAGCAGCACCTATCGCTCGTGAGTCAGAACACACGCCTCTAGGTCCGCCATCTGAAGGGAAGGCGATTGTCGCAGTTGTCTTTCTCAGTCATGCAGGTTGCAGACTGAGACATCCCTTGCATCACCTTCTCTACTGATGTCTCTCAAGCTGCCCTGCCTGTCCTGGGTGGTGCGCCACAGTCCCAGCAGCCCTGCTACCCTGCAGGGTGGCGAAAGCCTCCAGGAAGGGCACGGCCACGGCCAGCCTGATGGCATCTCCCATGTCCTGCTGGAAGCTGCCGAGGGCTGCTGGACTCCGCTGTGCCCTCGTGCACGGCTGCCTCAAAGTGCCCGAAATTAAAGTTCCCCGGGACAGCTCTTGACTACTGTTTCCTAGGCACGAGGGAATGCATATCCCAGCCACCTGGCCCCTTGGCTGGAATAACTCTTAACGTGTGTGTTTGAGCCATTTCCTAGAGCTCCCCACATGGATTAAGCTCCAGTTGGCCACTCCGGTAGGCGGCTTCATACTGCACCTCAAATAGGGTGACTGCACTTTTCTGTACTGCTCCTCGCCTGGTACCTGTGTACCTCTAAGGAAAACCACATGTCCTCCATCCTCATCCCGGGCTCTGCTTCTGGGAAGCCTGCCTGCCATTCCTCATGCTTAGCTCTTCTCAAAGGTGCCTCGAAGACCATTTGCAAACCACCTGTGAATTGGTACCAGCAAGGCCCATGGGGTTTGGCATGGGTGCCCTCCAGGAATTTCAAGGGTCCCAGCCCTCTACCCCATACTCATGAGGTCTTGGCATGTCTTGGGCATTCAGAGAACACCAGACTCATGCAGAGATCTGGGGGGCCCCGTGGAGCAGCTGGAGCCTGTGCTGCATCAATCAATGCCTTATGACTCTACAGAAGGAATAGCTCATGATCTGCAAAGTTCAAAGACCATTATTTTCTGCTGATCTCCCTTCATCCAGGAATGATTCCCCAAAACAACACCCTGGAGTTTAGTGCTGAGCAGCTGGGAATGGTCTCCTGTCTGCACATACAGATAAAATATAGGTGACCTTCTTCTGTGATAGATTGGTGCTGATGGCTTTTGGGTACACAGGGATGTGAAAATGATGCTTGGTTTGTTGGGAGATGAATTCTCCTTCACACAAACTGCATGTCTCTTTGCTATACCTTTGCTAAAGGGTACACTGCCAGAATAAAGATCATAATTGCAGTATTAACAAAGTGCTGGCATTTCTTGAATATTATTATGTTCTAACAATGGGTGAAGCACACTGTCTCTTTTATTTTTATTTATTTATTTTTATCCTCACATTTAGTTCTCTGAGGTAGGTACTAGTATATCCCACCCCCACTTACAGACAAGGTGGTTGAGGCTTCTAGAAAGTTCAGTAACTTGCCAGAGGACTTACCTCATTAAGGATCTGAGCAAAGCACCACACTCAGCGCCAGGCCACCATACTGTGTGCAGAAAAAGCTGCATAATCTGGGGACTTGTTGCCAAATGAAAATGCGGGGCCCCTGCTCAACAATTATTAAGAATTTCAAGATGGCAATGGCAGAGCATTAAACGAAGTGTGGGGACCCTCTGAGCATGGGGCTTTGTGAGGCTGTATGGGACGCACCCCATGAGGCTGGCCCTGGTTATGTGGGCTCAGAAAGAAGTGATGTGGGTGATGACTAGGGACTCAATGTAAAACCCTTTTTAATCCTGGATACTGAGCCACAGCTCACGTTACATTAAAGGTAATTCAGTGAGCCTGGCTATCTGGCCAGAAGACCTGGCCATTTTCTGTTAGGATCTAAGTTAGCTCATCTTATAGAATTGCACATATACTTCCCCCCAGCCAAGACTGCAAGGAGTACGTGGTGCACATCGTGGGAGCAGGAGAAGGGTCCGGATGGGCCAGGTGGCTCATGGGTTTATCGCAGCTCACACAAGGCCCAGGGACAAATAGGGGCTGTGGTGCATAGACTTGGACTAGTCTTCTGAGCAGGACGCCAAGTGCAGATCCAGCCAGACCTTGACCAGAGAACCGAGACAGACACAGCAGCATCTGGTCAGCAAAATGAACAACTATTCACCAAATTTTGAAGCCAGAGACATGGATGCTGATTTTCTCCTCCATCACTTTGGGCAAGTTCCTGAACCTCTTTGAGGTTCAGTTTTCTCATGAGTAAGATGGGGACAATGGTTCCCACCTCTCAGAGTAGGAAACGGTATAGTGGATAAAATGACATGTGGATACAAAGCTCCCAGCCCGTAGTAAGTGCTCAGCTCGATGCTGTGATAGTCTGATGGCTGTTTTCACCATGAAGTATGTGGAACAGCTGAAAGAGCACATGATTTGAAGGTGAGTGATACAGGCTGAATCTCAAACACTGTCCCCCATCTCTTATTCTACTGAACTGGGAAAGGTCACTGAACTCTTTCCAGGATCAGTGTCCCCTCTGTAAAATGGGTGCTGTACAATGTGTGCAGTGCATAGGGCTGTGAGCCATCCATGAGCAGGGGATTATGGGAAGAGGTGAGGCCATCGTTCTTAGAGCCAGTCAGGGCTTGTTGTTGTAGCTTGTCAGTGGCTTGGGTTGGGGAGGGGGTTGGAAAAGGGATACCATCTTCCATCCCAGATTCCTGCTGTCCTTACAGGTGCCTGTAGACTCTTGTAGGATGTTAACTTCTCCTGTAAAAGTTTTTTGCAACATTTCCACATTCTTAACCCTACATCTGACCAATTCCATTTCAATTCCTGCTCTATAGTCAAACCCAGAGGGTGCTGTAAAAGAAAACAATGAATCAGGCGAAATTCTGCATAGCCGGAAGAAGCGACTCCAAACAGACATCCATGCCTTTATGTACTTTTGTGGTAAAATAACAATCATAAATAGAAGTTTGAGGTGATTTATGTTTTGCTGGAGATGTGTTTACCCCTAGCTGAATAGCTTTGTGCTTTAAGAAATTCGATGTGCATAAAGGATTCTATTTTTCTTCAAAAACATAGTGCATATATAAAGCAATAAAATCTGAAATTCTTTCCTAAACTTTAAGGAAGGGCACAGTGGGAGGAAAATTGGACATTGTCTAATCATATACACACATAATATACAAAGACACATGCATGCTCACAGCCACTGGAATGTCACCACTGCCATTTACATTTAGAAGGCTTTTCCAGCCCATCCACATCTAGTCACTCATGTACAAGACCTGGGTATGACAGATGGAAACCGGGAATCATTTTTCTGGTCTGCTCAAACTCTAGCCTCTTTAATAGCTTTCCCCATCAGTTCTACTAACTTGTTCTGCACATCAGCTTGTTTAAGAAAATTTCTATAAACATCAAACCCAAATTCTAGTGTTTCTCCTCCCAGAAGCCATCTCTTCATCAAAAGCAGCCTACTGAGAGATGCCACGTGGATGGTCTGCCCTGAAGTTCTCTGACCTATCACCACCTGCCCTCCCTTCATCTCTCCAGTCCTGTTCTCATTCCTCTGCCTCCACCACTCCCCCAAACACCCTCCGGCACACACAATGAATTCACTATCATTTTTACAGGATGCATTTCGAGCTGGGAAGGGAGAGGGTTGCTCCTGCCCTTGGGGGATCTGATGAAGTGCATGGGGACCCAGCTCCTTGAAGCTGAAGGGAGGTTTCAGGCATCTTGCATACAATTATTCACCTGGTAGTCTGGGGAGGTTACCATGACAACACTTCCAGAGCCTCATGCGTCTACATGTCATTGAAACATCCCATCAAATTCAGCGAAAGGGGGAAAAAAAGACAGTCAAAGCAGTTCTCGGGCTTCCTTCTCCTGTCTGGTCTGCTAAATGACTATTTTACTTACTTGTTTGGGTATAATCTAGATACAGCAACAGTGATACTCTTAACATGGCGCTTTTTTACTCAAAGGTATGTTGAAGCTTACAATCAAAGTCCAGTCTAATGGGGCTTTTTCTACTTTGGTCTTCATTTTCCCAAGTATTATGCCCAGGAATGACTTCTGATGCTGGCCATGAGATGTATTAATTAGCATGTATTGGGGCAAAAAAAAAAAAAAAAAAAGCTCTAAATTTTCAAATCTTCCCTCATAGAAAGGTCAAACAATGGAGAGAGATCAGGACGTCCACCGTGACCTTGAGTGAATTCCACAACAGCAGCCACCTATATTTCCAGAGAGAGATACAATGTCTTGCCTTTGGCCCTTTGACTGAAGACAAAAGGTTTAACCATGCACAGTTTCTAAGGAAAGGAAAAACATTTCTACCTCTTTTACCAAAATATTTCTTAGTAAAAGGCAATTACGAAAAGAAGTAACTTGGGAGTTTGGAATGGGAACTTTAATTCTTGCCAAAGCCCACTGCAGCACAAAGTTCCACCTTGGGCCTTCACAAGGGTAAGCTGGATGTTTACATGATGCCCAACATCAACCATACATTAAAGACTCAGATGGCGGGCACCCTTGAGGGTCCCCTTCAGAGATAATGGAAGATACTTTCAAAGCTTGCAGCACCTGGGTCATGCTCTGTGCTTCAGCTTCTATCCGGGAAAATAATATGTCAATATTCATGCACACCAACAAGTTGGAACAGCAATAAAACATTCTTTAGAATCTCCAAAGATCATAGTGTGCCACTTTCCAAGCCATTATGCTAATGGCCAGCCACTTGACATACCTGTGGGCGACCCTTCCATGACATGGCCGATGTAGGGGCCTTCCCGAAAGATTGGTCTGTTGTCATTCTGATCGATCACGATGACATCCAGAGGCACCGGCCCCTCGAGAGTTTTGCCATTGACATCAATGGTCTCCACAAATAGCTATTTGAGCAAAGAGATGGAGAGAGAAAGAAGGCATTAATTCATTACGAAAATTGAAATTGGGTTCTCTAGAGAAAGTAGGTTATATCAGCAATTTCATGAGCCCTTGGCAATATTCAAACTTTCGTCTCAATGGATAGTCACTAGGACTAGAATAGAAACTAAACATTCCAGAATAAAAGGCAAAGATCAGTTCACGTTAGATCCCCCTTGGGAAATTTACAATTAATTTATCAAATCTGCAAAGAAAGTTTAAAAAAGAACCCAACAATTCACAATCAGCCATCACTGAGAAAATATGCTTACATTGTTTCTGTTTCTCCAACATCATTATGCCTAAAAGGAATGTTAAGCTAATAAAAATAATTTACTAAGCAGTTATGAACTGAGTACATTAAGAAACAACCAAAAGTGTTTATGGTAATGTTTAGGAGAAATTCAGGTCAACAAGTATTTGTAGGCAGCCTTACTTAGGCAAGGAACTCAGCATTTGCAGGGGGCCTGAATGAGACCTTGGGATTCCTACCCACCAGGCCCTTTATGATCTAGGTGGATTTAAAATGTTGTGAAACACTTCCATATGGAACTACTACCAGATATCAATGAAGAAAGCAGAATAAAAAACCAGCTTCATTATTTGTCTTGGAAACAAGGAATTATGCCATGGCATTTCCAGTGAATCATGGTGACTTTATATTCTCATTTTCTGTGCTTAATTCAGCCTTGATAACTCAGTGATAACAGTGGCATTTCTTTTTGGATATAAGAGGAGGTCTCTGCATAGGAAGTGGTAGAGTATTCTGGTCAGAAAAGGTCATCTAAGTTGGAATCCCAGCACAATTCTTCACTATCTGTATGACCCTGAGCAAGATAATCTCTGTTTCCTCATTTAATTCATTTATTGAAATGGAATTAATAAAAACACCCACCATTAGGAATAATAATAACCGACACTTATCTAGTGTTTACTTAGGCTCTGTATTAACTCCCTTCAACCTCACAATAACATTGTGAAGCATTTTGCAGAAGAAGGAAAGAAAGTAGAGGGTACATGGTAAAGTTCAGATGTGACTCTGGGAAGTCGATCTCCAGAATTCACATTTTTAAACCACTGTAGACGATATTTGTAAAGTACTTAATATAAGGCCTGTCACATAATATATCTCAAGAATGTTTGCTGCAGCTATTGTTGCTAAAGTTATTGTTATCAATACTATTGTCAGAACTAGCCCAAATTAAGAGAACAAAAGAGAAAACACTTTTGTTACCAATCAGTACTGTCATACCCCACCTGATGATTCTGTAAACTGGTATCATGCCTCTGGAAAGGTGCATAGCAAAATTCAGCAATAACCATGGAAGACTCATATACTTTGTTCCATTTTGATACCACACCTGGTCCTACTTGAGATAGGTCACACTGCATATATAAACATTCACTGCAGTATTATTTGTAATGATAAAATTGCACTGGCATCTACCTAAATGCCCACTGGAAGGGGACTAGTTGAATAAATGTTTGTGTAACAACATGTTATAATACAGCCATTAGATAAAATAATTATTAAACCTTATTGGTCTACTTAGAAGACTAAGTGAAAATACACAGTTTGTGCACTATGTATATGTAACATACAAATATGGACAGAGTTGGAAGGCAGCAGTAAGCAGAATGAAACCAAGTATGCATGGGTAGAGAATTTTTTTTTTCTTTTTTTCTTTAACATCACTTCTTCTTTTCACTAGTAAATTCATACACACATGCACACACACACACAGACACTTGATTTCTGGGGCAGATAAAATAATGCAAGTGTACTTTAATTAAGAAAAAATTAAGTGGACAGAGCCTCCTAACATCTGCACAAAGGGGATCTTACAGAGGTAAGCTTTCATACTTTTACGCTTTTTCTTTTTTAGCTGTTATGAGAATGCCGCTAACAAAAGAAATCAATTAAAACAAAGTTTTGGCGGCAATTTCATGTAATGACCAAAGTTTGGAATTTTGTCCTCCAAAAGAACCAAGGACTTGATTTTAACTCAACCAAAAACCTATGTCTAAAAATAATAAATATCATGGATCTGAATTCTAAGCATCACATCCTGCAAGACTTGGACGGAGTCATATCCTGCCACAGGTAAGATAGAGAATCAGAATTCACATTTGCTCAATATACGAGTGTGTTGAAACTGGGAGGGGCAGACTCCAGACCCATCTCAACATAATGGAAAGACAGACAGACACTAAGGAGATACAACAGATCAGGATGAATGCAAATCAGAAAACCAATTACACAAATAGACAATTTGATGGTATTTTATGTTACAAAACTATACAGAATTTGACTCTCAGATTTTTTAGCAGACAACAATATTGATAGAATCCAAGGTCTTTGGAATTTTCTCTAAAAACAGCAGAGTGCTGTTAAGTGGCATTTCTTCATTTTAAAGTTAATTTAGTAAAAATTCTTCGAGGACCTACTACATGTCAGCTACTGTGCTGAATACTGGGTATCCAGTGGTTAACAATAACAACAAAATACTCTAACATGAGAAACAGATAATAAACAAGAGGAAAATATATGAACAAGATAATTTTGGTTAGAGATAAGAGCTGTGAAGGATAAGAAAGAGTTTTTTACACTACATCTGTACTATCCAATACTGTACTCTCTAGCTACATTTGGTGTAGCTAGAGGAGATTCTGGTGTCAGCGGTTTTCCGCCCACAGTTGGAACGCGTAGCCCACGATGGAAGGGAGGTAGAGAGACCTTCGTGGTAGTGGTAGAGGGGAGAACTGCTGGGGGGTGGAGGACACATCTCTGAAAGCCTGAGTGGAGGGCTTCGAGGAGCGTTGAAAGAGTGCTGGACCTGGATTTGGGAGATCTGACATGAAATCCTCCTGAGATACTGGATCTGGGCTCTGCGCAAGGCATGCATCTTTCTGTACCTTCGCGTCTGCGTTATTAACAAGAGCCCAGCATGAAGACCTCATGGGATCCTGTTGCAGATGAAGTCAATATTGCACGAACAAGGCTGATGCAGAGTCGGTGCTGAATCTTCACCCGGGTCTTACTCCTCAGCTTTCCAGGGGCCAGCTCCAGCCTGTGCTAGAGAGGGCGGAACTACTTTACATGTATACGAATTGAATCAAGATATTCTTAGATGGCGTTGTTGGAGGCTGGGATTTCGAGCAATCAAGGAAGTATGACAGACGCAGTGGCGTGTTTATCATTTTGCTCTACACATTTTCCAGAGCCTGGTCCTTCTCCCAGTGACAAAAGAAGAAACTCAGAAGTCATTCCTTCTCAAATGAAACCTTCTCTCCCATCCCCGGCCACTCCACTAACAAGTCCTGTGTACACCGCTCATTTTACCTCCTGAATCCACTGCCCTCTCTCCATCTCCATCACCACCTCCTGAGATTTGCTTAAGTCACTTCCATTATTAGGAATAATAATAGACACTTATCACCAGGGCCACTGAAAAACACCTAATGGGTCTTCCCACACAACCACGACTGCCCGCCACAATCTAGTATGCATAGGCTTCCAGGGTGCCCTTTTACAATTTTTATTTATTTATGCTGCCCTATAACGAACACCTTTCAGTGGTTTCTTATCACTGTTAGGATGAACAGCAAACACCTTTACTCGGACAAGTCTTTCTACAATCCGGCTCCACTTGCCCAGACTCTTTTCATGTCACAAGAAATCCCCCTCATTCTGTTCCTTACTAACCAGCTGCACCAACCTTATTTCAGTTCCTCCAACTCATCACATCCCTTCCCAGCACAGACACTTTTCCGTGCGACCCTCCTGCTGAGCATGGGCTTCCGAGCTACGCCTCCTGTTGCCCAAATAGCAACAAGACCGTCCCTTTCCCCTCCACACTAGCTAGGGCATCCCCAGTTCCATTCTCATGGCATCAGTGCCCTTCCTTTACAACACTTTTCATAATATATAACCACCTATTATTTGTGTGATAATTCAGTTAACGTCTGCCTGTCTGTCTGGCCCCATGAAGGAAAGGGCACAATGGACGTTCTTGCACATTAGTGAATCCTCATGGTCTAGACCCTATACCCGGCACATAAAGGCACCTGATATGATATTGATTGCACAAAGCCCTTTTCTGAAGAGGCAATACCTCTTTAAGAGACTGGAATCCAAAGTTTTGGCCTCAGCTTTGGCCATCTGTCCTATCTCTATATCCCTGGCACGTAAGAGTGACAGTTGCTTTGACTCCATGCACTGGAGGCCAGTTGACACTTTATGCAGTCTTAATTGATGAACACGAACCCCAGTGGTAAACAGTATCAAAGTACAATAAACTGATTCCTTCCTCTTTTAAAAGAAGGGAACTAACATTTATTTGGTGTCCAATCCATGTCCGAGTTTTTTATGCATTGTCTCATCTGGCTCAAAACAACCTGAACGAACACTCACTGCAGCAAAGAAATTGGAGTAACTCGTTCACTGCCACAAAGCTGGTTTGTGATTGGGTTGGACTCAAACTTGGGTCTGACTCCAAAATTCATGCTTTTCCCACTATTTCCATGTCTGCTCAATGTTTTTTCATCGACTTCCTTGCAATATGGTTTTATTCTCTGTACTACTTGCGTCATTTACTTAATAGTTTTGCTTTACTTTGCTATTTTTTTACTCTTGCCTCAGCTGAGGCAAAATTATTCATGAATTTAGGAGTGTTATGAGCTTGTTATATGTTTTATTAATACACATGAAAATATATACCAAAACAACACTGAGCCTCTCTGTATTATGTAACCAACCCCCTGCCACAAATGATAGGCTGGGAAATACCACAGTGTCAGCCTGGGTACAATATGTTCCCTTCAGGTAAATCATAGACTTTCAAAAACAAGAGTTGTCCTTATAAATGTGTCTCTCAAATGATGACACTGAATGGCATGGCTGGGGGAGCAGGGAATGAAAATCATTCTGTTTAAAGCAAGCATACTTTATCCAAGGGTGGAGACATTCAGATACGACATGAGGTGCTCTGCTCAGGGGACCGTGATAGAGGAGCAGTAGGTTGTTGGCACTGATCTTCTGAGTCCTGCGTATGGTAGGAGAAAAGGGGCTTGACTCCTAAAATGGGGGAGGAGGTGAGGAAAAACCATGGGAGCCAGAAGGGAAGCTACATGGGCAGAACAGTTTTAGCTGAAGCATGAGCAAAGGGTCCCCTGGGCCCCCCTTCCCAGCACCCCAGCACCCAGAATCCTCTATCCCCCTTCCATGCTATCACTGTTAGGATAAACAGCAAACGACTTGACTTTGACAAGTCTTTCTATAACGTGGCTCCAGCCCACTTCCCAAAATGTGTGTGCTGGGGAAGGAGAAAGATCCACAGGAGACATGAGACATAGTCACAATTTGCAAACTGAGGACTCTTCAAACCAATGAATGCACCATAACAATAGAGATTGGCTGTGCACACGAGGCACTGACAAGTACCTCCTTTAGAACAACAAGGTCATAACGGGCCAGATTACAGAGCATGCACGCACAGGCTGGCCTTCCACTTTGCAACAAGCTGGTGACACCTTGCCTTCATTTGGCTCATCCTCTCATCTCCCGTCATGATAGACACAATTTAGCCTGACAAAATTTGATACGGTGATCTTACCCGAAGGGATGAACTGATGAAAACACAATGTGCTACAAGGTTTTTTGGGTGGAGGCCAAAATGGAGAAGCTGGCTCTTAAAAGCCAGTATTTTTTGCAATGTGGTATGACCTGAGCAACAGATGTGAAATCTGGATCACTGGAATAAGAAACAAAGCATGATATACTCAGTCTATGGACACATGAGTCATTTTGAAGTAAAACAACTTAGGAAATACTTCAATGACCTTTTTGAACCCTGATGATCTGCTTTGGGCAAAATATTCAAATGGGGTAACACACACACACACACAAGCACACACAATAAATCACTTTTTTGAGATGATGCAGTTCAATATCTGGTTGTCAGTGAATTGTGTGTGCACACGCATGCTTTACAGCCATATTTTTGGATTACATAGAATAGAGAACATATATTCACCACAACTCTAACTAACCTAATGTGACTCAGTTTCTCTTTTGCCGATAAGCTGCCTCCCAGTCAAATGAGTGTTTTCCCTCCAAGTTACCTCTTTGGAGCATTAAAAAGTTTTCCAACATGGATGCTACCATTTACACCATCTCGAAATACCTCTTTAGAAACTTTTACTTGAACCAGTTTACAAGTCACAAACAAAAATGGATCTTATTCTTTTCATTCCAAATATCTTTGGTAATAGAGCATAGTTACAATGCTAGAAATATAAAATGATCAATGGAAGTTCACTGTGTGCAATTAGGAATACACAGAGGTCCAACAATGGGACATCTTGGTAAAGCATGACTGTAAGTTCAGACACACAGACTGTGCGTGTGTTTGACTCACACAAAACATTGAACTACATATGAAAAATAAGATGCTAGTGTTTGCTCCAGATGAAGAAAAGATGAGACCTGATGTTGTGAGCGTTCTGTGATAAACACCAGGCTCGCCCTAAAGGAATCTCAACTTGATACGATCTTCCTGGAGGGCAGTTTGGAAGTATGTCTCAAGAACCTCAAAGATGTTCACAGCTTAAAAAGTTTCTCCATAAAGATTCCATGGAAATAAATAAGCCCGCAGAGATTTTTGCATAAGTGTGTTATATTGTTTATTTATAACAGATGATGTCTAAAGGTTGAAAGTGGTTGAGGTGAAAAATAATACTTTTCACCATGGATATAATGTTAGTTGTGATAAGAAAGAAAATGATAAAATTAATTCTAACTCATTTTTTTAAATGTGACACTTAAATTGCCCTTACTTTTTGCACCTGACTCCTTGTACATTTAATTAATTGTTATCAATTCATTTATTATAGGGTCCTTTGGTAGAGATTTATATATTCTGCATATAGATGACAATATACTCTTGGCCCTATTAGATTATATATCCCTTCGTGACTACTTCAGTGCTTTGAACAAATAAAGTATTGATAGATATTTTCATTGAGTTTCTGTGTGCAGTTTTCAGTCTTCACCTCTCTGTATCTCATAAAGATCGAACAAGGCTTCTTCAATGACATCCTCGCTGATTACTGAAATTCACTGAAATTACACTGATACCTGGAATCAGAAATCTGCCTTCAAATTTCAACTCTGCTGCCTATAGAGAGGCTGTGGTAGGCAGAATAATGCCCCTCACCCCCAAAGATTTTTCTTTCCTAATCCCTGGATCCTGTGGCTATGCTTGGTCACGTGGTAAAGGGGAATTAAGGTTGCAAATGGAATTGAAGTTGCTAATCAGCTGACCTTAAAATAGAGAGATTAGCCTGGATTACCTTGGTGGGCCCAATGTAATCACAATGATTCTTAAGAGAGAGGGAGAAGAGAAGGTCAGAGTGATGGGATGTGAGAAGAACTTGACTGGCCATTGCTGACTTTGAAGATGGAGAAAGGGACCAGGAGCCAAGAAATGTGGGCAGCCTCTACAGGCCAAAGGTGGCAAGGGAATGAATTCTCCCCTAGAGCCTCCAGAAGTGAGTCCTCCCGGCGGACACCTTGATTTTAGCCCAGTGTGTCCCATGTTAGATTCTAAACCTTCAGAACTGCAAGATAACAAATTTGTGTTGTTTTGGGTCCCTATATTTGTAGTAATTGGTTACAGCAGCAGCAGGAAATTAATATAGTGGCCACATAATTTATTGTACCATCAGAATCTTTTTAGAAGGAAAGTAAGTACTAATAATAAGGAAGCCAAAGCAATAGGCGCAAACCCAAACTAGGCAAACTGGGTCACATGGTCATCCTATCTTATTAAATAACTTCAGTTCTCCAGGTTTCAGTTTGCATGGAAAACACATGGGGTTTAGAAGATCACTCTCAGCTTTATTGTTAGAGGATTAAAAAGATAAATGAGCATGTGTAGCACAGTTCCTGGCAAGTAGGAGAGTCTAGTCAAAGTTTTGTCAGACCAGAGGGGGTTTGGTGACCTTGGCATGACATCTGATGGGCAACACCACCCCCAGCCAGGGCCACGTCCCAGATCAAGATCTCCCTGACCTTGGTAGCTTCCCAGCAGAATGGGGGAAAGGAGGCTCTGCAACCTGAGACAGGTGCCCAGTTATCCATCCCCACAGACCCCCCGTCGGGAAATCATTCACTCCCAATAGAGCTTTATTTAGAAATTTGCAAATGTGGATGCAGTACCTCCCATTCAATTCCTATTTGTCAGTCATTCATTAACCCTTTGAAATTGCTTTTTTATTACAGTAACCCATTTCCTTTGGCACCAAGAACTTGCACTTGTAAGTTATTTTTTCTCAGCTTTATTCACTTATCCAAGTTGAATGTCATTATAGACCAAGTCCTGGAGAGTTCTGGGGAAAAATATTTTTAGCTTTTTGCAACAGTCCTCCACCTTGACCTACACAGTTCTGCCTGTAATATCCCCCTCGATGGACTGGAGGAGGTGTTTATAGCTCCCTCTAAAAATGATTAAAGAGGCGATAAAAGTTTCACACTTGTTAGATTATTAATTAAAGATTTTCATACTATTATCAAATGTTCTTTGAAAAGTTTGCTCTGCTTAGAGCTACCGTTTTCCTTTGCCAGTTTGAAATTTTACTTTTAAAGTATTTTTTCCACCAAACATAATGAAAACACTTTTTTCTCATGTGTATGCATGCTCACAACCACAACTGGCCTTTGAGGGCACTTTTCTATTTAACTGTTCAAGTAACTCTTAACTATGTAGAAGAAATCTATGCAGATATTCAAAGTAATTTTATTTAAGCAGCTCAGGTAAAGTCCTGGTGAATATCCTCTGCCTCAAGAGGGGACATAGGCTGAACATTTTAATTGGTTCAAGAGGAATTTATATAAATCACGAAGGATGGAATTATGCCAGATCCATTAAGGATACATACAAGGGTTAAAGAGGTTTTTTGTGCAAAAATGAGAAATACAATACTTTTGAAAACAAAGCCATAGGAGAAAAATTACCAGGGATTTTATTTTCACTTACCTTTTTCCTCTCCAAAAGTTTAATTCAGAAGGATAGAAATGAATGCAATACTTTTTTTCTAAGTTTACAGATTTAAAGTCATTTTGTTAAATATTAAAATGTGTTTTATCAAACACGATGTTCTCCAATAATTAAGGTTAATATATAAAAATTGAAAGTATAGCCTAATGAATTCCAGATGGATTAAAGTGTTAGGAGAGAAAAAGCCATTGAATATTTATGCAATGGAGTGGTAATGGCCTTTCTGCATGCCAGCATTACAGGCATAATTTACTGTGTGAACCATTAATAGACTAAACTATTTAACTGCAAGATTTTGTATGACTAAAATATAATGATAAAATAGACAAAGAAAACTGAGAAAAATATTTGCATCATATAAAACAGGATTATTATCTTGAATATGCAAAGAGCAGGTTAAAAATCAATAGAGAAAGAACAGCAATTAGCAAAACAAGAAAACAAAAAACATAAAATTAAAATGAGATATCTTTTTGCTTATAAAATTGCAAAGTAATCAGAAAAAGCTAACAGTCTAACAGTCACTGTTTGGTAATGTCATGAAGAAACAAATTCTCATACATCACTGATGAAATTAAAACATCTTTCTGAAATGCAGTTTGTCAATATCCATCACAAGCCTTGAAAACCTTACTTGTAGAAATTTAGTCTGGTGTTTGTGTGTGTGTGTAGCAAAATGTATACTCATTTCAATATTGTTTAAAAATAGGAAAAACTACAAACAACACAATGTTCTAACAGGAGATTGGTGAAATAAACTAGTACACACAAAATATAACACTATATTGCAGAAATACTTTAGAGATTATAAAAATACATTAATGATATAGTATTTATGGAATGAAGTAAAAAAAAGCTATCTGAAAAATTGCATGTACTATATAATGCAATTTTTGAAAAATAGACAAAGACATCACACCACTAAGATTATACTAAAATATTAACATTGACTTTATTGCAGGTGATTTGTCTTTGCTTCTCTATTCTTTCTAGATTTTCTATAGTGGGCATGTGTTAACTTCAGTTAAAAAAGACCCAATAAAATTTATTTTAAAATTTTAACTTATTTGGACAGTGACTACAGATTGATCACAGTTTACTACAAATGGGGAGCTATGGGCAGCTTTTAAGTTAGAACACCTGCCATCTCTCAAGCTGGGTGATTAATGATAAACAAGCAAGTGTTAAATATATAAGAGATCATCAGTACTGTAGTAGAATCCAGAGTGTAGATGGCTTTTCTAGTCTCCGCAGGTCTCTAATTTTTGGATTTTAAAAAAAAAAAGTGCCTCAATGCACTTGACAGAACTTTATAATAATGCACTTGATAGAACTTTATACTAACTTGGTCTCATCAGCTTTACTTCTTGAACCATCACTGTATCAATATCTGCTTTCTCTCTGAAGCTTCACTTTTAATGTCACTGATAAATTCTGAGAACCATAACTGAGATTCCAAGTGTGGGTATGAGATTCAGTGAGACTGGACTCCAAGTCCCTGTATCTATCCCTTATCAAATCTGTGATTTTTAAGTTACTCAGTTAGGTTCTTAGAATATCAATTTCTTCACCTTTAAAATGGAAGAGTAGGACCTATCTCACAGAAAATAAATGATGTTTGTATGTTTGTAAAGCATTTAGCAAAACATCTGGCACAAAGCACATGCTAAATAAACAGTAACCACCAGTATCCTTAAAGTTTTGTGTAAAGCAAGAAAAATATCCCATAACATTATGTCCCTGATTAGGGTTTATAATCTCAAGCATACAAGAAAGATCTTTTATAGGTTGGTAAATCTGCCTGTGGACATCTGAAGCTCAATTAGAATTAAGAGCAAACATCAGCCTCAAGTCCCCTGATGGGATCTCCATGTGAGGAGTGGATTGGGCTAAGGTCATGGGCCTGTCCAAATCTCCCCACTGTCCCATCAGTTCCTAGAACCAGTGTGACCAAGGAAAGTGGTCAGTACCCAGCTCCAGGCCCACACTCTGTCTGGGATTCAGCACTGAGCTGACCTTTTGTTTCTCTGGCTCTCATCAAATGTCCTTTTCCCCATCTCTGCTACACTGGTCCTACTATTGGGCTTCAGGCTGCACGCCCCTGGGACCCAGAGCCCAGCTCGCATTTTGGTGGACTCAAATCCTCAATCCCTGCTCCAGTTTCTCCTTTGGAACAGTGCTGAGGATTCTTTGGCCTTGCAGATGCGCCTTTACCAGCTCCTTTTCCAGCTGGTCTCCTCTTTCAGTGGCATGCTCTAACCTTGAGGGCAATGAGGGCAACACTTTTTACTTTAATTCAACTTTTTGTTTTGAGATAAATTTTTATTCATATGCGGTTGTAAGAAGTAATACACAGAGAAACCATGTACTATTTATCTAGTTTCCCCAATGAACATCTCACAAAATTATAGTATCACAAGTAGGATATTGACATCGGTAAGTATTGGTGTTCTGATTTCCTCAGTTTTACTTGTATGCATGTGTGTGTGTGTTCATGTGTGAGCGTTTACTTAGTTCCATGCAATTTTATCATGTGCGTAAGTTCTTATGTTGACCACCACAGTCAAGATACAGAATAGTTCCATTTCCACAAAGATCTCTTGTTTTGGCAGGCTGTGCTTTTAAACCTTTAATTTGAATCCCACTTCTGGGTATGTATCCAAAAAAATTAAAAGCAGGGTCTCAAAGAAATATTTGCACACCCATGTTCATAGAAGCATTATTCACAATAGCCAAGACCCTAATGTACACTGATGGATGAATGAATAAACAAAATGTGGTATCTACATACACGTACAATGGATTATTATTCAACCTTTAAAAGGAAGGAATTTCTGATACATGCTATAATGCAAATGGACTTCGAGGACATTCTGTTAAGTGAAATAAGCCAGTCACAAGAAGTCAAATACTATATGATTCCACTTACATGAGGTATCTAAACTAGTCAAATTTATAGAAACAGAAAGTAGAATGGTGGCTATCAGGCTGGGAGGTGGGAGAAAGGAAAGCTGTTGTTTAATGGATATAGAGTTTTAGATTTGCAAGATAAAAAGTTCTGGAGATCTGTTTAACAACAGTGTGAATACATTTAACACCACTGAACTAGACACTTAAAAATGATTAAGATGGTAAATTGTACGTGTTTTTAAAATTACAATTTAAGAAAAAAACCCTTAATTTTCATGGAAATCACCTGGAAACTGCAGCAATGCAGATGCCTGGGATTTCGTAGGTTCTCAGTGGGGCTCAGTAATTCTGGTGCAGTGGCTCAGAGATGGACTTTGGGAAAACCCACTTTGGGAAAGCTCCAGGTTCTGCATTTTATCACCTAATTTTATCACTTTATCTGTGTTCTAAGACTCAACAGAGACTACCCCAGGTTAGGGCAGTTTGATTACTTGAGCAAAGTTTGACAAACCTGCTTATTGAGACCTTCATTGTCATGAGCAACACAAATAGTTAGGACCACCTGACTTCCATCAATGCCAGTATGCAGCCAAGTTATCACCTTTGATCTTCCACATTTTTTAAGTATTTCAAGGGAAGACACTGTCTTTGCAAGAGAGGAATCAAAATTCCTTCCTAGGTGAATGTTGGTACAGTTACTGAGTTACAGAAATCTCCAGCCCACTAACTGGATGCCAATCCTTTTTACACACATCCAGTCCATCAGTTGGTCCTGTCAGCTGCACCTCTGAATTACATCCTGAATCTGACCATCTCTCCCTATCTGCTGGTTACCTGTTGGCCAGGCCATCATTTCTTACCCATGTTAAGTTCTCACTGTGGCCTACAAATCCCTCATGGGAACCCTGGATATATCCTTAACCACATTACTCTCTCCCCAGAATCATTCTAGACCAGCCACACATTCTTCTTGGTTTTCTTCAAGACCGCAAAGCTAATTTTCATTTCAAGGTGTCTGGAAATGCTGTTCCCTCACCTATAAAACTCTTTTTTTTCCCAAGAAGTTTTCATGGCTTGCTCTCCCATTTTATTCACATTCGTCCTCAAAACAGAAACCTTCCTTGACTGCTTGAACAAAAACAGTCATTCCTCTTCGTTGCCCATCCCGTATTCCAATGTTTCCATGGATGCTGTTGCTACAGGCCTATGATGCAGTCATTTATTTAATGTCTGTCTGTCACTCCCACTAAATGTAAGATCACACGGACAAGGAATTTGTCTGTCTTGTTCCCACAGCACATTAGAACAGTATCTTTCATATAGTAGATTTTCAATAAATGTAACAAATAAACAATGAACTAGCTAAAGGCCTTGAGTTCATAAGGAAGTCCCTATGTTATTTCTAGAGGACAGATCAATAGACAAGAAAAAAAGAGACACCTGTCTTTTGAGAATTCCCTAAAGGTGAACTCAGCCAAAAGACAATGCATTAAGCATTCAGCTAAAGTACATTCTGCCTACTTCAAAGGAAGAAACCAAGTTCAGTGAAGTTGTTACATCTGTCAAAAGCGTGCAAACATATTTTACATGGCATTATTCATTATTTGGTGATGACTGATGCAAATGATTTTCTTCTGACACACATATTACTAATAAGCATACATAAATGAAAAAAACATAAAGCAAGTGGAACTTAATACAAATTCTAGCTCACCAAAGTGATCCCATCTGTCCCTGCCTTTATAAATGAGGCAATGCAAGTTATAGAAATAGACCCATATTCCTTACATAAAACCCTTTTTACCATTCTTATAATTCTAGCTCAGCATCTCTCTGATGTTTTACTTATGCACACATACAAAAATACCTTAAGCAGTCAGACATGACTGTGGCATGATCAGATGCATTCTGTTAGATTTTTCTGGATTTAAATCCAGATTGCACCATCTTCTCTCCTTTGGCCAGATTCCCTCACCCCAGATTGCTGCACAGGTTCTGTGCTTAGGAGTACAGACAGTCCACATTATGATCAGCCTGTGTTTGGCATTGCTGTGGACCATCCAGACGTCCCCTGGCACAGTGCCACCCAATTTTCTCAAGTGTCCTAGCCAGCCCAGAATTAAAGTGCCAATGAAACTTGTTCCTTTGCTCATGACATCCCTTTCTGCATGCTTCTGGGCCATGCAGAGAGAAAGTGGGAATACAGTCCTATCCACCACCTAGATTGTGCAGCAAATGGCCCAGTAAGCATGTCACTGCTGTGCAAAAGGTTAAGAGCCATAAATCACAATTTGTCTGACATCTCCCTTCTCTTCTGAGTTTTGTTAGGTTGAACCATGTAATGATGTCATTTTTGTAGGTCACAAACAATCAAATATTGGTGATTCCATAGAGTTCAGCCTTATATTGTCATTGAAAGGCATTAAAAATGGCAACAAAACCACCGTGCGGTGCTGTCCGTGGTCCTGAATCATTGTCATAAGGACAATGACGTTTCTCCAATCCTTGGGATAATGGTGACTTATGTTCCTCCTCTAAGGATTTGCCCCAGGTAAGGAGAAGTTAGGTAAAACAGAAGTGTGTGTGTGGTTGGGGAGGCAATGCTACTAAGAAGTTGCCTGAAAGGATAAAGAGATATTTTTTATTGTTATCTGATGAAAAATTCTAGTCAAGAAGCATAAATAATCTCATCTTCTGGGATGATGGGTAGGAAAGCTAGACCCTGTACCCTGACACTGGGTTTATCCCCAATACTGTATTCTGCTAGTGCTTTTCATTAGGATGAGTTCTTTCTCCTCCCCTGTAAACTTAATGCAAAAGGAGAAAGCAGTAAAATATCCAGGGAGAAATATGAATTTTGACATAGATTCCAAATTCAACTAGACAATTTGAGATCTCTTTAACTAAACTCTCTCTCCCATTATTATTTATCTATTTCACATATATGTATTGTGTCCCTATTATACCTCAAGCTCTGTGCAAGATCCTTGGTTTACAATAATTATGAAATAGACTTAAGATTTGTTCAGCTCATCTAGAGCCACCACTTAGTGGGATTAAACAAGAATCACTTAAATAATTATCCAAGATGGAAGAATATAATAAAAGATCCTATTTAGATTGTGGATGTGTAGGGGGGAGATTGTGCAGAGAAGGGCTCTGTGATGGAAGCTGACAGGAGAGAGAAAGGAAGTAGCCTGTGCAAATGCCTGTACCTCTGAAAAACTGCATGAAAGCCAGAGGGGCCAAGTGGAATGAGAGAAATGTGGAGGGTGACATGAACTGGGACTGAGGAGGGGCTGGGGCCAGGTCAGGTCCATTCTGTCATGTGCAAAATGGCAATAGGAACATGTGACCAACCTCCTACTTGGGGGCCAAATTGGATAAATGGATAGAAAAGTTCTTTGCAGTGTAGAGAAGTATATTCCATGTGATACCAGCTTTCAGAGAATTAAAACTCAAGCATAAACACTCAGTATCAACTCAATCAAAGTGTAATCTTTCTTTGAAGATTCAGGAGGTGGTTCTAACTCCTGTGGGCCTTGGAATCATTGTTACAAATGTCATTGATGAATTATATGATCTGTGAGAAAGAAGGAGATGGTCCTGACATTATAATGACTGTAGAGTCACAGGCTGTATGAAGCTTTTAAAAATAAATACATTAGTAAGAGAAAGTCTAGATGTTTTTTCCTTTGTTGTGTTTCTTGACATTTCTGGAGTTAATCCTACCTCTGGTCACCCACAGCTCACTGCAGAGACCGCTATGACAGCCCCGAGGACATTGCTTGCAGGTACATACAACTGCATCCCCACTAGACCTTCAATTATTGGAGTTTAAGAACTGGTATTGTTTCTGTCTCTTCAATGTCTACCATGTAGTAGTTGCTCAGTATTTGCTGGTCAAATAAATGAAAGAAACCAATCAATGAACGAATAAACCATCACTGAATGATAGTACACTAGAGCTTATTTTTGTTTGTTTGTTTTGCTTTGTTTATGGAGAAATGTACACAAGCAATATCCCTGAAGCTATCAATGCATTTTTCTCTCTGGCTGTTCTATAACTCCTGAAGCAACGGCCTCATCTCAGGGTGCACACCATCTGCCTACACATCATTTCCATTTCCATGGAGGGTGGCCAGTACTGCTTTCCAGTTTGCATAAGTACTGCTCCAGGGAGACATTGCCTGCAAATGTCAAAGGCTCTAATCTCATTGACTTAATGTGCCAATAGTTGGAGGCCTTGGTTTTGCTCCTCCCGTGCTCCTGAGCCCTCTCAATGATCCCAGGGCTCTGGGCTTACTGGTAATAGCCTCCTATTTTTCCTTATGCCAGTTATTCTTCTTACTAACTGAATTTCCAGTCTACAACCAGAAATATTGAATTCCCTGTTCTCTCCAATTGCTTTGGGCATCTGACTCAGAGGCTTCTTCTCACAACCTGCCCCTGCTCTGGTCTCTAAACCAGGCTCCCACCTAGTGATGACCCATGGACTGAATCTGGTCCAGAGATATTCACATGGAGTTGGCTCTTACGATGACCGAAAACTTGTTTGTCAACATAACATAGCAGTGTTTAATAAGATCCCAGATTAAAAAAAAAAAATCAGTAGGTATAACAGCCTGGTGGCTGTCATTCTTACAAGGCAGCAATCTGCTAAAATGGCAATCATTCCCCTTTAGACAGTGCTGTTTTTCTTGGTCCTCATGAATCTCTATTTTCTGTTTAGAACTAAGGCTTGAGTGAGCATTTGCTTTTATTTCCATGCTTGTTCTTTGGTTTGCTTATACCTGCACTTGTCTGCAGCAACTTTCTAAGTCATAGGGATTTGGGCTTATAACACCTGTGACCAGTGGGATCCAGACCAATCTTCACTTCCTTTCAACATTCCAAAGTTAGGAACTCTTTTTATAGTTTGTGTTCAAGATGATGTCTGTCAGCTTTCTCTGTAATCCCTTAGCATTTTGTAAGAAAAATGTTGTGTAGCTGTTCACATAGAGTCAATGACAATTTAAATAATTCCAAACCAGTGAATGGTATGTGACATGCTTGCAAGTTGATCAATTTGTTGTGCTACTAATTAATTCTGTTAAATTATACATTGTCAAGAGCTTTCTGTCCAACTTTGCAAAGGAAGTGGTGTAAGACAAAGTCAACTTTAGAAAGGTAATCCTAGGTGACCTGACCTGAATTAGCATATTAATAATGGACAATTGTTTCACAGGGGATTGATGCCTGTTTTTACAAGCTCTGTTTGAGCACAAACTAGTTTTCAAAATGATAAGGTGAGACATCAGGGAGGCCCCTTTACTTCAGTTTCCTTCTATTTGTATTCCATGCACTTTGCCAATGAACTCTACGAAATGTTTCATTAACCTTCAGTTCTCATTAAAGTATTACCTGGTAACACCATAGGCTTCAGTTTTCATTAGACATCTTTCATAAGTTTTGCACTTTCTAATGACTTCAAATTCAAACTAAGATATTGGCCTTGGGATATATGTTTTTTCTTCTCAGATTTATTTCATAGCAGTTCCTAAACCCTTGCATCTCTAAAATCAGTTCAATAACTTCCAACTTTCATATGCCAAGCCAAAGATCTAACAGGCTCCAATTTGGGGCTGACAGCTTGGCTGATGGTGATATGTTCTTATTCTCTCTCCTCACACTTGGTCTATACCTTCTAATCTCCAGCTGGAACCAATGACAAGAGAACCTTAAAAGCAGCTGGATTTCCTACTTTTTAAAAAATTTGCAGCACTGATGATTTGAAAAAAAAAAATTATCTTCAGAATATTTTATCAGGAAAAAAATCAGTTATCATAGAAATAATGTGGGCTTTTTTGTTGTTTGTTTCATTTTAATTGAGATGAGCAAGAAAACACTCCTATGGGTTATAAAAAATTTTCGATTATTGTCTGATTTCTGTCAGTTGTTATGACCTATTTTTCTTACTTTTAAATCAGACAACTGCTTCATCCTATATCCAGCCTACCACTCTTTAGCTATGTCTGGGTGTCAACACAGTCTATACTTTCCCTTGAAGGGTCTTGGAAAAGAAATCCTGTTCCTTAGACTGGTTCTTAAAAGAACATGGTCCAAGGGCTGGCCCATGGCTCACTTGGGAGAGTGTGGTGCTGACAATACTAAGTCAAGGGTTAAGATCCCCTTACCACTCATCTTTAAAAAAAAAAAAAAAAAAAAAGAACATGGTCCAAGACAGCCAGAGTCCAATCCAAGTGTGACCAACTGTGCCATGTGCAATGGAATCACTCTAGAATAACCAAAGCTTGGTTCCTGTGATGCCTAGCTTCTCCTGCAGGTGGGCTGCATTCATCACTTCACATACTTAGAGCTTTTGAAGGTTTGGAATGAGCAGGTGCAGAACTGGAAACAGTGATCCATTCATTTATTCCCCAAAGTTTAGTCTTGACCCGATGAGTAACTTAGAGGCTATTCGCTTTCCCTGTCCTTTCATTCTTAATTCTATACACAATTTCTATCTCTTCACCTGTCTTCTTCCTTACCTGGCATATTTCTTTGCTTCTCCTGCTTCTGTCACAGCTTTGCACATATGACATGATGTTTTATGAAACTTGCTTCACTCCTTTATCACTAGCTTTGTTTAGAAATTTAAATCTTGTTCTCCTCGTTCTAAATGAAAAATATTGATAGTTTCAATATTTTATAGTTCTCTCTGCAAGAAGTAAATTGTGAATAGTGATTTACTGTTCTCTGATACTCAATTCATTGTTTTTCACGTGCCCAGGAAGAAACAACAACAACAAAAGGCTTCTCAGGGTAGGATAAGAGGAACAAACTCACTGGAAATTGCTGCATCTGCTTTCCATCATTGGTTTTGATGACTTTTAGGTCTCTACATCTCAAATAGCAAAATTGGATTGCTACCTTAGCCAGGCTGTGGAGCACTGGGGAATGGAGGCCAACAGAAGGGAAGTCAAAGAGAATCCTACATGTCACACCCTTGATACCCAAACACGCCAAGATTTTAAAAACAGAACAGCAGTTATAACGTTAGTAGGTAAACATGAGCATCACAGTAAAAATTGTCCCTCTCAATTGTAGTGACAAGCAAGATACCAGAGGCAAGAAAGGAGTATTATTGTGCGAGAAGTCTGCCCAAGGAACTCTTATCCACCCCTCAATCCATTCCTAGGCATCCCTTGGAAGTCTATCTATTGCTCTGCCTAGATATATAGTTCCATATATATCTCAATGGATAATAATTGAATAATGATTTTTTTCCTTGTCTTTTTGTTTCTATGAGTCCTTCGGAATCAGGGACAAGATCTTACCCATCTCTGACTTTCTATCACCCAGCACAAGGTTGGACTAAATGTTCCCACAGCACAAGGTTGGACTAAATGTTCCCATAAGATGCCAGCAGTGACTTCAAGAGGAAGATGTCACTTTCATTTCTTCTGACCACTGGGAGAGGAAACTGCTTGTATCCGAGGGTGCCGGCACCTAGCCATCTGTTCCTGGCACACATTTGGAGGTTCGGAATGACAGTACTAGAGCTCACCAAGCAAATCCCTCCTGCTTTCCATGAGGCCACAGGGGGAGGGTGCATTATGCAGCAGACTCACTGGGGCCAAGAACTGCCCCTAACGGGCATCACGGTGTTGCACCGAGACTCCTTTCAGGATGTCGCAGAGGCCAAGTTCGAGCTGCAGAATGAAAGCAGCAACTTGTGTTAAGCAGGTAGAATCAGAGGGTTTCACGTGGAATCTATCATTCAAATCAAACCTCAAAAGATTATGACTGTCTAAACTCTTGTGAATTGCTAGCTTAAGGCTTTCAGAAGAGGAAAAATAGATAACTCAGTTTTAACAGTAGAAGTGACTTTTAATCAGCAGTGGAAGGCCAGAGGCCTTTCAAATACTAAAATTCACCAGATACAAGAGTACAAGAGATGGAATGATTTGATATAAAACTCAAAAAAAAAAAAAAAAAAAAAAGAGGAGGTGAACCAATTTCCCCAGACAACACACACGCAAGAAAACACAATAAGAGCTTCCTCTTTGGAAATGAGCTCATCACCTTGTCTTTCTTCCACAACCACAGCAGTAGCAGAAACTTAAGCTTATGAAATTGTATGTTTTAGACACTAAGTTATCCCAAATACTTTATCTTTTCAATCTTTATAATTACTCTACAGGATAGTGTCTTAGTTTTATATTGCTCATAACAGAATATCTGAAATTGTCTACTTTATAAAGAAATGGAATTTATTTCTTACAGTTTTGGAGGCTGGGAAGTGCCAGGTCAAGGGCATGCATCTGGCCTTCTTCCTGGTGGAGACTCTCTGCAGAGTCATGAGGTGGTGCAAGGTATCACATGGCAAGGGGAGCAAAAGTGTGTTAATGTGCTTGCTTGCTCTCCTTGTAAAACCACCAGTGCCCCTCCCATGGTAACCCATGTATCCATCAACCATTCAATCTATGAATGAATTAATCCACTCATGAGAACAGAGCACTCACCATCTAATCACCTTCCAAATACCCCACCTTTCAAATACCTGAGTCAGATTTTCCATCCTCTTAACACTAATACTATGGGGATCAAGTTTGCATGTGAGTTATATAGGGGGGACAAATTATAGCAGATACATATCATTATTATCTCCATTTCACAGAGAAAAAACTGAGGCTTACTGCAATTGCCTTCAGTGTTCTCTTCTTTGGCTAATCTCCAGTCACAAAAATCCAAACAAAAGCAGTGTAGACTGCCCAGAAAGGATCTGGGTTAAAGCTTGGGTTTCAATCCCAGCCCTGTTGCTTACTAGCCAGGAGATCTTGAGCAAATCACTCAATCCTTCTGAACCTGTTTACTCATCTGTGAACGGGAGCATTGCTGTGGTAGGTTGGATTATTACCTGCAGCTCTTGACTGGTTCTCACTGCCATGTATCTTGAAGTGCCTCCAGGAAAGTTGACAGGGTAGAAAGCCCAATCCTGATGACGTTGGGCTTGGCCATGTGATTTGCTTTGGTCAATGACATTCAAGCAGATGTGACATAAGAAAAGGCTCTAAATGTGTTCAGGTATTTTGGTCTGGGCTCTTGGGTTTCTGCCATCCACTACAACAATGGTTCTCAACCTCAACACTATTGATATTTGGGACCTTTCAATTCATTGGGGGGACCGTCATGAGGACCACAGAAAGTTAATAGTATCCCTGGCTTCTAACCACTAGATGACAATAGTGATCCCTTTGCTCTAGTTGTGATAACCAGAAATGTCTCTAGACATTGCCAAATGATTTCTTGAGGGTGAAATTGCTGGGTTAGGAACCACTCTGCTATCTTCTCATAGCTGGGTAGCTATGTTTGAGAAGAAAGAGGAAATCCTGGAACATGCTGGAACCCAAACTAACCTGGAGTCCAGCAAAGATGAACTTCAGCTGATCAATAGACACGTGGACAAGAAACACAAATATTTGTTGTTGTAAGCCACTGTGCTGGTAAAGTTGTTTACTTTGTAGCAAAAATAATCCCAACTAGTATTCTAGCCATGAGGACAAAATCAAATGTAGGGTAGGAGGCCATGCAGAGTGGCTGAGCACATTGGAGACACTTGCTGCTGGTATTTTTAGCACTAGACTCTGAATAGATTGCCTTATGTAGAGAGTTAACTTGTGATGCATCTTGCCTCTCTTCTGTGGGATTTCCCCAAAACCTTCTTAGCAGCCCTCACCACTGTGCTCCAAGGACCGCATTCCCTGGTACATCTGTGACATATCCAACAGCATCCAGCTACCCTACACTTGCCCCACTCCTGCATCTGGAGCCAGCATCCACAGTCAGGCGAATTTCCTCCAGCTCTAGGTGGGAGCCTCTCAGCAGACTGTCCTCTGCATTGCTCCCCTTTTCTCTCAGTTTAGTGATGCTGAAAATCCAGAGCCATGATACATATGAAATAGTTTAAGCTAGATCCCCACTACACTTGGTCAGTATACCAATTTCAATAGCAATTATTCTGTATTTATGTGCATGTGTTTTAATATATGACTCCCATAGATTAACGAATCATGAGGGCAAAGGCTGTTTTGTGCTTGTTTCACTCCCTTTATTACACCAGAACCTAGTCCAGTCCCTGGTGTGGAATCTGGTCAACTGGATGGGTGAATGAGAAACAAACTGAAAGAACATTCACCCATCATAGCAAGCACACTAATAACTTATATATAAATTGACAGTCACCTAAGAATCTTGTTTAAATCACGCAAGATCCAGATGGGTTGCCCAGAGTATATGTCACTAAGTGACATGGAAAGAAACACAACCCCATGATAGGGAAAATACATTAAGAAAAGGATAAAAGTTTTCTTAGAGCTTAGTTTGGTTTTTTTAAAACAGAGTTTGCAACATATTTGGTGATTCTTTTATTTCTCCCCAAATAAAATATTTCACAAATCATATATTGATGGTGAAATATGTGTCTATTGGTTCTATGTAGTACTATTACACCAGACAACATCTGCCACCACTTAGTCATTCAGGGAAAGGAAGCAGTGATTTTATAGGAAATAAATGGTGTATGCATGGGGGTGTTGAAGGCGAGGTTTAAACATGCATGCCTTTAGCTCTGAGGTTCTGCACTGTTGCTGGGATTTGCTTCTTTTCCCCCTGCACAAGCTAGCTGTGACATCAAGTTTAGTACACTCAATTCATCTTCAGATCAGTAAATTTCACATGCAGTGGAATTCTCAGCATTATGAGCCTCACCTTGCCAGAGGACCTACTGTCTGCCTTGGATTCAGTAGAGAGAGCTGTTAAGATGCTATGCTCACCTTATGTGGACTTCCATGTGTGAGTTTAGGATGGGTGTTGGTCACAATTATAATAAGCATTGCATATGCAAAGGCTGCTATTGTGCTGAACTATTCTTCCGCAACCTTTAACTCTGTTATTCCTCATTGTCACTTTGTAATGTAAGCAGGAGTGCCCGTTTTGTGGTTGAGCATAAGTGCCTTGCCCAGGGTCACACAGGATGAAGCCAGGATTCAAACTCCATCCTGCCTGACTCCCAAGTCCTTTCAAAGGTATATCACACAGCGCACAGGAACCATCGACTAAAGAAGAATGTGTTGCAAAAAGAGCAGTGCATAAAACCCACTTCAGGTACAGTGTCCCAAAGCTCTTAGAATGAGGTTGCAGGGCCGACCCTGTGGCGCACTCGGGAGAGTGCAGCGCTGGGAGCGCAGCAGTGCTCCCGCCGCGGGTTCGGATCCTATATACGGATGGCAGGTGCACTCACTGGCTGAGTGCAGTATGGCCGGTCACAAAAAGAAAAAAAAAAAAAAAAAAAAGAATGAGGTTGCACCTTATGTGTTTGGAAATGAATGTGAACTGAAGACTACAGCAAGACGTACTTTGAAATCATTAAAATCATCCATGAAGTACAGTGCAGAATCATCTCTCAGTAAATACAACACAGCCATTTTCTTCCCTCGTGTTGGAACAGATGGCTGACCTTCAGCTGAGCCCCAGAAGAAGCTGTGGGCTTATCTTTACAGGGTGTGAATGAAAAAAAAAAAAACACACGCCATATCTTTGAATGTTGGTATCACACTCAGCTGGGTGATGTGCTCTCGCTCTGAAACCTCAGCAGTTGCTCCGGTTGCTTCTCCCCTCAGTAAGGGCATGAGTCACCCCCCACCCACACTATTTAAATGGTTCTCTCCTCCATTTTTCCAAGCAAAATATTTGCCTTTGCATACATTAATTGTGCATGTGACATAACTATACCCTAGTGCCTTAGGGTTGAATTTTCTGCCTATAATATACAGTAGGTGGCATCCTGGGAAATAGATTGTCAGAAAGGGTCCATGGAAAATGACAGGCGTCCGTGGTGTTATCTACCCATTTGTAGGCAGCTGTGTGACTTGAGCTTATGGGAATGGCTTCAATAAACTGGGAAACTGAACACATCAACCTGCAATCTCAGGGAATATTCTCCCATAATGGGGCATATTGATTATGTCTGACAAATCAGTCAGGCTCTCCAAACCCAAGAGGGGCTTCTGTCATCTGCTCTAACTTTACATACAATCCCAGTTATCCTATTTTAGAAAATTACTTGCCTTATTAAGTATCAGTCTTGTTTTAATATCAAATCATTTTGATATCTTTCCTGTACATTTATCTAATCTGCTGTTACCCACTAACAAACATTTGAAAGAACAAAAAAATTCACATTTTTGTGACTCATTATCCCTGTTGGGAAGACAATTGGTTAAAAAAGAAGAACACAGGAAATTCTATAGATCGTCAGTTTCCCAAAGTGTGATGGGGGTGGACAAAAATATACTAAAAATAAATAATACTAGACACAATATGCACTGCTCATTACACTGGAGCATATTTTTGATTAGAGCAATGCTAGACAACGGTTCTTCAAATGAGATTTGACAGCAGGTATATTACACAGTGTAAGGGTTTAAGTTGATCTACAGAACAACAATGTCTTGATCATAAATAGGATTTGTGTGCTGGAAAATACATTCCATCATTAATGAAACAGACAAATGAACTGAAAAACATCATATTATACCATAGTTTTAAGTAGCTTACCTTAGCAATGTAATATGGGTAGTAAGTCATGCATAAAACCCTGTAAAAGCTTATTAAGTCAGAATCAGTTTATTCAAAACAGCACATATTTCAAGTAACTATTCTTCCTTAGCCAATTCCAGATGCTATTGTTTAACAACATCAACAAAAATAATGGAAAATCAGGCAATTGTAATTCATTATAAGTTGTGTCCCTCTAAAATGACTGCATTTTAAATTGGTGATTCCAAGGACTCCGAATGTTTTATGTTGGTAAATGTCCTTGAGAGGTATCTGCTGGCACTGCCCACCCAACACTGTCAAAATTCCTTTAAAAACCTTCCATAGCCTGGGGCCCTTCAAATTTGGGCTGGGCTGAGGCCTTCTAAACACAGCAGTCTCACTCTTTTTTTGAGGATTCTTATTACTTTATCGGGTTATTGGTAGGCAGTAACCTTACTGAAGAGGCAGTTGTTAGATTTCTGGCCAACTGAAAGTTTAGTGCCAATATGCTTATGGAGGATGGCTGTGAAACATTAAATAGTATATAGAGCAGGTTGCATATATCGAGTCAATATATCAATATCAGATATATCAATTTCTACATTTGCAGAGTCAACAACTTCAAAATTAATTGCTCTCAAAAATCTCAAGTCACCAATGCGTCTTTGAAAATATCATAGCTGTGAAATCTGCCGGTCACTCAGAACTCAAAGACTCTTCTTTGAAAAGAGACCGTCGTTTATTTATTTCACGTATTCAACTATACAAAAGTAAATGGCCCAGGAGAGATATTTACAAGTGTAAAAAACAGTTTGCAAACCCATGAACATGTGCACGGGTTTTGCTTGTTACTTGAGACCCTAATGCCAGTCATGTCTACAGCAGACTCAGATGTGATGGGTTCTGACTCCCCATGCATTTGCAGAAACTGTCAGAAGTTGCATCTCATGTGATCCTTCTTCTGACTCCCTGGAACAAGGACTGGGATAACCTGTACTTTACAGCAGGCTCTGGAAGGCAGCATCTAAGACCAAGGTGAAACAGCTATGGTGCCAGGACTGAGATTTAAATGCAGATTTTCTGAGGTCAAACTCTGGCTTTTCCCACACTCACAAGCTGCTGCCTTTACTGCTGCCAATTTTTGCATGCAGATTTGCAGTGTAGGTTTGGAAGCAAGAGAGAAGTGATTGAGCTTTTTTTAGTTTTGTTTTGTTTCACCATATGATGTGGGAGATGTTTGCAAGCTTTGATTTCTGAGCATTCCTGTCCACCTTTAACGAGTAACTGCACTTTGCTTATCTTTGGGCTATAACCTCTCCCCCATTCCCTGTGATCCTGGTAGGACTGTCAACCACAGTGTTATTTCCTCCAATTCTGCCCAAGAGAGGCAGGATAATGACTCAACCTAAGCCACGTAGATGGAAGGTGGGTAGAGAGGATTTATTCCATTGGTTCTACCTAAAGGAGAGTCTCCAAGAGTTCCTGGCTGGGGTCCCCAGAACTGAACTGACACCCAGCTGACAGATTTTAAATTTGCAGATTATGGGCAACATTCATCCAGTGATTCTCTATTGCTTTAGTTGACCAGTTCATGGCTGCCCTTCCATCACAGAACCCTGAGCAGCTCCCATGAGAGCATCACTCTGAGCTGGTCATCTGTGTGGACACAGACTCAGCCAGCCCATCTGCCTCTGCATCTGCATTGGACAGACCAGGGAGAGAAATGGATTGTGTGGTCAAGGGCAGAAAATACTAAAAGGAACTTGGAATAGGAATGTATCAGTCAGCCAAATAGAAAAAAAGTGGGAGTGTATTATTTCCCTAGATTCTTCCTTTATTGGGAATTTGTCCAGACTGAGGAAGTTTGCTGTGAAGAAAAGAATATTCTGGTTATCATAGAGAATATGGGTCTTGGGACAGATTGACTGTGCTCAGCTCCCAACGCCATACCTTACTAACTGTGTGACCACACAGAATTTACTTCCCCTCCCTGAGACTCAGCTTCTGTCTGTAAAATGGAGATCATATGGGGAAAAAAACCAACTGTGTGTGCCTGTGTGAATGTATGTGTATATGCATTATCCACACACAGATTGTGTGCATATGCCTTTGGGAATTCCCTGACAGTAGCAAAGACATAGAGGATAATCCAAAAAAAGGAACAGGATTGGATACAAAGGATGTGCTCTACACACACGTGTAACTGGGATCTGGTACACATGTAAATATAACAACTTCCATTTTTATTTTTTTCAACAAATCTCTTGGCTGCAAAGCAGCCTCATTTCACACACAAGGAACACTCATCCTGATAAGGGGGTTGACTTGCTCCAAGTCCCACAGGAGGTCGCAGAGGCATGGGGACAGTGACAAAGACTTGAGATGAATTTTAAGCTCTACCGATTCATATGACAACTAGGAACTTGAGACCCAGTCAAGGACCTAATTACATCACAGACATGACAAAGTTCTGAAGAACAGAACCGACACGTCAGAGGAGGGGAGAGAGGAGTGAGGCTCCATGTAGCAACCTTTAGGACAGGGAGGAAGGCGGCGTGGCTACAGCTGCACACGCCTGGCAGAGGGTAACCTTGTTCCAGCACCTTGAGTGTGTTGTGTGGACTTCCTGGAATGATCTCTAAGGCACACTGGGGTAAAAATAGCCACAGATCTGACTGCTAGGGCTCCTTCAGCCTCCAAACTGGCTCAGATCAGGTTAAAAGGGCTCTTTTCTCTGGTCCTTTTACAGCCTGAAGCAAATAGCTTGCAAGGAAAGAGTCTCAGCTTCTGAGTCTCAGTGGACATTGTCTTCTCCCACGGGGACGTCAGCTCCCTGGGGGAGGGGAAACTGTGTTTGCCCGTGTTTGGTCAAAGCACTGCCCAGCCCACTGTGCATGCTCAAGGATTGATCGTGAAGGACTGAAGCAAAGAGGCAGAAATAACTTAGAGGGGAGCCAAGTGAGCAAACACAGAGAGGTAGGAGCAGGCCGTGTACGCCTGATGTTCCTGAAGGGGAACAGCCTTGGCGGAGGGTGGGTCTGGCTAAGGACTGTGGGTCCTTTCTGCTTCTACTTTGAGTCTTCATATGGCTGTCCTCTTCACCTGCCTTTACATACAAGGGTACTTCAAAAAGTTCATGGAAAAATAGAATTATGCCCGAGCCCGTGGCGCACTCGGGAGAGTGCGGCGCTGGGAGCGCGGCAACGCTTCCGCCACGGGTTCGGATCCTATATAGGAATGGCCGGTGCTCTCACTGGCTGAGTGCCGGTCACGAAAAAGACAAAAAAAAAAAAAAAAAAAAAAGAAAAAAAGAAAAATAGAATTAGAAGACAATATGCATCTTTCCATGAACTTTTTTGAAGACCACTTGTATGTGTGTGTTCAGAAGTACATATACATCCAGTGCATATACTTTCATATACTCGTATACGTGTGCACATGTATATACACAGACAGTTTTAAAATTTTTGGTATTTCTACTATTCATTTCCTGTTTTTCAGCCAACAATCACAGGAACTAATTTACCTTATCAAAAATGCAATTACCCAGTATTGTAGACTACTATTTATTTGACAGCCTTCCAATTTTCCCATTTTTACCTAATTTGACAGGGAGTATTATAGACAGAACTAGTCTTTCAAAATGACTTTCACAAGGTTAGTTCACTTGTTAATTGACCTTCTGTGATGGCAAATTTATGAAGCATATTAATTTCATCTGTCACTTCCAACACAAAGTAAATGTGGAAAATAGTCTATCTTTCATAAGGGACCTTGTAAAAGAAGCATGTTGGAATTCTTAATTAATATATGCATGTTCTTTCAACCATTGATATTGTGTGGAACTTTTATATACCCAGTCATCTGAAGATCTGTCTCCCTTTTACAAATGTTTTCTTATATCTTTAGGATGAAGGAGAGACACCTCCATTGAGGATTATTCTGCCAGGGACATAAACTACCACCTCAAAAATGAAGGAGTCATTTGTCTAGAAGGATTTCTGGAATCCACAAAAGCAAAGTTAAAAAAAAAAAAATCTCATGGGAGTTGTAGCAAGAGAAAAATCCTTTTTTCCAGAAGGCTGAAACCTACGTACGTGTGAGTTTTTCATACCCTCGGGATAGGTACTTTAAGGAATGAAATAAGGTACATCACTTGCCCACTTTGGGAAGGGAAGGTGGTACCTCCAGAGGCTAAGTTGGACTTTCAATGGATACCTGCTGAAGATAGCCCCATCCCTTGTGGATTTGACTTTGATCTAGATCTGTTTCTGAACCTCCCAGTACCCCCAATTCAACCTCAACCTTAGTCATTGCAAAGTTGCTTTGGAGCCTATCGGTAAGCCAGCACTCAGTATAAATAAAGCTGCAAACAAAATAGCCACACATTCAACACTAACCAGACTCACACGCATGAAGAAGAAACAGGAAAGTCAGCAGAATACAAATAGAGTTATAATATGGGGCGATAAGCACCAAGACAGAGTGAGTAGTGGTCTTGGGGACTGAGGCATAGCGAGGTGACAGGAGGGAATGACCCAGGACACAGAGGAAGGGAGTTCCCTGGGCAACCAACCCTGCAGGACTTGGCTGGTATCTCTTTGCTTCCATGGGCAGAACGTTCTTACTGTGGATTCCCTGAGTAAATTCCAAAATTCCCTCCTCTGTTCTGGCTTATGGACTTCATTCCTCAAGTTCTAACACCTTAGTAAGCATTTGTTGCAGCTTCAACTCCAGCACAGGATTCCAGGCTCTCTCTCAGGCCTGTCTCTAGGGTGGTGATTCTCCCTCCCGGTTTTCACTCAGTTCTGAATTTTCCACATACAAGGGGGAGGCTTCCCAGAAGCAAGGGTTCCATTTCTTCACCAGCCAAAGCCCTGGATAAAATGCTGGCTGAAGGAAGGTTCCTCACATGGATTTGCATTGTAAATCACCCAGGTTCAGCACTAACATTTTCTTAAAGCCTTTTAAAAATAATAGTGTCTTTGGCTGTGTAATCTCAAGTGTCTTTTTCCTGCCATTTGCCACATCCTGAAAAATTCCTATGCCCTTTAAGAGGAGATTAAATGCAATTTTCAATTTTGAGGGTCTTCATACAGGAGATCTCCAGAAAAGATGAGAATGCCCTGTTGGACCTTGAAATCTTACCAGAAAAACTCAGGACACATTAAAGCTGAGTTTAGCCTCATCATTTATGTTTTTTTCTGACCAAATATTTGTTTTTCTTTTCTTCAAGCATCTTACTAATAAACCCCCTAACAGGTCATTCCTGGCTTTGAATAAAGCACAAAATATATGTTTGGAGAGAGAAAGGCTAATATTTAATTTGACAGTAATGATATTATAAGAGCTGGAGGTTTTCTTTGTTAAAGTAGCAACAAAATATATATTGAATAGTAATGAAATATTTAATGAAATAGTAAGGCATATTTATTTCTGATCTTTCTGCAATATATTTAATAAAAGCATATTTTAGAGCTTTCACAATGAGAACCATTTGACTTGGGGTTGAGATAATTCATACCAATGATTTGCATACCGAATCATATTTCAAAAAAATGCAAATTGGGAGGGTGGCATGCTACAGTGTCCTCATCAATCACAAAATATACATATTTTGAATAAGTGTTGAAATGTATAATCTATACTTCATAGGTCTCAGCATGGAAGCACTGCCATAGCCAGCTAGAGTGCGGCACACATATTATGGGAAAATAATTGCTCCCCTGCTCTGATGCCATCACACAACAATAGCGCTAAAATGCTGTTCTGAGCAATAACATTTCTGGGGAGAAGAAAATTTCTTCTTCATTTAGTCTCATAGCCAAAAAAATAAAAATAAAAAAAAGGGGCAAGGGTGTGTGTGTGTGTGTGTGTGTGTGTGTGTGTGTGTGTGTGTGTGTGTGTGTGTGTGTGTGTGTGTGTGTGTGTGTGTGTGTGTGTGTATGATGGAATATCTTCTCTTCTGCTTAAGGGGTTAACAAAAATACCTTTTCTAAAAAAGAAAAAAGAAAATATCTTTAACAATACTTCTCCATTTCTGTAACTAATGTGGCTGAATCACGCCCCCGTGCCTCACCAGCCTCTGAAGCAGTGTTGGTTTTTTATTTTATTTTTTTACCAAACGTAATGAAATGTCGAAGGAGGAAATGCATGGTTAAATGGCGTTTTCGTGGCCTTGAAGGATTGGGTGCTCCTATTAGTAAAATTACCTTAAAATATTAAGTCAGAGCTACTTCAGAACTACCACAAATCCGCAGACAAGTGAGGTTAGTTTTTCTGTGATGGGGAGGAGGAATTCTGGAACATTCCTGTTGCTTTAAGATTTGATCGGTGAAGAGAAAGTTATGCAGCATTGCCACAAGCCCAGGTTTGAGCTGACATTTTTCTTCCCGGGGGAAGGGCTAAAAAAATGGAGGGAGAAAAATAATCATGCTGTAGATAAGACACACTGTGCTGAATCCCAGATGTGTGCTTTTCATGGGACTCATCTTGATCTCCACAGTCATCCAAGGGGGGGGGCGCAGGTCACCATGTTCACTCCCAGGACAGCTCCAGCTGTAGCAGAAGTGACTGCAGACCCTGTTATGTTACCATAATTTTGTGTTACCAACTTTTCTCCCAAAGTTTGTAGCCCCATCCAATTGTGGTTTGTATCTGGAGCTTAACTTTGGAGAGCTTGTTCATGCTGAAAAAGGTTTAATTTGTTCCACTGTTCTCATTTATGCATTACTGTCTAGGGACTCAGAAAACAAACATAATATTTTTGTTCTCTCTATTTCTCTTCGTAGCCATACAGATAAGTCAGAAATAGTAGCTACTTTTGTCGATGGAACACTTTCTAAATGTTAGGCACTTTCTTTTATATTCTGGAACAGTAGTTCACAACTAGGGGCAATTTTATCGCCTCCCCCACCCTGTCCCCCAAAGGGACACTTTTTGGTTGATCAAACTAGGGCTGGACAGTGTTACTGGCATCTAGTAGGCACAGGGCATGAATGCTGCTAAACATTCTATAATGCACAGAGCAGTCCTCTCACAACAAAGAATTATCTGGTCTCAAACGTCAATAGTGCCAAGGACGAGGTTGAGAAAACTTGCTCCAGAATAGCAATATCATTGTAGTGCTTGTGTCAAAAGTGCAAGTTAGGGCTGGCCTGTGGCTCACTTGGGAGAGTGTGGTGCTGATAACACCAAGGCTAAGAGTTCAGATCCCTATATAGGAATGTCTGGTTCACTCACTTGGGAGAGCGTGGTGCTGACAACACCAAGTCAAGGGTTAAGACCCTCTTACCAGTCATCTTTTTTTTAAAAAAGTGCAAGTTAGGTATTTTTATTATTTCTATGTTGCAAATTAGGACACAGAGTCTAGGAGGTCAATAATAGCAAAAGCTATAATTTATTGAGTGCTTAATATGTGCTTGGCTCTTTACTAAATAGCTTTACTGTATACCGTCTTACTGTCAACACTGTAAGGTAAATAGTATTAACTTCCTTTTACAGGTGAAACAAAATGGAGCATCAGTTGTCCAGGGTCACATAGCTATGAACTGGCAGAACTAAGATACAAACTCCCTTCTATCTGGCTCCAAATCACATGCCCTTTTTTCTATATCCCACTGCATCAAGGTCATAGATGCTAACCGGCAGAGCTGCGATTCAAGCTTGGAAGGTGTAATTCCAACTTCTAGACTTTTTCCATGATACCATGTTGTAACCCAAGGAAAGACAAAATCTTCTGAAAGTGCACGGCATATAAATATTCTGAGATTAGGCTGAAAACTTCAGGATAGGCTGGGTATACAGGTAGATTAAAAGGTGCTTCTCGAGAAGAGAAACTGGATAGAAGTCCCAACCAGGAGGCTTTCCATGGTCAATAGCCCCTCCTGCACACAGCTGGATGCCTAGAAACAGATGTTGGTAAACATGTCAAGGAATTACCTCAACCCCCTGCTTCTGTAAGATCCATGCTTAAGTAGTAAGAAGTCATCAACAATAGGATAGTCCTTTTAACATGGGGTGGAATGCCTACAAATGAGGCAGCTGTGGTTTGACACACTGACCTTACATTGGGAACATTCTGTGAGTATTTTAAATGGCAAAGGCTTCATGGTCTGGGGGATGCATAGTTCATTCCAATTACACACAATTGAAACTTAAAGAAAAAGCTCTTCTGCAAAATATGCAAAGTGGAAAAGTTCTGCCGTGAATAGAATGCTTAAAGATGTAATAACATTTACTCCCCCCACACATGAGAGGGCGAAAGAGATTGCTACTGAAGTCTGATCCACCCTTATGAGCAGCATCACCAAGGTTATTAAATCACCTGAATTTACCCCTTTGCCTATTAACCCACAGGACATCTGCTCAATGCCTTGCTTATAAATATCTCATCCACTCTCTTCCTCATACAACACATATATTATCAATATTGCTCACTTCAGTCAAGAACTTGTGCCAATGGGTATTTATAAAAGATATTCATTTATTTATCCAGTCGGCCAATATACCATGTGTATCGAGAACCAATATCTATCATTTGACAATTGCTCTATATTGATTGAGTGGCCAGCTCTTAGGTTCCAATTTTCCTAGATGTGTTTTCACTTGTATCTAGATCTCTAAGAAATCTTGGACACCCCAGAACAAATGGGAGTCATCACCTTGAGCTTTCTTTCTTCCCCTCAACCCACCCTCGTAAGCAGCTACCGGATCCTATCCAGACTCCTTCTGGAGATACCAACACAATCGTGATTTCTGAGACTCTGATCTTGCCTCACTCTCCATTTTGTCTGTGGACTGTTCCAGATTGAACTGACACATCCAGTCTCCCATCCTTCAGTGCTTCAAACCTTTCATAGGTTCCCAGTTCCTTCAAGATAAAACCCACCATTTCTTATCATGGCTTTTAAGATCCTTCATAATCCAGCCCCTACATTCCTCTCCAGATTCATCTCCTATCACTAGTCTGGCTCCTGTGTTGCCCCTACTGTCCGGACAAATAAGACATTTGGAATTCATGAGTACTTAGGATCTTTCATCCCCAGAGCCATTGCAGCCCTGGGATGGTTTTCTCTCCTCCCCTAAAACTTAGAAACTAGAAAAAGTCCAGTTCATCCTACCAGACAGGCCGGGATAGAAGTGCTAAAGATAATCTTTCCTGGTGACTATGGAGGCTTCCCCTCAATGCCTCTCCTGCCCAAGGTGTCCATCTAAGCCTGTCACGAGAACCCCGTGCCGTCATCAAGCTCTATTATAAGGATGAGTAGGGGACTTAATTCTGGCTGTGCTGAAAAGTGTGTAGGAGCTACTCCTTCCCCAAAAAGACAGACAAAAGAGATCCCTTCTTCTCTCTGATGCCATCACATGGGCAATTGCTGGCGCCATCTTGATACCAAACAAGATGAAAAGAACCCGAGACCTTGATAAGACTTTTGAGCCATGGTGGTGACTGCATCTGGGAGTGTGCCCTTCCTCTGACTTCCCAGTTTGATTAAATTTCTTTTCTCGATTAAGTTTAGGGTCAGTCTGAGTTAGAGATTTCTGTTTCTCAAAGCCAGCCCATCCTCACTTGGCCAACTTCTCTGACACCCTCGCTCTTCCTGCAACCCGGCGGGGTGACCTCACTCTTCTGTCCCTTTACTTCCCGTGACATTTATTGCATCAGACCATTGACTTTTGGCCTCCACTATTAGGCTATGAGCCCCCAATAGCAGGGACCATGATCTTATTAGTCTCTTCCAATTCCTGGTAAATAGCAGATGTTTACAACATTTTGCAAGTTTGACTTTGTTGAACAGCTCTGAATTAAAGGATAAGATCTGGGAGAAATTTCATGTCATGTCTTTTCTTATACTTGTTTTCTGGCATAAAGGGAGTCATGTTTGTGCAGTGTCAAAAATGCCTTCTTGACTTAAGTGTTGGGTCTTGGTAATGTTATGAGTCAGATTCAACTAATATTTATAGAGCAACTATTTTGTGACAAGAATTTGTAAATTTTTCCCTGATTTGAAAATCATGGCATTGCCTGTAATGTCAATATTATATTTGCCTTCTATATATGGAAACTATGACAAGAAGAGGTTAAAAGTAACCAAGAAAGGATGCACATCAAATAAATGGAAGCTGGGCATAAAATTAGGGCTTTGGACTTCAGGTTAAGAGCATTTTCTGGAATGTCATGTGGTTAATAGCTGTCAACTTTGAATGCAACGTTCTCTGTGTGTACCACATAGTACGTGTGACAACAACATGAGGTGGGTACTGTTCCCACATTCATTTCTCACATAAGCAATGTAAGTAATGGACTAGCTGGAATTTCAACCCCAACAGGTTTTACTCCAGATCCTCAGCTCTTAACCTCAGAAGATAGCATGAGACCAGGCATGGCCATTACAGAAATGAACTTCCAGGCTCAGATTTCAAAAATTCTCCATAAAGCCTCCAGCACCACACAGCCTGTTGCTTTAGAACAATCTCTCCTAAGTCAGAGGTGAAGGCCCAGCTCTGGTCCAGCATTGCTTGGTCCATCAGTCCCACACTGCTTCCCCCAAGCCTCCTCCTCTGTAATATCCAGACAACCCTGACCTATGTGGCAGTCACAGAGAAAGAAAAACTCAGAAATGATGAGCTCCATAATTAAACAAGGCACCAGGTAACACCAGCATGACACAACTGGAAAGGGAAAATCACTGAGAGAGAGGTAGGGTGGATAAATTTATTGAGGGAGTAAGTGGATCTGAAATAAAACCCTAAGTTATATGTATCAGCTGAACATGTGCAATAAAATGCCCACAGTTTAACATCTTTAGGATACACGTGCCACTTGGCAGAGGGGAAACCTACACCCCTACTCCCTTGCTTTCAGCCACATCTTCCTCAATGAGCTGTCTTAGCCCTATAGTTTTCCTTCCTAGGATATTCTAAAACACCACATACATAGCCAAGTGTGTAAATCTTAAGGGTGCAGTTGATTTTTAAACATGGAAACATGCATATATATAATCTATACAAATCATGATATGTAAACATTTCATTCACTACAAAATGTTTAAAGTTTGCAATCACAATTTTGGTGGGATTATTTGATTAATATCTCATCCGACTAGATACTAGGTTTGGGGAGGGCAGAGCTATGTTACTCTCTGCTCAGCATTGTGACCCAGCACCCTGCCCAGTATGGTGCCGAGGGTATGACATGCTCATGTGTTTGTTGAGCCACCCCGTGAATGGAAAGCAAGATGTCGCCAACACAACAGGTAACTTGTCAAGGTTTAGTTCATCTGTCTTTAAATTTGAGATAACATCTTCCACTCCTATTTTCCAGGTTTGAGAAAATCAACTAAAAATGTTGACATAGAAGTGTGAGCCGTAAGCAGCAAAGCCCTATAAATAACATTTAGTGCACATTTAGGAAATGTAAATATTTTGACCTATTTCTTCTAGTTCTAAACTTAAAAATGAGTCAAAATGGGAAGCTCCATGAATTTCCAGTAGTTCCTGTGTGTGTGTGGCATTTTCTAAATTAACTTTTTGTGGACAGTTGCTCTGGTTTTATCACTATCTGAAGTTCTAGGAGAGCAGCACTGATTTCCAAGATGGTCTTTAATGCTCTCTGTGTCCTGGTACTCACTGACCTCTTGGGTTATCCCCTCCTCTTGAGTGTGGGCTACACCTAATGACTTGCTTCTAATGGATAGAATATGGTAAAAGTGATGGGACGTCACTGCTGTGACGGGGTTATGAAAGACTGGCTTCTATCGTGCTGCACTCTGTTGCCTTACTGGCTTGCACATATTGATGAAGGAAGGTGCCATGTGGTTTTCCCACACGGCAAGGAACAGAAGGTAACTTCGAGCCAACACTCAGCAAGGAACTGAGGCCTTCCGTCTGACAGCCCAAGAGGAAATCAATTCTGCCAACAACCAAGTGAGCTTGGAGGTGGTCCCTTCTACGGTCAAGCCTTGAGATGACTGCAGCCCTCACCCACACCTTGATGAGGGCCTGTAAGAGAACCTAAAGCAGAGCTAAGCCATGCCCAGACTTCCAATCTAAAGAAGCTGTGAGTTAGTCACTGTGTGCTGTGTTAGGCCACCAAGTGTTGGAATAATTTGTTATGCAAGTTAATGTGTTATTCAAGCTCCATACATTTCTAATATTTCAGATTCCAATAATAATGACTGGCATTTTCCAAGTTAGCCTCTTTGGTCAGTGACGTTCATTTTATTACTAGCCTGTAACCTTATGAGATCAGAATAATAGATGCTTTCGCCAACACTAAATAAAGCCGGGGTCCCACAAAGTGCTGACACCCAGGAGGTGCTCCATACATCGTTATGAAATAGATGATGAACAAAGTAAAGCAAGATGCTCTCTGGTGAAGCTGAATGACATGCCAAGGGAAAGCAAGTGAGTGATGAGAAACTTGGGGGGACAGGGACAGTGCCTCCCAAAGAGAATGAAAATAGCAAGAGAGCGTGTGCACTGCAACTGTGGGGAGTCTATGTCCCCTGGGTGGTGACATGAGCCAGGAATTTTCAGTTAGGGCAGTGCCATCTTTATGTACTTTCTCTATCTTTTTGCAGATTCATCTTTTTTGTAACGGCCTACACTTAAAACTTAAACAACCCAAATATCCAAAATTCCAAAATAAGGGAATAATAAAATAAGGAGGAACATCCACACTGTGATGTACTCTGCAGCCATTAAAAGATGATGATATACACGACTTGGAAAGATATTAACGCCATTCAGATTGGATAAAACAGACTGCAAAGCAGTCTGTGTATATGGCATGATTCCATTTTGGTAAAATTTACATGTGTATTTGCACACTAAAAAAGTCTGTAAGGACATATGCCAACACTGCTTACCTTTTGATGGTAGGACTATCAGTGATTTTTACTCTTTTTATGCCTTTTAGTATTTCTAATTTTTTCTGACAACAAGCATGCATTACCTTTACACTTGAAAACAGTAAAGGTTATATAAATGTATTGTGAAATACATAAAACAGGGAAGATGCCCTAAAGATAAGACTTCCCTGTTAATGCTGTTATTGGAAAAGACATCACATTGTGTAGAGTGAAAATTGTCACAGCTCTTCTTAATGATCACGGAGCTCGAACTTTCTCATACAATCCTCAGCAGAATGGGCATACTGAGAAGTTTTATGCTAGGGCTATCTGAGCCCCTGAACGTTAGGCCCTTCCAGGTCCAAATTGTTAATCAAGAGCGATCAATGCCACTTCTGTTTTAAAGGTTTTCAAGGAAATCCAGTTAGTGCACATTAGCTGTCTCCAAAGCAGATCCTTATTTCTTGGGGTTAAATACTCTGGAAGCTTGACTTTAACTCCAAACCAAAGATGCTTACAATTTTTCAGCGCAATAAAATGAACTGAGGAACTCATTTAAAGTTTTTTTCCCACCTGTGAGGGATTAATTTTGTAGGTTTGGAGCAGGGCCTAGGAATTCATACTTCAACACATACACTCAAGGAATGTTGATGCCTATTTCTAAGGGCTACACATGCAGAAAAACTGCTTTCAAAAGCTCTTATTTTTGCTGGCTTGGTTACATTCTAAGATAAATAATATTTTCATCTGCATTGATGTGTCCCATGCATTTTTTCTGATTTCACCAACTGCACAGATTGAAATAGAGAAACATGTTCCCTCAGGGAGGGTCTAGATCTCACTTTGAAAAAGTGTCAGGCATTTAAAATCCAGCTTGAATACCATCAATTAGTCTATTTACTACATTCCACTGGTCACCTGTTTATTCACCCAAAAGATGTATATTAAGCATTTATGAGGGCACTTCAAAGAGTTCATTGAAAAATAGAATCAAAAGATAATATGAATATTTCCAGGAACTTTCTGAAGACCCCTCGTACACAGTGCCAGGCATTGTTCACACCAAAGCCCTATTTGACATTGAAATGTCCTTGACTGGTTGAAGTATGTCAGGTTCTATTTGGTGGACAGCCTGAACCTGAAGTATATTATATGTCAAGGACTCTTTCCAACATGTTGGCAAAGACATCTGACTTCAAAGACCACTAAAAACAGTGCCTGGCACATGGTAGGCATTCAAAAACTGCTCATGGAAAACAGAGTGCACTGGAGCATGAGGGATAAGTTAGAACTATCTGAGAACAGTGTTTCTTGCACTCAATCCTCCCCCCTCCCCCCATTCATATCTTCTTCACCTCCTGTTAATACTACTGCAATGAAAATAGGTACACGGCCTTCCAGGCATCCCGGTCTCCTCCATTTCATCTTCTACAGAGCTATTTCCAAGACACATATCTGATTACATCATTCCTTTATTGAGAAAGCCTCCAATGGCTCTGCATTACCTTCAGTAATTTTTATCAGTCTGTGGAATACTCTAATCCATCATGAAACTGGGTTCTATTATGAAAACAGAGCACTCTTTTTCCCCAGGAGGACATGCATCTACCTGGTATTGGGTATAAATGCAATCTGCTGTTGTACTTAACAATTGAAGTAAATTGTGGATTATGCAAGTTACGATTGGTGATACTATGCCATTATGAAATCATTACCTCGTCATGAAAACTGTGTGCCCTACCTAGATGCCTGAGATCCACCAGTGGTTGTGTGTGTGTGTGTGTGTGTGTGTGTGTGTGTGTGTGTGTGTGTGTGTGTGTGTGTGTGTGTGCGCGCGCGCGCGCGCTGTATGAAGAACTGACACCTTGTAGTCAGGAGAGTAAACGCCGATGCTTTCACTGCCACATCCTGCACGTCAATCCTGGCAGACATCACTAACAGATCCCAGAACTCTTAATTTTCCCACTCTCCTATCTTACGTCCCTCCTCTTTCCAAAACATCTGTCCTGAAACCACTCATTACTCATCAGTCTTATTCTTCCCCACCTTGAACTCCTATGATCAATACCATTTCCTGGCACTTATCTGCCAGGCACCAACCACGGATATGCCTCCTGACTGTGCCACTGCCCATCTGACCTAGGGGAGGTTACAAAACATCAGTGTGACTCAATTTTCTCATCTGTAAAATGGAGGTGTGATTTAAGTCATGGGGAAATTATGAAGATTAAAAGAGAAAAGGCAATTGAGGGAAGAGAAGCACAAAGAACAGGAGGGAAAGCGTATCTACAAACTACGGTTGTATGCAAGAATTGAACACATCGTCACTGAGAAAAGAATGCTAAGAATATGAAAAACAGCTGGTCAGAGAAATTTACACTATGAAATTATCTGTACATAGAATGCTATAGAAGCTTCTGCAACAGATAGATTTCATCCAATGACCAGAGTTTAGTTTTTTGAAAGATTAATATATTTTAATACAGATACAACTTTAATTCTCTTAATTTATCCATTGATCCATTGATAGACACTTAGGTTGATTCCATATCTTGGTGATTATAAATAATGCTGCAATAAACATGAAAGTGGAGATATCTCTGACATATTAATTTCATTTCCTTTGGTTACATACCCAGAAGTGGAATTGCTGGATTATATGGTAGCTTTAATTTTAATTTTTTGAGGAATCTCCACACTGTTTTCCATAATGGCTGTACTAATTTACATTCCCACCAACATATGCAACAGTGTGCAAGAGGTCCCTTTAATCCACATCCTTCTCAACACTTGTTACCTTTTGTCTTTTTGACAATAGACATTCTAACAGACATGAGGTGCTATCTCATTGTGGTTTTGATTTGCATTTCCCTGATGAGTAGTGATGTTGAATATGTTTTCAAATACCTGTTGGCCATTTGTATGTCTTTTGAGAAATGTCTATTCAGGCCCTCTGCCCATTTTTAAATTGGGTTATTTGTTTTCTTGCTACTGAGTTGTTTAAGTTCCTTACAAATTTTGGATATTAACCCTTTATGAGATGAACGGTTTGCAAATATTTTCTTCCTTTCTGTAGGTTGTCTCTTAACTCTGTTGATTGTTTCCTTTGCTGTACAGGAGCTTTTTAGTTTGATGCAATCACATCTGTGTATTTTGGCTTTTGTTACCTGTGCTTTTGGGGTCAGTCATATCCAAATCAGACCAATGTCATGGAACTTTTCTCCTATGTTTTCTTCTAGTAGTTTCATAGTTTGGGTCCTATTTTTTTTTCGGGGGGGGTCTTATATTTAAATCTTTAATTCGTTTTCTGATGTTTTTTTCACATGGTGTGAGAAAAGTGTTTTATTGTATTCTTTTGCATGTGGATATCCAGTTTTCCCAACATCATTTATTTGCAAGAGACTGTTATTTCCCCATGGTGTATTTTTGACACCTCTGTCAAAAGTCAGTTGGCTATAAATGCTTGGATTTATGTTCTGTTTTTAGGCCAGCACCATGCTGCTCGGGTTACGACAGCTTTGTAGTATATTTTGAAGTCAGGTAGTGTGATGCTTCCAGCCTTGTTCTTCTTGTTCAAGACTGCCTTGGCTATTTATGGTCTTTTTGGCTCCATATGCATTTTAAAATTCTTTTTTTAAAAAAATTTCTGTGAAGAATGTCATTAGTGTTTTGATAGGGATTGCATTGAATCTATAGATCCCTTTGGGTAGTATGGACATTTTAACAATATTAATTCTTTCAATCCATGATCAAAGGCTATCTTTCCATTTACTTGTTTCTTCTTCAATTTCTTTTATTAATGGTTTATAGTTTTCAGTGTAGAGATCTTTCACCTCCTTGGCTAAATTTATTCCTAAGTGTCCATTAATGGATGAATGGATAAAGAAAATGTGGGATATATGCACAATGGAATACTACTCAGCCATAAAAAGAAGGAAATCCTGTTGTCATTTATCCATTTAATGCTGATAAACCTGGAGGACATTATATTAAGTGAAATAACCCTGGCACAGAAAGACAAATACTGCATGATCTCACTTGTATGTGGAATCTAAAAAAGTTGATCTCATAGAAGTAGAGAGTAGAGCGGTGGTTCCTGGGGCTGGGGCATTTGGTGAAATGTGATCAAAGGATACAAAATTTCAGTTAGATAGGAGGAATAAGTCTAAGAGATCCATTGTACCACATGGTGACTGTAGTTAATAACAATATACTGTATTCTTGAAAAATGGAAACTATGTGAGGTAAGGCATATGTTAATTAGCTAGACTTAATAATTTCACAATGCATATATACCTTAAAACATCATGTTGTCCATGATAAATACATCCAATTTTAGATAAATAAATATATAATGTTTTATAAATTAAATTTTTAAATAAATAAATAGATTTTTAAAATCTAGAAAAATAGCTTATCAAAAGAAGTCAGATGATCCTTGGTTTGGAATCCTTGCTGCCCTTCCTCGTGACGTAACTTAGGCGAGTTATTGATTTTTTCAGTCTTGCCCTGCTCACAGGAGTAATGATAATGCCTCTATAGAAGATTATTGTGAGGGTTAAATGAAATAATGCATGCTAAGGACCTACCATAATTCCTGAACAGCAATGCCCCTAGAAATGGTGACTGTCATTGTTATTACTATTATTATTAGCTCTCTCTGTTGGGAATGGACTGCAGCCGAGAAATGCTTTGTTATCATCAGCCAAGCCTTTCGTTTTTAATATTTTCCAACCCAGCTCATGGTTAAAATTTGACTCCCCATACAGCTTTTCCTGCACAGAATGAACATATTGACACGGAAACATGAATACCCAGTCCAATCAATATATTTCTCACTACAAATCAATACATTTGCTTTCTGGCTCATATATACGTCTTCCATGACTTTGATTAGTAAAAGTCCATCCCAACATACAAATCACCTCTGGATGTAGATACCAAATCAAGCATCTGAGTCTATAAAGATGGCAATATCCCAGACCATTGATACAGACAAAATCTTGCTCCTAAGTGGCTTTCTTCAGAAAACAACTGATCTTCCCCAGAAGACAACTGACCACAGTGAGCAACAAATGGGAATTTGAGCTCCATTGTCTTCCAATGGCAAGGCTGCCTCATGTACCTTTTTCTGCACATTTCATATCTCCCAAGTTAGAGTAAGAACCCCAGAAGGCATGGGGAAGGTCAGATGTCTGTTCGTCTTTAGACCCTAATCCAGTAAGCATTCAATAAATGCTTGCTATAAAAATAACTTAATGAAGACCCTATATCCATGGCCAGGTAGGTCTCTGACCTCTTTTCAGAGGATTTGGTCCTTATCAGATATGTGTAGTGCAAAAATCTGTCAAAAAAGCTCAATGCATTTTTCCATTGCTGATAACCTATCTTTAAAAAAGAGCCCTTCAAAACAGAGTACTATAATGTTGCACAGTAATTATTGTTGTGATAACATCTAATGCAATGTTCATTGCTGTTATGTAATTGACCCAAGCATCTGGTTATAACTTTAGTCCAAGAGATGTATTTAATTATAAGTTCAGTCATTAATACCAGAAACCATAGTATCAAGTATTAGGATCTAATTATCCAATAGGAATTGTAAAACATGGTTTTCCAAAAGCAAATGTATTTGTCTCATAAAAAAAAATTACTTAATTTTTATTAATTTATTATGCCATGTAAGCACAAATAACAAAAACAGAATTAGAGTACAATCAAGCTAAACTAATGTAACTGTTCAAGCTTTTATAATACTGATTTTCTGAATATACCCTGAGGAAATTCATAGAAATGCAGTGCTAATTGATAGTTGTTATTTTTTAATGAAAGTTCCAATGATTTCAATTCAAACATTTGTAGTCATTTTTATCATCCAAAAGGAATCGCCAACTTGATGAGAGTACCTGATAGGCCTTCTCCAGGAGAGGCATAGCTCTTGCTATTTGATTTGGGCAGACTTGTTCAAAACAGTATCACAGGCTGCAAAATGAAGATCTAAACCTTTGTCACTGCGGCAGAAATCTACTTACTTTCATACTGCACCCCAAGTAATTGACGGGGGAGAGACCGAGAGTTCTTGGCAGCAGAGATATCAGGAAGCCTTCAGCTCCCAAAAAGCCCCTCATGGAAAAGTGACCCCACAACACAGGACAGAAAAGCTCGGAAGTGGGCAGTATGAGAAGAAAATCAGAACTCAAACCAGAAACGTAAGAGAAAATAACACCAACTCCCATTGTGACTGCAACTGTATATTAATTAATTGGGATTTACTAGTGTCTGTGGTCATGCTTCAGTTGACAGCTACCAACTTGTTAAAATTTAAGCAGAAACTAACTGCATTGATCTTATGTCTAGTTACAACTTGCCACTTCTTAAATTTGTATTTTCTGAACTAGATGTAAACAAAGGTGGTGACATAGGCCAGCAGTGAAAAAATGATGCCTCAAGGGCATTATGAATTAACTCTCAGTTAAATAGATGAATCCAATCACTCATAACCATTGGGAGTGGGTGTGATTAAAAGTGATGTAATAAGTTTGTGTATTAAAAAAATAACTTTGGAGAACTTTGACTTAGTCAAGGTGACATGAGCTACATGGAAAATAATAATAGAAAACACTTTTTGAATATACAAGGGACCAACTGTACAAGATAAATTAAGGGGCAACTCAGGGCATTTTTCTGAATAATTCAGGCAGAAGTCCCACTCGGCATAAATTCAGGCCAAAGTAAGTTGGTGTTGAATTATCCACCTTTCCCTCGCTGTAACCTCCACTGGTTTTGGGATATCAGTAGTCAAGGCTAGTTTTATTTTTAGTTTCATCACACCAGTTGAGAGGACACCAGGATGCCTTTCTTTTCCTGTGAAAGTAGATTTACTAAAATTCTACCTTGGATTGTGTTTCCATTGCATTAGCAAAGCAATATATGAAATGCAAATGCTGTTTTGAGGATTTCTAGCATTTAGCTACCAACTGGGCATGCCTAGTGGTGAATGAGTTTGTTCCTTTGCCGCCCTAACCATCAGGTGGCAGAGACAGTTCTGCAGCTGGGTTGCCAAGCCAGAGGTATCTGAAGGCTGGGGGTGGAGCTGGGCAGGGAAAGAGGTTCAATAAGCTAAAGAGTTGGATGAAAGAAATGACAACTCTCCCTGGAAGATAAAGAAGTCCCTTGAAGGTGCTCATCACATGATCTCTAACCTTCAAGGAAGAGATGCGATGTCTTAAAGGTTTCTGATTCAGTAAGTTGATTTATTCACGTATCCATCAGTTCTTCCATTCATTAATTGGGAAGAGCCATCCACTATAATAGGTGCAAAAGGTGCAGAGATGAAAGAGAGCAGATTGGTGGCTTGCTGCTTGAGCAATGAGTAGTGTGGTAGAGAAATAGGCCTGTATCCTCAGATACCATTTGATAAAGGCTATACAGACATGCTGCAGGAGTGCACAGAAGAAAGGTAGATCAACAAATGCCAAGTGGGGGAGGCTTCTCATGGGAGACAAATGGAGCTCTAGATCCTGAGGGATGTACAGGGGTTCTCCAAGTGAAGACGGGAAAAAAACATTCCAGGTAGAGAAAACAGTCACTGGGAAAAGCAAAGAAGAGCAGCCCTGAGCAAAGAGGCAACGCCAGAAAGAAAATAAGGGTGTGTGTGGGGTGGTGAATGAGGCTTATCTCAGTGAGGGGCTTGGAGCCTGGTGAGCAGAGCCTGAACAGGGTTGAGGAGGTCAAGTTCATTCTGCGGGGACAGGAGGCTGGTCTCACTCCTGCTATGTAAGAGGAGCTGCAGAGTGAATTGTTTGGAGAGAGACCCCAGTTACGAAGTCATTATAAACCTTAGCGATTAAAATAGAATTGAATGTCTGGGATAAATGGTAGTATGTTCATGCAAGGGAATACTGCACAGCACTGGGAATGAGCCAACTACTGCTACACACAACAGACACAAAAGTCACTAACCGTGACCGCTGTACGGTGCCCATAACAGAAATTCCAAAAGCAGGCAAATCTCACTTGTGTCATTCAGCATCAGGGGAGTGGTCCCCCATGGGGAGAGGACAGTGATGGGAATGTACTAGCAGAGGGCAACTCCTGTTCTGTTTCTTAATCTGGGTGCTGGTTATAGAGGTGTGCTCACTTGGTTAAAATCCATCGAGCTGTACACTATGTTGAAGTATAGCCCATGAAGAGAAAATTTTGTAATGTTTGCATAAAACAGAACCTGTCATTTACATGCTAACTTTATGACAGACACTGTCCTAAATCCTACTCATGCATCACCAGAGAAGGAATTTTTATTCCCATCTCACAGGTGAGCAGACTGAGGCACCACGAGTCTAAACCACTTATCCAAGGCTAAGCGGCGAATAAGTGGTCCAGTTAGTGTCCCACTCCTAGCTCTACAGTTGGGGTAAATGCAGCCTTAGCTGTCCCCAGTGTTATTGGGATTAATATTTATGCTGCACTGTCTTTTATAAGATTGAACTCTATATGTTTACTACGTTAAATCAGCTTCAAATAAGAAAAAGGATAAAATGCCACAGAGGCCTTTTAGAGCAGTGGTTCTCAACCCTGGCTGCACAGTGGTACATCACCTGTAAAAATCTGGGTCTCACACTAGATGGGGGCCTGGGCATCTGCGTTTTTAAAAAGTGCCCCAGGTGATTCTGATGTACAACCACAGTTGCTAAACACTGCTCTAAATAGAAGCCAAGGAAAAGGCTGTTAGCAGACAGTAAAAATAATGAGATTAATGTAATTGGGTTCTAAAGTTGATGCTGTGATTTCTAGCAGCAGAGGCCAAAAGGGCCCAAGGCTGGGTTAGATACCGTTCACTTCCTGACAACCAAGTTAATGTACATTCAGACATATGCAGAGAGTGCATTCTTCCTGGTCCTCACCTCCAGCAGGAATTTGTCTTGTTGGTTCTTACAGGCCAGGAACAGGCAAAGGGCCATGATGCTTTTCACTGCAGTTTCACTAAAGCCTTGCTTGATGAATGTAGGAGTTTCCATTTCTCTCTTTCAAAAGGGCAAGGCACGGTGGTGTTCCAATCCCTGAGGGAGCCATAGTGAGCGGGCGGTTTATGTGAGCCTAGGTAGGTTGATTTTTCTCCTGCAATACAATTGACATCTCCATTATGCAGATCTAGGCAAATGTTCGAAAGGTGCTAATGCCATTGTCTTTTCAGTCCAATATCCTTTAATGTTGTAGACCGCTGGTTTCATCAACAGCATTAATTTCCATTCAGACCCTACATTTCAAGTGACTCTGCAGCTGCTCTTTTTGCAGAAATGGAGCTGCATTCACTTGTGTTTTATGAAAAGGAAAAATAATTTGTTTTGTGGGTGTGCGATATTTGCCGAAGACTCTTTGGGAAAAGGTTAAGCAATCAGCTTCCAAACACAAGTCATGGGATGTGTGCTTTCTCCTTGGTAACTCTTTGCCATGTGAATGTCACCACTGAGAGGCCCTACGTGCACAGCTGGCTCTGCATGACTCCTGCAGCTGGGAGATGGCTGCCATGAGGCTCAGGTAGCTGCCACCTCATCTGCCCTGCACTTGCTTCTGTGACTTAGCGTAGCCTCTGGCTTCCTCCACCCGGTCCTTCTCGTTGTTATTAAACCTGATCCAAGCTATGGGCTTTACACTTAATTTGATGACCTCCTCCTCCACATAGTGTAGACCTTAGGTCAGTCACTTAACCTCTCTGCTCCTCTGTTATGACCAGATGTCCCTGCTTATGGTTGTTGGGACTTAAGCTGGTGTAATGCAGAATTCCTCACACAGTGCCTCACCCAGTGACCTCAAGGAGGGCCCTGAGTAGTGAGTTAGCTAGCGATCAGGGTGCACAAGTGGGGCTCAGGGAGGCATACACTTTCTGCACCATCTGAAACACTCACTTATGCAATATTTTAAAAAGCCACAATTACTGGAAAAAAAACCCAAACCCATGATGGACAGAACCTCAAAATTTTAAATAAAGACGGGATCAGTCACATCACCGACACAAGCCACACTGGAGCCTGAGGCAAAAGGAAAAAAATCAGTAGTACTGATGCTGTCTTTATTAAAAATGTTGATATTTTGTTCATTGTGTATTTTCTGCATTAATTTTGATCTTGTCTTTATTTAATACTTTGTTCCTCATGGATTTTTATGCATTAATTTGTATGCATCAATATGCAAAATGTTGCATTACGATGCTATTGTGTACTCTTGACAACTGATGTTTTCGGCCCTGAAGCAAGTGTCTGACTGGCCTCTTTCAGCTCACCCCAGTGTGGGCTCCCCTCACAACCACCCTGTCCTATGGGGTGTCTCTGATTTCTCCCCAGCTGGCCACCGCACTGATGTTTGCCAAATGAACGTGGCCTAGAAAGCGATGTGAGGTTTTCAAGCATTTTTGGCTTTTTCACGTGTGAACCTTTGTCTCTCATAGGTGACCCTAAAATGCATAAACAGCATCTCCCAGATGTGAGGAAGAAGGGGCCTCAGGGGCAGTGTCTGTGGGTACAGGTTATAACACATGCAACAGTGTGGGCATGCCAAGGGACTGAAATTCAGCCCCTGCTGCACCTTCCAGGTGGCACAGCCTGAGTCCCCAACAAGAAGAAGAGATATTATTCAATTTCACAATGGCACCTTCTGCAGCCCAAACGTGTACATCAGTGAAGCTGCATCTGACCAGTGGGGGTGCCTCTTAAGGTCTGCACAAAGATACCATAAGGGCTAGTGGAAGCCCTGGAGACAGTACTCTTTGGGTTCACCCACACATATGGAAAACTTATTTGCCAGAATAAAGCCAACTCTAATAAGGTATGCAACTGCCATATGTAGAGAGGGTCCAATGGGGCTGATGTGGACTCCCTGGGCTGATAGGGGTGCCCTGGGGCTGATGTGAACTCCTTGGGGTTGATGTGGGTCCCTGAGGCTGACATAAATCCCCTGGGACTAATAAAGGAAGGCTCACCCAGGTCCTGGATGGAGGTGAACCTTCTTGAAGTGTCTGGGTGAATAGCCACCTAGAATCCAGTTTATGCTTTCAACATTGGGAATAGGGGTCAGCAGGAAAGGAGCTCTGCCAGGCTTTTCAGACAGGACTAGGACAAATATGGAGCCTGTTTTTGAATGAGGGCAAAGACAGCTGAGCTGCCATCTCTTGGGCAGCTGCTCTTTGCTGCTTTGAAACCGGGGGCAGCACGGGGGTGGGAGAGAAGCAGGACCCCTTCAGCCCCCCCCCCCACTGCTCGCTCTGTTTCTTTGGTCCCTCCTCTTCCCACTTGTCTGTGAAGCCTGGCAACAATAAATCGTATTTATTTTTGTTCTCTATAATTCATTCGGTATCTTAATGCAAATCCGGTCATTAAAACTGTCAACAAGCCCAGACTATGTTCTAGAGTTCGGTTACTTTACTTAGTGAAGCACCAAGGTAGACGCCAATCCTAAATCAACCACAGAACCATCAGACCAGTCATGCCACAAAAGTGCCACCCCAGTGTCTAGAACAACCTCCTTGTTACTTCCTCAAGCTATCACTCCTAATGAAACAAGAAAATAATTAAAAGCACCAATGAGAAAATGACTAGGATCAGGTCGCATCAGGAAACTACGAGCCCACATACAACCATGCAATGATTTTTTCTTCAGGAGACTTTTTCTTCCCTCTGTGTAGGACTTTACACATTAATCAGGACATTTTCTCTCTTGCCAAGAGTCTGCAGATGGGATCACGTCGATACCCTGGCCCCCAGAAAAAATGTGCTTTGAAAGGTTAAGGAGCCATTCCAAAGTAAAACAAAAACCAAAGAAAAAAGAAGTCGGGCGTGAGAATAACTGGCTAGAGAGAGGTTTCTGAACCCGAGCTCACATTTGTGCAGGCAGAGTGTGTGGAAGCCTGCCAGATCTTTTATAATTAAAACACAGTCACGAAGCAGCTGCAACCAGCTCAACAGACCTTATCTGGTTTTCTCACTTTATTACAGAAATCATTTCACTATCAAACGTGGGCCTTTGTTTTCTTCAACCTATTCTGAAAAGGGTCTGGAAAAAAAGGCATACACACATATTATGTTATGTTTTACTATATTATTTTATATGGTATTACATTAATAATATCTATTATATATTAATTATACTAATCATTTATTATGTTCACCATACTAATTATAAATACTTTTATTATGCTTTCATTTATTACATTGCTGTAGTATATTATGCTATACGATATTAGGTTATATTATATATTTAAATAACTTGCCATTTTCCCTGCACTGAATGAACCAGAGAAGTTCTTAGCCTGGAATGTGGCTGGCAGTGAGAACATGTTTGTTCTCTCCTTTCTTCCACTAAAAAATGCCCCGTTGTCTTCAGGGTGGCCTGTGCTCTTTAATCTTTATACCATTTTTATTTCCTATAGGCTGTCACTTTTTGAGTATTCACGATGGGCCTGGTACTATGATAAACACACTTGAATGAGTGGTCTCATTTTATTCTTTCCTATGAGGTAGATTGAGTTAGATAGCAGTATTAGATTCCATTTTTCAGATGAGGAGACTGAGGTCTAAGTGATACCTTGTCCAGGGTCAAACAGCTAGTGACCACAGCACCATCTAGTACCAACTGCCTGCTTCGGCTACACAGATTCTCCTCCAAGGTGGTCTCTTTGTTCAGGATTGAAAATCCAAACTGAGAAGCCGAACGTGAGGGTTTTACAAAGGCCCCAAAGCTTCCCTAGAACTATAGTGAATCTGATTTAATTCCATTATTGACAATAACTCCATGACTGACAATAAATCCACACTCTTTGAAAAGTGTTGGCTGAATTCAGTAATAAGGTTGTCTACGAAGATGAATATTTAATAACAGAGAGACTGGGGGGCCGTGGTTTCAGATCTCAGGGAGTATGGTGTTTGGCTCTAGGTTTGGGTAAAGATAAAGGTCTGTCCTTTTCCATTTGCATCATTTATTCATTCAATAGGTTTTGAGGACTTACTACGTGTCAAGCGCTGGAGTAGACAATAGACGTATATAATGATGAAGAAAATAAGATCCTCAGCCTCCAGGAACTCACAATTTTATACAGGAAGATAATTTGCAAGTATATTTTATTGCAGTAAGAGGCCATTCGAAGGCCCAATGTGTATCACAGGTGTAAATGATGCCGGGGTTCCAAGGAGAGGAGGATTATTGCCAGCTGAAGCTGAGACGTCAACAGGAAGAGGCGGATGATGCTAGGTGGGATGGAGAACGAACCTCAGGGACACAGACACCATGGCAAGAATTCTGACGGGCATTTCAGGTAGACATCTCCCCAGACTGCACCTTAGAAGCACCTGTAGAACTTTTTAAAACACACAGGGCCCCACACCTAGAGGCTCATATTCAACCACTCTGGGGTGGATCCTGGGCATTGGTGTTGTCCAACAGCTACACAGGTGAGTCAAAGTCAGTAGGGGGGGGAAACCCCTGATTAGAGATTAAAAAAATATCCATCAGAATGGAAGGGATTAGGTCGCATGAGGTAGTGTCTTAAGGGAAGGAGACCGACATTTACTGAGTAACTCTATCATGAAGTGAGAATGTTTCTGCTTCTGAATACACAGAATCTCATTTAATTCTCTCAACAATCCTGTGGATGAAAGGTGAAGACCTGAATTCATTAGGAGCTTACCATGGCCTAAAACTGTGCTAGGAGTGTTACACACATGATCTCGTTTAATTAAATATCATATTCGTGAGGTTACATGTTAGCCTGTCAAGAGAATGGCAGGACGAAATACGCTTTGATGAAAATCCTTCCACTGGCAGCCCTGAATAAAGAGAAAGCAGGGCACTTAGAAACCCCTGTAGTTGTGCAGGTCTGTCGGAAGGAAAGACTTAGTCTCTCAGTGCACTGGGGGAATTTATAGCTCTGCCAATTTTTCTTCTGTGTTATTTGTCTTTCTTGTTGATTTACAGGAGCTCTTTTTATATTAAGGATAGCACCTGTTTACTATACAAGGGTACTTCAAAAACTTCTTAAAAAAATAAAATTAAAAGATAATATGAATCTTTCCATAAACTTTTTGAAATATTCTCATATGTGTTGCAAAAATTTTCTCTCCTTTCATCATTTGTCTTGTACCGTATGGTCTCCCAAATATACAGGAGTTTTGTTACTTGTACATTTTTATGTATTGTTTTTGGAGCTGCAGACTTGCTTACAGAGGCCTTCCCTAGTCTAAAATTATATTTTTAGGATCTCCTATATTATCTTTTGGTATGTTTTATGGTTTGTTTTTCATTTATAGATCTCACACTTATCTAAAAGTGTGTATCATTGTACGAGTGTGTTGTAAGGTAGGAAGCTAATGATGTTTTCCCAGATGTACAGCTAATTGTCCTAACTCCATGTATTTAATAGCCAGCTCCTTCCAGGGTAATTCAGACACATTAATAAGGATGGGTAAATTGCCCCTGACCTTTCAGATAAGATTTAATACCCATTTTTAGTGACGGTTTCCAGAATAGAGCCAATATGTGCACTGTTTGAATGATGTTAACTTGCTCCCTAACCTCTGGCATTTGCAGTTCAGCTACTGTGCTGTGGTTTTCATCTCATAGAATTTTAAAGTAATTATTTTGTGTGTGCATCCAGGAGCCCCTTGGCATTGGGAATATTTTAAATTCAAGCTCAAGAGTGGAAAGGAGGCATGTAAATCTCCACTAACAAATCCTCAGGGATAGAATATTTGCTTTCTCTTCTACTTCGAATCTATGAAAATGGTTGACTTACAGTGACTTAATTAGAATAAATCTAGCCCTGATATCGGAGCCATTTGTATCTATTATATAGAATTCTTACCCTTAGTCTCCCAGAGAACTTAAAGCTGTTTCCTGCTACTAAATATTTCATTCATATCTTATGATGTGAAAAAAAGTTAAAATGAGACAAACCTGCACAAGTATAGTCAGAGCCTGCATTCAGAATTAGTAGATTTATTCTTCCCCAAACAGCATCTGTTACAATAAAAAAAATTAAAAAGGAAAAGGAAACCACCATACTATGAAGCAGGCAGAGTGCTGCCTGCTTTTTACATCTGTCTGGTCTTCACAGCAGCCCAGCATGCAAGCTGTCGCTATTCTCATGAGACTGCTGAAGAACCGAGACTCTGCACCTTGACCTTGCCCCTCTCCTGGCAAGGCAGAGTTGGGTTCCAAACTCAGTGGGGTTCAGTTTCTCTTCTCAGCCCCATCGCCTGCTGAGTGCGGGTTCCTAGCAGAATGAGAAGCACGTGTTCTCAAGGAGCTTGCTCTAGCCTCTAGCATGTTGGGCTATACTGTACCCTTCTCTTCTCTGCTCACATAGGAAAGACTGTCCTGGAATGATGCCACATCCAAGGGCTTTGCCAACATCCAGAGCAGACTCTTTGGAGGGAGGACAGCAGGGATTACAAGGACCTTGCCACGCCTCCTCCAGAGCCAGCTGTGAGCATCCCTTCCAGCCCCGTGTTCAGTGATGCCTGCTTGATAGCTTAAAATCAGCCATGGCATGGATATGGACACTGTGGAAATGGGCAAATGCTTCAAATCAGAGCTTCACTTTCCACCTGCTCCAAGCCGGGTGTAAAGCCTTTACCACCACACCGCTGCCTTCCTCCGTGGAAGCATGATTTCCTGGGGTTGTCGTGGAGCCGCCTTTGCTTGGAAGGTGCCTTTGGTTCCACCTTGGAAGGTGCCATGGTGGGTGGGGAACAATAAGAAAGAAATCATGGGATGGCTTTGAGCTGGATCTGGTTTAGCGTTGGGGGAAATGATAAAGGGAGCCAGATAGAATTGTGATCACAAAATCCCTGATGTTTTACGCTTTTCTATCTAACCATGTTTTGTCCCATATTTGCACAACTTAAAATTGAATAACGGCAAATTTACCAGGTTTGTGGGAAGTCTGGGGAATATTATAAGGCCTTTTTTTCTCAACAAGAAAAACAACATTTGGTGGCTGATTTCTTCTTATGCTGCAATACTGCAAAAACACCTTAGCCTCCTCGGAGAAGGGGGACTATCAGACTTCATAGCAATAAAAGTCATAATTTAAAGCAAATTAAATAGATATGGGATCAACTACTTGATATAGCATTTCACTACAAAAAGAGAGAAAAACTGCTTTCTAAATAAATTTAATTTGCTGCTCAATAGCTAACAAACTTGTCAAAATTTTTGGTGTCAAGGTCCTTCATGTCCTTAAAAATGCCTGAGGAACCCAAAGGGCTTTTGTTTGTGTGGGTTATATCTTATCAGCATTTACATAACAACTACAATTCCTTGAAGTTGATAGACAAGCAAACAGAAAGGACATTGTTGGGTGGGAGGGGGGAGAGGAAGGAGGGAGGGGGGTTTCGGTAATGGGCCACAATAATCAACCACATTGTATATTGACAAAATAAAATTAAGAAGAAAAAAAAAAAAAGAAATTAAAACTGTGAACCTAAAAAAATTGTTCACTAACTTATTTAAGACATAATAAACCCATAACTTGTTAACATAAACAACATTTTGGGGAGGGGGAAACTATATTTTCCTAAACCAAAGAAAATGTGCTGTGAAGAGCGGCCACCGGCTTCACTGCCTGGGTTACTGGAGGACAGCTGGTTCTCTCATCTGCCTCCCCAGTCACTCTTCGGCACTCAGGTAGCCTCTGCAAAGTTGCATGTTACCCATGGAGAGATGACAGGGAAAAAGACACATGACATCTAGTAGTATCATCCCAATAGTTTTCACCTTGTGAACACCCAGAAAAAGTCTCAGGAATTCCCAGCAATCACACTTTCAGAAGTCTTTGCCTTTTGAAAGCCTTTATAAGATTCTCAAATTGTATTTTACACAGGAACTTGTTAAAATGCAGATTTCATGGGCCCCACAGAGATCCTTGTTCAGTAGGTTGGGAGTGTGGTTAGGCATCTGAGTTTTCAATAAACTGTCTGTGCTCTGGGGAACACTGTTATCTTACAATCTCCATGCAGGCTTTGTTTAGCCTTCTATGAGCAAGCTAAAATATATTTGTAGGTTAGATGGGTTCCCTTCCAGGTGCAAGGTCATAGCGATGAGCAGGAAAACCTTGAGCTGAATGCTGTGCATTTGCTCTTGTGAAAAGGGCACGGATACGTGCATCCGTCCAGTATTTATTGAGCACCCGCTATGCCACATGGTGTGATAGCTCTGGAAACTCAAAGGTGCTTGAGTGACAGTCACTAGCTCAAGGTGCTTGCTGGTCATAGGTGGAAACACCAAAGACACAGGTGAAGAGAAGATGGAGAACAACAGGATATCCTCAAAGTACTCCTAGATGGACCATCCTGTAGAAGGACTGGGTGGTTCCTAAGAAATGGGGGGAGGACCTATGGGGAAAACAGACCCCAGCTCGATAAATGAAATGTTTCAAGCAGAGCTTCTGCAGGTATGGACCAATTGGGATGGAGTAGTCTACCCCTCAAAGGGATTCGGTGACAGAGCATGGGAAGGAGTTTGAACTGAGCGTTCATCATCAGCCCATTCAACCCTGATGCTTTATGATACTGCAAACTAGTCTTGGCCTGGCTATTCAGGGTTTAATTAGCTCTGTTCCTTACACATTTTCCCCCTTCCATTATGATTATTTCAATGGTCATAATGGACCTGTGGTCTTTATTATGTCCGTTCATTTTTTTTTCTAATATAGAACATAAAGAATAAAATTGCAAGTGCTTCATTAGTTTGTAACTTCTCGAGGCCAGTTGCTCTTATTCATGACACTCTTCCTATCCCTCCACCCCCTCACCTCCACCCCCAGTGTCCAGCATCCAGCTGATGATGCAGAGGACTTATTTGCTCTGAATGGAAGGTCTAATTTGCATAAAGTAGGTCACAGACACTATCAGTTCAGAAATGACATCTAACCAAATCTTTAAGAGTTACAGTCAACAAAGTGGACATCCCTATCCCCCATCGTAGAGCAATAAGGCTTACCCCTGAGTTTCCACTAATGCCAGGAGGAAAATGACACCCTCCTCCTTAAACTCCTCTTACACTCTTGTATCTTCCCTATCCCTCCCAGTGATTTCAACAGAGCAGAAAAATAAAACACAGCTCTTTGCCAGAGAAAAGTTAAGCAGCCTGGAGGAGCATTAATTTCAGCATTGTTGTTTACTCTAAAGGGGGCTCTTTGTGCTCACCATCTGAATTCAATTAATCTGATCAGACAGGAAATTAGCAGCCAAAATTGCCTTTCCATTAGGTAGACATGACCCAGCAGCATTTGGAGAGAAAGTGTGACGGCTGCCCTAATTTCTCAAGTGTCATCTAATCAAAAGGAAAAAAGAAAAAAAGAACGTCAATATTATCTCAAGCTACAGTGACCCAACATCTCTCTTTTCCCAGCTGCATGGAGCCTTGCACATTTTAAATGCTCTATGGGGCAGCTGTGCATTAATCCAAACATTTATGGAGTGCCTACTGTGTGCCCCGTACTGTTCTAAGGAATGGAGATGTGGCAGGAGCAAGCCAAAGATCCTTGCCTCATGAGCTTATATAATAGACAAGTTTCCTGCACAGAAATCAAAGCACAAGTTTATAGGGAGTGCTAGGTGGGGTGGGGCAGGCTGGAAGTTTGGAATTTTAAATAGGGTGAGTCAGAGGAGGGCCCACTGAGATGACACCATTTACACACATCTGAGTGAAATAAAGATGGGATTTTATCTGCTGACAAGGAAGTCCCCAAACTCTTATCCAAATCAGAATTCACCCTGGGGGCTTGCTTACAAACCCACTCTATAGTTCACACCTAGGAGTTTCTTATTAGCAGATCTGGGGTGGGGTTCAAGAATCCACATATTTAACAAACACTTCCTGCCCCCAGAGTGTTTGGTAACATAGCTTTAAAAGCTGAGCATACTTTAAATAAATTTACATAATAATTACCTTTTTTTTTTTTTTCAATCCTTTCAGCAAGATTCACAAGTTAGGCTCTGTGCTGGATGTGGGAATTTCTCTGGGGGGAGAGAAGAGACAGAATCCCTTTCTTGAAGGAATACACTGTTTAGTTAGCTACACAGATACTAGTCAAATAGCCACACAAATGCTAAGTTCAAACTGCAGCAAAGGCTTTAAGGAGGACTAGAGTGAAGACCTAGAGTCTGCAGGGAATTGTCCCCAGCAGGGGAGGGAAGAGGGGCCTCATTCAGGGTAGGAGCCAAGTAATGTGTGGGAGAAGGAGCTAACCAGAAGAACATGAACCAAGGGCCTGAGTAAAGGAGAGGTCTCTGATCAACAGACACTTCCCTCAACAAAGACTTTCTAGAACATTCTCTTCACCTCAGTCCTGGCTGAAACCAACCTTTTCCCAGAGGCTGCCTCTCTGCCTGCAGTTCTGTCCAGCAAAGCTGTTGTCATGAGGCTTTTAAGCAGGGTGAGACTGGTGGAGTGAGCAGGACTAAAGCCATGTTGGGACCTAAAACCACATGAGCTATAGGCAAATTTTAAAAGGAGACAGTTTGGGGGTTTTTTTGGCATTCATTTTTCTGATTTCCCTCTTTTCCCATGGTTATTTGATATTATGAACCTTGGTAATGGGGGCAAGAGGACCTTATTTACGTGAACGTAAAGTTGTTTTCCAGTCAGCCTGAAGCTGCAGACGTGCATGTACTACCCAGACCTGAGATAACAGCAAAGACAAGAGCAGAAACGAGACGGAGTCTTGGCGAGACTTTGCACCTGAGACCTTGCATGAAGCCCTCGCTGCTCACGGCCTCCTGCCTCCTTCTTTTCATTTTCCCACATTCAATTCTCTCAACCCCCCTCTTAAAAAACCCCTCAGTAAATCTGAGTCTTTAGGATAGCTTTAGTCTGGCCATTCTTTCTCAGGTTTACCAGAGAGATGGGTTAGCCCAACATCTCTCCTCAGGTTGATGCAGGACAGAAGAGGGACATGCCCCAGGGAGGCTGCTCATAAATATTCAGACTGGATCAGCACTAGCTGCCTTCTTGTCAGGCAGTTAATGAACCCAAAATGAGCTGATGACTATTAAGTCATATGAGAACCTTTTTTCAGCCATGCCCCATCATGGCGCTGGCTACCCTTCTCTTCCGCCTTTTTCCTTCCCACCGGTGCCACAATACCTTCCCACCAGCGTGAATCGCGTCCCAATCAGCACAGGCTCCCTGCTCCTGGCCCTTTAGCAACATAATCCATCCAATCCCCAAACGCCCCGTGTCCTCTGTAAACCTATCAACTCTCTTCTAACCCTATAAAACAGATGTACTCGCTAAATAAAATCGGAACTTCTCCGGTGAGTTGCCTTGCGTTTGTGCCTCATCCTTTCATTGGTGCCGAAACCCGGGAGGCAGAATTGTCCACTGTGGGCCCCGTCTCCATCTCAACCAAGGCAGCTCACCCTCGTCCACCTTTTCAGACGCTGGCTCTTCGCACTCACCACTGCTTCCACCCTTGGGTAAGTCTCCCTTATAGGGCTGCCACCCTCTTCTGGGCTACAGTGGAGCAGTTATCGACCAACAAGGCTCCGACACCCTTAAGAGATGTAAAGTTACATCCCATTAAGACCTTTACGGTTGTGGCAGATCCTCCGGCTATCCACTCCCTTCTCTCCAGGAGCCTTTGAGCGTGAGGGTTCAGGGTGGAGGCTCCTTTCTGCTTCTCTCTCTCTCTCTCTGGATGCTAAAAAGGGTTCCAAAAATCCTAGTACTAGGTTCCTCGTGGCCTCCGGCACTGTGCCTCCTGGGAGCTTGAAGTGTGGGTGACGACCCTCTCTCTCCTCCTAATCCGGTTCCTATAGAACCTCTGTGGCTCACAAACTCCTCGGGGGACGCCTCCTGGATTTTGTTGACCCACTTCCGGCCTGGGGATTCATTTCCTCATTTTCTCTTTTTCTCTTCCTCTTGATTTCCTTATCTCTGTCCACTTCACTATGGTAGCCTCCTTATCCCTTCCGGAAACCTTGCCCCTCAAATGCTTACTCAGAAATCTTACTGTACTCTCCCTTACACCAGATATTAAGCCAAAGCTCTTGATCAGATTTTGCAATCAAGATTGGCCCCAGTACCACCTGGACAACCAAAACCATTGGCCTTTTGAGAGATCCCTAGACCCAGACCTCCTTTGTGACCTTTTTAACTATTGCCAGTGCCTCAAAAAGTGGAAAGAGATCCCCTATGTGGAGGCCTTTCGCCTCCTCAGACAAAATCCCCATCTTTGTTCTTCATGCTCTCCCTCCCATGTCCTCCTGGCCGGTAAGTCTCCACCCCTTCTTAACCCTCCTACTTTCGATCCTGCAGACGAACCACCTGCATACCGCCTGCCTCCCTCTGCTCCCACTTCCCCCTCCACCTCAGTTTCCTCTCTGCCATCTTCCATTTCAGCTTCCCCTTCCACTCCAATTCCACAGCTGCCCCCCATTTCCCCTCCTCCCACAAAATCTTTTAGTCCTCCACAGACTAGATCACAGGGGCTTCCTCCGGTCCCTCCCACTATTGCACTGCTTCAAGAGGTGGCTGGCCCAGAAGGGGTAATCAGAGTTCATGTACCTTTTTCCATCTCTGATCTCACACAATTAGAGAAGAAACTGGGCTTCTTTACCACTGACCCCACCACCTATGTTAGGGAGTTTCAGTGGATCCTGCAGGCTTACAGTCACACACCATGACACACGTGTTGATAGCTAACACTCTCCTTCCTGAGGAGCGAAGGCGTGTACGGGAATTGGCCCGAGCCCATGCAGACGAAACACACAGGACTAGTCCTAACCACCCTACAGGTCCCAATACAGTTCCAGAACAGGATCCCCAATGGGATTATAACACCCCTATTGGCATGAATTCCCGTGATGTTTTTGCTTCCTGCCTTGTAGCCAGCCTCAAACGGGCTGCTTGAAAAGTTGTAAATTTCCAAAAGGGGCAGGAAGTAATACTAAAAAAGGAAGAAACCCCTTCCAAATTTGTAGACAGGTTAACCAAGGCCCTTCAACAATATATCAGTCTAGACTCAGAAACCCCAGATGGTTGTCATGTTTTAATGACCTATTTCCTAGCCCAGAGCTACCCCGACATTAGGGCTAAATTAAAAAAGCTGAAGCAGGGGCCCGCTACTCCTCAGACTGAAATTCTTACAGTGGCTTTTAAGGTTTTTCATAATAGAGAGGAGGAAAAGGAACACCAGAAGCAGAGAGCTGATCAGGCAAATTTTCAGATGCTTGCACAAATAATCCAAGGATAGCCGCAGCCCTGGCGCCCACAAACCCATAAGCCGACCCCCTGGAACCTGCTTTAAATGTGGAAGAGAGGGACATTGGGCAAAAGCCTGCCCCTCTCCTCGGCCTCCAACCACTCCCTGTCCCAAATGCCACAAAAGGGGCACTGGGGATCTGATTGCCCTGCCACCCAAAAGGGAGAGGGGCCAATCACCCCACAATCTAAGCCCGACCTGTTGGGACTAGCAGGAGAAGATTGATGGGGCCCTGGGTCTCTGTTCCCAACCATGACCATCACGACACAGGAACCCAGGGTGCGGCTTGTGGTGGATGGGCACCCCATTTCCTTCCTCTTAGACACCAGAGCCACTTTTTCGGTCCTGAGGGAGTTCTGGGGCCCAACTACACCTTCCACCTCTCCTATTGTCAGGGTAGGAGGTAAACAGATTTTCCCTCGTAAAACCCCCCTATTAACATGCACAATGCAAGATGTTTCCACACCCTTCTCACACTCCTTCCTTGTCATGCCCCAATGTCCCATCCCTCTACTGGGAAGAGATATTCTCTCCCTTCTCAGGGTTACGATCAGCATCCCCTCCCATGCCTCGCCTACCACACAGTTTTTTATAGCACTCCTGGCCGACAACTTGGGTTCACGGCCTCCTTTACCAACATTAACTGAGCCTGTCAACACAGTTGTCTGGGACACATCAAGCCCCTCCACTGCAAAGTGTTCTCCAATACACATTAGGCTTAAGGACCCCAATAAGTTTATATGCCAGGCCCAGTATCCCCTGACCACCACAGCCCCTCTTGGCCTTTGCCCCATCATTCAGGATTTACAAAAAAAGGGCCATCTCTGGCCCACTCACTCACCTTTCAACACCCCTATACTAGCTGTAAAAAAACCTAACGGGACCTATCGCTTGGTGCAGGATTTGCGCCTCATTAACTCCTCAGTCATCCCTATCCATTCCTTAGTGCCCAGTGTCTATACTCTCCTTTCTAACATCCCAGCCACCACAACCCATTTTTTGGTTTTGGATTTAAAGGATGCTGTCTTCTCTATACCTCTAGCGCCAAGCTCTCAAGATATTTTTGCTTTCACTTGGACTGATCCTAACACCCGACACCCCCGACAATTTACCTGGACTGTTCTCCCACAGGGATTTCGGGACAGTCCTCACATCTTTGGCCAGGTTTTAGCCCAGGATCTCACTGATTTTTATTCCAACCACCCCGATTCCATGCTTCTTCAGTATGTAGGTGACCTTCTCTTGTGCAGCCCCTCGTGGGAGCAATCTCAAACAGATACTGCTCACCTATTAAATCACTAAGCTAATAAAGGATATCGGGTCTCCCCACATAAAGCCCAAATTTTCCAGTCAACGGTAACCTACCTCGGCTTTCTCCTTTCCCCAGGGAAAAAGTCAATTACGCTTAACAGAAAACAACTTCTCATGGACCTTCCCATTCCCCAAACAAAGGCTGAAATATTGTCATTTTGGGGATTAGCTGGATACTTCAGAGCCTGGGTCCCAAATTATTCCCTCCTGGCCAGACCTCTGTATAACCTAACTAAGGGTCCCCCTGATGAACTCCTACTCTCCTCCCCCCACCATCCCTTTTTAAAAATTGCAACAGACCCTTGTACAGGCGCCGGCAGGTCATCTCCCTGATCTCTCTAAACCTTTCTTCTTGTAGGTCCATGAGAAGGGCAGACAGGCACTTGGGGTGTTGGGACAAAATTATGGACCCACCTTTGCTTCCATAGCATACCTTTCTAAGCAGTTAGATCCCACCATCCATGGATGGGCACCCTGCATGAGGGCCCTAGCCGCCGGACAGCTCTTACAAAAGGAGGCATACAAATTAACTTTCAGGGCACCATTAACTATCCTTTTCCCCCACCACTTAAAGGATCTCCTGACATACAAGGGACTTCAATCCCTCCCTCCATCCAGGGTTCTGTCCCTTCTCACCTCCTTCCTCGAAAACCCTGACATCACCTTTCTTCCGTGTGCCCCCCTTAAATCCTGCCACTTTACTTCCCATACCTTGTCCTTCAGGTATAGGCACCCCTTCCCATGATTGCCTGGAGGCCCTAGAAAACTTCCTGCCCTGTCACTCCTCTATTTCAGAAGGACCTCTCTCTCATCTCGATTACATTTGGTTTATGGACGGTAGTTCTTTCAGACAGGACTCTGCCCATTATGCAGGATATGCTGTAACCTCTCTCACCGAAATCATAGAAGCCAAACCCCTACCCCCAGGCACTACCAACCAACAGGCTGAGCTTACAGCAGTTACAAGAGCCTGTATTTTAGCCCAAGGTAAATCCCTCATGCTTTACACTGACTCCAAATATGTTTTCCACATCCTGTTGTCCCATGCTGCTGTGTGGAGGGAACGGGGCCTACTCACCACAAAAGGAAACTCAATCACTAATTCATCCCTTATCACCAAACTTATAGAGGCCTCTCGTCTGCCCGTCTGGCTAGGGGTAGTTCACTGCAAGCCTCATCAGAAAGACAACTCCCCTATCACACAGGGCAATTCCAGGGCCGACGCGGCTGCACGAACAGCGGCCATGAATCCCGAACATAAACCTGCTCACCTTTTAGCCGCCCTCACTGACATACCCCCCCGGACAATACGGCCCTGTTCCAGCTTCTCCATGCTCTCTTCCACACTAGCCCCCAAACTTTAACAATCTTTTTACAAACTATCTTTACGCTCACCCCTTTAGATAAAGCCCTCCTACAGGAAATTTCCCTTACTTGTTAAGTCTGCCAGCGCTCTAACCCCAACACTCCTTTAAAACCTAAACCTTTCCCCTCCCACCAGGCCAGAGGTCACACACCTGCAGCTGATTGGCAGGTGGATGTCACTAACATGCCGCCTGTACGACGCACTAGATATCTCCTAGTGTTCGTAGATACCTTCTCTGGATGGGTTGAGGCCTTCCCCACATCTAATAAAAGGGCTATTACAGTGGCGTCCATCCTTCTCTCTCGATTATCCCTAGATTTGGAATGCCCACTTCATTACAGTCAGACAATGGTCCTGAGTTTATCTCTCAGATTACCCAGGAAGTTTCCCAAGCTCTCTCTTTTCAGTGGCACTTACACTGTCCCTATCGTCCCCAGGCTTCCGGAAAGGTAGAGAGATCCAACAGAACTCTTAAAAATATTTTAACAAAATTATCCTTAGAACTACACCTGGACTGGGTTCAGCTACTCCCGTTGGCCTTACTCAGGATAAGGGCTCTTCCAAAAAAGCCCCTCTCTGTTGTCTCCTTTTGAAATAATGTACGGGCGCCCCCTCTTACCTCCAGGGCTCCCTCCCTCACAGGGTTCAATACTGCCAGACCTCAATTTACCTCTCCTTTTCCATCTCCACTCTGAACTTTGGAAATTTCAAGTTTGTCTTCTTCCTGACCCTGCTTCCTCTCAAAACTTCTCGCCTCTCCACCCTGGACAACTAGTATATTACAACTCCCTGGAAGAAAAAGGACCTCTCACGCCCAAGTGGGAGGGCCCTACCCAGTTATTCTTTGCACCTCTACAGCCGCCAAACTCTCTTTACCTGGTAACCATTTTACTCCCTGGATTCACATTTCTAGATTAAAACCAGACACCTGGAACCTCGTCCCCACCGGCGTCCAGGATATCTCAGAAGAGTCCTGAGGCTCCCCTCCATCTACTCCTTCTCTCTCTCTTTATATTTCCTCAAAGTTCCTCTTCTTCTCCATCTTATGTATGGAGATTTAAGGTGACAGAGTCATACACACACACAAAAAACCAACAAAGTCACCCATTTGGCCGCTACTGCGGACTGCTCCATCAAAGGTTGCTCCGAGGCTGTCACTATCACTCTTTCCAATTCCAAGTTAGTTAAACAAGCCAACCGCCCTTACCTTTGCTTCCTCTTTGATCAGACCTGCGATTACTGCTACTGGTGGCCTGACACCTATGGCGGCTGTCCGTATTGGTTTATGTAAGATCCACTGGGGATTAAGGTATATGGGACCGCCTACTGGTAGGAGACTTTTTAGTGCGATGGTAAACGACAGTGTTCTTTAACCATCCAGGACCCATGGGAGAGCCGATGGGCTACCAGGGTCCTTGCTTCTGTTTACTGTAATGGCTATGCTTCACACCCCTGTGGAACTTTTGAAATATCCCGTGAGTATGTTCCTCTTCATGACCCTTTATCTCTTGTCTCTACAGACATAAAACATCATGAACAGAACATCATATCCTCTTTAGAAAATGCCCATTTTCTTCATGCCCCAGGCTCCCCTATATATACTTGGTTACAGATCATCTCCGATACCCTGTCCTTTTAAAACCAGACTGTTCCATCCATTTCCCCCGGAAATTGCCTTTTGTGCACCTCCTTGGCTTGCCCCCTGCTTGCCGCTGTCCCAGTCAACAACACCAACTCACTCCTTCATCCAAACCCTTCCCAGGCCCCACTGCCCTCTTCACCCCTACCCAATGTTCCTTTGTGGGAGCCGGAGGATGGCAACCACACCCTCCTCCCTAGAACATGCCTTTGTGGCCCCACAATTTCCAAATCTTTCAATGATCTCTTTTGCCAATACAGTCTTAACCTCACAAATACCACTCATGCATCGCCTGGAACCTTTTTTTGGTGCAATGGAACCCTTATCACCACTTTCCTCCACAACATAACTTCTCCTTGCCTTCTTGTAACTGTTGTTCCCCAGCTCACCCTATACACCAGCTCAGAAATGTTTCACCTTCTTAATCCCCCAGACTGACAGAAGAGAGCAGCTTTCCTCCCTATCTTGGTTGGTATGTCTTTAACCATTTCCGTCGCCAGTGCCGGCCTCTCGGGAGGAGCCCTGGGCCACTCTCTGTGGGTGTAGAGATATTAAATCCAAGTTAGAAAGGGCCCTCACATCCACGGCAGAATCTCTAACCTCCCTATAAAAACAAATAACTTCTTTGGCCCAAGTGACCCTCCAGAACAGGAGAGCCCTTGATCTGCTCACAGTGGAAAAAGGTGGCACCTGCTTCTTCCTAAGAGAAGAATGTTGTTATTATATTAATGAATCGGGTGTGGTAGAAAAATAACATCATTAAACTCACTGAATTAGCTACCAGCCTGCGTGCCCCACCCGACTCCAGCCCATTCTCCTCTCTAATATCCAACCCTCTCCTAACCTGGGTTTGGCCCCTCCTCGGCCCCCTCTCTGTAATCCTTCTGGTATGCCTTTTTTTTTTTTTTTTTTTTTACCTTGTATACTCAAGTTTTACAAACCCAAGTGGGCCAACTTTCTAACCAGACTTTTAACCAGCTTTTACTTAGAAACTACCAACTCCTAGCTACTGATGAACCCTCCGCCTCTTCTCGGAAACTCCTCACCACATGCTGATGAAACATACAAGACGCGATGGATTGCCTTCCTAGATGTCCTTTCCTCCGACACCTGGCTACTACACCCGGTTTTTACACATCAGGAGTGGACTCAACAGATTATTGACTTATGGCTGCAGGGAACTTTCATCCATTTCACCCCCCCCAGGAGGTTCTTTTATATTCCACCATATTATGGGGTCTCCTGACCATATTCCTCCCTGACATTCCAACTCCTTCCCAAATGACGCCCCCTACCAGCAGGCAGTAGCCAGAAAGAAAAAGGACGTCGCCCCTATTCTAACAAAAAGGGAGGAATATTAGGTCGTATGAGAACCCTTTTTCAGCTGCGCCCCATCATGGCGCTGGCTACCCTTCTCTTCTGCCTTTTTCCGTTCGGCCAGCGCCACAATATCTTCCCACCAGCGTGAATCGCGTGCCAATCAGTGCAGGCTCCCTGCTCCTGGCCCCTTAGCAACATAATCCATCCAATCCCCAAACGCCCCATGTCCCCTGTAAACCTATCAACTCTCTTCTAACCCTATAAAACAGATGTACTCGCTAAATAAAATCGGAACTTCTCCGGCAAGCTGCCTTGCGTTTGTGCCTCATCCTTTCAATGACAGCTAAACCACCCCACCAATGAGCATGTTACACCTGGAAATTTGAACTTTACAAAAACTGCCCCCCCATGCACTAGAAGGAATGAAAGTGCAGATGACTGCCATACAACCTTCCACCTATGATGCTACACTGGAAAGGACAAAGTTAAGGAAAAAGTGACCCCACTGTGCATGACCAAAAACTTCAGAAACTCAGGGACACGTGACAGGAAGCCAATGCAAACTCTCATTAGCCTATTAAGCCTTAATTACCCTAGATCCTCCCCCACAGCCAAATATTCCTCCCTTTGGTTAGGACAGAGAAACACCCCCATCCTGGAACAGCATATAAACCCTCCTGTTAGGAATCCACAGGCTGGGCTATTCCTCACTCATGAGTCCACTCATGCACCCTTCTGCATGTACTTTCACTTTACAATGAAGTCCTATTGTTTGAACGATCTGTCTGTTCCTCTTCCCTTCCTTTCACCATATGGGTGCTCATCACAATGTGCACTCCATTCAGTCCCATGAAGATTTTTCTTCATGGTTTAACCAAGAACCTGGAACTGCTGTCTGGTAACAAGGTCACCAGTATTCCTAAATAAAAGCTTACTTTCATTTTCACCAACATTTGACTTTTGCTTGTTTGGTTTTTGTCTGGGTACAGGTAGACAGATCTGTACCCAGTATCAAGACCTGACTGGTTTGTCCTTTCCAGGGACTTTGGTGTTAATGAGGCAGAAGATAGGCTGGCCTAGGGGGAAGGCTGGTGTGTAGTTGGTTTGAAGAGCCTCTTGTAAGGTACAGACTGGAGGGAAGAGAGCCCAACTGCAGGTAGGGATGGGAAGGAAGGGTGACAGTGTGAGCAATGTGATCAGAGGAGGCAAAGTTCCCATGGTCACATAGGCCCCCAATAGGAGGTAACAGTTGAGAGCTTTGAGGCCCTATATGTGGGGTTAGGCACCATGCTCTGCACCAACTATCTGATCAAAGTGAAAGGAACCACAATATTTTTCTCTAAAATATAAAGGATTGTTGAACTAAAGACAATTTAAATGCAGGGGGGGACCTCTGCCTTCCATCTCTGTTTGCCTGGAAGCAGGACAGAGATTTACAAAGACAAAAGGTTTTACCACCCTCTTCTCCCTCTTTCCTGCCTGAAGACAGGATACAAATTCACTAACCACCTTTATCAGCTCAGGGACAGTGCCAGAGGAATCCAGGAGCAGACTTACTCCTTTCACCATTTTCCCACCTTTGGAAGCCCGGGAGTGCTTTCCTCTTTGTTGTATAAGTTCGCTAAAATGAATCGCTCTTTGTTGAAGATCTTATATAAGCTATAAGCCGGAACTCTATGCCACTGCCTTGAGCTACTTGTCTCCCACAAGGTGTGCACTCGACATGCTAATAAACTTGCTTGTTTTTCTCTTGTTAATCTGTCTTTTGTTGCAGGAGTCTGTCTCAACTATGAACTCAATGAAAATTGAAGAAAATTACAACTTCTCCCCTTCAAAGGGAAGCTTTTTCCACCCCTCTGAGCCTCAATTTCCTTATCTGTTGCATGCGGAGATACCTAACCCTACTTCATAGGATAGTTGTGAAATGAAAGCATGATGATAGCTTCACGCATTGAAGTGCTCCTCCCAGGGAAACCACGAGAGATCAACAACTTGAAACTATATTGTTAAAACATGTATTCACTTCTGTTTAGCTCTATGTGGCTGCTTCTAAGTGGATCACCCTGTAGGCTTCTGAGGAATTGATATTGTTTTAGAGCCATTTTGCTTGATTAAAGAACTGATATGTGCAAAACCAGGGTGAAAGACTGCTCAATAAATATGATCTTTGTGGTGCTCTGAAAAAAACAAATGCTGAAGCCAGGAGACAAAAGCCTATTCTTTAAGCAGCAGCCACAAGCGTAGAGTGCAACGATGGCCTGGAGATTGGGTTATCTGAGCAGCAGTGTGCTCACTGTGCGTACTCCCATATATTAACAATTGGGTGTGGAAATGAAAAAGTTGCTTTCCAGCAAACTCATCATTAGCTCCAACAGCAAAATCCACTTCTAAAATCTTCATGTGGATGATTGATCTGCACAGAACGGTAAACTCCTAAGACCATGCAATAGACCAAATTTCCCACCTGGACTCTTTCAAGCTTATCCTTTTTTACAATTTTTGAGGAAAGCTATTTAAGTGTGTCCAGCGCAATCCTCACAAATAGGGGTAGTTTCACCAGCTTATGAAATCTTTAGGGGCCACGCAGGCCTATTAGCCCAAATGATATGATTTCCTGAATGTTTCTCTGCAGTCTGGTGGACTTGAGGCTCAGTAAAAAGTGGAGAATTTCAATGAGCTCTGGACTGCAACTTCTGGGCATCTATAAAATCTATAATGACATCATAAAACAGAGAATTTTTTCAGCCTTTAAAAATTCAAGTTTTAACAACATGGGAAAATACATGAGTGGTACTAAGCTGTAAGTGCAGAAGGCAGTGCTATATATGAGGCACAAACCAAATATTCCCTTTGCTTGAAATGCTGTCCTCTGGCTCTCTCACATCATTTGGGGCTGTCCACCCTTTACGTAGAGTTAACCACACTCCCTGTCAGTCCCCACCCCATGGCATCTCAGTACTTCACAGGATGTCTCGCTCCCTTACATTGTTTCATACATTTGTGTAACTTTTAAATGTATCATCTGTCTCCCTAACTAGAATGCAGTTTCTTTATGGCTGGAGACTTTGTCTTATGTGTTATTTCATCCCCAATGGTTAGTACAGAGAGAGGTACTTCATAAATTTTTGTTGAATGAATAAATGAGAGGCACTCAAATATTGGTTGAATGAATTAACTATGTAAAAATCAATATGAAAGTTAAGAGAGATAATGGATAGGAAAGCACCTTTAAACTCCAAGGTACAACACAAATGTTTGTTTATTACCATTATATGTAGGACACATCTGATCAAAAATAATTTTCAATGACAAGATCTTCTTATGGATCACTTAGGTTTGAAGAGATTAATCCAGCTAAAGAGGCTTGAACATAGATTATTTCTTCCCAATTGCATTGGCACAGATGAATTGACAGTAGAATTTTTATTGGAATTGATTCGTCATTAATATTCACATAGAATTTTATCACGAAATTTTTCTCTAATTATCATAAGTGAACATTCTGGTCAAAGACTTTTCAGGGAAACATAAAAGAAGGGCTTTTATAAATAATGCTGACTTAAAATGCTGCATTCCACTCAAATATTCATACTCAAGTATGAATTATTTTCTTATTTTCATCGAGGAAACCAGCAACATTATGATTTTCAGCATTTTACGGTCTTGGGTACAAATTATGTCCTTTTCTGGACAATTATTTCCAAGTACGGCCGTTTTTATAAAATGCCATTGTGCTGAATTGGGGCTCAAACAGCAGCTATGGTTTTGGTCAACTCTGCCTCAGTGGGGGGCAGAGCTGCTGTCTAGATCCAACACAATAACACTGTCAACAGTCTTAAGCCAGGATAAGTAGAAGCCCAGCTTAGGAGATTCCCTTAGCACCTGGCTGTAGGACTAAAATGTCACTGGAAATACAATGAAATGAACAAAGCATCAGTTAATAGACTTCATCCAGGGAGAATATATGATTCAGATGTACCATCTTGTCTTTGAAAAACTATTGAAGAACGGACACAAGACCACAAAGGAACATAGGTCCATGGTAATAGTCGATGAACTGCCTTCCAAGAAGAGCCAACTATGGGTTTTTATTTGCTGAGTGGGAAGGCACTTGGGCTGCTTAAGGGCAGGCACGGACTTGGGGTTGTTCATGGCTGTATTCCCAACACTTAGAGTGGGGCCTGGCCACTGCAGGCACAGACTAGATCATTGTGGAAGGAATATTTGTGAATTCAAGGCTGGAGTTGAATCACTTAAGGCAAGAGAGGAATGATGGGGACTACCGTAAGAGGTTCCCCTTCCCTTCTCACATGCAGGGCTCACCCTCTCCTTTTTAATAAATACTCAGCATTACCAAAGAATGTCAGTTTGAAACGTCACCCAACTACTAGCCTGTCCAAGGTACCCACAGCTCTGTTCAGTCCCATTTGCCCAACCCAAGTTCACCAATTCCTGCAAACAGCAACATACAAATGGCCAGCAGGTATATGAAAAGATGTTCAACATCATTAATCACCACAGAAATGCAAATCAGACAGCAATAAGATACCACCTCACTCCAGTTAAAATGGCTATTAACAGAAAGACAAAAAAGTAAGTGTTGGTGAGAACGTGGAGAAAAGGGAACATGTGCACACCACTGGTGGGAGCATAAACTAGCACAGCCACTGTGGAAAACAGCATGGAAGTTTCTCAAAATAGTAAAAATGGAATGTCTGGATGATCCAGCAATCCTACTACCGGGTATATATACAAAAGAAATGAAATCTGATTGTTCCTCCTCAAGCAGGTAAAAAATAAATCATTTGATAAGGTAAGGGTCTCCTGATTCAAGGCATGTTTTCACACATATGGGGTTTGGTTCGTTGCCATGTCTTTGTGTTTTGGTTTCCTGGAGAGCAGAGAGGAGCCACCTCCTCTTCTGTCTTGTCTCAAGCCCTCGAAGGTTCACTACATTGGCCTGATTTTCAGACAGAAAACAGAATAGAAAAAGGATGAATCCATAATTTCATGCTGATTCTTGGCAGAATTCTAAAACCATCATTAAACACTTGGCCCAAAAGGAAACAAGTCTATTAGATGTTTGTAGATTACAATAAAACACATTTTCTCAGTGGTATGCAAGATTATTTTAAATGGTATAAAGATGAATATTCAAGTTTTATTGTTCATGTTGATGTGTGGTAAACCAACATTAAGGAAGTATCACACACAATCTAAGTTTATATAGATATTACAGAATCAGGACGAGGAGAGGTTGGCACCCACACGGAACAAAAATCATGAAGTTGGAAGAGAATGACTGATGTTGGAGAGACAGAGCATTAGTCCTTAAAACAAGCCCCAAGTCACACACCATGGAATAGATAAAACATGCAGCTCCAGATGACTCAGGTTAGAGTCTACACTCGCCTGAGTTGGCTCAGTGTGGAGGAATCCTGTGCAGTTGTGGTGAGGACCACGCTGAGTCCCCTCCAGCGGATCAGGGGAAGGAGAGGCTGCTTTGTCTTGTTATGGTCCCAATTTCAGGCAGTTCTATTTTGCCTGTTTAAAAAATTTGGTAGTGCTGGATCTAGAGCTTCTCCTGAACAGAGAGGTTTTTGCAGAAAATGCATAGACAGACTTGACTCACAGGGAATGGAAATAAAGCAGGTAAAGGGAAAATGTGATCACAAGTTACTGTACTTGCAAAAGAAGGGTGGAAGGGGGCCGAGCCCGTGGCGCACTTGGTAGAGTGCTGCGCTGGCAGCGTGGCGACGCTCACGCCGCGGGTTCAGATCCTATATAGGACTGACCGGTGCACTCACTGGCTGAGTGCCGGTCACGAAAATAAAACGACAAAAAAAAAAAAAAAAAAAGAAGAAGGGTGGAAGGAAGGAAAGAGAAAGAGAAGAGAAACAGCATCTACAAAAGTCTTTGGCACTAGGAAAAGCAGCAAATCTATAAATGTGCACGATGGTGCATAATTCTTATCATGAGAAAACATGCCCAGGAAGATAGAAGTTGATAGATAAGGATGTGTCTTGAAAAATATGAAGCATCCTCTAAACATGGGGGAGAATTATTAAGTGCTAAGTGTGCACTGGTGAATGCCTTCATGCACACAGATAGGGTCTGTAATCATACATGGATTCACTCCCACACATACGTGTTGTGCATATACCCAAGGATGCACATACATCTTTCCCATGGATACTGACATCCATAATTCATGCTCTCCACTTCACTATTTAAATATTTTAAATTTCACCATGGGGGTAGCTTGATAAGGGAAGCTTCCCTTCGTACAGCAGTGGTTGTAATTCTCAGATGTCAAAAACAAACCATATTTCCTTGTGGGCATACTGTTGTAGTGAAGCAGAGGCATGTCCCAAACTGTAAAATCCAAGTCTGTTGACTTCTCCATATAGAGCTGTTTCCTAAATATACATTTTATTCCATCCAAACACAGCATGACAGGGCCATTTTAGCACTAACAGAGTCATCAAACACTCATGTTATACTGTTTTAATTACAAGCTGCTGCCCCCTTTTCAGGCTTATTTCAGTAGCTTATTGCCCTGCTGTGTAACAGTGTATAAGGAAACAGCAGTATCTCTTGCTGGTATATTGTGGAAATTAAAATTCTCAATACTACTTCAGTAATTAATTTCCAAAGAGAAATCAGTTTAGTTTAATAAAGAGATTAATGAAAATGTTGCAGAAGATACATTTCTCAGGAGGTGTAGTACATTATTTTCTTGCATTTGAAATAATAGGACCATTTCAGAGGACTTAGTAAATCTAGCCTCAATCAATTCTGTTTAACTTAGCATAGAAATGCTTTGTGGGAGGTTTGAGAAAGCCAGGCAGACAAATCAGATCAGACTATCCCTAAAGTGCAGAAAGGATCAAGTGGTTCTTTAGTGGCCAGATTCTCTGTGTATCTAGGGCTATATGGTGAGGAGCGAGGCTAGGAAAAGGGAAGTCAGTCAGAGGTCAGACGGGAGGTTGCAGAACACTGTCTTCAGGGTATCGAATAGAGATGGGCAGTGGGTGAGACGGTATGACCTGACCCACTACTATCACCACTACCTGCTAAGGTTAACAGAATTCTTTTTCTTTTACAAAATACTTTTTGCATATATTCTTTTATTTATTCTTTATAACACCTCGAGAGGGTGTGTATTATCATCATCAAATTTATTTTGTATGTGAGAAAATTAAGGTATAGAGAAATCAGGTGATTTTTCCAACATCATAGTTCATAAATTTAAAGAGCTGGGACTCAAATTCAAAAGTTATTCCAGATCCCATGTTCTTAAAACATATCACATTCACTGTAAGTGCCCATTCAGGATCTCCTGGGACAGTCCCATACCGTATGAAACCATGGAACAAGACACTGGAGTGACGACTTACCATGAATGAGATGGGCTTGGAGGACTCAGTGGACTGAGAAAGATGTTCTTTGGTAGAGGAATAAAAAGGCATACTCCCCCTGCAGGCTGTCTGTGCTGGGGTGACCCTGGAATTCTTCCTGAGCTAAGGATCCCTCCTCTGAGTTCCCACAGCACTCTGTCCCCTACTGTCACATTTTCCATACTATTTTCATACCTGTTTAGGAATATTATTCACACAAGACTGCATCTTTATAACTTTACATCCCAAGGTCCAAATATAAGGGTACTTCACAAAGTCATGGAAAGATTCATAGTATCTTTTAATTCTATTTTTCCATGAACTTTTTGAAGTACCCTCAAATGTGCCAGATGACCTGGCACAGTTTAGAAAATCAATATTTGAGACATGAAGGGCAGTTTGTCTATTTATTATGCATACTGCAATAATATGTTACATAAATCCGTGGAGGTAGGATCTGTCCAGGACTTTTGATCTTCTCAGGAGCCCAGGGAAGAGGGCTTTTAAGAAGGGACATGCCATCCAGTGAGTCCTCTGCAATGAAGCAAACTAACAATGATGTGAGGTTACAACAAATGTTGAATTTCTAAGAAGCCTCATGTTTTCAAAAGCTAGGATAGAAAAGCAAGATGCTAGAGAGTTCCGTACTCATGAAGTCATTGTTTTTCTGTTTAAAACACCATCACTAAAGGCATCTTCACAGTATTTGATGACTGGAAGCTAAAGCTGAGGAAGTCGGCTGGTCAGATGGAACATGACAAACCTTGATGCTCCCCACCTTTCAGCTCCTTGTATTTGGCTAGTGGCCAAGTTTACCTCCAACAACAGAGAACAAAAGAAGGCCAAGCAGGACCCAAGAACTGGATGGGCGAGCAAAGCAGGTGCAGCCCATCTGTGGTATCCTGGGTACTGCCTTCTCATGAGCCTGTACCCAGCTTTTAGGTCATACCCAAGAGTGGCTCATGGACATAAATCATATTTCTTAATTAATTAATCACGTTATATTCAACCCAAATTTTGGCAACTTTTTGGTGTGGGAGGAATGTCTACACTTGGGAAAATAGAGACCAAGATGCTACATACATACCGAAATTTATATTTTATTTCATGCCATTAATGCTCTTCAAAAATGTATATGTGTATAGTCTATACGTAAAATATAAAATTAAACATGATCTGGAATGCTTTTTATAATTTGTATCACATAAATAAATTCACAAATCAGAAAGAAAAGTATCTATCAGATTGTGTGTCCTGACTGTAAGTTTGGAAGAACCGTGGTGACTAGGAACAGCTGCAGTGCCTGCCCTGGCATGCTTAAGCCATCTGGCTGCAGCGTTTCCATGAAAAGAACCGAGGATGTGCCAGACACATGGAGCTGCACACAGCCCCCAAGTAGTGCTGCTGTCCATTTAGTCTCATTGGTTCTCCCATGGAGCTACCTAACTTTCTCACATGTTATGAAGATTATAGAGAACGTGGATGTGGACACACACATGTATATGTATGTGCATGTATACATAGACATATATACCGATGAACTAAAGTCAAACTGCAGTGCAGTTATTTTTAATGTTTACAATTATAGTTATGTCTATTACTATTATCAGTAGTTTACTGTGTTTATATCACTGTGTTATTATCTATGTGTGGGTGCACATGTGTACACATGTGTGTATGTTTGCATGTGTGTACGTGTACCCATCTGTACCGATTTATTTATAAACATTTAATCTTTACAATAGCTCTCAAAAGGAGATGTTATTATCATCTTTTTATAAATGAAGCAATCAAGGCTTAGAGAGTTGAAGTAACTCACTCAAGGTTGCACAACTGCAACTATCAGAGGTGGGATTAACATTCAGAGCTGCCATGCTCCAAAGCCTGGGCAATCAGCCATCACTTTACCCTGCCTCCTTTTCAAGGACAGGAAGCATGCCTTTTTTATTATTGCATTTTCCACACCTAGCATAACGCCTACACTAGAAGCTAAATCGACTGTCTGTTGGCGGTCTGGGCAAAAACATTAATGAAGGAAGGAGGCGATGAAACATAGCAGGCACTTCTCACCACTTTTCTGAAATATTTCCTTTTTGGCGGAATAACCAGTTATATTTGAGCATTCATCATTTCCCACACAGCCATGTGGCCAAAGAAGGTATCCCCATCAAATCCAGGGATAAATCTTGATCAACCTGCCACTGGTGGTCATCCATTTCCCTTTCCAGTGATTGGTGGACACTTCTCTCAGTCTGGCCAATGAGGCATGAGGGCACCTCTGCTGGGCACCAGGGCTTCTGGGAAAGTGGTGATAAAGGAGACTCAGAGGGAGAGATGCTCTTTTCTTTCATCGTAAGCTGATATGTCTGCCTGTGACATTTGTAGCTGTGCAGCTGTCCTGCACACATGGAGAGAGATAGCCTGAGGATAATCAACAGGCTCAGAATGACAAAGCAGAAATATGGAAAAGAACGTGATCCTTGATGCTGGGGAGATGTTGAATTAACCATCCCTGGAGCTTCCCTACTCCTCCAGGCTTTGAGTTTTGTGAGATGATAAATTTTCCCCATTGTTTACAACAGTTGGGTTGGGGTCTTCCACCACTTGCTTCCAAAAGCATTCTGTTTCAGCAGAGAGTGAGGCATGTAGGTCTCTGACTCACTGCTGAGTTTCACCAACTCCTCCCCAACAAATCCCTAATGCCGAGAAGGAAAGCTGGACATGCTGGCTGATGAAGATGTCTAAGTAGACAACAAGATCCAGGGCAACAATGATCATGACTGCTGTCAGTTTCAACCAGAGAATGGATAGAAAAAAGAAAATTGGCTGCAGGCTCAACTGGGAGGTGGGGGTGCCTGTGGGTCAGAGAGGGTTAGAAGGAGACACCCCCGCTTGAGGCTGGGAATGGTGAGCGAAGAGTGGGCTTCACTGGGAAGCACTTAGAGCTGGATGAAAGAGAGGATTGAGAAGAAAGTGCACCTCATCAGCCACTGTGAATGAGGGGAAAGACAGCATACCTGGATTTGTGGTGCTGGCAACTTTCACATCCACGAGGGAATTTGGGGTGTAACACTGGCCATGTACTTTCTCCTTAGTTAAACTTCTCCACCTTGAGTTAAGAGGCTTGGTAAAGGGCAAAGACTATCTGTTCCATTCTTTCAGGTATTCCCAGGAGTGTTGAGAAAGGAGATCATGGCTGCAGAAGACTTTCTCTACAAAGAGACTTTCTGGGGAACACATGAACACACACACTGACACAGACATGGATGTTATAATTAGGATATGTAACTGCCATCAAGTGATAAATTTAGTTTTAATAACAAGCACAATTTCAATTAACTTTTTCCTTTCATTGGGGTAGAATTTATGTAAATTAAAATGACATTCAAGGATATATCCATGGAAAACAGTATGGCTCTAGACTCAGGGCAGTGCTTAAATCCAAGGAATCCTCTGCTCCGGGGCATTAATCATACCAATTTCTGAAAGAAGGAGGGAGGGGAATATAGGCATGTGTGTGTCAGAATTAATGGCACTGTCTTCTGAGTCAGAGAAATACAAATTGTTTCTAGCTGTGTGGCCTTAAGAGCAGTTATTTTACCTCTCTGAGCCTCTGTTCTCTCATCTGTAAAATGGGTATGCTATTTGCACTTGTGGGTTGTCTTGAGGATAGAGGAAGATAATGTGCATGAAGTTCCCACCACAGTGTCTAGCACCTAATAGACACTTACATAGGTAGTTAGAGAACTAGAAAGACTGGCTCATTCTAGTCACCTACAAATTTGTTAACTTGTTTTCTCTTTTTCACAAGTCAAGAGAATCCTATTTTGGGGTGCTGCACAGGTGAGCCCTCTGGTGGTGGCGGTAGCAGCTGCAGCTAGCGGAACCACGTGGTTGGAGCGGTCCATCATCCTGCCTCAGACGGGGGGGGGGGGGGGGGGACAGACTACAGGTCCAACCTGCTGAGTTTGGCCCAGCAGAACTGCATTGTGCTAGGGGCTCATTCTATGACCACAGAGTCTGCAACAGGAACCAATGAGGTTTAACATAACCACCACCACACCTACTGTCAAGCAAAGACAATTCACTTCCACAGTAGCGACCAGGGCCACTCCACAGCCAACCTCAGTGTAATAGAAGAAGCAAACCCTCTCCCAAATGACCAAGCATCAGCGAAAAAATACTAGAAATACAAACAATCAAGAAGAAATGACACCACAAAAAGAATACAGTAATGCTCCAAAGTCAGACTCCACAGAACAAGGAATCCTTGAAATGTCTGAAAAAGAATTTCGAGCAACGATCTTAAGAAAACTTGAAGAAATAAAGGAAGACCCAATTAGAGAGCACAATGAAACATGAAAAAACATTCAGAATATGAAGGAGGAAATCTACAAAGAAATTAATACCTTTAAAAAGAGTGTAGCAGAACTTTTAGAAATGAAAGACTAACTCAATGAAATAAAAAACACAACTGAGAACTTGAGCAGCAGTGTAGAGCAGGTAGAAGAATGAATTTCAGAGCTTGAAGATGGTCTTTTTGAAATAACTCAGGCAGACCAAAAAAAGAAAAAAAGAATTTAAAATAATGAGGAAAATCTAAGAGAGCTAGCAGACAACCTCAAGTGCTCTAACATCCCAATGGTGGGTATTCCTGAAGGGGAGGAGAAAGGAAAAGCTATTGAAAACCTACTCAAGGAAATAGTAACAGAAAACTTCCCAGGTGTAGGGTGGGATACAGAACTTAAGATCCAGGAAGCTCAAAGTTCCCCCAACAGATTCAACCCAAAAAGATCCTCCCCAATACATATTATAGTTAAATTTGCTAAGCTCAAAGAAAAAGAGAGAGTTCTAAAAGCAGCAAGAGAAAAGCATCAGGCCACGTATAGGGGAACCCCCATCAAACTAACAGCAGACTTCTCAACTGAAACCCTATAGGCCAGAAGAAAGTGGAATGATTTATTCAAAATACTGAAAGAAAAAAACTGCCAACCAAGAATTCTTTACCCAGCAAGGCTCTCCTTCAGAAATGAGGGAGAAATAGTGCATTTCCAAGACAAACAAAAGTTGTGGGAGTTCACCACCACACAACCAGCCCTGCAAGAAATTCTCAAAGGAGTCATTCATCTGGAATATGAATAATGGTGACCACTATCACAAATACATAAGAAAGAGCAAAATCCACAATTAAAACAAAAATGCCAGCAAGAAAGAGAAAGAAGCTAAATCATTCCACCTTAAATTCTGAACTAACATTGAAGAAGAGAAATAAAAGGGGAAAAAATGATCAAAAGATATTTAAACCATCTAAACAAGAAGCAATTAAATGACAGGAATTAAGCAACACTTGTCAATAACTACTCTAAATGTGAATGGACTAAACTCCCCATTGAAAAGACACAGACTGACTGATTGGACTAAAAAGCTAGGCCCAAGTATATGCTGTCTTCAAGAGACCCACCTCACCTGTATAGACACACACAGACTAAAAGTGAAAGGACAGAAAAGATATACCATGAAATGGAAACCAAAAAATGAGCAGGAGTAGCTATTCTTATGTCAGACAAAATAGGCTTTAAACCAAAAAACATAAAAAAAGACAAAGAAGGCTACTATATAATGATAAAGGGAACTATCCAGCAAGAAGACATAACAATCATAAACATGTATGCACCCAATACTGAAGCACCCAGATATATTAAGCAAACACTCTTAGACCTACAGAAAGAGACAGGACCTAATACAATAATAGTGGGTGATCTGAACACCCCTCTCTCAGTATGGGACAGGTCTTCCAGGCAACAAGTCAACAAAGAGACACAGGCTTTAATTTACACCCTATACCAACTGGACTTGGCAGTTATATACAGAATGTTTCACCCAACAGCTAAAGAATACACTTTCTTCTCATCAGCTTATGGTACATTCTCCAGGACAGACCACATATTAGGTCACAAATCAGTCTCAGCAAATTTTTAAAAATTGAAATCATTCCAACTATCTTTTCAGACCACAACAGACTAAAACTGGGAATAAACAATAAGTAAAACGCTGGAAGCTGTACAAATACATGGAAACTAAATAATAGGCTCCTGAATGACCTATGGGTCCAAGAAGAAATTAAACAGGAAATAAAACAATTTCTAGAAACCAATGAAAATAAAGATACATCATACCAAAACCTGTGGGATACTGCAAAAGCAGTACTAAGAGGCAAATTTATGGCAGTAAATGCTTATATCAAAAGAATGGAAAGACTTCAAATAAATGACCTAACACTATACCTCAAGGAATTTGAAAAACAACAACAGTCAAACCTAATGGCAGTAGACAGAAAGAAATAATTAAGATCAGAGCAGAACTAAATGAAATAGAGATCCAAAAAACAATAGAAAAGATCAACAAAACTAAAAGTTGGTTTTTTGAGAAGATAAATAAAATAGACACACCATTAGCTAGATTAACAAAAAAAGGAGAAGACCCAAGTAATAAAAATTAGAAATGAAAAGGGAGACATTACAACTGATACCACAGAAATACAAAGAATCATTAGAGACTATTATAAACAACTGTATGACAACAAATTTGAAAATCTGGAAGATATGGGTAAGTTTCTAGACACATATAAATTACCAAGTCTGAACCAAGAAGAGATAGAAAACCTGAACAGACCAATAACAAGCAAGGAGATTGAAGCAGTAATTAGCAATATTCCAACAAAAAAAAGTCCGGGTCCAGATGGCTCTACAGCTGAATTCTATCAAACTTTTAAAGAGGAGTTAATACCAATTCTCCTCAAACTATTCCAGAGAATTGAAACAGACATTATTCTCACAAACTCATTCTATGAGGCCAACATAACTCTGATAGCCAAACCAGATAAAGACACAACAAAAAAAGCAAATTATAGGCCAATATGCTTGATGAACCTAGATGCTAAAATATTCAACAAAATATTAGCAATTAGAATACAGCAACATATTAAAAAATATATACAGTATGATCATGTGGGATTCATCCCAGGGATGCAAGGATGGTTTAATATATGAAAGTCAATAAATATGATACATCACATCAACAAACTCGAGGACAAAGACCATATGATTATCTTAATAGAAGCAGAAAAACCATTTGACAATATTCAACATCCCTTCATGATAAAGACTCTCAGAAAAATAGGTAAAGAAGGAAAATATCTCAACACTATAACAGCTATTTATGACAAGCCCATTGCCAGCGTCATTCTGAATGGAGAAAAATTGAAGGCCTTCTCCTTAAGGACAGGAACAAGACAAGGATGTCCACTCTCACCACTTCTATTTAACATAATACTGGAGATGCTAGCTAGAGCAATCAGGCAAGAGAAAGAAATAAAGGGAATCCAGATTGGAAAAGATGAAGTCAAACTTTCTCTATTTGCAGATGACATGATACTGTATATAGAAAAACCTAAAGACTCTATCAAAAAACTTCTAGAGCTGGTTAATAACTTCAGTAATGTTGCAGGATACAAAATAAATGCCCCCAAATTAGTAGCATTTATAAACTCAAATAATGAATTAACAGAAAGAGAAATAAAGAAAATAAGCCCATTTACAATTGTCATGAAAATAATAAGATACCTAGGGATCAATTTAACCAAGGAGGTGAAAGACTTCTACAATGAGAACTACAAACCACTTCTGAAAGAAATTAAAGAAGACACAAAAAGATGAAAAAATATTCTATGCTCTTGGATTGGAAGAATTAACATTGTGAAAATGTCTATACTACCAAAAGTGATCTACAGATTCAATGCAATCCCCATCAAAATACCAATGACATCTTCACAGAAATGGAAAAAACAATCTTACCTTTCATATGGAAAAACAAAAGACCCTGAATAGCCAAAGCAATCATGAGCAAAAAACCCCAAACAAACAAACAAACAAAAAACACAAAGCCAGAGGCATAACTCTGCCAGACTTCAAATTATACTACAAAGCTGTTGTAACCAAAACAGCATGGTACTGATATAAAAATAGACATTCAGACCAGTGGAGTGAAATAGAGAACCCAGAAATCACTCCTCAGGCTTATAGCCATCTGATATTAGACAAAGGCAACAAAAATCTACATTGGGGAAAAGACTGCCTCTTCAACAAGTGGGCCTGGGAAAACTGGATATCCATATGCAGAGGAATGAAACTAGATATGCATCACTTACCATACACTAAAATCAACTCAAAATGGATTAAAGACCTTGGTGTACCTGAAACTGTAAAATTACTAAGGGAAAACGTAGCTGAAACACTTCTGCAATTAGGTCAGGGCACAAGTTTTATGAACATGAGCCCAAAAGCACAAGCAGCAAAAGAAAAAATAAACAAATGGGGCTATATCAAACTAAAATGTTTCTGCACAGCAAAGGAAGCAATCAACAGAGTGAAACAAAAACCTAGAGAGTGGGAGAAAATTTTTGCTAACTATGCATCTGACAAGGGATGAATATCCAGAATATACATAGAACTCAAGCAATTATACAGTAAAAAAACAAATGACCCAATTAAAAAATGGGCAAAGGAGCTGAACATACATTTTTCAAAGGAAGACATACGAATGGCCAACAGATACATGAAAAAATGCTCAACATCACTAGTCATCAGGGAAATGCAACTTAAAACTACATTGAGATACCACCTCACCCCAGTTAGATGGGCTATAATCAAAAAGATGCTGAATAACAAATGCTGGCGAGGGTGTGGAGAGGAGGGAACACTACTGCACTATTGGTGGGGCTGTAAATTAGTACAACTACTATGGAAAACAGTATGGAGGTTTGTCAAACAACTACAGATAGATCTTCCGTATGATCTAGCAATCCCTCTCCTGGGTATATATCCAGAGGAATGGAAATCATCATGTTGAAGAGATATCTGCACCCCCATGTTCATTGCAGCTCTGTACACAATAGCCAAGATATGGAACCAACCTAAATGTCCATCGACAGATAAGGAAACTGGGGTGTGTATATATATACACAGACCATGGAATACTACTCTGCCATAAAAAAGAATGAAATACTCCCATTTGCAACAACATGGATGAACCTGGAGAAACTTATGTTGAGTGAAATAAGCAAAGCACAGAGGGATAAATACCACATGTGCTCATTCATAGGTGGGAGCAAAGAGAGAAAGGAACAAAGGAAAGAAAGACCACAGCATGCCGTGGTCTATCAGAGGGAGGGAACATTCCTAGGGCTACAAAGTGGAGTGGGCGGGACAGGGGGAGGGGGAGGGAGATTGGGGGATAATTGGGTGGGGACAAGGGGTACAAAAGTAATTTCTGGTAATGGGTATGCCCTCAGTATGAATCTGGCCCTCATATCATGGGTGGAGGGGTGACAATTAGCTCTGTATCTTATGAATATTCTTAATAATTTTTTTTAAAAAATGAAAGAATCCTATTTTTATTCAGGATCCAGTATTTCAGATTTTAGATACTCCACTATTAATGAGACTGACTATTAAAAAGTAGGGTTAGTAGAGATAGAGAAAAACTTTTTAAAAAAATCATTATTCTCTAAATGTTTCAAGACATAATATAGCAGCCTGAAAACAGGGGCTTTGTCTGTTTTGTTCCCTGCCACATCTACAATACCCAGACAGTGCCTGAGATTTAATAGGTATCCATAAATATTTGTAGAATAACATCATTGAATGGAAAACATTAAAATATGTAAAGCAACTTATAAAATATTTTAAAAATCTCCATATGTGACCAAGTTAAACATGGCCAATTGATTCACATTTATCTCTGCTCCTTCGTAAAATTCTACCAAAATAATATTTTGGGAATAAGCAGATATAAAACCATAACCACACACACACACACAAAAAGTGGGAAACAGGCCAGCAGCAGAAAAGAGATGTCAACACAATTCTGGAATATAGAGAACAGTAAAACAAGGAATAATTGACTTAGAAGAACAACTCAAACCTACAAGCTAAGATCCAATAAAGGAGAGAAGGGAGAGAATCTAATAACAAAGAAGTGGATTTACCCTGCAGTACCCTGGACAAGCTAAGGAATTAAAAAGCACCAGGTAACTCTCAAGGCTGAAGGGTGAGGTGGGGCTGAAACTGAAGAGCTGCTTGAAAATAGATATACATAGCTGTTAGAGCCTCACATCCCATGTATCCACACAACTGCCTCTCCCCGCCAAATCAGAGACAGGAGATTTATTCTCTGAAAAAAGGTGAACCAAAGAGGCTCTGAACTTGAGAATGCTAGGATAGAGAGGCTGCATGGAAAGTCTACATTCTGAGTGGCGAGACACCTGCCACTGTTCACTTTCAGAATGCTGGGAGGTAGGCTGGATCCCCAGGTGGGAGATTAGAGATTTCTTCTCTAGACAAACTGACCGATCCAAGAGGAAATACTTACAGATGCTACAATGGAGTACGACCTCGTCATACATTCTGAGGATCGTCAGTCGGCACATATGTCTGTGCAGGACTTCTGAGAGCCTGTGAGCACTTCGCCCAAAAACAAACAAAAAACAGGACAGCAAAGGATGACTGAGCAACATGAACAAAGTTTCTAACATGATGGAGATGAAAACAAACTGAAAAAGGAATGTAGAATGCCACACACACCACAAGAATCTTCAAAACAAAACAACCTGTACATAGTATCCTTGAAGAGCTAAGAGGGGGATATTGCACTCACAAAACCAGAAAGATTATTATAAAAATGAACACTGACAGAGCAAGGTAGAGCTATTAGAAATTAAAATTATGATGGCAAAGATTAAAACAACAAAATATCAACAGAATGGTAGAAAGACGAAACTGAAGAAATGTAGAAAGTATTTTTTAAAAAGACAGATGCAAAGAGGAGACAAAATATATGAAAACTGGATAATGAATCCAGGAAGTACATCATCTATTGGAAAATGTGTTCAACTTTGAATTCTATACCCAGCCAAACTTGCAAGTCGGAAGATGGAAAAGAGATTTTCAGATGCTCAAAATATACACGTAATTTATTGGTCAAGTAGAAAGAAAGAAGATAATAAAGCTAGGAAAGAGGAAATTCAACATAATACAGAGGCAAAAAGAATTCCCAGTTTGATGTCGAGTCAGGGCAATGAAGCAGGTGTAGAAGAGACTGGAGCAGGAATACAGAGAACTTCAGGGAAAAAAGAAAAATAAAAACAAAGAAACGGGCTGATTGATACATTTAAAGATATTGAGAGAAATTTTATAGTTCTGTTGGAATGTTTGGCATAGGATTTAATAACATATATATAGGAAACTAAACAAAACAAACAGTTATTAACTCCAGAAAAAACAAAAATTTATACAATAAATAAAATTCCATCACTGCGTTCTATATAAATATTGCTTACAGCCGATCAGCAGATTCTCATAGTCATAGTAGCAGAAACACAGAATTCAGATTCAAGGGGCAATAAAGTGCATGTATAGTTTGAGGGCTAATCTTCACTTTTAATAGGAAAAAGCCAATTTTTATCATTGAAAATTATAATGTAATAGTATAATCACACTATAATCCTGTATTGAGAAATATGTAAATAATTACCAAAAAAAAAAAAAAGAGCCAAAGGACTTTAGAGGGGTTGCCTTTGACATTAATTATATATATATATAATAAAAAATAAACAGTAATTTAATATATGTGTACACTATGTATATATTTACACATAATATATGTGTATACCTGTGTATCTCTCTCTATATATAATTGACGGAATTAAATATACAGTTTTATTTCAAAGAAAGAATTGTCTGAGCAAAGATGGAAAAGTCATGAATGGGTAAGAATTCATACGAAAAAGATCTTAGAGTTGAAGTTGGCCATAAACAATGTGACCAAACAGGAAGTTTGGCTGCTAAAATGACAACCTTCTTTAGTTCCCATTGATTAGGTGGTATTTATCAGGAAGGAATCACAGCAGATGAAGGAAACATATTGGGGTAGTCAGCAGAAATTTATACTCTGTGTCTGCTATCTACTCCTGATCCTTTCCAGCTGCCCTGAAAATGGGGTCTTCAATTTATGATAATGACTGAATGCTGAGAAAACTATGAAAAATAAATGAAAAATAGATATTGGGGGTAGAGCCACAACAGATTGGTTAGTTCTGTCTTGGAACTGTAAAAAAGGACTATGGAGTTTGCTATCTTGACCTGAGGAAAAAAAATATTAAAGGGTTAAATTGAGCTTGTGTACAAAAGACTTTCTGGGACATTATTGATACTTTTTTTTCTCCCAAGTGCCTTTAATTTTATTTTTTAAATTTTTATCCTGCTGCAGTAGCAAGTAGTGGGACTTTCACAATGCCTCTTGCTCTAGCCACTAGCCTGGCAGACCTGGACTGAAAAATGGTGGAACTGACTCATGTGGCTTGGAATTGAGGCCACAGAAACAGCCTGCTCCATCCACCACTCTCCTGGCCTGCACTCTTAGCTACGAGGGCTGGGAGCCAGTCAAAAACCTCGTTAGCATAAGAGGCAGAGAAGACAGTCTCACTCATTCTCTATGTTGGCTAAACCACATCCTGAAGATCATATTTTATGAGACTTTTTCTCTTTTTTTCCTTTTTTTTTTTTTAAAAAAAAAAAACACCCAACCATCCAGTGGAGGGCAGCCAGGAAAGAGTTAAGACCCTTTATGTGAAGAATGGCCAAGGAATCTGTCCCCAATTATCTGAGATCTGTCATGTGGACTGGCTGGTAGATCTCCACATCTCCACATGTCTCAACAGGAGGTACCGGGAGGAAATGGTTATTTTCTAAAAAGCAGAATTGAGTATTATACAACACTACTAGTCTGATCTTCTGAAAATAAAAGGTTACTGTTATATATTCATTGATCCTGGAAATGTTCCAAATGTTTGAGGAGAAATTGGACAACCGTCTCAAGCAAGAAGCTGTTCTGTACAAAAAGTTGGAAGAGTTGCTTTCTGAAATTATTTCCCACCTGACAGCTTATGAAAATGTCTGTATCAGTGAATTCATAAAAATGAATGCTAAGTCCTTTAAGAGCCCCAAGTTCTGTTTTTCTGGTAATCACACTCAGCCCATCCATCTTTCCCCTCTTTAGTTATTTGTATCCATTTGTCATATTTTATTCATTTATTTAACAAAATGTTATTGAGTATCAGACAGCATGCCAAGCTCTAAGAATATCAAGTTTAAAAGAATATACCCCTATTTCCTATTAGTCACTTAGTCATTTTTAGGACAAACACATGCATCAATTAAACTGGTTGGTTTGAAATATAATTACACCAAAGCCTAATGAATGTAGATTAAGTAGCAAAAATTTTACTCAGTTGCTAGTCCAAATAGACAGCACAGAAATGATGCGAGAGAGCTTTTCAAGACATCAAAACCACCCCCAAATAATTTAGAAACATCTGCAAAAGAAACTGTTGATATTTTTGTTACAAGTTTTTTCAGTGTTTATTATAACCCATCTCATAAATTTTTTAGGAAACCCTTTCATTAAAAGTCATAAAAATTTTTCATATTTCTTTACACATTTTTTATGCTTCAGATTCCCTTTGTAATTCAGATGATTTTTCATGAGGTAAAGGCGGGAGACTCCAGTGAGAACAGCCCCCAGGGTCTCCAACAAAATCCAGATCTTTTAATGTGCAAAACATGTTCGTGCTTCCCAATGGCTCACGGTATAATTAGAAGAACCCCAGGCTCTTCACCTGGACCATACAACATTTGAAAGGAAGTGAAATTTCCTCTTTTCAAGCAAAATGCCTCCCCCCAGTTTACTTTATTGACAAGCATTTCAGTAGAGGCAGCATGGGAAAGACATTCCTCCAGCTCTCCCAGTCCCCCTGCACACCTGATCATGCCACAGCAGTGCAGACTTAACGTCCTCCTCCCCATGGGTAAATTGGAGAGATGGAGGACATTACCCACCATGTGGCCTGGGGAAATTACACTTAGAGGGGGTCGGCATGAAGCTAAACCTCACGCCCAGGTCTCCAGGGGTGCCTGCTGTTACCCGGTTATATTCAATTTATATGATTGAATATTAAAAGGGAATAAGCCAGTTGTGTGTCTTCCACCTGGATGTGTCAGGAAACTACATGGCTATTAATCACTTGGTAACGTCTTGCTGTGCCAGCATGAAGACAGCTGTACTAGGTAACCTCAGACTCAAAGCCTTCCCACGTGTTACCGTTAAATTAAAACCTGGTAGGTTGGAGTGACTCCAGAATGGAACGGAACAAATCTGATTAGCAAAGGCAGAACTTGCACATTTGTTCTGAGGTTTCTGGGGTTCCTGTCTGAGTGCCTCCCCCTTCCCCGCCGCATATGCAAGAGGCTATTATTCAGAGGAACAGCAAGGAGGCAGCACGTCCTGGAACTGCGCAGATATGGGTCCAACTTCTGGCTCTGCCACTTTTAGCTTTCCTACCTTGTGACTATTACCTAACTTTCTGTTTTCCATAAAACCAGGAAAATAGAGAAAACCAGCACCATCTTGCAGGCAGGGTTTCTCAACTTGGGCACTAGTGACATTTTGGACTGGATAATGTCTTTGTCACAGGGGGCTGTCCCAAGCATTGCAGGATATTGAGCAGCACACTTGTTGCTAGATGCCATTAGCACCCCCAACCCAGTCATGGCAACCAAAAATGTGTCCAGACATTGTCAGCTGTCCCCTGTAGGCAAATTCATGCCCAATCAAGAACCACTGGCTTATTGAGAGGATTAGGTTAACTTATCTGTAATGTGCTTGTCACAGAGGTAGCACTCAGCAACGAGCACATCTCTCCTTCTCAAAGCCATTTAGATTTTCAACAACCCAGCATGCTGTACTGTGTCTGCCTACCCAGCACACACATTCCTTTGCATGGTAACTCAGTCATGATCACTCTGTTGTAACCAAGTCTTGGTCGGACTGTCAGGTAAGACCCCTGTCCCTCTCTGGCTGAGGAGAGGACCTATGACCCATGCAGCCATTTGGACCCTCCCCCGGAATGTGGGTGTCCACTGCAAGGAGCCAAGGACCCGTGATGCTGCTTTATTCCCAAGGCCTCACCTGAAGAAATCGCCACCAGTTCCTGCTATCAAAGCCCGGAGCCCACCTGCCTCACGCCCTCTCGGAGGCCTAGCTCATCCGTTCCACCATCAGTTCTAGGAGCTATCCATGCCTTTCAAATGCACTCTTTGTTCATTTTTAACTTCATCCAAGTGGTTTTTTAGATTTTTCATCAAAAACATATTAAATGACATAATCAGTCTCTAAAAGCAAGTGATAAGATGACAAGGTGACCTTCAAGGAGAAAAAGGGCATTACTGGATGGGGCTGTGGGTGGCTGCTTGGAAATAAAAGTTTTCATCTTTGGGTTTTCTCTTCCCTTGCTCTTCAAGGTCTGGTTGGGGACCAGCAGCATCAGCATTGCCCTGGCTGAGTGTGGAATCTCAGCCCTCCCCTCCCAGCCCCAGTGGGATCCCAGGTGATTCAACTGCACATCAGAGTTGCCGAACTACCACCCCGGAGACGAGGCTTAAAAGCAATCAAGTGGGCTGTTCCCACGGGCCACCCTTGGTGCAATGCTGGGCCCTGCAGAAGCCACTGTGCTGGGGAGGTGACAGAGAAAGATGAGAAATAGATACTAATAAAAAAACATAATTCTTTCCAGAACACCGGACACCTCTCCCCACTCATTCCTGTCCCTCCACTTAAGTACGTTCATAGAAATACGTTCTTACCTAACATCTTGGATCAGCATTTTTTAAACCACGGGTAATAATTCATTTTCAGTTCATGAAACCAATTTAGAGGTCATGACCAGCATTTTAAATAACAAGAGACAGAAGAATAGGAACCAGACAGCACCACATGTAGTAAGGATAATAAGTATTATTTGTAAAACTTTGTTTTAAGGGGTGGGGGGTACAGGTTTGTAATGTAAAACCTATTTTTTACTGTCAAAAAAATTTGAAAGTTTATCATCTTTGACCTTTACAAAAAGTTGTCCCAAGAATCGTTTTTTTTTCCCTCTATCTCTTAATTGTTAAAAAAAGTTATGTCCATTAGGTTCCATAATGACCAATCACAAATTCTAATTCTCCTAAGAATTTGGTCTCCAAAATAAGCTGGCCTCTTTCATTTGAAGAGGTGTATGCATCACGGAGCTGGAAACACGGGAGCTCAGGAAGCCACTGTTCCTTTGACTCACTTTGTCTCAGTGCTGGGCAGCTTGGAATCACATTTAAGCCAAACCACAGTGAGTTTCCTGGGTCAGGATTCAAGACTGAGAACTTTTCCACTGACTTTGCCATGTTGTAAGTGAATGATGTTTAAGTGGTCCTCTGCTGTACTCTGTTTGTAATCATGGGCTGCACATTCCTTTTTCAGAGGCATTTGTAACATCAATTAATCAACCAAACCAACATATAAAAACAAACATCTAGAGCTCCATCAGCTGCCCAGACAAGGATGCTGAGAAAGAGAAGAGGGTACAGCCACGCCTAGGGCTTCCTTCTCCCACTCTCAGAAGGAAGACTCTCCCATCAGCACCGTCCAACCTTTATCAAAGACTCACTGTGTGCCCAATGCTGTGCAAGGCCTTTAGGGATATTTTTTCTATTTTTATCTGGAGAAGCAGCCATGGCATGGATACTGGGTACTCTCGTTAGCTCCATTTCACAGATGAGAGAACTAAGGCTTAGAGAGACGAAGCAGCTTTCCCATCCATAACATTTGTACAACTTGACTTAAACCGCATCGTCTTCCACACTGTACACCCTGTCACCCTTAGCCCACCTCCCATCTTAACCACCCGCCCCACGTGCAGCAGTAGCACATCCATCTCTGCATCCCAGCACAGTACAGGAGTATACACTTCTCCCTCGCCAGCAAGACGCTTAGGCACAAGGCTGGCAATGATGGTGATATTTATGACATAGCACACGAGCCTCTTTTTATCTTTTCCAGTTCTCTTTGTTGGTATATCAAATAGAACAGCACTCACACTCTTCAAAGGGAGAGAGAGAGGCAGTGATGTAGAATGAAGCTTCCGAAGTGGAATTGGATGGTGATTGAAAGATTTATCCAAATGAGAGAGTGTGAGGACTGGTCACATGCAGCATCGCGATGTGCTCTATGCCATTAACTTTTAATTAAGTCAATTAGAGCAGAATGTCTGACACCACCGTGAGCACACATAAACACCCGTGTTGGTGTCATGTTAAATTAACGTCTCTGAATGGCAGATTCTCTTCTTGCGTTAATAGGTTTGCCACCGTGGCTCCATTAATTGTCCCTGGCACCTACATGTTGGTCACATCTGAGATGTGCCAATGGTCCCCAGCACACATTCAACTCCAGGAAGCCACATGTCAGACAGAACACTGTGTACCAAATCTTTCACAGATCGCCTTTCTCTCATCCTGAGCCAGCAATAACACTATTTTCAGTGCTAAGATTTCACTGGCATTTATTTCTTCTTCTCTAGTCCAGTCATCGAAGCTGGCTAAACATCGTGAGACATCTTTGAGCCCAATTTTTATTGGTATATTTAGAAGGTTCATCTTAATAATCAGAAACCAGGACTGTTAAAGCAGGCCATTTTCAAAAGGGTGTTGCAATTTCAAATAAGATATACCTTTTTTTGGTTCCTTGAGCTGAAAATATTAGTAGTAAAAAACATGTTTTTTGTTGTTAGACTCTGTCTATGCCTCTTAGCTGAAAATATTAGTAGTAAAAATGGTTTTTTTTATAGTCAGACTCTGTAGAGCTATGCTTCCCAGCTAAATCAATGTCTTCACTTATCTTAATGAACATTGTTAGTATAAGTCATTGTCTGAATCAAACACAGCCCCCAAACAACCAGCTTAATTGATCACCTTGCACATTTAATCAAGAGTATGCAAGAAGAAATCTTTAAAATGATCAGCAATGCTGGTGTGTGGTCTCACTGGGGTTTCTCTTCCTAACAGATTCACAGAGGCACCTTTCCCTGAAACATTTTCTTGGGTAAACTTTTTATGTCATGGACCCAACGTTGGAGAACTAGGACTGATAGAAACAAAGAATCAACCCTAAAAGCTGGAAGAGGAGACCAACGCCCTTGAAACTTGGCCTTTGTGACTGATCTCCTTAAATGTTCTTTATATACATTTCTTATTATATCATTTTAATCTTAGTAAAAAAAAAAAAAAAAAGAAAAGAAAAGAAAAGAAAAGAAAGATAAGTTCGACCTGATTTGCAGCTGTACTGGGCCTTTTTGAATTTGTGAGACTCACCATCCCTTTCCCTACTCTTAGCCTTTGCATATTCTATTCCCTTGTCCATAAAACCCTACTTTCACCACTGAGTAAGAAGGATCAAGCACCCCTTCTTCAGAGAGGCCTCCCTGCTCCCCCAGACTCAGGTAGGACATCCTATTCTGTATCCTATGGTGCCCTATATTTTTCCTGCAAAATCACTCATCACTTATTATTACTTGCTCAGTGTTTGCTTCCTTACCAGATAATAAGCCCAAGGGCAATGACCCTCACCTACCCTCCCCCACAACACACAGCACACAGGCCCCAAGATACAACAGGTGAGCAATAAATATTAGTAGGAAAGAGGAAAAGTTAGAGAGCATGAAATATATCAGAGGCCACCACAGCTTCCCAAGGGCAGGGCCAGGCTAGGTCTCTGAGGGACTCAGTAGGGACTGGGAACTTCCTGAGGGCAGGGACCACATCCCCTTCACTGCAGGCACCTAGGAAATTTTTTCCCCTAATATTTTGAAAGACTGTCTCTAATGCCATGTGCCCTACAAGAGCTCTGAGTTGGCAATACTTAAAATGAAGGCATGGATGGCTTCTGATGATCTCAGAAAATCAGTTCCTCATAAATACATACGTAAACTAAAAAATAAAGATCACTTATGTTGAGCTATTTTATATATATATATATATATACCTATGCAGTCCTCAACAACCCTTTATGATTGGGTCTATATCAAATCCTCCTAGGTTTGACCATAATCAGGCTGCCAGATTCCCCCCTTTTTTACCTACCATGTGCCAACCACAGTGCTAGCTATGTTACCAACACTGTCTCACGTAATCTTCAGAACAACCTTATGGATTAGAAGACCATGTTCTCATTGTACAGGTAAGGAGACAGAAGAGCTATGTCATAGGTAAGGAGACAGAAGAGCTATCCATCTGCTTGCTCACTCAGGAAGAGGCAGAGTTGGGACTTGAACCTAGTCCTCTCCACACCATAGTGCCACTTTATTACAAGTATTAAAAATATCACCAAAAATGTCACCCCGTGTTTCCATCTTCATCCTCTACTGGACCAGGAAAGCAATGAGTCTTGATGCCAAGAGAGTCATTTTCAAGGATTAAATGGGGCACTGATGTTATGGCCCACACAGCCCCTGCAGCAAGAGCCAAGCTGGACCCGGGAGGTAATCACATCTGCAGGACACATAACCCGGTCTTTGCTGGGCATCATGGCAGGGACTTTCTCACATTTGGTAAGTGTCAAATCACCGAATATGCTCATGAAGACATTTTCCAACATTTAAGAGGCATAACATCTTTGATCTGTGGGAAAGCCATTTCTGGTGCATTCCTAATTTTCTACTGCAAATACAAATAAACACCTTACAACCAGCCCTAGTTCGAAGCTGGCTAGGGGGACAGGAGGCCTGGCAATTTAGGGCCTCTCTCCACTTCTCTTTTTAATTGCAAAGCCCACCGCCATGGCCACATGGCCCATGCTGAGAAAGTCATAATGTGCCCAGAGTCAGCACAATTAGTTTTAAGGACTGAATCCTCAATCTTTTCAATAGTCAATTTCCTCTATAGTCAGTATTTTTTATTAAAAATAATAGCAGAGTTTTTGTGCATTCCTGCTGCTTCACGAGCCATCTGTCACAGACACCTTGGGCCAAGAAGCTACGAAAAGCATGAGGAATACTTTGATCAGCTGCAGAAAAACAAGAAAGAGCTGGCCTCTTACTTTTGGACAGATGAGTTTCAGCATCTCACCCAGCATTTCCCCTACTAGGGACATTTTTACAAGGAATTTAATTGATCCTATTAGACTCGGTATAGGAATCAGTTATCTTTATAGTTACAGTCTGCCAATAAAAGAAACTGGGCAAGTCTCACAGTGGAAGAAGCATAATAAAACTAAGCAAAATCCTGGAGAATTATTGAACAGATTCAAGGTTCGGGTTTTTAAAAATTTATTTATACCCCACATCAATCCATATGGAATTTGAGGCAGCTTGCACAACTAAGCATGATAATGTGGAATTAATTACAAAGAGATGAAAAGAAAAATCAGAAAAAAAAAGGGGGGGGGGGCAGGAGCTGGAGATGGCATGCTGGCCACACGGGATCCACCGCAGAGCTATTATGGTTAAACTACAAATTTGACCCCGTGTGTCTTGTCAGCCAAAGAAAAAGGAAAAAAAATGTGTCTCAGTAAACAACTGAAATTGCTCACGGTGATGGCGGTCAGGGAGAACACATGGCACTTTCTCAAAGGAGCCCCTGATTCTCCAGTCTGAAGACAATCTGTGCATGAGTCTTCTAAGAGGACGTTGATACGGTGGACCCTAAATTCCATTTCAAATAACGACTCACTATCAGATGTCAGGCAATGAGCTATGTACTTTCTTATGCGTCATACAGCAGCCCCATGATGTAGTCGTGGTCCCCATTCCCCAGTTCGGGGGCTAAGGTTAAAAAAAGCTGTGTAATTTGAACAGGGTCACATGACTAATAAGCAGCTAATGTCTGGATATAAGCCCCCAACTTCAAAGGTGGTCAGCTCGCTCCCACACTTCAGAATTTGCTCTCTCCTGCTTTCAGCTCTGAAAGTCAAAGGAAATCTGGGGTGTTTTTCTTCTCTCAGAAACTCCAACCAGATCTGTGTCACTCACTCTGTTGGCCTCAGCTGGATCTCTCTTTAAGATTGATTCTGGGCAGGTTGTTATTACTTCAAAGGTCTGGGAGAGTTAAATTCCATTGTATCTCCACGTACTATGCATGTTCACGTGTGTACATGTATTTTAAAGTACAGAATACTCCTTAGTTTCTTAAATATACTAATCTATTACACAGATGTATCTGCACATGTCTATGGGTAGTTGTGAATACCTAAGAGCAAGTCTATATGAAAATAAAGATAGTAACAGCTAACAGAACACTTCCTGTGTGCTGGGCTCTGTTCGAAGTACATCCCATGTATTAACTCATGGGCTCTTAAGGGTATTCAGAGCAGGGCAGGAACCTGCTCTGCCAACCCATGACAAAATTACACCTGGAAGGGCTGAGCAGCCCCTTAGGTGACAGCTCATCAGTGTCCTCAGCTCATCCTGCTTTCTAGTGGAAGGCACAGGTATGTTACAGCTAATGTGCTTCTCAACATGACCACACATCTTGCCTCAGACACAGGCTGCTTCTTGCTTTGATCAGAATGACTAATTGGTAAGAAATCCAGGTGATGAGGCAGCTTTCTGGGGTCACTCACTAACACTCTGGGCTTTAATGTGCCAAATCCATTGCAGGTGTACCTGCTGTTAGGCACCCCACCCTAGCAGCATTGACAGCAACTCCCTCACCCCCAACAATCTACACCCTTCAGAGGAAGCTTTTTACAGAATCATGAAATAGAAAAAAAAAAAAAAAAAAAATCCAGCTTGGATAATTCCGATATGAAAAAATGCAATTTCTTAAAATTAAGTTTGGTTTGAGTCTTATTCCTAGTGATTTTACTTTGAGGAGGACAACCACCACCACCTTAGTAGGAATTATAATTTCTACTTTTTATTGAGTACTTACTCTGAGCCAGGTGCTGTGCTAAGGGTCTGTCATGCGTTACCTCAATTCTCTTAGTGCCCTATTAACTACGTATAATTATCAGACCCCTTTGGAAATGAAGATCTGGACGTTCAGAGTTAAAGTTAACTACCCAAGGACAGAGGGGATGGGGTTTGGAAACAAGTTGATCTGACTCTGATCCCATTATCTTAACTCCAGATTTTGTACCCTTGACACTACTGACATTTGGAATGAGGTAATTTTGTGTGTGGGGAATTGTCCTGTGCATCGTAGGATGTTTAGCAGCATTCCTATACATCAGATGTCAGTAGCACCTCGTCCCCAGTAAAGACAATCAGAAATGTCTCCAGACATTCTCCAATGTCCCCTAAAGGGTAATCACCCCCACCCCAGGTCGGGCCTTAATCAATGGGCTGCACTTCTCACAGTGGATGAGACACCGGTGTTCAGCACTCAGCCACACAGGATGAATGCTTGTAACATCTGACTTGGCTCAGCCTAAGTCCCCGACGATCCTTAGCACAAGAAAGGATAACAGGATTTACTTTAAGAACAGGTGTACTCCTAAAATATTTTCTATAAACATAAGGCTATAACGGCTTTAAGATGATCATCCTTGCTTAATAAAATCTTATTTTCCCCATTTGCATTTATTAGGAAGTTATGGCCATGACTATATTAACCATAATATGTTAATAAATTCTTGCCTAAAGATGTAGCAAACACATCAAGAGAAATTAAAACTTTCTCTTCGAATATTAAAAATGCCACTCAAACCCTAAAATAAAATTGTATTTGGAGTGGGGAGACTCTTATGTGTGCTTAGCACAGCAGCTTAAAGATGTAAAAGGGAACGAGGTAAAAGCCGGGATCAAGTCAGAGCTTAAAAATCCAATGCTTCCTAGGGATCAGCCAGTCGGCGCAGGACACTCCTGGCCTGGAATGCTCTTTGTAGGAATTAGAAAGAGGTGTTCCCTGGGGGCTACAAATTAAATTTTTTAAAAAGCTCAGCTTGGTAAGGGGAAGGCACTTTTCTGTAAAGAATGTCCCCTGCCTCCAAGTGGACACAGCCCCTCTACCCCAGCCAGGTAACTTTGTGGGGTATCCTGATTCTACCAGAACATGCCTGCTTGTCTGATGATGCAAAGCCCCTAGCTGCCATCAGACTGTGGCCCCAGGGTGTCTTCTCCAGTCCAGCTATCTAGATCTCACAGACCTGGCTCTCAACCAGGCTTGAGCCAATCACCACAGACTGTTTATCCCAGCACAGAGAGGTGGCTTGTCCCTTCCTGATTTGGCCCCACTCCCTACTGCCCCCTGCTGCTCAGGATTTGCACACCTCCTGGCTGGCCCACCAGAGCGAGGCAGAAGATGCAGGAGCCGTGGGGGCGTGGCTGAGAACCACAGCTTTGGAGAGGAACCATCTAGAGCCGGTTCTGGTCCCTTTGCTTACCAGCTAGGGAACTGGGCAAGCAGAATACAGAACAGTTCTGTCCCCACCAGGATCCCTCCTGTGCTATTCTTTTTATTATTCTCCAAGTCAGCAGTGGCTGAATCTATTGGGGAATGGTTGGCCTGGGGAGTAGGGGGCAGAGAAGGAACATTTATCACATCACAGAGAATGAGAAATCGTATTTTTAAAGCCTCTTCCCCCAATTTTTAAACAGATAACACGAGTGCATACTTCCATTTAATTCAGTACACCTGTTTCAGGACTCTCAGTGAAATCCAAATTACCATGTTTGCATAACAATGTGACTGATTTTGCAACAAAGAGCTTAAGTCAGTTCCATGTTGCTTGAAGACAGAAAGAGTGCAGCTTAGACTGCTATTCTATAAATAGACTCTGAGCACAGATAGACATGAAAGTCTCTGTCCTGCTTGGTATCCTCCAGTGGTCACCGCGTGCACTTAGAATAAATTCCAACTCATATTCGAGCCCCAACGTCATCTGGGTCCTCCCTTCCTCTTAGACGTACTCGCTGACCAATCCCACCTCCCTTGCTGCTCTTCTACCACCACGGCCACCTCTGTATTTGTTGATCACTCCAGGTCATTGGGGACTCCAGGTGTTCCCTCCACTGGGCACATCTCACACAGACATCTGCATGGCTGGTTCTTTGCACTCGATTCTCGGCTCACTTGCCTTCCTTCTCACCCCGTTCAGGCACAGCCCCTGCCCACATGCTCCTCAAATCACTTCCTGTCACTTTCCTTTTAGCACTTATCACTCCCTGGAATTCCAGTTTTATTTGGCTCCTTGTTTAGCCTATGTCTACCCTAACTAGAATGCAAGCCATGAAAGCTGAGATCCTGCCTCTTATCTTTACCCTTTTTTTCTCAACACTTAGAACAGCAGCTGGTGTAAATAAGGTGTTCTTTGACTATCTGTTAAATTAACAAATGAAAAAGTAACAAGGAGGGAAAATGACTTTTTGAATGATCATTGGATCAATGGGACGTTTTTTTAAAGGGAGGTGGTGGCAATTTCAGTATTTCTCCACGTTCATGGAAAACCTATCTTAGACCAAAACGTTTCATCTTAAACACAGTGATAATTCACAACTACCATGTCCCTAGCCCCCCTATGGGTATGGTCATTTGGCTAAACGGTTTGCTACTAAAAGTCTTAGAAAATTTGAGTTAATTTGAGATCTATTGTCTCTTGTTATGTTCCTATTGCAAAGAAACAACTACTTGGTTGTTAATGATCGTGTTATTTTGGGGAGATGGTTAACAGACATTAGCAGAAAAAACTTGGAAGTTCAAATATTGTTCAATTAATTCAATTAACAGATGTGGATCTTATAGTGAGAAGTTGTCATCCAAACAGGAAACAGGACCTGTCTCATGGACCCTTTTTGTGGATAATCTCTAACACCAATTTGAAAGTTTCCAAATACTGCTTGTTTCAATAATGAAAAATGTGTGAAGTTGAATCCATCACAATTCCCAGTACCATTGTCTTAGAATGAACATCATTTAGAGACAGGGATATCCCTGTCTAAAAAAGTTTTTCTGGCCAGTTTTCTACTACAGATCTACTTAGCTCTCAGACACGTAGTGCTGAGTTTTTGCTTTGCCTTGGACTTATTTGATTTACTTTGAGTGACTACTTGCTTAACCTATGAATCAGATATACTGATGACACACACCTCTTTCAAAATGTTGTTAGGGAGATTAAATGAGATAAATCTATGGAGCTTTAACAGAGTGCCTCAAGCAGAATAAGTTAATATCACTATTAACTGTACAGAACAGTTTGGGGGGGTCAGTGATATGCTGTTAAATGCTTAACCCCCAGCTCTCTGAAAAAGTGAAAAAATCTTGATTTACGGTTTTTGCCCATTCCCATGGTGTCAACGATCCTTCCATGGCTGATTTCAAGCTTCAAACACCGAGCATAGCATTGAAAAGAGATGCTACATCATCTCACAAGAACTGATATGAACTAGCTCTAGGACACCAACCACTGGGTTGGAGGGCACAATGTTCTCTTTTGAGTCTGCTCCATAAACATAAAAACAGGTATGTATGACACACAACTTGCTGGGAATCACTCAGGGAAAGCACCCCGGCTCAGAACAATTAGTATGTTAGCAGTAGAGCTCTGGGGAGACGTTGCAGAGGTACCCCGGGTTTGGAAGTCCATTGTTCCCCCACTTACAACTATTCCTAAGAGGTAGGCAAGGAACCACGACTTATAGTCAAGTCCTTGGAGACAAGATACAGGGTGAGGGGCTATGGACTCAAAGACAGAAAGACATTAGTAATTTCTTTGCTAAAATTAAGAGCACAGAATAAGTGTTGAGCTCAGTTTTTGGATACACTAAGGGGAAGATGACCAAAGTTAATGTGGGCATCACCCATGTGGGCAGCTGACAGCACTAAACTCTAGGGGAGACTCCAGCTAGACCAGGCAGTGGCATACAGTGATGGGCTGTAGGTGGAGCCAAGCCAGTGGGCTCTCACGGTGCTCCAACTCCCCTCTGATCCCACTAGCACCCACAGAGCAGGAAGCCCCTCTGAAATCAGAAGACATCAGTCTTCCCTTCCAGATTCATCTAGACTTTTCACTTCCCCACTTTCTGCTCCCTCCACCCAACAGCTTGGTGTTCCCTGGACGTCAGAAATGGAGCTTGCAGAGACAGAGCAGAAGGACACAGGTGATGTTTAAAGAATGGCTCTCTTCAAATAATTATCTATCCTTTGGAAACATGTTTTATTATTTGCTGTGACTCACTGGCTGATATCAAGGGGATGCATTTAGGCTTTGTGGATTTCTAGATTCAATATTGAAGTGTTGTTTGGTTTGCTCATTGAAAGGATTTAGAATTATGTGTGGGATGGACCCCAGAATGGTAAAAGCCAATTCCTTTATCTATGATTAAATTTAAAATAAACCAAATAGTTAAAAATGATAGAGATAATAACTTCTCATTTTTTCCCCCCAGACTTCATGGAAAATCTGAAAGAATCCCAGAAGAAAATAAATAATAAGCCAAGGATTTAAAGATGATTTAACGGGGAGGGAATAATTTCCAACTCAGAGTCACATACACATTTAATAAATCTTACAGTGGGCCAGACACTGTGCCCATTATTTTTTTTTTTAAATAAAAATGACAGCATGGGCTTCACCCTCAGGGTGTTCAGAGTGTAGCAGAAAGGAGAGTAACTGAATCCTGACACAAGAGTGGGATATGTGCTATATGGAAGCACTTGCAAAGTCATTAAATCTGTTTTTCACATTTCCAGCTCTTTGCAAACAAGCCACTGAAGTCCATGTCTCGAAGCTTATTCTCCCCAAGCCTCTGAGTAAATTATGCCCAGGACAGAACATGTATCCACAACCTCTGTCCCCTACCCCCACCCCACATACCTCCTTCCTATGAGCTTAAATTAAATGGCCTGCCAGAACCCTCTCTCTCCTTTGCTCAACACCAGATCTATGAAGTAGTTCTTCCTGCCTTTCTGGGATGGCATAGATAAAAGTGATCTCCAGTCCTAAAATCCACAGTGCTCCCTGCTAGAGGTAGATGCCTGACTCAAACTTTCCTGTATCCATTCTCACTACCACCTGCAAGTCAAATCAGATATCCTTCCTGATTCATGCCAATCATCCACCTGGGATGCTGAAATATTCCCCAGTTCCCCAATAGAAATGGATGTGCAAAGGCACTGAGGCAGAGGGGGGGGGGCGTTAGAGAAACGATGAGCAGCTCACCATGGCAGGAGTAAAAGACGTATCTGTAAGGACTGGAGTAGAAGGGAAAGTAGAACTAAAGATGGAAACAGACGGCAAAGTCCCATCTGGACCCATCCTGAAGTCAATAGAGAAGCCTTGGTGGTTTTAGCAAGGAAGGAATCAGATCCACTGTTAAGCCTCTGGCAGCAACACTGAGAAAGAGTAGATACAGGTGTCTCAAAGCCAAAGGGTAGTTTCAACTGTTCATGTGAATCACAATGACAATCAGAACTAAGTGGTGCTAAAGACGGAATTAAGGAAGAAATATTCCATACCTCAAACCAAAAGAAATTGGTGATTGCTTCTAAAAGACACATTTTACAAGGAAAAGAAATGGAGTTGGATGAACCACGGAAAAGTATGGAGATGAGGAAGAAAGCCAGGCCAAAGGCAGGATCAAGAGATTACAGAATCGCACAGAGTAGAGAACTCAACAAAGCAGAAAACCAAAATGAGGCTGCCGACATGGGTAAGATCAGGAACGTGACGTTTGCAAGTGCAGATGGAAGAGCAGTCAGGGAAGATAATAATCACATACCACTCTGACAGGAGGAAGTAATAACTAACAGAAAAATACCATACTACGTCTTTTTCAACTTTTCACAGGTGAATTTTTAATGGTCCCCCTTGAAAATGTTAGTGGAAATCAGCTCTGTGTCTTTTCAGTGATTCCAAAACTAGTGCATCTGGAGAATGAAGAAATTCTAGTCCAAACACATAAACACCTTTTCTAAAATCTTGACTGTAACAATAAATAAGAACTAATTCTGGTTGGGACAAAAAACTTCTTGGTGATACAAGAAACAAGAATTAGATTAGGTTTGTAATATGCTGAAAATACATTTAAACTATTCTTCAAGGCTCAAGATCTAACCCTGGTTAATGTTCCCTGCATGGAGAAACAATTTGAATTTAAATTTCAAATGAAAAAGTGAATTATTTAGTTAACAGATGACCCCTTGTTTGTAGGTTTATGAAGACTACATTTAAGAACTCCAAGTCGAAATGGACTTCTCAGGTCTTAATTCCAAAGGGGCCGGCTCACGTTCAGCATTTTTATCTCTCAGTACCTCTGATCAAAGTCTGAGACGTTACTAAAATGAACAATCACTGCCTGTGCTGAAGTGTGAAGGGAAAGGTAATTCATAAATTTTAAAATTATCCTTTCCCGTTATGGATTTCCTCAGCTTTTGACTCTAAATTGAACAAGACTGATGTCATTTCTCCAACTATAAAAACTTCTTATAATCGTTTCCTACAAAGCAAAATTTTCTAAGATGCACCATTGCGGGGAGGCAGAGGGCGCTCCTGATCGAAAATGTCTGGACAATTAGAGTCCAGAGGTAAAGAAATCAGCTTAATTTTGGTTAATTCAGGTTTTTCAAAATTATTTGACTATGGAACTTTTGTTTTGGTTTGGCCTTTGGCATAATATAGCAAGCACGAAACTGCTATCCCTAGAAAGACATTCTTTCAAGGTTGGCTCTTTGTTGGTGTCTGGGAACTCGGATTTGGGAAGGGTTCCCACCATTACCTGCTGGTTAGAGAAGCTCACTGTGCCTACACTGTGCAAACAAGCATGGTTTATGTTGAACAGCTGCTTTCCTTCTTGGAGTCAGGAATTCTGACATCAGGCAGAGGTGGCCCATGTGACCAGCCCCCAAGAAAAACCCTGGGCATGGAGTCTCTAATGAGCTTCCCTGTAGAGAACACCTCACACATGTGGTCATTACTTGTTGCTGGGGGAACTGAGTGCATCCTGTGTGACTCTGCTGGAAGAGGAACCTTAGAAGCTCATGCCTGGTTTCCCTGGATATAGCCCATGCACCTTTTCTTTGTGCTTGTTTTGCTTAGTTTTCTTTCACTGTAGTATGTCTTAGCAATGAATACAATGATATGCTGAATCTGTGAGTCCTTCTACCAAACCACCAAAACCGAGGGTTGTCTAGGCGACCCCTGACACCTCAGTTTCCCAGAACAAGTGTTCCAATGGACATACTTAGAGAAACACTGCTCAGTAACCTAGATTTATGGAGAGGATGTATGTTAAACACTGAGCAAATTTCTGGCAGATAAGATGGGCTCTATAAATAGTAGTCATTAATACTGTTACCCCAGCATTCTTACTAGAACTGGTACAGTTCTGGGAAATAGGAACCCTCTTTACCACATCCTTGAGTATCTGCATGTGCTCTATACACTGCTTTACACAGTAAACACTCACTAGATGTTTATTGAATGAATTATAGGGCCTTTGTTTACAAAGTGCTGTGCCAACATTATAAAGTCCATTTAAAGCATGCAGTCTCAGCCCTCTCGCAGCTCACAAATCTAAAACAAACACTATCAGTAAAGACAGAGCTATAGATGAAAATGCAGACAGGGAGCTTGGCAATAGAAAACCAACTTGGCAGAAAAAGAAAAAAAAAAGAGATGTCAATATACCTTCACTAAGCAGAAAGCTTGACACATATTCATGTTTCTAATTTTGGAAGCGGAAGTGAGGATGGACTTCAGAATTCTCCGTTTCTACAGATATGAATTACATAGTTCTAACAAACCCTTTCCTACAAAGCTGATAAACCCATATGGGAGAAAGCTTCATAGTTAATAGAGAAGAATACAATTAAAATGGCGATTTTACTTTTTCAAAAAAAAAAAAAAAATCTAAATCCAACCCAGCTTGATAAAGTGTTTGTTTGATAGGTTGCTTATTCCAGTAAAATTTCACTTTCACTGAGACTAAGGTCTTTTATACTACCTAACCATAAGTATAATGACCTCATATTCCAGATTTCTTAGAACAAGACTGCCTTACGCCTGTAGTCCTAGACTAAATATTAATACAGTTGTTTTCACTTTCAAAAGTACTTCAGTTTTGGACAACACATTCTATGATGACCCTAGGTTTAGTCCTTTGAAACTAATAGGAACATACATTGCTAATTGAAACCTCAGCCCATGGACACAGGCAGAGTCTTAGTCTTGGATGAGAAAAGCTCCTGAAGTGGTAGGCAGCTCAAAGACCTGATACAAGGCTGCTCTTTGGAGGTGTGGTGGATAACAGCCTGGACAAAGGAGCCAGATGGCTGGGGTTCAAGTCCTGGATCCACCAATTACTAACCATGTCTTGGGTAAGCTAGTTAACCTCTCAGTGTCTCCATTTTCTCAACATTCAAATGAAGGTAATAGTACTACCTCATTGGGTTCTTATAAGGAATAAGAAAAGCTGTTTGAATAATGTTTGGCACATAGCATGTGCTTGAAAATCTTAGCTGTATCTGAGGATACTTCTATCTGAGCCAGAGAAGATAAGAATACAGTTTTGTCAAGGGATGTGTGTAAGGGGCATATACTGTATGTCCTTCTCCCAAGACAGATGTTATCAACTGACTGTAATTCTTTTTCCTGCTGAGTCTGGAGGAAGCCTCAGAATCTTTCCCAACATAGGCCTCCAGAAGCAATCCCCTAAAACAATCACCTGGGAATTCTTCCAAGTATTGCCACTGTCCCTGGACAGAGAATTCTGCCTGTGTTATGAGGATCTTCTCTTCTGCTGATCTAACTCCCTGAGATCTCCATGAGTCTTGTGATCAACATTGGTTGGCTGGCTCTGCCTGGGTCTCTACCTCACCCTAAAATCCTAGTCCATTCTGACTGGGCCATTCTATTCTCTTCAAGCACATCTGATCTAGAAACCATGGCTTAGGTTTATATTGGTTATAGCTCAGGTGATTTGGGGGAAATTCTTCTAGCTCCAGAAGATGACTGATGGAGTTTGGAGGTATTGTCTTCCTAGAACTTGTGTGGAAATCTGATCCCCAATGTGGCAATGTTGGAAGCTGTTTGAATCATGGGGGAGGATCCCTCATGAATGGATTAATGCTCTCAGAGAGTGGGGGGTGGGTGTAGTGAGTGAGTTCTCACTCTATTAGTTCCTGTGAGAGCTGGTTGTTTAAAAGACCCTGGCAACTCCTGTCTCTCTCTCTTGTTTCCTTTCACCAGGTGATCTGCTTGTAACTGCCAGCTGCCTGCTGCTTTCCGTCATGAGTAGAAGCAGCCTGAGGCCCATGCCAGATGCAGCTGTCCCTGAATTGTAAGCCAAATAAACCTCTGTTCTTATAAATTACCTAGTCTCAGGTATTTCTGTTATAGCAGCACAAAATGGACTAATATAATGACCAACTCATTTTTCTAATGGCATCTCCACCCTGCACAGGACAACTACTGATATTCTTCTGGGCCCCTGTTCTTCCCAGTCATCTTCACATCAGTAAATGGCAATCTCTTTTTCTTTTGGGTTCAAGACAAAAATCTCCTAGTCTCAGAGAATTCATACTTCCTGATTTCAAAAAATACTACAAAGTGACAGTAATGAAGATCGTATTTACTGACCCAAAGACAGATATCTAGATCAGCAAAACAGAATGGAGAGCCTAGAAATAACCCCTGATGTATATGGCAAAAGATTTTTGACAAGTGTGCCAAGACTACACAATGGGAAAAGGACAGTCTATTCAACAAATGGTGTTGGGAAAACTGAATATCCACAAGCAAGAGAATGAAGTTGGACCCTTACCTCACAGCATACACAAACATTAGCATAAAGTGGGTTAAAGACTAAATGTAGGACCTAAAAATATAAAACTCCTAGAAGAAAACATAATAGAAAAGCTTCAGGACATTCGATTTGACAATAGTTTCCTGGATATGACACAAAGAGAGCAGGCAACAAAAGCACAGATAGACTAATGGAACTACATCTAACCTACAAACTTCTGCTCATCACTTGAAATGATCAACGGAGTGAAAAGACAACTACTGAATGGGAGCAAATATTTGCAAATCATATATCTGATAAGGGGTTAATATTCAAAATATATAAAGAACTTCTACAACTCGATAACAAAAACAATGAATAACCCAGTTAAAAAATGGGCTAAAAACTTGATCAGATGGCTCTCCAAAGAGGATATAAGAATGGCCAATGAGCATATTAAAAGATACTAAACATCACTAAATATAATGAGGTATTGCCTCACACCCATTAGAATGGCCACTATCAAAAGAATAGACACTAATCAGATGTGGAAAAATTGGAACCTTTGTTGATGGTTGACAGGAATGTAAAATCATGCAGCCATTCTGGAAAACAGTGTGAAGGTTCCTCAAAATATTCAAAAGAAGTTACCATGTGACCCAGCAATTCCACTTCTGGTTATATATCTGCAATAATTCAAAACAGGATTTCAAAGTGGTATTTGCACACCCATGTTCATTGAAGTGTAATTTATAATAGCCAAGAGGTAGAAGCAGCCCAAATGTCCACTGGCAGATGAGTGGATAACAAAAATGTGGTGTGTACATACAATGGAATGCATTCTTAAAAAAGAAGGAAATTCCATCATATGTAACAATCCGGATGTACTTCAAGGGCATTATGCTAAGTGAAATAAGCCAGTCACAAAGGAACAAATACTGTCTGATTGCACTAATATGAATTATCTAAAGCAGTCAAAAATCATAGAACCAGAAAGTGTCAAGATGACTCCCAAGATCTGTGGGGAGTGGGGAAGAAGAATTAGTGCTTACTGGGTATAGAGGTTCAGTTTTGCAAGATGAAAAAGTTCTGGAGATCTGTTACACAGTGTGAAGGAACTTAACTACTGAACTGTACGCTTAAAAATGATTAAGATGGTAAATTTAATGTTATGTGCTTTTTTTCCCACAATAAAAAAGTTGAAATACTGAAAAAAATCTCCCAGTCACCGTCAACACCTCTTTTTTTCATCACACACTACATTTAATTCAGCAGCAAATTCTGTTGTCACTTTCTTCAAGACACATCTTACATCCAACCTCATTTCGTCACCTTCACTTTGGCCACAGTCACCCTAACCCAAGTTCCACTCTCTCTCTCATCTGGTTTCTTTCAATAGCCTCCAGCATGGGTCCCCACTTCCACTGGGGCCCCTCCAGTCTATTTCTCAGCATTCCTGGTGGAAGACGTTCTGATCACACCCTGTCTCTGCTCAAAACCTGCAATGCTTTCCACTTCACTCAGAACCAGAGTCATATAAAGGCCTACAAGGCCCTGCATGACCTACCCCCTCCCCAGCAACCTTCCTTAGACACACCACACTCACTTGCACCCCAGGGCCTTTGCACTTGCTGCTAGGGCTGCCAGGAAGGGGTCTAGACCCTGGTGAAAGAAAAATGAGGGGCACCCCAGTAAAGGCAGAGCAGCCGAAAACATCTTTCCATCAGATCTTCACTGAGCTCCTTCCCAGACTGTGGGACCCTGCCTTGTGTAACAGTTCTCCTGCCCCCAATTTCCTGCACACTCAGCTGTTTTGCTGGCTGCTCACCTGTGTGGCTCTCTCTCCCTGTAGATATCAGTGTAGTTCACAAGCTTCTCTTTCCTTGGGTCTCTTTTTAAATGTCTCTTCAGAGAGGCCAGCCCTGATTGTCACGTATAAATTAGGACATCACTCACCACCTACATTCCCCATCTTCCTGGCCCTGTTTATTGTCACTTAGGGGCATTTGTCCCCATCTGCCTGCTCTCCTGCTGGAAGTGCCCTGAAGGTAGGAGCTCTGGTTCGCTGCTGTTTCCTGGTGCCTCAAATAGTGCTTGACAGGGAGTAGGAGCCGAATCAATGAGTGAGTGAATGGGTGGGGCAGGTGGAAGAGACAGGTGCACTTCCAGAATAAACAAACTCAGTCACAGGAAGTGGGTCGACTGGGAGGATGCCATGCCTGTCTCTCTTCTTGGTGGGCCGGGAACCCTGGAATCTCAGAGAAAAGTTTTCGGTAATATACAGCTGCAGCGAATTAGCCAGCGTAATGTCCTCAGCATGGTGGGTGGCAAAACAGTCACGGTGTCAAAGAGAGGCTTGTGAATCTTACCATGCCAAGTGGTTCTCTGGGAAATTAAAATATTATTAATTGCCTTTGGTATACAATCTGTGTTTAGAAAGGGCTTTCCCCTCTCCCCTCCTGCCTCCGTGACAAAGTGCCCAGGCGGCAGATTGCTGACTTCTCTCCCTCCTGCCATTCATCTTTTTTATTTCCAGCTCAGGCAGCTAAGCCTGCTGCTCTCCCTCCACAGTGATAACTTACAGCTCAACTACTGCTGATCTTTCACATTAATGAAACCTCACTTTATTTCTCTTAAGAATGACATGGGCAGGGCTGTTAAACAGCAAGTGTGACAAGACCAGGGCTGTATTTAGAGTGGGAAGTGAGGCACGAGTCCCCAGACCAGCACTGAGCCTGGCTTCTTAGCTTTTCTGGCGAATGTAACCGAGATGCTGGCTGTAGCACACACAGGGCACGGGGCGATGACCAACGCATCTCTCAATTCACTCCAAGCCCAAGCTCTGCTCTAAGCCCAGAGGTGAGAAGAACAGGATGCATGTGTCCTTTAAAACTAAACCCAGAAGAAAGGAAGACTGTCTTGCCTCTATCTTTGACAGACATAGTTCTCTATGACTTGGAGACAACTTCATATAGAATGAAAAAGAAAGCATTCGCAGAGGGAGGCTCAATGCCTGTATTGGTTTATTTTCTGTTGCTTATAACAGAATACCTAAAACTGAATAATTTATAAAGAAATAAAATGTATTTCTCATAGTTTTGGACCTGGGAAGTACAAGGTCCTAGGAACACATCTGGTGAGGGCCTTCTTCCTGGAGGTGACTCTGTACAGAGTTCTGTGACAACGCAAGGCATCACATGGCAAGAATGGCAAGAGCTCTTTCATATGCTCTGCTTATAAAGCCACCAGGCCATGCCCATGACAACCCATTAAATCTTCAACCCATTACTCCACGAATGGATCAATCCATTCATGAGGGCAAAGTCCTTAAGATCCAATCACCTTTTAAAGGCCTCCCCTTCCACCACCATATTGGGAGTTAAATTGCATCGTGAGCTTGGCGGGACATTCAAACCACAGCAACGCCTTAAAACATATGTTAAAACTTGTCGAATAAATGGTTGGTCTGAAAGATTTGACTCAACTGGAACTTTGAGAAAAAGATCACAGTCTCCCCTACCAGTCCAGCCTAGAACCTACCTAGAACCGACCTCAGCAAGAAACAAAAACCACCGTGGAGATAGAAACACACACACACACACAATCACGTTTTTTTTCCAGGATTTCAAGATCTACAAGAAGTTCCATCTCAACAAAGACCAGAGCCGCCTATACTTAATAAACAAGCATAAGAGAAAAGAAGATCCGTTCCCAAGTCCTGCTCTCGCTCCAGGTAGAGGTGAATTTGATAACCAGGATTCCAAGGTGAAGAAATACAGCACAGCAGCAAGCAATGGAGTCCAGCATCAGAACACAAGGGATCAGTTTCCGACTCCTCCGCCTTCTGGTTCTATGATCCCAAGCAGAATTGCTTCACCTCTCTGAGCTTCATTTCCTCAAAGCACCACTACATAAAGCATAGATGGAGTCTCAACATCAAAAGACACAGGAGTGTTTATCGAGCCTTATCAGTTATCTGGTTCTGTGCACTTAACATGCAATATCTCATTTCATCTCGACTGTAGCTCCAGGAAGCAGGTCCTCTCATTTCACCTTTTTTACAGATGAGGAAATGAAGGCTCACAGATTAAACAACTTGCCCCAAATTACATAGGTAGTGACAAGCAAAGTTAAAATTGAAACATAGGCCTGTGTGATGCTAAAGACAATTCTCAACCATTACATTCAATACCTGTGCTTTTCAATACAATAGCCACCAGCCACATGCAGCTACTTAAATAAAAAATAACTAAATTAAAGTTAAAAATTCAGTTCCACAGTTGCACTGGCCACAGTTTAAGTGCGCATCACTCACCACATTGAACTGCTATATATTTGGCCACCATATTGGACAGTGCAGATAGAAAACATTTCTGTTACTGCAGAAAGTTCTACTCAGCAGTGCCGATCTAGTCCTTCTCTGGTATGTAAGATTTGCATCTTTTACTTTACACTACAAGTGAAGAACCCTGAAGATAAAGCTTCATTAGTTTCATGGTCACTTGCTTCTGCCTTGGGAGCAAAGATATAAGCATTGGTCACCAGACTATGGTCATTAACCTTCATCATGGTGTGGGTGCTGGTAGGCTCTGCTGAGATGTGCAGATGCTGCTCTTCTGCCTTCTCTCAGTGGCCTCTCTTGTGTACTGGACACTTTTGTGAGCTATGATTTCCTCACATCGTTTCCATATGTGTGCACGCTGCCTGTGCTGCCATGAATGCGGCAGGACACGCCCGCCCCCTCTGCCCTGCCCTCTCCTTCTTGGTCTTCATGCCTGGGTTTTCCTGCCCTGTTGCTCTGGCCTCTCTTACCTCTTTTTATTTTCCATAATTTTTTAACTGAGGTGGAATTCACATAATATAAAATTTGCCATTTTAAAGTGGCATTCAGTGCATTCACAATACTGTGCAATGACCACCTTCATCTAGTTGCAAGACATTTCCATAACCCCTAGGAGAAACCCCAGGTCTATGAAGCAGTCACTCCCCAGTCCCTCTTGTCCCCATCCCCTTCCCCTCATCTACTTGTGTTTTCTACGGATTCACTTACTCTAAACATTTCATGTAAATCCAACCATGCAATATGGAACCTTTTGTATCTGGCTTCTTTCACTTAGCATCATGTCTTGCAGGTTTATCCATGTTGTAGTGTGTACCAGATTCCTTTTTATGGCTGCATAATATTCCACTCAACAGTTGTACCACATTCTGTTTACCCATTTATCCATTGTTGACTCCCTTACCCCTTTGTTTGACAAAACAAGAAGTGGGAGAAACCTAGTTCCCATTACATTAGTGGAGACAGTTAATGACAGAATTATCTTTCCAGAATGCTAACCATGTGGCATCTCAGAAAAGCATGTTGGCACCCATTAGGTATCTTCATGGGATGTTTTTTTTCTAGTTTTGTTAATTAAATTTTTTTCTGACCAACATTATCCAAAGTGTTATTTCTATAACAGTTAATAGATCTTGCAGGATAACATTGCTTAAAGTTTTGGTTTTCAGAAGTGTGAAATATGTTGGCTTAAACAGGCTTTTCAACCGCAAGTCTTCAAAATGTCTCCAATATGTCAAATATGCATTGTGAATTTTAGAGAAGCAAGTATAGTTTTCAATGTCTTCCAAATGTTCCTGAGGGAGTACAGACCCCCGTGAGCATGAGCGTGTGTGTGTGTGTGTGTGTGCACGCGCGTTGGGGGCTTTTTCTAGTTTTTGTCTTTTAAGAAATAATTTGGAAAAGCTATTTTATATTAATACCTGAATTTTTTCCAGGTCTACGTAATTGGGTGCTGGGGAACGTATCCACACCCTTTAGAGACTGACATGCTTCTGCAGAGTTCAAATACGCACATTGGGAATCGCAAGTTAAATGTCTTAAGTGCATTTAAGGGCAGATTATTTCTGTATTAATCATATAAGCCATATAAGGTGTCGTGAGTTGAATCGCAGTCAAATGGTAACAACTCATAACTTATCATGCAATATCCACTTGAAAATATCTTAATCCTACAGCACATGTGTTTGAGGATCTCAAAGGCAGTGAGTCATTAAAAGAAGAAAAGAGTATCTCTGAGAAACACACATTCCGGCGCATGTCCTCAGTGTATGTATCAGCACTTAAAACATAATCTGCTTAAGTGTGCCATATAGTTGAAAATTGTGTTTCTGAATAATTTCTACATAATTTTCAATAAAAATAAACTTGCAGTAAATTATCTAGATCTTAAGGTACCAAAGATAAATGGCCTTTGCTGGAATTAGTTTTCCCTCAGGAGTAAGGAAGTAGAATTTGTCTTTTGCAATGAAAGAGAGAAAAAAAACCACCATGTAGAATAAAAAATGAGCACTGGCAAGTTCTGCTAGAACCATATTACTGAACGTTTTTCAGAATTTAGGGTTTGTGGGAACCCTGGCCAGGTGGAGTCCTGGCATGCCAAGATTCCAGCTAAAATGAAATTTGGTAAGCAAAAATTTGGTTAGATGGAAGGCTCACATGTTACGGCTTTCAAACTTACAGCAACTCTATATGCGGGAATTTATTTTTCTCATTTTATACAGGGTTGCTCAGCAGCGACACCATTGGCTTTGGGGTTGGGCCATTCTTTGTGGTGGGGGTCGTCCTGTGCATTGTAGGATGTTTATAGACATCCCTGGCCTCAACCTACTAGATGTCAGGAGCATCCCCAACCCAGCTGTGATAACCAAAAATGTCTCCAGACACTGGCCACCATCTCCTGTGGGCCAGCACCATTCCTGGTTGAGAACCACTGGTTTATGGTGAGCAAATGAGGGGCCTCAGTGACTCATGATGGAGCCAGTGTGTACAGCGTGGGCTCCGGAGGGGAGGAAGTGGGTTTTGTGGTTCTTTCACTACCAGTCATGTGGCTTCCTTCCTGACACTTCCCTAAGTCTCTGTTTCTCCATATGAAAAAGGGACAAAAACAATTTCACCTTTATAAAGTTTCTTAGGAGCATAAGCTTGTGGGGGTGGGGAGACAGTGGGGAGGGCTGCTGGCCTGTTTGTCTACTTATGCTGAGTAATCCATACTCCATCCAGCTGTCCTTGCCTCTCCCATGGACTAAAAGACCTCAGGGCAGGTGGCTATCTGGGGCCCACCTCATGCTGGTGACGAAGATGCTAAGTAGCTCTGAGCTGAGACTGCTCCAAATATGAATAAAAATCAACACCTGCACATTCTGTAGAAAACTACCCTCAAAAAGCACCAGATGACTTTAAGGAAGAGAAATGAGGACATTGTGGAAGAGCCTGGGACATGCTCACCCTGGTAGGGACACATATCAGAGAAACCAGTTTTGCCACTAATTGCCCTTGACCATTAAGAGAGAGAATCACAGGGTTGCCCTCGCAAGTCCACTGAGAGTTACTTCTAGTCATGGGCCTATTTGAAGCTAACAGAAGAGGGGCCCCTTGCTCACACCGTTGGCCACATCACCCATCCCTGTGTTCCCTAGGTGACTGTAGTTGGGGTCAAGGCTAAGGTCATTCATTACTTAGCAACTGTGTGACCTTGGATAAGTCCCTAACTCACATTTCCTTATCTATAGAAGGGGGTACAATGATAGGATGAATAATTCCCCCCCCCCAAAAAAAACTCATGTCCTAATGCCTAGAAGCTGTGAATATGTTAGGTTCTGTGGCAAAAGGGAGTTAAGATTGCAGATGAAATTAACGTTGAGAATCATTTAAATTTAAAGGAAGGAGATTATCCTGAGTTGTCCAGGAAGAACCAATGTAATTGCAAGGGTCCTCATAAATGGAAGAGGAACTGGGAAGAAAAACCTAGAAAGATGTCAGTGTGAGAAGAACTTGGTCTGTCCTCACCGGCTTTGAAGATTGAAGGAGGAGTCATGAGCTGAGGAACATGGGTGGCCTCTAGCAGCTGGAAAAGACGAGGAAGCAGATTCTGCCCTAGAGCCTCCAGAAGGAGCCAGCTCTGCTGATAGCTTGGTTTTAGCCCAGTGAGAGCCATGTTGGACTTTGGACCTACAAGACTGTAAGATAACAAATTTGTGTTAAGCCACCAGGTTTGTGGTAATTTGTGATGGCAGAAATAGGAAACTACTACAGGTACCAGATCACTGAGTCAATGTAGGGTTAGTGAGATAGTGTCCATGAAGGACGGAGCAAAACCCACGAGTGTTACTTATTAGGAAAGTGGGGGGCAGATGACCTCAGGTGACCTTAGGCAGCCCCTGCCTCTAATATGGAAATGTGGGCTCACACTGGCCTCCATGAAAGTGTCCTCTGGGGAGCCAGTCCCAGACTGAACTTGGTTCACCTCTGGGCTGATGGCATCACCATCATTTAAGGGGGACACATGGTCAGCCCTCCCTTGGAATTCTCCAGAAAAGGGAAATTTATAAGCTCCCTTTTGGGACTGACTATGGTTTCAAAAACTCTTAAAATCAGGTATCCAAAAACTGGAGCTGCCAATTCCCAAGGCATGTAAGGGTTCATCTAATCCAGGGATTGGCAAGAGTACTTACTTCCAGCTTTGCAGGCTCTACGATTACTCTGCGACAACTACCGGGCTCTGCTGAAAGACGCCAGAGGCGATATGTAAATGAGTGGGTGGGGCTGGAGTTGGCCTATGGGCACAGTTTGCAGACCCCCTACTTCTAATATCACTACCCAAGTGTAGAATCACTCCATGCCCTTCCGGAATTTGACTCCCAGCTCCTGCTTAAACACATCAACCATCAGGGGACTCAGGACCACACAGGACGCCCACTCCATGTATGATCTATGCTTGATCCCAGATCATTCTTCCTTATTCCAATCAGGAAGTATAATAAGAGTTCAACCAAAATTCTTCTCCTAGCGATTTCTTTGAAGAACCTTGCACGTGGCAGATTTGCCAACATGTAGAAGCCCCTTCTACAGCTGGCCCTCGGTAGACAGGAAAGTACCATCCATCATCCCCATGGTATTGGCATGTCATGATGTGACCTACATGGTTAACTGAATTGTTCACGGGGAGAGGAGAGTGAGGATGGGGGCGGATGATGGAGGAAGGGATTGCTGCGGGAAGGGGACCGTGATGTGCAGGGTCTCTGGAAGATGGCCTTCTTATTCATTTCCTTGTGTCCTCCCTGCCCCAGCCCCTAGCTCAAGTCTAGAGGGCTGTGTGAAGGTCAGAACCCAAGGAAGTGAAGGCATGTGGGAAAATGGAGCAAGCTTTCTGGAGGGAAGGGGTATTTCCAAGAGGAATCCTGGTATGTGCTGATCCGCATTCCCAGCACAGAACGTGCATTTTCCCCTTCCTTCTGCCTCAGTGTATGGACATCCTGGCCTGGCCCCAAGTGATGCCACCCACACTGTGGCGTTCCCAAGACAAACTCGTCTTAGCTCGATACCCTCCGGGATGGCTTCCTAGAAATAAGCCCAGATCTGGGATAGGGCGTCTGGAGGGTGGGAGTCAGGAGGAAAGGCTCGCAGTGATGCAGAACTTCCTCCACACTGACTGGCAGACTATGGCAACAGCAGAAAAGACACTTCTCATGGCCCTTCTGTGCCTTTTTTGAGTTAATATGCACATTTTGGAAATATGTTTCCTTTTATTTGGGAGCTGAAACAGCCCTGCTAATTATCAGAGCCTCACATAATAGGAGGTAAGACACACTCAACAGGAACTAATGGGACTTCAGCAGAGTTCACAATTAGGCTCTGCATTAAAAACTCAAAAGGAATAGAAAAAGCATTCACAATTAGCGGTGAAACTCCAGTCGCCCATTTCTCTGAGCCTTTCTGACCAGCTGGCCAAGACCTCAGCTTTGGGTTTACCACCTTTAACTGTGCTATCCCCAGGTGTTAGTGATCCACCGAAGGAGGACATGACCAGCTTCAAAAGAGTACAGGGCTCTCTCTCCTGCAGTGTTTTCTTGTCAGACATCATCAAACCAGCCTCATTAATGTTTTACGTGCTCAGCTGTCGCTTACTGAGGACATGGCTCTCTGGTATGCTCTCACTTTATGCCAGTTTCAGAGTGTCTCGCCTGGCACATTGAACAGGGCTCACCCCCTATCTGCAGGAGTAGGAATGCATGGCCACGAGTTACAGAGGACAAGCAGGTCCTTTTTGGTGAATTTGTAGTCTTTCCAACATGGTACCAGAAAAGGTGGACTTTGCTTAAAGGAGCCCATTATGCAAACATCTGTACCTTCAGAAGAAGGAAAAACAGTGTTGGAAATGATCTTTTGGCATCTAATGCCTCACTGTGAGGAAAGATAAGCCTTCTTCATAAGAAAGATCTTGAAACGGATACCAATCAAATGAATCAGCAGCTAACAGCTCTGGCCAACTGTGTTTAATAAATAATTTTGAGATATCTCACCGATAAACCCCTGTAGAAGGAAGAACTGAAACGGTGGAATTTTAGAAGAAAATATTGACCTGGTCTGGAGATCAAGCTAGACTAAATGGGGAGGACCTGGCAACACATAACACCCCCCCCCCCACCCGTCCTTGTGTGGATTTAGAAATAAAGGTTTTCTGCTTTACCACGTCTAGAAGGAAACTTGATGGCTGAGCCCCGGGGAAGGTTTTATCTTTTATCTCTTCTCCCCAGTGCCTGGTAGGTCGTGGGTTCTCAACAAATGAATGCATTTTTTAACTAATTTCTGTTTCATGGAAATTTGAATGTTATTATTGACTTGCTCAAATAAATTTTATCTTCCTGAAATGAAATTGGATGTCGCTCCCTTGCTGAAACCCTCCCAGGTGGAGTCTTCCTTAGAGTAAAATCTGAGCTCCTTACCCTGCCCTGCAAGGCATGACCTGCCCTCTGCTCTTTCCACCCCAAGGTATGTTTAATATCTTCAGTATGAGTTTGGATTAACCCCAGGTCTCACTGGGTGAAAATGGCACTTATCTGATAGTGTCACTCTGGCTTCAGAGACCCTGAGACAGGGCTGGCTGCCTCCTATTTGTCCTGCACACAAGATCCTGAATAGTCCTTGTAAAATCCAAATTTGATCATGTCACTCTTCAGGCTAAAGTCCTCCACCATCTGCCCCATCACCGAGGGATGTCATGTCTGAGTTTCTTCCCTAGTCACCGCCCCCCTCCCCCAGCCCTGCCTTCCCATGTCCTGAACTGTACACTCTTCTCCAGAGGTGCCATACTCTTCCTCTTGTCCCCTATCCTCGGGACATGCTTCCTGCCCTTTCCCCTCCCCCTCACCTGGATTACTCCTCCTCTTTCTCAAGCACTTGCATTGACCTCATGTCCTCCAGAAGGCTATTTCTGTCCCCTGCCTCTTGTCACATGGTAGTGTTGATTAGTTAGAAATTGTTATCCCCAGCTAGACTGTGAACTTTACAAGAACAGGGATGGTTTCCTTTGTTATGGTGCCCCAGAGATGAACAAACTTCTTGCCTACTCAAGCCTGATGAATATTGGAGTGAACAGACCATGAAATATCTCAGACCCTCAGTGGCCAGCCCCATGCAAGGGCCTGCAGAGCAGGGTGCTGTTGTCATGTGGGGACTGTCCTGTGCATGGTAGGACATCGAGCAGCATCCCCGGCCCACTAGATGCCAATAGCATCCCTTAGTTGTGACAACCAAAAACATCTAAGACATTACCAGATGTCCCCTAGGGGACAGCACTTCCCTGGTTGAGAACCTCTGCTGTCGAGGGTATCGGACAGGTGAGAACAGCATCTGAGACTTCCAATCAGCCCCTCCCTCAGCTCCCAACCAGGCCTTTCTGGACCAAGCAGCCCCTCCAGATCCACTCTCTGCATCTTTAATCGGCTTCATGTTTACTCTCAGCACTTCTGACCACCTAATGAGTTATGTCCTTGCTATGCTGTTCATTGAGAGGTCTGCCAAGCAAACAGAGATGGGTGGTGGGTCTCCACTCTGTCCCGAACACTCTGAAATGGTACGGGCACAAGTTGGGAGCTGATCAACGTCCGCGGAATGACTCGATCCTCGCGTCGGTCTCAATACCTGCCTGATGGAGCTGCTGGCTGTGAATTACCCTCGCATAGAAGCCTCCTTTTGGGGTCCTGAGCTGCCCCTGTGGACACCCACCACCCATCTTTCTTCACTTCTCCTTCCTGGAAGAGAGGGCCTGGCTGGCACTAGAGCATATCCCTTCACGCGCTCCTTTTTACCCTAGGATTCTGCCCACAGATTCCTCCATTTCAAATCCATAGCAGTCAGCATCTGATCCAACAAACATTAAGCAGTGGGCCGGCCAGAACTGAGATGGGAAACCCAGAGATCGGCCAGGGGCTCAGCATTGGATGATGACATGGGTCATGTTTCCATTTGTCCCCCAATCATAGGGATGCCCAGCTTCCGACATGCTCAAGGGGAACTTGGGCCCCAGCAGGATATTATTCCCCAGTATTTCCCAATCAGTGTCAGTTTCACACCTCCTGCCAGCTGCCACTTCTTCCTATCTTTCCTGGGCCACTGGAGGGAGCGTCACCATGGCAATCCACCCCTAATGACAGTGCTTCCCCGCCACATGCTGCAGGTGTCTCTGCAGGGGGACTCTCTCCAAGTGCATCATCCTTTGTCACCCGGACCCACAGCCAGAGTATTTAAACTCAGATTCCTATCCGGTCTTTTGTGATTGGTTTAATTAGCTGCTGGCCCTCACCCTCAGTCTCACAGAGTAACCCATAGAAAGTAACTTCAACCATTTTCTGTCCTCTAACCAAGTGTCTCAACCCACTTCAAGACACCAGACTAGAAGGACGACCTGTCTCTATCTTCTCTTTTACTCCTTTCTCTCCTCAGTCCATGCCCCTCACAAACTCCTCCTTCCTTTCCCTGCTAATTTTTTACCAAATTTAAAAGAATCATCTTTGTGCATAACGATGAAGGCAACAGATGGAGAGCGGGTGGTGAGAGCTGGACTGGATGCCCAATCTGCACTGTGGGACCTGGTCCCGGGGGGGCGCATGCTGCTCCTCATTAAGGGATAACTAAATATCAGGGAAATATTTTGAGTGCTGGGAGTCAGAGCAGTCAGCCAGTTACTTAACTTGTTCACATTTGTAGATTTAGTGGGTTACACAAAATGGGTCCATAGGCTCTTCTAGTTCTGATGTATTATGATGCTTCAGCACCTTGGAAAAAAAATTGCCCCCAAGTCATTTGAAGAGTCGACTATGTTGTAACTGGACAACTAAAGCAAAAAAGAAAATTGGATGTCACACCATTTTTTCATTCCATGAGCATGTGCTAAGTCCCGTGTGTGAGCAGGTGCTGCAGATGCAGGGCCCAGGGTGGGGCGAAGGAGGGAACGTGCGGGTGGGGTGGGGTTCTCTCACCTGCCAAGATTCAAGGTGAACTTCTTCCGGGGAACTTGTGTTAATGAGGTTCAGAAAAATGTGTGTCCCTAGCCCTGAGTGAGGAAGCAGCTTTGCTTATTGGACCAAATAAGTAATCAGCCAGAAGCACCTCGGCCGTCTAATCCAGCGATGTGGCTGCCTCGGCAATTTCATTTAACCTCTTCATGCCTCAGTTTCACCAGCTGCACCTGGCAGATAAGGCCACGTCACAAAATGAAGTGCTTGGAAATGTGAAGAGGCAAAGCGGAGACAGCGAGGTGGAGATGCTCAGAGGCACCGGGGTAGGGAGAGGTGCCACCAGACCCTGAATTATTTTTTTCTAAAGCAGTCAGGAGATGATTGTTCATTTGTTTATCAAATTCCATTTCTCTGCATTTCTATTTCTCAAGTGCTATTGTCAAAAGCAACATTAGAAAGTAGTTAGCTTTAGACAGTTGCTCAGAGTCAAGCAGTTGATTGGGGAGAAATAAGATTTTTGATTTTCCATTATGTGTTAGAAACTTTTACATTATCCCATTTGAGATTCACAACAAACCCACTTGGTTGGTATGATTATCCCCATTCCTAGCTATGAATGAACTGGGGTGTAGACAGGTTATATTAACTCGTTGGTTCTCAAAGTCGGCTTCTCAATGGAAACACCTGGGGAGTTTCATAAACATACTGACGTTTGGTCACACTGCAGTATAATATATTTTGATTTACTCGGTTTGGAGTGCCGCTTGGGCATCAGGGTGAGCAAGAACTCCCCAGGTGATTTTAATGTGCAGCAAAGTTTGGGAACTGCAAATGCCTCGTTCAAGGTCACAGATCTAATGAGGCAGGAAAGCTGGTTCTGCTGACCCTGAGGCCAACTTCCTCCCATCAGGAATTATCTCAGCTGTACCAGCACAAAGCTTCTGAAGACACCTTCATCTCTGGCCTAAAAGCTTGGTTTCTGGGAAACAAGCAAACACTTAGTAACATGGCATTTAACAGCCACCCGAAGTCTAGATAGGATGGAGCAAGGAAGTCTGGGACAAACTTGCCTGGCTCTCAGGATCCACTAATGAAACAAAAACAGGGCAGTTTTGAAGAGTTTGGATTGCATTTAGAGGGCTTTCAGATGGCATACCAGAGCACCTGGAGAAACAGGCACACTGAAAGCACAAACATATTATCCCAGCAGGACTGTGGTGAAATTGGTTCCAATGACTGTAATGAATTGGTCACCTTCCTCGAGGCAAATTAATGAATCAAGTCAGCTGCAGTGATGTTAGTACTCGGAATCACCTGCCGGGCTTGTTAAAACTCAAACTGGAGGACACACTCCCTGAGTTTCTGATCTAGCAGGTCTGTGGTGGAGCCTGAGAATTAGTATTTCTAACAAGTTCCCAGGTGATGCTGTTGGTTGGGGGCCACACTTTGCAAACTACCCGGTTAGATGATTTTCTTCTACAGAGTGTCACAGACATCCAGCCCTTGAACTGCTGGCTGGATGCCTGGCAACTACTGTCACCTCTATTTTACCTGCAGGGAGCTTAAACTACCAAACTGGTATGTGACAGGGTGGCTCCCAATCCAGAACTCTTGATAGGTGATGTGCAGAGTGATGCCCTTGTACATCCCACTTACTGACTGTGACCCCCTTAGCAGATGACACCTCCACCTCACTCTCATTCTAAAGATCAGACAGAGGCTGAGAACTAAGTAACTTGCTGAAGGTGACACAGTATTAGGATGAACCATGAAATTGCCAATATTCACCTTTTTTTCACCTGTAAGAATGTCAATTTCATATGGTTTATCTGATAGTGGAGTCAAGATTCTAACCACAATTTGACTCTAACGCTTGGGACTTTAATCTAAGTCCTTTGTTTCCTTCTGCTCAGGGCTCTTTCCTAGGACACGTGTGTTATTGACTGATAGGCTCATAATGACAATAGAAGTAGGATCATAGGCTGGAAACCACACTCTCCCAGGAGTGGACTGGTTACCTGCCCTTGGATGACTGTGTTTATCTCTGCCTGGCTCTCACATGGAATAAAACTGCACTGATGACATAACTGATTCTGGAGATGACAATATTCACCCCAAACCCCTTGCTAGCTGACTTCGCTTATACCAGAAAGCCTGGAAAACTATAAACTCCCTTGACCCAGCTCTCTTGCAGCTAGAGCCCTTCATATGACATAGGTTCTTCCTGCAGACATGCCAGCATGACTCTTGGAGAAGAAAGTGAGACCTAAGCTTTGCTTTGGAGATCAGAGGTTCTGGGAAACATGGTGGCAGGGTCATGGTCACCTGGCTCTTTTGGGCATCCAAAGCAAAGCTGCTACATCCAGTTCTGAGCAGCATAGGTGCAAAAATAGCAGAAAGAGGTGGCAGCAAGGCCAACTCCCCTAAAATAGTGGCTCTCAAATGGGGGAAATTTTGCCCCCACCATAGGACGATTGGCAATATCTGGAGATTTTTTTGATTGTCAAGACTGGGTGGGTAGGGGGTACTACCAGCATTTAGTAGGTAGAGTCCAGGGGTGCTGCTAAACATCCTGCACAGGACAACCACAAATGTCAACAGTGCCGAGGGTGAGAAACCTCACCCTAAATAGTATCATATATGACTTTCCTGTAGCGCCACCCTCTCAGGCCATGTAGGCCAGCTTTCTTGGCCCTTTTGGGAATTCTGTTGGCTACCCGTACCCTTTAAAACATCCCATTCTTTGTAAATTAGTTGGAGGGGATTTTGTTGACAACCACCAAGAATCCCGACTAAGAAAGACAGTCATAGGGGAGACCAGCCTAGAGGATAAAGAAGGTTATGTGGCTTGTCCCCACAATTGAGGGCTGGGGAGCATTCCAGGTACAACTCTTATCAGGGGAAATACAATTCCATCCAGGCAATGTGTGCAGTGCCCATGCCTGACATGGACGTCATTAGAACCAGGCCAATCAACTAAAGAACTCTCTGATCCGGGTAAATCTACATCTCCCAATTGTCTGTGATCACTAACATTAGGATGCCTCTATTTCCCCATGACAGCAGCATTTTTCATCTTAATGTATCTTCTGCCAAATTGTCGTGGAGCGACAGATGGGTTAGAATTGGGGCCAAGCCATACGTGTAAAAGGAAACACGTAAGCAGGGTATCTTCTGACTGCCAGGTGTATTCCAATTTTATGGCAACACTCTTAACCACCAAGTCTAAACTTGACCAAGGGATTGGCTTAAAGGAGAGCAAGTTATATAGTAGAGAATGTGAGCAAATATTCAGAAGGAAACAGTGAGGTCCTGCCCATGTTCTCAGGCCAAGAACACAGATGGTTCCAGTTACCCGTTCTGTAATTGAGAGTAGTGACAGTATCAAGCTCATCTTTATGAAGATTAAATGAGATCATCATCTAAGTATTTAGCACAGAGTGTTGACACACTGTAAATGTCCAAGCAATGCTGATACCAACATTAATAACCATATACCTTGGGAACCCCTTTGACCCTTAGCTAACTCACCAGTAAAGAAAGAGAAGATAATAATCCATTTTCATAGGTTTGTGTCATCAGGGACCTAGAGAACTCTCGGGCAGTTAATAGGTGCTCAGTAAATGTTCTTACATTCCTTCCAATGCTCCTTCCTTCTCCCAGTCAATTGTGACATCCTCAGTTATCTGTGTGTCCCTCTCTGCGGACAACAGACTGGGGTGAAGGTCTCCTGCTACTGATGCTTGCCCATGACCCCAATCCTGTTTCTTGTTTTGCCTCACACCCCCCTTAGAGCCCAGCCTAAGCCCTCCATCTGGCCCCCCACCTGCCTAACAGACTCTGTCTCCCACTCCACTTCTGTCTCCCCGTATTGACAAATTTGCAGCCAGCAGATCATATTCACAGTGTGAGGGAATCATTACCACCTGCTAATATTTTTATAGAATTTCATAAACTTGGTCATTCATGAATCATTCACAGTACTTTATACCAATGAAGAGTTCACAAATCACTCAAATGCTAGCAAAATGCATAATAATGAGTAATATTTCAGGAAGCTTTGCATTAATATGTCAGTTTCCAATATTGCAAGAGCTAAATTATTTTGCCAGGCACCACTTCGGGTCAGGAGTATTGGAAGCCCTTTCGGGGACTGGGGCAGGGTGGAGTGATAAGGGGGTGGAAGGTCATGGAATAAGATGACATTTAAGAAGTAATAGATCATCCAGCCAGTCGAACCTCCTTCCCAACCCCAGTAAGTAGAGTTCCTAGGCAAGGGGCTAAGGAATTCGCAGATTAGATATCACAGTCTAGCGGGGTAAAATAGGAAAAAGTGTTTCTTAGTGTTTGAAAATGTAGGGCTTTGGAGCTGGAGAGAAATAAATATGGATCCCAAATTTAATACACACCAACTGTGAGACCTTGAAAAAGTTGTTTAACAGTTACTTGCTTATCTGTAAAATAGTATTAACATCTACTTCTCAAGCCTGTCATGTGAAATGGATTAATAAGAGAATGTATATGAAGTGTTTAGCAGAATATCTGCCATATAGAGTTCAATAAATAGTAGCTGCCATGACAATACACATTCAGTGACCCAAGGACCAATGTATCCTGGATTACTTCTTATCACACAAATCCCAGAGGCTTAAATCAAATGCTTTCTTGTTGGATTTGGGAATTGTTAACATATTTGCATGAGAGTAGTATTTAACTTTAAAATAAGCAACATCAGAGCGATTATAATGGCAAAATACACCCACAGGTGCTCTGTCTTTTAAACTTGCAAAAGTAGAAACTAAAACATGGGAATTTGGAGACCTAGAATTCCAGTCTTTGAAGAAGTGGATTTGCTACCAACCACACTAACTACCATAAACACAATGATCTAACTGTACTGCTAAGACAGTAAATTATTTCTAAATAGGTGCTTGAAATGGACTGATCTGCAACATTCCTGGGAGTAATTCAGTTCTCATTAAATCCAGGAACAGGAGAACCAAGCACAGAGTGATCAGGGGACGGATCAGCAAGGATATGAAGAAAACAGAACGAAGACTGAACTGAAGGGCACGAGACATGGAAGGATGTGGCATTAGAATCTGGACCCTCATGAGGCTAGTGGAGAGTGGCTCGGGCCCCAGGCTGGCCATGGTAGCCCTGGTACTTGTGTTAGAAACTACCTTCCCACCAAGTACCAGCAGCCTCTCCAATGGGGGTATGTGGCCCGTGCCAAGGGTAACCCAAGCCATACGATCAATAAGGCACAACTTCCTGGCATGTCACCTGCACACAGTGGTGAGAAATATAACTCAGTTTATTTTGAAACAAAGTCAAGGCACTAAAATAAAAGATATATGAAAGCAAGGAACCCAGTGTGTCTTGTTTCTATTGTGTCCCCTCTATCACCTTGGAGGGTGCCCCTCACCCTATAGGAACTCAATCAAACGTACATAGAATGAATGAAAGAACTGGTCATCAATATACTATCAAGTCGATTATGAAACTGCAATATAAATTCAAGACTATTCAAGGAAAGTTCATGCTTGAGATGGGCAGGTTGGACTATGACTCAGAGTCTTAAAGTTTTCGTTTATCTTCTTTTCCCTTTAACATCATTAATCTCTCTCACTCATGTAGTAAAATTACACTGTGCTTACTAGGTTTCTGGCACTGTTCTAAATGCTTGACATGTATTAACTCATTCAATCTTCATGAAATCCTACGACATCATTATTACTATTCCCCTTTTCCAGGTTAGGAAGCTGAGGTAGTCACCTCGCTGAGTTCCCACAGCTACTCCATGACAGTCATGATTTGAACACAGCTACTCTGGCTGCATGCAGAATCCATGCTTTTAATTATGGTATTATACAGCCTCACTTTAAGAAAAAGTATGAGAAGCTCCAAGCTACAGACCAAGCTCTGTTTTACTAGCTGATTAGCAATTCCTAGTTAGCACAAACTAGAAATTTCATCTTTTTTAATCCTTAGAGGTGCTAGTACTCTCCACATTTTATGGACAAGAATCACAAGATCAGGGAGGGTAAGTTGGTTTCCCAAGATCACACAGCTCAGTAAGCGGCAGTGCTGAGATTGAATGGCAAACTTCTGACCCCAGAGCTCTTAATCACTATGCTATGAAATTATGGACTTTATTGTATCCTCCCTTAGTTTCTTGTGTCTGAAACTTGATGGATATTGCCTGATAGACATGGCAACAGAAGAGGATATCTACCCATAGTCTGTTGCTGGTTTTTCCTACAGCAGCTGGATGCTGATAGCTGCCAGGTCATCTCCTGTTACTATCAAGGCCAGCTGGGACTAGAAATGTCTGAGGGTGCCAACATTCAATTTCTGGAACAACCAGATTACCCCTTGGGTATACACTAAGGACACACACCTCACTCTTTGGTGCTCACTGACAGGTGATGCCAACTGCAGATGCTCAGAAAAGCCTCCAGAGGGAAGTCAGGGAGGCATCCTCATCCTCCCAGAACCCAGGGCCCTTAAGCACATTGCTAGCATGGGATCTGCTGGCAGGTGGGGATTCCACCACCTACCATCATGCTACCTCCCTGCATTTGCCCAGCACGTCATGACTCCAGTGCCCTTCTACTATTTTCTCCTCACTAGAAACTCACAGCAATGCAGTTGGGTATGTAAAAAAACAAAACAGACAAAGAGAAAAAGCAATAACACCCAACACAAAAATTAACACGTTGATTTTTCTTTTGTCACGTTTCTTCATAAATGTATATGCATCATGATATGTGCAAATACGTAATCTGTAATGAGGATATCATAGGATTTTGTGTGTTCTGTTTCCATCTTGAATCTTTCCCATATCACTAAAACTTCTTCAAAAGTATTTTAAATGACTGCAGAAAACTGCCTTGCAAAACGTGCTGTAATTTAACCACCCTCCTATTGCTGACTATTTAGCATTTGTTTCCACTTTAAGGAACATGTCCTGCTATAGCATCATCATACAAAAATCTTACTAAATTCCTATTTCCTTAGAATAAACTTTTAAAAGTAGAATGATCAGCCCTTGATCATCAAGCTGGTCTCTGGACAGCCAAAGTTGACCTCAGGGTACTGTCCTCCTCTGTGCTGCCCCCCAGGGTCTCCCTTCTTGGTCTCCGGAACCAAAAGTCTGACGCAGGTCTGGAGGGCTCCATTGATGAGACAGGGGTCCCTCTGTTACCCTCTCGGGGTTCAACTCCACTTCAGCTCCCACAGAGACACCCTAAAGCCGCGCAGTCCCCAGTTTGATGAGGCACAGAAATAATGAGCTCAGTAGGAAGAAAGCAATCTTTGAAAGCCACATCTCTGCACGCAGGGCAGGCACCAAGGGGTACTCACTTGATAAGCAGCGATAATTTCTCTGTCCAAAGTCCGTGTCACGGAGATGGTACCTGTGTTCTCATTGATTCTGAAAATTCCTTTAGGCTCTTGATCTACTCCCTTTCCAGTGAGCCGGAACTTGGACCCTTCTGGTCTGTCACTATTGACTACCTGGTCAGAGAAACAGAGCGACATTTAAAACTGCCTGAAAACACAGAAAAAGCACATAGCAAACATACCTCAGTGACCCATCCACTAATCAGAGGTGCCAACACAAAGGTGCCTTGATTAACCAAGAATTCGCTAAAGCAGCATTGCCAAAAATAGCATCTCTGCTTAACACCTTTCACCCGAATATGCAAATCTTCCCAGCTTTCGGCTGGGGAAGCTCACCAGCACATGTAGTGATGAATCAAAAGGGCAATAACTCCAGGAAGTTCAAAGTTGGGCATTTACATTATTTTAAAGTCCAGGAAACAGGTTTTTTTTTTTTTTTTTTTCCTTCTCTTGCAAGCAAGACCAAACAGGCACTGGAAACCATTTATTTAACAATCCTATACTAGACAGGCATTAATTGAGGTTCTAGGTATTTACATGTATCCAGTCATCCACAGTGCCACCTGCCCCACTGCTTACTGGTACTAGGCACTGCTGAGGAGGCATTTCACATATATATCCTTAATACCTCAAAACAATGCTGGGGGCAGGGGATTCTCATTTAATGGATGAAACCACTGAGATACAGAGAGATTAAGCAAACTGGTATTGGTCATTAAAGAGATAAAGATGGGTTCAGAACCACATCTCCATTTCTCTAGAAAACACTTCTACATGACACTGTCATTTCTGAATTTAAGGAAATTCCCAACAGATTGTCCACCTTGATTTAATATTTGAAGAATAAATTCAGAAGGTAAAGGTGGAGGAGGCTAGTTCCAGGCACAGGAAACCACACAAAGGCAGCAGGCAGGGAAGGGAGAGCCTAGAAAATTCCAAAAATCTTGACTCATGAGCATGGTTTCATAGAGGTGAGGCTGAGAAATAGTTAGGGGCCAAATTATGATTTTTTTTTAATGGCATTTAAAAGTGTGCAACTAAAGAGAGAACTATTGTTTGCAAAAGTTGGCTCTAGAGTTTATCCCCAAGTGTTCATTTATATTTAATGTCACTTAATCATCAGTATTTGCAAATGTAAATTTGACGGAGCAAAATAATTTAAAGCTCATAAACACAATAGACATTCAGGACATACAGAAAAAAGAAAGCTGATACCCAGCTATACCCAACTTACAAATAAACAGGCACCTCTTGAAACAAAGTCACCAGTGCCTGGAGGGTTTAGGTGGCTAGGACAGGAGACTTGCCTTCTCCTAGGGTAGACCAGCATTCCCCAGAGGCCATTTCTGAGGCCACCAAGCCTGCAATTCCGATGTGTGACACCAAGTGGCAGTGGTGCCTCAGGCAGCATGAACTTTATGCTGAGGTTTATCTGGCTGCATCAGTTGACGCAGGGGCATAGCAAGACACAGTTCCACGTGGTAACACAGTTTTTCTTTCCCCCTGATTAAAATGTTCTTTGTTAAAATATATTGAAAGTTTTGATTAAACACCAATTACCTCTGTTTGCATTTTTAAAGATGAACAGAAAATTGGATATGAAAGAAAATGAAAAGTAAGGTATGTGATACCTTCTGATGAAAAGAATTTTTAATCACTGCTTGACTTGATTTAATTAAACTGACATTTCTTCCCCAGCCCTCCCCCTGTCCCCCTGTTTGGAAGCTCCATGAGGTCCAGTGCCTCAGTTTACCGGGTTCACCCTTGCATCCCAGGGCTGGCACAGTGCCTGGCATATAGCAGGAATGAACGCCAATATCTGCTTATTGAGGAATGCTACTGTTCAGACAGACATGTGTACCCATCCTGGCTCTGCCAGTGATCAGCTACGTGACCTTGAGCATGGCCTCTTTGGCTCTCAATCTCCTTGAAAAATGGGGACACCACGACTCATTTCCCAGGGTTCTCGAGGGTTTAATGAAATAGTGTACATAAAGTATAGTTCCTGGCATATAGAAGGAGCTCAATAAATCATAGCTAACAATTGCAATACTGATAGTAATAATCACAACAAAATCATATCATTGTTAATGGATAAGACTGACACCTTAAACATAAAGAAAGCACCTTAAACACAATGAAAAAAAAATTCCTTTCTAAGGAACAGATTTCCTTTTAAAAACAAAGCTCATGGCCTCTCTGGCTTGAGAAGTGCTCTGGAACAGACTTCCTGGGTGGGAAGGGACAGCGGAGAACACTCTGTCCTGCTGTGTTTACTGTCGCTTCCCTCCTGTCTCACCACCACCACCCAAATGTGGATAAAACCCTTTTTCTTCTTGTATTCCTCAGCATACAAAAAAGTTTGTGGAAACATAGAATTAAAAGATTATATGACTCTTTCCATGGACTTGTTGTAGCACCCTCATAAATCTGTTGAACCTGCCTCCTGGTCCTCAGAGTACCCACAGCCAGGTATGGTGTCCCCAGCATGATGAGCTTTATGGACGGCCAGCACTGGGAAGTAGGGGGCCTCACTTCCAGTAAGGGGCCTCATTCTCACTGAAATAATTGGTCTCAAGATGTGGTTCCTTAGCCAGCATCAGCATCACCCAGGAACTTGTTAGAAATGCAAATTCCCAGGTTCCACCCAGGCCTCCTGAATAGGAAACACAGGGCATGGGGCCTGGGTCCTCCTAGGTGATCCTGCAGCACACCCAAGTTTGTGGACCATTGATGTGGACAGATTTCAGCACCAGTTGCATTCATTACAACTGTTGCTCGTTTCCACTGCTACTGTGTAGAGCCTTCTGCTCAAAAAAAAAAAAAAAAAAGAAAAGAAAAGAAAAAAAGAAGGCTTCTTTCTAGAACTATTTTAAACATATAACACTAACAGAAACTCATATTATAAAAACCTGTTTTTAGGACCTCAGTAAAGCAGAGTTGGTACTTCTCCAAGACACTAGACTGACATCTCTACATGTGTTAAAGGCACCCAAAGGCTTAGAGGAACCTTGGAGAGGAAAGTGTAAAAGTGGGGGTCACTCTTCAGGGAAAAGCTGGGAGTCTTGGTTCAGTTTAGATTCAGGAGGAGGCTCAAGCTCCCTGGATCACCCACTTTCCTTCTGGCTTCTTGGTCCCTAGTTGGCGTTTCAGAGGGATCCCAACTCACCCTGACCCCACTGAGCTGGGAGATAGGAGATATGCAGTGGCTATGAACCCAAGGATGCCCTCAGCCACGCATCAAGATTATTCCCATGCAGATGAAGTGGGTTTCTAGATGACCTTTGTTATACCGGGTTAAACTCCTGAAAACCATCCAGGTGCTGCTCTGCAGCTGTGGCCGCCAAGCCTGCGGCTGTGTTGTTAAATGTTGCTGAGTGTGATGGAGTATAAGCAACCCAGTGCTTTCCTTCTGGCCAGAACACATCTTGCCTGGAGTTTCTCCTCCTGCAGCAGCTGTTAACACCCATTATACTACATAGCAGGGCTTCACAATTAGCAGGTCTTTCCTATTATTCTTTGTAACTCAACACTTCTTTTCACAGTGGGATTTTTTTTTCTTGTCCTCTGAGTTAGAATGGGAAAAATAGCTAATGATGCGAAAGAACTTGGACCCAGGTGCCAACACCCTGGAAGGGCATGTAAATAGCACACTGGAGTCTTGCTGCAGACCCAGGCAAAGAGACTTCCTGGCTGGCTGTGGGGTGGCAGGGGACAGCTGGGACCGGAGTCTTCTGCATCCAGGGAGGAACAGGAAATACTGAGCTGTGGTAGGTAGTGACAGCTGGATCTGGGTTTCAAAGGGGGTCTTACGGCATAATCCTTACAGAATGTCACACATTATGGGAAAGCCAATGTCCCTTTTGTTTGCCCCTGCTAAGTCCTGTCCCCACCTCTATTCTGTGCTGCAAGTAACCAATGATAGCAGGTTGTGCCTGTTCTTAAGGCTTTTTTTTTTTTATGACTTAACATACAAACCTGTGAACTCATAGAATATATAGAAGTTTGAATCTTTTTTACATAAATAGGATTCTTATATATGAGTTATTTTACAACGTTTTCTACTCAATGTGGTTGGATTATATACGTGGGGTCTTCAAAAAGTCCATGAGAAAGTTCATAGAATCTTTTAATTCTATTTTTCCACAAAATTTTTGAAGTTCCTTCATATGTGTATATGCATTTATAAACTTTGGGGGCAGATAATTTTAGATTTACAGAAATGTTGCAAAGATAGTACAGAGTTCCCATACATTTTTCATCCAATTTCTCCTGATGATGACATCTTACATAGCCATGGAGCGTTGGCCACAACTGAGAAATCACCATTCATACTTGACTATTAACTAAGCTTCAGATTTCACATATTCAGATTTTACCAATTTGTCTATTACCCTTTTTTCTGATCCAAAACCCAATCCACAACCCCCCTATTGTCTTTAGTGAGTGTGGCTTTTAATGGTATATCCCGGTGCTTCCCTGCAGGGTCAGACATTTCCTTAATTGTACTGACATCGGTTACGTTTTTTTCCCCTGAGGGAAATGTATTTGATATATTAAAACGACATAGTCACCAAGCTGTGTATATCAGGTAATCTAGTCCTACTCTCTGTCAACCTTCAGCATCAGCACCTTAGCTCAGATCTGCACTGGCTACTTTTGCCTGTTTTGTCCTCAGGGACTAGGACAGTGTGTGGTACTCAGCAGGCTTTCTATGAATATTTGGGTAATGAATAAGTAAATGGATATTATAGTGGCCTCCTTACTGGCCTTCATGCTTATGATTTCTCTCTTTTCACATCTCCTGTCCTAATTGCAACCAGAATGGTCATTCTAAAATGCAAACCCAAATCTGACCTAGGCAATACCCAGATTGAAAACTTCAATGGCTCCCTACTGCCCTCAGGATAAAATCCCAGAGGCCCTCTTTGATGGGTCCCAACTGCTTCTCCAACCCTAACTTTTGCCACAACCAACCAGTAGCTGCAGGCTTTCTGAGCTTTGCCTGCTTTTGGTGAGATTCCATCCCCCATCCTGCTGCTGGGGACCACCCTCACCTTCCTGGCCCCAGGGGCTACTCACCCACTGTAGCCTCCCTGACCCTTCCCTGCTCCATGCACTCTGGGCCCAGCCCTTCTCACCAGCCAGGTCTATTAAAACAAAGAGAGCAGATCGCCCCTTCGTGGGTGGTGGTAACTGTGCCCTGGGCTATTTATTTCTTATTCCCTTCCACATTTCCTGGGCTTGGAGCACAGAAGACAGTTGATTAACGCTTTGATTGAAGAAGTGAAACTTTATTTGCATGTTTTTATATGACCGTAAAATGCTTCATAAACTCACAAATTAAAAATAAAAATAAAGTCTGTTGTACAACCCTTTTTTTTTTGAAAACACAGTCCCTTTACCTGTGCAACATCAGAACTTCATTTCTCTTTTTACAATTCCCTGTAGTTAACTTCCCAGGCAGTGGTAATGCTGGGACTTGAAAAGGGACACAGCATGGTGCCCTCCTGTCGCCATAATTTGCAAAGGGTCCTTTGAAGTGGAGACCCTCTGTCTAAGTAAACATGTGCTTGCTATGCAAAGAAGCTTAAAAAAAAAAAAACCAAAAAAAACCCCCTAGCACCCCTTCTGTCACGTCTAACTACACTGATGCCTCTAATTCTCCCCTATATAGACAGTCAGGAGACACCTGTTTTCAGAGGTTAGAAGACTATATATATGCAAGATTACCAAAAGGACACAAAACTAGAAAATGACTAGAACTCCCCCTTCCCCCACATTGCCAAGGGGAATAAATCACAAGTGAACAGTATTGGTCTCCGGAGGATGAAGGTAGGGGTGATATTTTTTCCTTCACTCTTAGAAGATTTTCAGTTTCATAAAATAAGACTTTATCACTTACACAGTAAAAAAAAAAAAGAAAGAAAGAAAGAAAAAAAAACTTTTAAACATGTAACAGGAATTATTGGAGCTTGGTGCACGTGTTAATTTAGATGTTTTCCATGTTAAATAGAAAAAAATAAAACACTTAGTGCCTTTGTCAATAGCTGTTAAAAGGCATTTGTGTTTATCATTAGACTGGTTCTCTCAGGTGACCTGCAAGCATTAAATAACTCTCAGCAGTGGTTTGGATTTTTTTTAATGTTATTATTTTTTATATTCTAGGGAGGGGGAGAGGGGAAGAGGGAAGAAAATAGGATGGAAGAAAGAGGAAGGAGGAGGGGTGAGATTGAGGCCTGTGGCGCCCCCTCATTCTCTCGGGGGAGTCCAGGGGGCTTCCAGGGTGGCTTGGTCATTGCTGGGCTGGGTGCAGATGTCACCCTCCCCAACCCCCATGGTTTGGATTTTGACACACATTTGTATGCAAAGGCGCTTGGCCATTTGGGGTCTGGGCAGTTGTCCCGCCCATCCCCATCCCCTTTTCTCACCCTCATGCTGCTCAGCCACCTCCAACCTCCAGGTCATGACTTAACAAGGGGAACTAAGAGAGGCCCCGTGCCCAGAGTCCTGACACCCTGGTGAAGCAACACCGAGTCCACGCCCTGGCTGTCCATGAGAAGGACTGGAGCTAGACACCCACAGTGCTGGCTGGTGGTTCCAGCTCGCCAGGGCTGCTGTGTTCAGGCGACATCTGAATCCACCATCCGCCTCCTTTGCTTGTGAGCAGCCCAGCTTTGTTTCCCTTCCTTGTTTATAACAGATACTTAAGATTATGCCTAAGCACGGCTTCCGCTGAGTTCTATAGGAGTCAGTGTTCATTCTTCTTTGCTGTTTTTTTTTGCATTCATTTCTGATAGTTTATGATTTCTTGGTTATTTTCTCTGGGCTGCAGAATTTGATTTTTTTTTTTTTTTTAGATTATTTTTAAATTTCCAAGTGTTCACAGGGTTTTAATAATTTATTTCCAATCTATTATATAATAATGTGGCTTGTGAAATTCCTCCTTTTGAGACTGTTCTTAAAATATATTACTGATTGATAGCAATAGCATCTTTACTAAATGCTCCATGGACACAGGGAAGTAATGAGTGTCCTGCAGCATTGTTCACTGTAGCCAAAGTGTGGAAGTAACTCAGTGTCCATCAACAGATGGATGTATGAGCAGAAAGTATAGACATATTGTGGAATAGTACTCAGCCTTAAAAAGGAAGGGGATTTTGATGCACGTCACAGCATGAACTTTTGAATGATGAATGATGAACCTTAAGGACATCATGCTAAGCGAAATGAGCCAGTTACTAAAGGACAAGTATTGTGTGATTCCACTTACATGAAGTACCTGAAGTTGTAAAATTCGTAGAGACAGGAAGTAGAACAGAGGTTGCCAGGGGCTGGGAACAGGGGGCTGTTGTCTAATGGGTGTGGAGTTCCTGTTGAGGAAGATGAAGGATTTCTGCAGATGGTCAGGGGTGATGTTTGCACGACAATATGAATTTACTTAATGCCACTAGTATGTATATTTTATCGCAATAATAATAATAATAAAAGAATGAGTCTTCTGTCTTTGTAGGGCACATAGTTCCATATTTATCTACCTCTAACAGTATTTATTAATTGTACTATTTCAGATCCTCTCTGTCTTTGCTTATATGTTGACTTCCAGATCTGCCACATTCTGAAAGAGGTATTTTAATCTAAGTACAATTGACTTTTATCCCGTCTTTCTTTCTTTTTTTTTTTTTTTGTCGTTTTTTCTTGACCGGCACTCAGCCAGTGAGTGCACCGGTCAGTCCTATATAGGATCCGAACCCCGCGGCGGGAGAGTCGCCGCGCTGCCAGCGCAGCACTCTACCAAGTGCGCCACGGGCTCGGCCCATATCCCGTCTTTCTTTTATGTGTTCTCCTTACTGGGGTCTGGGTGCACAGAGAAGGTCAAGCCTCTTTGTGAACTGCAGGAACTAGATTCTGTGGAGAAAACACAGTGGCCAAGGGAACAAATCGTGGGTCCCCCAAAGGCAAATTTCTCCAGTATACACTTTTGGAACTTTCTACCTCTCCCTCACAAAACTTAATTGTTGACATTTTGTACAACTTTTGGCATCTAGCGCCCACCTGTCTGATTAGACTAGAAGCTCCTGGGGCATTAATATCTGATTGTCTTCACTGCTGTACTGCAGAGCTACACCCATTTCTGTCACAAGGAGATTGTTCAAACATTTAGGAAGTGAATGAGTACATCCTGACATTTCCCTGAGGGGACAAGACTAGGGCACCTCTGAGAATGAATAGCTTTCTGAGCATGGGGCTGGGTGCGGGATGCAGCCATCAGACCCCTGTGGGACTCACAGTCTGTGGCAACTGGAGTGCAACATGAGACAGTCCTGAGTGAGTGCTGAGATTGTCACAGAAAGCACACAGTGGGGTGGAGTGGCCAGCAGGGCCTCATGGGCATCGTTACTTGTGTTTGCTTCTGAGATCATTATGATATTGAGAGACAGAGAGGCAGAGAAAGAAAGGGCGGCCAAAATGCTCCTCCTGGACTAAGGAAATCTAGGGTCCCTGGGTATGAGTCACTCTTCCATGACTGTCCTTCCCAAAGCACACCGTCCCTCCACACATTTAGATATGCAGCTGGCACGATGCTGTGCTCACTGCAGGAGCTGTCTACGTTCGTTGGTAATGTATACCAGATTGGACCGCCATCCGCTCAGCCTGAAGGTCAGTTTCTCTCCCATGGCTTTCAATAAGATATTTTCTTTCTTGAGCACAATTTCCTGTAACGTATTGTCTCTTCCCACCTTCTTCCCTTCCATTCAAAATACTTATTGGCCATTTCTGACTTCCAGAATGCTCACAGCCCTCTCAGGCTCACAGTTCAATACACTCTTCTGAACCCTGCATTGTGCAGCATGGGGGATGTGCTGACAGATGCCACAGCAGACTGGAGAAAGAGGAAGTCACCTTTGGGTCATTCAGTCATTGGGCTTTACTTATCTGGGCCCAAAGTCCATGCATTGCCCATCAGTACCATAATTCTGCATCCTTTTTTTGCCTAAGAGAATAACTGGGGATCCTTATGAGTCACATCCTGAATTTCTGGTTTCTTACACATGCTGTGTTTCACTCTCCTGCTCATTGGGTCCCTTTGAAACATGTTTCTTGGGTTTTCCTCTTGTTCTACTGCAAACCAAGATGGCCCTGGAAATCTCTGGTGAAAACTCTAGACCTTCTACACCTGCCATCTCTCCTATTTATAAATCAAATTTATAGTAGTGGGAGTCGTTACTGAGGCCGTACCAACATACTCTGCCCTCCTCTCCTTCTCGGCACACAGCTGTGTACTTCTCTGTCTACTTAAAGTTGGTCAGGTGACCATGTGTAACTTGCTTTAGCCCATGAAGTATGGGTGAAAGTGACATGTCTCACTTCAGCTGTTTCTGAGCAAAAGCTTTAAGAACTCTGGTGTGCTTACTCAGGTTTTCTTTGCTATCCACAGTTACCAGCAATGTTCCAAATAGTGCTGATTTTACTGACCTGGGTTCCAAAGAAAGCAATGACCATGAGGAACATGGTCCACACCTAACTCTCAACATACATGGAGCTTAATTAAACCTTTGATCTGCTGAAATTTGGGGCTGCTGCTCACCACAGCAGAACCTAACCTATCCTGATTAATACACAGTGTTTAGGAGAACAGGGTTTAGGGATAGGTGAAGATGTATCTGTGTCCCAGTTCAGAGCTCACAAACAATGTGGACTTATGGCCTTTCTGAGCTCATTCTTAACCTCTGCAAAATAGGAAATGATTCCTACGGTAAACAGTGTACAGTGAGTAAATGATCTAGACATGTGAAATGTGAGGTACAAAAACATGCTCAATAATTTAAGGCAATTGTTCTTTTTATGACTAGTCCTTGGTGACTATGAAAGAGGCTACCATTCATTGAACACTAACTCTGACACTCACTGGTCTAAGCATTTCGCATACATTAGTTCATTGAATCCTTACAACGACTCCATGAGGTAGGTACTGATATTAATCTCCACTTTACAGAGGATGAAAGTGAGTCCCACAGACATTGCGAAGGTCAGCTAGACAGAGACTCTGGATTTGAGCTGAATACAGAGCCCATGGCTTTAGTCCCTACTCCGTAGCTCCATATGGCCAAGGGATCGGCGTGAGCTGGGCTGGGTAGGAGCACCCACAGGAGTAGAATCAACAAAGCATAGAGCCTGGCACCGTTGGTAGAGCCCCAGATCTGGACTCCCTGAAACATGAACACTCCAGTAGACTGGCCAGAAATGTTCATCTTGGGCCTATGTGAGTGGCAGAGCCAGGATTAGAAACTTTCAAGTCTTGAGTTCCAGATTTATATGTATCCAGTGGGTCACCCATTCTCTCTGTACATCAAATTCCTGGCAGGAGCATTTAACTTCTCATACCCCCCTGAGCTTTGTCATAGTAATGGTGTAATTTGGAGCTTTCTGCATACATTCTGCCATCTAAAATGAGAATAAATTAATCACACCCTTGGACACTGCTGAAATATACATACTGAATCTCTTACTAACTTGCCAAACTTTCCTTCCTCGCCTCTGCTCTGTTCCTCTCTCTTCCATCAGTTCAGATTTTTATGGTTCCCAGAGAAAGGTTAAACCAAATATTTATGCACTCATCTGAACCACAGTTCAGAGAAAGCGATGTAACAAAATCAGCGTTATGAACCTGGAGCTATTCCCATTTGGAAGTAATCAACACGAACAATTGAACAATCTCTCCCTGGAAATTTGTGTTGGCTGTCCTTTCACAGAGTGTTTCAATGCTTATTCTTATTATTCTTATAATTCAGGACAATTTTAATGTTAAGACTGATGCTTGGAAACATAAGCCATGTCATAAATAAAAAGAAATTCAATCATTTTCATTTGAAAGCTTGCCATTCTGTTCTGCCTTGTATATACCTTGGTTAGAAGGACATGTACACAGCTTTGTGGCTCCTCGTTCCCTGAAGCAGCTGCCATTTCTCATAATTGGGTCACGCCCTGATTACAACCTGTCAAGGGCCCCCCACCCCATTGATTTCAAGAAAAATCAAAGTCCCCTTAAGGAATGCATTCAAGGCTCTTTATAGACTGCTCCTCTGTCTTCAGCCTCAACTTTTGCTGTGTTCACACAAATCCCCTCACCCTTTTATGCTGCTATTTCACCCAAAATGCCATGCTTGGGCCTCTCCCTATTCATCCCTGGGTTTCCCTCTTCTGAAGCCCAGAGGCTCCTATCCAAAAGCTGAGCCAGCCAATCAGATCATATTTTGGGGAAACCTGGGATATGGACAGGGAAAGACTGAGGATTCTTAAAGTTTTATCGGCTTGAAAGTCCGCTATTTTGGGGAGACTCTACTGGGGCATAAACAGAGATCTTGATAAAGAAAGTAGTGTACAGGGAAAATGAAAACAGGAGTAAGGAATTCTTGTGCTTATACAAAGCCAGTTGAAGCTCAAACATGAATTGTGTCCCCACCGTACAGCTTGTAAATAATCCTCTCCAACATTCCTTAATCTTATGCCTCAGAATTGTTCTCCAAATTGTGCTCTTACATCAAAATATCACAGCCCTCTTTCCCAATGGTGTCTGGTAAATGGCTTTAATTCACCCGGATCTTCCCCAGCCACCTTATTAAAAATAATAGTGCTTCACTTTCAGTGTCGTCCTCCATGCCCACTAACTTGTTTAATTAATTAATTTATTTTTAACAGAACACCCAGCACTTGACATATTTACATCTGTTGTCTCTATTTACCATTTAAATATAAGCTATATGTTAGCAAGGACTTTTGTTTTCTTCACTGCCGTATGCATGGTCTGTAGTAGACACTCACATGTTTTTTTTTTTTTTTTTTTTTTGTCTTTTTCGTGACTGGCACTCAGCCAGTGAGTGCACTGGCCATTCCTATATAGGATCCGAACCCGTGGTGGGAGCGTCGCTGCGCTCCCAGCGCCGCACTCTACCGAGTGCGCCATGGGCTCGGCGACACTCACATGTTTTTAAATAAATAAAGAAGCTATGTAAAGAGAAGCTGAAATGAGAGGCCATATGGTCAGAAAGGAGAGGAGAGGAACGTATAAGTCAATGAGCATGCACAGCTACCATGGTTTCAAAATGGTTTGCCAATTCCTGGCAAGAACCAGCTCTGCTTCTAGGGCTTGAGTTCTAAGAGATACTCTGGTATCCTTCAGTAGAGTCATTCTGAGTGATCTTCCTAGTTAAATGATCTCAATAACACACACGTTTCTAAGAATAGAGCAGCTTAGTCCCTGAATATTAACAGGCACATGGAGGCAATAAGATCAACTTGCATGAACATCTTACTTACTCTGAAGTGTATGGATGCCTAAAATATGCTTTTTCCAAGGGAAGCCCAACTAGACAAGATCATACCAACTGTGAGTCAAAAAAGCCTTAGGCAAAGTGTTCCAGAAGATGCATCATAAATGGACGTCTCTTGGTAGGGATATGTATGGTTCCAGGTGCCTCTCAAGTCATGATGACTGATTCCCTCAAGACGACCATGAATAAACACAACTTCCCAAGTACTGCCTCGTGGGTGATTACTCCTAAACAGATCACATTGTGTGAAGAATTCTATGCCCCAGGGAAATGAGGCTGGGTAGAGGCCATGGGCAGACAGGGGACCAAAGGAGTGCATATTTGAGAGAAAAGTGAGGAGGTCTCTTCTGTAGAAGTTGAACACTGTAAAGCCCAGGAAGGGGTTGGAAACTTAGAAATATGGGGCAGGCGGTACAGTTTTGGGCATCACTAAATACTGGCAGATGAGGAGATTGGCTTAGTCTTGTTTCAGAAAAGCCAGTCAATGCAAGTTACAGAACAGACAGATTTCAGCTCCAAAGAAGGAAGGCTCCCTGGCTGAAGAGCTTTAGCCGATGGAAGGCAGCCTGGGATGGACAGAGCTGCCACTACCACCCAGTGGGGGTGCCCTAGAGGACATGAACACCGTGCAGGCTCTGGGGTCCCTGCTGATTCCCACTGCTGTGTTTCCTCGAGTCTGAAACCTGGAGCCGCTGTGAATGTGTGGATCAGTTCTGTGTGGAGTGGGTGAGGGACGAGGGCTGTCCGGGGATCCTGCTGAAGCGCAGCTCAGCCACTCTCTCCCCGTTGGCTGGGTGAGGATTATCTTTCATTCCTGGTGCCTCCATTTCTCTAGCACTGAGCAATATCCATCATTCCTGCCCCTGCAGCACAGTGGTTTAGAAAATGGTTTCTGAGTCAGTTCATATCCTGGCTGTAATATGCCCTTGGACATATTAGGTTTTTAACCTTGGACAAATCTTTTCACCTCTCTGAGCATCCGATCCTCCTTCAGTTAAATGTGAATGATAGACTTGAGCTCCCCAGGTCCTGGGGAGGACAGAACGGAACTGGTATGTACTACACATTGTGCTGTGGCTGGCACACAGTAGGCACTCAATAAATGCTAACAATTATTAGCAGAGTACATCTAAACACAACAACATGTAAAAGTCAGGGAGAGTACTTTTATAATTTAGAGAATTTTAAACCAAACTTCAAGTTGTGTTCTGTCTAGGTAATCACTGTGTTCGTGGAGGTCTTATAAGCTCGTAGCTAAGGCTGAGTGTGCACTTTTCCAGCAGTTACTTCTGTTTCTGTTCCACAAATGAGGGAAGGGGGATTCAGAGGTGAAGTCACTGGTCCAGTGGGTTACACAGCTAGTGCGGGGGCAGGGCCTGGTATGGAAACCTCTGAGACCATCCATGTCAATCTAGAGCTCCAGATGTCAACTCCTGGCTGCTGCATTCCTCACGGCTCCCGGAGATGCCTCCTCAAGGAGCAGGGCTGGTTGTTTCCAGGCTTTGAGTAGATTATGAAGGGGATGGCTGGGCCTCCTCTGCAAGGTTTCTGCTGAACAGACAAGCATGCTCAGACCCCAAGCCCTTGTGGCACTGTGGGTGTTCGTGGTTAGATGGCCCGGCCCAGCTCATAGGTGCAGATACATTGCGCGTGCTGCACAATGGAAGTGATCACATGCCCAGTCCCAGCACTTCCTGACTTGAAGCCAGACAATTTCCCCAGGCTCATTTGTAAGCTGCCGTAACCCCCTCCTCCCCGTCTAGCTCATCCTGCCTCCCAAGTTCCCTGGTTATTACATGCTTATCACAGAAGTAAATCAAAATGTTCTCAAGAGGAGAGGAAAAGATAAAAGCAAAAAATGCAACATCCCCCAGAGAGGAACATTTTTTATAGTTCCACAGCTCTCGCAATTCTGTCCTTAAAAAAATCCATTATTTAATTTTAGTACCATGGAGGTGCTAGTGATGAATAATGGCTCCTCTTCTACCTTCCAGTATTTCTAAAATATTAATACTGGTTGGATACCTCTCCTAAGGGGAAGCAGGAGTTGAATCTTTTATAGGTTCCTGAGCTCTGAGTCCCATACAACAGGCCATGTATTTGTTTGGTCACTGACACTGATGTCCTCTGGGCTCCTCAAGTTATGTCTGCATCAAAGGATAGGAGGCACACAAAGGTCGGGTGGAGAGGATAAAATATGTTGCCAAATTGTTCCTTTCTCATTATCTTCTTTGTCTAAATCTTTACTCTTTTAATCTATTCATCAAGATGAACCTGCTATCTGTACAGTAGACTTGGGATGTGAATCATAAATAGAAACCACAACTTCCCAGTCTCCCCAGGTCAAATGACCATCAAGGGAAACATCTCATTATATCTTACCTGCAAGTTACTGGTGTTGAGCTTAGAGCACTGAGTCCTGACATATTTGTTCTTAAGCAGGTCACGATTATGTTTGTGTGTGTGTGTGTGTGTGTGTGTTCGTATGTGTGCTCATCTTTACATTTGGGGTACGGGAGAGGAAGGGGTGAGGAGAGTGTTTCAGAATAAACTAAGTACAGCACTGTAAACTGTGGTACTTACAATAAACGTTTAAAAAATCAGGTTTGCTGTCTTCCCCTTTACAAAACTATTACACGCTCACTAGAAAAAATCTGGCAAGCAAACCAAAGTAAAAGGTACAAAAACAAGATGCTCCATGTCCCACTTGATAGTGACCACTATTTAAAGAAGTTGGTGACTCTGTTCCAGTATTTTAAATACATATAACTGCATAAATATATATTAATTAAAATGTCTTATGTTGAAATTATTGTAATTTACATGTAGTTGCAAGAAATACCCTTTACCTAGTTTCCCCTAATGGTACCATCTTGTAAAATTGTAGTACAATGTCACAATCAAAATATTGAGATTAGTGGGTTCCACTGACCTTATTCAGATTTCCCCAGTTTTAATTGCACTCATTTGTGTGTGTGTGTGTGTGTGTGTGTGTGTGCATTTAGTTCTATGTAGTTTCATCAAGTCTATAGGTTTGTGTGTCCATCACCACCTACAAAAGCTACAAATCCTGTCACCACTAGGATCTCGCACGTTGCTGCTTCATAACCACATCCTTTCTCCCGAAAACCACCTCTCCTCTCATATCTCTAGACTCTGGCAACCACTAATCTGTTCTCAATTTCCATAATTTTGTCATTTAGAAAACACTGTATAAACAGATTGTACAGTATGCAACCTTTGGGATGGGCATTTTCATTCAGGCTAATTCCCTGGAGATTCTTCCAAATTGTTGCACATATCAATAATTCATTCATTTTATTGCTGAGCCATATTCATGGTCTGAATGTACCACGGTTTGTTAAACCATTCACCTATTGAAGGACATCTGGGTTATTTTCAGTTTCTGCTATGAATAAAGCTGCTACGAACATTTGTGTAGTGGTTTTTCTGCGAACATAAGTTTTCATTTCTTTGGTGTAAATACCTAGGAGTGTAATTGCTGGGACCTGAGGTAATTGCATGTTAAGTTTTATAAGAAACTGCCAAGCTGGTTTCCCAAGTGTCTGGACCATTTCGCATTCACACCAGCAATGTCTGATGTGATCCAGTTTCTCTGCATCATTGCCAACATGTGATGTTGTTACTATTTTTTTTAATTTAACCATTATATAATGGTTATGATAGCTCATTTTGGTTTTAATTTGCATTTCCCTCATGGTTAATGAGCTTGAACATCCTTTCATCTACTTACCTGCCACCTGAATATCCCTTTTGGTGAAATGTCTGTTCATATCTTTTGCCTATTTTTGAAGGGATCATGCTCTTTGTTTCAAGTCTAAGAACTCTGCATAGCTCTGGATCCCTAAGATTTTCTCCCATTGTTTTTTTCTAAAAGTTTCAGTTTTACATTTTACATTTATGTCTATGATCCTTTTTTTTTTTTTTTTTTTTTTTTTTTTACCCCCTGTGGGTGTCCAGTTGCCCCAGCACCATTTGCTGAAGGAGCCATCCCTCCGCCACTGAACTGCTTTTGCATCTTTGTTAAGAATCAGTTCGCATGTTTGTGTGGGCTCATTTTCAGGTTCTCTATTCTACTCCGTCAATCTACGTATCTCTCGCTCCCAAGTATCACACTGTCTTGATTACTGTCACTATATAGTCTTAACATCAGCTAAGTGATTCCTCCTACTTTAGTCTCCTTTTTCAAGACTGTTTATCTATCCTGGGGCCTATGCCTTTCCACACAAATTTTGGAGTAAACTTGTCTATACCTACAGAAATCCTTGCTGAGATTTTATAGGAATTGCATTAAAGCATAAACATATCCTTTTATTTATTTCTTTTTACATATTATGTTGTGAGCATTTTCCCTATTGTTACCAACTCCTTTTTAATAGCTATGTAATATTTAAAATAAATACACCACCATTTAACAAACATTTCAATCATAATGGACATGACTTTCAGTTATGAATAATGTGAATAAAGCTACCAAGAACATCTTGCAAAAAAAGAGACTATTCTCTGCATTTTTGGATTATTCCTTAGGATAGATTCCCAGAAGTGGGAACCCTCAAATAAAGAGAAAAATATTCTTATGGTTATTTCTATCTGGATATTCTTGCACATATTTTTTTACAGATTTGTGAAAAATATTACCATTAACTTTAAATTTCCACGGTTGTTATGGGCTTGTATGTCAAAGGAGGAGAAATGCACATCAGTGAAGAAAAGGGAGATGGTAGGAATGGCGAATAATGCAAGGACCGTGCCTCCCCAGATGATGATGGCTGTCACAGCCCCCTGGCCCGAGCCATCACTTGAGTGTAGCCACATCTCCACTCTCGTAACCCTGCCGGCTATCCAACTAGGGAAGGCAGGTAAGTAAAATCGATTTTCATTTCACCTACTTTAGGACAGCTATTCGCTACTAGCACGTTTAAAAAAAAAACTCTTTTCATCCTAAGAAAAAAAGATTTAGTTAAGTCATTTTCTTTTTTACCCAAGAAAGGAAAAGGGACAAATTGACCAGTCTAATTTACCCCCTTATTGTTTTGGTGATGGAAATGGCTGTTATAGAAGATGGCCCTGAATGAGAGGTGAGAAATATCTGCCCAGTAGAATAATCAATGACAGCTCGGGAGGCCTGACACAGTTCCATTTATGTTTCTATCCTTCCTAATCGGGTTTTCTCCTTTCTCTCTAATGGAAGTACCGTTCCATGGAGAGACGGTCACACAACGTGGTTTTTCTTTCTACACAGTCATTTTTGCTTTTAAAACTATGCCTGGTCTGCCCTGCTAACAGCAAGTGTGATCTCCTCGCGTTGTGAGTCCTAAAAGCTGAGCTTCTCGTTCTGAGGACCCAGGACAAAAGGGGGCGACTGTGACCATGTCAGGGTGCACTTAAACCCTATGTGCACCTTGCAAGGGCTGCAGCCAGAAAGAAGAAGAGCCCAAGGTCACCTGTGCACCACAGCAGTGTCAGATTGCTTAGCAAAATGTATCTTCACATTCACAAATGTTGGCAACAGTTGTCCTTGAGAATTGTGAGGTGCAGAATCACTCAAACCCTGGGATGAAGAAAAAGGCACCCTTGTGTGAGCGGCAGCTTTTCTAATGGAAGTATTCGGCTTTTCCTTCCCCTTGTTATGAGGATAAGGGACAAAGAAGAGAGGGAGCTTGATATTACTTAAGTGTCTGCTTTGGGATGGGCAAGTTGCTAGCAGCTGCTCTTATATTTTAAATTAATTTTTGTAATCTAAATAGGCCTTGTGAGCCCCACTTCGCAGAGCAGAGGAAGCAGATCACTAAATAGTTGGTGTGAATTTTCCAAGAACAGCTGTCAATCAAATCTAGACCCGCCAGGTCACCAGGTTGAACTCTTTTTTTCTACCACTCCCTGGAGAAGATGCAGAGGAAGACAGAAAAGGAACCAGTAACTTAAGCAGGAAGAGCAGATGTGAAAATAAATCAATGAAGTGACAAAGACAGGAGCTCTCAAGCTGTCTGCTTTTGAACTTCACTCTTGCACAAATGAATGGGATTCAGACATTGTGGGAAAGGCCTCAGGGAGACCTCATCTGCTTTCACTGGGAACCCCTCCAATGTGTGGAGAACCCAGGCTCTGCTCTGAAAGAATGAGATGTCCCATCCCCCCCGCCCCCCCCCCAGGAGAGAAGGGAAATTCACACAGTCCTTGCCCTGTCCCTGGGAGGTGGGGTTCGGAGCACGCAGCTTGCATAAGGAGCTCAGGGTTTAAGCTCTTGCTCACCCGTATATTATCTGTATGTCAGAAGACACATTACTAAATCTCTCCAACCTTCAGCTCTCTCCACAGTTACATAGGGACAATACCCACCTGGAGGCTTGCTGCAAACATTAACGTGGGATAGTGCAAGTAAAGTGTTCGCACCTGGGATGGCTCAGTTATTTGTTAGCCAGGTTGCTATCATTGCAGATACCCTGCCACCTTTCATTCAAACGTAGCTGCCACACTTCCCTGGATGAGGACAGCTCCCCCCTTCACAGCACCGCCTGTTGGGGCAGACACCTTTGTACTCCCTAGGTGAGCCAGACTGCTGGGAATGTGCCCTTCTGACACCAAATTCCACCTACACCCCACCACAGACAGCCTCAGTCTTCACCAAAATCTCCAACTACGAAGCCCAAGTACATTGTTCCAGGCTTTCTTCTTTTTAAGAGAAACCATTTTCAGATCTTCATCATCTCTCAGATGTATGTTTACAACACTCATCCCATCCACACTTACTTGGCACTTGCTGGGGCAACACTGCACTGGTCTACACATCCCAGGTCACCACAAGCTGAATGTGTGTGGGTACAGTCCCTCAACCTACTGGAAGTCACAGCCGTAGGAAGAGCTCAGGTGACACCCCACACAAATACCTCCTCTGCCCATATTTCAAGCTCCCTGTTAGAGGCAGCAACATGGGGTGGCCACATCTACTTTCATATAATCATCCATGGAAACTTGGGTCCTACTGGTTTATAGCACCTGGATTTACACTTCTTCTTTGGATACAGCTCTGGGGAAATTACTTTTCTTAGAGCCTGATATCTTTTTATGTGGGAAGGGGTTGGAAATCACACAAAGCACCATATGCAAGATTTCATCTTGCAATGATATCCAGAAATGTCGAAAAAGCACCAGGATCACTCTGAGCAATTCTTCCAAAGGTCACAATCTTGAATAGCACAAGGCAGAGGACCCTTTATTTTCCACAGAGATAACTCCACAGCATGGTCCCTGATATGTGACAGACCCTGAGTAGTTGAATACTGTGAGCCCATGGGAGCAAACACTGTATAGACAAAAGAAGTGGTCACCCTTGTATTCACAAAGTATGACTTCCATGTTTTACCCTCTGAAATAGTCTCTGAGAGGGATGGAAGCAGACAGAAACTGTGCTAGATGCTACTCGTAATACAATAGCAACTAAGTATGTGTGCGACTGTTATTGGTTTCAGTCCTTTTTGGTGCTTTTACTATCCCTGTCCCGTCAACACTGTGTGTTTTTGCTCTCTCATTTCATCATCAACTAAACTCCAAGAGAAGGGAGGTTTATTATCCCCATTTTATAGATTGAGAAACTGAGGCACAGAGGTTAAGAATTTTGACCGTTTCCATAACTATGGGAGCATAAACAAAGTATAAACACCTATGATTTATTACACGCTTATTTGTTATGTCCCAGTGGTGCCAGATAATACTTAAAATGTATGATCTCGCATGACTCACCCCGAAATTTTAGGAAGTAGGGTCTTACTATCTCCATATTGTAGGCAAAAAATCCGTAAGACTTAGGTTAAGAAACTTTCCCCGAGGAATGTTTAAGCCTTTCTGCCCATGGAACCTTTGCTCTGAATCACTATATTAATCAATTAGATTGATCATTTGCAAAGAGTTTAACCAAATAAGAACATTCCTATCCCAAATCTGCCCTTTAGGTGACCAAAATGAGCAGACTGAGAAGTGGTCAGGGCAGTTGTTGGGGCCAGCTTAGTAATTACACAGTAGCAAAAGGGATTCAATCAATTGCTTAGCAATTAGCCATTATGAGAAGATGGAAAGAAAAAATCCAATTGACTGTTTGGTAGAGCAGGAAGCATTTTGAATGTCATCACAGTGAGAGAAATATTTGAAGATTTGTCTTCATAATGGTTAACTAATTGCAATCTTTGAATTTTATTGCCTTGGAAAAATAACTCAATTCAAGAGACAGAGTATTAACACTTGGGGCTATTTCTCCTCTGTCTTAGTTAGCATCAAGGGGAGGCATATAAATCGATCAATCCTATAATTTAAAAAGACCCCTCCTAATGAACAGCCTCCTTAAGGGCAGAGTAACTGTGTTATTTATCATTTTTCCATCCACAGGTACCTAACACAGTGTGGGAACATATGGTAGGAGCTCAAGACCTGGTGGCTAAATTGAATTAAAATTGAAAAGAAATGCTGGGGGTCTGTCCCCCAGCCCTGAGTTCCCTTTAAGTGAAATTCTAGCACTGTATATGCAGCTTGACTTTGGTAGAACTATGATGAAGGATGGTAGCTACAGTTTGTTTACCTCACAAGCTTTCCAGCCACTTCTTGTATCAGCCCTCCCACCTGCCCCATGAGAACCAGCCAGTGTCACAACCATGGTATCATGACAACCTTCCATGCTCACCCACAAAGGGGCACTTCCGGCCAAAAAGAACCCATTTCTCTGGCCTCAGAGATGGCTTCAGTAATTAACATTTGCCCAAAGTTGGACCAAACAGTACCCCCAGGGCTTTTCTGTTAGAGCAGATAGGACAGCTTCCTCCTGTCCTTGATGATTATGGTGCTGGAGGGATGCTGTCTGGGGTCATCCTCCCTGAGCAAATGGAGAAAGTCTGTTTATGGCAGGAGAGAGTCAGATCGATGTGCAAAAGCAGAGCAGAAAGTGCAAGTCTTTGAGGCCTGCATCCAGCTGTTCTAAAGCCAGACGTGCTCTTGGATTTGCTGATTACGGGCATCAACAAATACTCTTTCACTTCAGCTCTTGGAATGTGTTTCTGTCACATACGACCTCCAGATCCTGACTCACAGAACTGCCTTCCAGCTACTGCAGTTAATTGGACTTCAGTTTATTAATGCTGGGGCAATCAGAAGAACTATAGATCAGCAATAGAATTAGAAGGTAGCCTGTAGTGGAGTTAAAACTTGGAAATCTATCTCTGGGAGACCCCAGGGATGCTGAAGAGAAGGAGCAAGGCATGGGAGGAGCTGGAGGCCTGGGCTTGTGACGATGTCTGGGATGGTGGAAGGACACAGGGGCAGGACACCACGGAGGAGGAAGTCAGAAAGGGCCCCCAATTAGGATGGGAGCCACACACAAGAAAAAAGTGAAAGCTTTTGCATTATCTACCATAAAGAAAAAAAAAAAAAGATGTTAAAACAGAGGACTGACTTTCTTTCTAAAGATTCTATTAAACACAGCTACTGAAAATGGAAATAGCGCCATGCCAGGTTATTAAGGCATAATGAATAAATGTCAGTAACCTTCTCTGACTGGGGTCCCATTGTTACAGCACAAGTAAAAAGTACATGAACAACCTCCCTTCCCCTCCCCCACCCCCCTGGGCCGAGGTCCTGGTCAGTGGTGTGAAGGCCACTTGGACAAACGGGAGGGAGAAAAGACAGAGTGACAAGCAGCTGAAGGCAGAGTGCACCTTAATCATTGCTCATAAAATTTTACAGTTCGTCATTAATCTTAACCACCTCAATTTCTAAAAAGAAAGATTCATAGTCCTTTTAAATAGACAAAATTTGAGTTTATGGGAAATTTAATAATATTCTTGTGGATGCAATAAGAAATTCCAAAAGGCTTCAATTCTCTGCAGACTTTGCAGTGGAGACAGCCTGTTGTGGGAAAATGACAGGGTTGGGAGTCAGACCCATGTCCACAGCCTGGCATGGGCTTTAAGCAAGTCACCAAATCTCTCTGAGCTGCAGTTTCCTCCTCTGGAAGATGGGGAGTGATGCTGGCCTCTTGACAACACCACCGTGAGGACTCAAAACGAATGCATGGAAGTTCACTGAGGAACAGAGCCTGGCGCCTGGGCAGCAGCATTCAATAAGGTTACAGAGCTGAAATCATCCCTCCCTGATCCGGCTGCACCTTTTCTCCTGACTTACATCCCCTTCCTCCCTCTGCTCCAGCCACAGTAGCCTCCCTGTTGTTTCCAGAACTTTCCAGACACACTCCTGACTCAGGCTTTTGCACTCATAGTTCCCCCTATCTGGGATGCTCACCCCACAGATAGATGCATCCCTCTATCTCCCCCTCACCAGTTCTCACTAAAGGTCTTCCTGAAAACACTATTTAAAACTGCAGTCTGCCCCATCTCTAGTCCTTGTCCTCCGCATCCTTATCACGATCTGTTGTAGCCACTGACACACTTACTTTTGGTTTGTCAGGTTCCCTTACAAGAAGGTAGTCTCCAGGAGGACGGGGCTCAGTCTGTCTGTTCACAGCTGTATCCACAGAATCTATAGCAGTCCTTGCCTCGTAGCCAGAGCTCAAGGCAGTCTTGTTGAATGGAACAATTAGTCCCTGAATTGCCCAAGTATCTCTAGAGCTCTGGGTTACAAACCGCTTCTCCTGAGCTGTAGAAAGCTGGCCAGTCCAAGAGCATCTGTTGGGAGCTCTCCCCTGCCAGTCCACATCCTGAAGGCTGGGAGGCTGCAGGCTGAACTGAGGTGGCTTTGAGTAGCCATCTTGGCCCCAAGTCAAGGTTTTGTCACCGACAAGGGGAACAGTGAAACCTACAATAGCTGGCATGCAAGGAGAATCCACCAAAAATATAAAAATACCAGGCTCATGAAGGTAGGTGCTCTAATAATGTGACTGTCCTCCTTTCTTCAAATGGCTGCTGTAAGAGGTACGTGAAATTATGTTTATGTAATAGCAGGCAACAATTGTCATTAAAAATCTCCACCACCCTCTTTGTCCTTCTCTGCCTTCACAGGGGACCGCCATCTGCCTGCTTCAGCTCATTCTTCCCAACAAAACTCCTCCTCCTCGGTCCTGTTCTTTCATGTCAAGCTTTTGCTCTCCCTAGGTTACAAAGAGCTCATCTGATACACTTCAGCACTGAGGAATTTGACTTTTTGTAACTCTTAACCCAGTGGTCCTCAACCATGACTTTATCCTACAGTCTTCAGCAGAGGTCGGGGTGAATTAAAAACAAAACAAAAGAAAACAAAAACCAACCAACAAAAAAGAAACAGCAAAACAACAACAAAATAAAGAAAACAAAAACAAAACAGCGATAACAAAAAACAAAACAAGAGACCCTCAAACACTAGAGGCAGATTATAAGAGGCTGTCTTGAAAAGTCCCAACAGAGATGTCTTTCAAAGTAAGACAATACAATCTTAAAAGCACTAATTTCATGACTAAATGCTATTTTATTAAGAAAATACCTGCTCTCAGGTATGGTTTCTTTTCTGCCACAAGACAGTATGGGAACAAAAGAGAGATGATAATTGGTTTCCAGACACATTCCAGGCTCTCAGGGAGCTTGTGAACAGGAGAGGGCGGGAATTGGTGGGAGATGTTTCCAATGCAGGAGTCGATCCACCAGAGATGGGAGGATGAGGACCTGGCTGTTCTGAGTTGTGGCCACTTACGATCCTGCTCCTGGTGATGAAAGCAAACAACTGTGCCTGCTTATTTTGTTGATTACTCCTGTTTTTGTTATAATAACCTATGAAACATTTCTAGAAATAGGCTGGGTCAACATGTCACTGGTAGAAATAGATTTAATGTAATATTTTAAGTGACAAGGGTGGGAGTCTGTCGTATTCAGGAAAATTCCTTAGGTGAAGTGATACTGTTCAAGTATTGAGAAATCATAAGTTACCATGGTGAGGGACTACACTACCTGTACAGTTTAAAATTCTAAGAGGAAATACAGCATTTAGCATCAAATGTGACAAATTGGTCCTGAAGCCTTTCACTTTAATTTGCTTCAGAATTTTAAAAAAGATCTGTTTAAGCACATGGGTGACGATTTTACAGTGACACAGAAACTTACTGAGAAGTTACTATGCACTAGAAAGAACTACATGCAGTAGGACAGAGGCTTCACATTTGCTGCTTCAATCCTCAGAGCAAACTTTTGAGGTATTATTATTTTTACTTCCTTTCCACATGAAAAATTTGTTAGAGGCTTAGTGATTTGCTCAGAGTCACATAGCCTGTACTCCCCAGAAAGAGATGGTGTTTCAGTGCAGGGTAGCACAGAGCACAAACTTGGAGCCAGGATGCCTGGATACAGATCTCAGCTCTGTCGCCATTAGCTGCAGAACCTTTAGGACTCTGTGCCTCAGTATCTTTATCTGTAAAATGGGGATAATAACAGTATCTGTATTGTAATTGTTGGGAAGATTATAGATGGATGGGTGGATCGAAAGATAGATATTAGATATGCACACACACACACACACACACACACACCCCACATGTACACATATATATGTATGTTTATTAAAAAAATTAACCACGGTAAAAAGAAAACAACCCAAGCTGCTAAACACACACACACACACACACACACACACACACACACACACACACACAAAGTGTTCAGATATGACAAACGGTAAATGAGCTAAAATATGTAAGTATTTTAGCAGATGTAATAGAAGTGTTGGGTTCCTCCTATCTACATCAAGACTTGTTATTTATAAAATATCTCCTCTCTAGGGGTCCTGAGATTCTGCCTTCACTTTTTCAGGCTCCTTCTTTTGGTTGAAGGGTGATATGAGGAGCACAATCCTATTGAAAGAAAAGAGTCAACGGAGTTTTATTTTTTTAGAGTTAAAGTAAAAGCCTGTTATTGGATTCCACAGATGAGAAATAAAGGAGCTGTAGTGAGAACTAGGCTCTCGTGGACCTGCAGATGGAAACTTACTGTGAAACATATTTGAGCCAGGTTTGGAAACACTGTTCAGTTCATTTCCCTGACTTTTTCTTCTGACTACTGTTTACCTGGACAGGTTATGGGATGGATGACCAGTGAGATGGCAAATGTATCTTCTCCTGAGTCTCAGCTCTGTCTCCAAAATCTGTGACGTGGTTTAGAAGATGTTTAAGCTGAGAAATGGGGTGGCTTAGAGATGTTTTGCCCCTGCCTTTTGGGGTTTGGGGAGGTGGCTGAAAGGCCTAACGAGATTGGGCTCTACCTTCATCTTCCTTCCTCCCTTATTCCAACCCAAACCAGTTCACTTGTATCTACTTTACCTATTGCATTTTTGATAAGATTTTATTTGAACAGTTTTTTTTTTTCTTTTTCTTTTTTTTCTTTTTTTTTTTTTGCAGCTGGCTGGTACAGGGATTGATCCTTGGACCTGGATATTATCAGCACCATATTCTAACCAGTTGAGCTAACCAGCCAGCCCTTGAAGCTCAGAAAACTTGACAGCCACTGCCTTAGATTGCTTCTAGCTCTGACATCCTGATTCTCTAAGATCAAACTGCTTCTGACATGTCCAAGCCTTCTATCCGAGGTGCTCCCCCAGACAGTGATGGCAGGTGCTATCCTATTGCAGAGGGGCACTGGGGCCAGAATGAAATGGAAGCCATCCTATACACTCACTGACTTTTAAAAGAAATACAAGAATTTTCCCATATTAAAATTCTAAATGATGATTTCTAAAAAAGATCCAAAGAAAAGTTGGGTTTAACTCCATCAGTTGAAGCTATAGTAATATTACTGGATTTTTTAAAGGACTTGGTATGTGCCCAATTCCCATGTGTAGCATATAACTCACAGATTTAATTATAGATCTTCCTCACTCACTAGTTCCCTAGGAAACAAATCCATGGCTCATGTCTTGTGCATGGAAGGTCATAGCAAGAAGATAAATATTTTCTGCATTTTGAAACTTTATCTAGAGGTCACAGGTCTACAACTCAGCAGATGAGAGCTCTTCAGACAACAGCCAAAAGCTGCCATGTTTGACTAATATCATCGATACTCAAAACCTTTTGTGTTTATCTCAAATAAAGCACTTCCCACTTAAATGACTGAAAATTTTCCCTGCATCTCTTCTCCTTTTTTAAGGCTGAAATACAAATAAGATGAAAAGTTTCCTAAAATGCTGCTCCTTACTCAGTGAAGATAAAGGTTATGTTTATAATAACAATATAAAAAGAACACTGGCTGAAAAATCCGAGCTAATTTTAATCAGGTGGACATTGCAGATCAACATTCTTTTCTCATCTCGAATCAGGCAGAAAACTGCCAGAATTGGCCCATTACACTGAAAAATTGAATCAAGAGGGCAAGTCACAGGGCAGAAAATTCAGAAAAACAAAAATGCAAAAGCCTTTAAATATGTGAAGAGAGACCACAAAGAGACAAATGTTTCCTCCTGATGGGAGGAAATCAGCCTCATTTTGCTTTGTAACCCTGTGTTTATAACACTCTCTGAAATTGGTTTTTGCTCATCCCCATTAGTGCCACAAACTTTTTAAGTCCTAAGTGAGGCTTAAATGGGAAAATATAAGTAAAGTACTTGGTAAACCACAAAGAGCTGCAAATGTCAGCTCCCACAATCAGCGTGTAGAGCACAAATTCTCACACGTGATCCTGTGCAGCAGGAGGAACCGAAGGCTTCACGCGTCCGTAGACTTCGAAGGACAGAGCGTAGAGATGAGCAGTTGTGAGCTTCACCTCTCACATGGAGATTATAAAGTGAACGCACACGACCGTTCAACAGAACTCACAGAAATCTCTCAGAGGGGGTCAAAAGATGAGTTATTTGCCTAGCAGAGCACAGCAAAACCGTAGCAGAAAGAAGACTGAGGGGTCTGAACCTGGCATGATAGCATTTCCAGATTCTCCTGCAGTTTATGGCTTCAGTGGGAGAGTAGAACCATTAACAAAGTAAGCTTTGTCATTTTTTGAGCAAAAGATCCAGATCAGAAGAAAGAGATTATAGAGTGACCTAGGGCATTCTGGCAGGAGGTGGGGAGGATTAGTCATCACTTCCTTTTTGAATGCATCACACATAATTGCTTTTGTCCAGTTGAGGGACTTCATAAAATGTGAGTCAGGATGTAGCTAATATTTACTGAGCAATTTCTACGTACAAGGCAACACACCCTTTTCTTATGTTCTCATGTAGTCCCACAACAACCCTGTGACACAGGTAGAGTACACTCCGAGGGTAACTCAGCTCGTTTCCAGCTAATTAGTAGAAAATATGACTGGTTCTAAATCAGGGTCTCTGTCCCCAAAGCCTGCACTCCAAATCACCACACAGTTAGAAGGATGGTTCTAACCCTTCTACAGTCGACATCTCCATGGGGAATCTATGCACACTGTGGTCCTTTTCTTTGGAAAAATACACACACACACACACACACACACACACACACACACACACACAATTTGCCTATCATTTCAGGTGTTCAGAGACTCCCTAAAGTCCATCCATGGAGCACAGGAAGATGTTCCAGGTGAAGAACCTCTGTTCCACAAACCTCGCCGGCTCCTGGTCACCGTCTGCTGTTTTGAATACTTAGCTCAACTCAACCTGCCCAATTCCTATTTTGAGCTCATAAAACCAGCCAGACATAAGATTCTAACTTATGTGCATCTGAATGGTGGCATAATTGAGGGGTATGTTTGCTTTATAAGAAAAGCAAAAGCATCAAGTATGGAAGCTCAAAATGTGGTCAGTAAAGCTCCAAGTGTGGTGGGGCTTCTGGAACTAACCACAGTGGTGGTTCCTCCACAGGGTCCCTGGGCACCTAGGCCAGAATCCCCTGGAGCTTGTTATCAAGGAAGACCTGTGGACCCCACTGCAGACCTACTGAGTCCGCATGCAAGGGTGGGGATGGGAACTCAACGCTGTGAGCAAATTCTCCTAGTTGATTTGGGGCACACTATAGTTAAACACCTACCTTTGGCTAAGAAGAAATGAATTCTCCTAATACTAAATGACCTGCCTGAGGCCTCAGTTCTTGTTGGTTGCAGAGCCAGCCACAGATGCACTGACTTCCAGCTCCCTGTCCATACATTTTTATGTCAAATACCCAATAGTGTGATAAAAATTCAGTCAATAGGACAATTCATTTAAACACATCATTGTGTTGAGAAAATGGACTTGAAATACCCAGTGTTAGTGGGAAATAAAATGTTTGTGAATTATTTCTTTGAATCAATAATGCTCCAAAATAGGATGTTCATTAAATCGCCAAAATTGTAATGCATGGATTTAAATCTGCTATAATGCCTTTATTTGAGAGAAGTCTGCTTTTAATAGGATTGGGTTTTCTCTTTAAGAAAAAAAAAACACACACATTTTGTTGCACACTGTGGATTAAAATAAACAAATGACTATAGCATCATGAATTAAGCAGCCTTTGCATGTTTTAAAGAACCACTGCCTAGGGTGACAATTTTTCTGGAATTAAAATTGGCATGCACCGTCTAACAATTGTGCATGTGAAGAATAGGGCTTGGTTTGGGGGATTTGGATAGTTCCAGAACACTATGAAATGCTGGGACCCAACGTGTTTTCATGAAATAGGATGTGTAATACACTCTTCAAACACATGACTCCTTTTAGATTGTAACTGAAGACAAAGCAAACAGCCGGACCCTTCTCTATGGATCGGATGCAGTGTTAGTGGGTATCGTACACGTAGCTACCACCAAATCACAGGTGCCGAATTACAGCCGGATGCCCTTGGCCACTTAAGTTGCTTCTATTCCTTAGCTCTCTTTTTTTTTTTTTTTTTAAAAAAACAGACTATAATATATCTTACAAAAAAACTTTCTAGGACGTTTTATTTGTTTCTAACCCATGTTCATGAAGGAAAAGGCAAGGAAGGAAATACAACCATGGTCTGATTTTAACTGAGTTTTTACCTTTGCAGTCATTTCTTCCAAAGACTATAACAGCAAAAATCAGCTTACCTCAACAGCATTTCAATTTTCTTTAAAAAATGCTGATTGATGGAGTGCCATGTGATGAAGAGAATATTTTCGTATTTAAAAAACCTTATGAACTAAACTACAATGAACCTAATGAAATTTAAAAACACAATAGTCACCATGCTCCAAAGTCACTGGGTTTTTATAGTAAATAAAACAAAGCTTACTTTTAAGGGAGGGAAATCATGCTTTGAAAGCTACAAACAGTAAACTACAGAAAATCTATGGATTAAAATCCTGTGCCCATAGCAATCATCAAAAGTAAGTTATTTTCCAATCATTTCCCGTTTATAAGCACTTGCAAATTAAAAAAAAAATTAATCTGCTTTGATAGGAATACATGGTAAACCAAGTTTTCGTTTGATGCTAAGGAATGTTTCTTTTAAGTGAAAACCAAAGGGATTTGTATTTTATTCTAATTCTAGAGACAATGTAGGTAATGGAGAAGACTACAGATTTCAGAAATCTATAGAGCTGAATTTAAACCCTGTTTCTGTGACTTCAGGCAGGTTACTTAACACCTCCCCAGTAACATTCCCTTTTCTTGTTAGTAAAACGGTAATAATGATACTACTCACCTGGTAGGTTGGGAGAATTAATGAGATAATAGTGCACTGTGCTTCAAACACTGCTGGAACACAAAGAGTACTCCAGTCTTACAGGAAATGTTGATTTCACATCAACAGGGCCTGTGAATCCCAAAGGCCATTCTGTGCTTCTTGGAATTCCTGACCTTACTAAGGCAGTTTCCCAATAAATGGCTTGAATGCCCACCAGGCCACCACCCCACTCCAGCTCTAACATGAGGCTCCAGTTTCGTAATTATTATAACAGTGATTTGCATGAGTCTTAATGCACGCAGGTCCCAGGAACAAATATTCCTGCAAAAATATACCTCCGGTGGCCACTGGGCCTCAGGCAGCTGGGAATCTTGTGGACCTTCCTCTCGCCATCTCTTAAGGGAGGACTGCTGCTGCTGGCCGGTCGTGGGGGGTGACCGCCACTTTGCCCCCGGCAGGAAAGGCTGCCTCATTTACAGGCAACAGCTTTGAAGTGTGGAGCAGGAAAAGAACTGTTTCTTAGCTGCAAAAGCGAGTCTCGAAACAGGGAACGCGGCGCCAGGGCTGCTGTGGATGCAGCCAGGATCCCGGAGGCCGGGGCCGCGCTGAAGGCGGCCAGCTGCCCTATTCAGGATTCGAGGTTTCAGGCCGGCATTAAAGAAGATTCCTGGGAGCGCCTGAGCCGCGCCGCGACTGAACAGCCCGAGGTGGTAGCGGCCGAGAACTGGGAAAAGCGGCAAACCAGAGACAGAGAGCGAGCACCCGACCTGGCACAGCACTGTGAGTGATCCCTGGCACAGCTCTGTTCGGGGGGTGGATGCCCATGCGGCTCACGCCTGCACCACCAGGCCACTCACTGCCCGGTGCTGCCTCCATTTTCCCAGGTGCGGGCAGCTCCGCCCTGCTCAGCCATCACTGAGCCCTCCCACTTGCTTGGCCTGGCGCGGGGGCCTCCACTCCCACTCCCTCCGCGGTTCTCTGGCGGGGCTGGTGACAGGGGGGTGTCCCGGGCCAGTGTCCGGACGGCAAGGAAGTACGGGCGGGCCGACTGTCACTCCACCATACCCTGGACTCCGGCCCCAGGTAAACTCCCTGTTACTGGGAGGCAGATACCATCTCTGCGGCCACCAGTTTGGAAAAAAGCCTAACGAATGTCTGGTTGGGAATAGTGTGGTAGGAGAGTTCCCAGGTCCGCTTGAACCTGCCGGAGACCAGGCTGCAGGTGGGCGCTAGACTCGGTTTATACTGGGGGGATACAAAGGTGAACAAGACCCAAGAAAGATCTACATAGTGCTACAAAGGCACCCAGAGAGACCAGTCGTCTGTGCCCAGCAGAAACCTGGTAGACTTCCTGGGCGAGGCGGTGCCGAGCAGGGTCTTGAAGGCCCAGCTGATAGACGAGGGGTGCAGAAGACATGCCCCAGCCCAGCACAGTGCGCACAGAGTGTGGAGACGTGCGGCCAGGGAGGGGGAGACTCGACAGAAACCACACACCCGGTGGGGTCGCCACTGCACGATCTAACAGCCTGGGCCAGAGCACACTGAACAGGGAGAAGTCCTGCACAGGAAGTGAAAGCTCAACAGAGATCACACACCCTGTGGTACGTGATCCATCAGCCCAGCAGAGCCCAAGCTGACCAGAAAGGTGGCTCCCCGGAGAAGCCCAAGACCCGAGACAACCACACACACAAGGCACTAGAGGCCAACTGAGCAGTCACGGAGGGAGCCATACGAAATTGGCAACCACAGCAACATCCTAGTTAGTCATTAGTCTCAAACCGGTGAACTGTGAAACCCCTGGCCACAATGAACAAACACCAAAAAAAAGATACCAGAAATACAAAAAATCAAGAAAGTACACCACCAAAAGTTAATAAATCTCAAACTCTAGATCCTATAGAACAAGAAGCCCTTGAAATGACTGACAAGGAATTTCGAGTGATAATTCAAAGGAAACTGAATGAGATACAAGAAAACTCAGCTAGATATCATGATGAAATGAGGAAAAGTATACAGGATCTGAAAGAGGAAATGTACAAGGAAATCAATGTCCTGAAAAAAGATGTAGCAGAACTTGCTGAACTGAAGAAGTTATTCAATGAAATAAAAAACACAACGGAGAGTTTAACCAGCAGGCTTGTCGAAGTTGAAGAGAGAACCTCTGAACTTGAAGATGGGCTGTTTGAAATAACACAAGCAGACAAAAAGAAAGAAAAAAGAATCAAGGACATTGAAGAAAATCTGAGAGAGATATCAGACAACCATAAGCGATCAAATATCCGAGTCATGGGTATTCCAGAAGGGGAGGAAAATGGAGATTCCATTGAAAACATATTCAACAAAATAGTGGCAGAAAACTTCCCAGGTATAGGAAAAATCACAGATCTTCAGATCCAGGAAGCTCAACGATCTCCAAATGTATTCAACCCAAAAAGACCTTCTCCAAGACATGTCATAGTCAAATTGGCAAAACTCAGAGATAAAGAGAGAATCTTAAAAGCTGCAAGAGAGAAGCGTCAAATCACCTATAAGGGAGCCCCAATCAGGTTAACATCAGACTTTTCATCACAAACCCTAAAAGCTAGAAAGGAATGGGATGATATTTTCAAAATACTAAAAGACAAAGATTGCCAGCCAAGAATACTCTACCCTGCAAGGCTATCCTTCCGAAATGAGGGGCAAATAGTATATTTTTCAGACAAACAAAAACTGCGGGAGTTCACTACCACAAGACCACCCTTACAAGAAATCCTCAAGGGAGTACTGGGTTTGGTTCCTGAAAAATAACTCCCACTGCCATAAAAAGCCAAGAAAAATCTAAACCCGCTAGTATAATAAAAATGGCATTCATGAAGAGAAAACAAGCTAACAAAAACACTATCTACAACCTAAGGAACCAACAAACACAGAAAACAGTAAATCAGAAAGCAAGGAACAAAAGACACCTAAGACAACCAAACAACCAATAAAATGCTAGGAATAAATCAATACCTTTCAATAATAACTCTTAATGTAAAAGGCTTAAATTCCCCAATTAAAAGACACAGACTGGCTGACTGGATCAAAAAGCAGGACCCAACTATATGCTGCCTACAAGAGACTCACCTCACCCATAAAGATTCACACAGACTAAGAGTGAAAGGATGGAAAAAGATTTACCAAGCAAACAGAAAAGAAAAACGAGCTGGAGTAGCTATTCTTATATCTGACAAAATAGACTTTAAACTAAAAACCATAAAAAGAGACAATGAGGGACACTACTTAATGATAAAAGGACTGATCCATCAAGAAGACATAACAATCATAAATATGTATGCACCCAATGTTGGAGCAGCCAGATTTATAAAACAAACTCTATTAGACCTAAAGAAGGAAATAGACACTAATACCATAATAGCAGGGGACCTGAACACCCCACTGTCAATATTAGACAGATCATCTAGGCAAAGAATCAGTAGAGAAACATAAGATCTAAACAATACTCTAGACCAATTGGAATTGGCAGATATCTACAGAACATTCCACCCAACAACCTCAGAATATTCATTCTTCTCAGCAGCACATGGATCATTCTCCAGGATAGATCACATATTAGGTCACAAATCAAGTCTCAATAAATTCAAAAAAATTGGAATTATCCCATGTATCTTCTCAGACCACAATGGATTAAAACTAGAAATTAATAACAAACGAAACTCTGGAAACTATACAAACACATGGAAATTAAACAGCATTCTACTTAATGACATATGGGTCCAAGAAGAAATCAAGCAGGAAATCAAAAAATTTATTGAAACTAATGAAAACAATGATACATCATACCAAAACCTGTGGGATACTGCAAAAGCAGTATTGAGGGGAAAATTTATTGCATTAAACGCTCACTTCAGAAGAATAGAAAGATGGCAAGTGAACAACCTAACACTTCACCTTAAAGAACTAGAAAAACAAGAACAATCCAAACCTAAAGTTAGCAGACGGAAAGAAATCATTAAGATCAGAGCAGAACTGAATGAAATTGAAAACCAAAAAACAATTCAAAAGATCAACGAATCAAAAAGTTGGTTTTTTGAAAAGATAAATAAAATTGACAAACCATTAGCATGGCTAACAAAAAAAAGAAGAGAGAAGACTCAAATAACAAAAATTAGAAATGAAAAAGGCGATATTACAACTGATTCATCTGAAATACAAGGAATCATTCGAGACTACTATAAACAACTATACGCCAACAAATTTGAAAATCTGGAGGAAATGGATAAATTTCTGGACACACACAAGCTCCCAAAACTGAACCGTGAAGATGTAGAAAATTTGAACAGACCAATAACAATAAAGGAGATTGAAGCTGTGATCAGAAGGCTCCCAACAAAGAAAAGCCCAGGACCAGATGGATTCACAGCAGAATTTTACCAAACATTCAAAGAGGAATTGACACCGATTCTTTACAAACTATTCCAAAAGATTGAAACGGACGCAAATCTCCCAAACTCATTCTATGAAGCAAACATCATCCTGATACCAAAACCAGGTAAAGATATAACCAAAAAAGAAAACTACAGGCCGATATCCTTGATGAATATAGATGCAAAAATCCTCACTAAAATACTAGCAAACAGAATACAGCAACACATACGTAAAATTATTCATCACGATCAAGTGGTATTCATCCCAGGGATGCAAGGTTGGTTCAACATACGCAAATCAATAAATGTGATACACCATATTAATAAACTCAAACACAAGGACCATATGATCATCTCTATAGATGCTGAAAAAGCATTTGATAAAGTTCAGCACTCATTCATGACAAAGACCCTCTATAAGTTAGGTATAGAGGGAAAGTATCTCAACATAATTAAAGCCATATATGCCAAACCCACAGCCAATATCATCCTGAATGGGGAAAAGCTGAAAGCTTTTCCTTTAAGAACAGGAACTAGACAAGGATGCCCACTCTCACCACTCCTATTCAACATAGTGTTGGAAGTACTAGCCAGAGCAATCAGAGAAGAGAAGGAAATAAAGGGCATTCCGATTGGAAAAGATGAAGTCAAACTGTCCCTGTTTGCAGATGACATGATCCTATATATCGAACAGCCTAAAACCTCTACAAAAAAACTGCTGGAATTGATAAATGATTTCAGCACAGTAGCAGGATACAAAATCAACACACAAAAATCAGTAGCATGTCTTTTCTCCAATAGTGAACATGCAGAAAGAGAAATCAAGAAAGCCTGCCCATTTACAATAGCCACCAAAAAAATAAAATACTTAGGAATTGAGTTAACCAAGGAGGTGAAAAATCTCTATAATGAGAACTACAAACCACTGCTGAGAGAAATTAGAGAGGATACAAGAAGATGGAAAGATATCCCATGCTCTTGGATTGGAAGAATCAACATAGTGAAAATGTCCATACTACCCAAAGTGATATTCAAATTCAATGCAATCCCCATCAAAATTTCAAAGACATTTTTCTCAGAAATGGAAAAAACTATCCAGACATTTATATGGAACAATAAAAGACCACGCATAGCCAAAGCAATGCTGAGCAAAAAAAATAAAGCTGGAGGCATAACACTACCTGACATTAAGCTATACTACAAAGCTATAATAACCAAAACAGTATGGTACTGGCATAAAAACAGACACACTGACCAATGGAATAGAATAGAGAATCCAGAAATCAACCCACACACTTACTGTCAGCTGATCTTTGACAAAGGCACCAAGCCTATTCAGTGGCGAAGGGACTGCCTCTTCAGCAAATGGAGCTGGGATAACTGGATATCTATATGCAGGAGAATGAAACTAGATCCATACCTCTCGCCGTATACTAAAATCAACTCAAAATGGATTAAGGATTTAAATATACACCCTGAAACAATAAAACTTCTTAAAGAAAACATAGGAGAAACACTTCAGGAAATAGGACTGGGCACAGACTTCATGAATACGACCCCAAAAGCACGGGCAACCAAAGGAAAAATAAACAAATGGGATTATATCAAACTAAAAAGCTTCTGCACAGCAAAAGAAACAATTAAAAGAGTTAAAAGACAACCAACAGAGTGTGAGAAAATATTTGCAAAATATATATCTGACAAAGGATTAATATCCAGAATATATAAGGAACTCAAACAACTGTACAAGAAGAAAACAAGCAACCCAATTAAAAAATGGACAAAAGAGCTAAGTAGGCATTTCTCTAAGGAAGATATACAAATGGCTAACAGACATATGAAAAAGTGCTCAACATCACTCAGCATCCGGGAAATGCAAATCAAAACCACATTGAGATACCATCTAACCCCAGTTAGGATGGCTAAAATCCAAAAGACTATGAACGATAAATGCTGGCGAGGCTGTGGAGAAAAAGGAACTCTCATACATTGTTGGTGGGACTGCAAAATGGTGCAGCCTCTATGGAAAATGGTATGGAGGTTCCTCAAACAATTGCAGATAGATCTACCATACGACCCAGCTATCCCACTGTTGGGAATATACCCAGAGGAATGGAAATCATCAAGTCGAAGGTATACCTGTTTCCCAATGTTTATCGCAGCACTCTTTACAATAGCCAAGAGTTGGAACCAGCCCAAATGCCCATCATCGGATGAGTGGATACGGAAAATGTGGTACATCTACACAATGGAATACTACTCAGCTATAAAAACGAATGAAATACTGCCATTTGCAACAACATGGATGGACCTTGAGAGAATTATATTAAGTGAAACAAGTCAGGCACAGAAAGAGAAATACCACATGTTCTCACTTATTGGTGGGAGCTAAAAATTAATATATAAATTCACACACACACACACACACAAACCGGGGGGGGGGAAGAAGATATAACAACTACAATTATTTGAAGTTGATACGACAAGCAAACAGAAAGGACATTGTTGGGGGGGAGGGGGGGAGGGAGGAGGGAGGGAGGTTTTGGTGATGGGGAACAATAATGAGCCACAATGTATATCGACAAAATAAAATTAAAAATAAAAAAGAAATAAAAAAAATATATATATACCTCCATTTTTTCCCAAGATATATTTTCCTTGCACAACAACATGCATAAACACACTGTTCCTGAAAGTAAGTGTATGTCTCTGTGGCTTCCAGAAGCAACTTTAATAAGTTAGGGGAGAATGAACTAAACACACAGAGGACCCACGGCCAGGCCATATGGGTATCTTAATGAGAACTAATTAAAGGTCTTATTCCGGGAAAAAGCGTGAAAGATGATAAGAAACAAAGCCAACCTGTCAATGACTGTATGGATTCTACAGACATGAGCTATGATTGTTAGGGTCATTAGCAGGCATTCTGACATTCAACTATAAAGCATTATTCATGAACACAGAGTGGGGGAAATTATACCATCCATTTAAATAAAATCAACCGTGTAACAGATATAATTCACAAAGTGATCATTTTTAAAAATAGAAAACTGAATTTCAAATCAGCATTTTAATGGCCCAGTGATCCAAATATTAAAGTGATAAGCAGGCCATGGTGATTTGCATGAGTAGCTGGAAATATAATTCTATAATGATCTATGAAATGCCAAAAAATTCACATGCTCAGAAATGATTACCCCAAGTAGATTCTTAGACTACCGATGCTAGAGGAGATTTCAGATATTATCTAAATCAGTTGTTTTCAACTGGGGGCGATTTTGCCCCTCTGAGGACAATTGGCAATGCCTGGAGACATTCTCAGTTGTTGCAACTGGGGGAGGGGTGATACGGGCATCTAGTGGGTAGAGACCAGGAGACCAAGAATGCTGTTAAACATCCTGTAATACACAGGACAGTAACCCACAATAGAATTTTCTGACCCCAAATTCCAACAATGCTGAGTTGAAAAACCCTAATCAAGATCAAGCTTTTTCCCTTTACACAACAGAGAAGACAAATCCATGGCTTTCATTGGGCCAACCGTTAGTTTTTGACCTAAACAGGACTAGATTTCGGGGTTCCTGGTCCCATTTTTATTTCTACACTAGGTTTTTCCTAGCTTCTTCATTCCCACTCATCTACCCACTTACCCTCTATCCGTCGTTCAAGACTTAATAAATGCCTAGTCTGTGTTTGGCACTGGGAACATGGCAGTGAACAAGATAAACAGTCTATCTCCCTTGTGTTTATAGCACGGTAGGAGAGGCAGATTTTAGATAATAATCGTGTGAAGACTCATCATTGCGAGAAGTGCCCCAGGAGAACCCACAAGGGGAACCCAGTCCAATTTGACACCTCTTCGTCCTCAAGCAAACCCTTCTAATGGAATACTCTACGATGCATTTCAATACCTTTAAAAGAGATTTGGGTAATAGGCACGGGTCTTGACAAATGGTGCCTGTGTGGAGAGAACCTTGCTGCAAGGTTGGGGATAACAGTCACGGCCCCCACCCCCTGGAGACTTACACGTGCTCGGCACTGTACTAAATGCTCCTCTTACATTTAGTCCTCACGGTGACGCTAAGGGGTGGGTACTATTACTATCATAATCCCCAACTGATGAAACCTCCACATGTTGGATGAGTAGCTTGGCTTGGGGATATGTTGTGGTCTGTCACAGTGGAGTTAAACCTTGAGAAAGGTGACTGACTCTGACTTGCTCACTCACTGACCTGGGTGGGGGAAGGGCATCACTGGTAAGTAGGTGATTAGTCCCTGCTCTTGAGGAACTAAGGAGGGAAATAAAGGTAGTTTGGAGCAAGCAGCTGAGCATAGCATGGACTTATGGCAATGCTACCAACTGTCATACTTAAGATGAAACAAAGTGACAAAGGTGTGGGTATGAGGGGTCTTCAAAAAGTTCACGAAAATATTTGTATCATCTTTTAATTTCATTTCTCCATGAACTTTTTGAAGTATCCTCATATATTTGAGGCTCAGGCTCAGACTCATCTTAGGACTGCTCTGTCCAAAATGGTAGCCACTCGCATATGTGGCTCTCAAAATTAAATAAGATTAGAAATCCAATTCTTGGGTCACACCAGCCACATTTCAGGTGCCCAGCAGCCTGGTATGGCTAGTGCTTGTCATACTGGATGTGGAAGTGTAGAACATTTCCATCATCACTAAATGTTCTAGCAGACAGTGGTGCCTTGTGGTAGCACCTAGGGGTAAGGGACCTCCTAGTCGTCACTCCCAGGGTGACATTATTTCACTCATAGTTTGAGACCTTAGGCCACCTGTGGCTCAGGCTGGTGGGGAAGGAAGGGAGCCGAGGGCTTGCTCAGACCCAGACCCCCATGGTCAACAGAGCTACAACCCAGAAACTAGACAACGTTGGAATGGGAAGGGTCGTCAAGGATTGCAGTCAATGCCTCAATTTCATAAAGAAAATAATGACTGAAATCCCAAACAATAATATACACCCACTCCCAACTGCCATTTAATCCAGTAATACCCTTTCCAGGAATTATTCCTCAGAAACAATTAGAAATATGCCCAGAGTTGAATATGTTCAGTGGAATGATATTTTTAACTGGGGAAAAACTGGTAACCCACTGCATGCCCAGCAATAATTCAAAGCACCTATAGGACAGACAAAAGCACAGACTTTAAGTACATTGCTGTACAAGTCATTATGACTTGGAAACTTGTTGAAGCGTTTTTATTTGAAAGGCAGGTTTCAAAACAGGATGTATATTATGATCTTATTATTGTGACTGTGTTATATACACATGCATAAAGGTGGGTATAGAGATCTGTAAAGCATTTGATGTGTTAGTGACCCATTTGGCCAGCATGGCAAGAATGACATATTTTTTCTTTTTACTTTCCTGCATTTCCTTATACTTTCTCAGTGAACAAATCTGCTTATTCAAGATTATCCTCAAAATGAACAACTAGGAACATAGGGGTTTGTTCAGTCTCTTAGTGGTTGCCTAGCCCAAATTGCGGGCTCTGATTTGGTCAGTGGGGCCCCTCCACCCTATAGTCTCTCCTGGCTCCTCTGATCATTTCAGAGGAATCCCTTCCTCCTTCTTCCCTAGTCTCCACTTTGGCTCATTAGAAAAAGAAATAGAGCCAAATTTATCATGTCTGTGTGGTTCTCCCTTTAGCAGTGAGCTACAGTGGGGGCTGAGAACTTAAGTTGTCATCTTTAACCAGATCAATATATGAATAAACTGTGAATAACTCCATATAAAATTTTTAAAAAGTCTAAATGCTCTCTCCTGTTTCAGAAACATTTCTTCTATTATTTTCTGTCCCAAACCAAATAGAACTAATACTCAATGCAAAAAATCACATGCATTCTTCTTTGACATGTTTTAGGATAAGGTGAGAATCTAGAATAGGCTGTCCCACAGAACTTTCTGTGATGATGGAGATGTTCTATACCTGCATTGTCCAATTCAGCAGCCACTAGCCAAACATGGCTGAGTTCCTGAAGTGTGGCTTAGTATGGCTCAGGAAATAAAGTTTTAATTTTATTTACTTTTAATTAATCTAACTGTAAATTTAAATAGCCACACGTGATTAGTGGCTACCTTACTGGACAGTGCAGGTCTGGACTCTGAACGGAGCTTCTGCATCCTAGCATGAAGGGCCAGGAAGTGTGGATTTCACCCTGGCTTGGAGATGCTCCAATTGTGAGTGGTCATTTGTTTCTGTTTTGCTTCAATCCACAAGGCTCTGAGTAACTCTGAAGAATGCTTCAGATAAATGATCAAGAGAAATGGAGTATATTGAAAAGACAACTAAATCTTTTTTTAAAAAAAAAAAGAAGAAGAAAAAAAAAAAAAAAAACCGGTAATCCAGGGAAGAAGATGGGACTTATGAATGTCTTTGAGTGGTATTGTTAGATGTAGCATTAACAGGAAGGGATGGATTCTGAATAAGATGGATGATAGGATTCAGGATTCAAGACATGCTCCAGTTATTTGACAGGCACTGATCCAACCTGATCTTTGGTAGAAACCCATTTCCTCCTAAACTCAATAAGCCTCCAACTCCTCTGGAATGGAAATGTAGCAGAGAGACACCATAGTACAGATTTCACACTAACCAAGCTTAGGCATCAGATTTGGGGTTTATGTGCCTCTGTCCCCATAAGCCCTTCCCATTTCCTTGGGTGAAAAATGGAGGATTGTTGTTATTGCCTGGCCATTATCTCTACATGCTGGTGTGATGATTGCTTTGGAATAACCGAGGATGTGCCTTTTCCCTGAGTCTGTGATAGCATGTCCTAAGTCATAAAAGATAAGAATCAGAGTCCAATAGGACCTTGTCTTCGTCCATTTCTGTTACTTATAACAGAATACCCGAGACTGGGTAATTTATAAAGGAAAGAGGTTTATTCCTTACTGTTCCACAGGCTGCGAAGTTCAAGGTTGAGGGGCTGCATCTGGCGAGAACCTTCCGGTGGGTGGGAACTGTCTGCAGAGTCCTGAGATGGCAGTAGGGCATCACATGGTGGGGAGCTGAGCATGCTCACATGCCAGCTCAGGTCTCTCTTCCTCTTCTCATGAAGCCACTGGTCCCCATCTCATGACAACCCATTAATCTCTTCACCCATTAATCCACAAATGTATGAATCCATTCAGGAGGGCAGAGCCCTCATAATCTAATCACCTCTCAAGGCCCCACCTCTCTCAATACTGTCACGTTGGGGATGAACTCTCAACATGAGTTTTGGAGAAGACATTAGAACCCCAGCAGAACTCCACCGGAAGCAGAATGAGGAATAACAAGATGAATTTGGGGAAGGTAACAAGACAGAGTATAAGAGTAGAACCGCACTTTCGGGAAGATATTTGTTTCCTAAAGAAAAATGGCACCAGGGGATAGAGAGAGTCAGGGAGTTTTGGCTATGTACCCCATATTTTTCAAACCATCTTTCACATAGCTTGCCAGATTTAGCAAATAAAAATACAGGATGACCAGTTAAATTGGAATTTCAGATACGCAATGACTAATTTTTTAGAATTAGTACGTCCAATGCAACACTTGGGATATACTTATACTAAAATATTAGTCATTGTTTTATCTGAAATTTCAGTTTAACAGTCTTGTATTTTATCTGGCAACTCTATTCAAGAAACACCAGTCCCAAGAGATCTGGCCTTGGTAAAAAGGGCTCCATGGTTAACCGTGCGTTGGAAACGTTGCTTACTTTATCACCCTCTTGGAGATTCCCCCAAGTAAGAACATATTGAAAAGCTCTGGGAAGTTCAAGAGCAAATACTTTCACTCTCTATAACACAACACTTTCCAAACTTTTAAGAACATAGAGCCCAGCAATAATGTGGCTTAAATGCCAGCTCCAGGATCAGACCCTGAGTTCACATACCAGAGTCACAGCATGATGGCTCTCTGACCAGGGGAAAGTTATGACCAGAGCCTCAGGCTGGGTGTCTGTGAATGCAGATAGCCATAGCATCGACTTCACAGGCTCAGAGTGAGGATTATGTGGACCCATACAGGGCATTTAGCCTAAGCCCAGCACAAGGTAACTCTGTGAGCAGGAGTTTTAATAGTCACGTCAGCTGTAAGAACCTTTCTTGGCAATGGTTAACAATATCCAGGGGAACCAATGCATGCACTTTAGGATATGCAGAAGATAGACTAAGGTGGGGTAGGGAGAGAGTGGCTTGGTTCAATATCCAATGAACCCTCTTTACTGTCAGAGGGGGCTGCCCTTGACCCTGGCTCATTGTAGTAGATAAAATGAGAATTTCTACTGCAGTAGAAGGTTCAGTAGATCAAATCTGCAAAACAGTGCCCTGCCTTGGGGGAGCTATTTAGCTTTCTCAGTTCTTTATTAGCTACTGTATTTGTTTGCTTGAGCTGTGTAACAAAGTATTGTAAACTGAGTGACCTAGACTTCACGATTCTGGAGGCTGGAAGTCTGAGATCAAGATGTGGCACAGGTGGTTCCTTCTGAGGCTGTGAGAGAGAGTCTGTTCCAGGCTCTCTCCAGATTCTGGTAAATCTAGCCATCTTTTGTGTTCCTCGGCTTATAGATTTATCATCCTGATCTCTGCCTTCATCTTCATACGGTGTTTTCCCTGTGTTTGAGTCTGTCCCCAAACTTCCCCTTTTATAAAGACACCAGTCATGTTGGATTAGGGCGTACCCTAAGGATCTCAGTTTAACTTGATTACCTCTGTAAAGACCCTTTTTCCAAATAAGGTCACACTCTGAGGTACTGGGGGTTAGGACTTCAACATATGAACTTTGGGAGCACATGATTCAACCCATAACAGGGAAAGAGAAGGGGGGATGGGGAAATAGAGAGAGAGGAAAAGAGAGAAACTCTTGAATGGGGCTGATATCTACTGTCTTTCTCATGTAATGAGGCTTAAATAACAGAGTGTGGAGGAACAGATTTTGAGGAAGCTGATAGCACTATAAACAGCAAGGTAAACGTTGAATTTCATATGTTGATCTGCACTGGAAGTGGTATTCAACCCTTTGCAAGAAAGATGCCAGGAAACTGTTAATCTTTCCACAATACTGCCTGAAAACATATAGCTGGGAACTTCATGCTTCGGGTTCTGAGGAAATGGGAGCTGCATGCCTGGAAAAGAGCAGGCTATTTGTGGTGTCACTAAATCCCCTGATGGCATATAGGAAATTGGAGACAGAAACAAGGAAATGAAGATAGAGACAAAGATATTTCAAAATTTACTGTGTGCTTATCTTGTGTCAGCCATAGTGCTGGGCACAGGGCTGGTCAAGTCTTAATCTAGGAAATCACAATTATTTATGAGCCACCAGTTTTAATGGAATGGGTAACCTTATTAGTAAAGCTTCCCTTGTAGAAAAGGGCAGGTAAGACTGGAGGGAAGAGTGAGTGTGGGAAAGAGAATAGAAATCGGGGAAGATGGCCAAGACAAACATTTGTCAGTTTTATTTTGGTTGATGCTGGTTCTGTTCTCACTCAGTTTTCAAAAAAACTAGTTAGAAGGGACACTGACCTTGGAAAATTTGATCCAATCAGGAATGAGCACATGCCTATATCTCCTATTCCTCTCATCCACACTTTTGCCAGATAATGTTATGAATTCTTAGACTTTTTATTTTACTCCATCATCAATAAGCCTTTAAAATTTAGATATATTACAAGGATGGGTGCTCAGAAATGTGTGTGTGTGTGTGTGTGTGTATGTGTGTGTGTGTGTGTGTGTGTTAAAGAGAATATGTCCAGGATCCCTCAAAGCATAATCTCTTGTTCCTCACTAAAGCATCTTTGTAGAAATATGTTCAAAACTCCAATGGTTATAAGTACTAATACTGATGAATAACTATCAGAAAAAATCTCATAGGACGATGAACTGCAATTGGGAGAAAATGAAATAGTGAGTTTCTTGTGCCTTTCCTCATGAAACAGAGTAGCATCTTTGACTGGAAAACTGGAAGATGTTCCTTTGTGGTCTGTCTTCCAGTTCAAGAATGCCATGTCCCTATCAGAGTCAAGCAAACATTTCCCCACATCCTGATTTCCCACCACTCTGACCTCTTCTCTACATCTGCAGTATGACATCAGCTCTGAGAAGGAGAGGAGAAATGATAATGGTTTTCTTTCTAGAGGAAAAATCAATACAAAATAAGTAAGGTAGTTTTGAAAACAGCACATATTTTAGAAGGGCTTACCCTATGCTATATTAAGACATGTTATAAAGCTATGAATGTTGGAACAGTATGGCATTGTTACAAAATTTAATACATGAGATGGTCCCAAAGTACGCTGTTGTATATATTAGAACTACATACCACATGAAGGCTGTATCACAAAACCAGGAATACAGTGGATATTTTTAAAACATTTGGAAGAAAAATGAATTGGGAGGATAAAAACTCAAAATGGGGCTTTATATTAAACCATACATCAAAAATAAATTCTAGATGGATTGAAGAATCAAATGTTAAAATGGAGCTATAAAAACTTAGGAAAACATTTATATGAATATGACTCTCATCTTGAAATAGGCCAAGGTTGTTAATTGTAATAACAAGGGGATAAGTCATAAGGAAAAATGGTATTGTGATTTAAAAAAACAGTATCTCAGAATACAGAATCAAATTAATTAAAATAGCAAGCTAGCAAAAAAATGCAACAAACACATGTCGAGCAAAAGATTAATATTCGTGATAAGTAGTAAGCCTTTACAAACCAACAGGGAGACCATTAACACCCATAGAAAAAGGGACCAGGGCTTGAGCAGGCAGCTGCTTCACAAGAAAAGGAAGGAAAAATACCTCACCAGTACTTTTTAAATGGCAAGAAAGGCAGCAGTGCCTTATCATTTTCTTTTATCAAAGTGACAGATTTAAGAAACCTGAGCATGTAATGCTGGCAAGCATAAAGGACTGTAATATAGCATTTTGATAAGTATGTATCAATTGTCAAAGGAATTTATTTTTCCAATACAAACTTCAACTTCTAAGTATTGATGCTAAGAAATCAGGCAACTGTGGATGCACATATATATATATATACCTGAATAATCACCACAGAATTATTTAAAATAATGAATTATTGGGGGAAAACAGAATAAGCAACAATAGGGGAAAGCCTAAATAAATTGGTAGTCCATAAGTTTTCTTCTATGGACATTAAATGTCATGGTTTAGAAGAACTCAATTTAGAAGAGAACATTCCCACAAAGCAAAGTGAAATTTTTAAAAGCAGAATATAATCTGCATATATAATTTAATCCTACAAATGCACATATATGTAAATATATATTTAATTATAATTATATGGATAGAAAAAATAGACACAAAGAAACTTAAAATATTATCAGAGACTGTCTCTGAGCAGAGAAATTACAAGCTAATTTTATTTTCCTTATTTATTTACTTTATTTAACTAACTAACAATAAGCATGCATTGCTTTTACAGTCAGGATAAATTAATTTAAAACTAAAATACTGGAGTCAGCATCCGAGGGAAGTTACATAGAGTTTAGTTTGTCATTTTACATACATTTACGAAATGGCTACTATTATCTTAGCATTGGGCTAAGGGAGGGCAGAGACATTTAGAGAACAGTTTCTGCTGGAAAGAATGTTACAGTCATCCATAATTTTGTTCTTGTTTTTTGTTTTTTAATTTTTTTTTTTGGATGGTGCTTAAGGCCCAGCTGAGCTATTTGAAAATGGGAATCAGAGGGAGGGAGAAGAATTTTGAAAACAGGGTAATTAGGAAAAAACAATAAAAAATTAGGTTTGGCCTAAAAGGGATTGGTAGGAGAGCTTTAGGAGAAAAGAGCATGATACAGCAGAGCTCAGAAAGATTAAGCCAAATATCCGCAAGCACACACAGCTCAGGAATAAGCCAGCACTGGGGCGCAGGTTACCTCACCTTGTAAGGATTTATTTATTTATTTGTTTTCTAATACTGCCACATTTCAATCACAGACAAGAATCTACTACCAAATCAAAGCCTAAGTACATAGCAGGGAAGTATCATTGTAAATATGTTCGCCCATAACTGAGTTAAAACATTCATAAACCTTAGTGGGATTATTAAAACACTAGGAGAAATCTGCTGTGTGGCCTTAGGTAGTGCATTTATTTTCATGTGGATTCCCACTTCTCAATGTAAAAATCAGCAAATAGAAGCATTTTCAAATATAAAAATCTGATTGCTTCATTCCTAAAATCTTAGGGAGCTACTTATGGGGTGCAATTTTTTCACATCTTTGGGATATATGCAACACCGTAAATACATTTTCTGTGAATGGCCAGGATACGCATTTTGCTCTTTCTTCATGGTAAGGTTAAAACATCTCATTCCGCAAAAGCTATTTGATGCTTTTTTTAAAATATGGACTTCTAAAAAAAATCTGAATTGGAAAATGGTATTTTATCAACACAAAGTTAAATGCGAACTTCAAAAGACACGAAGCTGAGTGTAAACACGGGACGCTCTGTCCCAGCCACGCCTGAATATGCCAGGTGCAAGTGGGACGGATAAGAGCACGTCCACACTCGCTCTGAACTGTCTTCCTGACCACCTACGTTAATCAAATGGCATGTCAGTGAAAGCCGGCTCAGAAAGCCTGTGTTCCTCACAATCTCTCGAAGTTTAAATGTTTCTGAGATAACAAAACATCTGATCTTGGAAGGAGGGGAGTGAGGAATCAGGAGGTTAATTATCCGCTGACTCGGATGGCTTTGGAGACGAGCTCGATTTTACCCCTCTCTCATCTTAGCCCGATTACTCCTACAGTTGCAGCTGACAGGTCCTCAAATCCCATTTCTGCTGCAGCCCCTTCTCCCTCCTGCTCTGTCCTGCTTAAACTCCACCTAGAGAGTTACAGGAAACAGTGGGGTCTGTATGTTCATCCTCACATACCAGGGCAGACTTGGCTGTTCACCTGCATATCAAGAACTCATTCCCTTCCCACCAGGCATCAGTTGATGGCAATTGGTTCACTGGACACCCTTTCTTGCCCAAAGTACAGTTTAAAATCCAGTCCCCACCTGTAAACGGTCAGCATCACGGCCCACTGCGAATGGCAAAATGTTTTCTGACTGAGGAAGTTTCCATCTTTCTACAATGAACATCCCAACTTTCATCTTTCCACTTCTGGAAATGATGCTTTGAGCTCACCGCCCTCTTGCCATGGATTCTCTGAGGACCTGCCAGCCCCCCTCACTGCTCGTGTAAGGCACTTTCCCGTCTCCTGCATCCTGCAGAGAGATCTTGCTGAAGGTTCTTTCCAAGGGCTTCTTTGTCGTCGTCCTCCTTCCACCATCCATTCAGGAAGGGAAGGCAATGACCGAAAGTCCCTATTTTCTAGCTCTGCCTTCTCTCCTGAATTCCAGCACTCTAATTTCTATTTTGAGGTCAAATTGGCACCTAATGCTTGTTTCTAAGTCATCTTGCAAACTAGCTCTGCCTCCATCTTTACTTGTGACCTATGCGTGTGTCACCAATGTTTGTTCTTATCCCTCCTTCCCTTCTCTGCTGAAATCGCCAATTCAAGGACTCACCATCCTTACCCAGGACCTTGATTAGCCTGCTGCCTGCTCTTGCCACCTGCAGTCAAGTCGCTTCCACAACAGGCTTCCTTAGCTCGGAGCTTATGCCCCTACCCTGTAGCCTTCCGCTACCCCTCCCTCAGATGCCTTCCTCCATAGCGGGCGCAAGTGCCCTCCAGCAGATGTGAATAGGGTTTGCACAATAAAAAGAGTGCTGTGGTCACAAGCAAATTAGGAGTGAAGAATTGAGCACACAAACCACCCTCTTCACTGTAACAAATCTTAGAATATCCATCATCTTCTATGAGTGTTGAACCTTCAAGAAAGGCAGGGGTCAAGCAGCATTTTTCCCACTGTTTTCTCCAACACAATCCTTTCTGAAGAGCTTTTTAGAAGATTGGTTTTAAGAGTGTATAGATCTTCAGGGTAAACCGAGGCATCCCCACCTAACGTTTGCAGTAACTTGCTGGACTTGGTCATTTTTCCTTGGGCTCTCCTTTTCTGGGGATTCCTAAATTCCTCCAAGAGAGCTTCTTAGCCCACTCTTTACAGTCTTTTCCCCTGTTCCCATGCAACACCCACCAGCACTCTCTGCCGGTGATCAGGGCCTGGGCTCTGCCGCCAGCTCCGCGCCTGGGGTAGAGGGTGTGCTGGCCAGCTGTAAGGCTTTTGAGTCCGACCCCCTGCATTCAATCTCCAGCCTAGGAGCCCCGATTCTGCTATGCCTGCTAGAGGGTGAAAGTGATTTGGTTCACCTCAAGAACCCCAAAGGGCAAGAGAAATGGCTGCTTCTTTAGCTGAGTGTACCTGGAATGAGACCTCCGGCTACAGTCCCGTCAGGTTCTCCCAGCAGCCCCCAGCCCACATCTCATGACTTCCGAGAACTGTAGGGTTAATCTCCCTGAGGTTTCTAATCTGTTTTCTTACCAGATCCTTGAATTCCATCAGTTAATTTACCTGGCCCTTCGAAATTCTCTATAGACTACCCGGCAGGAGATCTGAAGGACTATCTCAGAGGGGATCCAGGGGTTGAGGGCTGTAGACCCACTTCTACTTCTAACCAAAGGAATTTAGAAGAAACCCCCAAAATTGCTGTTCCCGTACCTTATTTCACAGAAGAAAAGCGGGATTGCTTGAAAAGGTTTCACGGAGCTGTAGGATGAGCTGGGGAACCTCTGTTAACCCATCTGGGCAGTACTATCTGTGAATCCTCTAATTACAACCCTCCCATGGCCCTGTTTGGTACTAGGCACTGAGTAGTTTGCTTTCCCCGGATTATCTCATTCAATCCACTTGCAGAGAGAGGCTAAGTAACTTACCCAAAGTCACACAGTGGTGCATGGTAGAGCTGTAGTTTAAACCTGACTCAGATTCCTGAAATCTTGAAACCCTGTGCTAAATATCCTAGTGTATATGGTTTTGGGCCCCTAAAAACAGAGTCAGAGAAATCAAAATCACCTACTCAGATACCCTAGTTTTGAGCATGTGATGCTTCATTGAAGAGTCAGGGGGACTTGGGTCATGACCTAAACACCACATGTGGTGAGTGGCCTTGGACCAGGCATTTGCTCTCTCCAACCTTTAGTGTTCACACTAGAAATGCAGATATTATGTGACAAGCATCTACAGCACTCACCCTGGCACTTAGGCAACCTGTGTCATCGTGTTTGGTTAAATGTGTGGGCTTTGGAATCAGGCTGCTGGGTTTTCCTTTCTGTCCCATGAGCTATCGACTATGTGACTTTATAAAATACAGATAATATTATTAAATTAGATAATGTCTGCCAGATGCTTAGTACAGTGTTTAGCACATGGCAAACTTTTATTTTTATAATTAATAAATGTGATTACTATGATGATGATGATGGTGGTGATGTTTTTATTGGTTAAGGCAGGTTAGGCTATGCTGTAGAAATAAAAAAAACTGAACAAAACAAAATGAAATCTCAGAGGCTTAACAGAACAAAGGTTTGCTTATATCTTGCTCATGTTGTGAATTCAGTGTGGTCGGTGGGGTCTTTGTCTTATCCAACAGCTCGGGCACCGAGGTAAAGAAGCCTCTGCCGTCTTGTAGCTGGCTCCGTCTGAAACACACTCATGGGCACCAGAACAGGAGAAGGAGCGGGGGATGGCATGCTTGGCTGGAACTAGACAGATAGCTCCATCTGACTGCAAACAAGCTGGAATATACAGCTGAGCCCAGGAAATTTCGATGAGCCCAGGAAAGAGAGGGTGAGATTTGGGTGAGCATGGGCGGCTCTTCTTCAAAAATACCAGCAAAGACAACAAGAGAAGGTGTTGAACATCTGGCTTGGAGCCTTGTGTCAACAGGTGGTTAATAATTAGTAGTCACCATTATTTTTATTTTATGTTAACTGGGGTGCAAGGCTTGATTCACATGATGGGTGGTAACAAGACAAACGTCCTAGATGGAAGAGCTGGACTCTGTACCAAATCTGAAAACAGAACGTTAGGGAACAAAGAAGTTTCCCTACACATCCGAGGGTGCTGGACTGTGGAGCTGTTCTAGCTAGCTCCATGAGTTAGAGAATCAGGTCTCCCAAAGGTCCCGGATCCATGTATAAAACCATTTCTCCATGTGTGGTCCATAGACCACCTCCATGGGAATTATCTAAGGAGCTCATTACGAATGTAGATTTCTGACTCTCCTCAAACCTGCTGAATCAGAATCTGGAGGTGGCGGCAGGGGTGTGTGTGTGGATAGTGGTGGTAGGTTCTGCAAAACACATTTTAACAAGCTTGCCCAGTGACTTTTAGGCATTTCCTCCCTAGATGCCCCCACAGATGCCCCTCTGACTCTCAGACTCAGGGTGCCTAACACCTCACCCTGCCCACCTGCTGATACTGAGGTAGGAGAACTGAGGCTTAGCACTAGAGAAGGATTCAGTTTCTGAATTAGAGTCAAAAAAGTGGAGAGAGAAATTAGCATTGATAGAAAAAAACGGATTCCTGAGTACAGAAGAGAGTCACATTAATAACGATCGATTTGTTCTCTGGTTCGATTGCCACCTCATTGTAAGTTGCGATGCCCCAAACAACCACGAGGGGTTGTTTGACACAGTACCTCAGGCTTTGGAGCTCCACTCTTGGGCAGATTTTTAGAGGTGGTTTTTGTCCTAGTTGATTAATGTAATTAGCTAGGGAGAGCTGCATTGTGAGAGTGACAGAGATGGATGGGTGAGAAATAAAGAATGTGACTAAGAAAGAGAACCATGATGGGTGACTCTTTTAACTCTATAAATATGCAAACCCATGCAGAGCCAAGGTGGGGAGTGAAATGGTTGATGATTTGTCAAGACAAGAGGTGTGAAAACAAGTGGCAGACCAGGAAATAACCATAATGCTCCATGTTGCTTAAGCGATATCTGCTTTTAGATCCAAATAGTTCATAGGCATCTTGCACTACAACGTGCCTTCTTAAAATGCCCCCTCTCTATACTCAGTCTGAACAGAATTAGAATTGCTCATTTAAAAACAATAACAAAAACATCTGACTGTTCAGAAAACTGATAAACCCTTATTTACCCACTTAGTAGTGGATTCTTCAGTACAGAAGCTCAATATCCAAATTCTGAGCACAACATGGTGGTTGTTCTCTGTCTTCTACTCAAATCCAGCACTTAATGGATATATTAGTGTATCATCCTGAAAACGTGTGGCCTTAATTAATTTGTTCTAGAATGTCTGGTGATCCAATTTTGCCTTAGAAAATCACACAGAACAAATGGCATCAAAAATTCAAAAGCTTTCTGAAAGAGCTGCCAATCTTTTTCTCATGTATAATATATAAGAACGCTAGGCATGCTGACACCGAGTCTGGTGCAAAGAGCAAATGTCATCTTCATAGCAACGGCAGTGGCCTCAGGATTCGAAACTGCCCTGGGCTGCCCAAGTCTCCTCCAACAGGAAAGCTTCCAGCACCGCATCAAGTCCCAGTAAAGGAAAAGCAAATGTACTGATGGAATTAGACATGAAGTCCCACTCAAACATTTGTGTAGAAACTGTTTTCATCACCTTATGTTTAAAAACATCTTCAACATCCTTTAAAACGCAGGTTGCCATGGTTACCGTTGTTGTGCGGGCAGAGGGGTTTCCAAGACTCTCTGAGCTCACGAGTGAATGCCAACAGATCGGAGCCTTTTGAAAATTGATATTTATAAAATATCACCCCTCTTTTTTTTCTCCCCCACTCTAGATCTGAAGTCACATCATTGAAGCAGCTGGAGAGGTTTATGGGATTATTAGTGGAGGTTATCACTGTGGAACTGGCCTTTGGAAAGGCCACGTAAGTTCCACATTGGCCACATGCTAAATGTGGCCTTTGATCTAAGTCCATACATCCTGGGTCAAATGCACTTGCTGACATTCACAGAAACAAAGAATTGCCATTCGCATCAAGCAAAGCTGTCACCCTTCATCTCCACTGTCATGGGTCTGTCCCTATGACAACCACAATCCTTATTGCTACCTACTTACAAACCATGCTAATCAAACTTATTTTTTTTTAAAGACTTTGTTTTTTAGAGCAGTTTTAGGTTCATAGCAAAATTGAGAGGAAGGTACAGAGATTTCCCAAATACCCTCTGTCCCCGCCAACAGAGTCTCCCCTGTTATCTAACATCCCCCACCAGAGTCATATGTCTGTTACAATTGATGAACCTACAATGGCACATCATTGTCACCCAAACATTTTTTTTATATAGTTTTCTTATAGAATTCACAATTTGAATCATGGCATACCTAAGAGCAGGTACTAAGGTGCATTATGCAAGAACTTTAAAATCAATCCACTCTAACCTGGTGCAGTTTTACATGCTGGATAGGCTGTGCTGTTAATGAATTGGTTCAGTCAATGTCATGCATGTTCAAATGGGAAATTAAAGTTGTATCCCTTTTAGTGAACTATGTCTCAACATTTGAAATGTCTGTGTTTCTTATTTCTTTTAATGTTCTTTTTTATGTGTTTATGTTAACATCTGCTCAGAAATTCAAGGGATCAACATCCATTTCTTGACCGGCTGGATTCTCCAGCCAACATCATTATCTTTCTCAGAGACTTTAGCTCATCATCATAAAATCATAAACCCCACAATACAGACTGCACAGAACCCATTAATTGTTTCGAAAGTATTTTTGAATATGAAAATGTGATTTGATTAAAATAAAGCTGTGGATTCAGCAACTTCACAAGAATGCGGGCTTTGTAATAATCTCTTTGGTCTTTCACTGGCTTTATTTTTAAAAGTTAGGAATAAATTTAACTCAAGTAGAGTCACAGGAATTCACAGTGTTGCTTAGAGATATGGAATCAGCAAACTGATGAATGGTCTATTTTTTTCCAGGATATTTTTAAAAGCCAGATTATTTTCAGCCCTCAACATTGGGCAAATGGGAGATTTTAACCAAGACAGAGGAAATAAATAGACTCGAAGACATGAAAGGGAGGGAAGAGGAAGAATCAAATTGGAACATGGTAAGTTCAAGGTATCTGACTGTCTAGGGACTGAGAGTGAGCATGGATTTGAAACTCAAGTGAGAGGTAAAGGATGAAATTCGGATTTGCGAATTATTAATACATACGGGGTAATGAAGGCCCTGAGAATAACTGGTGTTATCCAGGACATGTGAGCAAAGTAGGAAAAGAAGAAGGCAGCTGTGGAGAAACCAACTCTCCTCAGTGGTGTCCTCCTTAGAAACCCTGGAGTCGGGGAGGCTGAGCATGAAAAAATCTTGTTAAAATAGTAGAAAGCAAAGAATATCAAGAAAGAATAATTTTAAAAAATAAGATGAGAAGGCTTGGAATTGCTTATGCCCATGATTTCCCTGGGGAGTGCAAGCTCCTGGATTAAGGAAAGGACCCCAGACTTTACCTCACTCATTGCCTAAAGAGAGAGCCCACACTGTAACTATCTATTCGACTTGGTGAAAGAAGGAAACCATCAAAGAACATGACCCCTGGCATGAATCCACTGCTTGTGTTAGTTGGGGGGCTGCTGGTGATTATTTCTAGAACAATCTGGGGGGTCTTCAAGGCCAGATTCCTCTCCTTCACTGCTTAGACAATGTGATAACATCCTGCTGGGTCCTTTTGCATTTCCATAAAAAGTAAGCTCTCGTTTCCTTAAATGATGGGACAGAGTTTTCACAATCAACTGCATTTAGACTTCGAAATGCAATTAAAATGAAACTATAATGTAAATTGGGTTAGGTGAAGATGGTTCCAAAATCTCTCTGACTCATCTAATCCACCAAAATGGGAACTGATCCCAAATTGTAGTGTCCTTAATCTCTTATAGTTGCCCACTCCCTGCCCAATGGGTAGGCACGTGGCTCCTGTTCCTTAAAGGAGAACACTCCACTGGTAGTGCTGGTTGGTTAGATGTAATCATCTCAATGGCTGATCTGAATCACAATACTGTTAATGAGATGGACTACGTGGCAATTAGCTATTAAAAAGTAATTAAAGACTCAAATTAATCTAAAAAGTTAATTCTGTGACCATCTATGGAACCAGTATCAGATAATAAAAAACCCGATTGAGAGCAGCGTTTCGAAGAAACCTCAGTGGCCTGATGTCATTTGAGTTCTGTCATCCACTGCCCTTGATTTGGAAAAGATGATAAGAAAAAGAAAAGGAAAACTCCATCTTACTATGACACCCTTGTTTGATTTTAGAAAATCGTTCCTTTGAAGAGCACTGTGGGGAGAAAGTAGGCCTGTTAGAGGGAGTGCTCTGCTGCCTTCAGGACCGGAGAGATGTGCCTCTCTGTTTGACGGCAAGACTCTGAATTAGCACAAATATATTCTGGCCATAAAAACGCCTGTGCTGAATGAATAAGGAATAAAGTAGCATAGGATTTATGCAGGGAGGCTGGGGGATGCTCCTTCAACAGAAATGACTGCTGTCAAAGCCTGGTTGCATGTCTCCAACACGCAGAAGTCAAGCCCTAGCAGCAGGTGAGTAAATGACCTAGTCCTATTAGGAACTTGTTAGCTGTCCGCAGCGCCTTTTATCCGCAGTCTTTGAAAATATTCACTTTTGTGCAACAACCACAACAAAATCAATTTTCTTCCACTTAAAAGAACACCCTTCATCAGCATGGACACACAGGCAACCACTCCCCCAAAGGAAAGGCTTTGTACCTGAAGAGTACAAGTTGCCTTTGTAAAGGAGTGTCATAGATGTGTCCCGACACTGGGATTAGACCCTTGAAAGGAAAATGCTTTCATTATATTGGGTAAGGATGCATGTTGGAACTATGGAATGAATCATCATCAGATAGAATCCATTAATACCCATGCTTTTAAGGAACCAGTGGCCCTTAACAAAGAGAGATGAAAAGGCGTTGATGTGTTGACGTGAACCGATGTATTATAGTGTGTATGGATTCAACTCAGGAAGTCAGGTTATTCTTTAACTTATACTGATGCTATGTTCAAAGCACAAACTAAAGAAGCTTTAGTACTGGGGTTCTCTTAGCCTGGAGCCCGGTCACCCCAACTCACATCAGATAATATTCTTCAGCAGTTGCACGTGGACCCACCTGGGGAGCTGTAAGCCTTGCTGATGCCTGGGTCCCCCCTAGACACGCCCATGACATTGGCAGCTGGGATGTGTGAGGGGTGTGTGTTGGATATGGAAATTTTTGAAACCTCAAGTGACTCTAAGGTACAGTCAAGGTTTGAGAACTGCTATTTGTGGCATGGTGTGTTTCCTTACCTCTTGCCTGGACTTGACCACACTGTAGTTATATCATTCACTTGCATTTCTGCCTTCCCCACTCCTTCGAGGTCTTCCCCACCCCCTCCTGTTTTATCTCCTCAGTATCTAGCCCAGGATAGGGTACATAACAGGCTCCCAATGCATTTCTGATTACATGTTACAATTTTTACATAATAAGGACTGGAGTTGCTCCATGGGCACATGTAACTTATTTGACTTCAGCTTTGTGCACTGTAGATAGGAAAGAGCAGGAAAGAAGAGCTCGAGGGAGAGTTGCCCAGAGAGAGACAGCAGGGGACCAAGAGATGGACCAAGGAAGACAGAAGACCTTTCCTTTTCCACCTTGTCCTTTGCCCCTTTCAAATTAGACACCTTGGCCTTCGCTGCCCCAGGGAAACAAAAGACATTAATTCCTGGCTTTTGAACTTCTAAAGGCTCAGGTCCAGACAATTTAAGGGCCTTTTAAGGGCCTTTCAAGGATAATTTTGACACCTTGCAATTTTTGCTTGATGATGCTGACTCTAGAAAGTGACCTTCTACCTTCGTCTGGACCTCCACTTGAGATGTGTCTCCCCTCTGTCCTTTCCTTATATAATCTGTTGCTGTTGAACATTTCTCAGGGAGGACCTATTTATTTTTGACAAATTTGGTTGCTTTCAAAGCTTCCTCCTTGAAATTAATATTCTTTAACAGTAATGGAATAAATTTGACTGTTTCCATAGAAGTGGTTTTTCTCCTCCTAATGTAACTTAATAGTGTCTGAACATCTCATTTTCCAAATGAGAATTAAATAACTGAATAATTGACTTAGGTTTATTTTTCAAAGGAGGTTTTTTTCCTAAACCATAAAATTTTAATTGGCAAACTATATCTCTACATGTAGTTCAAGGTTCCAAGAACTACTTTAAATATGAGAGCTTTTAAAGATTTTTGCTGTAGAAAAACCAATTGAAATAGCATCATTTAACATTTACTTGCAGGTGTTACAAAAAAAATAGAACATACCTGGGGCCAAAAATCTTTATATTTTAAAGGTAAATGCTATGCAGTTTAATGTTAGTTCTTCAGTGGTGAAGTCAATGTCTAATTTATTATTTCATCCCTGGCATGGTATCCAATAGTTGCTCAGTAAATATTTTATCAGTCAGGTTAGGCTAACTCTTGCTACAGTAACAAAAGACCTCATCATCTTGGTGAATTACACTAGCAAAGATCCATTTCTATCTAATTTTGCAGATGTGTTACAAGTCAGTTTCAACTCTGCTCCAGGTCTTCTTCATTTCAGGATCCAAGCTAAAGATCCAGCTCCTTTCTAGGATATGCTGGTCTCATGGCAAGGGGCAAAGCTGACAGAACCATAGCATGGTCTTTTCTAAGTGGCAAGTCCCATAGTAACTTCCACTCATGTTTATAGGTTGAAGCAAGTCCCATAGTCAAGCCTGATGTCAACAGGATGGGCTCCCTAGGGAGGGGTCAGTCAAGGAAAAGAAGTAAATATTTGTGAACAATAATACAATTGTTTACTGTATCAGTTGAGTGGACAAGCTTCTTTTGTAGCAATGAACTTCATTCTTCCCTACTCCTACCCACCCCTACCAGCAGAATCGTTCTTGTTTTCCGAACATAAACTAACTATGATGACTATTGTATTAGTTTCCTAGGGCTACCATAACAAAATACCACAATGTAATTGCTTGAACAGTAGACGTCTATTGTCTCATAGCTTTGGAGGCTAGAAGTTTGAGATCAAGGTGTTGGCAAGAATGATTCCTTCTGAGACTCTGAGGTAAAATCTGTCCCATGCCTGTCTCCTAGCTCCTGACGGTTACTGGTGATGCTCGGTGTTCTGTGACATGTGGATGCGTGGTCCCAATCTCCACTTTCAAATTCACATAGTGTTCTCCCTGTGTATATGTCTGTGTCCAAATTTCCCCTTTTAAAAGGACAGCAGTCTTATTGGACTGAAGGCCCAACCTACTCCAGTATGATTTCATTTTAACAAATTACATCTGTAATAATCCTATTTCCAAAGAAGGCCACATTCTGAGGTGCCAGGGGTTAGAACTTCAACATGTAAAATTTGGGGAATGCAATTCAATCCATAGCAACCACATACCATGTTTGTTCAAAACTCTACTGGTTTTGCCTGTCGTTCTGGTGACATTATTACTAGAGATTCCTCTTTACTCTCAAATCTCTTTACTCTCAAAATTGTTCCAGATTGGACGACCGATTAAATGGCTGCCTTCAAAAGAAAACATGGCCGTTATAAAGAATTGGAATATTTGGGGGTATGGCCTTGACTACCATCACCTGTGTACAACATGTGATGATCCAATCAATGTTATTAGAATATTCATTATTACAAATGGAATTAATTGTGCTTCAATAAAAAATATTTTTAAAAAATGAATTGGAATAAATATGGAAACATTTTAAAGCAGAAAATTTTAAAGGAATCATTTTACGTACCAGTCCATTTGAAATCCTACTGTTAACATTTTGGTGTATACACATAATTTTTTAATAAAACTGGAACAATTCTGTAATTATTTTGTAACCTATATTTTTCCTTAATAATATTTTTGTACATTTTCTTATATACTTAAAAAATTCTTTTAGAACATGTTTCTTAATGACTGCATAATAGTCCATCATATCTACCCTATAATTTACTTAATGACTTTCTTATTGTGGGTCATTTAGATGGTTTCCAAGAGAGCCTTATTTCACAAAGTTGCTTCTGGCATGTAACACTTCAAACAGCAATTTTAGAAAAATGTGGCAAGAACGTCCCCCAGTTCTGCGTATGTTTCTGATAGAATTTCAATCACAAATGATATTCCTCATGCACATTTACAAAGAAACTTAAGCTCTTTTTTTGTCTAGTTTTCCTTAAGAAGGACAGGATTTCCAAAAGCCAATGGCTATAGCCTGAACCCTAAATCTTCTTTTTTTGTTTGTGTAGCAGAAAACCTCTTACTGATTTACTGATTTTATTTCTAGTAGACTAGTTTGGGCTTTTATTTAAAGCTATCCTGGAAAAAAAGTGGCCGCTGCTTCACAACATATCAACACCTTTTAGGAAATACTCCTTGGAATTTCTTGTTCAAATCCCACCTCATTTTACAAACGCTGGTTTAGAACAATCAGTTTTCAGGTTCAGGCAATGATGGGATCAGCTCACAGGTGCACTTTACAGGGGCATGTTCCCTGATGGGGGGAGCAGCTACTGTGATTTGGATGGCAATGATGGGAAAGGGGGCATGAAGAGGGCAGAAGGAGCATTCCGAAGACTTTAATTCATTAGGTATAGGGTGCAGTCTAGAAATCTTTGTTGAAGCATCTCAATTAATTCTAATGCAGTTGGATCACACATTTGTTATGGAGCAGATTGTATCACTATTGCTCCATTACATGTCATCTCCCTCATCCCTCATAGGACTGTGAGTTTCCTACAGGGATATTTTGTGCCTTGCTCATCTTTCTAAACATCTGGAATGAAGTAGAGCTTGATTAGTGTCTGGGCAACTAAGGGCAGTAAGGTTGAGTGGTATGTGAATGCAACTGATTTCACTTTATTTCAAGTGTCATTTGCAGACCTACTATGTGCTTGCCACCCTGCTGGGAATAGAAACGAATAATATATGATAACTGATAATGCAAAACTTACAGTCTAGAACAAGAGGTAAAATGCTAAGGTAGTCTTTTCAGTTCAAAAATGATGTTTCAAGAGTAGAGCTGCATGAAAAATATTGTAGGACCTAAAAGATGTTAACATCCTGATAGAGTTGGTAAAAAGCTTTACAATAGGAGGTTTGTGCATTAATTATTTACTGATTCCTTCAGTCAACAGAAGTTTCATTTGTTCGTTAATTAATCCAATCATTCAGAGGCATTTTTTACCATCAAAATATATATCAGGCCAAGTGCTGGGCACTGAGAATACATTGGAAATGTAAAAAAAAAAAAAAAAAAAAAAAAAAAAAAAAAAAAAAAAATTAATAAATAAAAAGTGGGAACTATAACTTTATGAGGATTAGGAGCAGGTAATAAAGACTGACACCCAACATGTTAAGTGCTGTGATGGAAGAGTGTAGGCTATAATGGGAATGGTTAGGAGCAGGGACAGTTGTGCAGGTCATTCACTGCACAAAGCACTTGGGAAGAGGAGGTTGAAATTTGGCCCAAACTTCCCTCATCATGTGTCCTGTGTTGAAAATTCGTCTTACAGAAAGGAGAACTTTTTTTTTTTCTAATTCGTAAGAGGTGCTAGATGGGATAGAAGCAGGTCTGTAAGGGTGAATGTCTGAAAAGGACCGAGAGAAAGCTTCCTGGAAGAAGTCATTTCTAAGCTGAGGCCTGGATCAGTTAAGACATAGGCAGATGTGAGTCACAGTCATAGGTGTGAGTCCGTATGTGGGTGTGTGAGTAGATCTCGGGCAGGAGGTGAAAACAATGTCAACGGAGAATGGAAGGGCTTTCCAGACATGGAGCTACAAAGATGAAGACCAGCATGGGAGGTGTGCGGAGGCGTAATTGGAAAACTAAAATAATGAGAGAGGGAGGGAGAAAAACAGAGATGGAATGTGGAAATAGAGACAGAGACAGAGAGCCAGAGGGAGATGGAGAGGGAGAGAGAAGAAAGGAGAGAGAATGAGAATGGGGGACAGAAAGAAGGATGAGAGAGTAGAGAGGAAAAGGAAAGGGGAGAGAGAAAGAGCAGGAATAAAAATGCAAAGGAAAGAAATAAGTGAAAAAGAAAAAAGAAGAGAGAAGTGGAGAGACAGAAAGAGTCAGATGGGGGAGGGAGAGAGAGAGAGAGAGGACAGAGGCAGGAGTGATTGGAGAGTGAGGGACTTATGAGGCACATTAAGAGTCTGGCCTTTCTCCGTGGGAAGCAGAGAGCCACTCGAATGACTGGGAGAGGACAGTGATGGGGCCAGGTGTGTGGTGTGGAAAGCTCTGTCTCACCGCTGGCTGGAGAATGGTTTGGAGGGGAGCAAGATTGGAGGATTTGTCACCACGCCATGTTTTTCATGGCTCTGCAACTGCATCTTCAGTGATGACAATTAAAGAAGGGGGTTCTAGGTGTTCCAGGTAAAGGGAGCATATATGGATGTGTGGCAGTGTCCCAGGTGGAGAGCATACACGGAATTGTGGTAGCATATCCAGGCAGGACAGGGGTGGGAATCTGGGAACTGAGATGGCAGGAAGGTGCGGAACCCAGGAGATACTGGGAGGTCCAGGATCACTAAAGAGTTTAAACTTTATCCTTAGTGTCAGCCCATTGAAGGTGTTCTGTTAAGAAACTAGTATGATCCAATTTGAGTATTAGTAAAATTACTCTGGAAGAAATTTTGAGAATGGTTGGCTTAGAACAGGGAAGAACAGGAGATGGGAGGTCTCTCCTGTGGCCTGGAGGGGAGATAAGGAAGTACAGTGGAGATAAGGACTGTGAACTGATGCTGATGAATTTCAGACGTAGTTAGCAAGCTTTGGTGATAGATGAATGGGGGTAAGGGAGAGAAAAAAGGTTCCAGGTGGTTCTGAGATTTTTAAAAATTATTATTTTTTGTTTGATTCGGGCAAATCAATATATATAAGATAGCTTGTAAGAGAAGCAGATTTATGAACTAGGGGAACTAGATAATGAGCTCCTTTGGAGATATGGTGAGTTTAAGAGGTCTGGAGGAAGTTCTGGAGATATGAAGCAAGGAGGTAGAAATTCAGGTCTGGATATCAATAGAGCCCAAGTGATTAGAGTTATAGATTTGTGAGTTTTCAGGCTATTGGGTTGAGTTGAAGTCATGGAAATAGGTGAGGGTGACCAGGAGAGGGTGCAATGTAAGAAAAGGGAACCCTAGGGATCATCAATATCTAGAGAATGACTGTTAGATGCAGGACTGGCTACACAATTTGTGTGACCCAGTGCAAAATGAAAATGGAGGGATCCTTGCTCAAAAATGATGAAAAATTTAAAGATGGCAACAGTAGAGCATTAGGCGTGGTTCATGCTGAAGTCTCCAACACTATTCCTTTATCACATGGACCATTCTAGCTTCCTTCCCTGGCTTGTCTCAAAACTTTCGCTCCAGCGGTGAGAAACCTGACTCCCACTGTCCTTCATCTATTTACCTAATTGTTCAATTGTATATACACATATATGTAATGTTTCAGCATTGTTACCCTGTATCCTCACGGGACAGAACTTTATCAGCTGGGTACAGTGCTTATGTACAGTTTCATTTGCTTCAGTCTTAGGGACTCCACTCATTTCCAAAGTTATTTAGATCAGCACTTTCCCCCACACTTTCTTCTGTGACATTGTTTCACGTATTTGTAATACAGTTAGATTCTTTTGTCATATTCTTCATTCCATCCCAGTATCCCCCAACTTCCTAAGTATTTTTTTTTAATTGCAAACATTTGTATCTTGGTGTAGAACTGTAAAGTTCTATGCATCGTGTCATGTATCCACCATTATAGTATCACACAGAACAGTTCTTCATCCTAAAAAGTCCCCTGTGCTTTATCTATCCAATTTTTACCACCCCCTTCTCCCAAGCTTATGCTAGTCATGGATCTTCTTACTGTCTCTATAGTTTTGTCTTTTCCAGAATGTCATACAAATGGAATCATACAGTGTGTTGCCTTTTCAGACTGGCTTCTTCCACTTAAATATGCGTTTAATATTCATCCATGTCCTTACATGCCTTAATAGCACATTCTATCTTATATTCCTTCTTATACATTCCTTCTTACAGTTATAGTATTCCATTGTATGGATGTAGCACAGTGCATTTATCCACTCACCTACTGAAGGACATTTTTGTTGCTTCCAGTGATTATGCTTAAGTGTGATTTTTTAGTGATTATGGGATTTATGAATAAATCTGCTAAAGTAATTAAGAATAAAGCTGCTATAAACATGCACGTGCAAGATTTTGTGTGGACGTAAGTTTTCAATTCAGTTGGGTAAATACCCAGTTAATGCAGCTGCTGGGTCATATGGTAAGATTATGTTGAGCTTTGTAAGAAACTGCCAGGCTGTTTTCCAAAGTGGCTGTACTGTTTTGCATTCCCACCAGCAACAGAGGAGAGTTTCCATTGCCCTGCATCCTTGCCAGCACTCAGTGTTGTTTTTTCTCCATCATTCTAACAGTTGCATAGTGGTGTCTCATTGTTTTAATTTGCATTTTCCTGATGACAAATGAGTCTTATATGCTTATTTCCCGTCTGTATACCTTTTTTGGTGAAGTATCTGTTCAGATTTTTTGCCCATTATTTAGTTGGTTTTTGTGTTGTTTCCTTCTTGTTGAGTTTTAAGGGTTCCTTACATATTTTGAATACAAATCCTTCAGCAGATATGTGTTTTGCAAACATTTTCTCTCAGTCTGTGACTTATCTTTTCAATCATGTAACAGTGTCTTTCACAAAGCAGAGGTTTTAATAAAGTCCAACTTATTACTTCTTTTCTTTCATGTATCATGCTGTTGGTGAACTATCTAGAAACTCATCACCAAGGTCACCAGAATTTTTCTCCCATTTTCTCTCAGACATTTTATAGTTTTGCATTTGCATTTGTCTGTGCTCTTATTATTCTTTTTTTTGCATATCGACATTCAGTTTTTCCAGCATCTTTTGTTGAAAAGACTATCCTCTCCCTACTGATTTGTCTTTGTGCCTTTGTAGAAGACAAATGAATGAAGAGTTGCATGTATTTGTGGGATCTATTTCTGAGCTATCTATCCTGTTTCATTGATGTATTTATCTGTCCTTTTACCAGGACCACACCGTCTTGATTATGCCTTCTTGTTTGCTCACACGACCTTATTTCAAGTTTTATATTAGGTCTTAAAATTGGGTAATGTGAGTCCTCCAGTTTTGTTCTTCTCCTTCAGCATTGTGTTGGCTATTCTAAATCTTATATCTTTCCATATAAATTTTAGAATCAGTTTGTCCATATCTACAAAATAGGTTGTCAGTATTTGGATTGGAATTGCATTGAATTTAAAAAGCAAGTAGGAGGAATTGACATCTAAACAATATTGAGACTTCTGATCCATGAACACAGAATATCTCTTTATTTAGGTTTTATTTGATTTCTTTCATCATAGTTTTCTGCATACAAATCCTGTACGTATTTGTTAGATTTATACTTAAGTATTATATTTAATTATAAAAACAATTAATTAACTTTTGTACATTGACCTTATATCCTGTGACCTTGCTATACTCACATAACAGTTCCAGAGGTATTTTTTAAAGGTTCTTTGGAGTTCTTTATATAGACTGTCATGTAATCAATGAACAAAGACAATTATTTCTTCTTTTCCAATATGTACACCTTTTATTTCCTTTTCTTGTCTTATTGCATTAGCTAGGAATTCCATTAACATGTTGAATAGGAGTGACATATTCTTGCCTTGTTTCTGATCTTAGTGAGAAAGCATCTAGCCAGTTATCAACAAATATGGTGTTTGATATAGGTTTTTTGTAGATGTTTTTTACCAAGTTGAAGAAGTTCTCCTCTATTCCTACTTTGCTGAGAGTTTTAACCATGAATTCGTAATGGATTTGTCAATTGCTTTTTCTTCATCATCAAATCATGATCATATGATTTTTTATCCTGTTGACATAATAAATTACATTGACTGATTATCAAATGCTAAACCAGCCTTGCATACTTGTAATCCCACTGGGTTGTGCTGTATAATTCTTTTTATACATTGTTAAATTTGATTTCCTAGTATTTTGAGAATTTTTGCATCTATCTTTATATAGATACTGGTCTGTGGTTTTCCTTTCTTGTAATGCCTTTATATGGTTTGGGTATCTGGGTAGTGCTGGCCTCATAGAATGAGTTAGAAAGTATTCTCTCTGCTTCTATTTTCTAAAAGATATTGTAAATAATTGGTATTATTTATTCCTTACATGTTTGGTAAAAGTTATCAATGAAACCATGTGGACTTGGTCCTTTCTTTTTTGGAAGGTTATTAATTACTGATTTAATTTATTTAATAAGTATAGAGCTACTCAGATTATCTATTTCTTCTCATGTGAAATTTGATAGCTTATATCATTCAAGGAATCGGTCTGTTTCATCTAAGTTGGCAAATGTGTGGGCCTAGAATTGTTCATGGTTGTTCATAGTATTTCTTTATTATCCTTTTAATGTCCATGGGATCATTAGTGAGGACCCTTCTTTCATTTCTGACGTTGGTAATTTTTGTTTTCTCTCTTTTTCTTGGTTAGCTGAGCTAGAGGTTTATCAGTTCTACTGATCTTTTCAAAGAAGCAGCTTTTGGCTTTGTTTATTCTACTGTTTCTCTGTTTTTAATTTCATTGATTTCTAACCTATTTTTTTCTGTTTTTTTTTTCTTTTTTTTCTGTTTGCTTAAGTAGCACACAATTTTAAAAGATCACTTCAGTTACTGTATGCATGCAGATTGAATTGGAGAAGAGCAAGAGTGAACATGGGGAGACTAATTAGGTGGCTTTAGACAAATTTTGGGCAAGAGATGATGGTGCTTTGAATTAGGCTGAGGTAAACGGAGAGAAGTTCACAAACTGCTGTTTTGTAACCTTCATCCACAGAGGAAAAAATCATTCTCACACATATATACGGAAAGGGTTTGGGAGAGGGAAACAGACACATAAAGAGGAAGGAGCAGTCTATGAAATATGAAGATACAACCTCAGATCACAACTTGTAATCAATGGAGTGCTGGTAAATGTTTAACAGCCAGCACTCCAGAAAAAAAGGAAAAGAAAAATAAAAAAGAACTGATTTGTAGTATTTGTCCATTTCGATGCTATAAATATTCCCACCATGACTGACTTCAAGCTACTACTATGAGATCACTGCGTACAGAGCTAGGAAGAGATGTACACCAGCTGGTGTAGACTGGCATGAGCTGGCTCCAGTACATCATGCTTCTAATTTTTTGGTGTCTCTAGGACTTCATGAGGAAGTTTTGAGAAACTGGTACTGATGATAGAGATTTTGGAACCCAGTTACACTTGCTTTCTTATTATTCCTACTGTTTTGAATATTTGATGTAACATAAAAATTACTACAGTAGGTTTAATAGACAAAGAATATGGTATGGGGGTGGACGGTTCCTACCTAACATGTGCCTAGGATATATGTTCTCTAGTAACTACTTGTGGAATTGGATTGAATGCTACTGTATTTCCTCCCAGTCCCTGCCCATCTGAATCTTTAGTTTTCTCATGGTTGTGATCCTACCATGAACCCAATGAAGGAGTAATATTAAATACTTGAGATTAAAGTTAGTACCTTCACATGAGATGTCATTGCCATCTCCTTCTGATTAAGAGCTTCCTTATACTTCCCAGCCAAATGCATATGAATGTGCATTCTCTGCTTTGTTTAATGGGACACCCCCAGAGCACAGAGACAGTCTCACAACCTTGGTTTCCTCCTCTGAGGTCATTAACATGATTTATCATGAAACTACAGGAAATTAGTCACTGAATATTTCAATACAGAGAGGAAATAATGTAATTCCATTTTTACCATAGAACCACTGTATCTTGGAGTAACCTGTAGCCATGGCAACAAGATAAGGACATATTCCTTAAATGTTTAACTGTGATTCTATATTTCATGCACATTCAACTACAGTCAATTCTTATTATTTATAATTGAATTAATTTTCTGATACATTTGGGGTCCACTCTTCAGCAGTTTTCAGTTACTTTAAGATGGTGAATATAATAAGATTTTCTTAAGGTCATGATTGTTAGGATGAAGATAGAACATCTTTTTTTGTCTAAAAAGGAACTGAAAGGGACCTTTTAAAAATGAGTAAATATTTTTGAATGAGCCAAATGATGGCTTTGAGGATAAATATTAGGAGTATAAGGGTATATCCCCATCTCTGAGTATTCAAAAGTGACACCTTCCCACTAAGCTCCTAAGTATGAAGGTATTAATTGTATGAGTATTAGATATTCATAATAATAACACTATACTACAGTAGTTAATATAATTTGAAAGTTAACCATGTGCCAGAATACTCTCAAGAATCATCTTATTTCATCCTCTGGAAAATCTTCTGAGGCAGATGCTGTTATCACATCCATTGTGCAGGTGCAAGAAGTGAGGCATGCAGACATCACACACCCCCGCCAGCATCATCTGGCTGGGAAGTGGCAGGGATGGGATCTGAACCCTTGCAGGCTGAATCCACAGCCCCTGATTTCACCCACGGCTCCTACTGCCCTCTCAGTTCTTCTAGCCAGTCACAAAGGGCTGAGTTCACATGGTGCTGTCCAGTTCTCTCAGCCCCTGTGCCTGTCATTGTCTCTCTGGTCCCTGAAAGAGTAATGCCTCAAAGAGTCACAGTGCCAGCTAGTACAGCTTATGTTGGGCTTCAGGTGCTGTACTCAGAGCCAGAGAACCAAGAGGAGTAAGGTGAGGTCTTAGCTCCCCACGACCTCAGAGACCAGTAGGAAGAAGACATGCAACTGGACACACAAAAACCCCTAGTGTGACACATCCTATCCTTTGGCTGGAGTACATGGGAGATGAGAAGGCAAAAGAATGAGCAGCCCCTCTCCACAAGGAGGTCAAGGAAAGCCCACACAGAGAGAAGCCTCTTGCTCTGACTCAGATTTACCAGAAGAGAAGGACTTGTTCACACAAGTCCTGTAGTTCTCTGGAACTACACATAAAACAGGGTGGCTGTGACAAACAGTGGAAGGAGGAGGTGGCAGGGGTGTGGCTGCAGGAGAAGAGGCCAGGTCAGAAATGACTTGAAGGTCACACAGAGAAGCTTGGAACGTAAGTAATAGGGAGTGCTGAGGCATTCTAAGAAGATTTAATTTTAAAAGCCATAGACAGGAGATGGAATGAAGCAGGCGGAAAATGGAGCCAAAGGAGCCCAGTTAGAAGACTGCTGCAATGACCCGAGCAAGGCAAAACATGCCTTAACTGGGGACCTTCCGAGGGATGGGTGTGAGAAATACTGAGAAGGTGGGACAAACAGATTTTATTTAACATGTGACTGGTACAGGGAATGAGGTCTTACCACAGCCTGCAGGTTCTGTAGGATCTGACCTGTTCCCATGTCTCGAATATTGTCTTACATCATCCTATTTCTCCACCACGGGAGTTTAGCCTCACTGGTCTTTTTTCTATTTAATACTTTGAACATATCAACCTCTTTTCTTCTTTGATAACTCCAGTTGTGTTTGGATTGCCAGTATTCCCAACTAAATCTTGCTTCTCTAGCTGCCTCTGCAGCTAGGGATACCCATGGATTACTGTCCTGGTTAATGCAACACAAGATGTCTTTTGGAAGTTTCTGGAAAAACTTTTGCTTTTTCACAATAAGAATAAGGACAGGTTTAGTTGGCTTATAACCTTACTCCTGCCTTGGCCTTGGATATGATGGCCTGAGCTGCTGCAGCGACCTTGTGACCACGAGGGAAGACCAATCAAAATGCAGAGATGGTGACCCTGAAGTAACTGCAAAAGTGAAACTTTGCCCACCTTTAGGCTTCTTGCTGTGTGAGATAACAAACCCCTAAGTTGTGTAAGCCATGATCGTTGACTTTTCTACTATATGAAGTTACACAAATGCATCGATCTCTGCAGATGTTGTCTCTCCACCTCAAATGTTCTTTCATTAGTTACAAGTCTGGCTTATTTTCATTCTTTGAGTCTCAGTTTAAATGTCACATCCTCAGAGGGAGCTTCTCTGGTTACTCTACCTAGAGATGGGAACTTCTGCAGTGGAATGTGAGAGACATAAGTGAGGGCAGAGCACACATTGGGCTTCAGCCACTGTGTCCCTAAGGTCTAGCATAATACCTGCTCAATAAATATTGATTGAATGAGAATGAATGAGAGAGAGCACAAAGTCTAGGATGAATGAGAGGTCTAGAATAATTCATTCAATCTACAGTACTTTCTTCAGGGGGAAAAAAAAACAAACCAGCTGCAAAGAAGCAATGGGAAAACAGGACCCTGAATGACAGTATGTTTGTTTCCATTTGCTGAACTGTGTTGACATGGCCCTCATGTCTGCCAAACAATTAAACCAGCACAAAAATAAATGACTGCATTGTTACCACTAATGACGACAGAGCCCATGACATGCCAGAAATACTCCAGCGTGGTAACTTTGTTTAAAAGCTTCTGATCTTCACAATTGAGGCCCTCAGTAATAATGATTTTCTCCTTTTCATGGAACTTGGCCAAGTCATTACTGTGGGGCTTCGAACAATAAACAGCACACCAAATGCTGCCACTGCCTATGTGTCGATGATCGGCAGCCGACAGCAGAGTCGGCGTCACCCCCACTCTGAGTTTGTCAGCGCATGAGGCAGCGCTATAGCTCGTGGCACCCAACGAACAGCTCGTCACTGTAATTAAAGCAGAACTGGATGCCCTGCTGTTTGGACTTCATCTCCCTTCATGTGGACAAATAAATTGGAGGAGCAGCATATGGATAGAGACCAAAAATTGAATAGAATGTCCCTGTGCTTGTATCAGCAAGGGCAAGGAGCAACACACCCACCACGTCCCCATGTGCAGCTCGGGCCATCTGTACCACACACACCATGATGCTGAAGCAGGTGAAATCATGTCCTCCGGTCAGCATGTGGGCTCCTCGGTCTCCACTGCCCTACCTCTTGCAGCACAGGGAAAGCGGGCTCTGGAGCTGCTGTCTGGTAGGAGAGGAGGCCACTTGCACCAGTGTTTTGCAGAAGAGCATGTTCTCAAACCAGACTCCTGAGTGGATACAGACTTCTGCTCATGGAAACCAGAATCCCCAGCCCAGGAAATGCACTCATCTGGCAGCTGGAATCTTAGGTAATTTTTCAGGAAAATTTAGCCGCAAGTAGGGAAAAAGCAGGCAAAATAGCTGATCTGAATGTATCTCTTTGCCTTTGCTTTTCCTTTGGCAGGATGGGGCATACTATAACCAATAAAACATTGCCAGGATGTAGATATTCAGCCAAAAATTACAGAGCATCTATTACATTCCAGGCCCTAAATGTACAGTGTGAACATGCCATATCTCGTGGTGCATATATCTGAATTTATTGCTGGTTATGTGTCCCCATCTTCTCAACTAGAACACAGAAAATGGCAGATGAGTAGACTAAACTACTGCTTTTCTTTAATTTTTATTTTTTAAATATTCCTCCTGAGCAATGCTAAATTAAATTAGCATGTTTTTGTAAATACAGTAGCATACATGTCAGGTATTGTTCATGAATATGGTTAACTCCAACTCTTTGGAAGAGTTTCAACCACAGGAACAAAAGATGTCTTGACCATCCAAGTAAGTACAAACTTATGTCACCTCCTGTAGTGGACTGAATTATATCCCCCTCCCCCCAAAACTCACTGAAGCTTGAGTTGTGTCCCCCAAGTTTTAAGTATTAGAAACTTGGCCCCCACTGTGACTATTAAGAGGGTGGGAAATCCTATTATGGTAATTGAAAGGCGGAGCCTTGAAGAGGTGATTAAATTGTAGGACCATGCAGTAGTGAACGGATTAAAAATGGTGGTCAGGGGTGTGGTTCTGAGGGCTTTAAAAGAAGAAGAGAGTCTGTCTGTCTCTCTCTGCTCTCTCTGCTTCCACCATCTTGCAATGTGAGATACTGGGTCACTGTCACCACCACCAGATGTGTTCCTTGGACTTTAGACTTCCAAGCCTTAGAAACTGTAAGCTATAAATTGTGTTTTCTTTATAAATCACCCAGTTCTGCATATTTTGTTATAAGCAACAGAAACAGATTAAAACACTTTCTCAAGGGAGAAAGCTTGAGAACCACTTGCTGATTTTGTAAGTTTATCTTGCCCAGGTAGGGAGAGAAAGAAGGGAGGGGCATGCTGACCAAGCACTTGCTCCACGTGATCAACCAGCCAATCTCATTTCATCCTTCCCCAAACATGGAAGGTAGGTGTTACCAGCCTGGTTTCATAGAAGAAGCAGCAGGACTCAGCGGTTTCAGTGTCCTGTCTAGGGGCCAAACAGCTCATCACCAGCAGAGCAGAAACCAAATGCAAGTCTGTCTCATCCCATTACAGGGAGTCCTGACCACAGGATTGGGACATGCAGCCCACAGTGACTGCAAGGCAAGCAGAGGGACAGCAAAGATGAGTGGCTGTTGAGAAAGCCTGGCCATGGAGGAGATGAAGGAAGCATAAAGGCACATGCATGATACACAGCAGAATGAGGCCCTAACGAAGGGAGCTGTGATCCCATCACATGTCCCCACTTCGAGTTTAACCCAATTTCATCCTCAGAGTCATGATAATAAATGCCATCTTTCCATTAATAAATTTGTATGTAACTTCAGTTCACCTTAAGACAGGGAAGCAGCGTATGAAACTAGTGTATAAAAATAGCAGCATCAAGTGGCTTACTTTCCAACACTTTTTGCTTCAGTTCCCTAGAACACCTGCGAAGAACCGTGCTCTGCACAAAGCTAAATAAGGGAAGTTCACTCCACAACACGAAATGCACTTTGCATGGCATGTACATAATAAGAGCCATATAATGTGTATGTAAAAACATACTCATCTATTACATTTAAATCTCTCAGACTTTCCTCAATATCTCTTTTCTTCTACCAAATCCATCATTTTGTCCATTTAACAGTAACTGATATAATAAAGGAAAAATATTTTCATTAATCCCCCAATTAATAACATTTGTTCTGCATATAAAAGAATCTGAGGGTACTTCAAAAAGTTCATGGAAAAATGAAATGAAAAGATAATACAAATCTTTCCATGAACTTTTTGAAGACCCTTCATGTGCTGGTACCTGTAGGTAGGGGTAAAGGTGTCCTGAAAAAAATTTTTCCATCTCATCTATAAAGTGAGATATTTCGACCAGGCCACCTCCGGGGCATCTTTCAGCTTTAATATTCTATAATCTCTCTGAATCAGAGAGGGAGAAGATAGAAAAAATGGTAAATAGAGATACAACAAAAGAGCAGCAATGGCTTCAAGGTGGATTCCCCTGACTAAGGAAGGAAAATAGAAGATGTTTCAGGGACTCAGTGGTTCATTGGGGACTTAAAATGAAGAAGAATGTGCGAATTGTCTATTCAACAACTGCACATCAGCAGACCAAGACTACTGGTTATTTTCCATGCAGCAAGTCTTCCTTTATCTCAAAAAATGTGTTTCTGGGTATTCTCGGTAGCATAAGCCTTGGGTCATCCAATTTTCAGGAGGTAGAAACAAGGGGAAGAAAAATCATGAGAAGTTCTTCAGTCATTTATTATTATGGCTCATGTCTTAAGAACTGTTGCGTGACGGCTGCTTAGTGATATTTCTATGAGAGAACAGAAGTTGGGCTTTCAGTGTTACAACTGAGAAGGGAGGTTGTGATCAGATGTCACCACTGTCAATCATTAGGAAGAAGTGGGAAACCTCAGTACAAGAAGTAACCAAGCTGCATCTATGGGGCTTGACCATGGATCAATCTTTTCTCATTATCAATAATTATTACTATTGCCAGCTCTACCCAAGGAAGGGCAGCTCAGATGTATGAAGAAATTCACACCAGCAGAGGGGTGGGAAACAGGTGTGGAGAACGTCTGATGTTTATTAATGACTTCTTAATTAGGAAAGAAGAAAAGAGATTTCATTAAAAAATCTTCTGACTTGGCGTCCTAAACTTTTCATTCCTTGGCTTATGAAATAACCCATGAAATTAAATGAAAGCCTATTGAGATCAAGGAAGTCTCCTCAACTTTGGTCAGGAATTCCCATAAAACTGGTTTAAAGATTGCCTCATACTCAGGATCTTGGGGTGGAGGGAGGGGACTCTAGCAGAGTCCACACGATTGGAATGGACACCAGAAGCTTGGAAATAGATTGATATCACAAGGGCCGACACAGTGATCTCCAGTTCATCACAGTATAGGCAAAAGGTTCTCATGTGATCCAAAAACATAGAACAGGCTCCTTTCCTGGCTAATACTGACACCATCACTCCTGAGTAAGAAAAAAACTGGATGCATTTTTTTTCAGGGAAAAAAAAAAAAGAAATCCACCCACCCCACTCCCACAATGCATGGTAGAATAATGAATTTAAATTTCAGCTTCTACACACTACTATGGCAACTGTTTCACAGAATCTACTAAAGATGCCCAACAATTCCACAGGGGGGTATATACCCAACAGAAATGTGCAGATATGTTCATTCAAAGGTATACCCAAGAATGTTCATTACAGCACTATTTGTAGTCCCTAAAAACTGGAAATGATCCAAACACCCCTCAATAGTAGAAAGGATAAAATGAGGTGTATTCAGAAAATGGAATACTATAAAGTGTAACTAAAAATATAGATGAATCTCACCCATGTAATGCTAAACAAACAAAAAAGCCTGTTCTATGATTCCATTTGTATTATGTACAGGATGGTGATTTCAGGACTGGTTACACTTGGAGGACGTGGAGTTAGTGCCTGGAAGGGGATATGAGGGCATTTTGGGGGCTGATTATGTTCTATATCATGATCTGGGGGCTGATTTCATGGGTGCATTATGTCTGTAAAGAAATCACTGAGCTGTCAGGTGGGGGGTGGGGGGGTCAGCCTGCTGCTTTCCTTAGATATGTTGCTAAACCAGCTCTTGACTGCTTGTGTGCAGGCTGAAATTCCATGTAAGGTCAAGATTGATATCTTACATATGTATGTACATATACATACCTACGTACATGTGTATAGATGCAAAGATTTATAAGTGGTGACAGTTGTGGCCATAGGACTTACCCTTGGGAGGTGTTAGAGGGAAACAAGTCAATGCCACTCACTGGGGAGAGTCTAACAGGTCATAACCGTTTTGACAGTCTGGTAAATTATGTGGCATCTTTCTCAGAATAATATTTTAAATACAAAAAATAAGATACATTGGGTTATAAAGGGAACAAGTCTATCCCTGGACAATTTAAGGCCCACAGACCCCACATTCAGAAGCCCTGGAACTCAGTGATGGCCACATCGATGGCATACTGTACCCCAAAGTCTTTCACAATGACGTTGAAGAAGACACTGGAGGACATAAAAGATGTTTCTGAGTCATTGGGGAGTGAAAAACTGATGAGTACCACGTGGTCATGTGCGGCTGTGGGGATGTTTAGGGTAGAGCTTCTCAAAGTGCAGGCCACAGAAGTAGCAGCATCAGCAGCACCAGGGGGCTTGTTGGAATGTCACCTCTCAGGCCCCACCCGGACCTATGGAGTCCAGATCTCCGGGGCGGGGCCTGGGGATCTGTGTCTTCCTAGATTTATGGGCACTTAAAAAATGGAGACACAAAACCCTGCAAGGTCAATGTTGGGTATCTCAAGTGGTCAGACTCAGAAAGATTTTTATATTATTATATTTAAATGTATATTTTTCTCTAAAGTTCCTACAATTAACATGTATTACTCCTACAATAGGAAAAAAGTTATTAAAAAAAAAAAGAGAGAGAGTTGTTCCGTGGCATGTTAGGAATGATTTCCAGATGCAAATAACAAAATAAAAACACCACTTGTGAAGAATTTCAAGTTGTCAAATAAATAAACTAAAAATTGAGCAATACAGAGCAGATGAATTGTGTATACTAATGCATAGCCAAACGTCAGCATCCAAAGAAATTACTAAGAAGAAATGTATTTAGAATGAATTTGAAGCTAGAAGGCCAACAGTGAATGCAGCTGTTATGAGTTTCTGAGCTGGAAGAAAAAAAAAATTCAAATCTATAGCAAGGAAGGACTAAAGTAAAATCCTCTGGCATGGATCAGTCAGGGTTTGCATGCAAACCTGGGAAGACATGGGAAGGGACGTCTGACACTGGGGTCCTCACAGGCCTGTTGCTGGTGTAAAATGAATCCATCTCCTAAAAGGAGAGCTCTGCCTCCGACGTGCACGCCCACCTCCACTTGCGGCACAGCGTGCAGGTGGGTCTGTGGCCTCTGGAAAGAGATCCCATTTTTCAAAGAAGAGCGACACACCAGGCTCAGCACAGAGTGAACTTCGGGGAAGTGATGAAATAGTTGCTGTAGTTTTGGGCTCTGCCTTCCCATGGCTAAACTGAGGACAGGTCCAGGGTGGCACCACCCAGGGTGGCCTTCTCAGCTAAGCAGGAACCTTCCTCCGCCTCTTTGCTCCCATCCACTCCTGCACCCATGTTGCCCGGCATCCCCTCAGGGGTCGGGACCCTGTGTCTCCTCTCTAGGCCTCTTGCCTCTCCCCTGCCCAGAAGCCCTTCACTACCCACATGAACTTCTGTCACAGCCTCTGTCCTGGTGTCCCCTGTTCCTGGTTTCCTCAGCCTTCAGGTGTTACCCATGGCAACCAGACTAATCTTCCTAAAATGCAAATCTAATCATGTTGTTCCCCAATCTGTAACCCTTTGTCATCTGTAGAATAAAGTCCAAACTCCCTAAAGTAGTGGTTACGGTTCTTTGTCTTCTAGCCCTTGATTAACTTTCAATTTTACTTGTGAGGAGTCTTTCCTCCTATCGCAGCCACGTTCAATTGTTCTCAGCTCTCCAGACATACTGTCATCCCCTCTCTGGCCTCTAGACATTGGATCACGCTCTTCCCCTGCCTGGGGAACTCTGTCTTCCCACCCCACCTTTACCTTGCCTCCTCTTAAGCATCATTCAGGAATCCTCTTGAGAATTATTTCCTTTGCCTTCTCAACTTCTCCAAGCTCCCACAGCTCCCTGTCACAGTGCTCATGAGCAGTAGCCAGGGCAGTGCCTGACACATGGTAAGTTGCTCAATAAATATTTTTGAATGAATGCATAAATGAATGAGGCCCAATTTTTCAGCCCAGGGACAGTGTCTGCCTGTTCAAGGGGCCTGAACTAAAGCTCTTTCTTCATTTCTTGATCCAAACCACCCAATGCAATGGGGAAAATCAGCATTTTCGATGAAACACCCACAGATGGGAACATTTAAACTTAACAGAGGGTTTTTGTGTCTTCTCCATCACTGCTGACAGAGGTGGACCAAGTCCAGGGGGCACTGTTCATAGCGACCCAGCCTCATCTCACCCCTCTCCTCCGTGACCCCTATTTGGGAGCCAGAGCTACGTCTAAGGTACAAAAAGAAATAAAGCGAGTTCTTCCTTCACGCTCCACCCCCTCCAACGAACCCCCAATTGGCCTGTTTCTGTCTCTGTCCAGTTTTGCTTCAATCCCCTTCAAAGCTGGGACTAGAAATCCGACCACAAAGAGCCAATCCATGCCCACCGTGCCCTGGGCCTACCCCTCCACGACCCTTAGCAGCTGAGACAGCTGTGGCCCTGTCACCGAGAAAAAACAGCCAGTGAGATCTCTTAATGACACCAAAGTTGGCCCCCTCTGCTTTCACTTTTGCTCCTTGTGGCTCCCTTAGACCAGGGTCGTCAGCAGAGACAGCCACAAAATGTGTCATCTGGAGTGAGACAGTGGTTTTCCTCACCAGGTGCAGAAGGCCGTTTTCTGCTTGTCACCAAGTGGTCTATTAAGACGTGATCCTCGGCCCTCAGTGCATAGACACGCACATCAAATGAATGTTTGTGAGGTTAACCTCATTTCTCCTCACGTTATAGAGAATTTTTTGTCTCCCTACCTCATTTTCCAGGTAGAATGGGGATGCCTGCTACAGAATTTGTAGCCTCAGGAGGCTGACTGAGGGGAATTTTATGCAAAGGATGAGAGGGGCGGTGAAGCTGGAAGAGCAGAGGTTTGTGCTCTGCTTCTGCTTTGCACTGGCTGTGTGACCTTGGACAAGTCACTTAGTGCTCTGCAAGGAGCAGAGTTGTCTAAAAATGACGCTTGCTGCTCATCTGGACAGGAAACTAGATAAGACCCAGAGTGAAGAGGTGGGCAGGTGGGTGGGTAAGCCACTTCTCCAAGCTGGAGGGCTCCACTCAAGCGTAGCTCCCCTGACCTCTTCTAGTACCACATTCCATGGGCCTCAAGGCCAGTGGGGTGCTGGAGCCACTTTTCCTCCTTCGGGAAAGTCAGTTGTTGAATGTTTGTGAGTTTTATAAGTTCGTAGCTTGAAATTGGCCACTGTGGGAGTATATATACCAAAAAAAGTGGCAAACGTTCCAATGAAGGGCCTCCCACTCCAGAGAGCCAGTTGACCAGCATACCACTGCCCAAGGCACCTAGCTCTGAGCTCTGGAATCGCAGATGACTCCTGTTAATCTGGGCACCTGTGTTCATGCTTCCAGACACCCCCGGAGATTGATTATGCACCCCTGACACGGTTGTATGTAAGCTGGCCAGCCGAGAAGGGAGAGCTCTGGGTGCAGGGCCACTCCCTTAGCACACCTGTCTGTGGGATGATGGGGTGTGGGGAGCTCTGCTTTTCATCTTCTCATCTTTGGCCGACCCCTGGCTTGCGTGTTTCCCCTTTCTCCCATAAAGCCTATTCCTTTACCCAGGCTTTGTGCTGTTTCGAAATCCACCCAGAGCCTGGTGCATTGCAGGGGGTGACATGGAATTCTGGACTCACCTTGTACAACCCAATTTGTACCACAAATAGCCCCATCTTGCAGATGCTTCAGAGCCTCAGTTTTCTCAACTGTACTCATACAATGGAGACATAATATTGATTGCTGAGGGTATGTTTTAGCCAAATGATGATTCACGTGAGCGTTTTAAACAGCAAAGACCCATGGGAAGTTGAAATGTTCACATATGTTATAGTGGACAGATTACTGATTTGGCACGGAAGAGTCTGGAGTTTGAGTCTCAGTATTGCCATTGTTTAAACAGCTTATCTTGATCAAGCTATTTAATCTCTCTCAATTTCAGTTCCCTCATCTGAGAAATGGGTGTAGAATTGCCTGCTTTATAGGGTTGTTATAAGAACTAAACAGAACAATAGGATCACCGTGTTCGACTTAGATCCTGACAGTCATTCAGTGTTAAAGATTCTAGTTGAATTTGAAAATTGCTCAACACCCCTAGGTCTAGGATGCTAATTCAAGCAAATGGCAGATCCTTGAATGTTAACAAATAATTAAATATAAATTTAGTCTGAGGCCAAATGTACACAATAAAATACTGAGAACATTTCAAATTGAGAACTGAAAGGGCGATAAACTCAGGGTTAAAATGATTGCTTCCTCCATAGGCTCAGATGCCTTTATCTGCGGGATGTAGATCACGGAGGGCATTTCTGCATACACATGTATTTGGCCGAAAACCAAAACAGCTCAGTTATGTTTTATCATTAATTAAACTTTGCAGAAGGAAGGCAATACTTGCTAATGGTGAATATAGCTTTTATTAGACTTAGCAAAAATAAATTCGAATTTACTCTTTTTGTGAATAAAGATAAAATTTTTGAGTGTTTTCATTTAAGTGGAATTAAAATATCATTGTAATCATAGTATGTATGAGCAAATCCAGAAATACAGGCATGCACACCTCTCTCTCTCCACACACACACACAAGAGTCCATCAACATCAAATCTATCACAATCTGCTAAAGATGCTCACATGACCTGACATAAAGGTTGACTGCCAGGCAGTTTATTTGGTGGCCTCATTACCATTGTAGAAAATTAAAATGTGCTGGAAATATCCAGACTGATCATATAATGGTCTGTTAATTCCATTCTAACAACAAAGCAGGCTATGAACACTTCAATTAATCAGTAACCAGCGAATGCTTATCCAACCAGTCATAGATATGGCTACAATTCAAGTCAAAGAATATTTGAGTCTCTACTACGTGTTAGGCACAGTACCGGGTCACTATACTTGGTGGGAAGGTAGGAAAAGTACAAAAGAGACTATATTGATGCTCAAAAAATGTCAAGTGAAAAAGAGATCAAACACAAATTCCATGGAGAAGACTATATCAAAAATAGGCTTTAGATCAGCACTGTCCAATAGAAATATAATGACAGCACTGTCCAATAGAAATATAATAGAAATATAATGAAAAAATTTAAATTTTTTCTGGCAATGACATTTTTTAAAAAGTAAAAGGAAACACATGAGATTAATTTTAATCATACGAATATATCCAAAATATTTTTATTTCAACATGAAATCAATATAAAGATTATTAATGAGATTTTTAAAATTCTTTTTTTGTGCATGTACCAAGGTTCTGAAATACAGTGTGTATTTTACACTCAGGACATCTCAATGTGATGCAAAATATTTAGTGCAAAAATATATGACCTATATTAAGATTAAAATTTACAATCGAAAAGGTAGATTCACATGCCAAATTATCCCAATAATTGAATCAAGGATTAGTTTTGATGTTTAAATTAAAATTAATTAAAAATTTAAAATCCAGTTTCTCAGTTACATTAGCCACATTTCAAATTGTCACTAGCCACATGCGGTTAGTGGCTACCATGTTGGACAGTGTAGATATAGGACTTTTTTGCAATGATGGAAATGTTCTACAGGACACTGTGCCCTTGGAATGTGAATGTGGGCAGCCCCTGCAGAGTAAGGACAAAGAGAGTGTGTCACAGGAAGAGGGAAGAGTTCAAGGACATGCAAATAAGAAAGGCATATGTTCAACTGGAGTTGCTGAATGTAGGAATAAATTCTGATGTTCATCTCAAGAAGAATTTTTGAGCACTGAGCCCTGGACATCTTAGATCCCCTGTATTCTCATTTCTCTCCTGCGCACTTGCTAGTGGTAAGTTTCAGTTATTGAATAAGACTGCTAGTTGCCTTAAAAAGGGAAATTAAAGAGATGTAAATTTCTGAGAAGCATACATGCAGTTAGATTTGGTTAAAGGTGTGAAGCGATGAATTTAACAAGGGGTGGAGGGCAGACCGTGATTGCATAAAATATATCAGGCAACAGGATGGAGCAAGACATGCTGAGCCTGCATTTCAGAAGATGGTGCTGAGGCTTTAGCATCAGCTGTCTGGTCCAGCTTCTGAGGAGGTAGCTTGGCACCCGTGGGTTCTCCAAGTGATGCCAATGACTATTAAATGGAGTAAAAGAAATTCAATTACAAGACAATCAGACTCCTTGGCACCTATTTGCATAGGTGGGTATAAATGGAAGGTACCAAGTACCTGGATGTGAGAAGACCTCTAATAAACAATATGCCCAGAACTGTGTAAAATATTTTGGAACTGCCATAAATTATCATCATGTATGACTTACATTTGTGACATAATCCAAGCAGAGTCCTGGTTGAGTGGTTTTCATGATTTGGTCTAGTGATCTATGTTGATTCCCTTACCAAGAGCACATGGTCCACTTACATATTTCTTCTATCCTGGGTTAGAGATGTCTTTCTAAATGCCCATTCAACCAATTTATAGGGGTATAAAAAAAGGATTTTCAGTAAAAGGTGCTTTGATTGGTTTTGATGAAAAGGGTTTGTGATGAAAGTAGAATCTCTAATAAGCATTTCATAAATGACTTGTCTTTCAAACTTGATATGAAACAGAATAAAATACTTCTTCCAAAGACCTCCTCGCTGCCTCACAGATTTAAAGTCCCCTGCTCTCAATCAATTGGGCCTGAGAACTCAAAAATCTCTAAAGATGCAATCAAATATTTATCAGCAAAAGTTGGTAAAACTGAGAAATTATTTATGGCCCAAATTTTGAAACAGTCACACTTTGAAGGGTGAGGGAAAAAGGCACGTGTTGGGAGCAGCGTGTTTCTCTCCAGGGCACACACTCTCAGCTACTCCTGGCTGTCTAGAATTCAAAGTCAGGAAGGAAATCACAGGTTTGAGAAAGTGTGTTTATGAGTGGGTGTTTTACCTTTTCCTCAGAAACACCGAGACACGTTCTAGGGCAATAGGTACCATGGGAAAGAGCTAGAAACTAGGAGGCAAATTCATTTTCCCATGGCCTGGCATGCTCTTGCTGCCTCCCACAAGTTTGTCGGTTCACCTACCCCCTGTCCTCCCAACGCAGCTCAGCAAACAGCAGTGAAGGAGAGGGTCAGGGTGGCAAAAGGATGCTCTCTCCTGACGGAAAAGCACCCTCCTCCCCAAATTCTAGTAATTTAGCTATTTAACAACTAATTAATTACTTGGCAGATAGATAAACTGTGCATCAGTCAAGGCAGTCTAATCCCTTTCTGTGGCTATTCCCTGCCTAGCCTTTCTGCAGATATTCAGTTCTCTGTGGCATGAGACCCAACTCAGGAAAACCCTCTGCAGAGGGCCAACACACTGCAGCACCTTGCTTCTGAAGTCTCTCCTTTAGTGTACGGGTCTCTTTTCTTTAAAGGAGTTCAGATGTGATAAAGTACAACAAAAAAATTCAAGAAATAAATGCTTACTTAGTTTTCGTTCACCCTCTTGAAATGCAAGACAAATAAATAAGTGTTTTTGTGCCAGCATAATTTTATATTTAGTTAATCTTAATTTTTCCCCAATACATTATTATGTAATTTCCAAAGGCACAGCAAAGTCGGAAGAATTTTACAACAAGCAGCCATATGCTCACCAACTAGATTCTACCATTAACATTTCAGTATACATACTTCCTTTATTACATGTCACATATTTATCATACATCAATTGATCCATCCCTCTGTCCACCTTACTTTTTGGTGCATTTTAAAGAATTACACTTAATTTTAAGAGTGCAGTTGTCAGCAAGGAGATTGCATTCCATGGAAGAGGATTCTCAGATTGGAGTTCATAGCCCCTGAGGATACTAAGTAAGAGCACAGACTCTGAAATCTCAAAGAGCTGGCACAAAGCATATCTCCGTTATTAGCCAACTGTGTGACTTTGGACCGATTACTTCATCCTTGTGAGTCTCCTTACCCTCACTGGCACACTGGAAGGTGATCCTCATGGAATTGTTGTTATGAGAAATCAACATAATAGATAAAAAGTACTTATCACAGTGCCAGACAAATAATGAATAGGTGACGATATTTTCAAGTTTTCTGTAATCCTATGAGATCAAAGATTCTGTCTGTTTCCTTTGCCATTAAATTCCTAGTCCCTGGCACACACAGTGCCCTATAAATAGAAGATGCTGAATACATACTTATGACATGAATGGGGTTGAATCGCAGAGATTTTCCTTCCTGGGATGCGAGGGAGTACTTATTAATGGAGAGAGGCAAGTACACTGGGACTCGAAGGCACAGGACACAAGAAAGCTCAGGAAAGGAGGTGGGAGGAGAGAATAAGACAAAGATAGAAAAAACCTAGCCTGCAACACAAAAGTATTTATATCAATTTCAGTGCTGGAGCAGAATCCATCAGCGCCCTGTCCCCACCTCCTGGACCTCACCTTTTCAGGGCATAGCAGCAGGCTTGTAGCCTTATAGCATCTCTGGCTTGATGCCGTGTAGCATCTCTGTGTGGAAAGACTCTCTTCCAAACCTCAGAAGATTGTTGTGGCTGTGTACAGAGTACAGGGCTGGCCTGATGTGCTGGAGAATTTACACCCTAAGAGCAGCCCTCAACCAATGACTGCTGGAGTATGAATATTCCAGCAGGTATATAAACTCTCCAGAAACCTCCCCTGTGGGTGGCATGACCCTGAGAGTGTGTTTCATCCCAATTCCTGGAGTTTTCCCAGGGGATTACAATTTTGTCACCCACAGGGGTAGCTGACTTGATAAGTCTCTAGATTGCCATCTTCTCAATCTTCCCTTCCCTGTCTCATGTCCTGGCTTCTTTATGAGTATATTTTTCACCTCCTAAATGAACCACCTGCATTTGGATCCTTGTCTCAGGGTCTGCTTTGGAGGGAATCCAAAGTAAGACGTGTGTCTTTATACTTTTATGGCCACAGAATCTCTTCTTCAAATGGCATTCTTTACTAAAGTCTAATATGTAATTTTAATAAAATTAGAAGTGCCCTGACTTGGAGAGCTTTTTTCTTTTATGGGGGGTGGTGATATTTGGAGGCCAGCATCCTGCCTCTTCAGTCTCCTTTCCCTTCTCCCCACTTCTCCAGCATTCACTGAAGACACCTGTGTTCTTCCACAGCCCTGCAGAGCATGGCTTGTCAGCCAGTGGTGGAGTTGACTGGGATCAGATAAAAGATATAGAGAGGAGAAAAAGATGAATGAATAAAAACAACCAGGCACAAAAAGGAAAATATGTTCCTTCAAAGGCACTAAAAAGCATGAACAAACAAATAGTTTTTGCAAGGCAGTGCAGTTATTCTGCAGAAAACATCCAGAAGGTTGGGAGACTGTTGAACTTTGCAATGTTAATAGACTATTACATTTAGACAAGCAGTTGCTTTGTAGAGAATCTAGGCTGAAAGCCAGTTTGGGCAATTCAGACAGGGCTAAGAAGAGGTAAGTTCTCAGTTGGGAAGTAAAGTTACCTTTTGAAGCTGTAACAAGTGAGAAGCAATGTGGAAGAGTGTGCCTAGTTAGCTGCATGCTTATTGACCCATTCAATAGCTCAGAGAGAGGCTTGTGAAAACTACCCAAACACACTCAGGGAGATAAGTGGTGGGACTAAAGAAGACTGTAGGATGGCCACATCATTTACTGTTCAATCTGGATACGTTTAAGTGGTAAAGATGGTGCTAATAATAATTATGCCAGGACAACCAGTGTAAGCTGGGATTTTTCCAGGCAACTGGGATGTATGATCACCCTTATTATAACCTAATTACTGGAACTGCAACTCCAGTACTGAAAGTATTATGTATTAGTGGTAAGCAGGAGAGGAGAACATATTTTAGATCAGTCTTCTGTAAACTTGAGTGAGCATTAGAATCACCTGGAAAGTGTAAAAACACAGATGCCTGGCCTCAAACCAAGAGTTTCTGGCTCAGTGGTTTGGGGAAGGGACCTGAGAATATGCATTTCTAGCCAGATCCCAGGTGGTGCCGATGCTGCTGGTCCACAGCCACTCTCGGAGCAGGACTGGGTTAGACCAGTGGTCCTCACCCCCTGACCAGCTGAATTAATCTCTGAGGGTATAGGCCAGGCATCTGTATTTCTAAGTGTCTATGTGATTCTGATGCATGGTGAGAGCTAAGAAGCCCAGGCTTACCTAAAGGGGACCTAGCAAACAAGAACTCATCTTGGGTCTCAGAAACAGTTTGGGGCAGAACTGTGAAGACATGGGGACTCCAGTCCCTTGGCATCCCAGCTATCAGTGTAAAGATTCCCTGCTCCCTCTCCTCCCCGGTCTTACCTTTTGCTCTTTGTCTCATGTCACCCTGTTTCTGTTTTTCACAGCATTTGTAATATTCTGCTATTTTTCTGTTTGTTTATTTATTTACTTATGAAAACGTCTGTCTCCCTATTGAATATCAGCTCTGTTGTCTGCTTGTTCACAGCTATAGTCACCCAGTCCCAAGCCTGGAGTCCAGCAGGTAACAGGTTCCCCATATTTATTTAATGAATGAATGAATGGTTCAATGGCACCAGTCATTAGGATAATTCATTTGAATAACTGCTATAGTTCAAATTCCAGATTCACCAAAAAATGCAAACTGTTTACAATTTAATTCTCTATGTTGACTTTTCTATGGGGAAGGAATATACTGATGAGGCAACATCAGTGCTGTGGTACATTTCTGATTCGTATGACAGTGTTTTCTGGACCTGGTTAGAATGGTTTAGTACCCTGATTTGGTTTATGTTTAGAAAGGTGACCCAATGGTGTTTCTGGACCTAGACTTTTGAAAAATAGGATGTCAGTAAATACCACTCTAGTGGATTGAATTATGTCCCCCCAAAACTCATTGAAGCTTGAATTGTGTCCCCACAAGTTTTATGTATTAGAAACGTGGCCCCCATTGTGACTGTTAAGTGGGTAGGAATTCCTATTATGGTAATTGCAAGGTGGAGCCTTGAAGAGGTGATTGGATTGTAGGACCGTGCAGTAAGTAGTGAATGGATTAAAAATGGTGGTTGGGGTGTGGTTCTGAGGGCTTTAAAAGAAGAGGAGAGTCTGCCTTTCTTTCTTTCTCTCTGCTCTCTCTGCTTTGACCATCTTGTAATGTGAGACCCCTGGGTCACTGTCAACACCACCAGATGGACTTTGGACTTCCCAGCCTCAGAAACTGTAAGCAATACATTTCATTTTCTTTATAAATCACCCTGTTCTGCATATTTTTTTATAAGCAACAGAAACTGACTAATACAACCACATATCAACATCCTGCTATCCTAAGGGGCCTTTTCTGGCTCTTCACCTGGACATCAACTGCAAAAGCAGTGAGTTTATTTCTTAACCAATGACATCCTCCTGCATGAGTTCAGCATCATTATCTACCATGTCAATCTCCAAATCATGATATTCGAAGCTGTTACCGTTTTTTCCAAATTCCTTTTCTTGGATGATCTTTCAAAATTCATTTCATGCCAAAACCATTTGGCCTATTATATTAGAGGAATTGAGGCCAATTTCAGCTGGTCACCAAGACAGTCACAGTCACCTTGCCTTGTGCGTGTTCATTTCTTAATAAAAACATGCTGTTGTGATTTGTCATTTGTCTGACTTACCTTGCCAACATCTCTTGGGAAAGGCTGTCTCTGACTCTCTGGAATTAAAATGGGAGATACCACAAGGGATCTCTTTTGTCTTGGAACGGGAGAAGTTCTTGCAAATTTAAATATATCCTAAAAGAGAAAACAAAATCAATTGACTGAAATCTCCCACAAAAAGGATGTATCAGCCCGCTCTGAGATATAGTTCCTTTGTTTGGAAAGCACACAGCTGTTTGGACATTGTTAATTTTATTCTATCAAACCTCATTAGTGTTACCAAGTACATCGTTAGAATCATACTAAAGCTGACATTGTGATTCACAATGACTATCATTAAGCTATTTAATCCCAACTTCTGAATCATTCTATTCACAATGTCAGTCTTGATTTGCACATCCTTCGGTGCTTATGTATTGCCCTTCCTATCTGCCAAGCGAGTAGATTACTCACCTGATCAGGAACCCAGAGAAATCGCTGGATATAAAAGTGACACTCTTCAGGGCCGACTGCACGGCCCTTACACTCACAGATGCACAGGGACGTAGGGCACTCACAAAGTTCCCAACTATGTCAGGCGTTACAGAGATCAATGTTTTCTCAAGGTGCATGTGTTACTATCATCAGGAGGGCCACCTGTTGGAATGCACTGTCCAGGGAGTAAGTCCCAAGCTCAGTCATTGGAACAACACTGTCAGGAGATCTTCCCTAGCTGCAACTCACCGTTTTCATTAAATAATTGTGTTCAAAGAGGAAACTTTATATCATTATTTTAAATAAAGCATCAGTATCACTTTGCATAAAAAGAAAAAAACATAAAAAGTAAACATACTGGAGACCAAATGTTATTAAATTTGAGCTAAAAGCTGTGGCCTATGAACAGAAAGGTGAAAAAGGGCTGGAGTGGTGTGACGGGGGTGTGTACACCAAGCTGATTAGAGGACTCTACAATCTGATTAGAGGACTGAACAGAACTGAAAACGGAATATCATTTTCAATATGTCGACCAATCTCATCTAACACCACATATAAATTAAAATTACCTTCTGCATCATCAGAAGTAAGCATCTCAAACTTTGGGCAATAGATTCTCATCAAAATCAGGTGGTAAATAATAGCTCCGTACTATCCGTAGCACCATGGCTCCATGAAAGTGTGTGTGCATGTGTGTGCGTGCGCGCGAGCATGTGTGTGTACGCGTGAGCATGTGTGCATTACAGTTTTAAAGGAAAATTTACATAAGAAAAGTCAAACAGGAAACAAAACCAGCTAAGGCTAAGAAAGCTTTTATAAATAGTCATTCTCTTGATTTTGGTGAGAGTATAAACTGATAGACCCCTTGTGGAAAGCAATCGGGCAACGTTTATTTATTGAGAGCCTTACAAATGTACGTATTCCTTCAGGCTATCATTTTACTCCTAGGAATACATCTAAATGCTAAATCCAAAAGAAGAATAAAAATGTATGTAGGAAGATGTTAAGTGCAACATGATGGATAAAGGGCAAAAAATGGAAAACACCCTAAATGTTCAACAGCAAAGACATGGTTAAATTTGGGTCCCTCAGCGGGAGACACTTATAGGCAGTTACCAATAAGGACAGTTACAAAAACAATGTTCCAGCCTCTATTGAACCAACGCGTTACTCCCACCAGCATCACCACAAACTACTGTAATAACAACATGTTGAGCATGTGCTGGCCAACATGCCAGGCATTTCCCGTATGTCAGCTCTAGTGTTTGCAGCAGACCTCCCAAGGAAAGCTTAGCCCTCATCAACCAAACGTGAGAGTTCACAGATGTTATGTAAGAGTTGCGCCAATCTGCCTCACTAGCAGAGGTAGCATAGAGGATAAAATATGTAGGAAAATAAAGAATACCACACTCGATGAATTGTATTGTATATAAACTGTATCAAGCATAGAAGAAGAATATCAAAATTTCAACAAAAGAACCTAAATCAAAGACTGGCCTCTAGGAAAACAAAAGACTCTATATCCAGGCAAAAACAGAAAACTGGAGTCTGGACATGTATAAAATGGTGAGAAGAAAAAACAAGAAGAAACAAAACAAAAAAACAACCAACCCAACCAACCAAAACAAACCCAAATCAAGCTGGAAAATGGCATAGAGAAGAGAGGGCACAACAGACGAGAGACGGTCATAACAAAAAGAGTGGATTATATTCATACGACACTAACGTATATCTGTCAGTTTATTAAGGGATGGCAAAAGAACAGAAAACATAAAATACGTGTAATACACAAATCTCATTTACAATAAAGAATCTTGAGCTTCAGATAAGAGAATGTCTAGAAAAGCACTTTGAAAAGACTTAAAGTCCTGTGCAAATGTAAGGGGTTGGTGATTCGGACCTACACAGAGCAACAAAGGCCTCAGCTCCTCCTTTTCAGGGATGAAAGCATGCCGTGTCATCAACAGCGAACGTTCCATTGTTTGTAATGAAGGGCTTGCTTGCGTTTTGGAGCCTCTGAATGGGTGATACACTTGTCTTTGTGGGTGCCTCAGGCCTGCCTGGTGTTCTCCAGCTCCTCAGCACCCCAAGCCCACAGCTGCCAGTCCACCTCCTCGATTCCCACAGCATCCCAGAAGTGTGGCAGCAAGCACCATTGTGTCACCCCTAAATCTGAAGTGCCCAAGAAAAGAAGCGAGAGGCTCTGCACCTTGGGAAACAACACCTAGAAGGGCTGGGGTGGGGTGGAGGTGTAAGTGACTGTAGAAATGCCTCCAGGTGCATATGACTCTCTGAGCCCCCCACAGTGGGCATTCGAAAAGAGCTGCTGGTGCTAGGACTCCCTTCTTCATCCGACTCTTACTTTTTGGCTTACATTTGGGGGAACCTCAGGGGTATACATCTGTGACTTTGTGTTTCCGTATCTGCAGCTCTGCTCTGTCTTTGTCTGTGACTGTGTGTGTATCTATAACTCTGGGTTTGCTGGCAAATACCTACCTTTATGTCTGTGGCTGTATCCACCTTTGATTGGGTCTGTGCTCATGATTTAGTCTGTATGTTCTGAAGCCACATCCTCTGTGTGACTGGGACCATATAGGAGCCTTGTATCTGACTTTACGGACAACCATAAACCACATGCATATCAAGGTGTGTGTGTGTCACCATGCTTATGTGTCACTGTGTGTGTACCTGTATCTCTCAATCCATCATGTGAAGTCTCTGAAGGCACCAGGCTTTCCTCAGGGAAAGACCAGACAAAAACAGTGGGAGAAAAAAAAATGTGACCAATTCAAGAGATGTTGATAGAAGGCAGAAGAGCAGGGCATGGGGAAGAATGAACATCAGAGGAAAGGAGAAGCTTGTTAGGACTCCCTGCCTCCTGGTGTTGCCATTACCAAGACAGCTGGCTGAGAGAGAAAAGGCAGCATGGGCACAGATGCTGGGCGTGTTGAGAGGCCTGTTGGACGTGCAGCAGAGATTTCTAGACAGCACATATAAACAGCTGCCTTCAGGAGGGAGAGATGAATGAGGAAGACAAATGTCACAATCACCCATGTACAAGAGTAGCTGGAAGGAATGGAGAAGCTGACAGCACCCAGATGATGGGACGGGGCCGAGGGAAAAACTGCACCACCCACGGATATCTGAAAGGTCAGCAAAGGCCACAGAATGGTCAGTCAGCAAAAGGAGGACAATCAGGACGAAGAGAGGAGCATTTCAAAAAGGATGGCATGCTCAGTCACATCACACAATGACGCAGAGGTCCCCGCCAACAGGAGGGGTATGACCCAGAGGCCATGGGGCTTGGCCACTGTAGGGAAAATATAGGAAAATGGCCAGGGCCCCTCAGATGTTCAGAATCTTGCTGAGCATTTGATATAAATATGCACATGCGCCTAGGTGTTCCTTGGTTATTGTCTAATGCAATTGGGCATGCGCACACAGCTGTCCTGGGTTATCAGACTTGAGTATAAAGGACAAATGGCTTTGATCCACAGTGTCCCCGACCCTGGGAGGCTGTCACTGCTGCTGCTGCTGCTGGATCTGCTGTAAGCCACCATCGAGGAAGCTGAGGACTCAGGACTGAGCTTGTGTCGTCTGCCAATGGCTTCTGGAATCTTTCCCAATTACCTAGAGCGTGGAACTGAGTGTGAGGGGTCTGGTGACCCAGTCTGTATAATGGGTTTGAAGGGTCTGTGGGTCCTAACCCCTAGCCCTTACAACACAAATGGAAAACTTAGTGTAACTAAAACAATGAAACATTTTGGCTTTAGTTGTGAATTGCCCAGCCAGACAATTAGCATAGTCAGGTAACAATACAATTAGTGTAGCTATTGCCTCAGCCCCTACAACCACAGACAGGAGAGGCATGATCTTAGGAAAAGCAGCTTTCAGTGTGTGTGAAGGTCGAGAGTCAGAGGAAGAACGGGGGAGGGAGTGAGGACTTTGGCATAGCAGGGAGAGGAGTGGGAGAGGTCTGTTGGGTAAAGGGGAGACAGGAATGCTGCAGAGCTTGGGGGCAGGGGCAGAGGTGGGGAGGTGGCCACAGGGAACGCAGGAGTCACTGATGGGGCAGTGCAGGGAGCAAGGGAGGCTGGGGGCTGCGCTCCTCTGCTGCAGGCGGGACAGAGGGGCTGCAGGGAAGCCCTCAGCTGTGCGGGAGGCTCAGCTGCCCTCTAAGAGCAGCAAAGAAGTGAGGGAGACTCTCATTAGCACCAGCACACAGGAAGTGAGTCAATGAGGAAAAGGCGCTCTGGCCCTTTCTAAGAGAGCAACACGTGGGGGAAAAGGTTCTAACACAGACATGTGCAGACACTCACACTTCCAGACCTCCGAGTCTCGAGACGCCCGCACACACCTGGTGCCCTCTTGCATCGAATGCTCACGCGCATGTGGGTGTCCACACGTGCACACCAGAGTCCACCTGAACAGAGGCACATGCAGCAGATACATGTCACCCGCCACAACCCGAGGGCACACAGGACCCAAGAGAAGATGATGATTTTTGGAAGTTTACAGAGTTGTACAATCATTGCCACATCCAGTTTTAGAACACTTCTGTCACTCCTAAAAGAAACCTCATGATCATTAGTGGCCACCTCCCCTCTCACCCCCAGCCTTTGGCATCCACGAATCTGCTGTCTGTGTACATTTGCCTTTGAAAGAAGTGTTTTCCAAGCTAGCCGCAGTAACGCCATTCCGCAAGGCCAAGAAATTCATAAAGGGGTGTGCGAGGTAGACTGATTTAGCTTATGCCATTTTTACTGTTTGAAAAGTGTTCTTAGCTTATGCCATTTTTACTGTTTGAAAAGTGTTCTTGTTTAAAAGCCCCCCAACACCTGTGGTGAAAATTGAAGGTTAAAAATTGTGCTGTACTTAGAAAAATTTTAAGTTCTGCCTGCCTTTGCTGTTTCCCACCTATGCTGTCTCTGACTGATAACACCAAGAGCTGTATCTGGATGTATCTAGACAACCTAAGAAAGAAACCGCCCTGTGAAAGTTTTTGCTGTCCCTAAGTGATTAACTCGCTTCTTTCAGCTTCTGTTATCAGCTTGCACTAGGCCTCCCAGAGCAGTTTCCAGGGCGCCCTTCAGCTGTTTCAAGAACTCCCACACGACCCGCGCTTTTTCCCTGGCCTTGTTTAAACCGACCAATTACCTTGCTTCTCGCTTCTGTACCCGCGCTTTTTGCTATAAAACAAGCTCAAAAACTCTACTCGGCGCGCCAGTCTACCGAGAGACTGAGCCGCCCGGGTACCCGTGTGTTCAATAAAACCTCTTGCCAATTGCATCCGGAGCCGTGGTCTCGTTGTTCCTTGGGAGGGTCTATCCTGACTGATTGACTGCCTAAATCAGGCGTCTTTCATTTGGGGGCTCGTCCGGGATTAGACCCCCACCCAAGGACCACCGACCCACCAACGGGAGGTAAGCTGGCCAGCGATCGCTCCTTGTCTCGTTTCTGTGTCTGACTCCGTAACTCTGACTGTCCCTCTGAGTGCGCGCATTTTGGTTTCAGTTTGTTCCGGGCTGATCGCTCTGGGAGCGACGTGTGAGTAGCGAACAGACGTGTTCGGGGGCTCACCGTCCGGTAATCCTGGGAGACGTCCCAGGATCAGGGGAGGACCAGGGACGCCTGGTGGACCCCTCAGGAGAGGATCATTGCGTTCTGATCCCACTGCCGCGTCTAGAGAGGCGCGCTCTGCCATCTGACTCCTTCTTTTGTCTCTACGCTACTCGATCTCGCCGCCGTTTCTGGTTTCTTTTTGTTTTGTTCCTGATAGGCCTCTGTGTCGTGGTCCCTCTCTTCGAAATGGGACAAAATAACTCTACCCCTCTCTCCCTCACTCTAGATCACTGGAGGGACGTGAGAGCAAGGGCTCACAATCTGTCCGTGGAAATCAGAAAGGGAAAATGGCGGACCTTTTGTTCCTCCGAGTGGCCCACGTTCGGTGTCGGGTGGCCGCCGGAAGGAACTTTTAATGTCTCTGTCATTTCCGCAGTTAAAAGGATTGTCTTTCAGGAAATCGGGGGACACCCGGACCAAGTTCCATATATCGTGGTGTGGCAAGACCTCGCCCAGAGTCCCCCACCATGGATGCCGCCCTCTGTCAAGGTCGCTGTCGTCTCCAGTCCAGAGGGGCCATCCGCTCCTCCCCGACCCCCCATCTACCCGGCAACAGACGACTTGCTCCTTCTCTCTGAGCCCCCGCCCTATCCGGCAGCCCCGCCACCTCCTCTGGCCCCTCAGGCGGTCGGACCGGCGCCGGTCCAGGCGCCTGATATTTCCGATCCTGAGGGACCAGCCGCAGGGACCAGGAGTCGCCGTGCCCGCAGTCCGGCAGACGACTCGGGTCCTGATTCCACTGTGATTTTACCCCTCCGAGCCATAGGACCCCCAGCCGAACCCAACGGCCTAGTCCCTCTGCAATATTGGCCTTTCTCTTCAGCAGATCTTTATAATTGGAAATCTAATCATCCTTCCTTCTCTGAAAATCCAGCAGGACTCACGGGGCTCCTTGAGTCTCTTATGTTTTCTCATCAGCCCACCTGGGACGATTGCCAACAGCTCCTACAGATTCTCTTCACCACGGAGGAACGAGAAAGGATTCTCCTTGAGGCCCGCAAGAATGTCCTGGGGGACAACGGGGCCCCTACTCAACTCGACAACCTCATTAATGAGGCCTTCCCCCTCAATCGACCTCAGTGGGACTACAACACAGCCGCAGGTAGGGAGCGTCTCCTGGTCTACCGCCGGACTCTAGTGGCAGGTCTCAAAGGGGCAGCTCGGCGCCCCACCAATTTGGCTAAGGTAAGAGAGGTCTTACAAGGACCGGCAGAACCCCCTTCGGTTTTCTTAGAACGCCTAATGGAGGCCTATAGGAGATACACTCCGTTTGAGCCCTCTTCTGAGGGGCAGCAGGCTGCAGTTACCATGGCCTTCATCGGACAGTCAGCCCCAGATATTAGAAAAAAGTTACAGAGGCTAGAGGGGCTCCAAGATTATTCCTTGCAAGATTTAGTGAGGGAGGCAGAAAAGGTGTACCACAAAAGGGAGACAGAAGAAGAAAAAGAGGAAAGAGAAAAAAAGGAGGCAGAAGAGAGAGAAAGGCGGCGCGATAAGCGCCAAGAGAAAAACTTGACTAGGATTTTGGCCGCAGTAGTAAGTGAAAAAGGTTTTAGGGATAGGCAGACAGGGAATCTGAGCAACCGGGCAAGAAAGACACCTAGGGATAAAAGATCTCCTCTGGACAAAGACCAGTGCGCATACTGTAAAGAAAAGGGTCACTGGGCAAGAGAATGTCCCCGAAAGAAAAACGTCAAAGAAGCCAAAGTTCTGTCCCTAGATGACTAGGGGAGTCAAGGTTCGGACCCCCTCCCCGAACCTAGGATAACGCTGACTGTGGAGGGGACTCCCATTGAGTTCCTGGTCGATACCGGGGCTGAACATTCAGTTTTGACCCAACCCCTGGGAAAAGTAGGGTCCAGACGGACAGCCGTACAAGGAGCAACAGGGAGCAAAGTCTACCCCTGGACCACAAAGAGACTTTTAAAGGCTGGACATAAACAGGTGACCCACTCCTTTCTGGTCATACCCGAGTGCCCCGCCCCTTTGTTGGGTAGGGACCTCTTAACCAAACTAAAGGCCCAGATCCAATTTTCTGCTGAGGGCCCACAAGTAACATGGGAAGACCGCCCTACACTGTGCCTGACCCTGAACCTAGAAGAAGAATACCGGCTACATGAAAAGCCAGGTCCCTCCTCTATCGACCCATCCTGGCTCCAACTTTTTCCCACTGTATGGGCAGAGAGGGCAGGCATGGGACTGGCCAATCAAGTCCCACCAGTGGTAGTGGAACTAAAATCAGGTGCCTCACCGGTGGCTGTTCGACAATATCCAATGAGCAAGGAAGCCCGGGAAGGTATCAGACCCCACATCCAGAGGTTCTTAGACCTAGGGGTCTTGGTGCCCTGTCAATCGCCCTGGAATACCCCTCTACTACCTGTAAAAAAGCCAGGGACCAATGACTATCGGCCAGTCCAAGACCTGAGAGAAATTAATAAAAGGGTACAGGATATTCATCCCACCGTCCCAAACCCTTACAGCCTTCTGAGTTCCCTTCCGCCCTGCCACACTTGGTATTCAGTCTTAGATCTCAAGGATGCCTTTTTCTGCCTCAAGCTACACCCCAGCAGCCAGCCGCTGTTCGCGTTCGAGTGGAAAGACCCAGAAAAAGGTAACGCAGGTCAGTTGACCTGGACACGGCTGCCCCAAGGGTTCAAGAATTCTCCCACTCTCTTCGACGAGGCCCTCCACCGGGATTTGGCCCCCTTTAGGGCCCTCAACCCTCAGGTAGTGCTACTCCAATATGTAGACGACCTCTTGGTGGCAGCCCCCACATATAGAGACTGCAAAGAAGGGACACAAAAGCTCCTGCAGGAATTGAGTAAATTAGGGTACCGGGTATCGGCTAAAAAGGCCCAGCTCTGCCAAAGAGAGGTCACCTATCTGGGGTACCTGCTCAAGGGGGGAAAAAGATGGCTGACCCCGGCCCGAAAGGCTACTGTTATGAAGATCCCCGCTCCCACGACCCCCAGACAGGTCCGTGAATTTCTGGGCACCGCAGGATTCTGCAGGCTCTGGATCCCTGGGTTTGCTTCCCTAGCTGCACCCCTGTATCCCTTAACAAAGGAAAGCATCCCTTTTACCTGGACTGAGGAACATCAAAAAGCTTTTGACCACATAAAAAAAGCCTTGCTGTCAGCCCCCGCTTTGGCCCTCCCAGACCTCACCAAACCATTTACTCTATACGTAGATGAGAGAGCCGGTGTGGCCCGGGGAGTGCTTACTCAGACTTTAGGACCCTGGCGGCGGCCAGTAGCTTACCTATCAAAAAAATTGGATCCGGTGGCTAGCGGGTGGCCAACCTGCCTGAAAGCGGTTGCAGCCGTGGCACTCCTTCTCAAGGACGCTGATAAGTTAACCTTGGGACAGAATGTGACTGTGATTGCTCCCCATAGCCTCGAAAGCATTGTGCGGCAGCCCCCCGACCGGTGGATGACCAATGCCAGGATGACTCATTACCAGAGCCTGCTGCTAAATGAAAGGATATCGTTTGCACCCCCTGCCATCCTGAACCCAGCTACCCTCCTACCAGTTGAATCGGAAGCCACCCCAGTACACAGGTGCTCAGAGATCCTCGCCGAAGAAACTGGAACTCGACGAGACCTGAAAGACCAGCCATTGCCCGGGGTGCCAGCCTGGTATACGGACGGTAGCAGTTTCATCGCGGAGGGTAAGCGGAGAGCAGGGGCCGCCATCGTAGATGGCAAGCGGACGGTGTGGACAAGCAGCCTGCCAGAAGGTACGTCAGCCCAGAAGGCCGAACTAGTGGCTTTGACGCAGGCATTACGCCTGGCCGAAGGAAAAAACATCAACATCTACACCGACAGCAGGTATGCTTTTGCCACTGCTCACATTCATGGGGCAATATATAAACAGAGGGGGTTGCTCACTTCTGCGGGGAAAGACATTAAAAACAAGGAAGAAATTCTGGCCCTGCTAGAGGCCATTCACCTCCCTAAGCGGGTCGCCATTATCCACTGCCCCGGTCACCAGAGGGGAAATGACCCTGTGGCCACCGGGAACCGGAGGGCCGACGAGGCTGCAAAACAAGCCGCCCTGTCGACCAGAGTGCTGGCGGAAACTACAAAACCTCAAGAGCTAATCGAACCCGCCCAGGTTAAGGCCGAGCCAAGAGAGCTCACCCCTGACCGGGGGAAAGAATTTATTCAGCGGTTGCATCAGTTGACACACTTAGGACCAGAAAAGCTTCTCCAATTAGTAAACCGCACCAGCCTCCTCATCCCGAACCTCCAGTCTGTAGTTCGCGAGGTCACCAGTCGGTGTCAGGCTTGTGTCATGACTAATGCGGTCCCAACCTACCGAGAGATCGGAAAGAGACAACGAGGAGATCGACCCGGCGTGTACTGGGAGGTAGACTTCACAGAGGTAAAGCCTGGCCGGTATGGAAACAGGTATCTGCTGGTATTCATAGACACTTTTTCCGGATGGGTAGAAGCTTTTCCTACCAAAACTGAAACGGCCTTGACCGTCTGCAAAAAGATATTAGAGGAAATTCTACCCCGCTTCGGGATCCCTAAGGTACTCGGGTCAGACAATGGCCCAGCCTTTGTTGCTCAGATAAGTCAGGGACTGGCCACTCAACTGGGGATAAATTGGAAATTACACTGTGCGTATAGACCCCAGAGCTCAGGTCAAGTAGAAAGAATGAACAGGACAATCAAAGAGACCTTAACCAAATTAGCCTTAGAGACCGGTGGAAAAGACTGGGTGGCCCTCCTTCCCTTAGCGCTGCTCAGAGCCAGGAATACCCCTGGCCAGTTTGGTCTAACTCCTTATGAAATTCTCTATGGGGGACCACCCCCCATACTCGAGTCTGGAGGGACATTGGGTCCCAATGATAATTTTCTCCCTGTCTTATTTACTCATTTAAAGGCTTTAGAAGTTGTGAGGACCCAGATCTGGGACCAGATCAAGGAGGTGTACAAGCCCGGTACCGTGACAATCCCCCACCCGTTCCAGGCCGGAGACCGAGTGCTTGTCAGACGCCACCGACCCAGCAGCCTTGAGCCTCGGTGGAAAGGCCCGTACCTGGTGTTGCTGACCACCCCGACCGCAGTAAAAGTCGACGGTATCGCTGCCTGGGTCCATGCTTCTCACCTCAAGCCTGCACCACCCTCGGCACCAGATGAGTCTTGGGAGCTGGAAAAGACTGATCATCCTCTTAAGCTGCGTTTTCGGCGGCGGCAGAACGAGTGAAAACCCTCACCAGCCTGTGACCCTTACCTGGCAGGTACTGTCCCAAACTGGGAATGTTGTCTGGAAGACAGAGAAAGTCCAGCCCCCTTGGACTTGGTGGCCCGTTCTTACACCTGATGTATGTGCCCTGGCGGCCGGTCTTGAGACCTGGGATATCCCAGAAACCGATGTATCAACCTCTAAGAGAGTCAGACCCCCTGACTCAAACTATGAGAATGCTTATAAACAGATCACCTGGGGAGCCATAGGATGCAGCTACCCTAAGGCTAGGACCAGAATGGCTAGTTCCACCTTCTACGTGTGTCCCCGGGATGGCCGGTCCCTTTCAGAAGCTAGAAGGTGTGGAGGGCTAGAATCCCTGTATTGTAAAGAATGGGGTTGTGAAACCACGGGGAATGTTTATTGGCAACCTACGTCCTCCTGGGACCTCATAACTGTAAAATGGAAGGACACAGAGCGATCATGGGGTGCCCTACTGGCAACCTGTGAAAAAACCGGCTGGTGTAACCCCCTTAACATAAATTTCACAGAACAAGGACGGCAATCCAAAGAGTGGACAATAGGAAAAACCTGGGGATTGGGATTCTATGTGTCTGGATATCCAGGCGTACAGTTGACCATTCGGTTAGAGATCACCAGCAAGCCAGCTGAGACAGTGGGCCCCAACTCCGTCCTTGCGAAACAAGGACCCCCTAACAAAAACCCCCCTTCCCCAACGAGGGAAGCGCCGCCCATCTCTCAACCCTCGGCGGCTCCTAGCCAAGTCCCAACGGTACTAGAGGGAAGTGTTGTCCTGAACACCCTGTCTCCCACCACGGGCGACAGACTCTTTGGCCTTGTGAGGGGGGCCTTCCTAGCCTTAAATGCTACCGACCCAGACGCCACGAAGTCTTGCTGGCTCTGTTTGGCCTTGGGTCCCCCTTATTATGAAGGAGTTGCCTCCTTAGGAGGGGCCTTCACTTATACCTCCAACTATACCCAGTGCCGCTGGGAGAGCCAAGGAAAACTTACCCTCACTGAGGTCTCAGGACACGGGTCGTGCATAGGCAAGGTGCCCTCTACCCATCAGCATCTTTGCAACCAGACCCTACCCATCAACTCCTCCACGGAACATCAGTACCTGCTCCCCACCAACCATAGCTGGTGGGCCTGTAGCACCGGCCTCACCCCCTGCCTCTCCACCTCAGTTTTTAATCAGTCTAAAGATTTCTGTATCCTGATCCAGCTGGTCCCTCGCATCTATTACCATTCTGAAGAAACTTTGTTGCAGGCCTATGGCGATCCTCACCCCAGGGTTAAAAGAGAGCCTGTCTCACTTACCCTAGCTGTTCTTCTGGGGTTGGGGGTCGCAGCAGGTATAGGTACTGGCGCATCCGCCCTAATTAAAGGGCCCATAGACCTCCAACAAGGCCTAGCCAGCCTCCAGGCCGCCATGGATACTGACCTCCGGGTCCTCCAGGACTCAATCAGCAAGCTGGAGGACTCGCTGACCTCCCTATCGGAGGTAGTACTCCAGAATAGAAGAGGCCTTGACCTACTGTTCCTAAGAGAAGGAGGCCTCTGCGCGGCCCTAAGAGAAGAGTGCTGTTTTTATGTAGACCACTCAGGTGTGGTGCGAGACTCCATGAGAAAACTCAAAGAGAGACTAGATAAAAGACAGTTGGAGCGCCAGAAAAACCAAAACTGGTATGAAGGGTGGTTCAATAACTCCCCTTGGTTCACTACCCTGCTATCAACCATCGCCGGGCCCCTATTGCTCCTCCTTCTGTTGTTCACCCTCGGGCCCTGCATCATCAATAGGTTAGTCCAGTTCATTAATGACAGGGTAAGTGCAGTAAAAATTCTGGTCCTTAGACAAAAATATCAGACCCTAGACAGCGAGGACAACCTCTAAATTCGCTCTAAGATTAGAGCTTCCCACAAGAGAAATGGGGGAATGAAAGAAGTGTTTTCCAAGCTAGCCGCAGTAACGCCATTCCGCAAGGCCAAGAAATTCATAAAGGGGTGTGCGAGGTAGACTGATTTAGCTTATGCCATTTTTACTGTTTGAAAAGTGTTCTTAGCTTATGCCATTTTTACTGTTTGAAAAGTGTTCTTGTTTAAAAGCCCCCCAACACCTGTGGTGAAAATTGAAGGTTAAAAATTGTGCTGTACTTAGAAAAATTTTAAGTTCTGCCTGCCTTTGCTGTTTCCCACCTATGCTGTCTCTGACTGATAACACCAAGAGCTGTATCTGGATGTATCTAGACAACCTAAGAAAGAAACCGCCCTGTGAAAGTTTTTGCTGTCCCTAAGTGATTAACTCGCTTCTTTCAGCTTCTGTTATCAGCTTGCACTAGGCCTCCCAGAGCAGTTTCCAGGGCGCCCTTCAGCTGTTTCAAGAACTCCCACACGACCCGCGCTTTTTCCCTGGCCTTGTTTAAACCGACCAATTACCTTGCTTCTCGCTTCTGTACCCGCGCTTTTTGCTATAAAACAAGCTCAAAAACTCTACTCGGCGCGCCAGTCTACCGAGAGACTGAGCCGCCCGGGTACCCGTGTGTTCAATAAAACCTCTTGCCAATTGCATCCGGAGCCGTGGTCTCGTTGTTCCTTGGGAGGGTCTATCCTGACTGATTGACTGCCTAAATCAGGCGTCTTTCACCTTCTCTGGACATTTCATAAAAAAGGAATCATACAAAAAAAGGAATCATACAAAATGTTCTCACAGTATTTCCACAGACTCTGCCTCCCTTTCCTTGTTGATGTGAAGACTCTGGAACAGAAAAGCATGAGGCAATGTCCAGTGAGTGGTGAGCCTGGCCCCCTGGCCTCCAGGCGGGAACATGCACAGGAGGCATTCCAGCCCAGAGTCCCTGCCAGGCCCCGGACGGCTGAGGCCTCTGTGTAACCACAGTCAATTCCTCTTCAGCCAGCCTCCACCCCTGCCACATCCTGCTGCCCCAACCTACCCGCCCCCCAGCTGTGGATGCTGAGACCCCACCCCCACCCCCACTAAACCTCCTGCAGGCAGGTCTGCAAGTCACCAGGTCCGTTCCCAGGGAGCTCACTTGTGATGCCGTGAAGTCACAGTACCCAGAGTAACGACTAAATGGGTAAGGCTCCCCAGAAGTAGGGGGCATTTCAGTGTTTGATCCATTCTGGCAGTCCACAGCTGGGACTGACCACACTCCAGGTTGTGGCTGTCACTGTCCTCTCCCACCACACCCAGTGGAGGACATGAAAGCCTTTCAAATGGCCACCCCAAGGAAGTGGTGAGACTTGAGAGGAAAAACCCTGCTCTCTGCACACCTGGACACAGGCCAGAAGCAGCTTGGACCTGGCTGGCCACCGTCAGAGGTCCTCTTGGTAAGTGCATACTCATGGGCAAGGAGTGGCAGAGAACTTGCTTCCCCATCCTCTCCCCTCCTATTTCTTGTCCTTGCATTAGGTGAGAGTGACAGTGAAAAACAGCAAACACTTAGAAAGAAGCAACGAGCCTCTACCTTTGTTCCCTCTTCTCCTTTCACAAGTTTTGGGTGAAATTGCCTGTTAAGAGGAGACATTTTAACAAGGCAAAGCATTGCAGAGACTGAAGCATGCCTCTCTGGCCGAGGCAGGGAGTTGAGAATGGACCATGGAAGGTCAAGCAGTTAGCCCAGCCCAACCATGGACAGTCTTGTAGGTCAAGGTAAGAAGTTTGATTTGCTTCTAAGGCAGTGAGGAGCCTTTGTTGTTTCCATACAAAGGTGCAATGGATTGGGTTTGCATTGAAGGACCTGAGGATTATTCCTTTGTAGAGTTTGAAGCTTATTGTCCAACCTCAAGACTCAAAATGACACAACCAGTTTCTTTCTGGCCTTTCTAACCCTAAGATTTACCTGGCATTATGGTCCTGGACTCACCGAGTCTGCCACAGGAAATACTACCATTTATTGAGTAGTTATGATGTGCCAGGCACATTACAACACTATCTTTCTTAATCCATTCAACAACTCGCAGGTGGAACCACCAAGGCTGTTTTCCTGAGGTTCAAAGACATAAGAGACTCAGCCAAAGTCACTCAGCTCTTTGGTCCCTGTGAGTCCAGGTCCCTGCTCTAAACACTGTGCTATACACCTCTTCAGGGTTGCTGCTGGCGATCACCTTTACAAGCAGGCCTGTGCCTGAGCGGGGAACCCCTTAGCCCTATTTAATCCTGTGTCACTGGAGAATCACAGCACTAACAGTTTAGAGGAGAGAAAGCAAATCTGAATCAGCCCCTGGCTAAGAGACGCAGCTACCTATACTGCAGGGGACAGCTTAATTGTCTGCAAATTCCTGCAAATGAAATTTCTACAAAAGCCAATCTCCCATTTATTCCATTGTGCTTGAAAGTTGCTGGGAGGAGGGTTCTGTACTACTCAGTTCACATCTTGTATGCCATGAAATGCGTGGTTCAGCCAGTTTTGCTGTTCCTGGGGTGAGATGTAAGATTTGCTTTATTGCCTCCTGGGGCTGAAGTTTGCCTGCTTATGGAAGAAACAGTCAACAAATACCAAAGTTTCTGCAGCAAATTTAGAAGGTTGAAGAGCCAAGATACTAAGCTTACTTCATTTCCAGCTATCTATTTTCCTAATACTCTGGAGGCCAAATGTCAGCCTAACTGAGTCATCTAGTGTAGACATACTGGATGGAATTAGCTGAAAATAAAATGGGGTGATAGGGAAATTGCCCTTGTTAGTAGTTTCACCTATGATCCCTTTCCCCAGCCCTCCCCTCTTTTGTCTGGCTGACCCCACACGCATCTGTCCTTCTACTTGCAGCTCTTCAGTCTCTTGCTGTGGGGGTTGCCTGCACCTTGTCCTTGCCATCAGGAGCCCTTGTCTCAGCTTCTGATTTGCTCCGTGCCGTTATTTTTCAGACTCTGTCTTACACTCAAGGCTACCAGCTCCATGAGGGTAGGCACTACATTTCCCTCGTTTGCTCCTTCCCCTGGTGCCTTGTACAAGGCCAGGCAGACAGCGGGTGTCCAGAAAGTATTTTAAAAAATATTAAATGAAAAATAAGAAATAAATATGTGGTTATTGAAAGAGTTAGGGTAGTCCAGGTTATAGACTTAGCATAGTGTCTAGTTCAGAGTATTTTTGTCTAATAATTGTGTCTAATAAATAAATGAGTAGATGTCTATGATTCCACTTAGATTTCCTCTTCAACATAGAAATCTTCTCTCTAACAAAACTGACACACTCAGTTTGGATTTCATCCTGGGGTGCTCAACGCTTTGTGAAGTAACCAAATCTATAAAAATGTTTTAGAAAATTCTCCTTTTTGAAGATGGCAGAATAGATAGTCCCTAGTGTCACTGTGTGCCACAAAGTAACCAATTTACAACTATTAAAAAGCAAGGACAGCCAAGCTGGGGCCGCTAGAGCTCAGGGGAAGAGGAGGAGAGACCTACAGAGTGCATGAAGGTGGGAGAAGCCATGATGAGAGAAAGACAGAACTGCTCTGATCATTTTGAATCCCGGCTGCTTCCAGGCTCGAGCTGCTGAGCACATGGAGCAGGAGCTGGCAGAAGCCGCAGCTGTGCCCTTCAGATGAAGTTGCTTGGAGGCGGCAGGGGAGAAGAGGGCCATGGTGGCCCCCAGGCCAGCAAGACCACTAACAGGGTTCCTGTGGACCCATCTAGGAGTGAGGGGCCACAACAACTGAAAAAAAGGAGTCACTCAGAGGCCGGTGAGTCATCACAAGGGACTGGCACACGGCCCATTCCATGGGAAGTGTTTGGAGTGTGGGTGGTGGGGGAGACGGGCCCTACTGGGAGAACACTGGGACACAGCAAGGACAGCCGATCTGCCCCCCAATCAGCGCAGGACCACTCAGAAGAGACTGGTCAGGAATATAGAATGGCAGGGGGTGCAGTTTGCTGAAAGACTCAGGCCCAGACCAGAGTTTCCACACAACCCAGGTGCACCAGATTGCATGAGATCCAGAAGTACCTATAAAGCCAACCATTAAAACCTGAGCTGCACAAAAAACCTTCCCCAGAGAATCAGCAGCAAAGCAGAAATTTAGCTCAACCACAGAGCTCAACCACAGGAAGTTCCCCCATTTTAGAAGTAAGCAAAGGACAACAAATCAGTTCCAGTGCACAGTTTAAGTGGTGGGAACAGCGAATAATCCAACATAGAACTGAAAGAAAAAACAAAATACCCACAAATCAGAGACAAAGTTTGATATTACTCTCACATCACCAAAGAACACCTATAACACCCAGAAGGACTGGAAGTCCCATGGACTACCAAGCCAGAGATGGGGAGAGCTGGGGTCCTCAGCCATACCCCCCGACACACACAACCAGTCTAGCAAAGACTTCCGAGCTGCCACAAGAAGTACCCTGGGCTCCCAAGCTGGGACAGTGGGGGGCTAGGGCTTTAGCCACACTCCCCTGACATCTGCACCCAGCCCGGCAATGACTGAGCCATTGCTGGAAGCCCCCTGGTCTCCCCTGTGGGAATGAGGTGGATACCACAGGCCTCAGCCCCACCCCTCTTCCTTCCTCCCTCCATCCTATTTCCTTACCTTTTCCCCTCTCCCCCTCCCTCCCAACTGCTTCACAACAACATAGAATGTAAGAAATATATTAATAAATAAATTTTTTTAAAAAGAAAATTGCCCTTTTTGAAAGACCATGATAAAACATTGAACTTTCAGGAGAGAACAGACCTATAGTTACTAGAGGTGGGAAAGGGAAAGGGGGAGAAGGGAGTAATTGGGGAAGGGACACAAAAGTAATTATGATTCGTAATGATGAACATGCTAATAATATCAATTTGGTCATCACATACTGGACACAAATACTGATAGTCAACTCTGTACCCCATATAGATGTATAAATAAAAATAATAATAATAAAAAAAGAAAATTATCCTTTTTTTAAAGCTGAAATCTGCCTCATGGGTCTCGGTTTCGTTTCCTGCAGCTGCATATAAGCAGTCTACCTCTTTTTTGTCTGACTCATGTAAGATGTTAGAGGCTGACCAGGTGTTTTTCCTGCACTCCCCACTTTTACATTTCCTATACCTTCTTTTCTTTAAACTAAATATCACCAGTTCTCAGGATCATGTGTATCAGGCATGGATTCTATGCATCTTTCCCTTCTTTATAAGCATTGTTAATTCATAAGCTGCTCTTAAAGTTCCTCCTCAAATATCCCTAAGTGATCTTAATAGCCTAATATGTTGACTATAACACTGGGAAATATTAAAAACAGAACAAAACAAAAAACAAAGTGCACAATGGTCATGAAGTTCTGGTAAATAGGTACATTAATGCTTCAAAGATAAATAATTTGTTTTTTTCTGAAGAACAATGTAACAGTATGTTTGACGACCTTTAAAGTATTCATGCTCCTTGACTAAGAAATTTAACTTCTAGGAATCTATTGCAAAGAAACAATCAAAATATGCACACATAATATACTCATAAAGTATTTGCTATAATATTATCAAAAAATAGGAAGCAACTACATTACCCAACACAAGGTAGAGATAAAGGGTTAAATAGACCTCCATTTTTGCTATTTCTTCCAACTCCTGACCCACAAACACCTAAATTCCTAAACACACATTCAATCCTCCAAAAAACAACATGTACATATACACAGCTTTTTAACCACCGAGAATTTTCTCTCTCTTTCTCTCTGTGTGTTTCTCAATCTTGCTCACTTGCTCTAGGATATATGGAGTCACTAGACAGGCAACACCTGGGTACCCTGAATGTCTTCATGGAGTGCTGACCACCACCAACAGCCTTGGTTTGTTGTTAATCGCTGGCTTGCTACAGTAGTTAGCCTGCTCTATCTGATACATATTGGTTGCATGGGTGAATAAATAAAAGAAAAAAATAATTAATGAGGACATAAAGGTACACAAATCAAGAAGACCCAGAGGAAAATAAAATGAATAAGCAAAGCAAAGCAGAGAGCATTAAGGTAACAATTCCCAAAAATGGAACAACGCCCTGCAACTCTGGAAAACTCATTTGTTCAAACCCAGTTTTACCAAAATTATGTGTGTATAAGCAAATTGTTATACATATTGATATTTAAGGGGGAAGTGTTGTTTACTTCCTAAATATAATACAGTGGCTAAGACCCAAATCTGTCCTTAACATGCATGAGATAAAGCAAAGCAGGACAGAATGCTTAACCAGAGAAAAGTTTATACAGCTTCTGTTTGCTTCTTTTCCTCTTTAGGCTTCCAAGATTCCATAAAATTATGAAACTATAAAATAGGGAGAAGGGATTGTTTTTATGAATTCCTGTTGAAGTCAAGTTATGATGGTTTATTGATACAATCCAGGTTTTTATGATGGACCGCAGCAAGTGCCTCCCTGTGACAGTTCTCAACTTCATTCTCCAGCCCACCGCCTGAGTGCTCCGCCCAAACACAAGCGTGGTTATGACACTCCCTTGCGTTAAATCACTCACTTGCTCTAGCGTAGGCTCTAAACTGGCCCAGCACACCCACGACGATTGAGCTCACTCTGACATTCAGCCCCTCTCTCCCATGTGATCCAGCCTCAGGACCTACTTGCGACTCCTTAATCATGTCACGTTTGTCCTCACCGTCTTTCTTTGCTTCCTCCGTTTGGCTAATACCACCATATTCTTTATGCTGAGTCCAGATGTCACCTCTCCCAGGAAGTCTTCCCTGACTCGCTACTCTATGTTCAATAACCTTCTTTTCCCTCTAGATTCCCACTGCACATGGCACGTTCCTCTATCATGGCATGATCCTAAGATGTTACACTGATAAAAGTTAGGGATTTTTTACTCTGCTCCTCACCCCCAAGACTATAAGCATATTGAAAGCAGGTTCCATTATTCATCATTGCTACATACATTTAGGTATTTATTTATCCACCCAACAGATACTCATTGGTCACCTTCCACAGACCAGGCATTGTGGTGGTTGCTGAGCAATGAACGAAGCAGGAAAGGCCCAAGCTCTTCCCCCAGAGCTTGCCATTTTGAAAGAGAGAAAAGCAAATTAAAAAGTCATTATAAGTAACTCTGAGTATTTTAAAGTAGCACAGGTCTTTGTAACAATCTGAAAGTAAGATCCCAAAGTTTCTGAATGGCAGGGGCCTTAGGGTGAGCAATATGATTGGAAGGAAAGACTGGTTAGAATGTGTCTGGCATTGATGGGGAGACAGCTTAGGTCACCCCTCGGGCTGCTTAGCAAGAGGCAGTCACTCTCTGGAAGACATGATAGTTAAGCTAATACCTGAAGGATAAGTGGAATTCATCCAGTAAAGGGAAACAGGGAGAGGGCAGAGTTCCAGATCTGGACAATAGCATGAGAGAGAGTACAGAGGCAGAAGATGACCAAAGACCAGAAGGGCTGGGGCAGAGGGTGAGGCTCCAAGAAACCCCAGGAGAGGCTGGAGGGCAGGAGAGGCCAGACCTTGTCCATCCTCATAGGATTGTTCTGAATCCTGAGGACCACGAGAAGCCACTGAATGGTTTTGGCGTAAGTCTGGGATCTGACCTTGCCTTTGATTCTGTCCCTGTCTGAGATGAGGGGTCATCCCTGAACAACACATGTTCTTACACAGGCTTTGTTTCCTGTTTCTTGTTACACTTAATCCAGCCCCATAGTTGAAAAGTGGACCTTAAAAATAAAACACAAGGAAAAAAGCAACAAAAAGTAACCCCATATATACTACTACTTGCTCTAAAATGTCAAGTTCCCCAAGTTTGAACTGCTAGTTAAAAGATAAAACAAAAGCATATGGTTTGGATGAAAATTTGCCAAACCACACTTCCAAATTGCAACTGCCTCTGAAATATTTCATGAATCCAACAGGAGCAAAAACAACACAAATCAGGACTTGTTAGTTTCAATGGAGGTGAAAAACATTTTAAACATATTTAGATTCTTTAGTCAGAAGTCCATTCTACCACGTGTGACAGTGATGGGAATATAATGTGTACAATTTCCCTCTATCTGCTCTGGCATTGATGAAATATTCAAGTTAAATAGCTGCCTCTGACCACCTGGAGGCATCTTGCCGAATATTACAGATGGGCTTGTTTTTCTAATACACATTTGTACCCCTGCATCCACAACTGTATTAATCTGAGTATGTGTCCTAAACGGGAGAGCACACGCCTCCAAGTACCCTGCTTCCCTTGTCTGCATGAGCTCATAAACGTGCGACTCGCCTTTAAAGAAAGCCCTTTAGAAAACCCACACTTGGAAAAAAAAATGCTTTTCAATTCAGTGGGTATTTACTGGGTGTTTGCCATGTGCTTTCCCTGTGGAACTTTCACAGTAAATGATACATGACCTCAAACTCAACATGTCCTAACCCAAATTGAGAATCCTGTTCTTCTATCTACTCCTGCCAGGACTACAAGGTTTCTTCCTCCCTTTTCTGAGCTATTGAAGGGTTAGACACTTACATCATATGAGTTTTCTTTGGCTTCCATCATACTGTGCCCCCTAGGGGTTGCACTCCTATAGATGCCTATAGGTTCCACCAGGGTGGGAGGTGGGGTGGGGTGGGGGGTGGTCCCTGGAGTCCCTCCCTTCCTTCTGTATGACCACATTCCTTACTATGATCATCACCTTTCTCCTGCTCTACCGTAGCTCACTGGATTGACATTTGTGACTTCTAGCTTTTTATTTATTTATTTATTTATTTTAATGTATATGAACCCAGTGGATAGCAGAATTGCACCAACTAAGACCTCAATACACTTAGTCTGGCTCTGCAGAAGCAGACCCGGAGATGAGGGTTTTAAAGCAAGTAGCTTATTGGTGGGTGATCCCAAGAAATCCTGGTAGGAGGATGGAAAAGCGAGGCATGAAAAGAAGTCAACTAATGAAGGGAGCCTTAGTAAACAAGTTATCACTGGAGAATTCTAGGAGTCAGTGCAGAACACGTGACTCAGAGGGGCAAGGGAGTTGTGGGATTTAAATTCCATCTTCCATCAGTCATTCTTTGAGGGCTCTTCTTGGGGTGGTGTTCATTTTCTGGACTTGTGATTAGGCAAAGAGATGCAGAGACTGGCCATCAGAAGTTGGCTGCATACGTTCTAATGGCAAAGCCTGAGGATATATGGGTGAGGCATGGACAGAGTCAGCTATTCTAAGGGTCCTTCCTTTGTGGTCTCTGGCTCCCTCCATAGCCACAAGTACACTGTACAGTTGGAGGTGCATCGTGTTTATATGTCATAACCATGACCCTAACTGTACACCTGGGGTGGGGAAGAAAGAGAAGAGACAGAGAAAAAGAGGGACAGAGAGTCAGAGGAGAGAATGAATAATGTGTCAGAAAAACTCCACCCACAATTCCACTCAATAAGCAAATGCCCCAGCATCAATACACAGTGAGAAATTTCAATCAGCTGTTACCTCAGTTGTTTTCAGTTCTCATCCTCTCCAATCGTAAGTGCTCATCACACTGACGAGGATGCTAATGTTTAAACATGGGAGTTTCCATCATTTTCAGATGAAATGCTCCTAAATGCAAACCACCTTCTCTGGTGTCTAGTGGAGAAACAGAACTTGTCCCATGCTGGAGAGAAAGCTGGTTGCATTGGTCTCCTTGGGAGAAAGTGTGTCAGTCTCCAAAGTAGAATCTTTTTCAAAAATTTAATTTATTGGACAAATATTTATTGAGCACCTACTATGTGCTGAACAATTTCTAGGAGCTGAGGAGCAAATCACCACCACCACCACCACCACCATCACCACCACCACCACCACCACCAAAGCTCTCTCCTTTCCAAGATCCCCCCATAGGACTGCTTTTCCTGGTTTCTCTGGCCAGAAAGTCAGGGATTCTACCAGAGTCTTAGCTACCCATATGGCTGCCTCTCTGCTATGTGACTGGAACCCACTCCTGAGGCAAAGCCAGGAAAGGAAATAATAATCTAACCTGGGAGACTCTTTCCATTGTAGGTCTTGCTCTCCAAGTTTTGACTCCCCTTCACAACCCACCTGTCCATGTGCTGTGGTTTGCTCTCCACAGTTTTCAAGCATGTGTGTGTGTGCTTGGGTGTGTGTGCCCAGAGTTTCAGTTTAGCATTCAGTAGGTGGGATGGGCTATAATGGGCTCATTCTGTCATGCCAGATCATACTTTTACTTTTAATTGATTTTTATCTTATTCTAAATAGAATAGGTTCATTACAGAAATTCTAGAAAATTTATTAAAATACAGAAGAAAATTAAATTTATTCACAATCCTGAATCAGACAGAATAGCATCTCAGTGTACTTCCAGGTTTTCACACACGTTTTGTTGAAGTTGAAATTGAAGGGTCTGAGCAATTTTGTGTTTTGTTTTTTGAACCAAACAATAAATCCTAAGCTTTCTTTCCTCTCATTTTGCAAATTCTGTAAACGTAATAAGTATGCAATACATCTTGTAGATGTATCAGCATGTATTAAACCATCCCCCTGTCATTATGCTCATATGTTCACGTGCTTCCAAGTGTTTGTTACTATAAATAAAATGACAGTGTGTAAAGTTTTATTTGCTTGCTCATTTTTTTTCTCTAATGAGGGTTGCTTAGAATGGATTAGCCAAAGTGGAATTACTGGGTCAAAGATTATGAACATTTTTAAGGTCCTGTGACATATTGCCAAACCACCAATCATCACTGAAAACAGAGTTAATGCTGCCAAGGCAGGCCATCCCCAAGTGGTTTCAACACATCCCTCTGAAGGCAACTCCTGTGCTTCCAACCACACTAGTGCTGCCCATACATGCCGTGGTCTATCAAGACTTATGCCATGAGGTGTGCTGTTCCTCTAACTAGGACACCCCCTACCCCGACTCACTCTTTCTCACCCCTGGTCTTCACTACCTTGCCTGATGACAGACACACATACAGACATACACATGACCATGGGTGCCTACGATACATCAAATGTGTCATTCTCTAGCTCAGATCAGATGGTGGTTTCAGGATAGTATCTATTAACTTCTGGTTTTACCTGCCAAGTCCCATTATTATGCAAATAAAGGCTTTATTTTTAAAATTTTAACAAACAGCATATCTTTAATAAATTCTATCTAATATTACATGGCAAGCTGATATTATCTCTGTTTACTTTTCAAAGGCATTTTTTGAGTTTTCCCCTCTTTAGGATGACTTTGGAGAAGAGAAAAACCTTTCTCTTTTACTTAACACCTGCTGCATTTAATCATCAGATTGGAAGAAACACCTGTTCATTTTCCTCTCTCTCTCCTCTCTCTCTCTCTCTCTCTCTCTCTCTTACCACTGAATCACCTCATTAACTGGCAGGAGACGGTGCTGGTTGTTGGTGTGGCTGGTGCAGTCACCCTGCAATGAAGCTTGATGTCACATGTTCTGGCTCAAGGAGAGATTTAGATGGTGCTGGATGTCACCGGGTTATTCCAGGATGGACTCAGAGAAAACAGTGCCTGACTTTATCAAATATAAAACCAGATGCCGCTTCACTTTCTCATCCTAAAGAAAACTCGACTTCCTAAGCAGAATCTCATGGTGATCTAGGGAAAGTGGGGCCCCAAATTGAGCTTCCCCCACAACAGGGCTGAAGTCAACCCTCTTCTCCTTTCTCAGACACGATAACAGAGGAAGGAGAGGCAAAGTGCTGTCCTGGTAGGCAGGAAAAGAAAGCATTCATCATTGCCAGGACTCCATAGATTTGGTCTATTTTTGAGATCCTTGTTCCTCCTGTTTTTATCCACTTGCTTTGATTTTGTTTGTTCACTTCTTGATGTTATGGCTGCAAACTCTAAAATTAGAAAGCTGTTTCCCCCACCAGGCACCAAAGTCAACTGCCCGCTTTGTCCAATCAATTCTTAAATATCCTCTATGATTGAAATTCAAGATCGTTTTGCTCAGGGAGTTAATCTCAATATTTAACCTAAATCATCCTCTTCCATCTCCCTGTAAATTTCTTCTCTTTTATTGATGCCTCCCCCAAACCTCTAGTACTATTCCTCTTCCTCTTTTGTTAAAGACATTTTAATTAAGACACTAGGGTTACGTTAACCTACTTAAGCGGTAATCTCCTTTTTATGTAGCTTTTTTCACTGAAGTCCCAAATCAGCAGTGTCTTTCATCAGCCTGTTCAGTTTCTCTCTCCTCTCTTTGTTCTGTTTTTTTTTCTTTTTCTTTTTCTTTTTTTTTGATTATAGATCTTCACATTTTAATTCAGCCCCAACCCCTATTCCACACTATGCAGTTTACATTAATAAATTCATCTTCACAATGATGTACACAACATTGCATATCTCCCCACGTCATTGATTACCACAACCTTTGAAGGTTCAAAGGTGTGTCAGATCTACCAGGAAAAAGGGGGGGGACCACATTTGATATTCTCCAACATCTGAGGTTTGTCTGGGCCCAGTGGTTTTGATGTTAGGATGGTAAAACAACAACTGCTTAAAAAAAAAAAAAAAAAAGAGGAGAGTGTGTTATAAATATTCAATTGCCGTGTACTACTCATTCTTCCTTAAAAGAAGGAAGGATCAGCTTCCATTTCCAAAGTCAGAATTGGCAATGCAGCAACTATTTGATAATGGAGCTCAGAAAATTTATTGTGGGACCAAGAGAAGTAGGTTGACATCCCAGTATTCTGTGAACTTGGCCCACAGGAAGACAGCAATTGTTATTTCATTTGTTTCCAACTCTTTGAGTGTTTTACAAACAAGAAAATATCTTTGAAAGTGAATGAATTCTAGATAATGAGAACATTTTTTGAGCACTTACTATGAATTAAGCTCTAGGTCTTGCAAATACTTTCCTCTTTTAATACACAGTTTCTATGATGTAAGTAGCATTACTCTCCCATGCTACAGATGAGAAAACTGAGGCCCAGAAATGTTAAATATTTTGCCCAAAGACATACTCTGACAAGTGGAGGAGCCAGGATTTTAACTCAGGCTGTTTTATTCAGAGCCTGGGCTCTTATCCACTCTACCTCTTGCCTTCTGAATATGCTGTCTTTCCACATTAAAATTTTAATTACTGAAAGAATTTTGTTAAAGATCTCTTCCAGTTAAACTTACACGTATCACATTTATCCTTCTCTGGTCCACAAACTCCATCTTCAAAATACATTCAAAATTTGACTGTTTCTCACTCCCCTACCCTCACCTAACTGCAGCCACCCTGATTGGAGCCGGCATCATCTTTTGCCTGGATTGTAGCACAACCTTCCTAACTGGTCCCCAGTTTCTGACTAAGCCCCACGTCCTCTACCTCACCCCCCACAGCAGCCAGAGTGGTCCTGCTAAAACATGAGCCAGGTGACATCCGTCCTCTGCTTAACAGCTTCCAGTGGCAACTCCTAGCACTGGTTGGAGTAAACCCAGTGTCCCGGTACTGGCTGACAGTGTGCTATGTCACCTGTGCTCGCTTGTTTCCCATGCTCCCCTGAATTGCTCTGGCTCAGTGCAGTCACACTGGCGTCCTGTAGCACACCAGGTGCGTTCCCACCTCAGGACCTTTGCACTTGCTGCTCTCCCTGCCTGGAATGTTCTTCCCCCAGATAGCTACACAGTTGCCACATTAGTTTCCTATGGCTGCTACAGTAAATTATAATAAACTTAGTGGCTTAAAACCACACAAATTTATTATCTTACAGTTCTGAGGGTCAAAAGTGTCAAACAGACGGGTTAAAAATCAAGGTGCCATCAGTGCAGCACTCCTTCCGGAGGCGCTGGAGAATCTATTCCTTGGCTTTCCCAACTTCTAGAGGCTGCCTGCTTTTCTTGGCTCGTAGTCCCTTCCACCATTTCCACAACCAGCAATGCGGCGTCTTCAGATCCCTCTCATAAGGACCCCTGTGATTACATTGGGCCCATTGAGAAAATTCAGGATACTCTCCCAATCTTGAGATTTTTAACCCAATTACATTTGTGGAGTCTCTTTTTCCCCATAAGGTAACATATTCACAGCTTCCAAAAATCAGGACACGGACATCTTTGGGGCTTTGTTCTGCCCACCACCGTCAGCAATTTCACCTCATTTGGATCTTTACTCTAAAGTCATCTAATCTATGAGACCTGCCCCAGCCACTCTACCTTGTGTTTCTAAAACATCTATACCTAAAACTTCATATCCCATACCATGCTTTATTTTTCTCTTCTTTGCTATAGAACAATCTAACATTATATAAAATGTATTATTTGTCTCCTCCGCTAGAACGTAGCCCCATAAATGCTGGAATTTTTGTCAGTTTTCTATAACTGTATCCCCCGTGCCTAGACTAGTGCCTGGCATATAGCAGGTGCTCAATAAATATTTGTAGAATAACTTATGCTCTCTACCATGAGCTGAAATATAAGGAATCGTAATCATATTGGAAATGAAAAATGAGAAAGAATTCAATCAGCCATGATTCACTGAGTACCTATTAAGTGACTTCCACTAGCTAAATGGTGTGTGAAATTCAAAAATTCATCAGAGGAGATGTCAGGCCACCATTTATGGTGGTGAAGTTTGTGCCCTGCACAAAAGTCCTTGAGGAGGTCAGTGAGGGATGAAATTCACCTGTGTTCTCACCTGTATGCCCATGGGAGCTGTGTGCCCTGAGGAGATGGCTGTTTCTGATTCACATGAAGGTTCTGCCAGGTCTGTGCTACCCTGGTGCTCCCCACCTGTCATGAGCTATTCCTAAGTTCTTACTCCAGTGGAGCATTACAGCTTGTTAGACACAGGAAGATTAGGTCACTAAGGAGGGGAAGAACCCAGAGGAGGTAAACAAAGGCAGATTCAGACATAGGAAACAGTGATGAGGACTACAGGACCATTGATTTCGACCTGGGAACACAATGGGGCTCAGCTTCTGTCTGCCGTAGAAAGACGTCTTGGGCTGGAAGTTGGGATCTTGTTTCTATCCTGCCTTTGGACCAACACTGCTTATGGCATTAGGAAATTCATTGCCCTTTTCTGAGTATCAGTTTCCTCTCCTCTGAAATGGGTGGGATAATCCTGCCCACACGATAAAGTCTTCTGTGTCCCCAGTATCCAAATCCCCAACACTTCCCACTCCCTTTCATGCTTTATTTGTATCGATATCACTTATTTCCATCTATCATGCCACACATTTTATTTATTTATATTATTTTTTGTCTACACCCCCAATACATAAGATCCATGAGGCAGTGATTTTATTTGGATCTTTCTTATTTAATCTTACAACCCTAGTAAACCAGAACAGTCCTTGGCACCTGGTATGTGCTCAAACAACATCTAAATTGAGTGAATTATGAATTAATCTAGTTGAGAAGGCAAGATGAGCCTATGTGGAACAATAAAATCCATTGAGATGCTAAATTGTGTTTTTACTGACTGTTGGCAGAAACAGATTGTGACTGAGTGATCAGGGGAGTGGGCTGAATGCTAACTTGGTTTTGCAGGCAGTTTGGATGGATTTGATGGACAAAGTAGGAACTTCCAGGTAGAAGAAATCAGCAGGGATAACAATGCCACCATCTCACACTTACTGAGCACTTGCCATGTGCCAGGCTCTATGATAAGCACTTTACAAATGAGTTATCTCATTTAATACTCAACACAACATTTTGATAATTACTGTTATTAGCTTCATGATGCAGATAAAGAAGCCGAGGCACAGGTAGGTTAAGTAATTTGCAAAGAATAATTCAAAGTTAAAAGAAACATACATTATGGAACAGTAGCAGTGTGGATTGTTATTCTAAGGATTAGAATTATTATAAGTAAAGCACTTAGCTTCTAAAAAGTTCTCACTAAATGATGGGTATCATTATCAGTGCAAGAGGTAGGCCAGAGAGACTACAACTAAATTTTGCTCGCTCTTTCTTTCTTTCTTTCTTTCTTTCTCTCTCTCTCTCTCTCTCTCTCTCTCTCTCTCTCTCACTGGTCAGGCTAATATATGAGTTCAAACATGCTTTTGAACTCCCTCTCTGTTACTTGCAGGAGTTTCTGTCTTCTGCTGGACACACTGGGTAACACCAGTGAGTAGGAGATCAGTTGTCCACTGTTGTGTCTATCTAAAAGTCTAGTCTCCAAGATTATGGACATTTTCTATTTGAAAGAACTGTAAGGTGTAAGCCATAATCCACTGCCCTGAAATTAGCATCTTGTATGTCCAGGAAAGAACATTCTGTTTCCCCTTTAATGTGGAATATTTATAGCACAGGTGCTCTGTTGATCTGTCAATATCTTGCTATTGCTATAATTTGCTGCCATTTACTGTAAGAGGCAGTTTGGAATAGTAGTTTAGGTATGAATGTTAATCTGATGGCCTGTGTTCAAATCCCAGCTCTGCCACTTACTAGCTACATGCTTAAATTATTTAACCACTCTGCCACAGTTTTAACATGTGTTAAATGGGAATTATAATAACTACATCATAGGGTTGTTGTAGGTATAATGTGTGTGTTTACATATATGTAATAGCTAACACTTTAACAGCACTTATTTTGTGTAAGCACTTACACTTTGTGTCAGCTACTGTTTGTATGTGTGAGTGTGTGTAAGCATACCCACACATATACGTATACAGAGCACTCTTCAAGTGCTAGCTATTAGTTTTCTTTTAGGCTACATTCTGAAATGATATTTCTCCTTTTCTTTAAGATATGGTTATTGCTGGGTTCAGAGAAAGGACTACCACTTTCAATTAAACTGTGCAGGCTCACCTTTATTTAACTTCTTTACCCAGTGCTCACATCTTATCTGTTTCAATGTTCTCTTGATTCATTTCTCAGAATGTTTCTTTTTGTAATCAAATTGCTTTAAATCAACAATAAAAATAAAATCTTTATGTCAGCTATTGGTAAAAAGACATGTAAAACACAGGGGAACAAAGATAAGGATGACAGCAGATGTCTTGTAACAAAAAATGCAAGTCAGAAAACAGTGGAGCAAATCTTTAAGATACTTAAAGGAAAAAAAAAGTGGCAACTCAGAATTCTATATCTAGTGAAAATATCTCCCCAAATTGAAGGTAAAATATTTTTTCAGATATACAAAAGATGACAGAATTCATCACCAGTAGTATTTCACCCTAATTATTGTCCAATAGTCCTTCAGCCAGAAGGAAAATGACAGCAGATGGGGATATGGATCTACACAAAGGATTGAAGAGCACAAGAAATGGTGTATCCATGCACCAATGAGAAAACAGGACTTCTTTTTCTTATTTTGTATCTGTACTGAAAAGGTAATTGATGGTTTACAGCAGAAATAATAATGTACTGTGAGGTTTGCAACACGTGATGAAGTAAAATGCACTTTTGCTGGAAAGGGAGGAAATGGAAGTGTACTGCTGTAAGTTCTCACATGATACATGAAGTGCTGTGATGTTATCCAAAGGCAAACTGCGATGAGTTAAACATGTGTGCTATACATCCTAAAGAAACCACTGAAATGACAAAACAAAGAATGCTTCTTGAGTTCATGCTCTTCAGTTTGGTCCCAAAGACTACTTGCTGCTGTTCTGTGCCAGGTCCTTGGGACACTGTCATCTCTCATCTGGACCATCCCAACAGCACCCTAACTTGCTTCCCCTCTCACCGCAACATGTCATTCCCCTTCAGTCCATCCAGATATGCTTCTAGATGAGGCCTTGTGAGATGCTGTTTTTCAGAAGTTACCTTTAAGGTAGCACAGAGTAGATACTCAGTGGATATTTGTTGAAAGACAGAACAAACAAATTAACGATTTTTTTCTTTGCCTGAAGTGTGATCTATTCTGTCCTTTTAGCCTGACATTCAAGGCCCTCTAAAACTGGAGCTCAGACAACTTTTCTAATTTCCTTTTTCTGCTGGAATCATCTGCTTTAGATCAGATGCAACTGCCTGTCCCCAGTGAATGGGTTTTATGTTTTTCTGCTTTTGTATTTACCCCACAGCACCTGTCTGATCTGGAATGCCATTGCCATGTAAACTCCAAAGATGTGACCTCCTCTCAGAAGCCTTCCTTGGTCACTAGGAAGTTAGGGAAGGAAGAGGTATCCAGATTGTCCCTGGGAATTAGTGGGGTATTGTTTGTACCAGTGAGATTACCCTTAGAGCCCTGCCCTGGTAACACTGCTGCAAATGTGAGATGATTTATTATTTTATAGACTTTGATCATGTCTACACCAATCTTTGACTTTTCAGCTTGAAAAATTATTTAAAAAAAAAAACATAGAAAAGCAGTATTACAGTATTATGGCTCAAAGAAGACACCACCACTTTCAACTAAACTGTGTAGGCCCACCTTGGCAACCCCATAATCTTGAGCTTTCTTAGGCCTTTTTAAGGGATATGAAAGGCAAAATTCATGTGACGAGATCAGCAATTTGTGGTAATGGGTATGCTGCCAATATGAATCTGGCCCTCACATCTTGGGCACGAGGGGTGACAATCAGCTTTGTATCTCATGAATATTCATAACCAATAAAAAAATAAAGTAACGGGAGTTACAGGTATTGTCATAATTTTGAACAATAAAGGAAGTTACTGTATTCTGTATATTGTTTGGTATTATGTACATGCATGTGTGAGTGTTTAAATATGAAAACACCTGGTTTTCAAAGTATATATGTAGTAAAAATACAAAAATAAACTAGAGGATGATAAACCTCTAAAAAAAAAAAAAAGATCAGTATTATAAAAGATTAGAGGCAATTTGAAATTATTTGGATTGCCAAGGATTGTGCATTCTTATTACAGAAACTTTAACAGGTCTTGGACTGTATGCATGCATATGCAGGAAGGTTTCATATCAGTTAGGCTAATGCTTTTTTTTAACGATAAAAACAAAGGCAATTGAGTCTCTCTCCTATATAGTAATACCAACTTCTGTTGAGCAAAACTGAGCTTTAGTGAGGTTAAGCTACTTGTCCAAGACTCAGAAACAGTGACAAGAGCAGACGGGTATCGATTTGAGCCTATATCAATATTTCTCCGGAGGTACCCTCAATCTTGACATTATTCAGAAGACAGGATTAAGATTTTTTTTCCTTTCAAAGGTGTTCAGAGGATTCTTTTTTATGAAATTTAGAAAATACTTTGGCAAGGCCCTGACTTTCAAAGGCACAGGCAATTTTTTCTTTAGACAACAACTCAGGGCTGGCTGGTTAGCTCAGTTGGTTTGAGCATGGAGTTATATACCAAGGTCAAGGGTTCAGACTACCACTCCGGCCAGCTGTAAAACAAACAAACAAACAAACAAACGAATGAATGAATAGTCATATATTAAAACCCTGGTGTAAAAATAATTTTCAACTGCAGACTGAATAGTAGTCTCGAATCTACTCTTATAATTGATCAGAAGTAAAAATGAAAATATCACATATGATTAGCACATATCATTTACAGGTCTACCTCGTTGGTCCCCTCTCAGCACATAATTGTGGTCAGTCCAAGGGAATTAAACTCAAATGGACTCACTCTGCATTGACACATGCCCATAAAAGCATAAGCTATCATATTAAGAATTTAAATTGGGCTTCAGCAGAGACTCTCAGTCCTGAAAATTGAAATCATGAGTCGTAGTGGCAATAAAATACTCATGAAATGTGGTCATAGCCCAGAGATAATTTTTCTGTAATTGCACTTTCATTTTTGTGATCAGTCCTTTAGCTATGGTACAGAGAGTTGCTTTCCATCTTGCATTACAGTAGCTAATGGATAACTTCTCCAGAGATGCGGACGTTGTCACAGTGTGCAGGTCTCAGCTGCAGATCCCGTACCAAGCCTTCTCTCTGGGATAACATTTGATATATTCCTATTTGACCTGTGGGCTGCTCTCAGAGAGAGCTATGGAGTCCACACTACAGCTCATGATGCTTGGTTGCTGAACTCCTGAGACCTGATGATTAACGGAGATGAGTTCCACAAGGACAAAAGTCCATACCTAGCCTGGTCTGCACTGACAGCTGGTACAGGCTGGTGTCTTTAAAGAGCTGCACATGTAACTCCACTCATTTCCAGCATCATTCACATGCAGAGCTCTCATCCTGCTCAGTTCAACACAAGTTGACTGCACAGACCTCTACTACATTTACACCCTCTGCCTGGACCTCCTTTTGTCACTGCCTCTTAAACACATGTTCACCCTTTACACAATAGCTAAAATACTCTGTCTTCCAGTGAATGTGAACAGATCCCCTGAAGGTGGCATTGCTGTCTCTTCTCTCTACACTTCTGAATATCTTTTTTAGAACCTCTCTCAGGGGAGAGAAGATAGGAGGTACAAGCTTGTAGCAAATTCAGTAATGAGGGTGTGCATGGAAGGTTCTGTGCTTTGGACTGATTCATTCCCATGTGTTGGTAAGCAATCAGCATATTAAGGTAGCTGTGGTGTTTTCTCAGGACAAATACAAAAGTGTCCAGCTGGAGATATCTGTCATTTATTCCAGTAATGTAAGACATGCCAGAGAAGATAGAAACTAGGCAGGGAACGAGGAGACAGAACGAGAAGTTAATGTCACCAGACATAGGCAAAAAGTGATGGTTTCTTTTGAAGATGAAGGTTGAATGAGTCCAAACATTCCTAATTGAGCTAAGTAAGTGATGTAAATGAGCAAGAGAAAAATAAGGTATTTTATGGCCATCTGCATTCTCACATTCCTATGAGTAGATACTACCATAATGCCCTCCCCACCAACTCGGGGAATTTTTAAACTTGAGTATAAAGCTGGGACAAAAATACTATTACCTTCCTTTTTATAAATAAATGGTTCTGTAAAACTTTCAGATTTTTAGCCACATAGTTATTGAGCAATGTTATACTGAAGAAAAATTAATCTACTAGATTTGCAATCTCATGGGAGAGACTAGGTTTGCTGAGTGAGTCTAGATAAAGTTAGCTTTCTATTTTGGGGGCAGCAATAGGTGTGTTTAGGTAAAGCTGGGTGTACTTGGATTTCAAATGACTCAAAATATACAGAGAAAACAGAATTGCACAGCCAGTAAGAGTCAGCAGCTTTTTTTCTCTTTAAAGTATCAGAGAAAGAAAGCAGTAATAAAAGAAAAAAAAAGAAGAGTAGCAAAGGAAGACAGACGAAACCTGTTTAAGGCTTCTATCGATCTGCACTATTTTATTATATCAGTACAATGCTCAAAAGGACTAAGGCTGACAAGTTAATGAACTCTAGTTAGAAATTTCCAGATGAAGCTGAGAATGGTATTAGCACCTGCCTTGTCCTAATCATCTGAGACCTCACCCTGAGAAAACACCTTGATCATTCCAAGAGCATCCAAATGATCTGCAGACAGCGACCATCAATCAAACCTAAGGAGACGAAGGCTGTGCAAATCAGCACGGTGGTAAGAGGAGGCATTTTGCGCAAACCACGCTGGACTTGAATAGAAAACCCAGGTTCTAGTCCCTGCTCTGCATTTAATACTCATGTCACTTGGAATAAGTCCTTGAATCTTTCTTAGCCTAAGATTTGCTTTTATAAAATGGAAATAATAATGCCAATTTTGAGAGACCTTAATCAGGATCGAATGTGCCAAGTGGTATGGATTAATTACTATTTCCAGATTCTTCTACTTGGTAGAATGATGTCAAATAGATTGGAATTTAGAGAGTGTTTACTATGGATTTTTTTTTTTTTTTTTTTTTTTTTTTTTTTGGTGACTGGCCAGTACTGGGAACCTAACCCTTGACCTTGGTGTTACAAGGTTGCTCTCTAATCAACTGAGCTAATGGGCCAGTCCTAGGGGGGTTTTAAACCAAGTATTTTTAATGCTGGAATGACCTGGTGTTCATGAAAAAATTTCAAGATTCTTTGGACCTATTGAAGTTATTTGTGAAATTATATTTATAAATGCACCAATGTGAGAGATGAATTTATTCTCTAAAGGCTTACAAACCACCACTTTAACTCTTTGGGGTAAAGATCTCTTTTCTTTGTCTAGGCCATTTTTGATACTACAGTTTTTAAGAATGATTCATAAAACATAAAAAACAAAAATTCATTAAACACCTACCATGTGTCAGGCACTGTTACAGATGCTGGTGATACAACAGTGAGTGAAACAGACAACAAATCCTTTCCTCAAGAAGCTAACATTCTAGTGGATTTATTCTTTAAGAGAACCTTGTACGGTGAGGTATTGATATCAAAATTGTATATTTAGAGAATTGTAGGAATGGGAGGTAACTTGCGCCAGACCAGCCCATGACTCAGTGGCTGGGCTAAGCATTGGGACCTGGTCTGAGCTGACTTAGCTTCCAGTCGAGACCCATTTCTACAGCCCTCAGGAAGAGCGCGGTGGTGAGGGGCTGGAACTAATGTTAGAATTACCCAGTCAGCATGGGAGACCTAAAATGTGTTTAGGGACTCATCCTTTGCGATTTTCATAAAGAATGGCGACACTATACTGATTTGGCCACTGGGTCTCACAAGCTATATTAAAGAGGAAAAAATATCCCACCTACTGCTGACTGAAAATTTACCCTAAGAAAATAATTCAACATCAGGTAAAGGGGTATCAAAAGTTCGTGGAACATTTTTTTTTTTTTTTCCTGGTAGGAGAAGAATGTGTTGAAAGAGGGAAGAGACGGGCTGGCCAGTTAGCTCTCTTGGGAGAGCATGGTACTGGTAATGCCAAGGTCATGGGTTCGGATCCCTGTACTGGCTGGCCACCAAAAGGAAAAAAAAAAAGGAGTAACTCTGGAAGAGGGAAGAGGAAGAAACAAGTAAAGAAAGGAAGGAGGGCAGGAAGGAAGAAAGAGAAAAGAAAAACTAAAATGTTCCATTACGGAGAAACATTTTATGTCTACTAACATTGTGGCTTGTCAACTAGAAGAAATATTGTGCAGTCGTTAAACATAATAAACAGGAAGATCATGCAGCAACACAGAAAATGTTCATCATATAATAAGTGGGAAAGTTACAGTACAGACTTGTATAGACACAATGTTTACATGTGTTTAATACACTTGGATGGGAAATAGAAGGGAATGTTCACAGAGTGTTTTGCTGGGAGATCATGAGTGACTTTTTTTTTCAAAATGGTTTTAATGCTGTTATAGATTTTACAACACAAAAGCTTAAAAAGCATATGTTCCCAGATTTGTTTTTATTAGTCTGTATTGTAATGAATGTTGAAGTCTGGTCTGGAAACCAAATTAGCTTAGAAAATAAAGGGTCTAATTATTGTTCTAAGTTTTAATCACCAGCTTGTGCAGGCTGAGCAGACAGACTGGGGAGACTTGCGAGTCAGTCTGACAGAATTACTGAGAGTGAAGTCTGGGCTGGGAAGGCTGCAGCCGCTCCTCACTTGAACTTGAGCAGAGAAAAGAGAATGTTTTAAGCCTTTCCACCAGGGGTCTGGCTGGGGTGGTCTAAACCACAGAATATGCTGTGGGCTGGGCTGGGGCATGAAGGGAGAGAGGAGAGGAAACTGGGAAATGGGGTAGGAGGAAGCTGTAGCCTTTTGCGGGGTAAGGATGGCTACCAGCTGAAGCCTCGAGTCACCTGGGGTGATCACAGTTTTCGTCCATGCCAGAGCTGGCCTCGCAAACCCTGACTTTTAAGTTTGAGAACCCACCCACGTTCCACGCTTCTGGCATCCAACTTGAGGGATCTCAAAGGGACCTGGTGCTTTGCTGCTCAGAGTGTGGTCTTCAGAGCATCACCTGGGAGCTTGTTAGAATATTAAGTCCTAGGCCCCACCTTAGAGACAGGGAACTAGAACCTCCATTTTTACATGATCCTTTACATGATCCCCAGTGGGTCTGTATCCACATTAAAGTTTGAGATTCACTCATCTATGTAAGACCTAAAACCCTTCAACTCTGTGTCTGTTTACTTGAATGCCATCTCCCACTTCTAGCCCTCAGAGCAAGGTCATGAGGTAGATGTGCATGGTGAATAAGCCATCATAGTATATTTCATTAGCTCTCTAGACCATATTAAGTTCTAGAAATCATGGGTGTCCCCTAAAGGCAGTCTTCCACTAGGCTGTGAACCTCCTCCCTACCTCCAGGGCAGGGACCAAGTCATGTGGTTCACTATTGTCACTGCAGGACTTGGCACCAGATTGCCTGGCACTTGGTGAGCTAAAGTCAAGGAGAGGGTGAGGGTGATTAAGGTCCCTATCGCCTGGGAGGTACATGCATGAAAGCCTGGAATGCAGGCTCTCTGAGGGCAGGAGGTCTTCTGTTCACTGTCATGCCCTAATGGATAGTAAGTACAGCTCCTCACACACAGTAGCTGCTTAATGAATGATGATTACATCATATGGCCATGATGTTAATGATACAATGGAAAACACCATCATAAGGTAGAAGTCATGAAGGACTGAAAGCCTATAAGCTAATGATGAAACACAGGATGCCGTGTTAGCCAGCTGGTGTTAGTCCTTGGCCCTGCCATTCATGCACTGTGAGCCTTCGTCTACATGTCTGTAAAATGGAGATGACACTCACCCCATACACTGTTGTGATATTTACCCAAACATGTATTTAGATCTAAAGCTGTAAATATGGAAAGCAATTGGTATAACTCTAAGCCAAGGGTCAGCAAATTTTGTCTGCAAAGAACCAGTTAGTAAATATTTTCGGCTTTGTAGGCTGCACTGTTTCTGTTGCAGCTACTCAACTCTGCCCTTGTACCAAAGAAGCCACTGACAGTATATTAACGAATAGGCATGGCTGTGTCCCAATACAGCACTATTGATAAAAACAGGTGGTGGGCTGCATCTGGCCTATGGGCCGTATATGGATAATCTCTGTCCTAAACTGCTATATACATATATATTAATAATCATTACTACCATCTTCTAAATGCTGGCAAGAAATTTGCCATAGAGCTCATATATTTATTTGTTTGAAGTATTTTCTAATCTATAACACTTTAAAATATCAGACGAGCACATACAGAGAGCTTTAAACATATTGAACCATGCAAAGGATCACACTTTTTTGGTGAAGTCTGATTATATAGGGCATTTAAATACATTATTCTCATAAGAATCCTGTGAAGTGGGTAATCGTACCTTTACTTTATAGGACAGGGACCCAGGCTCAGAGAAGGAACCAGTTTGCCCAAGGTTGTATTAGAAATGGCTTTTAGATCTAGAGGCTACTGATTCTAGATCAGAACGCACTTCACTAAAACTCTGGGCTTTGTGGTATGGATCCTTGGGCAAGTGTCACCTGGAAACATAAAAAGGTTACAGGAAAAGAAAGGGTATTTCAAATTGTGTCCAAAGAATGTCAACAGCCTGCTTTTTGCTCCATTGTTACAGTGACAATCCTGACATTTAGTCATAGCTCTGTGAGTTATAAGCCTAATAGGCAGCAAGAAAGCACAAAACCCATGAAACTCAAAAAGACACTACCAGCATGTGGAAACAACATGTCAGAGTTGACCTGCAAGGTGTCAACACGAGCTAAAGATGTAAGAATTTCGAAGGGTCTTGCTGTCATGAGCCAAAAAGGGAGTGCACATCTGAATTAAGGAAGGTTCAGAACAGCAGGTATTTTGTAAATAGCTCTGCGATACCCAAGCGTAGGAGCTGGGAGCTGCCCACTCACGGAGGCCTTCCTGAGCAGGAGGCCTGCTCCAAAGTCACATTCAGTAAAGGTGATGGCCTTGCTGATTCTTTCTATAGCTCCTCTTATTATTAACACTGTGAAACCATCTTGCCAGGCGACCCACAACGTTTAGATAAGACCCATTTGTAATTAACACCCATTTTGAATTCAATAATAAATGGACTTTAAGTGTTCAAAAATAAATGTTCTCATTGTATCAGTCACCTCACATTTCTCATCTCTTTGTGCTGAAAACATCTGAAAGCCATATCAGACAACATATACATGTATCAAAACATCAGACTGCACCCCATAAGTATGTATAATTACAATGTGACAATTAAAAATAAAAGAAAAAAGGGTCCTAAAAATATGTAAACAAATTATAAAAATAAATAAATAAATGTTCTTAGGTTTAAACATCCAATGAAAGCATGAGAATAGTAATGAACAGTAATATGTACTTAATGCTGTGGGTGTCACGTTACTCAGCAAGTATGGGATGTCTTAATCCCATTATTTGGCTCTTGCTAGCTTTTTATTTATAATTCAAAGGAATTAAAATGAGTCAGAATTGTATCAACAATTTTCATGCAGTGATATTTTACAAAGCAAACTCCATTAAGCCAAATTAAGTCATTGATCAGTTTTTCTACACAGCATAGTTAATTTCAAATAAAAAAAATTAATTGTACTTGGCTGAAATTATTTTTATCAGGATTAATTGTGCTGTGTATAAATTTTATGCCAACTATTTGATTCATGGATTACTTTTTGCTAAATTAAATTTTACCAATGGCAACTTCTGACTTGTAGGTTCTCTTTCGTGGCCTTACTCTTCCAAGCCCAATTTTGTAATTGTATATTTTTGACAAGAAGCTTTGATTCTTACATTAATTTCTAGTCAATAACAAAATTTCCTCTCTGTGGTTTCAGCCATTATCATTTTATTTTATTCTCATTCTTTCTACCAAGTGTACTTTTTCATATAATATTTTTGTGGTTTTCCATGATGCCAGCAATATTTGATCTTTCAGCCAATTTTCCTTCTACAACAAATTTTACTGTGTGCAGTTCTAGCCACTGCCTGTTTTATTTTGTGTGTATTATTCCTAGCAGCACTATTATGAATTAAATTCAAAACTGGTAGTATGTACTTATTTCTTGGAGCAAATACTATCAGTAAGGGAAAGGTATGGAACTTGATTTCAAAATGTGATCGAAATGCCAAGGTCAAACAGCAATGTCAAAATATCTTGTTTTAAAAGTTCGAAGTTAAAGCTATCTAGGCTCTTAAGGAATAAGGAATACAATTTGAACTTAAAGATAAGAATTCAGTTTGGCTCAACCTTTAATAAAGAATCTGGGCTTAAAACAGCTCCCTTGTAGTACAATGAGGACTTTATAACCATCATCATCATCATCATCGTTATAACTCCAGCAGCAGGAAATATCCCCATTTTACAGATTAGGGAACCAAGTCTCAGAGTACCTGGCCCAGGATCACACAGCTTATAAATAGCAGATGTGGGGTGTGAACGCTGAAGCTCTTGGCCACTAACACTCTATACTGTTTAGGATTTCTCTGAGTTTGCTTGGGGAATGTCTTGTCTTTCAGTCTCAAGACCATCTCTCAGAAAACCTCTCTCTTAATTTTGCCCTAAACCCGATGTGAATTCTTGAAGACATGAGTGGCCTGGTGTCTGAACCTGGTATTTTATTAATCATTTGCACTTAGGCCACCATCTGCCCATCATGGTGTCCTGGTACCTGGCTTTTTCCCCAATTAGAGCAACCAGACACCTGCTTTAGGTGTGGAAGGCTGTGCTGATTTGAGACAAATGTGCTTAGCTCTCCCAGTAAAGGGTGTGAGCTGGGACTAATGCAGCATTTCAGAAGACTTCTAAATTAATAGGTATTCTTAGGAAAAAATTAAGGGTGCTGTGTACTTTGGCAAAATGCTAAATGTAATAACTATCCCCCATCAGGAGCCTCAATATGTCTTAGTATATCGAGAGCTCTGAGAAGTCCCATAAGCAGCAAAACACATTTGACCATACAACCCACAGTGACTTGGTTAGTTGTCTCCCTAACATTTACTTCTCCACTTTTCCTTCTTGTAGAACTTGGATTTTGTTTGGGGCACCAAAGGAATAGCCAAATTCTTGCCATCACAGCCTACTCTGCAGATAGTGTAGCTGTGTGACAAGGTTCTGGACTATTAGAAATACAGAGTAGACTTCTGAAGGTTTCTGGTAAACTGTCTTTACCGCAAAGAGAACAAATGTGGCCAGCCCACCCCTTCTCCTTTCTCCCAGTCTGGCTGACACAATAATTTAGTATGCATTGGCCATCTTGAAACTATGAGGGGACAAGTATGAGTCTTAAAGCCAGAAAATTAAGTATGAAATAGAGAAACAACCTGCCTTTCTCATAGCACTGCTGAATAGCTGAACCAACTCCAGCCATCACCAATCCTGGGGCTTCTTGTTAAGCAAAACAAACAAACAAACAAACAAAACCCCTCTACTTTTTAACGCTACTCTTAATCAGATTTGTTGGTTACTTGCAGCCAAATGCATTTCTAACTGATACATGCTCAATGTTTGTGAAATAAAGGAGTACCTATTTTCCATGATCTTGAAAGTTGAAACAACCCTTCTTTCTAAAGGCAGGTGATGAATTTGCCTCCACAAAGATGCTCTATGAACACACGGTCACACAGTAATTCAGCTACACAGAGCACCAAAATCTCAAGGAGAAGGGAAATTTCTGGATAAACGTGAATGGAAAAAAAGCAAGAAGAAGCAAACAAAGGCTCCTGACATTCCATCTAAAACAAAGTTTTTCAAAGTCATAGATCCTCTTCTTTGCCAAATTTGCTCCAGTCACGTAAACATCCCCTAGCTGATAACACAATCGAGTGGCTCCAATCTTTTGTTTATGTGATCATTGGTTCAAAACCAGAGACAAGCAATTTATCTGGCATGAAAAATGCCACCCATGGCACCCAAGTTTACAGCTGAAAATTGATTTTTGTCACATTAGGATTTTAGGACAGCCTCTTCTGGCAGTCAGCACAGCCACAAAGCATAATAAAAATCATGATGGGTCCACAGCAGCATGCTAAACTCACTGTAAATTTCCGGTCTCTAAAGAGCTGCAGTTGGTAAAGCGTTATTGATGACATGGTGAGACTTACCGAGAGACATCTTTCTTGATGATTTAATATTGACAACTCGGCTTAATAAAACATTACTTGGGGTAGGCAGAGGAGTGTTATAACAGCCCCTCATTATATTTAGTTCCCTGATCAGATGATTAATATTAGTCATGTTAAACTGGTGAGCTGCAAAGATAAAGAAAGTTCTAAGCATCGAGGGAGTGGAAGTCTCACCAATTCACAGCTCCAGGCTCATACCAAAAAGAAGTTTCCAACTATAGTCCTATCGAGTTTCTCTTTAAGTTGGCATATTTTCCAATACCAATTTCATTTTTTACTTGTTAGAAAGAAGCACAGAGTAATAGAGAGGAAAACAGAATTTCAGTGGGGCTGTGGTGATTTGGGCTCTGTTACTCACTAGCTGTGTGATATCAGGCATGTCAATAATTTCTCCAAATCTCAATTTTCATACCTACAACATGGGGGCAGTGATCTTCTTCCTTCTCCAGTGAGCAGGTAGGACTACAGGTGAGACTTTTGTTCACTTGTCCAGATATACTATCCTTATCTTCTCTTCCTAATTTCATCACATCCTTGTTTATCCTGTTAATTAGCAAAGCGTGTAAATTGTTCTAATGCTTTATTGAAACAGGCAGGATGTACAGTGACTACACATAAAAACACCCATTGGGCTTTTCTTTGATATTTTGAAAATCAAGTAAGATACTGTATTTAAAACTGTGCATCCCATAGCAACACATTATCACTACTACTATTATTATGGGTGAATTGGAACTCTTATAAATATCCAATTGCTATATATTTAGTGAATATATTTAGAGAGCATGAAAGAATATTAGCTTCTGCTGTGGTTCTGAATCATTCTTATGAACAATCAAGTTATTGCTCCCAAAATTATAACTTATTTCCCAATAAAAAGCCAAACCGTCTTCCCAGAAAAATCTGTTGAAAAGGAAGATACCATTTAAAACATACTGTCTGGGAATAGATATAAAACTTTTTCCCTTTGCATGTCTTGTAAAACAAATGTGTGAATTCATTGTTGCTGTTAAAACAGCAGCATCAGATGCTTTGCTAATTAATAATGACCCCGTGGTCAAAGAACATTTTCACTTTTCCATGTAGGTTGTTCTTATGCCAAATCTCCTGATTCTGTGCTTTCACGTACATCTGAATTTTAGAACTGAAATTTCATCTTTGTGCTTTAATCTATTGCTCCAGCATAATAAGACCTGTCTGCAAACTGAAAAGCTTTTCATCTCCTATATTAGCTGGGTTGGGAGTTGATGCTGTTGGGGCTGTTGGGATGGAATGAATGAATTTTGCATCTGAAAAAAAAGATAAATTTGGTGGTGGGGGGGTGCAGAGTAGAATGCTATAAACTGAATGTTGGTGCCCCCCCATCCATATGTTGAAGCCCTAATCCACAATGTGATGGCATTTGGAGGTGGGGCCTTTGGGAAGTAATTATGTTGACATGAGATCATGAGGGTGGAGCCCCATGACAGCATCAGTGCCCTTATAAAGAGATAAAGGAACCACCTCTCTCCTTCTCTGCCATATGAGGATACAGCCAGAAGGCATCTGTCTGTGAACCAAGGGAAGGGCTCTCACCAAGAACCCAGCCATAATGGTACCCTGATCTTGGACCCCAGTTTCCAGAACTGTGAGAAATAAATGTTTGTTGTTCATGCCAGCTAGTCAACGGTATTGCTACAGCAGCCCCAACCAACTGAGATAGAAATTGGTAGTCTCTGAAATTGCACTCTCTGTTTATTTAAAATCATGCTCATACCCTTTTCTCTAAACTCTAGAAATGTGATCCTTGGTCTAGATTTGGATGGCCCTGCTATATGTCCCAAACACCCTGTAGCTCCCCTATTAGCATAATCGTAATCTCTTGTTCAATGCTTGTCTTCACTGCTATACTAGTATGTCTGTCTCATTCACCAGTGTATTTCTTGGGTCGTCTATCATGGTTGAGACATAGGAGGTGCTTAACAAATATTAATTAAAATGATTAGATTGATTTGAATCTACTTTCTTTTCTTCTTTTTTTTTTGTGTGTGTCTCTCATTCGGGTACATTTTTTTTTTTTTAATTTTATTTTCTCGATATACATTGTGGCTGATTATTGCTCCCCATCACCAAAACCTCCCTCCCTTCTCCCTCCCCCCCTCCCCCCAAACAATGTCCTTTCTGTTTGCTTGTCGTATCAACTTCAAGTAATTGTGGTTGTTATATCTTCTTCCCCCCCCCCCAGTTTTGTGTGTGTGTGTGTGTGTGTGTGTGTGAATTTATATATTAATTTTTAGCTCCCACCAATAAGTGAGAACATGTGGTATTTCTCTTTCTGTGCCTGACTTGTTTCACTTAATATAATTCTCTCGAGGTCCATCCATGTTGTTGCAAATGGCAGTATTTCATTCGTTTTTATAGCTGAGTAGTATTCCATTGTGTAGATGTACCACATTTTCCGTATCCACTCATCCGATGATGGACATTTGGGCTGGTTCCAACTCTTGGCTATTGTAAAGAGTGCTGTGATGAACATTGGGGAACAGGTATACCTTTGACTTGATGATTTCCATTCCTCTGGGTATATTCCCAAGAGTGGGATAGCTGGGTCGTATGGTAGATCTATCTGCAGTTGTTTGAGGAACCTCCATACCATTTTCCATAGAGGCTGCACCATTTTGCAGTCCCACCAACAATGTATGAGAGTTCCTTTTTCTCCGCAACCTCGCCAGCATTTATCGTTCAGAGACTTTTGGATTTTAGCCATCCTAACTGGGGTTAGGTGGTATCTCAGTGTGGTTTTGATTTGCATTTCCCGGATGCTGAGTGATGTTGAGCATTTTTTCATATGTCTGTTGGCCATTTGTATATCTTCCTTAGAGAAATGCCTACTTAGCTCTTTTGCCCATTTTTTAATTGGGTTGCTTGTTTTTTTCTTGTAAAGTTGTTTGAGTTCCTTGTATATTCTGGATATTAATCCTTTGTCAGATGTATATTTTGCAAATATTTTCTCCCACTCTGTTGGTTGTCTTTTAACTCTGTTAATTGTTCTACTTTCTTAAAGTTAAAAGACTCTGTCTCCAAAGGTCATTCTTTACTAATAAGGACTACAGAGTAACCCACTAACTTTCTCCCAAGGCTCTCATACCATTCATGTGAAAATCTTCCTTTAGGTTAGAATAAACCCCCTCCCTGCCCCATCTCCACTCGCTACCCCCCAACCTTCCCACCATGGCTGTTTCTAAATTCTGAGGGATACATTTGTCACTGGTCAAGACTGTAAGACACAGAATTTTCTGATTTTAGAGCACAACACTCTCAGCTAATATATTAGCTGTGGACTCTGGGATGGTTACTCAAACTATCTGAATCCTAGTTTTCTCATCTGTAAAATAAGGCTAATGATACAGTATATCTCACGGATGTCTCACAAGCATTGCATTAGGTAGACATAGTGCACAGAAAGTGTTCAGTGTAGCTTCTGACTCCAGGAAGGTACAGGCAGATGCAGGAGGGAGAGGAGAAGATGCAGAGGAAATCCCTGTCCCCATTCATCTATTCATTTAACAAATACTTGGCATAGGAGGGAGGGTGGTGGAAACCAAATTTTCTATCTATTGTTTTCAAACACAGGTATCCAAATTTTCCTGGGTTGGAACTTCTCGCCTCAGTGAGTTAGCACCAAGCAGCTGGTTGGCACCCTCAGTCTGGGAATTGTGGCTGCCCCAAACCATTTCCAGGGTAGAGATGCCTGGAGAATGAGAAAAGGGCTCTTCCCACCGTGGACGACCCTAGAGAGAGCACTTGATCATCACGACACTGGGTACTCCATTCTGCAAAAGGCAGGGACTGCTTGAGCTTCACCCATGTCACAGGATTGCATGGGAACCCTAATGAAATAAAGCTGATGACACACTTCAGTTTCCTTAAAGAAGGAGGCAGATATGTCATTTTTATTTGTCCAAATAGGAAAGTACTTCTCATAAGCATTTTAGCTTCCGAAATGCACTACTTAACTTTACGTGGTTGACATTATCTAGTTAGCACCAGGCTACAATTAGAAATAAGGTTGTTTTGTAGGATTTTTGCCCACAAAGAAATTTATGTAATGTAGATGTGTAACTTCCTATTTTTTCAGAAACCAGGGGTCTTCCAAAAAATAACTGCTTATCTTTTCAGTAGAATATTATGCAGCCATTCAAATAAGGTTCTCAAAAACAACTTGAGTAGTATAAAAACATCCTCATGATGTATTTATTTATGAAAAAGGAAAGAGCACATGGCATACCTGCCATTTGTTCTCCAATCTTCTATGTCTATACCTGGGTGTGACGGCAACATAGACAATGAAAACAGCAGTGAGCAAAGAGAATAAACTAGAGTCTCACATGAGTTTATTATAAAGTTTATTTCATGCCAGGGCGGTGCTCGATGCTTTAAATATTATTTTATTAAATTACCGCTTGCATTTGATGGAAGTATTATTTCCATTTGTCTCATGAAATCCCATATTTGCTATTATTATTATGCTATTATTACTATTATCTTATTTTACAGATGAGCAAACTTTAGCACAGAGAAATTGTCTTTTTCTTCAGTTCCACATCCAGTATGTGTCAGAGTGAGGTTGATTTTATGTCAGAGGCAAAGTTACCAAAACAGAAAATGATGAAAATAACATGAATAACCATCAACCTAAAACAAGGTAAATAAATGATGGTACATCCTTGCAATGCATAAAAATGCAAAGCACCAAAAATGATAGTGAAGAACATTTTACTTCTGGTATAGCTGAGCAGCTCCTGTTTGACCAGTCCTCCTGCAGATAACAGCTATAAATTCTTGATTGCAAATAATAAACACCTATCTGGGGGACCTGGAGAGTGAACTAGGAAGTATGAAGCAACTGGAGGGGAGTGAACACTCACAAGAAGAAAGGGACACTGGGTGACTTTCCCATGTTTATAGCTAGGACCAGTCAGTGCTCGATGGGGAACTAAAATTAACTGAAAAACATAGTCCTGATGACTTGTAGATCAGAGGACACACTTCATGAGAACAGGAGCCACTCAGAAGTAAGTGGGGGGAAACCAGATAGGAGAGATGTGGTGACAGGAGCCCAACTTCTTTTTAAAATTCTGCCTCAAACTCTGCAGATGCTGCCCCTAAACCATGCATGCATGAGCCGTCTCCAGGTATCTCTATCTGAGCCGAGCCTCATCTCAGGTGAGACAGAGTATGGAAGTTTGAGTTTAGGCAAACTAAAAACAAACAAATCACACACATGAAAATGTTCTTTTGAGCAAGAGAACAGAATGGCCAATAAGCAGATGGATCGTTATGGTAATGCAAATTAAACCCACAGCGAGATGTCACTACATACTCATCTGAATAACTAAAATTAAAAAGATTGGTAACACCACCTGGTTGTGAATGTGTGCGGTGACTACCATACTCAGACATCGTCGGGGAGTAAAATGACCACTTTAAGAAAAAGGGCTGGTGGTTTCTGGTAACACCCAATACAAATCTACTTCACGACACAACAATTTTACACATAGGTGTCTGCCCAAGAGATATAAGAACATATGTCCATACATAGAATTGTACATGAATTTTTTATAGCAGTTGTATTCATGATAACCAAAAGCTGGAACCAAGGTGAGTGTCCATTAATAGGAGAGTGGGTGAAAAAATGTGGTATACCCAGTTGATGGAATATTACCCAGGAATGAAGAATGAACTGCTGATATACTCAACAATATGGATGAATCTCAAAGACCTTATGCTGAGTGAAACAAGAATATGCTGTAGGGTTTCATCTATATAAAATTCTAGGACAGGCAAAACCAATCTATAGTGGGAAAAATCAGAACAGTGGTGGACTCTAGGTGTGAGGCAGATATTGACTGGGAAGGGTCATGAGGGAAGTTTCTGGAGTGAGGGTGATGATTTCCTGAGGAGGATTGGGTTTGTTGGAATGAAAATGTTATATATAAGATTTGTAGATTTCATAGTATATAAATTTTCCTCAAAAGAAAAAAAGTATATTGAATTCTAATTAATAATATGCATGCAGAAGTATTTGGGAGGTAGAGAGTCTGAAATGCACAAAACATAAAGTGGATTGATGGAAGCATGCAGGGACAGATTGAAGCATGTGTGTGTGTGCACATGTGTGTATAATACATATATTTATATATAAAGCAAGTATACTAAAATGCAAAGTGTTAACTATAGAATCTAGGCTATGGGTACATTGTTCAATGTGATAATCTTTCAACTTTATGTTTGAAAATGTTCATAATAAAATATTGGAAATACGATGGTTCAGAAACTATTTTACAAAATGGAAGGGCAGACTCTACTAATGCTGTGGATGGATTCGTATCCAGCCAAAGACACCTGCCCGTCTATGCATCCACACCCCACACAATAAGCTCTACACAAACAAGACACGGCAATGGGTTCTGATCCAGACGCTCGAGATACTTAGAAGTCAGGATTAATTCTTTAGTCATTTTCTGGTTTTATATGGAACATTTGGGAAACTTGGCTCTTTTGTTTTCATTTTGGAATGTTATCAAACAATGCTAAAAGCTCTTTGTGCCAGAGTAAAAAAGCCTGGTCACACCATCATGTCGAGTCTGACGCCCGTATGGGCCACTTCGTCTTGTCACAGTTCTTTTACTTTCTTCTTTCCAATTTTGTGTTCATCAGGCGAGATGTCTGGGATCCGCAGACCTGCATCCTGGCCCTGCCATTTGCAGCTTTCAGCCATTTGGCATACTTCCTTTAACACATTCAGACCATTTCTCCCCCTCTTTAATGGTGTGGTTTTTGTCACAAAGCTGATCCTGCTACTTAAAGGGAAAATGCAGTTCAAGGTCTGCATTTAGGGTATTTCTGCAGCAATTCTGCATGTGAATATGTTCAGTATCAAAGAGCTTAAACTTGTTTAACTTCTAACATGTACCTTCCATCTGCAGGGTAAATTCGTGAATCTGTAATCTTTGCCAGAAGCACAAGGAAATCTGATCATAAAGGAAATGAGAAAGTCTTCCCAAGCAAGATTGATATGTCTCTACTGGAAAACTCAGAAAATCCCAAATATAGCATGTTCTTGCAATCATTTTTCAGGGACCTCCTTGTGTAAGTTAATACAGAGACAACGCTGACATCTGCCTCCCAGAGAACATCAAAGAAAATCTGAATCTGAACACTCTGAGGGCGTAGCTGTGTAACAAGGTGCACATGTCATGTGGCACGCGGCAGCCACAACCCCATTTGCTTTGCATTCACAACAGTCTTACCAGACTCTGCCTGGGCCATTCTAGCTCAAGAACATTGTCCTTCATGCCAGGGTTAAGCCAGGAGATCGTGGCTGAGAAGGAAGAGCCCAGCTCACATGCTGCACACAACTAGCACTAATGGGAGAATACCACACCTCCCATTTCCCAAATGGGCTAAGTCATGCCATTGCCACAAGTTGATCTTCACAGGGCCACTTAGTCTCTGTCTTTGGAGTCTCCTCAAAGAAAATCCTGAGACAAGGACTTGGGTGAAAGTCTTTTATTCAGGGGGAAATTTTAGGAAGCACAGGTGAAGGAGTGGGGAAGTGAGACGGGGTGTGGAGGCAGGCAGATAAAGGTGCCTCCATGGGCAGGTTCCCACTGTGGGCACCAGGAGCTCAATCCTACCGGAGACCCTCTGAGTGGCAGTGTGGAACATGCCCCAGAACGGTCCACCGAGGGACAAGGATGCTGGCGAGTTTATCCACAGACCCTAGCCCTCACTGGCGGAGGATCCCCAGGACATTATGGCCCAGCTATCAGGCAAGGGGCAGAGGCTGCCATGCTAGCAGGCTGCAGGTGAATTTGGAGGTGAGCTGGGGCACAGGGGGTAGGGGGGTGGGAAGACATCAACAGGGCCTGCAACAACCTCTTTTCTGCTCTTTGTCTAATGTAGTGTTTTTCAGACAGTGCATGCAACGTCTGGAATCAGCAGATCTGGGTTCAAATGCTGACTCTATCAACAACTCATTTTAGTTTTTGGCTTCAGTTTTCTCATCCGTAAATGAGGATAATGATAGCACCTGTACTTCACCTGTACTCAAATCCCAGTGAGGACAGCAGGAGATGATGGCTGTGAAGGAAGGTTCTTGCACATGGAAGTCAGTCAGTGGTGAGTAACAGCTATTACGCTGTTATACAGTTATACTATTATATATATATTTGTATACAACACATACAATGGTATAGTACAGTGTATAGTATATATCTTATCCTATTACGCTAATGTGATGTTATATTAAGTCTATTATATTAACTCTATTATCATATTTTAAAATGATAATGGGGAGCTGTAATGTTAGGGTAACCTACAGAGGATCCTTTTGTGACCAGGCCAGCCACATTTTTTCTCCTGCTTCCCCAAGTCATGTGCCATATAACCATGTTTCTGTCAACAATGGACGTCATGTATATGGTGGTCCCATAAAATGATAATGGCTATAATGTTTAGCCTAGGTGTGTGGCGGGCTGTCCCACCTAGGTTTGTGTAAGTGCAATCCACGATGTTTGCACAATGACGAAATCACCTAAGGACGCATTTCTCAGAACATACCCTATTGCTAAGCATCGCAGGACTGTATTCTCTTTACACAAATAAAATCTGCAGTGGGGACTCTGAAAGCAACTTTTTTTTTTTTACAAGGGATCTTCACAAAGTTCATGGAAAGATTAGTATTATCTTTCAATTCCATTGTTCCATGAACTTTTTGAAGTACCCTCAAATGTAGCTATTGTGTTCCCAGGGGAATTTTAGGGAGGGCCAATGGGGAAGAAGACGTGGGGACTTCTCATCAGCATGTGAGTGACTGCCTGCCCACCTCATGTGAGAGGTTATTAAACAGCGGCACCTAATTACATACACTCAAGTTCCCAACACTCTATTTAATACAGAGCGGGCAGAATGGTGTAGTATTTAAGAAAGGTCACACGTATGTACACACCACACAGATAGAACCCGGTTGCTGGCACTAAGTTGCCTTGGTTCCACCACAAGTGGAACCAAGGCTTTTCACTAGCTCTGCTTTTCACTAGCACAGTGACCTAGTGCAAGCTCTAGAACAAACAACCTATACTCAAATCCCAGCTTCACAATCACTAGCTGGGCAAGCCTGCCTGAGTTATTTAACCTCTCTCAGCCCGAGCTTCCTTGTCTGTAAAATTGGGATAGTAAGAGGACTTTGCAGGGCTGTAGTAAAGAACTGACAACCTGCTAGCACAGGGCCAGGCTCAGTGCAAGCACACAGTTCACCTCAGCATTTCTATTATTTGAGGTGTGGTTCAGATCCTAGTCAATGAAACTACTCTCTGAAAGGCCACACCATTCTAAAATACCTGCATTTCATTCTAATGTATAGAAAAGAATTTTAGAGCCCAGAGAAATTGTAGAAATCCTCTTGGGCAGTTTCTCTCCCACTTTGCTCCAACTTAGGGGATCTTGTTAAAATGCAGATTCTGATTCACAGGGTCTGGGGTGAGGCTCAAGACTCTGCATTTCTAATAGTGAACGGTGGTGCTGCTGGTCCACAGAGCATGCTTTGAGAATACCAAACCTCCCATTTCCCAAATGGGCTAAGTAGTCAATCCACAGCCGATAGATAGAATCAACTCTATGTATTTAATTTATAATCTATGCATAATATAAATTAGACTTGTATAATCCACATACCTATAAATTATTTCAGAATTTCTCATGCATCCTACCCTCTCAAATTGTTATATATGGGGCTGACCACGTGGCACACTCAGGAGAGTGCGGCGCTGGGAGCGCAGCTGGCGCTCCCACCGTGCAAGTTCAGATCCGACATAGGGATGGCCGGTGCGCTCACTGGCTGAGCGCGGTGCAGACGACACCAAGCCAAGAGTTGCGATCCCCTTACCAGTCACAAAAAGGACAAAAAAAAAAAATTGTTATATATGCACCCATATATGATATGTACTTTAAAATATTTGTTCAAACATTTAACATGGCTAAATTTTCCCACATATTCTTCTCACATTAAATTACGCTTCTGTGTTTAGGACTTGAAACAATGACTATTCAGTTCAACATGCTTGCCTGTGAAAGCCAGCTCCATGATTAGTAGATTCCCGATGGCAGGGGCGAGGGCTCCTGCTCCCCAATGAACGTGCCTCTGTCACTCACTGACTCACGTCCATTAATGCATCAGCAGGGACAGTGGATGCTCTCCTCCCCCTCAGAGAGCAAATGGTCTGGCACTTTAGCCAAGGCTCAGAGTAGCTCTCAGAGAAGAGCAGCATGGTAGTCTCTAGTACAGCTTTACAACTTGGCTCTTTATAGGCAGGGGAGCATCTTTGGGCAGATTGTTTAACCTCCTTGATTCCAGTCTCTTTGTCTGAGAAAAGGCGATCACGACAGCACACATCTTACAGGGTTGTGTGAGGACTAGATGATCTGCTGCTCGTGGGGATCTTAGCATATTGCCTGGCAAAGACCAGGCATTCAGTCCACACTGGCTGTTGTGGTCAAGGCTTCCAATGCCCATGTGTAATTGGCTCTCTTTTGAGCACACACTGTCCTGTCCCCTGGGCAATTTAGTAAGACTGTGCCATTATCATGATCAGTGAATTACAGTAAAGAATGTGGTCTGGCACTAACAGGAGAGCATTTAGTTGTGAGTGCAAAATCTGGAATGTTCTCTTCCTTTGCCATGGGGAACTCATATGCACCATGGTGAGATGCTGCTGTCGTCACCTCAGGTGGCATGACTGCACAGAGGATAACTCCCCTGTATCCTATATTGGTTATGGATCACAAGCAATAAATAAACTTCTGTTGTTTAAGTCATTGATATCAGGGGGGTACTATTTATTACTGTAGCATAACCTAACCCAGCCTGCTTCATGTGCTATTGCCTAAGACAACTCCTTTGTTTTTTAATTTGGGTTTTTAAAATTTGGATTTCCAAGGCTTTCCTATGGCTCCTGACATACAACCTCTCACAGGTAAATATGCGTAGTTTCGTCATTCCCTCCAAAGTAATTGAAGGTCAGTCATCCTCTTGGGCACTCATCTGTCCAATCCCACTGATGTTTCCTTTCCTGAACCAAGTTACTATCAAGGCTTTCTTTTGAGAAAGTGGATTTATATAAGTCATGTTTGTTTTTCTTAAACAACTTTTACTTCTAAAACAGCTTTTATGACCAAAATAATTTTTTAAAAATACTGCACCAAGGCTATTAAAATGAATGGAAACTACAGATCATAAAAATGTCAACAGTGAAACATTCATTTCTGTGCAAGTTGTGGAATAAAATCAATGTATGTTAACCTATTCTCTCAGAACCAAGAAAGATAAAGGGAAATTTCAATTTTTTTTTTTTTTGTTAATTAATCCAAGTTCATGGATTCATTGTTGCTAATGGCTAGAAGGAACCTCAAAAGTCATCATGTCCAACATCCTCAAACTGTCATTACCAAGTTTATAGTGGTTCACGTCAATATATTTAGTTATAGGGACAGAGACCATATTGTAATTCTAATAGTACATTTTTAAAAGATAGTTAATGATTTTACAGTTTTCTGGAAGCTAAGAAAGCTGAGATTTGTTGCTGCAAGAGCAGAATTTCTTTCTTTCTTTACTTTTTTTTTTTTTTTTTTTAGCAGAATTTCTTAATAAGTATGCCAAGAAGCAAGAGGATTCCAGAACAGCTAGTGTGGTATTTTAGGTGAAAACAATTTTTCTATCTAAAGTAGCATCAAATTCCTAGGAGGAAAAATGAAACTGTACCCAAAGATTTTTGGGAAATTTTCAAGTGCCATTGGCTCAATTTTTTCTCTTTTTCTTATTGTTAACTTCCTTATCTGGACCCCAGCAAATACACTAATTGCTGACTTCTGCCTGCCTCTCAAGGGAGAGAACAGGAATCAACATTTAGTTCAAAATCTTTGTTTTCCTCTGAAAGATCATTGCTTGCTGCTTGCCTCTCTGAGAGACGGCGCCCAGGGTATTCAAACGAGGGTCACAGGAGACGCATGAACCAGGCCCTGCCCAGGCCGACCAAACCTGTCATTAGATCCAGCTGTCAAAGTGAGACAAGGAGAGCTGAGCAGAATGAGGATGGTCCCATGCCATCCAAGCCAGGAATCCACGGTCGGTGGGGCTGGAGGAAACAGTGACAGTTTTTCTGAGAAGCAGCTTAGCCTCGTGGATAGGAGTCCACTGCCAGATTTCCTGGGTTTGGATCTCGGCTCTGTATTTTCTAAATAGGCAACTCTGGACAATGACTTAACCTCTTCATACATCAGTTATCAGTTTCTCATCTTTGAAATAAGGTTGATAATACTGATTTTATCTTATGCGTATAGAAAACATAAAAGAATACCCAGAGTATAGTAGGTCTTACTTTATAGATGCTTCTTAAAACAAAAATGGTGTTGCTAAAAATAATGTGATTGTATTTACAAACTATTTATTAATCAGAAATCTGAAACCAACCTCTGGCATCACATTTCCATTAGAGAGTCACATGTGTGAGCATTGACCTGATACTTACAAGCGGCCTCATTTGAATGTGATAAAGACCACTGGGTACCCCTCTAATGCAGGAAGCACAGTGACAAAATAATTCAAGATGTGTAATTATGCAATCACTTTATTTGATGTTTCACAGGATAATTTAAGAACATGCATCTGGGATTCTGAGAATCTTCCTTAAATTGAAGCAGTTAACGGTCCTTATACTTGGGTACCTGGACACTGAACCGGGGAGCATCACAGAATGACAACTTTTGCCCCAACACCAAACCTTCTAAATCTTCACAGTGAAAACATTCTTACCAGTGGGTGGTGATCATGTGTCATGATGCAAAAGACCATATTTGCAAAGTTTAGACACCGGGCAGAAATTGAAGACCAAGGGTCTGGGGAATAGTTAAGGCAGAAAAAAGTGGCAACCAAGATGGACCCAGGTTTGGATGTAAAACATTCCAAACCTCATGCCAACTATTTGCTTAATTCTTCTTGCAGAGCTATGGGCAAATTCAAAAACAACAGCATTAAAGATCAAGACGTGGAGGCCAGTCTCTGTTCAGCGATGGCAAAGGCTCACTGGCAAGTCATAAGAACTGTTAGGTAGCTGGTTCAGGAGATGTGGCCTTAGTATTTAATGAGGCTGGCAAAAAGAAGCCATGAGTGTAAGAATTCTACTGCACACCTGCTCCACATTTTTGGCTTGCTCAACCTACATTTGCCAGATTCCTTGCTTGTTTGGGTTATAAAACAGTCATACTTCAAATTTTTAACAGAAAATGATAGCTATTTGTATGGTCATTTGCTAACATTAAGTATTGACTTTGTCTCAAACTCTATGTTAGTCCCTTTTCATGTTTGCTGTCATTTAATCCCGGGCACAACTGAATTCGAAGAGTTCCCATTTTACAGATGTGGAAACTGAGGCTCAAAAGGCTATAGTGACTTGCCCAAGATCTCAATGGTAGTGGACAAGTAGACAATGGGTTTTTCTCAGTTCTCAGCCTGTGCCCTTAACCGCTGCACCACTCAGCATCTCAAAACACTGACTGAGATTACCGAGCCTTACAGTCACCTTCTGTTGCCCTAAGATTTGTTAGGAAGGAAACCAAGGCTGCTCTTTGGAATGAGAACAAAAAGAAAAAAATGTCTCCTAGGGAAGTGAAAGTCAACTACTTGATTGAAGGTGTTAGCACACCTAAAGAGTGAGCCAGGCCTACGGTGGTTAGTTACCAATGGAAGATTAGGAAACAAGATGCCTTGTGGAAGCGACGTTGGCAGTATCCATCCTGGAGGCAGGAAGAGCTGCTGAAGCAAAGACCCAGACATTTGATGGCAAAGACAATCGGAGCCCTTTGGTGAAGTTAAGAGGCTTTCTCACCCCGATGGCTTCAAACATCCACTCTAACCGACACTTTATGCTCACTAAACAGTGTTCTGATTATGGTGGGCTTTCCACGAAGGGTGGAGCAGAAGCAGGAAATGGGCTGACCCTGTGGACCGTGAGCATTGTGGTCTCTGTGGCAGTAATTTCTCTTTGTAAATTAGTAGATTGACTTCACGCCAGGAGAGAATTTGCTGATCATTTGGACTTTGTGTATTTCAGTGCATGTGATAGTCATTCTGCCCTTTAAATTAATAGATTGGTTTCATATAGGGAGAGAAAATGCTGATCACATGAACTTTGAGTTTTCCGGTCCTTGTCACACTCATTTCTCTTTGCAAATTAATACATTGGCATTCAAGTTTTATTATCCCTTTTGTGAACATCGTTTCTAAGAGGTGGTTTTTCTCTTTGGGTTGACAATCTCAGGAGGTCCTTGGTTAGAAGGCCTCCCAGCTTGGTCAAGCAATCAACTTGTGTTTGTTCAGGACTTTTCCTGGTATTAGCACTAAAAGTCCCACATCTTGGGAACCCCCTCTGTCTTAGAAAATCAAAACAGCTTGCTCAGGACTATCCCAGTTTTAAAACTAAATGTCTCATGTCTCCAGAAGCCACTCAGTATCACACAAATTGGAATGGTTGATTACCCTATAGCCTAGCCACCTCTTGAGGAAAACTCAACATTACACGTAGCTGAGAAAAAGCCAAAGTGCTCTCGAAATTATTTACATGTGCCAAATTCAAACTCATGTCTAATTTTAGAAAGACCTTTAAGCTGTCACTGTCTTATGACTTCTCGATATCAAATCACAATATAATACATGAGTATTTTATTTTACAGCTCTTATACTTAACATGTTTTACAGAAGGCAAGCTTTACACTAACACACAGAAGTGGAGATGGTTGTTTTATACCTGGACTGCATCCAAACTGCAGTTCTTCCTGGCTCTTATTTTTAGATTCCAAAGCCATTTGCCAGTTACTTCATGGTGGCATGGTGTGGTCTAGCAGAGGCTTTGTATGAAAGATTCTCCAGCTGTATTTGCTCCTGTGCCTTCTCTCCACCACCCAAAGGAAGTGGAAAGAGTGTAGCCTTTCCTCTCCAACTCCTTGAATTAGCAGCAGTTCTGTGAAAACTCCCCCAATTCTTCTTCTCTATTTGTGCACTAACATTTAACATAGCCGAACACACCCACTCCTCCAGGTTTTTCCTACCTGTGCAATACTACTCTTTCCTGGTTTTTCTTCTACCTTCAAGCTTCTATATCCAACCTCTAAATGTTGGGCTTCCTCTGGGCTAACTTCTGGGATCCCTTGTTTTTCTAAAGCTGTGTTGTTCAATACATCGCCATGAGCCACGTGGGACCATTGAGCAGCAGAAATATGGCTAGTCCAAATGGAAAAGTGCACAAGCATACTGAATTTCTAAACCTTAGTATAGAAAAGATTAATCTAAAACATCTCATTGTTTTTTATATCGACTAAATGATCGAATGATAATTACGTGGTACATCAGGTTAAAGGTATTACAAAAATTAACCTTCCTGTTTCTTTTTACTTTTTTAATAGACTACAAGAAAATTTAAATTTACATATGTGGCTCACATTATATTTCTGTTGGATAATGCTGCTATGAAATCTGTTCCTAAATGACCTCAACAATCCTCGTATAACTTTATATTGATAGATCCAAAGTCTATATTTCTAGCTGTGCATGCAAGACTTGTATATCCATCTAACTTTTTGACATCTCCACTTGCACATCTCACAAATTTCTCACACTTAGCCTGATTGAATCTTGATTCTGTCACCTAAGCTTATGTCTCCCTAACTTATCTCACTCTTCCCAGGCCTCTCCCCCAAAAAGATGCTACACGACTGGCTTTAACAATTGAAGAAAGGGCCATAAACAGCCTCTAAGCACTGGAAGAGGCAAGAAATGGATTCTCCTCTGGAGCCCCCAGAAGGAACCAGTCCTGCCGACACCTTGATTTTTAGCCTTGTGAGATTCATTTTGAACATTTGACTTCTGAAACTGTAAAAGAATAAATTTGTGTTGTTTTAAGACTCAAAGTCTGTGATAATTTTTTACAGAATAATAGGAAATCAATAGAGACAATGACACCTCCCTTGTCTAACTGCTCCACGACAACCTTTTTCAAGTCACCAAATTACATCTTAAGCCAACCCACTTCTCCCTATCTCCATTGCTTCAACTTTAGCAACCTGGTTTACTGTAACAATGTCCTAGCCAGTCTTTCTCGGGATGGATTAAAAATGGCTGAAAATTCTTTGCTGATCTTCCTTTCAAGGGGTAGAATCTACCTCCCCTCCTCTTAAATTTGAGATAACCTTGGGCTGCTTTGGCCAACAGAACACAGTGGAAGTGATGCTGTGGGACTCCCAGGGTCAGGCCTTAAGAGAGCTGTAGCTTCTGCTTTCTCATGCTTGGACTTCTCCCTTTAGAAGCCACCTGCCATGTAAGAGATCTGATTAGCTATGAGGAAGCCCAAGATAGCACATACAAAGAGGCCACATGGAGAAGCACCAAAAGGCCAGGTGCATGAGTGAAGTGTTCTTGGATCTCCTAGCCTAGCTAAGTCACTAGCTGAACAGAGCTGAGGGAAAGACCCAGCTGACAACCAGCTGAACCCTGCTGAAATTCCTGAGTCACACAAACATGACCAAATAGAATGGTGGTTGTTTTAAGTACCTTAATTTGGGGTAGTTTGTTACACAGCAATAGATAACTGAAACATCTCTTGCTACGATTGAATGTCCCCCTGAAACTCACTGAAGCTTCATCCCCACTGTAACTGTTAAGAGGATGGGAAATTCTGTTATGGTAATTGAAAGGTGAGGCCTTGAAGAGGTGATTAGATTGTGAGGACTGTGCCTTCGTGAATGGATGGATCCATTCATGAAGTAATGGGCATGGTTCTGATGACTTTATAAGGAGAGCAAGTGAGAAGCTTAGCTTTCTGTCTTGCTCAGCCATTCTCACCATGTGACACACTGCATTGCTGTGTAGAGTCACCACCCACCAACAAGGCCCTCACCAGATGTGTTCCCTGGACTTTGGACTTCCCAGCCTCAAAAACTGTAAGAAATAAATTGTATTTATTTATAGATTACCCAGTTTCAGGTATTTTGTTATAAGCAACAGAAACAAATACACCTCTCTTCCACTTATGTGACTATTCTAACCCACCTATAACACAGCAGCCAGTGTGGTTATTTCACAATTATTCTGAGGGTTACTCCCTTGCTTACTATTGCACAGAGAGGAAAACTGAACCTCCATCCTCTCTTCCTATTGATCCCTGGAACCCAGCCATCAGACACTACAAGTATCATTGTATATTTATGGTCTGACAGCTATTCAATTAGAAATGCACTTATTAATTCAATACCTCTTTATGGAACACTATATGCCAGGCACTAAGCTAAGTGCTAAGGACATAGTGGGCAACCAGTGAAAATGGGAGATGGTCAAAAAGCAAGAAAAGAGACAATTCTTTCACAAATTACAATTTTTGAAAAATGCTATAAATGGAAAACACACACACACACACACACACACACAGGTGCTTTGATAAAAAATTAACACGGTATACCCAGTTCAAGAAAGGTGATAAGAGAAGCCTTCTCTGAAGAGGTGATACTTAACCAGGCACTTTAAAAGGGAAAGGTCCTCAACATCATTATTCCTAGACCAGGCACTATCTTTCTAGATGAAAAGCCCAGAACTGATGTCCAAGAGAGGCCCCTCAAGGCTACCTGACTCTAAAGCCTTGGCAAATTCTGATCCCACTTATTTTGCTAAAATACCTCCTTCTTCATTTTCCTATCTCCATAAATTGTCACCCTGCTCAGACTCACTATGTCAGCTTCCAGCCTCCAATCCCAGTCTCTAAACCTCCCGAGAGGACCCCTCTCTTGTGGCCTATTATGACATCTCAGTGCCAACATTAGCATGAATATCCCCACAAGCATTGGCAAACCCAAAGTCTAATTACCTTTTAATTCCACCATGAAGTTGGGACAGGGATTATTCACAATTGCCATATTTGGGGTGAGGTTTCTTTAATTTGACTCTTTCTGCTCATTTTTTATGTTTATGGTTATTACTATGTAATATTTAGCTAGCCTTATAAGCAGAGGAGAGGTCTCTGGTTTTGTCTAGCTGTGGTGCAAAGAGCAACATGAGCTCTTTAGTGACAAATTGTGTCACTGGGTTACAATTGTGTGCCCTGGACCTCTGAAGTTGGTCTCTCAGTATATAAGGAAGTTTCTTCCCTAGCCCACCATGGTGGACGTGCGTGAGAAACTGTGAGGTGGAAAGCCATTTCTCATTGTCTGCATCTGGACCTGCCACTTACTCATCCTGCTGTATCCTGGCATTGGCACAGGGAGAAGGTCACTGGGAAACCATTTTGGAAAGAGGATTTGCATAAACCATGATTCTGGGAATTCACATGATATGATTTAAGGGACACAGAAAATCTGTTTGGCCTAATATAGCCTCTCAGCTGCCCTGATGTGGAGTCTCAATTGTTTGCCATTAGCATCACCTTTTGGGTTATGTCCAGGAGAAGCTTATTAAAATACTTACATCTATATAAAGGGAGCATACTATTAGAGATTGAAAACACAGTAGATCAGGAGCCTGGAAACCTGAGTTCCAGTTCCAATCCTCTACTGTGCTGTGTGACTTTGGGCAAGACTGGTGCCAGAGAGTCCAAGACTAAGTTTCTCATTTATAAAACAGGGAGACCAGTACATAAGTCCATCCATTTATTTCTACATTCATTCTGCCAAGGAACTTATATGGAGTACCAACTATGTGCCGGGCCCTCTGCCAAGCAGTGTGGAGTGAGAGTCATTAGCCATGGAAGGTACGCTCAGTGATAGGGGCATGCTGCTCGCAGGTGAGAGAAACTGACAATTAGGTGAGAGGTATAGGCTGGAATACGTAGTTTAGGGGAAAATAAAGGAAAGGCTTAGTACAGGCAACCCAAGGCTGTGTGTGGCACAGCAGAGGACAACAGTGTCCCAGATGGAACCCGAGTCTTCATAGAAGGCTGTGAAAATAGAAGGTAAGTATGAGACAAGGCACCTTCCTGATCCAGAGATCCAAGGCACTTACATAGTGAGGTGAGGATAGCACTCATGGGGTCTGGCAGTGCAGGCTCTGGACTTGGACCCCAGCTCAATTCTTCCTGTTAGTTTCATTACTTACAAGTTATGAGACAGTGGGCACATTACTTGACCTCTCTACATCTCCGTTGTCTCTCTGCGCCTCTTTGTGAATTAGATAACACTACATGAGTTAATAGACAAAAAGCACTTAGCACAGTTCCTGGCTTTGAGCAAGGGCTCAATAAATGTCAGAAATCCTCCACCCTTCTCTTCCCTTTCTATCTTCCTCTTCTTTAAGGAGGTCTGCAATTCATAATTTAAATCAGGTTTTGGTCGTACATAAAATGCTCAATTTTCAAGAATGTAGATCTGTGCATTTGGCAACAGATCACAATTTTTCAGATGGATTGACTGGGTAAAATGGCCAGTTTTCTCTAATTCAGTCCCATGAGTTGTGGCAAAAAAAGTATCAGCTCTATATCTTTCATATTAAAAGACTGCTTATCAATTAAAGGGATATTGATAAAACAGGAAATCAGCTTCCTGAGGAAGACTTAGGAATTTCTGAAGCTACATCTCCTTTGGATTTTGAAGAGCAAAATTCTCAGATTCAGAAAGGTGGCAGAACAAGGAGGTTTGAGCAAACTAAATACCTGCTCACTTTACAACAGATGAACATCCTTGTCTATATTGAAGATGCTGTGTGTGTTATGGATCCAGAAGTCAGCCCTCAAATGCTCAGTTATCCTCTAACTAACTTGTCATGGAGCAGCCTGGCTCAAGCCATGTTGGTGACCAAACTTCCCTGTGCCCATTCCGAGTGATGACATGTCTGAAGAGTTGGATCATCCTAAGGAAACCTAGGCTGTGGCAGGTGCCCTGGTGCTCCATCACATCCTCTCAGCCACCTCTGATTTCAGCAGCAGCTGTACTGGAGAGTTCTTTGTGAGCACACGCTCACCTGGCTCTCCCAGGGTCCTGCCCTAAGCTCAGGTGACTGCATGTCACCCTGCCCCCAGAGCTTCTTTGACATATGGAGAAACTTGTTCTAAATACCAGGCAGTTACCACCCCCCAGGCAAACTTTCCAGGAAATGGGGAGCCTGTGGATAAAGCCTGCAGCTTCTCTATCTTTCAGGTAGATGATTCTGGGGAGCACTGCATAGGGTTCTCAGTAAATCCCATTGCCTATAGAAGCAACCTCAATAATATACTTTTTTGCATTTTTTTTTAGTTGGCTATTCCTCTTTCCCTCTCTCACACTCCCTTATTGCTCACTTCTGCCTCCTGGAACTACCTCCCAGATAAAGTTCCTGAACCCAAGTCCTTGTCTTAGGCTTTGCTTTCAGGGGAACTCAAACTAAGGCAGACACAGCCCAGTGCACATCCATCTTTGAGTAAGAATGGGTTAGCACATAGCAAGAGGTCCCATCAGCAAAATAAAAAAGCAAAATATCATTAGCAAAATAAAAAAGCAAAGCAAAGAAAGAAAATATCCTTACAAAGCCTTGTTAGAGTCCTAGAAGAGAGATAATCTCATCAACAGACAGTTTCAGTGGTGAGGTCAGCATGTGTCAGCAGTAATTCTTTTTCTCAGATTGCACATTTTTTTTTAAGACTATCACAGATGCTGACTTAAAATCTTTCTAGTTTGTCAGCCAACTGAAAATAGGAGCCATCCAGAGGCTGATGAGTCATCTTGAGGGACCAGTGCATGACCTGCCTCACAGGAAGTGATTGAAGTACGAGGGGAGGCTGGCCCACTGGGGGGAACATTGGGGTGCAGAGTGGGTGGCTGACCTGCCTTCCAATCAGTGCAGGCCCACTCAGTGGAGACTGGTCAGGGTGACAGAACTGCAGGGACACAGTTTGCTGGAAAGACTCAGTCCTGGATCAAAATTTCCATACAGTCCAGCTGTATCTGACCTCAAAAGACCCAGAAGTGATTAAAAGGTAAGCAATTAAAACCTGAGCTGCTCAAAACGCATTCCCCAGAGAATCAGCAGCAAAGCAGCAATGTAGCTTAACCACAGGGCTCAAGCACTGGTCCCCACAGGAAGTTCCCCCGATTTTGGAATTAACCAAAGGTCAACAAATCAGTTCTAGTGCAGAATTTAAGTGGGGGTGGTAGATAATAATCCAACACAAAATGGGAAGAAAAAGAAAGAAAGAAAGATAGTAAAACAAACCAGAGATCACAGATAAAGCTCTGATATTAGTCAGTAAAAGTCTAATACCACTGAAGAACACCTATACAAAATAGAAGAGGTAGCAGTCTCCGCAAATGTCCAAACATCATTGTAAAGACACAAAGATGGGGAAAGAACAGAGAAATATGACACCACCAAAGGAAATAAATCAAACACCAGCAATGGACCCAGAGGAACAGCAGATTTATGAAATGTCTGACAGAGAATTCAGAATAACCCTCTCAATGATATTCAGGTAATCACAAGAAAATACAGATACAAAATTAAATTATATTTGGAAAACAAGCCAGGAACGGAATGAGAAACTTGACAAAGGAACAGAATCAATTTTAAAAAATAGAAATTCTAGAAATAATGAATACATGATCTGAACTGAAAAACTCAATAGAAAGCTGCAACAGCAGATGTAATCAAACTGAGGAAAGAATCAGTGAGCTTTAAGATAAAATATATGAAATTATCAAATCAGAGGAGCAAAAAGAAAAAAAATAAGAAAAAAATGAAACAGAAATAGAGCAAATATGGGACTTCCTCAAGTCAAATAATCTCTGCATAATTGGCACAGTCAAAGGATAAGAAAAAGGAAGAGATGTAGAAAGTATATTCAAGGAAATAATGGCTGAAAAATTCCCAAGTATAGAAAAAGAAAAGATACTGAAATCAGCAAGAGAAAAGAAACACATAACATTCAATGGAGCCCTAATATATCCCTTAGTGGATTTCCCAGTAGAAATCCTACAGGCCAGAAGAGAATGGGATGATATTTACAGGGTGCTGAAAGAAAAAGACAGTCAACCAAGAATTCTCTTTCCAGGAAAACTAACCTTCAAATATGAAGGAGAAATAAAGTCTTTCCCAGACTATCAAAAGCTAAGGAAATTCACTAACACTAAACCTGCCTAACAAGAAATGTTAAAGGGAGTTCTTGAATCTGAAAGATTCAAGGAGCAGCAAGAAAACATTTGAAGGTACATAACTCATTAGTAAAGTAAGTTCCCAGATAACCTCAGAATACTTCAGTATCATAACAGGGTGAATAAACCACTTGCATCACTAGTATGAAGATTAAAGGACAAACCTAACAAGACAAAAACAAATACAACAAACATCTAAGACATAGTCAATATTAAAAGATATAACTCGTAACAATAAAATGTCAGAAAGTGAGGGGGAATGATGCCAATTGTCTTTGGTTCTTTCTTTTTTCTTATATATTTTATATTTTATTAGTCTAAAATATTCTGTTATAACTGCAACATGTTTTCTGTAAGCCCTCATGGTGATCATAACACAAAAATTTATAAAAGACATACTAAAAATAAATAGCAAGAAATCAAAATCCACCACCAGAGAAAACCACTCAATCACAAAGGAAGAAAGTAAGATTACAAAAAAGAAAAAAAGAATCAACAAAACAACCAGAAAAAAGTAACAAAATGGCAGTAACAGGTCCCTATATATCAATAATAACTGTGAATGTAAATGGATTAAATGCCCCAATTGAAAGACACAGAGTGGCTGAGTGGATTATAAAATAAAAGCCAACAAATGCGGCCAACAAGAAACTCACTTCACCTATAAAGACAGACACCAACTGAAAGTGAAGGACTGGAAAAAGATATTTGATGCAAATGGAAACCAAAAAAGGTTAGGAGTAGCTATACTTATATCAGACAAAATAGACTTCAAACCAAGGAAAGTGAAAAAATAAAAATAAAAAAGGTAAGGAAGATCATTATATAATGATAAAAGGATCAATTCAACAAGAGGATATAACAATTCTAAATATATACGCACTCAACTCTGGAATACCTAGTTATATAAAGCAATTACTATTAGATCTAACAGGAGAAATAGGTTCCAGCACAATAATAGTTGGGGACTTTAACACCCTGCTTTCACCAAAGGACGGATCATCCAGACAGAAAATTAACTAGTAAACATCAGAATTAATCTCAACTATAGGTCAAGTTGACCTAAATACAATGGACATATATAAAATGTTTCATCCAAGAGGTGCAAAATACCAATTCTTCTCAGCAGCACATGGAACATTCTCTAGAATAGACTATACGTTAGGATGCAAAGCAAGCCACAACAAATATTAAAAAATTGAAATCATATCAACTACCTTGTCTGACCACAAAGGAATAAAACTAGAAATCAACAATAAAAGGGACATTAGAAACCATAGAAATACATGGAAATTAAGCAACATGCTTCTAAACAACAAATGGTCCAAAGATGAAATCAAAAATGAAATTAAAATATTCCTGCAGACAAATGAAAATGAAATCGCAACATACCGGAACCTGTGGGATACAGTGAAAGCAGTTCTAAGAGGGAAGTTTATAGGAGTAAATGCCTATATCAAAAAAGAAGAAAGATTTCAAATAAACAACCTAGCATTACACCACAGGAACTAGAAAAACAAGAACAAACCAAACCCGACATCAGTAAAAGGAGAGAAATAAAGCACATCAGAGCAGAAAGAAATGAATTAGACATTAAAAAACAATACAAAAAATCAATGGAACAAAGAATTGGTTCAAAAAGATAAACAAAATCAATAAACCTTTAAGTAGACTAAAACTGGAAAACCTAAAAGAAATGGATAAACTCCTGGACACACACAACTTACCAAAGTTGAATCATGAAGAACCAGAAAACCTAAACAGACCAATAACAAGTAAAGATTTGAAGCAGTAATAAAAAGTCTCCCAACAAAGAAAACACTGAGACCAGATGGCTTTACTGCTGAATTCTATCAAACAGCTAAAACCTAAAACCAATTCTTCTCAAACTCTTCCAAAAAATTGAAGAGGAGGGAATACTTCTGAACTCATTCTATGAATCCAACGTTAACCTTCTACCAAAACTGGAAAAAAGTAAAACAAAAACAAAGAAAACTAAAGACCAATATCTCTAATGAACATCTTCAACAAAATACTAGCAAACAGAATCCAACAACACATTAAAAAGATCATTCACCAAGATCAAGTGGGATTCATTCCGGGGATTCAAGTTTGGTTCGACATACACAAACCTATAAATATGATAGATCACATCAACAGAAGGGAAAAATAAAAAAAACAAAACGATCATTTCAACAGACACAGAAAAAGCATTTGATAAAATCTAACATATCTTCATGATAAAAACACTCAACAAACTAGGTATAGTAAGAATGTACCTCAACACAATAAAGGCCATGCACCACAAACCCATAGCTAATATTATACTGAATGGACAAACACTGGAGGCTTTTCCTCTAAGTTCTAGAACAAGACAAGGATGTCCACTTCCCCACTCTTATTCAGTATAGTACTGGAAGTTTTAGTCAGCACAATAAGACAAGAGAGAGGAATAAAGGGTATCCAAATCAAAAAGCAGGAAGTCAAAGTATCCCTGTTTGCAGATGACATGATCCTGTACATAGATATCCCTAAAGACTCCACCAAAAAATTAGTAGAACTAATAAATGAATTCAGTAGTGGCAGGATGCAACATCAACACACAAAAAATCAATAGCCTTCTTATATGCTAGTAATGAATGAGCTGAAGAAGAAATCAAGAAAGTAATCTCATTCACAATAGCTACCAAAAAAAATGAAATACCTAGGAGTAAATTTGACAAGGAGGTGAAAGACCTTTACAATGAAACTATAAAACATTGGTGAAAAAAATTGAAGAGGACTCAAATAATAGGAAAGATATCCCATGTTCATGGATTGGAAGAATTTAACATCATCAAATGTCCATATTACCCAAAGCAATCTACACATTCAATGCAATTCCTATTAAAATACCAATGACATTCTTCACAGAAATAGAAAAAAATGATATTGAAATTTGTATGGAATCACAAAAGACCCCATATAGCTAAAGCAATCTTGAGAAAAAGAACAAAGTTAGAGGCATCACACTCCTGACTTCAAAATATACTATAAAGCAGCAGTAACCAAAACATCATGGTACTAACATAAAAACAGACAAATAGACCAATGGAACAGAATAGAGAACTCAGACACAAACTCACATATTTATAGCCAACTGATTTTTGACAAGGTACTAAGAATATACGGTGGGGAAAGGACAGCCTCTTCAACAAATGCTGCTGGGAAAACTGGATATCAACACTCAGAAGATCGAAACTAGACCCCCGTCTCTCACCATACACAAAAATCAACTCAAAATGGATTAACAACCTAAATGTAAGACCTGAAACTGTGAAACTCCTAGAAGAAAACACAGGGGAAAAGCTACATGAAACAGGTGAGGGCAGCAGTTTTTGGAAGGAGAACACAAGGCACAGGCAACTAAAGCAGAAGTATACAGATGCGACCACATCACACTGAAAGCTTTGCACAGCAAGGGACACTGTCAACAAAGTGAAGAGACAACCTACAGAATGGCAGAAAGTGTTTGCAAACTACACATCAGACAAGGGGCTAATCTCCAGAATACATAAGGAACTTGAACAACTCACAGCAAAAAAACAAATAACACAATTGGAAAATGGGCAAAGGACCTAAACAGACATTTCTCAAAAGAAGACATACAAATGGGCAGCACACACATGAGAAAAATGCTCAAAGTCATTAATCATCAGAGAAATGCAAATTAAAACCCCAATGAGATATCATCTCACCCCAGTTAGAATGGCTATTATCAAGACAGAAAATAACAAATGCTGGTGAGGATGCAAAGAAAGGGAACCCTCCTATGCCATTCATGGGAATGTAAATTGGTACAACTATTGTGGAAGTTTGGAGGTTCCTCAGAGAACTAAAAATAGATCTAACTTATGATCCAGCTATCCTGCTACTGGGTATATACCCAAAGGAAATGAAATCAATCCATCAAAGGTACCTGCCCTCCCATGTTCATTGTAACACTATTCCTAACAGCCAAGAGTTGGAATCAACCTATATGCCCATCGATGGATGAATGGATAAAAATGCACAATGGAATGCTCTTAAGCTAAAAAAGAAATGACATCCTATCATTTGCAGCAACATGGATGGAACTGGAAACCATCATATTAAGTGAAATAAGTCAGGCACAGAAAGACAAATACTGCATGGTCTCACTCATATGTAGAATCTTTAAAAAAAAAAAAAAAAGTGGTTCTCATAGAAGTAAAGAGTAGAATAATGGTTACCAGAGGTGGGGTTGGGAAAGGGGAGGAAAAACGGTGGACTAATGGGTACATAACTATTCTACCCACTCTAAGTGAATAATTATGCAGTATATGCATGTACTAAAATAACACACTGTATCCCACAAAAATAAATATAAACATAACTGAAAAAACAGGAGTTTTTTTTAAAAAGCTTTTAGTATGTAATGTGCTATATAGGACTATTTTTTTCTCCATGTCCAGTTCCATTTTGGCAGAGGACACTTACACAAGAAGAATATCATTATGAAAACATCGTTATTTTCTTCCCACGTGGTCAGGGGAGCTCAGGAGAGCAGACTGGATCCTGAGGAACAGCTTTGTCCTCCTGGCTGTCAGAACCCTCCACTTCTGCCATTCTTCAGTGACACAATTGGAATTCTGATTAGAGCATGTGTCAGAATCAACACCCCTGTAATCAGTGAGGTCATAAGAACACATACACTGGGAAAAAGAAAAATGAATTATTTGACATTCATATAGTGAAACACAGAAACAGCAAACCATCAGGCAAGAACAAATGCTTTTCCAGAAGAATTGGCCAGTGGCACACATGAAATGCCCCACTTGAGTCAAACAGAGGCTCTGCTTCTTAGTTTTTTATCTGATGAATCAAGTAAAAACCTACTTTTTCCACAATAAACAGCAAAGATGGAAAAAGCAGTGTTCAGAGTCTGACACCTTCTGTCAAAAAGTAGAGGGGTTAAATTTACACCCCAACCCAAAACAGCATTAAACTGACTAATTACAACAAGTTAAATTTGTATTTAGGGCTAAAAAATGCTACTTAATTGTTTGCGTTTTGAGAAAATAAAGATTTTGCAGATTTAAAAGTAAGTATAAGATTTAAAATAATAGTATCTTTTTTAAAAGTAAAATTGCTTGTGAGCTATGATAATCTAAGAAACACTTTGTTGCGGTTTATTTTTTAAAATCATTTGTAAGACATTTCCCTACCCCATTTTAATGTCTCTAAATTTAGGGATGTATCTTACAATTGATGTTAAGGAAGTACTGTGTCCAAGTTTAAGCGTCAGCATTTTTCTTTTTTTCTTTCTTAGTGGCATATAAACTGCAGGTGCACTTGGTTCACACTCTGGCCCCCACTCCTACCCTCGCCCATTACTGGATTGGGGGGCGGTCTTATCTCAGGAGATTTCAATTTAGCATCGCCAGGTCTCAAGAAGATTCGAGACGGCAGAGGCCAGAAGAAATGGTGAGGGAGGGAGCCTAGAACCTGGTTATAAAGGGCTCGTGTGTCAGACTGAGGATTTAGGGCTACAGACTTAGCAGTGAGCATATATTCTTTTTACAGCCTAAAGTGCCAGGAAGAAATATTTGCTAACTTCCTAAAGGAAGAGTCATCCAATCGTCACTTTTCTTTTTACTTACTTTTAACTTTTTAGTTAAAGCATAATATGTATCATTCATATCTTAAACTGCAGAAGTGTAACTGTACAGTTTGATGAATTTGGGGGGAAATGAACATACCCATGTCACCAGCAAAGAGATGAAGATATATAAGGGTACTTCAAAAAGTTCATGGAAAGATTTGCATCGTTTTTTTAATTCTATTTTTCTATGAACATCTCAAAGTACCTTTATACAATGTTGTCACTCCCCCAGAAACATCCCTCAGGCCCCTTTCAGTCATACCCTTGCAGACGCAGCCACTGTTCTAATTTCCATAGGTCACCATAGATTAGCTATGTCTGCTGTTGAACTTCATCTACCTACACGGGATATTTTCCTTCTATCTGGCTTCTTTCTTTCAGGTTCAGGTATGTCTATGAGTTTCAACCATGTTCCTGAGTATAATGATAATTCTTTCTTCATTGCTAAGTGCTCTCCATCTAATGTATATAAATCAAAAATTATCCATTTGTTTCTTTTTCTTTACTTGGGTTATTTATTTATTGTTGGAACATGGTTGATTGTACATATCTGTGGGGTACAGCATTGAATATCAATAACTTTGTGCAACATGTGATGTTCCAATCAGGATAATTAGTACATTCAAAATTATATAATGTAATCGATTTTCATGGTCCTTTACCTATTACTGTCTTATCCCCTTCCACCTCCCCCTTTCCCACCTCTGGTAACCTCAGTTCTGTTCTTTTCTTTTGAAAATTCGAGGTATTATTGTGACTGTTGTATCTTTCTTTTTTATTTATTTGTTTGTTTATTTATTTTTAGCTCCACTTATAAGTGAGGACATGTGGTATTTCTCTTTCTGTGTCTGGCTTATTTCATTTAACTGTTTGCAGATGACATGATCCTATATAGAAAAAAGCCTAAAGACACTACAAAAAAACTCTCAAAGTTGATAAACAATTTCAGTAAAGTTGCAGGATACAAAATAAACACACAAAAATCAGTAACATTTTTATACTCTAACAATGAACTAGCAGAAAAAGAAATCAAGAAAGCTAGTCCATTTACAGTAGTCACCAAACAAAACAAAACAAAACAAAAAAACTAGGAATAAAGTTAACCAAGAATGTGAAAGATCTCTACAATGAGAACTAGATGGAAAGACATTCCATGCTCTTGGATTGGAAGAATTAACATTGTGAAAATATCCATACTACCCAAAGTGATCTACAGATGCAATGCAATCCCCATCAAAATACCAATGACATTCTTCACAGAAATAGAAAAAGCAATCCTAACATTCATATGGAAAAATAAAAGACCCTGAATAGCCAAAGCAATCCTGAGCAAAACAAATAAAACCAGAGGCATAACACCACCTGACTTCAAATTATACTACAAAGCTATCAAAGTAACCCAAACAGCATGGTACTGGCATAAAAATAGACACACAGACTAATGGAACAGAATAGAGAACCCAGAAATCAACCCATGTACTTACAGCCAGCTGATCTTTAACAAAGGTACCAAGAACATACACCAGGGAAAAGACTGCCTCTTATATAAATGGTGCTGGGAAAACTGGACATTCATATGTAGAATAAAACTAGATCCATACCTCTCATCATATACCAAAATCAACTCAAAATGGATTAAAGACTTAAAAACACACCCTGAAACTACAAAACTCCTGAAAGAAAACATATGGGAAACACTTCAGGAAGGAGGACTGGGCAAAGATTTTATGAATTTGTCTCTTGACAGGCTTTTGGGTTGTTTGTGGTTTTCAGCTATTATGCATAATGCTGTTCTGAACATTCTTATAAGTGTCTTTTGGTGTATGTATGCATATATTTCTTTTAGGTATAGATCTGGAAGTAGAAATTCTATGTTGTGGGATATTTGACTTTGTAGGGTCTGAGTTCTGGTTACTTCACCTTCTTGCCAACACTTGGTATTGTTAGTATCTGCCCCCCCCAAGGCATTTTGGCATGTATCTCTGCATAATCTCCTCATGGTTTTACTTTGCATTTTTCTTGATCACTAATAATGTTAAAAGCCTTTTATAGGTTCAGTGGCCATTTATGTATTTTCTTTTCTAAAGGGCCTGTTAAAATCCTTTCCCTGTGTTATGTTGGGTTCTCTGCCCTTTTGTTACAGTTTTGCAGGAGTTATTAATGTGTCCTGGATAAACATCCTATAATAGGTAACATATATTACAATTTTTTTTCCCCAACCCATGGTCTGCCTTTTCACTTTCTCAATGGTGTATTTTGATGAGCACAGGTTTTTATTTTTAGTAAAGTCCAATTTATTCATCTTCTCATATACACTTAGAAGAAATATTGGCTTATAATTTTTCTTTCTTTCAATGTTCATGTCAGCTATTTTGATGAAGGTTATGATAGCCTTAAACAGGAAGTTGGAAAGGGTTTTACTTTTTTATTTTCTAGATTTTGTGTAAGATTGGTGTAGTTTCCTCTTTAAAAGTTTGGTAGAATTCACCATGAAGTCACCTGGCCTTAGAATCTTCTTAGGCTGTACAGTTTTAATTTAACAGAGATAGGACTATTCAGATTTCCTATTTTTTCTTTTGTATGTTTTGGTACTTTTTTAAAAAGAATTTGTCAATTTTGTTTAATTTTCAAATTGACTTTCATGAATGTATTCATAATGCCCACTTCTTGTACTTTTTATACTTGGAGGATCCCTAGTGATGTCTCCTTTTGCATTCCTCTTATTATTAATTGTGACTTTTCTATTTTTTTTTTCTTGATTCACCCTTACTAGGGGCTTATCAAGTTATGCATCTTTCAAAGAACTAGTGGCTTTGCTGATTTTTTTCTATTGTCTATCTACTTGCTGTGTTATTGATTTTGTGTTTATTAGTTTCTTCCCTCTGTTTTCTTAGAGTTAAATTTGCTGTTCTATGATTTATATATGCATTCAAGCTGTGACTTTGTTCTCTATCTGCATTCGACAAGTTTTGTTATATTGTACTTTTATTTTTTCCTTTCAAAGTATTTTCTACTTTTTCCTACTGTTTATATTACCCATGCAATATTTCAAAGAGTATTCCTTAATTTCTAAACATGTGGGGATCCTGAATTTCTTTTTATTACTGATTTCTTGTTTAAATCCACAATGGTGATAACAGAAACTCTGTATGATTTCTATCTTTCGAAATTTGTTTAGGTGTATTTTATGACCAGTATATGATATATTTGTTACCAATCCATGTGTACTTGATAAGAATGTATATTCTGCAGTTTTTAGGTGCAGGGTTTTACATACATTATTGAAATTTTCATTATCCTTATTTATATTTAGTCTAATTATTATATCAGCTATGGAGAGGTATGTTAAAATTTCTAGCTATGCTTATGCATTTTTCCATTTCTACTATTAGTTCTGATTTATATATTAGTTTTGTTTTATGTATATTATTGGATGCATCCTAATTCAGAATTATTACATTTTCCTATTGCATGGTTTTATAATTGTGTAATATCCCTCTTTATCTGCAATAATAATACTTCTTTCCTTAAAGTCTACTTCCTCTGATAATAGCATAGCCATACTAACTTTCTTTTGATTAACATTTATATGATAATTTTTTTTTCTTTATGGTCTTTTTTATGACCAGCACTCAGCCAGTGAGTGCACCGGCCATTCCTACATAGGATCCGAAGCCGCGCTCCCAGCGCTGCACTCTCCCGAGTGCGCCACGGGCTCGGCCCAACATTTATACGATAATTTTTTAAAAATTCTTTCACTTTTAATCTTTCTGTATTCTTACATTTAAGGTATATATAATTTAAGCAATATATAGCTGCTGTTTTAAAATTCAGCCTAACAATCTTTGCTTTTAATTGGACTATTTATGAATTTGTATTCCTGGTTCTCAAGTTCTTCTTGTTTGCTTCACCCTACCTACCTTGGTAAATCATTTTATGAATAGATCCTCTTTGCATTCTTGTAATATGAGTGTATCTTCTGAGACACAAGGAGAGAGGCTGTCTAAAAATGAGGACACATAGAAAGTAGAAAAATTGGAGAAAGGAAAACTGAATCTTTTGACACCCACAAAGACCATATAGTAAGCTTATGACATCTCTTTAGCTCCTATATTATGTTATAGCCCAAACCCTTCACCCTAGGCACTTTAACTATGAATGCCAGACTAAGACACATTCTATGGTCATTCTCTCTTTACCGCAAATTATTTGTCCTTACCATGTGCTGAGCACTGTTCTAAGAATCTCACATATATCACCTCATTCAACTCTCCAATCAACCCTAGGAGATAAGTACTACTTTTATTCCCATTTTGCTAACAGAAAAAGTAAAGTCTTGCAAAGATTGCAAGATTTTGTCCCAAATCACAAAGCTGGTACATTCCAGAGCTAGGATTAAATCCTGGAAATTGGACTCCAGTGAATTAGCTATTAAACACCTCTCTATACTGCTTCTTCCCCTAAGACTTCTTAGGTGGAAAGAAGCACCAGGATGTCTTTAGATTCTGGCCCAATCTATACAATCTATTTGCTTCCCCAAATATTGCTTTATAAAATGTCTGCTTTATTAATCATTGCTGATGGTCTGTCTTTTCTATTTTCTTATTTAAGGTTTTATTTATGATAGCTCCATTTTTGATTTTCTAAATGTTCTTAAATATTTTATGGCTCTCCATAGCATTTCTATAAAAAATATGGATTGCAGTCTTCTGCCATGTATGGTAGAATTCAGGGAGAGATGAAAATGTATGAACCTGAATTGTTAATCTTACATCTTATTTCTATAGGATGCTGTGCTTTTTCTTACCAAAGAAATGTTGACAGTTTGGATTTATAACAATGCATTCAGAAACCTTGAAGTTTTATTACAGAAAATAATGTCTCATTAGGCACTCTGAAAGGATAATGAGGCATTTACTACTTCTTGCTCATTTTGGTAAAGGTTTGTAGAAATAAACATCAACTCGTATGGACTTGGCATATGGATCATTCACAAAGTAAGCAGAGAATGCATGATATAGTTAGCTGCTTGAATTATTTCTCCATAAATGATTCATGCTTCTAATTTATCTAACCATTTTCCTTCTCTTACAATATTTGAATTATTCTCATCTCCACATGACAGGAGTACATTAGCATCAACAAGGACAAAGTTAACAACAATAAAAAAAATTAAATGGTTGACCAAATAAATCAAGCAAAGAAAGAAGTCCTAGGAAAGAAGGCTGTGTCCCTCAGCGGTCTTCGTTTCCCCCAGGGATTTGAATACTTCATCCCTAATGAGACAATAAATAATGGAAAGGTTCTGCAGGTTATAACTAGAGTTACATCTGGCAGGAGGGAGAGTGAGGCTCAGATCTGGAGCTGTGGTCAGTAAGCAGAGATTTGCTGAGAGATCCCACTCTAAGTGAGAACCTAGCATGTTTGTAAAGAATCCTGATCATATTAATGAGGTCCAGATTACAGAGCCACCCACACCCAATCATTGTAAATTATGTAATTTGTAAAACTTGCCAGTAATTATGTTTCTGTAGCATTATTTTCACCATGATTAATTATAAATTTGAAAAAAGAAAAAAGAAAGGAATCCATAGCAACAGGTTTATGTATTGGCATGTAGCATTTGTTTGGTTAAAAATATACATTATTAAATATAAATCAAGAGTCAATGGTTTTGGTAATGTCATGACACCTGTCCCGGTCCTCATTCCAGTAAGCCTGTTGCAACCCACTTACAACATCCTTGAGACACAGACGTGGAAGGGACCACAGCATTTTAAGTGAACATGGAGGATAAGCAGCTTGCTTTGGTGGGAGAATCATGTGAGTGATGAGCTATGAGGGATGAAAGTGACCAAGCAGTTTGGGGTTCATTTGAATGTTGCTCAGTAGGCATGGGAAGCCTGATGGCCTTGGAACAGGGCATGATATCATCCCAGCTGTTCTTTGGTAAGTCAATTCAGCAGTAATAGGCATATGGGTTGGATCACAAGGGAAGGGAGGAGGTCAGACTTAAGGGAGGCCCTGTCATGGCCAGGTAAGGGGAAAGGATGCCCAAGCAGTTGTGACTGCTGTAATGGAGAAGAGTATGAAGGTGAAAACCACACAGGAGAGAGAGAGAAAGGGTGAGAAGTGCCACTGACCTCTCTGGTGATAAGGCTCCAAAGGGAAATTCAAGGTGGTGGGCTTGGGTGTCTGGGAAGACAAGGTTGCCACTGCAAGAAATAGAGTGTCCAGGAAGATGAGGTTTAGGACAAGTGTTTGCATGCACGTGCACATGCACACACACACACACACACACCAATCTTGACAGGCAAGTAAGATACACAGGTGGAAATGCCTTGCAAGCATGAAGAACTCAAGGTCATAAATTGAGCCATGAATGTGGAGACATCCTGGATAGGTGATATTTAAAGCCCCTAGACTGGATGAGATTGTTGAGGGTGTTATAAAACAGTAGAAGAAAATCAAGGGAGAAAATGGACAGGCGCATCCAATGGCAGGGAGAATAAGAAGAGGAGCTAGAGGAGGAAAAACGTAAGGGTTGTCATATGTAAAGAGTACAAGAACAAGGATAAGATAGCCTTTGAAGTACAGGGATGAGTGTTTCAAGGAGCAAAATATCCAAATACTCTGATGGGAATGTAAAATGGTTCAGCTGCTGTAAAAAAACAGTACAGTGGTTTCTCAAAAAATTAAACATAGAATTACCATATGATCTAGGAATTCCATTCCTAGGTATAAACCCCAAAGGATTTAATATCAGTGCTTCAACAAATACATGTATGTGCATGTTCGTAACAGCACTGTTCACAATAGCCAAAAGGTAGAAAGAGCCCAAATGTACATCAACAGATGAATGGATCAACAAACTGTGGCCTACACATACAATGAAATATTATTCAGCCCTGAAAAGGAATGAAGTACTAATACATGCTAAAATGTGGACGAATCTTGAAACATATGTTAAGTGCAAGAAGCCTTGTACTGTATGATTCCATTTACATGAAATATGCCAAACAGGTGATTCATTGAGGCAGAATGTAGATTGGTGGTTGCTAGGAGCTGGAGGAAGGGAGGAGTGGCGAGTGGGGTATTCTTTTAGGGTAATGAAAATATTTTGGAACTAGATAGAGGTGATGGTTGCACAACATTGTGACTGTATTAAGTGCCACTGAAGTGCTCACTGAAAATGATTAATTTTATGTTACGTGAATTCCACTTCAATCAAATAAAAATTAAAAATTAATTGCAAAACATTTCAGAGGATTCAAGTGCACTCAGGCTAAGAAAAAGTTTAAGAAATTTGACTGCTTAGTTTCCTTGACCTTCAAAAGAGCAATTTTGGCAGGGTGTTAAAAGTAGGATCCCCATTTTGGAGTATGAAGGGATGAGTTTGCAATGAAGTAGAGAGGTTGCATGAAGACTGCTTTCAAGAGGACAGGTGAGGGAAAGAACAGTGATATGAAGCTGGAAGAGCTGTATGGAAAATTGTGTTAGCATGGGAAGACTGGAGCATGTTGAAAGGCAAAGGGGAGGATTCAGAGAGTAGGGAAGAGTGAGGGGGATGCTTAATGAAACAGAGGCAGGAAGGAGGGGCTCCGGGGTACAAGTGAGGAGATATGTCAAAAAGAGGAGGGAGAGCTGGTCTTCCTCTGAGAGGGACAGGGGGGAGTAGAGGCAGACAGAGGTAAAAGAAAGAATTGGGAAAGCTCACGATGGATGCTCTGTACTCTTGTTGGCAGAGAAAAGTGCAAGACCAGCTGCAAAAAATTGTAGGCAGCAGGGTAGGGCTTATTCCTTAAGGTCAATAGAAAAGTCTTGGAGAGGTGCTGAAGCTGTTGTGCAATGAATTAGGGATGACTAATTAGAGAGTAGCAATGAGAGCAGGGACCTGCAGAGAGAGAGTGAGCACAGATCCATGGGCGTGAATGCTCGTCGACCAAGTCCTTTTCACATCTCCCCCATCTTGTTTTCCAGAAAATTTTTGCCTGTACATAGGGCTTCATATTTGTACCTGCTGAGTATTGCTTTATTAATTTCAGTCCGTCCTTGCAGATGCTTGAGTCCTTTTTTAATCTTGAGTCTATCACACAAATAGGATCCAGAGCTATGAAAACTTCAAACTAACAAACGTGTTTTCACGTCTTCATCCCCATCACTGGGATGAAAGCAATCAGTTCGTTCCATGGACTGCATGTAGAAACCATTTTTCAGGTTGACAGATTATTTTTCAAACTTTTGAATGGAGCTATTCAGCTAATCTGAATCTACTTTAAAGTAATAATATTCAGCTCATATTTTGACAAAAGGAATGTGTTTTTTAAATGTTTTTTTTAAAGAGTCTGAGTACCAAGCATGGCTCCATAATATTCTAGCTACTTGACCTTGGGCAGGTCACACATCTTCTCCAGGTCTTAGTTTATTCATCTGTAAAATGAAGATTATCATACCTATTCCATAGAGTTGTTGTAAAGATTAAATGACTTAACATAAGAAATGACCTTAGCATGGTGCCTGGCACAGAGTTTGAGCTAAATAAATGTTTGGCTATGATCCTCATTGTTAACATCCATGTTCATTCCATCTCTGGCATTTGTTAACCATTAAGTAAGTATTTATTCAGTCCCAAATATTGTGTTAAGTGCTAGATTTTTAGCAATGAAGAAGACAGTCCAAATCCCTACCTTGATGGAGCATATCATTTCACTTTACCTAATAAACCAATACTTGTACCAAAATTGTAAGATTTTTGTAGAATTTGGGAAAATATGGGAGAATTTTTTTTTTTTTTGCATTTTTTTTTCTTTGATTAGATTTCTGGGTCTTCTTTCTTACTTTCTTTTTCCCCATCTTTGGAAAGAATATTATCCAAAGTCGTGAGTGAAAGAGGAAATCACAGATAACAAGGCAAACAAGACAGGCCAGGCTCTTAGGGGCTAGGCTTTGCTAACAAGGGCCAAATTAAATAAGAGTCTTGGAATAAAAAAGCAGTCAAGTCTCAATTATCTGTGTTAACCAGGGTTTATGAGAATGGACTATGCAAGGAGGAGAATAATGTGTCCTGATTAGCTGCCTTAAATTTCGCAGCAGAGGCTTTAAATAAAAAGTAGTATGCACAGGCATCTTGAGTGAGAGTGAGGGGCAGGGGGCTGTCTTCAGGAAAAAAGCCTGGTTAGAGCTATTCAGACCATTCTGTGGGTCTCTTGGAGAACTACCATTGTTTATAGCTTTATACCTTCAAAGGAAAGAAGTTGTAAAAAGTTGCTGCCAATTGAAGCCCAACTTTCCTGACATGATAAAGGGACGGCTTGACAACGCACACGTCTTGTCAAAAGGACTTGCTGCAAAAAGATAGGAAGCTGATAGAACCATCTGATTTCCATAAATATCTACATGACAGGAGCAACTATGTAGCCATCAGGGAAAGGACTAGCTCCCTCTTGGATCTCAGGTCCAATCTTCTCTGATTGGTGGAAGAAACAGAGAGCAGCAGGAAAGATCCCGCAAACTTCCCTTTGAATTGTAACAAGGCTGGAAGGGAATGGCCAGGTTCGATGGAGTCAGAGCTATGAGCTCAGTCCAAGTGAAGGTTGCCTTGTGTTCAAGAAGGATATTTTGGAACTGTTACTTGGAAAACCGCCTCAAGTTTGTTGAGCCCTTTTGGCCTGCAGTAGCCCTGGAATATCTGTCATAGCTCCCCTAGGGATGCTCCTGCTCTGTTTAAAAGCCTCCCCAACTGGCTCTGTTCTCCAGTCTTTGGACACTAGGAATTGCCAAGAGCTTGAAGATGCCATCTTGGTCTGCATTTGCAGTTTCTCTGCCTATGTTTTGGTCTTTTGATGTGTAAGATTCTGAAAATGTATATGGGATATTACTCAAAGTTTTTCATTTGTTGTTTGTTTTGAAAATCTTTCTTTGCATGATAGAGGAAGAAGATCAACTGTTAGCAAATTTTGTTTTCTACTAAAAAAAAAAAAAAAACAGCTGTCCTATACTTTGATGAGCACACACACACAGTATTGGCTTTTTGATTGGTGCTACTTCTGGCCTTATTTTTTCAATGTAGCACCTCTAAAGAGCACAGACCAGAGGTGAAGAGGTTTCTACTTCTTTAACAAAAGCCAGAAAAAAAAAGACAAAATCAGCTATAATGAAATTAGGACCTGGGACAGGCTGAAAGTTCCTCCGTTGTGTCTGTGTGATATCTTGAGACTAGGCTTGGCTTTGCCTGAACAAGCAATTAAGCTGAGCATCAAACAACATCACCAGTATGGCCCAAGAGGAGCTGTCCCCAACGTCTATCGCAACTCACAGCAGGCCTCAGATGCCAGCAGCCCTCGGGCATCTACATAGTTGCTGGGGCCATGATGCTTTTCTTTGCTAACTTCTACAAATGCTCAGGCTTCTCCCTTAAAAGTTTGGGTGTGACCATGGAACTTGGCCCATGAGCTGGGTGGACAAGGACTAATAAGTGGTGTATTCTCCCTTTTCCTTTGCTACCTGATTTTTTTAGTATTGAGACCAAATGGAGCAATTCAGGGTCCACATCAGAGACCATGTCCTCTCACTGTCGGGTTCTTCTCCCCTTAGATACTAGGACCAGGCTCTTCCAGAGAGACCCAGGAGACGTTTACATTAGGAAACCTTGTGCTGCTTCCATGAGATTCTATTTCCAAAGGCTATATTCGTGACACGAATTTTGTTAAAGTGTCATGACACCATAGGGCTTGTTCACCCACCTACCATTCCCCCAGGAGTCTTGCTCAGTTTTGTATTAATTTTTACTACGAACCACTTTAGAATGCCTTCATGTCATTTCCTCTCTACTAACAGCAGCCACGCTGCCTAGCAAAGCCCCTAGTGACCAAATATCTCCATGTGAATCGCTCTTGCAGTTCCAGATAAGAGGGGGATTAAACAAGGAAGTTATCATCCCTATATTTATATTTAAAATTCACCAGTATTTGATTTATGGTAAAAATAAAAGATACAAGGGTGGAAGCAAATCAGAGAACCTAGCAAATGTGCATTTTATCGCATTATCGTACTCCATCACGGAAACCAGGTGAAAATTTACCTCTGACAATACTATATTTTATTTTCTTGAAAAGCCCCAAACAGCTCTTGGGAGCTGTGGGTTGAACAATGGACATAGGGGATATTACAGATTTGAATATTGGGGCTGCCGCTTGACCAGCCCCATGACCTAAAACCTACCTCTCTGAGCCTCAGTTCTCTGACGCATTATGTAAGAATAACACCACCTGCTTCCAGCAATTGTTTGTGAGGATTAAATCAGATAACCCATGTGAAAATAAAATTGTAAATTATAATTAAAAAAATATAAGTGTAAGTCATTTTCCCTGGAATCCAGGACTATGAAGATAAATAAGGTCCCCGGCCTGGGAGGTGTTTGTGTTTAGAAACCTTATGCTGAAGCTTCTATGAGGTTCTTCTTCCAAATGTTCTATTCATGGGGAAAGTTTTTAGTGCCATGACAAAATGGGGCTTTTCTACCTACCTAAAGTTTATTTAAGAGTTTGCTCAACTCTGGATTCACTTTTATTCCTAAGCACTTTTTTGAATGTCTTGTGTCATTTTGTAGTCTTGACTGGAGAACAGAAAAGCATTGTCTGCTGTCAACGTCAGTATTACCAAAAGAGCAACAACTACATCAAATCAGAAGGCCCAGCTCCACTCCAAGTTTTACTGACAGTTGGTGACATTGGTTAAGTCACTTAACTTCTCTGAGCCTGAACTATTTCTGCATCTGTAAAATGGGTATAATATTATCACTGGCACAGGTTGGCTACAAGGATCAGAGAAACAGATGGATGTGTGAGAGCATGCAAAGCCCTATCCTGACATGTGGTGCGCACTCAGAACTGATCTTCTCCATTGTCTTTCAAAATATGCAAATATTCCAGTAGACCTCCAGAGCAGCCCTGGCCAGTCAGCAGCCATTCACCACCTGTGGCTATTGAGGACTTAAGAACTGACTAGTCTAAATTGAGATATGCTATTAGTGCAAAATACACACCAGATTTCAAATACTTAGTATGAAAAGAAGAATAATATTAAATAATTATTAAATATTATTAATAATGTTCATATTGATTACTTGTTAAAATGATAATATAGTAGATACACATGATACATATATACAGATACATATATAGGGTTAAATAAAATATATTATTAAAATTGATTTCATCTGTTTTTTTTAATATGACTATAAGAAAACTTAAAATGACATGTGTGGCTTATATTTTATTTCTTTTGGACCATGCTGCTGTAAAAAATGAATTTAGAGTGTTCACAGCCAAAAAGAAGCCTCTTTTAGTTATCTAGATTTTCCAGGAGATCAGTTATTTTTCTCCAAGCATTTCAATTAAAATTAATCTTCAGAATATAGTTTTCTTAGATTCTGACCCACCAAGCAATTTGTTATCTACTTAAATTAATGAACTGAAGGATGTCTTTTTATCTACATTTGAATAGTATCCTGGAGCTAAGAGCCATAAACATAATAATTTAGGCATGTGTCAAAATGTAACAGCCTAATACCCTATTCTGGGTCCTATTCTTGGATCTGTAAGATAATTTTCAAGCTATATATTTTCCCCAATTTGGGTGACAGTTAAATGGATACTAATTTCCCTTCATAGTAACTGGGGAGGCTTTAGCCATGGAGAGTGGTACTTTACAGGTTTTTTAAGTTATCACACTTGTTAAATCAGCACATATTAAATATCTACATCTTTAACTCATCATTTCTTTACAGTCTAGGTAAATGTACGATTGGTCCTCCACTAGATGGTTGTAAGACATATTTCATGTAAGCAAGATGGATGGAATTGACCAGATCCACAAACTCCACATCACCCCCAGTTAATCTGATAAGTCTCGAGACAAGGTAATTGATTATACCATAAGCTGGTGGCTCTCATTTTTAAGGATGCATTAAAGAAATGAAGTCAAATCACCTGCATGCAGTGTGGCAGGTGTCTTGGAGGCTGGATAGTAGAATGACTAAAACAAACAGAAGATTCAAATGGTTGACTCAGGGTTGAAAAAAATTGGAGTTTATCTCAGTAACAACGGTGCAAAAGTATTTTTGTCTAGAATGTGTGAGATCAGGAAAGGTGGGGAAAATGTATAGAAGTGACAGCAACTTACTAGACATGTTAGTTAGGAATAATCGACCAGGGATTGAGAATCATCTGTTACCAGGCATTGGGTTTGGTGTGGCATTTGTTTTTTTCATGCATCTCATGCCAACATCCATGCCAGGCTGGGGCATTACCTCCACTGTACAGATGATGAGAAAAATGAAGCTCAAAGAGGTCAAGTGACTCTTCAGAAGTAATAAATGTGTGATTAGACCCAAGTTGGGATGATTCCAGGTTATATTACTCCATTTTCTGTTGTTTATAACAGAACACCTGAAACTGGGTAATATATAAAGAAAATGAAATTTATTTCTCACAGTTTTGGAGGCTGGGAAGTCCAAAGTCCAGGGGACACATCAAACAAGGGTCTTCTTCTGAGTGGTGACTCCACAGCAACGCAGTGTGTCACATGGTGAGAATCACAAGAGTTCTCTCACGTGCTCCTTATAAAGCCACCAGTCCACATGCATGATAACTCATCACTCCATGAATAGATTAATCCATTCATGAGGGCACAGTCCTCAGAATCCAATCACCTCTCAAAGGCCCCACCTTGCAAATATCATAATCAAATTTCCTACCTTCTTAACACTGTTACAGTAGGGATCAGGTTTCCAACACGTGGACTTTTGGGGGACACATTGGACCCACAGAACAGGTTCTCCTTAATATCATTCACAACAATTTAGCAAATATCCCCAAGAATGTACGTGTGTAGTAACAGAGGGGCACTCAGCTATAGCCTGAGAATCTCCAGACCCAGGGTTCCCTCAAGGTATTTGACAAATGAAATCCTGAGATTCTGGGAAGTAAGGATTTAAATGTTGTAATCCCTCCAAGGAGCAAGACACAGATAGATTAGCCAGCAACATTTCTGTTGGCTTTTGGACAGTTAATGACATATTTTATATTTTTATTTTAAAAATTACAAACAACAAACAACTGTTTCTCTCAAGTGGTTCCTTTCTCTGATTGCTCCTTTTATTTTATTTTTTATTTTTTGGAAGTATTTCTATCCTGATTCTTGAAATCACATTAGGAGCCAAAATTATGTCTTTTAAATTGCATGTTTACAGGGATGATGAACATTCAAGATAAACAAGCCTTACATTTAGCCCTTTCAGCTTCTGTTACAATTTTCTATCTTGGCTTTGTTTTGTAAGGTATTCTTAAAATGACCAAAAAAAGAGGGGAAAATTATTTTTTGGATTTAATTTAAGCAATTCAATTGATATCAGTTTCTCTTTACTAAGAACACCTTGTCTTGACTTCCAGCTAAGAAGAGTAAATTGTTCATAATTAATTTTTAAATCCTGCCAAGCCTTTGGTGTTCAGAAAGTGGACCCTTAGGAGTAAGGACTCTCCTCTGTAGGAAGTCCAGTCTGTGTTTCACGTAAAGTGGAAAGCTAGGGATGGGAATGGGATGGTGTAACCTGCAATTCTGAATTCTGTACAGGCTGTAGACGTGATAGAATTTGGTCCGGTTGAGGGTGCGGAAGGAGGACGGGGTCGTCTTCCTTTGCTGTTCACCCACTGAGCAATTATTATAATTCTGGCTTTGACAATCCAGTCCTGAGGAGTAATTGACGTTTTCGCTGGGCATTGTTCTAAGTTATGTTGGGCATTGTTCTAACGCATATGTTAACTCATTTAATCTTCAAACATGCCTATGAGGTTGATACTACTATGAGCCCGTTTTGCAGAGAAGGAAGCTGGAGGAGAGGGGGCAAGTGCAGCGTTAGGATTCACGCTAGGGCAGTCTGGCACAAGCAGGGCTCTTGGTCTCCTGCATGGGAGCCAGTCCCTGAGCTCAGAGCCTCAGAATGGAGACCGGCACAGGCACAGATAAAGCAAACAACTTTGAGCACTATGATGGGGTGCAGCCAGGCAGGGTTCTTCCAGGAACAAGAGGGAAAACACCTGAATAGTTAGGGGGGTAGTTGGAGAGGTGTCCCCAAAGAAGGGAGATCTTGGCTAGTCCCAAAGTATCAATATAGTTACCCAGGTCAGTTGGTGCTAGCCATTGGGCAGCTGGGGCCTCAGTGGTGGGGACATAGTCAGAGGAGCAGCCAGTGTGAAGTGGTGGGAAAATTGGCCAGTTCAGGAAACCACATGTGGTTTGGTGTTGGAGGAGGCAGAGTTCAATGCAGGGAACAGTGTGAGAGGATTCACTCCTTCCACCCATCCACTCATTCAAAAGACATTTGCTGAGCTCTGTGTGCCAAGCGCTGTGTGGGCTGCTGAGGAGAGAGCAGTGAACACACCAGGAAGGATGGAAGGAAGGGAGGGAGAAAATGAGAAAGGAAACAGACTGCATTCCTATATCCCTCATGGAGCTCACGGTTTCATTAGGGAGCCAGACGTTAAACTCCTAAATGAGGAAGTAAATACATAATTACAAATCGAGAAGGCCACACAGGAAAAGAACTATTGCTAGGAGTGACACTGGCGGGGGAGACCCTCCTTTAGAAAAGGGTAGGGGCAGGGAAGGCTCTCGGAGGTGGTGACATTTCAGCAGGTCAAGCCACTTAAAGACGAGAAGGAAACAGACTTGAGGGAAGGCTGCAGAGACCAGCCAGGCAAACCAAGAACGGGCTTTTCAGACATATATAGAGAGAGAGACTTTAGAATTTATTCCAAGGGCCAGATGAGTGATCAGAAAGTGAGGGACCTGTAAGCAGAGGTGTAATCAGATTTGCGTGTGAGAAATAACCCCAGTCTGGGAGCAGGCAAGCCAGATTCAAGCCCATAGCCTGTGACCCCCACAACTTTTCATGAGACACTAGCCCATGGGTGTCTCCTGCTTTGTTCCTGGGGACCCAGCTGTCTCGGCATAGGCATCCAAATTCTACAATTGCTCAGAAGCCAGTAGGTACAGTCTCTTTAGTTTCTAAACTGGAAGTCACAATGAATTCCTACAAGCTCCCTGATGTTACTTCCCAGGATGACTTCATCAGGTTCTTTAACTGAAGCTGGAATTCTTGCGTCCTCTATAGGTGTGCAAGCTACAATTTCTTAGAAAGAAAAAATAAATAAATGGTGTTTTTTAGTTTTATTTTGGCTAGGCTAGAAAATGAAATTGGTGAGTCCCATTTACACAGCAGGTGAGGATATCTCTGCATAAGAAATGAAACACAGAGCTTTTTCATGTAAATCTTTGAGGCCCTGGATATAAGACACACACACACGCACACACACCACTCTGCTGTCTTCTCTCTCATCCTCATCACGTAGTGAGAGATGGCAGATTTGGTGGGGAAAAGTCACGGTTGCATCCGGGCATACCATCCTGAGTCAGGTTCATCATTGCCTTCTGCAGGCTAGAAAACCCTTTTGTGCATGGAAAGTTAACCTCGCCACCCTCCGTAACGATTCCTCAGGGCCTGTCAAAAGAGTAGAGACTCAACTGCTCCCCTGCCTGCTCAGATCTCAGGTGGTCTTCTATAGCCTAGGCAGGTACTAGATTCTGGGAAGCCAATTTAAAATGCAGAAATAGCTTAAGAGTCTTTAATAAACCATTCATTTACAACTGGATTTCACAGATTTGGGCTGTAGGCTTTCCAGGTGAAATGGGGTCACGAGTAGCAGGTAGAGATAACAGCACATCCTTTTATTAAAGAAGAACCAGGCTCTAGTTAACATAGCTAAACTGGGCTTCGTGGTGATTACATCTGTCTTAGAGAATCTATTCTTCCACAACACAGTGATGGGAAATTAGCAACTGTGACGTCTCTCCTGTTGCAGTTACACTGGGAGCCCTGCTGACCTCTCTGAGCACACCATGTCCTTCTTTTCTTTGACTTCACTTTCTCCTGCCCCCAATCTCTGGCTTCTGTCTCATGGCCTCAGTGAAGACACTTAGCTCCCAGTTCCTCATCCTTCCTCTAGAGGTTCAGAAAAAACACCACTGAGGGGATCTGTCACTTGATGCCTGGGGCAGTGCCCAATAGGACAACTCTGTGATGCAGACTCTGTTCTTATCCCTATTTCACAGATGAGGGTCTTGGGGTTCAGAGAGTTGAGTGATTTGCTCAAGGTCACACAATCAGCAAGTGGCAGGGCAGAAATTTGAACCCATTCATATTCAACATCAAAGCCCAAACTCTTACCACTGTGCTGTCCTTCCCCCAATCTATACCCTACAAGACAGTCCCATATTTTCCATCCACTTCTGGACATCTCTATCAAGATGTCCCCAGAAACCTCCAGCTCAACACACTCCAGCCTAACCAGACTTCTTTCCCAGGCACTCCCTTCCTGACTGGTCCACTTCACCTCCATTCTCAGGCGAGAACATTTGGAATCATCCAGATGTGTTGGCTCTTTCTTCTTCAAGTCACATCTTCCTTTTCCTGTCCCCTCCATGGCTACCATGTTGCTCTAACTCATGTCCTCATCTCTTGGCCCAGGGGCCATGTCAACAGCCACCTGGTGGCACAGACTCCTGGTGAGCAAAGCAGCAGAACAGACGATGGGTGTCTAGACAGAGAGGCCAGAATTTCAATCTTATTTCTGTCAATTTCAATTCAGGGGCTCTTGGCCAAGTTCTCACATCTGCAGGGAGGTGTTACATCAGCACCCCCACAGGGAGGCTGGGAAAATTAAGAATGATGCATGCTAAAGCATACATTGAGATGCACACACGTAAGGAAGTTCCATGGAATAGGTTCTCCAAAAATACCGGAAGCCACTACTCTGTTGGCTCTCATCTCTCCCTACCCCAGGAGAGTCCCCTGGATGAATTTCCTGCAAAGAGTATTTTCATCCTGCCTGTTCCCCTGCTCAGGAACCCGCAAAGGTTCCCCACTGCCTGTCCCATCAACTTGTAAGCCCTTCTCCCAGTCTCCAGACACCACCTCCACCCTACCTGCCCTCCTGTTCTCATGCTTCCACTTAGCATTTCCCTTCTGTACCCACCTCCCCTGGCCCTCAGACTAGCCCCTGAGGTGGAGCCCCCTTATCTCTGGGAACTTCAGAGCACCTGACTGAGAACCCAAAGATAAATCATAGCCCAGTTGCACAGCAGCATCACCAACCCCAAAGGGCTGGGCAGAAGTGGGATCAAAGGTGCAAGGAAAAGGGATGTCACGTGGGAGTCACAACTCAAGGGCCAGAATCTGTAGTCAGCCATGGGAAGAGAGGGAGGGAGGGGGGGTCAAGCTGGCTCTGATCATCTGCCATCCTGGGTCGCAGGCCCTGCTTGCCTCTGCTGCAGCTGTGTGTGTGGGTGTTCACTTCTTGCAGGCTTGCTGTGGCCCAGGTGACGAGGACACTCTGCTGGGGACTGAGCCCCAGGTCTGCCACCTGCCAGCCGTGTGACCAGGGCAAGGGACCTGGGACCTCCTCACCCATGAAATGCAGATCATAATAGCGCCAATAACAGCCACCATGGTGTATTGTCATCAGGACGAAAGGGGTGAATTAACCCAGGACAGGGCTTAGCTCACAACATTAGGAGAGCGTCAGTGTTGGCATTGCTGTAGCACCAGCTACAGGATAGCAATTATTGTCCATGTATTGCCTTGTTTAATCCTCATGGAGACCCTAGAAGGTCTATTATCACCCCTATTTCACAGATGACAAAATCTAAACTAAAAGGAAGCTCAGGTGAAACAATCTGCCCAAGGACACATAGCTAAGAAGAGGTCACTACATTGCACAGGTAATTAGACATTTCCCTCATTAGACATTCCTAACTATCCAAATGGACCCATCCATCAAGTCCAGCTCAACCAAACCCCCTCAGGGACAAAAGAGGCCATGCCATGGAGGTTGGGAGTGTGGACTGAGGAGCCAGATCACCTGGGCTCAAGTCTCATTTCCAACCTGTTCCAGATTTGTTGTATGACCTTGGGCAAGTCACTTGCCTCTTTGGGCCTCAGTTGTCCTACCAGTAAAATGGGGATAGAAGCACCTGCCTCATACTTGCTAGGGAGATTAAATGAGTCAGCATTTGCAGCCCATGAGATTGCAGCGCCTGGCACAGTTAGTACTACCTAAGTGTTGGCTGTTCTTACCCATCTAGCTTCCCTGACCTGTCCTTGCTCCAAAGGCACAGAGCACCCGTCACTCTTCCTCCCTGCTTGGCACTCATCACCAACCCCACGTTCTCCCTCCCCGCCAGGCGCCAGGTGCGGGGTGGACGTGCACGCACTGATCTCCCTCGCTAGCAGTCAGCCCGCTCGGCCACACGCAGTAGGGCCTTAAAAAACACCAAGCAAATATCAATTAAAGTCTGTGCTCTCTTCAGAGGGATTCTTTTGTTATCTATTTTGTGTCTTTTTCTTTTTTCTGGGGGGCTTCTTATTATGAACACATCTGGGCATCTGCACAAGGCCTATTTTCAAACCCCATAAAATTGCTGGAGGCAGGAGAAGAATGCCCTGTTCTGCTGGAGTCTGGCAAACTAAATGGCACAGCAGCCTTCGCTGTGCTTCATAAGAAGCAAACAATCACAGCCAAGGTTTGTCAACAATGCGTTCAGACAGCAGCAAATGAGAAATGGCCAGGGCTCAGATGAGTTTTGCCTCTGGAAGCCTCTCACAGGGACCTGAGAGGTAACGCTTCATGGCTGAGTCCCTCTGTCATGAACCCTGGGTCTCCCAGCCCCTCAAGGTGGAGTCTGTCCCGAGAAGTGCCCAGAATCTCTCCTGCTCTCTTTCAAGCAAAATATGATGACGTTGTCTTTTCCTGATGTGAAGATGAGCACCATGGATGGAGATGAACAATGTTCATCTAAATACATTCAGCCCCATAGGGAAGCTGCCTTATGTGGGTCTCTGTGCCATTTACGTGTCCCTGAGAAGCACCATTTGCCACATATCTTTGCAATGTTGTTGCTTTATATACTCGCCAAGTCATTCACATCACACGTTAGTGAGATGCTGCGAAAATGGCTGTGGCTAAGAGAGAAGCTTGCCTTTCTGATGTCAATGGGTTCCACACTGGTATGTATTCACCGGTATCCTGTTTTCTTTGAAAACATAAGTGACATGCTGTGGATTTGTTTTTAGGTTGCAATCTGCCCTTAACTCACAGCTTCACAGATAGGAAGGGAAATTATGGAGTTTGTCCAGTCCAGGCATGGCAAATAGATTCCATCCCTAGAAACATCTCTAAATGATCAATTGATAGCAGGTTCCAGAAACACTGCACTGGGAAGGATGATCGGGTCAAGCCAGGGGTGATTAGCAATATCTGCCATGAGCACAGTGACAGACGAGGATAGCACACTTGCCACTTGGTTGACATCATGCCCGGCTAACCCTCTCGCCTACAGATAAAGAAGTTATATGGCTCTCTCAAGATCGCGCAGACGGCATTGGCAGGAAGGCAATGCTCACATTGCCAGTTGCACTGTCTCTGCTTCCCAGCTGTGTAACCCGTGATCACTCCACCACTGAACGAAATTAGCAGATAAAGCAGGGTTGTGGGAGTGGGGCAGACAGAGAAAGGCAATGAGAACCATGGGCTTTGAGAAATCGAGGATGGCCAGGCAAGCAGGTAGGAGGAAAAGCTAGGCACACCACACTGGGGATGCTGTTATATTGTCATTATTTTGCCGGCATATCTTTCCTTCCTTTCAGCAGGCAGCTAGAGTCTCTGAGCCCCTGGTGAAGGAGGCAGAGTGAGTCAGTTGTAGCAAAAAGTCTCCAAACAACACAATGAGGAAAGCTGAATGGCAGTTTGTGGCATTCCTAAAGCAGTTGCACATGTGTGGGCGGTGCAGGGATCAGCACACATGTGCATGTGGAAAGGAATAGGCACAGTGCTTGGCAAAGAGTGGTGCCAGTGTGACTCTGGCTTGCTGTACTATCTGGAGGGCCATGGCAGTTCTTGGCTACCCAGCACCCACTCCCCTTCCTCTGGTATCAGCACCATAATTCATTTCGAGTAACTGCTCTTCTTTCACTCTCAGTCCACGTGTGCTTAGGTGGGTGGGGCTGACTCCACCTTGGCTTTAGGGAAAGGCTTGTGACCAAGACTTAGCCCGCCAGAGCATCACAACCCAATGGACATAGTGTTCAGCTCGGGGGTGGGCACATGACCTAAGGAGAGCCAGTGAGATTCAATCCCAAGCTGTCATTGGCATTATCTGGAGGAAATGCTCTTTTAGGCAACTGCAGACTGAGAGATGGGGAGGGATATGACAGTCTCAGAGTGAAAATGCAACCACAAGATGGATACGGATCAAAGCTAAAGTCATCTTTTGGGCACCAGTACATAGTCATGCCTGAAGGCTGAGCTGTTCCTGAAATATTTTAGTTACATGAGCTAATCAATTCCTACCGCCCCCTCTCCTTTTCATGTGTTGGATTTCTGTCATTTGCAATAACAAGAACTAAAAGAATCTTGGCCAACATAATAAACTGAAGACAGACAAATCCTAAAGGTCCTTCTTGGGCCCAGCTTATCCCAAACAGCTGTGTTACCTGCAAGGAGCTCTGGATGTCTTTCCCCCCGACAATCACGAGTTCTGCCATGTCTTCTGCATGTGGAGTCCTCGCATGGACGAACAGAGTCCTGCCCACTGCAGTTATGTTTCTCAGGGCAACTAAGCCGCCGTTGCTGTTCACCTTGAAGTATGGGCTTGAGACCTCATAGCGCAGCTTATTATTTCCCTTACAGTCACTGAAGGTCACTGGAAAAAAAGCAAACAAAAACAGAGAGCATGAGTAGGTTGGGCAGCTCAGTCCCTGAGATATCTCTGACTCGTTAAAGGTGGATCACCTCACTGCTTCCCATCCTAAGTCTACAGACGCTGCCTCTATCCCACAGCAAGCCCCTGGTACCCAGGGGACATTGATTGTGCTGAAGGACTTCACTCAATCAAGATGCATCCTTGATCACCTCCCACATTCTAGGCAGGTGCTAAGCACTGAGAATGCAAAGACAAACAGGACAGGGTTGTACCCTCGAGTGTAGTGGGTGGCATGAATGTCAGATGTGGCAGAGTGACGTTTGAGGAAAGTGATCTGATCCTGGTAGGTACGAGTTGCTGGGGCTGACCCACAGCGTGCTTGGTAGCACTGAGGACAGCTTCACTATGACAATGTTTGAGCTGGGTCTTAAAGATGGGCAGGAGACTACAAGACCCTAAGAGGGCAGAGGACATTCTAAATATTTAAAGGCATGGGGGTGGGGGGTAAATAATAAAATGGATTCAGGGAAAGAGAACTAACTTGTGTGCTTGGATTGGAGGCAGATTTGAAATGGGGCAGGGATGTTGGGGATATGGAAGTAGAGGCTGGACATGAAGCTGTGAATATCTTTTGGAGACCAACTGAGAAATCAAGTAAGTCAGGGTGCTTCCCAGTAGCCTTGGACTATTCTTAGTGTGTAGAGGGTCAAGATCAGATGTGTGTTCTGGTTCCAGGAGAGCAATGCTTCCCAAGGCTGCGGCACATCAGAATCACATGGGGATCTTTTTAAAAACCCAGAGGACCCAATCCAAAGATGGTAGTTTACTAGATCTGGGTTGTAGAGAATGGTTTAAAGAAGGGCAAGAAGGGAAGTCAAGAAAACCAGCTAGTCGAGTGTTGTAACAATGACGCCTGGAGAGGAAGATAGTGGTGGCCGTGATAAGGGGAGGGCGTGGATGTGAGCGGAGTTTCTAACAGTGGAATGGCTTAGTCGTGTGTGGGAAGGAATAGGGGAAATCAGCACCCCGGGAGGAACCACACGGAGCATGGGGCATCGCCACGGCGCAGTTGTGAGCACTGATCATGCTCCTCTCCATGGCGCTTCGGTACCTGGCACACAATTCTATTGTTACGGGAATCTCAACCCATTGTGTGCACACGTGTGTGCCTGTCCACTTTCCACTGCAGATGTGGAAGCCCTTGTGAGTCAATACAGAATTGTGCTACTTGCCATCCCCCAAAACATAGAATCATACTCGTACTTCTTGCTCTCAGTGCTCTGCTGACAGGCTTGCTTATTCAGTAAGCCTTTAACCGAAGCATGACATAGATACAGAAAAGTGTGTATATTAGAACATACAACTGGGTGAATTTTCACGAAGCGGGCACATCCGTGTACCCTGCACCCAGACCACGACACCAAACGTTGCCAGCCCTCTCCCTTCCTGAGTAAAATTCATACCCTCCTCCTCAGAATCTACACTATTCTGACTTCTAATACCATGGTCTAGTTTCACCTGCATTTGTACTTCATACGAATGGAATCACACAGCATACACTCTTTTGTGTTTGGCTTCTTTCATTCAATATCACATTTTGTGAGTTTCATCATGTGGCTGCAAGTCATGGTAGTTTATTCTAATCACTACACAGTAATTACTACAGTATCTGCTTATTATATTAATACTGATCACTATACAGTATTCTATGATGTGGCTATACTAACTTTATCTATTCTGCTGCCAATGGGCACCTGGACTATTTCCAGTTTGGGGCTCTTAAAATATTGCTACTAGAAACTTTCTTGCATGCATCTTTTGGTGACAACATCGACTTAGGTCTTAGTACACTGTTAAAGTCATATGACTATCTGATGAAGTAAGCTGACCTTTCTATTCTGGGAAGATGATGCCTGTGATCATTTTAGCTGATAATAATGGCTAATGTGGACGGAGCACTTTCAACATGCGAGGCTCAGAGCTAAGCATTTTACATACATTGTCCTATTTAATCTTTACAATGGCAAAATGAGACACGATTTTGATCCCCTCCCTCCAGTTTGTAGATAAGGTAACTGAGGCTTGGAGATGGCAGTTGGTGCCCAACACTCTGTTTGTAAATGTTGGGCCAGGACCTGAACCCTGGTCCATTTGTAGTTCACCACTACACGTTCTCAAGGAACACAGCACCTTACGTCGAACACAGCCCTCCTGAAATCCTATCCGAATCTGAATACGGCAGTCCCGCCTCATCTGTGGTTTTGTTTATTGTGGTTTCAGTTACATGTGGTCAAGCGTGATCCAAAAATATTAAATAAAAAATTCCAGAAAGAATTTATAAGTTGTAAATTGTGTGCCATCATGAGTATTGTTATAATTGTTCTATCTTATTAGGAGTTATTGTTAATCTCTTACTGTTCCTCATTTATAAATTAAACTTCATGATAGGTATGTATGTACAGGAAAAAACATAGGATATGTAGGGTTCAGTACTTCTGGTGGTTTCAGGCATCCGGTGGGGGGTCTTGGGTCACATCGCCTGCTGATAAGAGGGGACTATTGTTAGGGTTCTGGAGCCCTAACACAGGATGACTAAAAGGCTGAGCCATGCAGTGCACTCCAGGACTGAGCGGGAACTTGGGAGCAGGAAGGAACAGGGCACTCATTATATCTCATTGTAACACCAGCATGTAGCTCTCTTCCTTCCTTCCTCCCTTTCTTTCTTCCTTCCTTCTCTCCTTCCTCCCATAAATATTTAGTGAAAACCTACATTATGTTACTTGCTGGTGTTATAATGTTGGACAGTCCCCAGCTTAAAGTCTAGTGGTGGGAGAGACGGACAATTACTTTAATATTGTTATGAGTAATAGGAGACCTGTTTTAGGCAGATAGAACCACAATATGTGCAAAGGTCCTGTGGCATCCAGGGAACTGGAAATTAGCCAGTGAGACTGACACAGAGAGAAGGGAGAAAGCAAGGAGCAAGGATGGAGAACAGCTGGGCCCAAGCAGTGTGTGGTCCTGAAGGCCTCACAAAGTCTTGCTTTCTGAAGGAAGCTTTGGACTTTCCCAATTCATCTATAGGACCGACTTGCCTGCACCCAAGTCTCACACAACTATGGCTCGTCATTGCAAAATAATGCTTAGCACTCAAGGTCCTCCATGTCTAGGCTGTCTGTCAGCCTCCCCTCTGGCCTCGACCTCCATTCCATGCCTTCCACCTCACCCACATCTGCACCTCCCTATGCCTACCACGCCACCACGTTGCTTATATCACTCCTTCTCTGCAGACAGTGCTTCCCTCCTTCTTCATGCTGTTAACCCTTAATTCTTCTTCAAGATTCAGCTCAAGTAACTTCTCCGAACACTCTGTTTGTGTTTCCAGAGTTTCCTGAACATAGGGCCCTTTATATCATGTTATATCAATGAGTCTTCTTTGTGTATCTGTTCTCTCCACCAGAACCAGGAGCAGAAATCACATCTCATTCTTTTATTCATCTCTACCTCTCCAGCAATGAACAGAATGCTCTTTTATACAGGAGTCCATCAATAACTATCCTACTTAATTTGATTACTCTCCAGGGCAAAATGATGTGTTGGTGATGGGTTGGTGATGCTCTCCCATGCTGTGAGCAGGAGAGGCTGCAGGCAAAGCTGGGAATACAGAACAAAGGCCTCTAGTGACCTTTTGACTTGGTTGAGCCCAGCAATGAAGATGGTGTAGGAAATGAAGGTCACACCTGTGGTCTCCCTTTAGCAACCTGGCTCTGTGTTCATCCATTTATGATAGCAACCAGCCTCCCAAGTTTAGCTAGGACTTAGCTCATTGGTGCAGTCAGGGGCAGTGCCTTATCTTTCTCCATAATCTCAATAAAGCTTTGCACAGCCCAAAGCATGGCTGGAATCAAGTGTATTTGGAATAAATGCTTGTTTGCACAAATAGCAGTAATGACACCTACTGTTTATTGAGTGGCTCCTGAGTGCCAGGCTCTGTGTCAATTGAACATGCCACACCTTCCATTAGCCTCGCAGCACTTCTAATCTATCAGCACCGCACTCTCCCGAGTGAGCCACGGGCCGGCCCAGCACTTCTAATCTATAGCAGCCTTCTTCAGCTCTTGCTTTTTTATCGCTGACTCCTCTAAGGAGCATCTTTAGGATTTTTTTCCTAATTGCCACCACTCCCATGCAATTTTAATATCATGGATATACTTATATCTGTTTATGTACTGCATGTATATCTGTACTTTTTTATGTAAAATTTTTGCCCCTCCACCCAAGAACCTATTTCACCCTTTGGGGGCATATAGCCCCACTGAGAATGCAGAGTCTGTAATATATAACTATCATTTTCCATTTTACGGGAGAAGAGACTGAGCCTCAGAGAAATTGACTAACTTGTTCAAGGCTACACATACAGAATGGGACAGAGCAAAACCCTTCTCCCAATCTGATCTGCCTGCCCAAGGCGTGTCCACTGTCTAGGAACAGATGAATGAGAGGAGAAAGAGCAGTTGTCCCATCCCGATCCCCTTGGGCATCTCACAAATCCCTTTTGGGCCATCAGAGAAATCAGGTGACAGCATACGGAGGGACCAAATCTACATTCAGAACCTGCTACTTTATAGACATTCAAAACATGCTAATACCCTTCCCAACTGCTAAATGAAATAGCTAAGCATTGCATAATTAGGTCTTTGTTTCTTTTCAATACCACTTACCTACTCAGGAGCAGGTGCTTTAGACCATGGTCCTTTCTCAAGGCTGGCTATCTATTAAATCACCAGGGGAACGTTAAAAAAAAAATAGCAATACCTGCCCCCACTCCCTGCTGAGATTATGCTATAACGGGCTGGGTTGGAGTCTGTGCACTAGTATCTCTTAAAAGCTCCCCAGATGAATCTAATGTAGCCAGAGCTGAGGACCAGGATCTTCGATAATAAATTGCATCTTGAGATGCCAAGTTTCCACATTTCCCAGCCACGCCTGGAACAGAGTGAAGGTTGGGGACCTAGCATGCCAGGAACTGCTATTCTCATGCCCTAAGAAAGGGCAGTTTTAATAGATTTTGAAGCCATTTTCTACTCCTGGCTCATGTGTAAAGCCCTGTGACCCTGGGCAAACCACCCATATTCTTTTGTCTTCAGTGTCTTCATCTGTAAAGTGGGCTACTAATAGTACCTTCCTCATAGGTACTATGTTCCATATGGCCTGCATAAACAAGACACCAAGCACAGCCTCCATGCATAAAGACAAGACACAGATTGGTGCTCCATGAATAAGAATTACCACCATTCTTCCTATAAATTCTAGGCATTTTTTTTTTTTTCCTGCACAGCTTCCTTCTTCCAGATGGTTTTCTGCCTGCTCCTGTGTCCTTCCCCTTCTTTCTAGTCGGGTACCCTTGCTTCAGCCTGTCTTGCTGTTACCATGGGGATGGTTACTACAGGCGTCACTGCTAAGGCAAAGGGGTCGATGATTCTGATCTGCCCATGCCCATCTTTGAATGCTCTCCCTTTTCTTGGTGAAGCCCTGTCTCACATGAGCAGTTGCAAAAGAAAAATGACATTAAAAGAGTGAAATTATAGTGCCCTGCTCGTAGTAATTCAACAAAGGTTTGCTTAATATTCTCCAAACAGATTGTAAAGATAACATCATGCAAACCTAAAGTAGATCTTTTTTTCTAAATCAATGACCCTACACTGTGAGCTTTACTTTCATAATTGCAATGAATCCTCACATCATCAATTTGAGGCAGGTACTTTTTGTCTCTCTGGAAATGGAGACTTCGTGTGGTTGAATGAGTTACCTAAGACCACACAGCTGGTATGTGTACAGAGGTAAAACCCAAACCCAAGGTGTCCAGCCTCATGACATCACCATAGCTTCACACCCAGTCTATTATTTCCCTGGTATTGTTCTTTTAATTGACTTACTTTCTTGATTGTAAAGTTATTTGAAGATAATCTTTATAATGTATGTTGAATATGCCAGATGTATTTTTTCTGATACCTGTTAAAATAATTCTAAAGAGTCAAATTTAAAAAAAAAGAAAGTTTGTCCTTGTATCCATGAAAACCCTCACAGGGCTGCTTTTTGCACCCTCCAGAAATGCTGGCCTGGGCTACATTCCTCTCTGCCTATCCCTCATTTAGACAGATCCACACCTGGCTCCACCCTACTCAGGTTTATAATATAGGAGGGCTCTAATATCCAAATATCTGAAATGAAATAATATATCTAATATAAATAATGAAGGCTTGATAAAGACACAAACCCTAGAAAAGGCACAAATCCAGATCACTTCTATGGTAACACACTGGTAACATCTAAATGACAGATCTGACAAATATAAAGAACAGTTCATCGAAAGAGAAATAATTCACCACTCTTTTTATATTCTTTATCTTCTTCTTCTACCTGGAGGAAAAAGAAAAAAAAAAAAAAAAAAAAACCAGACTCTACTTTTCCACCGATCATAATCTCACCTTAAATTCCCTATTAAAGAGTGCAGCTGATACCATCAGCCTACATCACTGCCTCATTGTACTAACATTGTCGACACCATCAAAATGTCAGTGATCCTCAAACTTTTAAATAGAGATCGAGACAGTGCATGTTTCAAGGCTCAGAGTTCACAGAACATATTTAAGGATGAAATTGAATAGTTTGTCTATTTTAAAAAGTTTGTTTCTATAGAGACAACCTCCTAAGTAGCTCAAAATGACATCACGTGGATAACTGAAAGAAAAAATTCTAATAAACAATTAAACTTGTGAACAAATATTCCAGACCTCTATCTGAGGGGGAAAATGAACTATCTGTACTATTCTGAACCTACAAATCATTCCCCACATAGTTTATCACAGTGGCATTTAAAATAGCTTCTAGAAAGAAAAAAATGATACCTATAATACACTGTACATGGGGAACAATCGCATAGCATCATTCTTTGAGATAATCTTTGAACACCCCGGGAGAAGAGAGGGGGAAGTGAACGCTCCCCACCTGGGGGCAGATGCAAATTAGCAGAGTGGCACCACTCAGAGATTCAATTATGCTTTCAGCGGGTTTCCACTCAAAATGTCCTCTGGGCTTAATGCAAATGTCACAAAAAGACAAACTTTTGCTGGGAGACAAAATCACAATTGAAATGGGAAGTTTGGCGTGTGCATTAAGGGGCTTAATCTTCCCAACCTTGATTTTATGCTTTTCTATGTCTTTCTCTTGCATGTGATTCTAAGGAATGAAAATCCAAAAGGCATAGATTTCTTACCATTTAGAAATATGCAGGGGAACAAATGAAGCTGCATTACGATACCAGACAATATGAAAATGCAGATGGATTTAAATGTATCCACAAAATATAGAACGGTCTTTCTCTCTATGAACTAAGATATAGATTTTGTGTTACTCTTATAAGTTCATTAGCGTCACTGTGTGATCCATACACTCACGTCTTAGAAGAATGGTCCTAACAGTTATATGCATTTGTAGAGACTTGCAAATAAGTCTGTGCTTAAGTTATAGACCCTCTAAGAGTTGGTAGTTGGACTCTGCTTGTACACTTGTGCACGGATGTGTGTCAATCAGTAGGACTGTAGGCTCTGAATCAGTCATCCTACAAGTTGTAGCCCTCCCACAGACAGACGTGCATGGATCCACTTCCAGGATCTCTATACCCACACACAAGAGAATGACTTTGTTTCAATGGTGCACTGGTAATAGAAAAAGACCTGATTAGTAGCATTTGCCAGTTTCTGTGGTGCAAATACTCTACATAGTGCTGATTTCAAAGTACCACTGTGCCTTCAATTGGCTTGTAAATTTTCTAAAATCTTAATCGGCTCTCAGGAGCACTACCCATCTCCAGCACATGACAGAGATTAGGCCCTGCCCCTATATAGCAGAATGTGAATTGTTCTCTTAGACTAGCTTGGACCAGCTATCCTAGTACTTCTTGCCTAGTTAGAAAAACAGAAGACAGAATTCAATTGTTGCATAAGCGTGAAGGGTCTGCATATTGTTTGATCTGCAAAGTATTTGCTGGGGTGTGGGAAGCAATGTCTTTCTCACAATTAAAGTAGCATTTAGTGTCCATACTACCCAAAGTGATATACAAATTTAATGCAATCCCCATCAAAATTCCAATGTCATTTTTCTCAGAAATGGAAAAAACTATCCAGACATTTATATGGAATAACAAAAGACCGTGCATGGCCAAAGCAATGCTGAGCAAAAAAAAATAAATCTGGAGGCATAACACTACCTGACTTTAAACTATACTACAAAGCTATAATTACCAAAACAGTATGGTACTGGCATAAAAACAGACACACTGATCAATGGAATAGAATAGAGAATCCAGAAATCAACCCACACACCTACAGCCATCTGATCTTTGACAAAGGCACCAAGCCTATACACTGGGGAAGAGACTGCCTCTTTAGCAAATGGTGCTGGGAGAACTGGATATCCATATGCAGGAGAATGAAACTAGACCCATACCTTTCACCATACACTAAAGTCAACTCAAAATGGATTAAAGAATTAAATATACACCCTGAAACAATAAAACTTCTTAAAGAAAACATAGGAGAGACACTTCAGGAAATAGGACTGGACACAGACTTCTTGAATACAACCCCAAAAGCACGGGCAACCAAAGGAAAAATAAACAAATGGGATTACATCAAACTAAAGAGCTTCTGCACAGCAAAAGAAATAATTAACAGAGTTAAAAGACAACCAACAGAGTGGGAGAAAATATTTGCAAAATATACATCTGACAAAGGATTAATATCCAGAATATACAAGGAACTCAAACAACTTTACAAGAAAAAAACAAGCAACCCAATTAAAAAATGGGCAAAAAAGCTAAATAGGCATTTCTCTAAGGAAGATATCCAAATGGCCAACAGACATATGAAAAAATGCTCAACATCACTCAGCATCCGGGAAATGCAAATCAAAACTACACTTAGATACCATCTCACCCCAGTTAGGATGGCTAAAATCCAAAAGACTCTGAACGATAAATGCTGGCGAGGTTGCGGAGAAAAAGGAACTCTCATACATTGTTGGTGGGACTGCAAAATGGTGCAGCCTCTATGGAAAATGGTATGGAAGTTCCTCAAACAATTGCAGATAGATCTGCCATATGACCCAGCTATCCCACTGCTGGGAATATACCCAGAGGAATGGAAATCATCAAGTCAAAAGTATACCTGTTCCCCAATGTTCATTGCAGCACTCTTTACAATAGCCAAGAGTTGGAACCAGCCCAAATGTCCATCCTCGGATGAGTGGATACGGAAAATGTGGTATATCTACACAATGGAATACTACTCAGCTATAAAAGCGAATGAAAAATTGCCATTTGCAACAACATGGATGGACCTTGAGAGAATTATATTAAGTGAAAGAAGTCAGGCACAGAAAGAGAAATACCACATGTTCTCACTTATTGGTGGGAGCTAAAAATAAATAAATAAATTCACACACACACACACACACACACACACACACACACAAACGGGGTGGGGGAAGAAGACATAACAACTACAATTCCTTGAAGTTGATAGGACAAGCAAACAGAAAGGACATTGTCGGGAGGGAGGGGCGAAAGCGAGGAGGGAGGGAGGTATCGGTAATGGGCCACAATAATCAACCACATTGTATATCGATAGAATAAAATTAAGAAAAAATAAAAACTAAAAAAAAAAAATAAAGTAGCATTTAGTTCAGAAGGATCAGATGGTCACTCCCTAGGATACAGACCATCAGTTAATTGCTTTTCACATCCTTCAGTATCCCACTGGTATCCAAAGGCACCAACTTCCTTTTAAGAACTTACAAGGCTTAGTCCAGAGGTTCTTTGGACCTGCCCAAACGGCAGAAACAGAAAGCATTTCCTTTGGTTGCCCTGAATGCTTTCATTTCTCAACCATTCTAATCAATCAAGCTTTCATTAACATATGTTCAGTCCCACCCTGTTGGGTCAGATCCATGGGTGATATAAGAGGCACATGCTCCAGCCTCGATTCATTCTACTCTGCTGATTCCTGAACACATTGGACTGTATCCTCTGCTCCATGTTTGGCCCAGAGTGAGCACTGATATCTACAGAGCTTCTGTAAGGCTGTGGTAGTGTTCCTAACCATGACCGATTAACCCAGGAGTGGATTTCACCTCCAAAGTCTTTGCAGGTTTGATAGATGTAGAATAGACATAAAACAGTCTTAATTCCATCTCATGCGCCAATTCCAACTTTGATAAAATAGAGTTTCAATTCCATCTTGTCAGCTGAAGATATCCTAATGAGTGATACACTCAGGTGATCTTCCGCAGAAACCCATTTTTGCCATGTAACCCTAAGGGCTTCCCTTTGGAAAAAGATAGGGCCCACGTCTGCTTTCAGGAGATTTTCTCTGCCTACCATTAAAAACTTAACTTTTAGTTCTGAATCTATTACTTTCTGTCAAAGTCTTATATTTTTCCTCTTGCTATGGATTCTTTAAAACAGGGCAGTTTGTTTTCTGATAGAATACTGTGCATCGTCTATCCCATGGTAGTTATAATCACTATGAATTTGTATTTCAAATTGGAGTTACTTTATATATAGCATAGCACCTGATATGGTGAACACTCAACCCTGTTTGTTGAATGAATAAATAGCAGAACTGCAACGTGGCTGCTAAGCAGATTTGAAACTCCCCAAACAAAACTAAGAATGATGGCACAAACTCATGCGAAAATTTGAGCAAGTCGATTTCAAAGTCACCCGTTCAGCAAAACAGAAATCACAGATTCAGCAAATTTGAGAATCTCCAAGTCTCAAATTTACAGAGAGCCCCTCTTGGTGTTTTCAAATTGCTAGCACATGTCTCTCACAAAGCCCTTAGTTCTTGATACATATAGTAATTATGTGCACACATGTCCCTTTCTATGAGCATCTCTAGGGTAAGTGAATGGGAGGAGAGATTTGTTCCACTATAACTTTAAGGGTATTTGGCCTCGCAGTTGGAGTTGTCTGAAGACGTGCGACAGTGTCCTCGCTGAGCCTGATTGTGTCTAATGCCCTGGAAGTCTTGTGACTTCTCATGTGTCTCTCTTCTGCGTGAGGAGATATACCCGGTGAGGAAAGGCCATATAGGGAGGAAAAGTTCTGTATGAACATCTAGAGAGAGATGCAGAACCAGAAAGATGGGGAGTAGAATACAATATTGGTTTCCTAGTCCAACCCCAGGGATCCATAGTTCAGGGAGAGAGAAAACTGTAAATAAATACATAAGCTCAGAGATTCACAAATCATAGGACACTGAGGTCTTCTCAAGCACCATTACTTTGGTTCCTAATAACACTGTGATGGTGAGTGGCAGCTTAGCCCCATTTCTGAGTAGAATACAACATGGCTTGGCTCCAGGGTAGAGAACACTAAAGCAGCAGTGGGGTCTGTTGGCATCTTGAGGGGTTCATGGCTCTGGGATCCTGGAGATGGACTTTTCCCACAGAGGGCAGTAAGGAGGCATTTCCTGCAAGGGCTTCCCAGGGATGTTAATCAATAAAGAGGCCAGAAGGAGAGGACATGGAAGAAGATTTGTGAGTTCATGTGACAGATTCCCTAAGATTTTCCAAAAATAACTGGAATAAAAGCCCAAGGAGGAGGGTGGGTTGAGGTTCTATAATTGTACAGGTGTGGGGCTGTAAGCCACCACAATGCAAATATTAATATTAACATAACCTCATATTTGTTCAAGTATTAGAAAAGCCTAAAGAAATTCAGGTCACCATTTGGAATGTCTAGTTCTTTCTGGATGAAATAACTTGCTTGTCCCTGGATACTTAGATGTGAAATCTATATGATTGTTCAGCAGGAATGTTGTAGAAGAGATTCTAGCATTAGATGATGTCTCTTACAATTGGGAAATTCTATTATTCTAAGGCTCAACATATTCACCCATTAACCCCTTAAAAACATCATTTGTTAACTTACAATGTGCAAGACAGTAGGCAGTAAGGGATAAATGTCAACATAGAGAGGAATAAGGGGTATTAGTTTCCTTCATGATATTTAGAGTCTAAAAGGTTGAACCCCACAATTATTGAAGGGCTGCCATGTTGAAGGATCAGTGTTCCATGTTTTTCATTGGGTCAAAGGCCAAACAAACACCAAATGGTGGAAATTACAAGCAGACAAATTGTAGTTCAATATAATAAATTATTTTTAGCAGTGAGAGAAAGTCAAATAATGAGCAGACTCATTATTACCAGAAGCATCCAAGGATAGGGATTATCAACAGGTATATCTCATCTTACCAATGAATTGAACTCTCTAAAAATTGCTTAGGAATCAAATTTCTGTATAATTTTTCTATATTTTATTATAAAATTAATGTGTTTTTCTAGGCAATGTTTTGGCCTTAAGGCATAATACAATCATATTTAAGAATGCATCAACATATTAAAACATATTTAAAGGAAAATTATAACTTTTCAGGTAAATATTGGTACTAATCCATAAACCAAATAGTAAAAATATACAAATCACATGGGTGAATTTTTAAATTGGCTATGAGAGTTTGACGATCTCTCATAGTAATGTAATAATAAGCATCATTAATTTAGCAAAACTGAACTTCATGGATCTAAAGATCCCACAGTGTTGATTTAACCTCTTCCCTAGAACTCTAAGCAGGACAGTAAACTGTTTTTTCTAGGCTCCTGCAGAAGCTGTTGGATTTTAGAAGGAATGACAATGACTTGGAGATGAAGGTAAGTAGGAATGCAGGAGAGATAATAACCCAACATTTGGAAATAAATAAAAATGTTCAAGATGAGAAAACAAATAAAAAACATCCTGCAAAATGCATCTTCAGGGAATGTGTATTGACTCAGCTTTCCAATTTATAAATATTGAAATAGCCGTATGTAGTGCTGTAATGAATACAGAAGACGCAGTCTCATCTCCTAAAGAACTCACAATCTATGATCTAAAGCAGTTCGCAGTTAATCATCAGTAAAACATTCAAACCTGGAAGAGGAAGGTGGGTTCTGGGAGAGGAGAAACAAAACATCAAGCTTTTAACAAAATAAGGGATACAGTAGATATTCAGTAACTCATAGCCCATCACCCCAATCTTCATAATATGGTATTTCCACCATTTTATAGAAGGGGAGATGAGGAAGGCTTGGAGGGACTGAGTTATCTGTGGTGCAAAGGTTAGTGACAGCGCTGGGATTCAAACTCAGGTTCACCACATGTCAAAGACCAAGCTTTCCACCCCACCACTGTGTCCTCTAATAACCATGTTTATAAACGTCCAAGAATTAGTGAGTGAAAAAGAGGCGAGTTTTCTACGTAAAATTTAACAAACAAATCTTTGCTGGGTTGGTCAACTTACTCGATCAACAGAAATGGACAAATTGGCTGGGTATCAAAATTATAAAACACCAAGCTTTGGTTTATGACTTAGCTGAGGACACTAGCAAGACATCGCTCACAGTAATTCCACACTAGTTCAGCTGGTGGAAATGGTGGTGGCAACACAGGGCATCCGTTCACATGAACACACATCAGGGATTTCCCTAGATTTCAAGTCACTGTGTGAAACTGTAATGATGATGGGCTTTCATACTTGACATCTATCTTCTATAATAGTTACCATTTATGGAGCATTTTCTATATGCCAGGCAGTGGGGTAAACACTATTTAACAGTATTTATTATTTATTAAACATTATTTATTTTAATTTTCTAGCAGTCCCACGTGTCTTATAAATGAGGCTCAGAGAGATTTTTAAAAAAATTCTTAACACATCTATAAGTAGGGCAGGGGGAACGCTGCTTTGTACATCTGTTGTAGGATCCTGTCCCGGGTCCCAGGGGAAGCAGCAGAGAGTGAATTCTTCCAGAAGGTAGAACCCAAAGTGAAAGCTAGAAGGAGCACATGGCTTAACAGGGAGCTAAACAGCCTGTGTCCAGAGCTAAAAGAGGCATCAAAAATGGAGTTGAGTAGAATCTGGAAGTGATTAAATCCATCAGGGGAAACCCAGAGAGCAGAAGTCAGAAGACCCTGTGGGTCAAAGCTCAGGGAACACTTAAGCCCTGAAGAGAGGCAAGGAAATGCATAAATTGGGCCCGAACAGATCTCTGTGTGGCCCCAGAACACCTAAACATGGTCACGAGCTTGTATTAGTATGGATTCTCTAAAGGCTGGAATAAAAGGTAAGTGCAGAATTTGTTATTATTGATCTATCTATAACTTTTATCGAAGATAAAAGCTGAGATTTGGACTTATTGCAGACCCACGCCCTGCTGTTCAACTACAACATCATCACAAGTTCCAGGTCACAGTAAACAAACATCATGGGGGAGAAAAAACAGCACAGAAGTTTGATCCACGGTCTTCAGAATGTCAAGTCTGGATTTCACAAGTTACGGATGATCAGTAGCCAGTGTGTGGATGGGCATCTTCTGTATAAAAAATCCAAAGACATTTCAAACATTGCACCCTTCATCCCCCATGGATACCAAGAACACTTCTATGCAGAGATGGCCTTGTGCTACGTGGATTCCAGAAGAGGGTCTAGAAATGTTTCCAGAAGATGAAGTAGTGTCTAAGGCTCAAGTACGCCATCTAAGGCAACAACGGGTATCCTTTCTAAATGGTATGCCCAAGGTATTGACAAGACTGGTGGCTTGATAATTACCAGCAGGGATGCCAATCAAACTGCAGCAGACTGCAGAATGCCAACTTTTACACTTGGCAACATTTCTCCTGACTCACCCTTTAGTAACCAGGGAGCTCCTTGAGGACAAGAGTTTCCTACAGCTTCATCTCCATCTCTCTGGCTAGCCTTGGTGCTAGCCCTGGTGCTAGCCCTGGCACAGAGCAGGCAATCAAAAAAATATTAGTGGACTTTTTTTGGCTGTAACCAGTGAGTTCATAACATCCTCCCTAGTTGCAGTGGGTGAGATGCTCATCAGCTGTAATTACAAATCGGTTCTGTCTAGTTGACAAGACCTTATCAGGAAATTAAAATACAATGATTTGGCTTACAATACATGAAGCACAATTAATTCTTGTATGCATGTATGGGTTTTCTGATGTAAGCAAGAAAATGATCAGCCCCGTAGGTCATGCCTGTTCATCCTCCACTTGCCAAGAGATTTTTATTGCATCCCCTGTGCCACATGGCATCGTCTCTAGTTCCAGACTCCTAGGAATGGAGGAGGATGCCTGCCAAGAGTGTCTTGTCACTTGTTAGAGGTCTCCCACTTTCCTGTGATTTCTTTACAACAATAACCCTCGCACACTTGCTTAAAAAGTACAAGCCAGTGCAGCTGAAGGCTTTCGTGCTGCTTTCTTTCCACCCTCCCTGAATTACCACGGGAAGCGCATGAGCCAAAGGTAAATCATAGATTTCCAACAAAAGTGGCAACTTTTGCAATTGAAGGCTTCTTATATGGGATCTCAAGTACGTTACCGTGATTATAGAAGCCCCCACATGTCTGCAAATGTTCTTTTTGCACATACCCGTGGCAAGTCTGAGGTTCCTGAGATTTATTGCTCGTGCTTTTTCTTTAGACATGTACGCTGCAGGCTGAAGCATATGGTCCCACACAACTGTGATATTTACGATAATGAATCACAGATGTTTAAATGGATGTAATCTGAAAACACTTAAATGCTAAGATGCCGGAATCTTACTGCAAACATTACAAAGTGAGGACCTTTGGATTATGTTGATTTTCGGATACTATCACTAGGAACACGACTTTACGTATCCTGGGAAGTATACCAGGCAGAAAGAAATAACATTTTTTCTCCCTTTAAAGAAACAGTGTTCAAAGTTACCAAGGAACTTCAAGGTGTAGATTTGGTTATTCTATTGATAACTAACTTGCAGACCCCTCTAGAATTCAGGGTGAGTTTACACAGTGGATACCCTTCCACTGTGCACCTGTCCTGTCACACATATTATTTCATAGTCATTTTTAAGGACGAAATTTAAAATTAGGCAACTGGAGTGAAATGGGAAAATGTACCCATTTACCATCCCATCCATCCCTCACTCCGTTGTTAACCATACAATTTGATGTATATTCTACCAAGTGTACAAACTACACATACAGTTCAGTAGGCAGTTTTGCTCTTAATATCTATTGAAAGCTTTTATATCAGTTTATATAGATCTACCTTGTTCTTTTCCATGACTGTGTGATACTTCTTCGTATGGATATGCTGTCATTAAGTAGTCCCTGTTGCTGGAAACTTAAATCTTTCCCATTTCGTAATTACCAACTGCGTAGTTGTAAATTCCTTTATTCCTTCCCTTTGTTCATACGTGCAAGTCATTGAGATCCATCCTGGAAACTGCTGATTCAAACGAAATACCATTTAAAATTTAATTAGCTACTAACAAATTGTCCACCAAAAAGATTTTTTCGATTTGAACTCTAATCCAAGGAGTATCAGAGTTCTCTTTCCTCACACTAACAACTGATAATATATAATGTTTATAATTGTTGCCATTTTCATGGTTGGAAGAAAGTAGGATGTTAATTTGCAGATTTACAATGAATAGTGGGGTTAGACATCTTCTCATAATATTGGATATTTCTATTTCCCTCTTTTGTGAGTTGCCTGGTCTGAGCACTTAGGGGTTTATTTTTATTTATTTATCTATTTTTATTGTAACACAGTCGATTCTACATATCTATGGGGTACAGAGTTGAATATCAACACCTGTGTGCAATGTGTGATGATCAAATCAGGAAAATTAATATATTCAACGTCATACAATATAATCATTTTTTGGTGCCATTGGGTGTTCTCCATTGGGTGTTTTCCCCTGACCAGACTCTGACCCAGGATCCCTTGTCTCCCTGCACCAGCACAGAGCCTGACAAATAGCACACTCTCAGCAAATATGTTCTAAAGGAGTCAGTCTTCTTTTTATGATCAGTCAGACCGTTTCTGCACCAGATATCACACTGGCATTTAACTTGGAGTGATGGACTGGAGTTCTTGACTTTTTTCCTGCTTTTCTGTTCATCACCAGTGAGAAGAACAGGATAGGAGGATGTGTTTGGAGCTCTTACTGAGCTTAACCCTACCTTTGTGGATCAGGGATTGAGGTGTGCATAGAGCATGTGAAACGGAAATGCTCTTATGACATCGGTACATGGGCTTCACACTCTGGTTATTTATGGCAGCTGTGTAGAAAAGATTTGTATTAGTCCATTTCTGTTGCTTATAACAGAATACTTGAAACTGGGTAATTTATAAGAATGAAATTTATTTCTTACAGTTTGGAGGCTGGGGAGTCCAAGGTCCAGGGGATGCATATGGTGAGGGCCTTGTTCTTGGGGTGACTCTCTACAGCAATGCAGCATGTCACATTGTGAGAATGGCTGAGCAAGAGAAAGCTAAGCTTCTCTGTTGCTCTCCTTTTTAAAACCATCAGAACCATACCTACCATTCCATGAATGGATTGATCCATTCACAAGGGCACAATCCCCACAATCAAATCACCTCTTAAAGGCCACTCCTGTCAGTTACCATAAAAGGATTTCCTACCCTCTCAACCCTGTTACAATGGAGATTAAGTTTCCAGTACATGAATTTTGGGGGGGATACAGTTGACCCATAGCATGATTGTACTGCTAACTCACTAGAGTGGGCCCATTTGAGATGCTCAACCTCATGAGCTGAACTCATCCTCATGTAGGCTGACATAGAGGTCTAAAATTAGCTGAGCAAAACAAAGAGCTTGGGGGTCACTCCTGACCACATGTCGCTCTTAAACCAGGAGTCAGGAATATACAGTTTGCATGCCCCATCTGGCCTAGCACCTGCTTTTGTAAACAAAGTTGTATTGGAACACAGCTGCACTATCCACATACACGTTGTCCAGGTTGCTTTTGCACTACAATAGCAGAGTTTCGTAGTTGCAACAGAGACTATCTGGTCCTTTGCAGAAAAAGTTTACTGACCTCTGCTCTAGGCCATTTTTTTTCACGTTTTATAAGAGATCTACTCTAAGCCACCTGAGTGCTAAGGCAAGGAAATTCATCCACAATGTATTTTACACACTCAGTTTCATGATTAACCATAAAGACAATCAGCAGAGTGGGGAAAATTACTCTCAAACACTTAACCAAATGTTATCTCAGTGCTTGTGTATTGCCTTTAATTTTCTAAAACACAATCTGCTGGGAGATATTTTCCATTCAAAATAGAATCTCAAGAGGCTTAACTTTTTAAACACACTTTTTAAATCCATTATTTGCAGTCATTAAATACATGGACAAGAACTCATAAAGACAATGAGTACACCCTGAAGAGCAAGAGGGAACTGTGTATATCTATATTTTTATGTATCTAAAGCAATAACTTAAGTTAGAGCCAAACAATCAGCTGAGAATCATGCTTTTGATCAAGTTCATGTGTATAACTGTTTATCTTCAAGGTTTGTTTCCCACACTTAAAATGATCTGTCATCATTTAATGTGATTTGTCATTAATTTTTGTTTCTTTTCTTGCAGGGAGTCTGTCGTTATTTTCCTCAAAATGACTAAAATGTCTGATTTTTCTGCACTCCCTAAGTGGAACCATTTGAAAATTTAGCTTCCTGGAAAATGAAATGGGAATTATCCAGCCCAAAGGTGGTAGGGAAATAGTGATTATATTTTTTCCTCTGACAAGGGTTCGGTTCATTAGTAGAATGCAAAGCACCTTTTTTCCCCTCCAAGCAAAGGAGCAAAAAGAAAGAAAGAAACCAAAATACCCTCAAATTGTTTTAACATCTCCATGAAGCTACATGCTATATTGGAGCACTGAAAAAGGATAGTCACTGTGTATTTTAAGTACTCAAAAGTCCGATGAACTCAGGAAAATACTGCATTTAAACTTAGCACATATTTTGTCTGTAACTTTTTAAGTTTTTGTTGAATGGTTGCCAGGGTTTTACCTTTTAAGCCCAGGTATCATGGATGAGTTCTTTCAACATTCAAACAGTCCTGAGTAACAAGAAAACCCAGTTCTGAGCTGGGGAAGGGGTATAAAAACGAAAACTGGTGATCCGAATGCAACAAGAATGAGTAAGAAATAAAAGGAGAGTGAGATAGAATCACTCACTCGCTCCTTCACTCTTTCATTAATAATGACTGTGAAAATATTAATAATGTCTATAATGAATGAACCAATTGTTCAACCTTTACCCCCCTCTAAGGAAGGTGACCCCAGCTAAGAGCAGGACCCTTTGTTCTGCTGAGCCTCTTGTTGGGTTCGAGTGTGGAAGTTTGGGAGGGTGAAATACAGTGGCTGCTCAAGAACTCTGCGTGATGAAAGATGAGGAGGAGAACAGTGTGGGCAAGGAGACTGAGGAGAAGCGGGAACAGAAAGGACAGGGCTGGGGAGATGGGGGAGGATCATGTCTGTTTTCCCCTGGGTCCCCAAACTCTCAATGAAAGCTCCCTTGCTCGCAGATGGTGTGTCTGTATGCTTCTTGTGCAATCTGGTGCAGGGGACATGTTTTACTGTCTAGTTGGTCCAGGCTGAGAAAAAGTGCTGTGGATTGATTGAATTGTGTCCCCAAAAGTCCATATACTGGAAGCTTTATTCCCACTGTGACAGTATTAAGAGGTTAGGAAATCCTATTATGGTAATTGAAAGGTGGGGTCTTGAAGAGGTGATTAAATTGTAGGACCATGCAGTAGTGAATGGATTAAAAATAGGCCATGGGTGTGGTTCTGAAGGCTTTAAAAGGAAAGTTCATGAGGTTAGTCTCTCTCTTGATCCACCATTTTCTGACATGTGAGACCCCTGGGTCACTGTTGCCACCACCAAGACCTTCACCAAATGTGTTCCCTGGACTTTGGACTTCTCAGCCGCTGAAACTGTAAGCAATAAATTTCATTTTCTTATAAATTACCCAGTTCTATGTATCTTGTTATAAGCAAAAGAAATGGACAAATACAGACAGCCTTTAAGGCACAGGACCCAGAGGCAAGAGGGGTCATGAGGGCACAAGATTCTAGGAATTGGTATAAATTAAGGAGAGGGCTTTGGATTTCCACAATTTATGGAAGTTGGAGGCTCAACTTCATTTTAACTAGCGCTCTGGAGGGTTGAGTAGGTCCATGAACATATGTTTATGTTTAATATTTATTTGGCTCTTCCCATGAAAGAGGCAGTAAGATAAGACCTTTCATGCATGGTCTCACCATCTTAGTTTTTTACGACTGTGTGTGATACTACTATTTCCCCATTTTACCAATGAAGAAACTAAGCCTAACGGGAAGCTGTGTGGCAGGTGTAGGAAAACCTGGCCTCCAGACAGGTCTGCTCACCTTCAAAGCTCTCACCTTGTACTGCTCTGCTCCACTGTCTCACACTCTCAGTAAACTGAATCTCAACAATTGTGTTGGGTTCCATGTGCACAGGGAGTCTGGTCCATGAGTCAACCATTTAAAATAAGGTGACGATGTTGCATGATGGGGAAGACAGCAGACTTCACAAGTGCTTCGAGAAGAAAAACACAGTAGTTGTTTGGTTTGAACTTGAGCACAGGATGTTCCACAGAAGAAATAGCATGTGTTTTACCTTCGAGGATGGGAAAAACCAAAGAGTTGTTTTCCATAACTGACTACAAGTTAGCTCTGCTGCTGGTGATTGACGTTAAAAACGGACTGATAGATTTCACCATAGGATGTGTCTAATCTCAGGTTCACAAACCACCTCTAATTTCTTTAAAAAAAGAAAGAAAGATGATCTCTGATTCCGTGGGCTCTGGGTAGCCACCGCTAGAATCCATGAGGAAGTGTTCTTGAAAATTATTCTGAGTAACTAAAAAACGCAACCCAAATTTCAAAGTGGAAGAGAAACAATGAGGCAGGAGAAATGAAATGTGTGTGTGAAGGAGTGGAGCTTCTTCTGATTAAGTTCCCAAAAGGAGATAAATCAGGAGAAAATGTGAGAACAAAGGCAGTCTCCATGGTTTATACTCTTGAATTAAAACAAGAAAGAAGCCAAGAAACCCTAAATTTCCATTCCTGAGAGTCAGTTAATGTATCTCTGTGGCCCACGCTATGTCTCACGGTTAATGCAGGAGGGAGGAGTTTTTGCTGATAATTGAAGATACCATTAACCTCTCTGATCTTCAATTCATTCATTGTGAAAATGATGGGATTGGCATAGGCCAGGGATTCTTAAAGTGTGGTCCCAGGATCACAGCATGAGCATCCTTAGGAGCATGTTAGAAATACAGATTCTCTGACCCCACCTGCCCAGCAATCTGTGCCTGTGAATGCCTAAGTTTGACAACAATTAGTAACAGATAATCTCCTAGATGGCGCAGATGATTTCCTAGATTTTTGTATGCCTATTAAATACACATTATCCACTATTAAATATGCACTATTTGATACTAAATTTTAAAAAAAAGAATATCCATTAAATTTACAAAGAGAATATGAGCTTTGGAACCAGAGCGATACTGGGTTCAGATGTAAAGAAAACTCCCTCTGATCTGTGCAAGATTTTGCATAAATCTTTGACCCTAAATTTCCTGACATATAAAATGGGAATAATGATGCCTATTGCCTAGACTCATCTCCAGAAAAACAACAAAAGGGAGAATGTAAAGCATCTGTTTCATAGGAAGACACCTAAAATTGTAGCAAGTGTAATTTTATTAAAATAATGGACTCAACCACAGTCAGTTCACTGTCCTTCTCTTTGAATAAACATCATCATCTAAGCAGATGAAAAATACCTCTTATTGATCTACTTTGCTTGAATTGAGAGGGTTCTTCTGCAATGCCATCTCCAGAAAAAGATACGTCTTTCTCAGAAGATGCAACGTGATGAATGCTAATATCAAAAGGGATGATTAAATGCCATTTAGCCATTCGTTCTCTTGAATGAGGTAGGTACAGAGTACACATCTACGGAGGTGAAAGGAACGAGGGAAGGAGAGAAGGAGAGAGGAAGGCTGCATCCTGGCACAAGCCACCGTGGTCTTCTGCCTGGGCGACTGCACGAGGCTCCTCACTGGTCTCCCAATCTCCCCCTCCATCCACACCCACCATCAGTGATCTCAACACAGCAAAGAGAGGTCCAGGTATAACTTTATGTTTATGTCACTCCTCTACTCAAAACCACCTCATGGGTAGTCAAAGTCAGGTTTCTATTTTCACCTACAGCACTCTACATAATCTGGTTCATAGTATACACTGTGTCCTTCTACTTTCACCCTGAGTCACTCATCCCATTGGTCTCCTAGCTCTTCGTCAAACTCCCACGCGTGCTGCTGCCTCAGGACTTCTGCCTTTGCGGTACCCTCTGCCTACAGCACTTTCCCCCCACATTTCTAAGGCTCCCCCATCACTTGTAACTTCCTTCAGGTCTCTTCTTAGAGGTCACTTTTGTTATGTGGCCTTCCCTGGATATCCCATCTACCACTTAAATACATCCTCACCTGACATTTCTCTGCCTTTTTTCTTAGCACTTCCCACAATAAAAATGTGTCCCATAGCATGATTTTGTTACTTGTACTATTTATTGTCTGCCTCTTTCACTAGAATATACGTTCATGGTACTTCAAGAGCCTGGAAAAGCTTCTGGCATGCAGTAGCTCTCTATACATAGTGGATCAATCAGAGAATGGATTAATTCCCTTTATTTGCATTCCTTTACTTAGCTGTTGTCATTCATCAATCACTTTATGATGAATGAAAATACTCACAGCTAAGTAAGTAGGTAGGTAAGATTAATTGATGAGAATTGTTTTGTTGTTGTTTGGCCAGGTATGGCTACAAAAAAAGAAAGAAAAAGTTGAATGCATAGTAATTTGAGGGCATTTTTGCCACAAGGTATTTTTTAGTTCTTAGGGAGAGTTTCTAAGGAAGCAGTAGAGTTTAGAGCAAGAACTCTGGCATCAGAGCTCAGATCTGATTCTGAGTAAAATTTGACATCATGTAACCTTGGACAAGCTAATCCACATCTTGAACCACAGTTTTTTCGTTTTCTAAATGGGTTCTGTGTTAATATGTATAACTCATGGGGCTGTGGTGATGAACTGAGATGGTGCTCGCAGATCACTCCATCACCAGCAAAGAGCAAAGGGTCAACAAACGCTGCATGGCCGTCCTTGGAATTTAAGTCCTTCAAGTCTAGGTGTTCTGGAGAAAATGGAACAAGTGCAGAATTTTAATGGCAAATCAGATTGTTGCTATTGAGTTAATCTTGGGAACTGAAGTTATCCTATCGTAATTCACCCAAATATCTTATTGGGATGAAACCAGTTTCTGAAAATAGAAGTGCTGCCACTTTGAAAAGAACCAGTTTTCAAATGCCAGGGAGGCCCCCCTCAGTCCCCATTGGACTGATGGCTCCCTTCACCATTACTTCTTCATCTGGATACTATCTGAGGCAAGCCTGTGACTACGAGAGTGAATCGTCCTCATTTGGATGAGGCTGACAACAAGGAATGAGTAAATGGCACAAAGAGGATGCTGTTTGTTATTAAAGCTGCACCAGCCATCAGGTGCATGGTTAATCTTCCCCAACCCAGCCCATCTTCTGCAGTCTTAGCTTCTGATTTGCCCCAGGAAGGTAGGCTTTGACATTTTTCACAAAGGAGCTACTTTGGGGGAAAGTGAGTTGTTACCTAATCGCTTGGGTCTAAAAACATATACCCAACAAGGCAATAAACTCCTTTGTGATGATTGACTTTTGTGTTGGGGCCTTTTTGTTTGTGTATTAAAAATGTGATTGAGACTTGAAAGTGCCCCTACTAAGCTTGCAGAAGGTGAAAATTACCATAAAGTTTCAACTTAAAGGAGGGCTGAATTCAGCACTCTGCCTCTAAAACACAAGCCATCTTAAGCTCCTCACCTCAAGGACACTAAACACAATGCTGACCCTGGACTGAGTACATTTCAAAACAATTCTAAATTCATTGTCAACGGCAAATGAAGGGCTTTGGCCACATTAAATACCACAAACAAACAAATGTCCTAGGACGAGGCTGCTCTCCATAATACAGCAGGAGTCATATTTTGAACTGAATCTTTCACTGTCTGCCATTCATTTTGAATGCCCAGGAATAATTTCGAAGGACTGAGTTCACCATAAACATTTTAAAAGGGAACAAATCAAAGCAAAAGAAAGCAGAAGAAACAAAAGCCTAGCCCTCCTGTTGGAGGAGAGACCAATTAGGGTGCTCCTGGTGGGAACGTATGCCTGAGCTGTGATGAGAAGTCAACACTGTTTTTGAACTAAACTATATCTGTGAGACAACTCCTGCATATCTGGGAGGTAGAAAAGGTGGATACATAAACAATTGGAGATTCTCCTATGTCCTTTACAACTGGAAAATACTGTTCAATGCTCTTCATGGAAACTGGACATCTGAAGGCCTGAGGCTGTTGTTGGGAGTGGCCTGGCTCAATGCAAGAAGCACTGACCTGGGGGGGGGTCTGGTGCCTGCAGCTAAGCCAGGCTTGGCACTTCAGGATGTCCATGTGTGGCAAAGGTGGGAACTGGAAAGCTGTGAGAATGAAAAGGGAGAGGGTCAGGAGGGGCAGAGAAATGATCTCTTCTTTTCTAATCTTTAAGTGGTAATAGCAAAATATTCACCTAAAATCCAGCAATGTCCAGCAGTGAGGGGTAGAGCCCCTGGTTAGGGCTCTGGCAGGAACTGTGTCTTCCTGTAGTCATGGAATCTCACCTCCCACCCTCTGGGTTCTATGTGGGCACATGGCTACTGAGCTAGAAATGACGCTTTCCAGACTATTGCAGCTGGGCATGGTCATGTGACTCAGCTGTGGTCAATAGGGAATAAAGGGATGTAAAAGGAGGAACTTTTAGTCAATGTCCTTTAAAAGGAAGATTTTCTTCTCTTCCTCCCTGTCTTAGTTCATTTTGTGCTGCTACAACAGAATACCACAGACTGGGTACTTACAAACAAAAGAAAAGTATTTCTCACAGTTCTGGAGGTTGGGAAGTCTAATATCCAGGTATCGTCATCTCATGAGGGCTTTCTTGCTGTGTGTCCCATGGCAGAAGAGGCAGAGAGTATGACAGAGAAAAAGAAAAGGGACCAAACTCTCCTTTTCACCTGGAACCAACTCCTGCAATAACTAACCCCCTGTCACCATAATAGCATTAATCCATTTATGAGTGCAGAGCCCTCGTGATCTAATTACCTTTTAAAGGTCCTACCTGTCAACACTATTGCATTTGGGATTAAGTGTCCGACACATGAACTTTGGATACATTCACAGCATAGCATTCCCAGTCCTTTTCCTGAAGCCTGGCTATAGACTAGGACACAGGAAAGAGGATGCAACCCTAGAGGACAGCTGGGCAGATCTGATAAATTATCAGTCCAATGCTACTTGGAGTCACAAAGCTGTTGCCACTTGCTGAAGTGCTGAAGACATCAGGTGAGATGACAACCATGGCCCTTGATCTTTTCCAAACATGGATTCCTGGAAAACATTGAGGATTAGAGTCACCTACCTGCCTGGACTGGTTTATGAACAGGAAGTACACTTCTATTTTGTTAATTCTTCTGTTTTTGGAGCACCTTTTATCACAGCTATTAGCCAATATCCTAACTAATCTGTATGTCCATGTCTGAGCTGGCATGGTGTGTCAGTAATGCAGAGCTCTTCTCAACACACAGTTTTGAGCCTCCAGTCTTTTGCAGCCATCCCTTCCCTCTCTTTCTCCTTCCCTATCTGTGTCTCTGCCATCTCAAGAATGGCTGTAAGGGAACGTTGACATCTCCTGGGTTAGGAGTGGGGTCCAGCTAAACCGGGGCAGTATGTTGCTGCTGCTAGACTGGGCATTCTAAGTCACAGTCTTTAACCCATAAACATTTTCTCATCAAATCAGAAATTCCCTCTCACTTACCAAGATCATTTTTGTCAAAGAGCATTTATTATCTATTTTAGGCTGACATATTCAGTTGTCTTGATTCTCCTGCCTCGTATATGATAAGAAAGTATAGTTTTTGCATGAAGCAAATCTGTTCAGAACATCTCCAAAAAATAAACCAAAGGAGAGTATAAAAGAAGTAGCAGAGAGTCAGCATAAATACGTAAGTTCTTGTTTATGTAGAATTATTTAGGAGATGGAGTGTGCTGCTTAAGCAGTGTTCACATTCCTTTAACTACAGCCGTCAGACATTCAGAGGCTCCTTTGAATAGAACATTCAGATGTACCCATGGGGAGCAGGAATCTTCTCTGTGCTCAAATGCTATGCTGGAACAGGAGTTTAGCTCAGTTTGGGATCCTCTGCCTGTCTTTCCTTTGCTGCTTCCTGAAACATTCCGGGCCATGACATGCAGTGATCAATGTGGACCATTCATGACTGAGAGGTTTGCACTTGGGCTATGCTTGCTTGCATATAGAAATAAAGCGCTTCCTCTGTTCTCTTTTTCCATGTTTGGTGGCTGCATCAGTGATAATATGTGACTATCCTGATTTTACACTTATTTATTCTCTCTATACAGCATTCTTTGTTTTGTCCCTACTTAATAATCTGGCATTTTGAGGTATCAAATAAAAAAATAATAATAATAAAAACTTAAGCCATTTAAAGAGAAATTATCAATCTGATGCTACCTGGGGTCACAAAACTACTGCAACCTTCTGAAGACATCATGAGGGATCGCAATCCAAAGTCCTTGACCTTTTCCAAAGCGCAGCCCCTCTCACCTCCCAGAGCAATTATCAGCTCAAAACATATTTGCACTGGCCTTAGAGGCTGGTCGGGTTTATCAAGACCATTGTATGGGACTGAACTAGAAGACAAATTTTAAATGAGATACTTATACATCATTCCAATGTCGGGGAAAGGGCATTGCATTTGGCATCCAGTCAAGCTTCCTGTTCCTGTGCCATCATCTACGAGCTGAGTCATCCTCAGCAGAGCAGCAGTGTTTTCATCTGCAAAGTGGGAACTTTATACCTGCCTCCCTAGGCTCTTGTAAGAATGGCATGAAATGGTATGTATGGCACACACTCGATGGGTACACATCAGTGAGTGAAACACACAAGCAGAAGCTCTGGGTGATCTGGACTTCCCACCCTGGATCCTTACAGTTCCTCCAATACACCAGGCACACTCCAGCTCCAGGGCCTGCAGAAAACTACCTGACACATCCCCTCACCTCCTTCCAGTCTCTGCTCAAAGGCCCCCTCTCAGTAAGGTCTTGCCTAATGACCACTCCATTTACAATCAAGTCCCTTCCCCCATCCCAGTCCCCTTTTCCTACTTCATCATTATCACATTGGTCATGGTCCAACATCTGATGCGTTTTACTTGTTTATCACCTATCTGCACCAAAGTGGATTAAAAATAGCATAAGGGCAGGGATTTTTGTCTGTTTAGTTCATTGTACAAGTTTCCTACGTCTGCTGTAACAAACTACCACAAACTTTGTGGCTTAAAACAACAGACATGCCTTCTCTCACAGTTCTGGAGGCTGTAAAATCAAGATGTTGGCAGGGCTGTGCTTCCTGCAAAGGCTCCAGGGGAGGTTCCATTCCTGGCCTGTTCCAGCATCTGCTCCAGGCGCTCCTTGGCTTGGGGCCGAACCACTCCAGCCTCTGTCCCCGACTTCACATGGTTTTCTCCTCACTTTCACTGTCTCTCCTCTGTACATCTCTTATAAGGTCACTTGTCATTAGATTTAGGGCCCACCTAGATAATCCTGGACCATCTCATTGTGACATCCTTAACTTAATTACATCTGCAAAGACCCATTTTCCAAATAAGGTCACATTTACAGGTTCCAGGGGTTAGAATGTGGACATGTGTTTTGGGGACCCATGATCAACTTGCTATATCCCTTGTTGTATGGACAGTGCTTACAAGACAGCATGGCACATCCGGGTGCTCAGTTCATATTTGCTGAGAAATGAATAAGTCAAATACAAAAAGCCCCAGGATGTGGCTGGAACTTAAGGAGAGCTCCTTTCTCTTCTTCCCTATTCTATCACGTGATGTGCCTGAGGCCGCAGCTCTCCTGGACTTTAGTGAGATAGTAAATGCAGTACAAGCTGCCCACTTGGAAAGCCCTCCTGTCACCCCCCCAATCAAGTGATCTTCCCCATCGTGACTTGGGGGATCCTGTTGACTAGACAGGATTCGTCACCTTGCGCAAGGCATTCCTTACATCAAGTGTCCTCTGGTCGGATCCAATCATCCGTAGGGTAAACAGACACACAGAGCCCCTTATGATGGGAGAAGCAAAGTGTGAGATTCGTTTCTTAGAGTGGCACATCCATTAACACATTTGCCAGATAATTCTGTAGAACATTACTGATTTGCATAGATACCTCCCAGTCAATTTCTATTTTTCTTAAATTAAAACGAAAGTGGCAGCTCTATGGCTGAGTCCCTGGCCACAGTCTGGCAGCTCCACATTCATGCAAGCAATGAGTTTGAATACTGGCCTGCTGGAGCAGAAAGAGATGAAAAAATATCCATTATCTTCATCGGTCACTATTTGCTTGAACATTCTGAATAACCCTCGCGCTTGCAAGGACAATAAACTCATTTAAATGGGCTGGAGGAATTCAAATCGGTGCGAGATTATTTGTGCTAAGTGGTCCAAATAGAGAGCTATAAATGCATTCTCAAATGCAAGAATGACCAGAAAATGGAATTACTAAAATGGTTTACACGAACAAACATGAGTTACTCGCTCCCTCTGTGCAGATTTCCACGCTGAGTAGGCACCGTGCGGGGTTTTAAGAACAAACCTAAAGTCATCTTTTCCTTCAGGGGACTTACAGTCTCCTAGAGCGTTGTGACAATGTTCTCACATACCAGAGTAAAAGTAGAATGTGAGAGTAGTAAGAATTAGCAAAGGAAATTCTCTGGGTTTTGAAGAAAAGAAGGGATATATCTGGTTGCTCCTAAAATCAGCCGAGGTTTGGAAGAAGAAACTAGGAGTGAAAAGCATGGAGGAAACAAAGGAAAAAGGGCACAGAAACGGTAAGATAAACCTTAAGTCTGGTTTTATCCTTCAATAGATGAACATGGGAGTGGATGCCCCCAGGGACAGGGGATGTGTGCAGAGGCGGTTGATAAAAGATGTATTAATGACAAACATTTCCTGCGCACTCACCATGTCACAGGTGCTCTGCATCATCCTCTATAGAGACCAGAGTTTTCCAACACTATGCACATTTTGGGCAGGATAATTCTTTCTCTAGGTAGATGTCCTGTGCGTGTAGGATGTTTAACAGCCTGCCTGACTTCTACTCGAAAGATGCCAGGAGCAACCTCCAGCTGTGACAACCAAAAATGTCACTAGGCATTGCCAAGTGCCCTCTTGGGAGGCAAAATCATCCCTGGTTTAGAAGAAATGGTTTATCCATCTCATCTTAAGAAAACTCCCTGAGGCAGCATTATTAGCCTCATTAATTGATGAGGAAGGAGAGATAAGTAAAGGTTAAAGTATATGCTAGAAGACACACTGCTGGAAAGGGATCCTTGCCCTTTGGGATATACAATACAAGATTTTCTTTTAATATGTCATTTGCTGTCATAGTTATAGAGATTTTTTTTTTATTGTACAGAAGCATTAAATTTTTATGTAGTCAACTCTATCAATTTTTTAGCTCACAGTTTTGACTTTTGGTGACATGCTTAAAGTCTGCCTAACCACACAATTATAAAAAATTCACCTCTGAGTGATTTCTTCCCAGTGTCTTATTGTTTCCTTGAACCTACACCTTGGTACCATCAAGAATTTATTTTAATGAAAGGACATGTATACATACACAAACATGCATTATGTATCTGCATATGATATTTGTTTCTTGTTAAAAAAAATCATAGAGATAAGAGAAATTGGTATTCTCCTAAATCCTATTACTTGGAGATAGCTACATGACATTTTGATAGACATTCTTCAAGTCACCTCTCTAGGGTTATGTGCACCAAGAGTTGAGCCATAGGAGTCTTGGCTGACAGGGAGAAAAGAAAACAGCTAAATTCTAGTAACATTGGGGATAGCTACAATGGGAAAGCAGAAAGAGAAAAGGGAACTAAAAAATAAGTTAGAAAATCTACCATTACATAAGGAAGCAAGTCAAAAGTATGTAACATAAAGGAAACAAGAAAAGAGATATTTTTCACACTGGCACACTCAAGTATGAAATGCAGTATAAGGTTAAGTGCTGATGGAATCCGAGAGGAAGTGCATATTGGTATCTGAAGGGGTGTTTTGTGGAGAATGAAGGGAGGAATTAACAGTGTGCAGTTAGATGAAGATAAATATTCATGTGAATAAGGGAAATTGTAGAGGCAGAGAGTGAACGTTTCTTTATCAAGGAAAGTAATGGAGAAAGTTAGGAATGAGAAGGGGTAATGCCTCTGTGGGGAAAAAAAAAAAGATCAAGGTGAAAAACTACGTGGCGGATTTATTGAGTTGGGCTCCACTAACATTTAGGGGCTGCATGAATGGGATTTAGGGGAGTCCGTGAAACCCCAAGGTTATATTACATTTGTGAGTATGTATATGTTATTCTGAAGATATGCAACATTTTAAATTCATTAATCAATACGTGCTGAGAACTGCTTTGTTAGAGGATGGGGCAATGTCTGCTAGTTCATCGCAGCAGCCACTGACCAACAGAAGGGCCGCACAGGAGGTTGAGAGTGGAAGGAGATATTTGATGGAACAAGGTCCAAGCAGAGAGGAGGGTGGATGCAGTCAAGGAAAGTCAAATCCTGAGATCTCCTTTGTTCTTCTATCACCATATTATACTATCACTAAGAGAACAGGCTGTCCCCCCTAACCAAAACAGAACAAAAAACAAAAAACATGTCACTCTAAATAAAACAAGACAAAACAGAACAAAACAAAATTAGGAAAGAACTGCACCAAAATGACATCACTGCTTATTTTTAAAAGGTGGGAATGCTTTTCTATTTGTTCTTTTTCCCCCTATTTTCTAAAATATCGTCAATATATGCCGATTTAAAAAACCACGTAAGATACAAGATGTCATTATAATCAGTGCATTTTAGAAATTATAGGAAAAATGATACAAGCAAACTGTATATCCAATGAAGGTCCCTATGCTGAAATATAAAGAGAATTTGGGGCTCAAAAGGCAAATGTGGACACGTTGGGGCAGTAGACAGGACAGGATTATGCTGGCCTGGGTAACTTGAGCTGGTCACCAGCATTGTCATGGGTTGACTTTGACTCTGAGCACCCAGATCTGAGATCCTGTTTCCCTGTCTGTGAAACGCAACACTGATGCCTTTCACACAGAGTCTGAGTAGGTTAAATGGATTACTTTTATGAGCGAATGTTTAATAAATGCACATTCTTAGAGTTCTGCAAGCATCAGCATTACCTTAGCTGACATTGTTGGCCTGCTAAGAGCTGCAGCTAGTAGTTAGTCTCTTTTACTCCCTATCACTCAACAATAACCCAGCAAATGATATTGCACTGATGTGACGGAAACTTATTTCAGAAGCCAGGTAGACTACTGGGCAAAACCCGAACATCTACGTTAGGTATATCTGAGCTCAAATCCCAGCTCTTCCACATATTAGCAATGTGACTGTGGACAAATCTCTTGAGCCTCAGTATTTTCATCTATAAGATGAGGATAAAAACAACTTGGGCTCATGCTAGTTTCAAGGCTGAAATGAGATTACCATTAGCTGAGAGACTGGGATGGGATTAGAAGTAAATGGAACAAACTGTATAAGTACAGAGTCCGATCTTGTCTTTATTTAAAATGTTGACTTCATTTATTGCCAATTTTTGTATTAATTTTGACTTTTATGAAATATGGCATTAAAATTTTATTTACTTTGGTTTGATTTGAGTTTCTCGATACCCCTTTAAACTTTGGCCCAAAGACAGTACCCCACTCTAGTCCTGGGCCTGATGCTGACAATTACTGAACACTTACAAAGGTCAAGCACAATGCTGAGCACTTTAATTTTACACATCTGCCTGTAAGTAAAATGTCTAGCCTGGGGTAAGACATCATCATCATCATCACCATCATCATCATCACCATCATCACCACCATCATCATCATAACTTTGTTTATGATTTTCTAAGACATCCAAGTGAATTTCCTAATATTTATGAGTTTCCTCATTTTTCCCATGAGGCTAACAATACCCACTTATAAGGTGTAATACTTGTTTTCCTTGTTGCTATCATTAATGCTTTTGCTGATTTCAATATATGACCTGACTCCACAGGAAAGCCAGTAAGTACTTGTCAAGAAATCAGACAATTCAAGTGAACATGGAGACCAGCCAGGCAGTGCAACAGGGCAGGGCCACTCTGGGTCCTGGACTGGCTTTTGTAAGGCTGCCTGAGGTTTTCACACAAAGAAGCATGCACTGTTCTCAAAGCTGACATTTCCATACTTCTAAAGCTCGGCATCGTTCCAGTTCAGGAAGCTGATGACTCATGGGGTAGAGTCAGTAGGGAGAGAAAGGGGGTTTGCCCTTTTTTTTCCTTACAGTTTTGATTATTTCTCAAATGTTTTTATATATACTCATATAACAGGAAGGGAATAAAATAACCTCCGAGTCACTGCCCCACCTGGAAAACCTCAAGTGACTAATTCCCTATTTTCCTAACACAGAAGAGTTATTCCATCTGCCCAAAGATTTAATTTCCCTTGGCTATGCTTTGCTCTGTAAGCCTTTTAATCCTGCAAGGCATAGCCATATAAACAAATGAGGGAGAAAACAGGAAAATGAAAACTCTCAGGTTCATCCAATTCTGAATCCCACTTGACATACACATCCATGAGTGGTTTTGATAAAGGCCATGAGGATTGTGACTTCACCCTCCTCTTGCCACTGCATGAAATGTAAACTCTGTGTGCTTTTTCATAATTAAAAGATATTTATTTCTCACCAACCATAGGGGGCTGAGTAATCTTTTTTCTCAATGGGTGCAGAATGATTCCTGTTGTCACCTGGTTACATTCAGCCAGAAGGGGGCCATGACAGGCTGAGGTAGTGTGTGGCTCTGGACTTCAGGAGGTTGTGTAACCGGGGAGGAGTATCACTTCTATTTCAAGCACTTCTTAGTTGTTTGGTGTATTTTTAGGATGCACCATGGTATTGTAATAAGAGATACCAAAATTCAGTAGCTTAAAACAACAGATAAGTTTCTTTCTCCCTCACGCAGCAGCCTGGGTTGGCGGTCTAGAATGGGAATGGTGGCTTGATGGACATGGGATACATCTCGTTGCCATGCCATCTCCAGCATGTTGCCCTTTTTGGCTTAAATGAAGATGACTCACCACCATGTCTGCACTCCAGCTGGAGGGGAGGAAAAAAATTGGGAGGGACAACAGGTTTCTTTGTTTTCCAGGGCATTACTTAAAGAGCAAACATCACATCCACTCATGTGTCATTGGCCATCATCCAGTTACACAGCCACACCTAGGTGTAAAGGGGGCTGAAAAAAGTAGTCTTTAGCTGAGTGACCTTGTGCCCAGCTACAACTGCTGTTGAGACAGGAGGTACTCAGTTTCCCTGGGTTCAAGTTTCAGGCCATGCCTCTGGGTCTCCAGCCACTCCCGGAGGTCTCAGTCTCCTCCTCTGAGTTCTCCTCTGGAGGAAAGTTACAGTTGCCCCTTTGACTTATTTTTGGCACCAGCAAATGGGGGAAAATGAGACCACAAAGGGCTGGCTTATGCAAATCCAGCAGCTGGGCATGCTCAATTGAGAGCACCGAACATTCTTGAATATGCCTGGTGCATGTGATAGGGTCTGACCAATGAACACGCTCCAGGAAGAGACTAACTGACGGAGCATGCGCAAGATTAAATGTAACATAGCTGGGAACCACCCCCTTAATTGAATATTCATTAGATAGAGAAACTATAAAAGCCAAATCCCAGCAGAAGGCAGGGTTGTTGCTCACTTTCCTGGAGGCAACCCACACTTCACTGGCTGAGGTGTGCATACTTTATTTTGTATCTAATGTGCTTTCAGCAAGCAGCCACTCATTCTCTTGAGCCAGCCTGCACTTTGCACTCAACTTTGAATATGTGTTTCTTGCTTTTGTGTTAGACTTGATGTCTGTACTGAACTTCCTTTTGTGTTAAACTTGGTGTGGGCCCTGCTCAGTCTCTGGAGCTAGGCTGCACTCTTTGTGGAACCTGTATTTATCTATCATATTAAACTCGTTCTCACTGTCTGCTGTGACTCTGCCCTTGAATTCTTTCCTATGGCGGAGTCAAGAACCTGGTAAGAGGATGGGTGGGTTGAGGCTGACTGTTGAGCCCCCTGGACCCTACCTCCGACATCACCATTGCTATTAAAGAAAGGAGTATGGATACAGGGGGAGCTATTAGGCGTCCCAGCCCTAGTTGAGTTGAATGAGTATTTGCCCAAGAATGCAGAGAGGGTTCCTAACCTGAGATCCCCTCTCCCTGAGCATCTCGGGTTGTGATATTTGATGATGATGATGATGATAAAAGTATGGAAATAAAGACAGCAGCAGCTAATATTTACTGATTTCTTGCTTTATGCCTCTCTCTACTAAGTGCTTTGTAAACATTATGCATTTTATCGTAATGATAATTCTATAAAATCAATAGTGCAATTATCCCAATTTTACCTATGGAAAAACTAAGAAGCAGCAAGTTCACGTAACTAGTATGTGGCCAAGTGGAATCTAAAGCCATGTGTTTCTATATGCAAAGTTATTCTCTTAACCATTACCACTTTGCTTGGATATTAATAAAGGCCTGAAATGCTTCAATATTTCAAAAAGCTGAGCTAAACTGGAAAATTTTTCCATAACCAGATCAACTGAGCCAGCTAAAAAGTGTTTGTTTGAGGCTTAAGTAATATTAATTTATATTGGTCATTCCATTTATGAAAGACTAATAAAAATTTTTGGCCCTTACACAGACCCTGATTAATTTTTAAAAAGTGGGGAAATGAACCAATGCTTGTTTATTAAATGCAATTTGTTTGGTATATAAACTCTTTCTAAACGTGGCTTCCAGAGTGAGGGGGAAGTAGCCAAAGGGGTCATTAGTTGAGCAAAGGTTGAGTGATGCAGATGCAAAGGCCTCTTTGCTGGGGCTGATAGAAGCTGAAGATCAGGAGCAGAGCAGGGAGATCCCTGAGCATCTCTAAAGGAGGGACTCTCGGGCCCCCTGATGAGGCTCAGGGACAGTGAATCAGTGAGCGACATGAAACTTGGGTCAGTTCAAAGCAAGGGTCAAGGTGCACAGAGTTGAGGTCAGGGAGAGTTCGAGGTACGGGTCTCTAGCCATCAAGCAGCCCAGGAACTGAGGGGAGTAGCTAAGCCCATGAGCGTGATATGCAAAGTATGGGCTCTGGGGTGCAGCTGCCGTTGTCTTCATGTGTCAGCACATTCAAATGTTTGGGAAGAAAAGGGGAACAGAACATTCCTTCCCTCCCCACAAACAGATGGGTAATTAGATGGAGGGTGGGAGCCAGATGCTGCACTTCCCCTGAGACCAGCACCAGAGGGATTGGGCTGGCTCTGCAGAAGGCATTTCCGTTCTTGAAAAGGGATATAATAATGGGGAAAAAATCAGGGCTTCGGGATTTCTTGGAGAGAGGGGTGACAAGAGAGAGCTAGTGTTTTCCCCCTTCATATTCAACTTCTGCAGCTCCCCCTCCATGCATCAACAACCAAGTGCTAGGTGAGTGCGGTTCTTAGGCAGTTCCCCCTTACCACAACCCTGGGAAATGACATTTCAGAAAAACTGGCTTGTTCGTTCCTGCCAATGCTAGGTGTGTTGGTGTTTTTCAGTGGACTGTTTTCTGTGTGTGTGTGTTTCTTTTGTTGCTGGTTGGCCGGTACAGGGATCCAAACCCCTTGGCCTTGGCGTTAGCCACATCGTGTTCTAACCAGCTGAGCTAACAGGCCAGCCCCTTTTTTTCTGTGATTTTTCAACACAATGCTACAGACTTCTTACCCCAGATTTGAGAAGAAGAGCTCAACTAAATCCTACGTGATTTAGCATCCTCTGAACAAGGAGCCAAATGTAAAATCTCATAAAACATGTTTTTAACGGTGATCCAGCTGCAATTGTTCACTGTTAATCTAAAATAAGTTCTTGTGGGAAAAGCCTTCAAACATCATCCACATCACTGCTTTGCAATGATGATGGGTTGTGGCTGGCCAAAGAGGCCGGCAAGGAAGTCTAAGATCAATTCCTAGAGCCATCACCAGGTCAGTTTACATACCTCTCTCTCCCTGGACCTTTCTTTGTTTTTTTTTCAGCTAAGTCAAAAGCCAGCGTTGACTCAAAAACCTGCAACAATTTAAGTCAGTGGTGATAGGTTAATGAGTGAGAGTATTTGTAAGATGTAAAACATTCTCTGAATTCAAGGAATAACAGTATGGGCAGGACCCATGCACTGCAGTGAGAGACCCCAGGACATCTGGAAAGGAGGGGGCACAGACTGCCCTTGAGATTAAATGTAAAATTCGCCCACAAAGAACAGTCACATAATGTTAGCAGAAGACAACAGATTGCAAGAGCAGAAAGCATGTAAACAGTTACTGGATTAACTGTACTAGCGTACCTGAGAACCGATGTGTGAATCAGAAGACAGGGCCTGGGAAGACTTGGAGAAAGAGAAAAAAGCTGGCGTGGCCCACCTAAGCCCTGTCCAAGGAAGATACTGCTTTCACCACTAGAGGTTCAAGATCCAGATGGACATGTAGGGTGGTCTCAGCTACAGGACATTAAACCTTCAAGTCCCAGCCCTTCTCTGTCCAAGGACGTGCCTAACCAGCAGCTTTATTTCTACCAATAATTTGATTATCTTTCCAGCCTCAACTGATTTTCTGTTCCTCTGAATTTCTGTTTACTTAATTATGGACTAATTACTTATCTTCTTTACTTCAAAGTAGCCTTTAATATGCTTGCTGATAAGAACCATAATGCAACATTTCTATGGAATCCCCTCGTTACCTAGTATTGAGTTGACAGTTGTTTTTAAAAAATGTATTTACAGGCTAATTAGTCAAATCAGACCAAGTTATTGATCACCCAACCATTTAGTTAAAACTTTTGACTTAAGGGATGTCATTCCCGATCACTGCAGAATCCTGTTCTCCTAGAATGTCAGGTCATCACTAAGGTTCTCCATCCGACCCCACACTACCCCTCGACTGGTGATAAATCAGTCTTTCTCCAAGTAGAGCACAAAGTCCTACTTACACAGACTCTCACCTGAAGATGCTTTTTATATATACATATAACCCTGATTATATGAAGCATCTTAACCTGAAGATGCTTTTTATATATACTTAACCCTGATTGCATATGGCAGAATCTCCTGCAGATAGTCTTGAGAATTGGCATTTTTTAAAAAAGCATCCCGGGTGATTCTGATGCACAGTAAAGGTTGAAAACTATGGATCCTAAGCCAAGCTCCTTATTTGAAAAATCATGACACTGAAATTTATACAACCCCATACTTGCCCAGCTAGTTGTGACATAGGCTGGGCTAGAATGCACTTCTGCATAGCATGAAAACCCCAGGCTGGTGTCATTCTGAGGTTCACCCCTTCCTACTGAGCAGGAGGGAATCATGTCCCTAATGAGGCTAGTCAGTACAGCTTCTCTTCTACAAAATGCTCCTCCACTTACTCAATGTCCTTCTCAGTGAAGATGTACATTTATTACAGGATCTGCTAGAAATGGTTTCCTCATCCCTTTCTGATGTTTTTGACATGGTTGGTCCTCCAGCTCATACACAATATTCTTCTTGATTAATGGAAAATTTTCTGATAAATTTGCATAGCTCTCCACTTGCATCCTAGACAATGAAATAAAGTAAGTTTGTTCAGTTGGAAGAACTGAGATTTAAAATTTCTCCTCCCCTCTTCCCCTGTTATGTTCAAGGCTAAGATCGACTGTGTTCAAACTTCTGTAATTATCCCCACTCATAGACACAACTGTTCTTATCGCCAAAATCAGCAGTCCTTTGAATTACACTGTGCCACGTGTAATGTCCACACCAGCAGGTGCTGAGATTGCGATGCCCTCTGGTCATGGTTTGTCCTTTGATAGTTCGTTTCAGCCACCCCCACATGCCAAGGAGAACGTTTTATAAATTATGTCCTGGAAGCAGCAGTGGGATGAGAAATTGGAGTGGACTGGTTGTTTTATAAGTGCTAAACTGAACTTGAGAGGGGCAGGCAAAAGATAAAAAGCCAAACTGGACATTAGCCTTGCAGCAGTTAAAGTGAAGAGTTGAAATCTGAGCCGAAGATGAGTGAACATAATGTTGGCCTATTTATATCAAAATATTGTACATCTTCTCCTTACTACGGATACATAAACAGAACAGCGTATTAAGATATATATTTTTAAAATATTTGATTTTTGCCTTAAAATTGTCTTTCAGCCGTAAAAAACAAAATTATTGTAAATTTGATCCATACAATACCTAACAAAAGGGAGTGATCAATTTTTAGATGAATGTGCTGTTATAGTGAACTGTTGGTGAATGTGTTGCTATTAGTTTGAAAAGGTTTCCCAGGCCAGCTAAACTGTCACTGTTGCGTTGCTTAGAAGAAGGCCAGTGTGCAAAGTGGTGTGGTCACCCTCATGAACGAGGCACACCTGCTTCTGGACTTGATGAGATCAAAGGATGGCACGTGCATGCAGGGATGCTTCCACCGCCCCATGCCTGTCTCTTGTGGGCACCATCACTGCCCTCTTTCCCAATGAGCTTCAAAACTGTTCTCAAACCAGGGCCATTGATTAGTGTTGGCACATGACAAAAGTTTTCTTCTATTCTTGAGTCAACATATGTATGGTCTTAGGCTAAAATCTGATAAGAGAGCCTTAATTAAAAAAAAAAAAATACATGGGAACATCCTGGCTTTCTTTGTCAGACTGTCATAGGAGTGATTTGAAATCCTGAATAGGAAGTGCAGGTGGGACCCAGGAGAACCTGCTCATGTGATGGGTTCTACCTGGAAAGACAGAGGAAGTCTGGTGGACAAAGATGAGAGGAAGCACAGAAATGTATTCCTGTGTCCTCACTGCTGAGAAGCATAAAGAGCATGACAGCCTCCTTGAAATGCAGTTTGCATATTTTTTTTTCTAGAATCTTGTTTTTCTACAGAGCAACAGGCTATCCATTCCAAAGGTGAACTTTGGGAATACTGAACTGGAGTGATTGGCAGTTGCCTCCTTGACTTCTAGCCACAAGGGATTGGGATTGGGACAGACAGAAAGAGAAATCGTTTAGAGGGAAAAAGTGGTTGCAGAGAAAGAAAAAGAAACCATGACGTGATTGGTGTACAGATAGTTTACTCGGCAGGCTGAAATGAGGGCATTGGCTCCCAAGTAAAGAATTTGAGCTTCAAAACCGTGCGGACAAAAAATGGCCATTGAGGGGAACCAGTCAAGGAAGACGGGAGCTGATGAGAAATTTGCTAACCAGTGGTGGAGTGGAAAGCAGAGGCTGCAGAGAATTTCTATAATTGGATCCCAGGGATTTTAATGAGGCCAGTTTCATTATGAAACTAAGGGATTACACTGAAGTCTAAATGCAAATCACAATACTTGGTTAAAGAGAAAACTGGCCAAGCTGGGGATGAAAACCAGTCACCTCTCAATAGGTGAGTTAAGCTAGGATAGCTAGCAGCTAAGTCAGAAGGGGCCATTGCCCTGTACCCCGAACACAGCATGAATGCTGAGATTTCTTCATCCTCTACATTAACAGAGGAAATAAAAGTCTCCATATCATCACTGGCTGACATAGGGTCTGGGCTCTGTAGATGGCCCAGAGTAGGTGCCAGAGAGAAAGAAATAAACATCCAAATGACTGGATCCCAAGGCCCTCTAGCACCCGTTGGCTGGTCACGTTTGCTATCTCTCTAACCAGAATATGTTTACAGGGCCATGACATTCCTGGGACATAGTGCTTCTCCATCTCCTTCTCCCACCTCCAACACATGCCACCACCTTGTCCAAGGCAGGATAGCACATCCACAGTCAGCTAAGATTCAGAAACAGCGATTCCTAACATGACAGGTTATTTTAACTACAAGCTGTATATTGTCTGGTGAGACCCAGGGATGCAGGTCCTGTTTGTAAGTGACATCAACACAGATACAGGCCCCTAATATCACCCCATTTCTTGGGCCGACTTCCTTCATTCCTTCTCACATGCCATGGTCCAGGTACAGGTGGACGTTCACTCTTCATCCTCGGTTCCCCACTCCCCTCCATCAGCTGTGGACACTTTTTTAGAAGTCGATCTTTTCTGTGTAAGTCAAAGGCTCACCCTATCTTTCAATTTCAAACTAACGTAGCAGTTCACTGTTTCATTCATTAATTCGTGAGTTAATTCATTTATCTCACATTCATAGGGCTCGCTTAGGTGTTGCCTAGTGTCTTTGGCACTGGAGATATGGGGAGGAATGAGACACCTGAGGCCCGAAGGAGTTTCTAGTCTAACTTGTAACGTCCTGACCCGATGCCATTCCTGCCTTCTCTTTGCCCTCACAGAGACCTTCTTTTTTGTGGGACACAGCAGCATACGGAGTGAGCATCCTGTTTCAAACCTAAATTTGCCCTTGATTCTTTGCTCCCCTTATGGACCTTTCCAGCTCTGTTAGAAGTTTCCATGTTCTCCAGTCTCTGCCCCCATAACTCCAGCCTCCCACTTCTCCACTGCACATCAGGGTCACACTTATCCTCCCATCTCTCATTGATTAGCCAAGAAAAACCCCATTCCCTCTACTGTCCTCACCTGGGATGCCCCCATGTTTCATTCTCTGAAAGCATTTCTTTATATTAAAAAGAACATACACACACACACACACGCCGCACTTACATTGCTTCAGTTTTGGCCCAGCTGCCTTGGGTCCTCATCAATCTTTAATGATTTAGGGAGGAGGGTTGTTGCTACAAGATGTAACAAAAATTAGCCCTGCTTTGAGAGGTGATGGCAGAGCCACCATGTTCTGGCAGGGACTGCTCTGCTGGGAGGGATGGAGTTCCAGCCAGCTCGAGGTAGAAATGACAGAAAACGAGGAAATGTTGGCTCATCAGATCGTGATTAACACTTCAGAGGGAAAAAGACCTCTCTGTGCTGGAGAGAGGTTATCTTTTCAAATCACAGGATGCAGCACCTCAAGGAGAGAGATAGGCAAGCCAACACAGAGCCCTTGAGCCTCCAAGTGACAGCAGAACTCGAAGCCCCCACTAAGGAGTGCAGCCTGGGGAATTCCTTGCATGTTCCTTAAGTGCTTTGTGATTGAACAGTGATGGGCAACGTAAAAGAAGCCTTTAGTTATTGGCTGATCCATGCCCGTGAGGCAGCATGTCATAAGATCTCTGCCCAACAGATTGAAAGATAACTAATTACTTCAACAGAATTGTCTGTCTTGGGGGAATTTAAGGGATGTAGCAGAAACTGGGAAAAGGTGAAATAATAAAAGAAGCTGAGAAAGAACACAGACAGAGAAGCTGAATTGAGAGTGTTGATGACCACAGAGGAGGGAACAAGGGAGGCTACTTCTGGGAAAATGGCAAGGTGACAGTCACTGTAGTTGTTTCTGGGCGGTTCATTTGTTTGTTTTCTCGATAAACATTTACTGAGTACCCATGTGAACCTGGAACTTTGCAGGGTGCTTTTGATCCCAGCTAAGTGAATTACTAAACTTTAATTCCACCAAGCTAAGCTGGTGTCTATATTTTCTCACATTCTCTATGTGACCTTCTCATAGATTTAAGTCACTTGAATCACCTGGGTCTGTCCTACACAACTTCAAAGCACCTAACTAATATAGACTTAGAAGAAATAGGGGTCTAGGGGTTCTAGGTGTGGTAGAATGAGGCATGATCACAATTCTTCACTTCCTTGTGGTGCTTATTCCCATGCATCCCCTTGCTGTGGTCTTATAGTTGGGCTTAGCCTGTGACGTGCTTTGACAACAGGTGCTGTTGGATGTAATTCAAGCAGAGGCTTAAGATGTGTTTGCATGGCTGGGCTTGCCTCGTGCATTTCTGCCACCACCAGAAGAAGGGGAGACACAGGGAACAGAGCTAAGCCGAACCCATGGTCTACAGCTAAACCCGGATGAGCCCCAGCTTAGATCAGCTGCATTCCAGATGACCTTCAGATATATTAGCAGGAAATAAATGCTTGTTGTGGTAAAGCACTAAAATTTTTAGATATGTTTGACACTGAAGTCAATGAGAATCTGAGAGAACTAACAATCTAAAGAATCTGATAACGGGCTTTTTTGACTATGGATTTCTTATATTTACTGTGTGGAAGGTAGGTATTTGATGGGCATTTTCAACAAGGCAGTCTCGTTTGCATTGCATCAAGTCAAAGATTTTTCATTGAACTCAACAGAAGTCAGTTCTGGGATTCACTCTGATTGCCAAGTGTTCCTGAGGCTCAGAAATACCAATGCAAAAACTCACAGGAGCATATGAACATCACTGATGTCTACAGAGCTCTTCCCTGAACTCTACCCCAGGCACATATTGTATTTACACACTGTCTCACTTTGTCCCACAACATCTCTACAATATGTGTAAGAGTATTATGGACATTTCAGAAAGTAGGGGACCAAGGTTCAGAAAGGAGCATCTTGCTCAAGATCTCACATATAGAAAGTGCCAGAATTGGTATTAAACCCAGATCTGACCATCTCTAACACCTATGAAGGAACTGAGTTAGAATTTCTCCATAACAGAAATTAGGGGGGAAACTGGGAAAACAGGTAATGAATACAGTGGTCATCAAAGCATCATTTACTATCCTCACTGGAGACATCAGACTACATACTTGAGTGTACTTTTTTGTTTTTTTCCTCCAAAACAAACGTCCAAGTCTTACTTATTTCAAGATCTCCAAGTTCAGCTTTCCCTACAGAACAGAATGAATCATCCCCCTAGTTTCCTTTTGCTGTAATAGAGATGCCTTTCAACTCCCCCTCCTTTATATTTCAAAAAAGTTCTCCTAAGGTCTCAGAGATTCTGACACTAGAGTTCTCCAGACACCTGTGTGTCCTACAGAAGTTGAAGAGCATTAGGATTAAAGGGCTCAAATTTTATTTTTGTAAGGATTCTTCTTCAACACTTATGAGAAATAGAGCAAATACTACAACTTACTGTTATTCAACAGGAATGGATTTTGAACTTGAGGTTCCCAGTCTCAGTGAGTTAACTCAATGCACAGTGCCTTTGGTCACCCAGACAGGGGCTGAGCACACACAGGAAGGGCCATGAAGACACAGGTGCTCTGGCTTCAGAAGCAGCTAAGTAGGAATAGTGCAGATGCTGGGATTGTAACAATGACACCCTGGGTAAAAGTGGAGATTATAACACCAGCTGATGGTTACCAAGCACATAGTATGTTTCAAGCTCTGGGTGAAGTGCTTTGTACACACATAGGACAGAAGAGTCCTCAAAAAAAAAAAAAAAAAAGATTCTGGGTAAATTGCCTAGGTTAAAATCCCAGCTCTGTGCCTTAGTCACTCAACCTTTCATGAGTTATTTAACCTCTTGGTGCCTCAATTTTTTCTTCTGTAAATGGGAATCCTAGTTGAACAACTCAGAGAGTTGTTAGAAATAAATGAGCTAATACATGGGCTTGAAACAGTGACAGGCACATAGCAAGTCAAACATGAGTGTCAGCTATTATCATTATCCCACTTAATAATTTCAATAAACCTAGGATGGAAGTACTGTTATGATCCTTATTTTATAACTGAGAACACTGAGGTTCTGAGAAGTTGAATATCTTATTCGATATCACTCAGGAGATCAGTAACAGAGACAGAATTTAAACTCACTCCTGTTAAATTCTGATTTACGTCTTCTTAAGCACATTAAAACCAACAAATTAGCTTATGATAGCACAAACGATTTCCAGTGTGAAAACACTGGTGAACTCTATCTAAAATCTGGGGCAGCTCCCCGAAATTTGCTGAATAAACCAGCGTGGTTTGAAAACTGGGCAGCCAACAGAATTGCAAGGGAAAGAATTTGTTATGGTTTAATACAGGTTCCTAGGTCTTTCCTTCAAGCTTTTCTCTTGAGATCCATATTTAGAACATTTAGAGTGTTTTTAATGGCTTCCCATGTGATTCAGATGATCTGTCATGTTTGGAAATGTGCTAGAATAGGGCACTCAGATGATCATTGAATCTACATGGATCTCTGAGATGGACGGTCTCACAGGCTGCCCAGCACAACTTCCCATCCACTGCAGAAAGCCCTTGCCACTATGACCTACGTGCCCCCAGCTCCCCACTCTATGAGATGTCTGTGGGAAAGGCCTTCTTTACGTTAAACTAATTCTGCCTCCTGGCAGCTTCCACCCATTTTTCCTCCTGTGAGAAGCTCAACGAACAAATCCGTTTCCCTGTACAGCCAGTCCCAGGTGCTGGTGGACGATGCAGAAAAATCAGGAGAGGCACGATGTAGTGAGCATGCATATCTGTCCCCACTGTTGAGAGTCTGCACGTTTTCTTTCTCATGCATGCACCCCTGAACTGTTCCAAAATCTCTAGTCGATTAACTGTCAATTTATGTCAAATATGACATCATCTCACAGCAGTCCTGTCTCACAGATCCCTCTGTTGTTTCTAAAACATCTCATTTTCCTCCCACGTTCTCCTCCCGGTGCCAGGCAGCCTGCATTGTCTGATTATGTCCTTACTGGAAGTCACAAATCTCAGTGTCTTTCTGGAACCCGAGGAACCCGAGGGACGTGGGCGTTACCATCAGGTCTTGACCCTTCAACCCTCCACCTCAGACATATACCATGTTGGTCCAGATCCTCTGAGAGGCAGAGGCAAGATGGCATTAAAGACCAATTGTTTTATTAGGTGAAACCTGGGTGAGGGATAATGCAGAGGAAGCTGTGAACACCTGGGAGAGCCATTAGACCAAGATGCGAATCTGACCCTGAGTGCAGGAGAGAGGGAAGGAAGGCGAGGTGTAAGTGTCCTAGACTGCTCTACAGTCTAAGGAAGGTCCTGTAAGACCACAGGGGAGTCTCAGAGCCAAGGTCAGCTGTCAAATGAATTCAAGATTCACAGAAACAGATCTGCCTTAGTTTCTCTGCCTTGCTGAGTCATTGGTAAGAGTGGCCGAGAAGAAGCACAGCCTCAGCTCAAACGCTGCCACAGACTTCAGAGCACAGCAGCAGGGGCCATCAGTCATTAGACTCCCTGTGGTTGGGGGTCTACAAAACATATTCTCACAGCTGCCACACTTAGCAAATGTGATAGCTACTATTTAAAGAGTATCACTTCTACTCGGGTTGATGCAGGTCTCCACCAAAGCTTTTTTATTTACTTCTGCTCACTGAAAGGTGACAGAAAGTTTCTTAATTCTTGATAAATATTGAGAAGTCTGGGGATACTGGGTCCATTTGTAGAACGAGGTTCATGATGAGAAGAAACTGAATTGGTTATGGGTTTATGGTGAGTTTACTAGTACTTGTGTGGAATGAAACCAGGAAAAAGTGTTCTGCAACTACTTGGGGGCAGAAAACTAGAGTCAAGGCTGATCCTGGACAGAAACTCAGAAGGAGAAATCTTCTGCATAGAGTTGATAGTTGAAGCCATAGGGATTCAGATGATTGTCCAAATAAACTATACAAAGGAAAAATAGTTCTTATAAAAAGTAGAATAATGACCTCCTCAAAATGACATCTGTCCTAATCCCTGGAACCTGTGACAATGTCAGGTTAGCTGGCAAAAAAGATTAAAGTTAGAGGTAGAATTAAGGCTCAGAGTTGACTCTGAGATGGGATAAACAATCTTGAATTTTCTAAGGAGTCTCAGTGTAACCACAAGGGTCCTTATGATGGAGGCAATTGAGTCAGCGTCAAAGAAAGATGCAAAGATTCTGAGCTGCTGGCTTTGAAGATGGAGGAAGTGCCTGTGAGCCATGGGATGAGTTGCTCTATAAATGCTGGAATAAGCAAAAAAGCAGATTCTTTCCTACAGCCCTGCTTACACCTTGATTTCAGCCCAGTGTGACCTATTGAAGACTTCTGACCTCCAGAACTGTATGCTAATAAGTTTATATTATTTTAAGCCACTAAGTTTGGGGTAATTTGTTACACATTGATAGGGACCTAATACAGTTCAATGATAATTATCCCCATTTTACAGATGGGTGAACTGAGATTAAAATTTTCAAATAACCTAAGGTCACACAGGTAGTAAGTGCTAAAGCTGCAAGTTAAACCAAAGAAATATGGCTTCATATACCATGCCCTTAAACAGAATGCTCTGCTTCCTCTTCCACAGTGGAAAGATGGTGAGAAACAGGGCTGAGACAGCAGCATGGGAGGAGGGACCGAATGCTGTGCCAGGGGAGCCACAGGAGGACCAATTTCAGGGCTGGGGTAAGAAAGGAAGAAAGTCAACCATGTTGGAAGCTGCAGAGACTGAGTAGCTCGAGCTAAGAATGGCCAGTAAAAAGCCACTGGTAGCCTTTGAGGGGCTTATGGCAACAGAGAAAAAGGGTAGAAACATTCAGAAAAGAAGGCACCATGATTTAGCAAAGACCAACTGTGAGCAGACAGCCTCTGCTACAACATTGCTTCTTTTTGGGAAGATGCATCTAGAAATAAGGGCACTTGCAAGAAAGGTAGAAATGAGATTTAAATACACACACACACACACATACACACACACACACACACACACACATTTACTTTATGAATGGGTGTTATTCATGAATATTTTTTCTTGACAGGAGGAAGGAAGGAGTGTACCTAAAGAGAACAGAGAGAAAGAGACAAAATGCTGGAACAGGCTCCCCCATGGACCGGGATGGAAAGACGGGCTTTAAGGATGAAGGCTGAGCAAGAAAAGACATTCTTTCCGTTGAGAAGAGAGAAGGAAGAGACACACTGGGGGTGGAGAAGAGGAAGGGACATTCACACAGAGGTGACTCAATTTACCGCATCACCCTCCAAGGATGGGGGCCAGGGAGAGGGCCCCAAGACTGGAGATTTATGGCGGGAAGGAAGGGCTTGGAATTGTGACTGTGGCCTGTGAGTGGGGGACGGAGAAAGGATGAATACAGCATTCTTGAGAGAACGAATTTATCAGGGCACAAATTTTATTCACAAAGGTTGAGAATTAATTTAGTTTTGAGATATGCTGGTAAAAGGCAAAATGGAAATTTATTATTATTTCCCTTCCTTTGAATCACTGAAAGTCTGCAACCACCTCAATGGACAATAGCCCCACAGAAATGGAGCCCCTTTTGAAAATTGCCTTCAGCTGATATTTGGATGTAAACCCATCATAGGAGGCTGAGTCATGAAGGCCGGGGTTTCTGAGGCGCCCGGGCTCCCTTTGTGCTGAAATGGCAAATTTGGGAGGAGAAAAGAGAAAAAGCACCAGCCGTGTTTTGTCCCAGATCACTAACTACAGGGCACCAGAAGGGCTTCAATACACTCCATCAGTGCAGGGAACAGCCAGCAAGAACTTCCTGACGCAGACACTAATAAACTCTCCTTTCCTTTTTGCTCTCATGAATGCTCAGCCATGGAACAAACAAGCAAATCTTTTCTTAATATATGGAAATTAAACAGCGTGCTCCTAAACAACAAATGGGTCAAAGAAGAAATCAAAAAGGAAATTTAAAAAGTCCTGGAGACAAAAGAAAATGAACACACAACATACCAGGACCTATGAGATATAGCAAAAGCAGTTCTAAGAGGGAAGTTTGTAGCAATAGATGCCTGCTAGAAACCCAAGAGCAAAGCAAACCCCAAATGAGTAGGAGGAGAGAAATAACAAAGAAGAACTATGATGAAGCCATGAACACTGACAGGTGAGGACCAGAGAAGACAGAGGGTTTACGCAAAGGCACTCCCAAACACACACGTGATGGCGTTTGCGGGGCTCTGGCTTGTATGTGAGAATTCGCCTGAGCATGTCACTGACCCCTTTTAAGAAAGTCTCAGCTGCTGCTTCTACAGAACGTGGAGACCCTAACCCACCTTCCTGGATTGTTGTGAGAACTAAGAGAGATATTTTGCTTAAGAGTTCAGCACAGTGTTACTATGGAATGAGCTCTCCTAAATCATACTTATATTAGTTTTAAAATATATTGTTTAGTCATCTTAAATGTATAACCCTGTGCTTTATTTAGTCATCTTCAGCGTGCCGTCTTGTGTCTAGCACGTGGTAAATAAGAGCTGTGCTGGGTAACTTCCGCTTGCCTGTCTCCTCCTTTCTCTGGCCTTCTTTGAGCCCTGGAGACAGGCCTGTGGGTCAAAGCCAGAGAGGCAAAACCCATCAGGGAGGGAAGACGAGGAGGAAAACGAATTCAAGTAGTTATCCTGCTCCCTTCTGCTGGGTCACTGAGGTCCTAGTCCCAATCACCCCTCCACACAGGCCTCCATCTCTGCAGGAGTTCTGGGAGGCCCCTCCTCTTGTACCACAGGCCGGACCTGCCAACTTTTCCCTGTGGGTACTAGTCCCCAGGGCTGCACCATCCCTGGGGTTTCCATACACATCACCCACACACTTACAAACTGTCCCTTTATTAAACATTCTGTAAATGACCAAATGTCAGCACTCATCAATTTCCTGCTGGGACTCTGACTTAAGACCCAAGGAAGTGGCCCCAGATAATGCTAGCTTTCTGGGAGTTCCTACAATCCTCTCCAAAGTCTGCTTGTTTCTGATGAGCATGCCGCATCTCTCCACGTTGGGTCCAGCTGTGGTGCTGTTTGTTCTGCTCATTCTGCTTTCCTCTTTCAGAAATGCACAGCAGGAAAAGATGCATCACAGGCTCCTCGTCGGTCTGTATCTGGGTGGCTCAATGCTGACTGCAAAAAGACTGTTAAGCTCGTGTGTAATGGCTTGGCCCTCTCTGTGCCCCCCAGGGCTGGGGTTGGTTGCTTTATTATGTAGGTTCTGTCCACTCCTGCAGCCCACAAAGGACCTTGGGCCATTGCTGAGACTTTCTATGTAGCAATACCAGAGAGGCCAAGGCCAGGGGAAATTTAAAATGCAACTCAATCTTGGGAACTTACTAACCAGGCTGGTGCAGAGCCTTTAAGAATATTTGAAGAGTATGTTTTTAAAGTGTATTCCAGAGGTGTATTTATTTGTTTTAAAATGCTTTAAGAGGATTTAACTTTGCTCTTCCCTCGACAGCACATCTCTTGGGATGGTCAGGCTACCCAGATAGACATGGAAAACCAGGCAAAGGGACAAAGAGCTCCAAGCCTCTTTTCAGAACTAGCCACCATCCTTGCCTTGGAAGCTGGAGAGGATGTCCCCACTCATTCCCCCCAACGCCCAACACAGCCAAGCCTAAAGACAGAAGTCCTGGTTCTTGGTGCCCCCCCAATTAGCCAGCTGAGCGTGAGGCTCTATAATTTGTTCACAAATCAATCTCTTGTTGGGTGCATTCTTTGTGTCCAGCATCATGCTTGGTTTGGGGGATAAAATAACCTCAACAGCCCTAAAGTCAGAATGCCTAGGTGCAAATCACACCTATTTCCTCTCCCACCTGTGTATCTGTGAGCAAGTCTCTCAATCTCCTCCTGCCTCAGTTTCCACAGTTACAAAATGGGCATTTGGGGTTGTCATGAAGTATATTTTTATAATGCATGTAAAGCACTTAGCACAGGGACAGGGTAAATGGCCAGTTCTTATGATTTGTATCTGTGATGCGTGTAACTAGAAAAATGTCTAAGATCCATCTCGTCTGGAGCTCTAGGACAATGAAGAAAAGGGATCTAGGAATCCACAACTGCAGTTGAGGAAAACCCACACTCTGATAGAGGCAAAAAGAGCAAGGGGACCCCCAGGAAGAAGAAACCACCTCCACCCATGTGAGTCAAAGAATGCGTCAGAGCCTGGGAAGCAGGCACTGGGACACCTTGTCTTTGTTAACATCTTCAGGGCCACGGTTTTTCAACGGCCCGGGTCCCCACTGGTGGGCCTCCTCCAGAGTCCCCGTCTCATCAAGACTCTTCGACTGTCTCCCAAGCATCTGCTTTTCAACTCTCAGCAAATCTTATCTCAGAAAATGCTTTCTTAGGGCCGGCCCATGGCTCACTTGGGAGAGTGTGGTACTGATAACATCAAGGCCGCGGCTGTGGATCCTATATAGGGATGGCCGGTTAGCTCACTTGGGAGAGCGTGGTGCTGACAACACCAAGTCAAGGGTTAAGATCCCCTTACCAGTCATCATTAAAAAAAAAAAAAAAATGCTTTCTTGTCTCCCTCACTGGTGCTTTTCCGTTTCTGTCTGACGGTGTTACTAGCCCGTCTGACCAGGGCCTTTCATCTCTTCACACACGGAATCCTAACAGTGCCATTTTCTGTTGTTTATACAATCCCTGTTATTCTCTCCTCTCGTGCATTATTTAGTCCCGAAAAGTGTCGGGGGAGAGAGCTTGCAGAACAGATGTCAGGAAAATAAGTTGTATTTAATTGCATTATGCTGTGAAAAGCCCTAAAAACACCCACTATCTCTGAGGGATGGAGGTAGGGAGGGGAGTGTGTGAGGAGGGGGAGATTCACATGAAAATAATGTATGAAGTCCTTTGCACTTAAATATGGGAGAACTGATTGCAATACGTTGTTCTCCAGTCAGGAGTGCAAGGTCAGCAATGGATAATGCACATTAGGAAGGAAAATATGTTTTCTCTACTCTGATTTGAGGAACGTAAGAAACTGTGATTATTACCATAATTATCGCAGTGATGAGAATATTGTCATCACTATTATTATGTATTGGGTGCTAACTATGCACTGTTCATTGCATTAGGGGTTTTACATTCAAGATCTCTCATCACTTTCACAGAGGTCCTACGAAGCAGGCAATATTATTATCCCTGTCAAATGGAGGAGGACACAGGGGATCAGAGAGGATAAGAACTTGCCCAGGGTCACACTGCAGCTGCAGAACTGTGACTGATGCCCAGACCTGGCTGTGACCACTACCCCTCACTACCTCCCACTGTCTGGCTCTCTTCCATGGAGTGGAAGTCTCTTCAATTTACTCCCCATGAAGGTTCCTTGGAAGCCTCATCTTGGGTGCTCTAATGACTGACATGTCCCCCACGACCCCCAGACCAGCCAAACCAGCCACAGCAGCCAAAGGCTGAAGGCCACTCCCCATCTCACCCCCACCACCCCACTTTGGGGGGATTCTGACCCTTCAAGACTTATTCATGCTTTATAGCCATCAGACTAACAGAAATCAGAAAGCTGGATTAAGCCAAGTAATGCCAGGGGTACAAGGACCTCATGTGCAGCTGTGGGGAGTACAGACCAGGACAGTAACTTTGTCCCATTTCAATCAAAATAAATCTGGGCATAGCTTATATGTGAGTTTCCTATGGCTGCTGTAACAAATCACCACAAATTTAGGGGCTTAAAATAACACAAGTGTATTATTTTATAGTTCTGGAGGTCAGAGGTCTGACATGGATCTCATCAGGCTAAAATCAAGGTATTTGCAGGGTGCATCTCTTCCAGAGACTTTAGGGGGAAATCTGTTTTGTTTTCTTTTCCATCTTCTGTAGGCCACCTGCATTCCTTAACTCCTGGCCCCTTCCCTCTTTTCACAGCCAGCAGCAGAGCATCTGCAGATCTTTCTCTGACTCTGTCTCTTCTGCCTCCTACTTTCTGTTGTAAGGACCCCGGTGACTACACTGGGCCCACCTGGATAATCCAGGATAATCTCCCCATCTCAAAATTCTTCACGTAATTATACCTACAAAGTCCATTTTGCCATGTAAAGCCACATGTTTGCAGGTTCCAGGGACCAAAATGTGGACATCTTTGGGGCCATCATTCTGTCTGCCATTCCTTTGGCCCAGAAGTTCTATTCCTGGGTATACACAATCCAGGGAACTTCCCACATCCCTCTACAAAGGAGTCACAAGGCATGTTGCTGTGGAGTTATTTGGGGTGTTGGGAACTAGAGGCAAAATGGATGTTGCATACTGAAACAACGCACAAGTGGAGGAGTGAAGGTGGCCCGGCCCAGGAGGCTGATGCAGCAGTTACAAGTGACAGCCTGGGTGTTTGCATACTGAGATGGATTTATCTTAAGAAGAGTGCTCAGTGAAGGAAAGTAGAAAATAAAGTCAGGTAGGTAACACAGGATCATGTACACCAATTTAAAAACTAAACACATGTACACAAAATTGCAATATGCATTTTGCATGAATACTGTACAAGCAAAAAGACATATTTGCACACATTATCAGTGGCTGCCTGTGGAACTAGAGAAGGGAACGTGGTGGGGAGAAGGAGTAAATTGGAATAGAAATCACAGGCTTCTTCAAACACCACCTCCTCAGCGAAGCCCCTCCGGACCTCTTCAGACCGCAGGTGGAGTTGCACGGTTCGCTGGGGTAGATCTTTAACAGAATTTGTGCACACTGTGTTGTATCTGTTTGTCTGCATCTCTCACTTTACCATGAGCTTGAGAGCAGGGACTACATCCTGCTTTCCTTTGTGTCTTTCAGGAGCAGCACAATGCTGGACTCGTGTAGGCACCTGATATGAGTTTTGTTCAAGTGAACAGTGAACAGCGGGAAAAGATGACATCTGGAGTGGGGTGTCTCATGTGAGCTGACACTTAAAAATTTTTCTAAGGATCCCCAAATGGGCTTTACAGTTATGTTTGGAACAGAAAGTTGAGTCATAAAGCCTGCTTCTTGCAGGTGAGCAAAGAAAAGGGCTGGAGAGGAGAATGCAGACCTCCTGAGCATCTGCTTTGCTTCTAACTTCTCAAGATCAAGTGCCAAGAATGATGAGCATCAGAACACAGATGCAGAACAGACACTGGTACAAGAGAAAAGAACACCAAGTTGGGTAAGACAGCACCTTGTCGCTCTAAATAAATTCCATCCAGAAGAATGACGGGGATGCTGAGACAGAGGGTTAAAAGAAAGTATCTCCAAATATTTCAAAAGGTGGCAGTAGATCTGGGGACTCGGTAATGAGATTGACATTGCTCTGGGTCAAGACTCTAGAACTGATCATTAAAGCCATGGCTTTGAACACTGAAAAAGAAAATAAAGTGGTGATCTTCAGAAGCCTGAAAGGGTTCGTTAGAATCAAGTCGTGCCTGAGTGACCTGGTTTCCTTTGTGGATATCAAATGGTAAAAACTCAGACCTAAAGTAGATTTTTTATATGGATATCACCAAAGAGTTTGATAAGTTCTTTCTTCATGGTTTTAAAGACAGGTGGATGCTTGCTTCAGGTCATGCCAAATGGTGTTGGTTCGTGGAATAGTGCCAATCTCAACAGATATTTCTGGGACAATGCTACTACCCATAATATTAAAAACTGCTGATATGTACTGAATGCTTACCACATGACAGGCATTACCCTTGGTAATTCACATGGGCTTACCCATCCTGTCACACCCAAAACCCGATGGGGAAGGTGCTGTTATTATTCCACTTTGTGCATGGGGGGAGTGAGGTACACAATAACTTCCCCAGGTCCCACGGCTCCAGACACTGCGCCAGCCCAGTGCGCCGATCTGCTGAAGGAACACAGAAGCTGGGCAGTGCGACCTTCAAAATGCAACTCAGAAATGCAAGCGCCCCTGCAGAAATGGGATGAAGAGAAGGCGATCTTTTCCCTTGTCTTACCCTTCAACCGCTCCGTGCTTCTCACTCAGACGCAGCTCTCACTCTGGACTCTACTGAGAATGGCAAGCTTGGTCTGCCCAGTCCACTTCTCCCCAGCAGCTCTCTGCCATGGAGTCCACCTCAGGGACTGTTCTTCTCTATTGCATTGGTCAATTTTCCACACGGTTTTAACCCCTGTTCTTGCCCTGTGCCTAATTGGTGCCCCCGAGTTTCGGCTTTGGGAGTCAACCTCACCCCACACTGCCCCTCACCTGGGAAGACCTTCTTCTGTTCAAAATTCATCTGTGTGTCTCCGCCACATCTATGCAAGTTGTTGTGAAACATAAATACAGCAATGTGGGACTTTGGGGGTAGAGGGTTAATGCCTTAAGCCGCTGAAGGGGCTCCCCATGTAGGTTCTCCTCCTCCGAGCAGAGCACGCACCACAAGCAAGGTTATTGGCCATGCATTCCGTTGCTGCAAACTGGGATTCAGAAGATGCTTCCCTGTTCAAGTAGGATCAGGAAGAGGTAGTGCCTATAGGGCACAGAGAGTTAAGGGGAAACAATCCAACTGACTTAAATGTTTGTATGCTTCATATTCATTTTTATCTAAACAGACTTACCTATTTGGCACCATATTATGACGAAAAAGAAACCATTTGAATTCAGAGTTGAATTTGGGGAGATGAGTTTATATCAGAACTACATTCAGCCATCTAGTCACTCAGTGCACACCTATCAGGGATAACCTGGTGAAATGGATGGTGTCCAGGGTTTGGAGTGAGAGGTCTGGGGTGGGTTCCTACTCTTCTATGCATTTGCTAGATAGCCTTCATCTCTCTGCCCTGCATTTCTTAATTTTTAAAAATACAGGTGATGATGCATACCTCACAGGGATGTTGTAAACATTATGTTTTACTCTCCCAGAAGCAGACTCTGAAAAAAGGCTCAAGTGCATGTAGCCTATTTGGTAGGTGAAGGAAGTACCTATAGAAGGATATGAATTAAAGGAAGGTAGGGAAAGTGGCCAACAAAAGGGCTTTTATCAAAACAACGATCAGTGTGGGAAATGAGAACTGAATCCTGCTGGTGAATTCTGGAAGCCACTTTAAAACCCAAGACTCACAGTCATCATATCCATGGGGTGAGGAGCTGGGGTATTTATACACCTGTTCCTGCTGGTCTTTGGCTGAGGGCTGCTCCCAGAGCACGCTTGTTCCCCAGCCAGTAAATTAGGACAGTATGCCCTGGAGTGGTAAGGAGCCAGGGATGTGGGTGGGGTACCCACAATGTCCACTACAGATTTTGCAAGATATTCTATCTGAAAGCCTTTTGTTATTCACTTATACATTCAACAATGTTTAGAGAACCCACATCAGAGAGCTAAATGAGCACTGAGACCCTGGACATAGAAGTGATACGGGAGGATAATCGCTCTTGTGATAACATCACTAACTATAGTTAACACTGAAGAGCACTATGATAGGGAAATAATGAGGGGCTTTGGAAAATGCAGCACTGAAACTTGATCTATAATGCAGATCAGACAGCACCCTCTACCCCCAAAACAGGTGATGTTGAAGCTGAGTCCTTAAGCCTATGCAGGAATTAGCCAAGAAAAATGAGGGATTTCCTGAAAAAGGTGATTCAGACTGACAAGACCTTGAGGTGGGAGAGACCACGAGTCAGCAAATTATAGCCCTGGGGCAGAATCCGGCCCCTGCCTGTTTATGTAAATAAAGTTGTATTGAAACACACCCACGTTCATTCTTTTGAGTATTGTTTCTGAGAGATTTGCCATACAATGGCAGAGTTGAACAGCTGCAAGAGAAACTGTATCACCCACAAAGCCTACCTGACCCTCTGCAGAAAGGTTTGCTAACCTCTGGTTTATACAATCACCTGGATATAAATTCTTATGCATTTTAAATCATTAAAAATGTTCACTTCTACTTTGAGGCAAATATAGGTAAGAACCCACTTGTGAAAAACTCACACAGCCGTTTGAGGGGAACAGAGTGCCAAAAAATAATTACAACATCATATGACTGATGCTGTGATAAAAGCCTGTATACCAAGGGCTTATGGAGCTGCCAAGAAGAGAATAGTTAGTTCTGGCGGGGTGGGGGACAGCTTCAGGAGAGATAGGCCTTGTGGTTTGAATCCATGTTTTCAGGCTAATAAAGGGAGTTAGACTAGAATGTGTTAAAAACTAGAGAGAAATGAAAAAGAAAAGGTGTTCAGGAAAGATCAAAGTTTACCTCCCTCGTGCCTCCGAGCAGCTGGCCGGGCCAGAAGTGTGGCTCCCCAGGAAAATTGCTACTTGACTCCCTTCACCTCCACCACTGGCTTTTTACAAAATTTTATTTCAAGAGTTAGTCAGCAAGAACAGACAGTAACTGGATCACTGGGCCTGAGGCCTTATCGGAAATAACAAATTCTTTCGATCAAGAATTCAGGATGAGAAGGGGGAAGGTGGCAGATTTTAAGTAAACCAGTACAAGTTGTGGTGTCAGGAGACTTGGGTATAAAAACCACGTCAGGCCTCTCACTGGCCAAATCGTGGACAATTGGAACATGAGAATAAATAATGATAGTAACGGATTACAGCCCCAAAGAATAAAATTAGAATCCATCAGACCACACCGATGTAACTTTAAAAAATAAACTAATACATGGAGAAGGAAAAGCTGTTCCTTAACATGGGATGCCAACTAATAAATATAGAAGTCATGTAATCAGTAAATCACTTTTTAACAACTATGATAGTAAAAATTGTTTGGGGTAAAAGTTATCAATGAAGGCTAGAACTAGTGGGTGAAATATGTATATATATTTTAAAACCCAAGATATTTGTATAGTCCAGAAACATCTCCTTACAAGAGATTTATTAATTATAAAGGAAAAATATTAAGTCTATGTAGGAGAGACCTGGCAGCTGTCACCCTAAATGATCCATATTCACGTCACGGGTCATGACAAAGAGACTGTATGTGCTGCTGCCTGATATGAGGCATGGGAAGAAAAACAATGATACTTCTGTGATGTTCTTGCCAAAATTCATGACCTAGATCTAATCATATGAAATATCAGACGAATTATGGGCCTATAATCTTGAAGTATTCCATAAATTAATTTTCTAATTTGGTCACTGTTCTATTAAGAGAGACAGAAAAAAACATCTTTGTTTTTAAGAAATACTTCACTGAACATCAGGTGGAAAGGGGCATCGGGCCTACAATTTATCTTCAGGTGGTTGGGGGAGGGAGGAATAATTAAGTAAATGTGATGAAATGTTAACATTAGGGAAGTCTGGGTGGAGTGAATTCTTTTTGTGACTTTCCTATAGACATTAATTTAAAAATAAAAAGTTAAAATGAAAACCCTGTATGTTATGGAAGACAGACCTACAGAACAAAGGCTCTAGACTCAGAAAAATCTGGATTAGAATGTTTGAGCCCAGACTGATGAGCTGTGTGATCCTGAGCAAGTTATTCAGCCTCTCTGAGCCCCACTGTTCTCATCAGTAAAACAGAAAGGGTAGAACCTGCTTCGGTTGAAGTAAACACAAAGCGCTTACTGAGTGAAAACACCATACACAGAGCTGGACCCCTCCTGAGCCTGCCTTTCAGACAACCTCGGGGGTGGCCAGCACAGTCAGCTTCTTGACTGATTGGTTGACAGAGATTTTTTCATGCCTTGCAAATTTCAGGCTTGATCTGTACACGTGTTTCCATTGGATGTGCTATGGAGTATTAAAATAATAGTACTCTATAAAAATTAATGAATAATAACAACCAAACTATACATCTAATGCTTTTTTGTCTTAAGAACAGCTCTGTGTGTTCCTACAACTCAGGAGTATCCTCTTTACTAACCCAGTTTCCAGGCCTTTGAGAGACAATGTGGGGAGGGAAGGAGAAGAGTAAAAACACAGGGGCGGTTTGGGGTGGGAAAATGGGAGAGCAGAGGGCTTTGGGCTGGGGCAGAAGTTGGCTAGCAGAAATTCCAGGGGGTGTGAGGCGTGCAACTCTGGGTTACACTGGGTCTGTTTTAACATCGTTGGAGGGAAGGGAGTTACTTTCTGTTTACTTTCCATTGTTGGACTGTGTGTTGCTCCATCACCTGCTGCCCCCAGTTTCTTCCTACCTTCCAGCAAGGTGATATTCTTGGAAGCCAATCAAGAAGAGCTTTTCTTCCCTGCCATCCACCCACTATTTCCTCTGTTAATGCACTGAAGGTCGGTGCCCGTAGGTCCTAACCAGGACAAAGATAAAGAAGAAAAATCCAGTATGAGTCATTTTGGCAGGAACGGATTAGGTAAAAATTGGGTGGGAAATTATACTTTGACTATTGGATAAACTGTAAGTTGTGATGTTTTACTTTTCCAAATGCAGGACTTTAAAATTACACTGGCTAACCCTGACCTCCATTAACCCCTGGCGGCTTTACATACATTTTCTCAGTCTTTCTATGAAGAAGTGTTCTCAGTTCATACCCTCCTCTTACTTCACATCGGGAAAGTGATGTTGATAGAGGTCGCTCACTTAAATTCACATGGTGGGTAGGAAAAAAGCCACGGTCTTTGTTAATACAGAAAGCCCATGTGACTCTTATCCCATGTGGACAATTTATCTTCTCTCTCCTCCCTAAAGGCTTAACAGGATGAATCTCTATCTGCTTTTTAAGACAGCTACCTGCCGTCACACAGTCCCCAAAGCTTATCATAAAAGTACATGGGGAGCGTTCTGAGATGCCGTGTACCTGATATTTTCCTTTTCAGCCTAGTAAACCTTTGGGGATCTTTCAAGATAAAACCATTTCATAAATGTAGCTATATTACAGAGTAGAATACTTTATAGGGGACTTTAAGAAAATTGCATTAGCCTATGCCTCTCTTTTATAGAGCTCCACCATTCAGATTGTTTTGTAAGGACGGAGCGGGCTCACTGTGGATTTATTAGATCTTAGCAATCTCATTCCTTTTTCTCTTTGGCCTGGGTTTCTTTTCCAGCTTTCAGGATTATGCCATACAAATTGAGAGGCAGAGTGTTGAACACATGAAGTGACTCGGGAGATCACAAGCTCGCGGCTCCAACAGGCACTTGTTGTTTCCTGTGTGAACAGTGGCACGTGGGACTCCCACAGAGGAGCCACTGATGTTGAATTGCCATGTCCAACTGTGAGAACAGGCTGGTGTCTCTGTTCTTCCATGTGGCTTTCTGGTGGGTTTGCTGTCACTCCCATAGGAGTGCAGCTACAAGGGCTTCAGAAGTAAAGCAGGAAAACGCTGTTCCCGTGGGATTCTCACCACAAGGGGACTTGGGAATTTCATTCATTTCACCAGTACCTAGAGTATTCAGGTAACTTTAGGGGCTGCTTACCAGGTGGTGGGAATTGTACGAGGTGCTGAGAATTCAGTTGGAAAATACAAATCCGCTAGGAGTTCTGTCCCCATGTATGTTCTAATGGAGAAGTCAGGTTTACATAAATCATTGTATAATTTGTTATATACACTTGTGATTATAGCCACAAAGGGATAGTAGACTACGAGCAAATGTAAGAGGGAACAGACTCACCTAAAACATGGGGTTAGAGGTGAATCTGTGAGAGGCAACAGGGTGAAACCCCAGGGCGGGGACAGGAATTATTGAGCAGGTGCTGAGCTAGGAAGTTCCTTGCAGGATGGACAGAGCATATGCAGGGGTGAAAGAGGAGGGTGATGGACCCCAGGAGCTCAGGGCTGAGGTCTGGGTGGGGGAGACGGGCCAGAGACGGTGCATGGATGACCTGTGGGGACTGTATCCTTGTGACAAAGGGAAGCAGTTAAAAGATTTCAAGTGGTCGGGGCCGTGGTTTGGGGGGGTTTGAGTGGCATGCTCAGTACTGCATATCAGAATCCCCATGCCAGCTGCTATGGGGACATGGGATGGAGGGGGAGTTCATAGAGTGTAGGGGAAGTTATTTCAGGAATTAAACAACAAGTGAGAGTCATCTGAATGAAACCAATGACAGGAGAATGACAAGTTGACTGATTTGAGGTCATTCTGAGAGTCCTGTTGGGCACGTTGCTGGGCTCTGGGAAGAAGCCTGAGGAACTCTCCTGTCCCACAGGGAGAGAGACAAGAGTCAACTCCGTCCCACGGGAGCTGTGAGGACAGAGCACATGTAACGGGCCCGTGTGCCCCAGGGTCAGACGGGCGGCTATGCCCAGGCGGGCTTCCCAGAGGGTTAGCACTCGAGCTAGCACTTAGAATCCTGAGCACCTGTTATGCGTCACACAAGGCTGTCCCTCCCTCTCTCTGTCCCTCCCTGTCTCTGTCCCTCCCCCTGCCTTCTTTCCTTTCTTCTTTTCTTTTTTTGTCTACTTGGTACTTTCCAGTCATTTCTTTAACACAGCTGCTTCATCATTCATGTTGCCTACAGGAATAAAGATCAAGGCAATTTGATGTCTTACCAGAAAGATATATACAATTATTATTAGCTAACTAAAAATAAAATTAAGAAAAAAAAAAAGAAAAAGAATTTAATGTTCTCCTGAATAATTATTTTGTTCATATGTCATTTTTCTGATAAAACTTTTAAAGATATTTGTTCTGGCCAGGTCATTAGTGACCATTAATAAATAAAATGAGTAACATTTAGTTTGTTTCTATTTCACAGCAAATCAAGCTCAGTACTGTTATAAAATACTAACAACTCAAAAAAAATTTTTAAGTCTTTAATAAAGCCATGAGTTTTCAGAAATGAAGTATGGACAGAAAGGTAGTGACCATACATGGTGTCTGTTCTTCACTTCCTCACGGTGACAGGTCTCCAGAGTTTTACATACTTGGTTTCTAGTCCAGATCTTCCAGATCACCACTCTTATCCACCCCCTGACTTAAAAGTTGCATGCACCCACCCCTTTCCATGCAGTCCATCTCTCCTAACTTCCTTTGTTTGGTTTTGCAAACTAACATCGCATCTGTGTTAGTTTCCTATTGCTTAGTAACAAATTACCACAACCTTTGTGGCCAAAAAAAAATGGACATTTATTCTCTCATGGTTTTGGATGCCAGAAGTCTTAAATCAAGGTGCTGGCAGGGCCACACTCCCTTGGAAGGCTCTAGAAGAGCTTGTTTCCTTGCCTCTGAGCTTCTAGTGGCATCCCTTGGCTGGTGGCCACATTGCCCCAATCTCTGCCTCTGTGTCACATCACCCTCTCCCCTGTGTGACTATTTCTCTCTGTGTCTCCTACAAGGACACTTGCAATTGGATTCAGCATCCACCCAGAAAATTCAGGATTATCTGATCTCATGTTTCTCAGCTTAATTATGTCTGCAAAGACCCTTTTGCCAAATAATATAACATTCACTGAGTCCAAGGATTTGACAGGGATGTCTTTTAGCAGGCCACTTGGCCTATCACAGCATCTATATTATTTTACCATGGATTTACACCCAAGAAAAGGGTGTTTCCCAGGGCTTCTGTTAGGATAGAGTTTCCCCACCATGGCACTACTGAGGTTGGAGGTCAGACAATTCTCTGTGACAGGGGCTGTCCTGTGAGTTGCCGAATGTTGACCAACATTTCTGGCCTCAACCCACTAGAGGCCAGTAGCAGCCCCCATCCCAACTATGATAACCAAGTGTCTCTAGACATTGCCATTTGTCCCCTGGAGGCAAAATCACCCCCAGTGGAGAACCGAAAATCAGATCAACTAGCAACTGCCACAGATAGCCGTTCCCACTCCTCGCTACACATTGGAATCACATGGGTAACTGGAAAATACTGATACGAGGGTCCACCCCCAAGGGTCTGATTTAGTTTGTCGAGGTAAGGCCCAGGTATTGATAATTTGTTTAAGCCCCATGCTAATCTCACAGGCAAAAGCCTCTGAATCACTGGTCTAGACAGCGGGGGCTTCTTAACCATTTGTCGAACTGCAGGGAGCACATTTCAACCCTTTTTCATTCGGGGTGCGAATGTAAACTATTATACATCTAAAGGATTTAACCAGAGGAAAAAAATCTAAAGAGGAAGAGGAAAATGTTACTTCCCATCCTGTTTCCTCAGAACCATGGGTCAGCAGCCTTTTCTTTTCCAGGGATGGCCTCTGAGATGGGGCGGGGGGACAGCATGGGGGCTGGGATCTGGAGGTCTGCGTTTCAGCTGTGCTGACTCTGCATGGGCTGGTTGTGGGGAGTAACCTCTCATCTCCAGGTCTCAGTGTCCTTGTCGGGAGGGTGGCAGCTTAAGTTGATCAGCTGTGCTGACAATAGTTCAAGGGACACGGGAAGCAGAGGTGCAATGACAGATTCCCATCCCTGCCACAGAAGCCGGACATCCACCCCGGCCCCTCAGCGGCAGATCCCAGGAGTCATTTCCAAGGCCAAATCCAACATGGAACATTCCAGCAACAAAACAACAATCCATATTTTATATTACCCTTTGTACACCTACAGAACACAATATAAAATAGAAATACGTGTACTAAAAATGATTTGTGTTGAGTTCTTCCTATAATTAAAAACCACAGTGGACTTGTTTGCATTAACAATGGTTATTTTAAAAAAAGAGGAAACACATTACAACCTTGCTACAGACAGAGGAAAGACAAAGCCTCCTCCCTGATGTGCTTACACAAAGAAGTTCCCTAGGAGACAGAAATAAAGCTAAATGAACACACTGGCGTCCGTCGGTCTTTTTTCTGGAGTTGCATATTCTTCTGGTTACTGTGCTCACTATATTGAAATGGAAATCCCAGGTGCTATGGTCTTGGTCAAGCCCAGAAGATGAACACCAGCTGTCCTTGAGACCCATACTGAGTGGACAGTGACTCTGCCATGCTCTGGCTGGGCAGCTTCCCACCTCTCCCGCTAGCTCCAGACTCCAATTTCTAACTGCCTACTTAAGGTTTCCACTTAAAAACCAGACAGGCACATCAAGTTCAATGTGGCACTCACCTCCGTCCCATGTCAGCTCCTGCTCATGTCCCCCCATTCTCAAGACAAACAGGACCACCACTCACCCACCTGTTCAAGCCCAAAGCTTAGAAGTCCCCCATGCATCCCCTCGTTCACCCAGTTTCCACGAGCAATTCCACAGCAACTGTCAACTCTCTATTCGATACATGCCCCTTATCCTATCGCTTCCCACCACTGCAACCTCACCTGGCCCATCCTAGGACACCTTTGCTCATCTCTCACCTGGACCACTGCAAACGCTCCCTTCGAACCTCCCTGTTTCTGTGTTTGCCCTCCCTACAGGCATTCTACACCAATCAGCCAGAGAACGTTTTTAAAAACGTAAATAAAATGGCATCACTTTACTGCTCAAAACTCCCCAGTAGAATGTAACATGGTATAGCCACTCTGGAAAAAAGTTTAGCAAGTTTTTTATAAAACAAAATATGCAATGATCATTGAATTCAGCCACTGAACTTCTGAGAATTCATCTCATAGAATGAAACTGCTCTCCAAAGAAAAACCTGTGCATGAATGTTCATAGCTGCCTTATTTGTAATTGCTAAGAACTAGAAACAACCCAGATGAGTGGTTAGACAAACTATAGCACGTCCACATCATGGAAAACTGCTCAGCAATATAAAGGAATTTGTAAACTTATAAAGCAAAAGGCACTTTGCAGGTGGAATTAAGGTTGCTAATCAGCTGACTAAAATTGGGAGATTAGCCTAGACTATCCATGTGAGCCCAATATAATCACAGGGATCCTGAAAAGTGGAGGGGGAAGTAAAAGACTCAGAAGGAGACAAGAGTGCAGAAAAAAAATGGTCAGAGATGAAACTTTGGTGGCTCTTCCTTAAAATCGGAAGAAGAAAGAAAATGGATTCTCTGCTAGAGCCTCCAGAAAGGAATACAGCCATGCATGCATTGGTGGGTTGTTTTAAGCCACTGCATTAGTGGTAAATTGTTACAGCAGAAATAGAAAACTCATACAGGAGGCAAAACATCACCCTCCCTATCCCCCCTGCAATGACAGACAGGTTTGAGGAAAATGAGTGTCCTTTAATTATATTGCCATAGCCAATGCTTTCTTGTCCCTGTCATCTTTTTAAACAAAACATGAGTTTGAAATGCAGGAAAGATGCTGGATAAACATGAATTGTAAAGTAAAGGCTTTCCAAATAACAAGGGAAATTTTCTTGTTTTCTATGTGCCATTGCTCTGAAAGATAATTATTTATATCCGAAAGGGAAATGTCAGGTATTGGTTACAGCTGTCTGACCATGAACACTGCTGGGGGAGCCTCATACCTCTCCAAAATCCTGTACAATGTAGATTTCAGTGACACCATAGACTTCTAAGCACACTTCAATTTGATCTTTAATCTTCTCTTTTGCACTAAGCAATTCCTGGAGTAGATTTCATACATTCCAAGCACTTCAACATTTTCCCAGATGGAAGATCATATTCAATCATCAGATTTAATGTTCCTACTTTGTTCTTGTTTGCCCAGATAAGCACATCTGGAGGCCCTCAGGCAGGCCACGTCCTGCCTTGTTGTCCCCAAATTGAACATCCCTTCTTCCTGCCTTCTACCTGACCTCTGCTGGTCCCTGAAGACAAATGAGCCTGTGACCTGTGGCTGGTGACTTCCGAGTTGAATGACTCCTAAATGGATGTCTTGGGCTTATTCCTCTCTACAGAGCTCCAGACCCAACTAACCACTGCCTGTTTGACATATCTAGGTGTAAATCTCTTGATCACTTAACTTGACCTTGTCTAATGTAGAGCTCATTGTCTTCCTCTCAAACCTGCTCTTCCCCCTGCATTTCTTATCTTGGTGAACCATTCTATCAAGGAATCGATTTTCAATGATAATTTTGCCAGATTTCTCTCTCTGCCATACCCCTAGCATCAGACCATCACTGGGTCCTTCCAATTCTTCCTCCTAAAATTCTCTTCTCTGCATCCCCTTCTTTCTAATCCCTACTGCCTCTGCTGAAATCCATGCTTAAATGGGGGAATTTAAATCAGCTCACATTTATCGAGCATGAACGATATACCAGAAAGTGTTTTAAGCATTTTCGTGTAAATCAGCTCAGCTATTCCTCCTGGCAACATTATGACATAGGTGTTCATATTATTCTCATTTTTAGAAGCAGAGATTGGCACTAAGAGAGGTCAAATATCTTTTCCAAGGTAAGACAGCAAGAAAAGGGTAGAACTGGGATTCTAGCTTAAGTATAGCTCACTCCAGATTCTGAGTTACTAAACTGTGAGCTTACTGAGAGTGGAACAGAGTGGTGGTCCCTTAATCTACCTTTGCCTTTTCTTAGGTAAGTGTGGATACTGATGGATTTTGGACGTGACCGGTGCCATTGTGCACACAATAAGCACAAAATAGCCGACGGCCTTGTCTTCCATTCCAGCACCAAACCCCTCCCCACTTCCCTTTACAAGAAGCCTCATGACTTAAACAGAAACCCTTTTGCTTCTGCAAGGGTGTAATTCTCCACCCTGGTTGCATAGCTTCCACATTAGCATAATGCCCCTCCTTGATTATATCAGCCAGCCCTTGGCATCCTATATAAGCTCTACCACCACCACACCTGATGCTGTCCCCCATTTTGAGGGCAGCCCTGGACTGCTGTCACTTTGAGCGCAGCCTGGCAGATTCTTTTTCTTTAATAAAGCTTGATCGGTACCCAGCATCTTGGCTCACTTTCTTTCGGATACCTTGGGCCAGGTAGATTAAGAAAAAAGTGAGGAGGATTCTGCCACAGGGCTTCCTCTGTCTTATGGAGAAACAGACATGTAAAGAAGTGGGTTGCCATTCCAGCTGCCATTTCTCCAAATATGGCAACAACTGATAACAGTGAAAAAAGTTTAAGAAATATTAATTGTAGTGACTAACACTGGCCACCATTTATTAAGTAGTCATCACTGGCCAGGCATTTTCTAGGCAGTTTCCATGCATTTTCCCACTTAATTTGTAGAACATCCTTGTGACGAAACGAAGCTGCAAGAAGTTAAGGAATTCCTTACTATCACATCAATAAGTGATGCATCCAGAACTTTCTGGGTCTAAAGGCAACATTTTAACCACCGGGGTATACTGACCTGCGTGTGTGCTCAGTGCAGGACATGGATTCAGAAACTAGTGGGTGTCATGTACAAGTTGTGTGTACTTGGGAAGTGCTTGCCTTCTCTGAGTTCAGTTTTATCATTTGGAAAGTGAGCATGTTACTTTTAACCTCCTGGTGGCTTTTAACATCTTGAAATTTAAATATTTGACACTGTTGGCCTGGAAATTTGTTCAGCTGGCAAAAAATGGTGTGACTTCAGTGCCCTCCGTCAATTCTGCCAAGATTGGACATGACTGGCAGATAAATTCTCTTATTTCTCCAGATTAGGTTTACATAAAAGAATTATCAGAAACTTCTATTTCTCCCCTGAAGGAAGACCAATATTTCCTAATTTTCCTTGCAGCTAGACATGGTCATGTAACCAATTGCCAGCCAATAGGATGTAAGTATCAGCAGAAGTAGCGGATGTCGTTTCCAAATGTATGTTTCAAGAGAAGGGAGACACCTCACCTGTCTCCTTCCCACTGACTGGGTTGAGATGTGGGCGGTGAGCTTCCCGAGACCACGCGGACAGAGCAACATTCCACAGATGCCAGAGAATGAGAGAGAAGCCTGGTCTTCTGCGTATCTTTCAGACACACTTACTTCTCTCCCTCCTGTCTCTACCTTGTCTCTAAGTGACACAGTGAAGCCACCACATCAGGTTAGACTTGCTTATGCCTGAACTTTCAGTCGAGACAGTCATGCACACCTATCTTATTGAAGCCACTGCCATTTGGAATCTTTGCTATGGCATCTGAATCTACATCCTAATTACATAAGGAAAGGATGTAAATCCATTGGGCCATGTCTACTGATAAAGTACTTTTTAAAGCTCATCTTATGCAAAGTCTCCATTGCAAAAGAACCTGGCACATTCTGGGAGTGGAAAGAGGTTTGGTTTGGCCTTACTCAACTTAGAACATCTGACAAGGGGGTTGGTGAAAGTAAAACCAGAGGAGTCAGCAGGGGCTGGGTCATGAAGAGTGTGCTCTGCCATGTCAAAGAAAATGGACTGGAAGCAATGGTAACCCCAGCAGAGTTCTAAAGGGGTGTGGCATGATACTTCTGAGCTTTAGAATCATCCTTCAGCTGTCCTTTGGAGAAGACATTGGAAAGTAAAGACTCTACTTCTCCAGGGAGAAGAGTTTATAGGCAAGAGATGATGGTAGCTTAGACATAGGGTGAAGACAGGGAGGGAGAGAAGCAAACCCATCTGAGAGAGAAGTAGAGCATTACATCATTGAGACTTGATTACGGATAGGTGGAAACTAGAGGAAGAATCATGCCCAAGTTTGTGGTTTTGGCAGCAGCCTGGTGAGTAGCACCCTTGATTTGCTAAAATAAGAAGCATGTGCTGGAGAGAAAATAAGTTTGTGGCTGGGTTGAGGGTGGAAGTCGGTGGGTAGATTGTGAATTTAATTTTGTACTTTTAGAGTTTGTATGAGAGGGACATCCAAGAACCAATGTCTAGTGGGCAGAGTTAAAAAATAATCATCCATGACTAAACAACAGCTATGACACAGACTCTTGCTCATTTCATAGTACAGCCTTGAGTTGGTATTTTTATAACCACAGGATCTGCCAGGCTTTTTAGTTTCTTCAAATTAAAGTGTATTCAGAACACTGGGAGAGCAAGATGGAATTCCTTCAACCATCACAGTGCCTATCAGCATTATCAGATTTTATTTTGTTATTCTAGGTGGAAGCCATTCCTTAGGACATTGTCTCTCTATATTTACATTGCAAGCACTTCGTGGGGCTTTCTTGTGTGACTGATAATTAGCCAGTCAATAGCATCCATTGACCATTTAGCATTTTTGAGCAGAACTTGCCTTAGATTTAGGGTGAACTATAGGGATGCAGGAAATGATCACTATGAGGAGGAGCCCAGCGATGACTAAACAGTGTATCTGGTGCAGTTTTTCTCAAAGTTTATTTTTCTCTAACTGAATTGTGTCTGCTTGTGTCCCCCACTGAATTCACAGCACCTAACACAGCTCCTGATTCACAGTAGGTGCTGAATAAAAACAAAATCAAAGGCACATTTAATGAGCTGCTTTAAATTCTAGCTATTTAGAAACTGCAGGCCAAGAATACTCTTGATGAAAACACGCATCACTACACCCAGTAGGGTCAACCAGACAACCCATAATCATAAACTAAATGGATAACAACGAGGCTAAAGCATTAGTCATTTAAAAGCAAAAAGCAATCAGTTCAGGCATTGAGATCCATGATCAACTTAAGTCAACTCTGGTAATGTACTGATAACACTCTTCTTAAATGCTTTAGGAATTCTAGAAATCTATGTTTGCAAGTGCATTATAGTGATTTTTCTCCTTTGCCAGTGTGAGGCAGGCAGCTTGCTTAATTGGAGAGCAGATTAAAGCCATCAATAAACTCCAGGACTGCTTTGGAAAAGAATCTGGAAGTTTCTCAGAAGGTTAAAAATAGAGTTGCTATATAACTTAGCAATTTTACTTCTAGGTAAATTCCCAAAAGAAATGAAAACATGTATATATATATTGAAACAAAAGTTTATAAACAAATTTTTATAGCAACATTATTCATAATAGCTAAAAAGTGCAAAACCCTCAAATTTCCATCAAGTGGTGAATGGATAAACAAATGTGGTATATCCATACAGTGGAATCTTATTTGGCAATAAAAAGAAATGAAGTACTGATACATGCTACAACAGGGAAGAAACTTTAAAACCTTACGTTAAGTGAAAGAAGGCAGACACAAAAGATCACACGTTGTATGAAAAGAAAAACCCTGGCCCAAGTGCAAAATAAGACACACTAGGAGACAGGGACTCAACCGAAGTGTATCAGGCAGGCAAAATGAACAAGCGGGCCGCCCTCTCGAAAGTGGGAGCAGCAGCAGGGAGAGTCGGGGTGGGCCCTTTATATCCAGTTAGGCTGAGCTGGACTGTTCCTATTGGCTAAGAAGGAAGGGGAGGGAAGCAAGCGGGGTTTAAGCTGAGCTGGGACTTTCTCATAGGTGGGCAAAATTGTGTACGCAGGAAGGTAACGTGGCAGCTAGGGGATTTTTCTGGGTGGGGGTTTTCTGGGAAACTTTCTCAGGCGCCATTTTGTGTATCTCGGTCTTTAATGCCTTTTTACTTTTCTGCCGGAGGGTATATTAGCCAACACTGTATGACTCCATTTATATGAAATGTCCATAAAAGGAAAATACATAGTGTGATTGAGGAAATAGGGCATGACTACAAATGGGCATGGAGTTTGTTATGGGATAATAAAAATGTCCTAAAATTGATTGTGGTGATGGTTGTGCAACTCTGTGGATATACTGAAAACTATGGAATTGTATACTTTAAATGAGTGAATTAAATGGTATATGAATTATATCTCAATTAAAAAAAATCAACTCCAAGAATCCATCTGTTGTGCTATGGTATGCTGGTAGTCTTTAGTCATAGGTAGAAATGAAAGTCTATGGAAGAGCACATCATCTCATGTGCTCTGTGACTTTGGACATGTTATTTCAACTTGTGAAGTCCTGCTTCCTCATCTGCAAGATGGGACTGCAGCAGGTGCTGGTGGTATCTGCTCACATCCCCCCGCATCACCAGGGGCTCCTCTCTATAAGCCCCTGTGTCGCTCTACCTGAAGGCTCTATCTGGACATACAAATATGTTCACCTGCCCCATCCCCTCAGGACAAAACCAGAGGTTCTGGGGAGTCAACACCTCTAGAAGCAGTTCTCAACTAATTACAAACAGGAGTTGGTGGATCAATATCCCAGCTTCCTCACTGACTGGGTAGCATAACTCAGAGATGTGTCCTATATTGTCCCTAGATGTGCCAAGGGGGTTTGAGTCCCAGTTGGCCACAGCAGCAACCCGCTAGCTAATGCATCCTGTACTGGCTTTCTTCCCTTACGCAGATTACTTTTCCATTCTCTATCAGTGCTTCCTGACATTACCTCCCAAATAAAGCTTCTCCACATCCACTCCCGTCTGATTCTGCTTCTGAGACAGAACAACCTAAGGTAAAGTATAATCAGAATACTTCCTTCCTAAGCCTATTGCGAAGATGAAATAAGATATTATACAGAGAGCATTTCAGCACTATACCTGGCCATGTAATAGCTCTTATCTGTTATCACTATTATTATTACTCTTGTTGTTATTATTGAAAACAAATAACTGCTTTTTTTTTTTTAATCAGAACTTGGCCCATCTGACAGCCTATCTTGGCTTCCCTCCATATATGAGAAATGCCAAGCCAGTATTGTGCTTATTATTTTACTAACTGAGCATCCAGTTAATTATTTTTCCCCCAATTTACTCTAGATTTTCAAGGACTTTATCTAGCAAACTGCACGGATTAAGTAATAATTCATTTGCTCTCCCAATGTTTTATTAATCAAAGACACATATAACCGCCAATCAGAGCTTCTAATCAGAATGAAATTACTAAGGTCACCACAGAGAGCTAATATCATTTCAGTCAAAAGCAAAGAATCTTTTATTATTATTTATTATCTGCATATTATTGTTACAAATTGTGATTTTTTCTTTATGCCCTTTGCCCAACCTATCCCTCCTCAAACCACCCCCCCAACCACCCCTAAGGAATCTTGATTTTTTTTAGTCTGTGAAACTTTATCACTTGTAAAAGTATGATATATTAGTTTTGAAATATGTAAAATAGCTTGTAGACCTCCATTGCTATCATCAGGATCTCCTAAGACCCTGGAATCCCATGTTGGCAATTGCTGATTTAATAAACCAAAATTTATTAAGAAATATGCTTGTTTTGTTTTTGTTATGAAACTTGCAGCAATAAAACCTTTATTTCCATATTTGGTAATAACCTTTCCAAATAAGATGAGAAAATAAAGGATAAATGGAAGTTTAGTAATGTATTTTTTTTATCTTGACCTTTTCACAATGAAATATCTAAGAGTGGCTGGATTACGCTAAGATGCTGAGCCATTTCAAGTTTCCCACGACGATATTTTGAGATCATAGTCTATGAGAAAAAATAATAGAAGAGAGAAAGATAAAGGAAACAAGCAGTTTAGAACAGTAGAGCAAAGGAAATATCCAATTCTCCATTGCTTAAAGCAAATGTCACTTACTGGCAGCATGCTCTTGTCTTCTGGCTTCCAGCTAGGTTCGGTGACTGAGAAGCAGCAGCGATAGATCAGAGAGGGAAGAAAGGCAGGACAGGGTGTCAGTTCCCCTGGTTTTCTTCCTGAGGGTCATGAGGGCTGCTGCATCCCTCACCTGCAGACCATGGCCCTTCCCATACAGCTCACTCTGACCCTGACCCTTGACCTGGTCCTCATGCCATTAGCCTGTGATGGTGGTGACGCTCCCCATTTCCAGGTCAAGGATGCTGAACCCCCTTGTGGCTTCTCTACGCATTGCTCACACCTTTGGCAATAGTTTAATTGTGCCATCTATTTTCTGCCAGGACCCTGGCTGATACACTCAGAACCTACCTAGAAAAAAGAGGGCGAGAGGGGCAGGTTGATGTAGTCTCTACAAGTCAGTGTCTTGTGGCACAGGGACGGTGAAGGGTGGTGGACCGTAGATCTGGAGGGGCCAGTGGGATATATCTGCCCCACCAGGATTCCTGATATGTAAGATAGGTAAATAACATAAAGTTCATGGGGTTGGTATGAGAATTAAATAATGTGATCCACAGAAAACACTTATCACTCTGCCTTGCACACAGTAGATCATAGACGTTAGCTACTGTTATTGTATTCAAGGGTCTGTAGAAAAACCCATTCAATCCCTGCTTTGTGAGGAACAGCAGCACCTCGCTTCATATCACTGGTATCTGAACTCACACTGGAGCTGTCACTGCAGGTAAGAGGATAACTTACCTGCGTGAACACCAGCCAACACTCATTGAGAACTTACTATTTGCCAGGGACAATACTAATTACTTTCCAAGTGTCGTCTCACTTAATACAACAGTCCTGCAAGGGAAATAATTTAAACATCCTTTTGCAGGTGAGAAAACTGCAGCTAGCTGGAGTAAGAAGGCTGCCCCCACTCACATGTTGTGTCTTGACAGAAGTGAAGCCGGGCTCACACACTGCACTGGCAGCAGCCATGTTTTTCTGATTCCAAGAGACCAATTCTTCAAAGCAAATCCTGAGCAACTTGATGGGCAAGGAATCAGGTTGTTTGTGTGTGAAAAAATGTCTATGCATTTATCATTGTCAAAACTCCTTTCCAGAAAATATGCTGTAATTGTACATTTAATTCATCCCCAGCACAGCACAATGTTCCAGTGGAGTGTACAGCAAGGTGACATGTGTTGAGATTGTGACCCTGCTGGGAAGGAGTCTTGTAAAACTTGCACTAAAGAAAAAATGACAAACAGATGCAGTGGTTTATTGGCCTCATCTTTTTGTGGCACCTCTGTGGCTCCTGGGAAGGAAGCAGAACTCTAGGAAGATGCCCTGAGCTCCCCAGGTCCCATGGGCATATGCTAGCTGAGCCAGCGAGACAATTTGTGTCCTCCATGTCTTTGAATATACACCAAATCCCTACTGGGGAGATGGTTATGAACACCAGGGCTAGCAGGATCAGTGATGAACAGATCCCCTCTTGGAGTTCCCTGGGTCTCTCTCCACGTGCACCCAGCCTAGGACTGTCTAGGGAAGCAGAGGGGAGCCCTGCAGATGCCAGAGATGGGGAAATATCAACAAAACAGGACCTGCTGCCAATGCACTGAGCTTGTGCCGTGCTCTAGTCTGAGAACCCAAGTGGGTCCCTTTTGGTGATACTTGTCAATGTACCTAACACTCCCATGGTGAGGTGTGTCCTGGGTTTGGGAAGAGGTGAAAGGTCCATTCCTACTTCAGGTTTACCAATGTGAATGGCTAAAAATCGGCACCCACTTCTCGGATCCATACCCCCAGCACAGAGTGGAGCATATTGTACGAAGCCAATTGATATCTGTTTTTGAATCAATGAAAAGCCACCCCTCTTTGGGGAGCCCAGTCCTTTTTCTCTAGAGATTTCAATGGAGTGGGGAAAGTGGGGGAAGGAGACACCCTCTTGCCAGCTCACAGTCTCACAATGATTCCACCCACTTTTGCAGGGGACAACAATCTTACACACACACATATACCCAACATATGGCCATCTGTCCTGCACCCCCTGCCAAAGATGATTGATCCAAGGGAAGGTACGTGAACTGAACTGAACCAATAAAATTCTCCTCAGAGATTTAAAATTCAGAACACAGAAACATGGCAATGGGCAACACCTAACTGAAGCATATCAGTGGGAGAGTTCTAGAAGGTTCACAAATTCCAGCACCCAGACAATTTTGGTTTTCTTTCCTTTATAAATCACATCCTCCTTTGATTCCATGCACATACCATTATCCTGCTGTTATGGGTTGCATTATGTCTTCCCCCCACCCCCCCAAAAAAAAGAGCTATGTTGCAGTTCTAAACTCCATGGACTTTGTTTGGAGATAGGGTCTCTACAGAGGTAATCAAGTTAAAATAAGGTCATAAGAATGGGCCCTAATCCAATATGACTGTGTCCTTATGAAAAGGGGAAATTTGAATACAGATTTAAAGGCAAAGGCAGAGATCAGGGTGATATATCTACAAGCCAAGGAAAGCCAAAGATTTCCAGCAAACCACTAGAAGGGGTTTTTTTTGCTGAGAGAGGTGTGAACAGATTCTTTCTCACAGCCCTCAGAAGGATCCCACACTACCTACACTTTGATCTTGGACTTCCTGCTTCCAGAATGGATTGACAGTGAGTTTCTTTTATTTAAACCAACAAGTTTATGACACTTTGTTACAGCAGCAAGCTAATACACACACCAACAGTATTCTTTTTTCTTCTTCTTTTTCCTTACCTGATTAGTATTAGTCAGAGTGAATTCCTGTTGCGTGCTACCAAGAGAAACCTAACTGATACCCCAGGAAAACCACAGTGAACATAGACTCTAATTTCAAATGAAGAATCCAATTGTTTGTATAAGGATCATGACTCCTATCAAACAAGGAAGCTTAATTTTGAGTCTAGAAAGCAAAACAACTTATAATTAACACAAAGATACTGTAACACAGAGACCATGGAGAAACACTTAGACCAAAGAAGAGATAACTACAGAACAGTCTTTTTCAGACATGTGAGGGATGAGAAAAACCCTTTGCTGCAAAGAAAACTATATTTCTCTGACTGTTGCCAGCACAAATGGCAGGAAACAAAGAAGCCCCTAAGGGCAAGCAGCTCAGTTTTTGTCTCATCCTCTATAGAAGAAAAATTTTTATAAATTATAAAAATAAAAACTTGCATTAAAATATTGACTCTATTAAAAATTGTCAGGAGATTCCCTGCTATGGGTTGAATTGTGTCCCTCTAAAAGATATGTCAAAATCCTAACCCCCAGTGCCTGTGAATGTGACCTTATTTGGAAATAGGATCATTGCAGATGTAATCAAGATAAGATGGTATCATTAGGGTGGTCCCTAATCCAATATTCCAGCACCCAGGCACATTTTGGTTTTCTTTTCTTTATAAATCAGATCCTCCTTTGATTCCATGTACATACCACTATCTTGCTGTTATGGGTTGAATTATGTCTCCCCCCCCCCCCAAAAAAAAGAGCTATACTGCAGTTCTAAATTCCAGTGACTTTATTTGGAGATAGGGTCTCTACAGAGGTAATCAAGTTAAAATAAGGTCATAAGAATGGGCCCTAACCCAATATGACTGTGTCCTTATGAAAAAGGAAACCCTAATGATATCCTCTTACTTTTTCTCTTCCTTTTAAGTGAAGATGCAGATGCACAAGGACAGCTTCACATGAAGACCCAGGCAGGGACTGCAGTGATTCAGCTCCAAGCCAAGGAGCGCCTGGGGCTACCAGAAGGTGGAACAGGCAGGATCCTTCCCTAGAGAATTGGAGGGGAGCATGGCACTGCCAAACCTTGATTTCAGACTTCTAGATTCCAGAACTGTGAGACAACACATTTCTGTTGTTTGAAGCCACCTGGTTTGTAGTACTTTTTATGACATCCCTGGAAAACTCATACACTCTCTCAGAATCTCCCTGTGTGTCACGGGAGAGCTTTACCTAGGTATTGGCTCAAGATCTGAAAACTCTCTTACAAGGTAGAGTTGAAAGGTGTTCACAGTGACTGAATCCCCAACAGTAATTTTGAAAGTGCTATTAATCAAAGACTTTAAAAGTCTGGATAGGAGATATGTCATATAAATTAGTAAATTTTTTTGTCTCTCTTTGTAGTCCTCATTAAAATGTTTTCAGTAAACCAATGTTAAAATAACCAATACTCAACAGTCATAGTTGAGCAATGGTTTAATTCAAGCCAGGGGAACTAGTTATTTGGTACCTTTTTGTAAGTTTTCAATAAAGGTTCTGCTTATGAGTAGTATAAAGAAGGCAACTAAGAAAATGAAAGGAATAACAAGACATCCTAAGCAACATCTTTCAAAGTGACTAATAGTATAGTTTATCTTATGCTATGTCCTTACACAGCTCTGTGCTTAGAAGAAAAATAAAAGTTTGCCATCGTGGTTGGTAAAGAATTCTGCCCTCACTTTCCAGCAAAGATTCTTATGCCTTTAATCTTTTGATTGTTCCCAAATAATAACTTGTTTGTTCTAAAAATAGTTCTTCTGCAAGGATGAAACAGAAATTTATTTCTGGGGACTATGTTAAAAGAAGCACACTGAACACTAAAAGGGAAAAAAAGATAAATCTACTGAAGGCATGCTATGTGTTAAATTTACTGCCAATATTCCAAGAAAATCTTCCTTAATATTTTTAGACTGAGATTAATGTATTTATAGACAATTTTAGAATATAAAGAGGTCTAAACTGAACATCTGCTTTATCGTCTTGATCCTAGAGTCAACCTTCTGGCTTGGAAATTTAGAACGCAGATTTGGGGAAGTAAGTACGTAATTTTGGCTTACCCAAATAATTTGATCATGTGATTGGTGAATCAAAGTGGTTTTTCATTTCTTTGTTTTGACAGATGATTAACTTTAAAGTCACTGGCTTTATTAAATATCATATGACAATGTCTTTCAATGTCCATTAAATAATGCTGAGTACAGTAAATGTTAAATTACCATGTTATATCTCCATAAATACATGTGAAGTCCATATGAATGCCAAATGAATTCAATATGGTCATTTCTGTTACAATAAATGCCAAGTGAATTCAGAGCGATGAGGCACTTAAAATGTCACACACTTCCAACCAGTCCCATCGTGAATTCATTACTGCCATGTGACACCCATTCTTGTCAGGGCTTCCATTTTAAGTACTATTTTCAGCAGTTCATAATAAAATTCCATTTGAGGGATTGATTCTCATTGGAAATAAGGAAGATGAACTCTAAGTCTGAGAAAGTAGTGCCACAATAATTCTGCTGCATTGGGATCCCTACACCACCTCCAAACTTGCAAGTTTAGTATTTGAATAAAATACACGTAGACCATCTAGTTATAGTTTTTTATATTTTACATTCAAAGAGAATTTTAATTTGATAAGTTTCCTCCTTGAACCAAGCGTTCTTTCATAATGTACCTCTGTAAAAATGTACTTAGTTTTGTACCGTTCTTATTGAGGCAGATGTGTCAGAATGATATGTAGTAGACAAATGAAAAAGCTGAGACATCATAAGGTAATTATTTTGGTCAAGACACAGCATAGATAATATCTGATTTCATGATCTAATATTTCCATTTTCCAGGGATATTCACTCTACAACTACAATTTTTTAAACTATGAATCCCCTGACCCTCACCACCAATGCCACTAGCCTTGATCACTCTTCTGTGAGTGGGAGGTAGAAGTGTTTAGGTACAGTAAATATAGATCACAGAAGCAGAGAGAGCTGTAGAAATAGAAAATGCATGCCGATGCATTTGGCACCCAAACAGGTAGCAAGGATAACCACCAACTCTGGTTGAGGAATGATAGATCCTACAACCTCAATATAAAATTAAAATGCAAATTGGTTATTGTTGATATCAGCTGATAAGCATTGATATTAATCAGAGATAAAAATAAGGAAGAGAGACAGGCTTAATGTATGTGTATGTATATATATATATATATTTATAAAGTCTTTGGTCTAGTTTTATGAGCAACAATTCAATTGTATTTATCTAACCTGTTATGGCATCATTTGTAAAAAATATATATACAGTCTAAATGTAGATTCTGCTTAAAACACTTCCAACTTCACTCATGATTGTATATATAAATCATTTTGACTTTCAGTGAATTATTATGCATATGTATTTTATGTTACTGAACCATAAATCAGATATGTTGACTTGAGATTTTGTTTTGCTATTGAACTGAGATTAAGCTTAATTTTATACAAGGAAATAGGACAATTTTAGTCAAAGTGCTTGACTATCAGTAAAATATTTTACAACTAATATTGCTACTTATGTTTAAACTTAAATTTTCAAGAAACTGTGAATGTCCTTCTTTTTACTCTTCCGTCCACCCACCCATCCATCCATATCCATTCATCCATCCCTCACCTCCCCACTCCTTCCCTGCCTCCATCCATCTATGTATCCATCCATTTATTCACCCATCCGTTTATTCATTCATTTAATCAACAAATAGACATGAGTGTCTAGTATGTGCTCAGTGTTGCAATAGACGCGGGAGTAGGGCACAAGATCAGAAAGACACATACTCTTCCCTCAAGGAGCTCAGTCAACAGGGGAAAGGAGAATAAAGAAACTGCTACGAGATACTAGGAAAAGTGCTATGGAAGTACAAAGCACAGGGAAGGCCCAGATGAAGACTACTTCCTTCAAGGGGCCATAGAAAATTTCACAGAGGAGGTGTCAGCCAAGCTGAGGCCACCAAAGGAAGTGAGACTGTCCCTGCGAAAGGACTCAGAGGCAGAGTCTGGAGGTTGCTATTTTATCATGGCTACCTACCACCCTACCACCATGCCCTGCATCTCCCTAAATCTTAGGAAATATTTTAAGGGTAATAAGACCCTTGCCCTGTTGCAATGCCTCACCTCAATAACTTTTAAACATTTGGCAAGATAGATGGAGCAAAATGAAGTCTCCTTTTTTGGCAAGAGGCACTAAGTATAGGAGGGGAAGGAGTTTATCATACTGGGGTGTCTCCACAGCAAACAAGGAGGGGTTTCATCCAAAGCAAAACTAAACAAAAACAAACAAAGAAATGCAAACCCTTGATATATCACAGTAAATGTCCTAAAGAGGCATTTTGATGTTGTTACTGTTCTTCCACCCTTATGGAAGTCACCCATGCTGCAGAATGTCTTGCTTTGCACCCTGTAGGGTCGTGCTCTCAGCTTTTACTCAGTGGTCTAGGAAACAGCATCTTAAAACTCATTACTCGCTTCATCGGGGGTGTTGCTGAGGGATGTACATATAGTTTGAGAGTCAGCAAACTGCAGCCCACAGGCCAAATCTGGCCCATAGCTTGTTTTTGTAAACAAAGTTTTATTAGAGCACAGTCAGGCTTATTGATTTACATATTGTCTGCAGCCACTTTGGGGCTACAATAGCATAGTTGAGCAATCACGGCAGAAACCTTATTGCCCACAAAGCTGTGCCCTTCACAGAAAAAAAAGAAATGCCAACCCCTGATCTATTGTAAGTTCCAAGGGAGAAATGTCTTTGCACTACTAAAACCTTTGCTTAATCTGTTTTCTCCTCATGGATAACAAAAGCAAAGTACAATGACTGTTCCCTTTTTTTTTTTTTTTTTTTTCTGTCTACCAAGAAGTTAAAAGAGAACTACAGCAAGTTTTAAAATCATGATTGTCAGATTAGCGGCATAATATATTCTCTACAGTTGATGCTACCTACTTTAATTTACACTTCCCCCTGTGTATTTCTTAAAATTCTCTTAATTATTTTATTGAGTGTGGTTTAAATAAACTGCTTTACCTAATACTTTGTGAAATGAAGTAGGAAATGGATAGTTAGGAAGTGATTAGATACGTACATAGAAGCATACATGCATTGGGATAAATTTGTCCATCTGTCTCTCACTAATCAATTAAAACCAAATAAATCCATAGGGGTCTATGACAAAATGGTATAGTTGTAGAAGGGGGCGGTAATGAGCAGGTACACAGGATTTCTTAACAGTGGCATTCTTGACATTTGGGGCCAGATAATTCCATTGTGATGGGCTGTCCTGTGCATTGTAGGATGTTAGCAGTATCCCTGGCCTCTACCCACTAGATGCCAGTAGTGTATCCGTCCCATCCCCACTCCATACCGTGATAACAAAAATTATTTCCAGACACTGAGAAATGTCCCTTGGGAAGAAATCTCTCAACACACCCAGTCTAGAAAAGGCAGCTCCCTTGTGCATTATTTTTTCATATACTTTCTGTCCAATTGCTCTGTTCTGTTAAGAGATCAGCAATCCCATAGAAGAGTCTGTCAAAGCTCACTGCAGACATGAAGTAATGGTGAACGTGTTGAGTAGCAATCCTCCTTACATCCAGTTAAGCCATGCCTCTGCAAGTCATACAGCAGAAGCCAGAGACTGGAGAATATTATAAAACCAAACTCCATAAATGGGATTCCAGATTAGGACTCTTCCACAGCCTGTTCATTGTGCTGGACAAAGACAGGTAAGGTTTGTCATGTATTATCAGCCCTGGTAAGACGATTCTCCTGATTTCTAATGACAGTAATGAATTAAGTAATGGCTAAGTAATGAATTGGGTTATTTCCTAAGGCTGGAGATCAAGAGAAATTAAATACTTAATCTCAAGGGGTCTGAGCTGATAAAGGGCTAGTTAAGTGTCTTCACTACAGTGGAAACAAGACCTGAATAAGATGTGGGGAACAATATTGCCCGAATTCTCTTTCTTGTAAGATTTTGGAATCAAGTGGAGCTGATAATTGCAGAAGATGCAAGAAAATGTGAAATTACCTCAGTGATGGGGCAAGCCAAGTCACTTGACACAGGAAACTTCATTCATTATTAGCGCATTTTGTCTTGTTTACACCAAGCATCAAGACACCAAATTTAGAGACATCCGTGTAATTGATTGCAGCAGTCTAAATGGTATCTTAATTGATATATCCTTAAGGGCAATTGATATATCCTTAAGGGCAAGGACAGGCTTATATTTCTTTGTTCTCCAAAGTATCTTGGACATAATAAGTAATCAATAAATATTCAATCGATGTGATAGAGGCTGGGCTGGTGGTTTTATCCACATACAGTGTATCAGACACACACTGCCTGGTAACAGCCATGCCATTTGTTGGAGCCTCACATAGGAGAAAGGAGCTGCCTATTTCACCCAGAAAGTATTTTCAGGGTCTTTGTGCTAATAATTACACATTTTATCATGAATTCTTTTTCCATTTGAGTCATATAAACTTTCACTATTGGATACTTAGATTTATGCATCAAAAGACAAAATCTTTCATGGGCATTTCAATCATTTCACAAAAATTATACTTTAGGAGGTCTATCCTGCAAAGGGAATATTATGAAAACTGATCCAGTCTATACAATCATATCTGATGCATGCCACTAAAGCAATGTATAATACATAAATATGGAAAGAAAGAATCATGCCTATATTTCTTTTTTATGCATGAGAAGGAAGTCCGCAACAAAGATAATTAGAATGTAAGAATGGATGATCAGTAAGTGGGAAATGACAATAATTGTAAATGCTAAACTATCAAATCAAATATGTAATTAAATGTATATAATTCAAAAGTGCAATTAGTCATGCACCATAAGATTTTTTTGGACACATATTGATAGTGTTAGAACAAAGATATTATATTAAAATGAGAATCAATTCACTCATTTTTATTTAGGCATACAAGTAAATTCAGCTTTTCCAGGGAGGCCATCAATGATACTGGATAGAGTATAGACTTTGGAGTTAAACAGAACTGAGTACAAATCCAGGCATCACCACATTCCAGCTCGGTGACTTTGAGCATATGTACCAGAGGCAATACAATGTCACGGGAAGAGGATGGATCTATTGGAAAACCTGCTTCCAATCCAGATGTTATAACTCACCAGCTCTGTGACCTTGGGCAAATCACATATTCTCTCTGAGCTTCAGTTTCACATCATTACAAGGAGGTTATTCCACTGTTACTTGAGTATCTTCCTTGTTTTATCGGCATTATCTATTCTGGGCCAGTGCACACATAGCATGGTTTACATCAACCAAATCAGAGGACTCATCATAAAGTGAGAAGATGGCTAAGTAGGGCGTGCCGTGGACAGCAAGCCTGTGAAGTGCTTCTCTACCTAAATGACACATCCACCTGGAAAGCCATCACTGACCCTCTTCCTTTACATTAAGTCCTCTGGTATGTATCATAGCTGGTATTTCTACTATAGGAGCATTTATCACAGGATATTAAAAAATGTGTATGTAGAAGAAAAAATGATTAAAAATGACCACCTTTGCATTGGCACAAGGATAGATATGAAGACCAGGGAAACAGAGTGCAGAAATAGACTACACATATGTGGACATTTGATTTGTGACAAAGATGTCACTGAATTCAGTGGGGGAAAACATGTTTGTCTCAATAAGTGGTGCTGGAATAATGGGGCAAAAATAAGTCTGATGCCTACCTCACACCATCCACAAAATTAATTTGAGACAAAGAATCATGAAAGCTAAAAAAAAAAAAAAAAATTCAAGCTTTTGGAAAACCTAGTACAGAATGTTTATGACCTTGGGGTATGCAAATATTTCTTAAACAGGACACAAGAAACAATAACCATAACAGAAAGAATAAATCATTGACCTTCATTAAAATACAGAGCGTCTGTTTATCAAATGATACCAATAAGAAAGTAAAAAACAAGCCACCAAGGGAGGAGACTCACAATTCCTACCTCTGACAAAAACATATTAGGAACTCCTTAAATTAACACTAAGGGGAGTTTCTTTTAAATACGTAAATAAATAATGCTGCCATATTCTGGAGAAAATCTTGTTGGGTTTGAATATAAGTAGTGAACTTGATTCTGGAAGTCAGTTAAGGAGCAGGAACACAAAGCAGACTCACAGCATGTAATAGACCCAATATACTGGGTGGAAAACTAAGGGAAGGTTGAAATGGGAAGGCGGGTGGGAAAAACAAAATGGTGAGATGGTGAGAGAGGGAGAACTGGGTGCAGGCAGGGAAAGAAAATGTGCCATGTGCCAGAGGGACATTTAAGAGTAGTCACATTTTAATGTTCCATTGGGAGCTGATGCAATCTCTGAGTACATATCTTTGAGAATTTCAGTAATGTGTGGTACGCACACAATGCTTTACATAAATTTATTGGGGGGGGAGTAGTGGGGAGACTATTTTTACATATGGATTATGGAATGTGAAGAGGAGGATAAACCAAAGCAACTAAATGAGCAGAAGCATGATCTTGGGGCTAGAGGTAACCACTGACATGTGAGTACCCTACCCACATGACAATCCAGAAACTTCACAGGTATTACTGAACATTCTCAAGGCATGGAATGGGGATTAGGGCTAATGCTATCAAGATTTCACAGGATGGGAGATCCCAGTTACAGCATTTTCATTGCTCTCTCCCAATTAAAACATTAAGCTCTTTGAGAGCAAAGCATACAAGGGCACTTCAAAAAGTTCATGGAAAGATTCATATTATCTTTTAATTCTATTTTTCCATGAACATTTCAAAATGCTCTTGTATAATAGGAGTTCAAAAATATTTGATGGAAAACGAATGAATGAATGGAGTTTTGATGTTCTGTGCACCCTGGTGAACTTTCAGAACATTCTGATCATTTTTTTACCTCTCATCTTACTGGTGTCTTCTCATGTGATCATTTTTCTGTCATTTGCCAGAAGTTCCCAGTCACATGCTCTTTGTACTGTCCACCTACAAAGCCACATTTTAGCCCAAATGTGCACCTTCTTCCTGTGGGGGATGAGCTGCACTACAGCATACAGTGATTCAAATGCGTTTGCAGAATAATTACCCCTCTTTCATACCCGAGGCTTGTTGTTATCTGAATAAATGTTTCCCTAATAAAGCTTGCAGCTGGGTTGAGTTTGAGAAACACAACAATTAGGAGTCATGGGACAAGAGCTCAAAAAAGGGTTCCCTCTAAACACCAGCATTTGCTTCCTACATTCCTGACAAAGAGGAGAGGGGCCTGTGTGCGCCTGTCAACACCGCGCTGATTGCTAATCAAGTGGCCATGATATGTGCGAGCAAAAGAAAATTAGAAAACAAATGTAGATGCTGATTAATTTTCTGCAAACATCTTGAAAGATGTATGCAGCAGGAGCCAGCTAAGGTGAGGGAAATAAGAAGAATCCAATTCTCTCTGCTTTGCCAACTTCCCCTGAGCCAAATCCGGAATTAAAGAAGAAACTATGGAACAGGGCACCCAAGTGGTTGCAAAACCCGAATGAATCTACGGGGTAAATAGTAAAAACAATAATGACAACCACAATCATAACTGCTGAGGTTTGTGCCCAACCTTGCTCTTACCACGAGGAAGAATAGTGATGTTCATTAGCTCATACTAGTCTAATAATTACTCCATGAGGTGGTTGTGAATTTTACCATTTCCATTTTACAGATGTAAAAAGTGAGATTTAGCAAATAGGAAACTTGCTCAAGACCACATATTTAACTGGCTGAACCAGGATTTATACAGAAGTCTTCATCTCCAAATTTTAGGCTTGGCATTTAACCTGTAGTGGAATGAAATATACCCACACAAGCTAAGTAGTCATATATACAATCAACAAGACTCATAACAAACAGCATTAGAGAAATAAGTTTAAAAAATTCAGAGATTGAGGGCCCAAGGGCTAACCACTGCAGCTAGTGGAAACCATTGGAGAGGAAATGCCTCTTAGAAGTACTGATTCTGTAGGAGACCAGAAACTACCACATTAGTAAAGGAGAGCCCCTGGTAATGTTCCCTTTTTATATTTGTCTAGGTTGAAATAATCAATTCTGAACTTGAAAGAGTATACTTGAGGATCCCACCTGAGTATTTGATTTAGGTATGTAATTACTAATGGTTCTGTCAGCTGTCACCAAGTGGCTCACCTCACTATCAAAGTTTTGTAATATTTGGAAAGAAACACAAGTTCTTCTCTCTCATCTTACTCACAGAGTGTTTTGTGAATGGGATGCCATTGTCTTGAGACTGGCAATCTTTAATAACCCGTAAGTGTGCTGGAACCAGTTTTCTCTAGTTTGTGAGAACCAATTGTGCACAACTCTTCTCAAATTCTAGTTCAGTGATGTCATGAAATCAGTCATGGGGGGAATATTTACACCACAGAAATAGGCAAACACTACAAATCATGGATTTTTTCCCCCAGAAAGCTAGTTGTTAAATCTATACCAGCACATCAGTAGATGTATTTGTAATGTCATTAATTTTTTTCTGCACATTGACTTTATTTTTACTTAAATACATTTATTTAAAAAGAAACCTATATAACTACTATAGATGAAAAAGCAGCAATGTCTTGCATAAATAGAAGGAAACCTTAAAAATAAATCCCAGTGGGGAAGAAACAATGTTAGGGAATTCTTAACTAGATAATGGTGCTTGCAAAAAGTAATGATCAGAAGGCCAACTTTCTCTTTTGTAAAAAAGATTAGCAAGTGTGGAGAGGTGGTTTAAAATATACAGAAACTACAGGGAAGTAAAAAGAACTGATAGAGGCAAATCTCCATGATGCAACTGATAGAAAACTGAAGCACTTTGTGATGGGAAGTTGTTTAATACTGTGGCCCCTGCTTTCTAAAACCATCTTACACATCTTCTCCTTCTTGAAGGAGAAGCTGTCAGTGTCTTGCCAAAATTCCTCAGACCCCACCCCATTTCACTGTGCTCCAGAAAACTTCTGATGGCAGATCTGCATCTCTATGCCTGAGGGCTTTCCCTAGAACCACAGAAGACTACTTGGCCTGTGTATATGGCAGATTTGAAGCCCCTCTGGTGGGAAGTGCCCTGGAATTAACACTCTTTTCCTAGGAATAGCCCTCAACCAGAAAAGTTGGAGTAGATACACCCAACTGAGGGAATTAGTGTGTCAATACCCCAGTTATCTTGTTCCCCGGGTGGGATAACTCTGAAGCATGTTTTCAACATTGTTTCCAGAATTTTCTTATGGGATTAAACTCTAGCTAACCACTATAGCTTAATACCGAACCTTACATTGACCTTCCTTCCTTTTCCTCGTCTCTTGTCCATTACCGGTGCTCCCCACACCTCCTAAATAAACTACATGCCCTCACACCCTTGCCTGTTCTTGAGGACCTCAATTAACACACACACAAACTCATGTCCTGTCATGAGACACTGGACCAGCATCCCAGGCTTTGGACAACAGTGTCCTCACAAAAAGCCAGCACTGATGCAGGCAATCCAATGTGGAAGTTGAGCCATCTTTCTAGCACACAGACTTTTTATACTTCAGTCACTCTGTCAAAAGCTCAATATTAAAATTACCTCATTATCTCCTCTAAGGCTGGTGGAGACCATTGATATTTGAGAGGGCTAATCTAAAAGAAACATTGATCATTTAATCCTCTCAGTTCACTGAGTTCTATTCCTGAATTGAGTCAGATCCCCAGGAAGCTTAGCTCTCTGTAGGAATGCATTCACCTTATCATGATTCCTTTTCATGTCTTTACTTAGGTAAGATATACAAAGTCACCAGGCAAAGAATGTTTCTACACCTCTGAAAAAATAGCTGTTGAAAAAGCAATTCCCTGTTTGACTCAGTGCCCTTTTCAGGAAAGGCTCTTAAGATACATTCCTATCAGAAATAAATGCCAAGGGGGAAAAAGTATTTTCTTCTTATTTATTGGCGTGCTGCTGCTGTGGCTCCTTCCCCTCCTTCTATCAAACAGTGAGAACTGTTTAAGCCAACACATTTCCATTTTTTTATGATTATATGGAAACTCAAAGCAAATTTGGTGCTAAATTTTAATAACCATATCCTATTACTGTTCTTTCGTATTACATTTTATGCCTTTTAAAAATCTTTACCTTTGTGCAATTATACTTAACAACTATTAAAAAACATTAAAAATAAGTGTGATAGAGATGATTGATGAATAAACAACATTAAATCTATAAACAGTCACAGTGTTATCTTTGCTACAAAGGGGGTCAGAAGGGAATAAGCAGATACTATTACACCTTGACCCAAGATCATCTGCATGTGGTTCATAGCAAAAAACAAAGTTCCCGCCTGTCCAGAGATAACATATGTGGAATCAGCAGATAACTTCCATGACCACTGGTTTGCAACAATGCAAAGGATTGTCAAAAAGCTCATGGGAAAAATGTATACTATAAAAAAAAAAAACTATGCATGGATTTCAAAACTTTTTGCACCAAAATAAGCTCATACTGACTTATAACATGTCTGAACAGGATCTAGCTTGAGGCACTAAGAAGGATTAGACATTACTTTGAAAAGAGCTTCTATCAGAGCAACATGAATTCTGTTAAAATTGAAGCAGAAACAAACATCAAATTTACGATGAAGCTTGGGTGGAAGAATGGTGAAATCACTGATGCTTTATAAAAAGTTTATGGGGACAATTCCTCCAAGAAATTAGTACTTTACAAATGGATGACTCATCTCAAAAAGGGATAAGATGATGTTGAAGATGAAGCCCATAGTGACAGATCAGCCATATCAATTTGCAAGGAAAAAATTCATCTTGTTCATGCCCTAATGAATGATTAACAGTAGAAACAATAGCCAACACCATAGACATCTTAATTGGTTCAGCTTACCCAACTCTGACTGAAAAGTTAGCATTAAGCAAGCTTTCTGCTCCGTGGGCGCCAAAACTGTTGTGCCCTGATCATCTGTAGACAAGAGCAGAGCTTTCTATGGGAATTTTACACACATGAGATTAAGATCCTGAAGCATTTCTTTGAAAAATTGTAACAGGTGATGAAACATGGCTTTATCAGTACAATCCTGAAGACAAAGCACAATCAAAGCCATGGCTACCAAGAGGTGGAAGAGGTCCAGTCAAAGCAAAAGAGGACAGGTCAAGAGCAAAGGTCATGGTAAGTTCTTTGAGATGCTGAAGGCATTTTGCTTGTTGACTTTCTGGAGGGCCCAAGAACAATAACATCTGCTTATTATGGAAGTGTCTTGAGAAAGTCAGCCAAAGAGTTATTAGAAAAACACCCAGGAAAGCTTTATCAGAGAGTCCTTCACCATGACAATGCTGCTGCTCATTCCTCTCATTAAACAAGGGCAATTTTGCAAGAGCTTTAATGGGAAATCATTAGGCATCCACCTTACGTTCTGATTTGGCTCCTTCTGCCTTCTTTTTGTTTCCTAATCTTCAAAAATCTTTAAAGGGCACCCATTTATCTTCAGTTAATAAGGTTAACAAAAAAAAAAAAAAGACTGCATTGATGTGGTTACATTTCCAGGAGCTTTGGTTCTTTAGGGATGGAATAAATGGTTGGTATCATTGCTTTAAAAAGTATCTTGATGAACTTGATGGAGCTACCATTGAAAAATAGAGATTTTTAAAAATTTTTATCTTTTAATTCCCTTTTTCCATGGACTTTTTGAAGTCCCCTCTTCAATAAGTGTATAATATTATTCATTCAATCAGTCACAAATTTTATTTATCTACTATATCCTACGTATCCTATTAAGGTTATAAATAGCTCTCTGAGAAAAACAGATGCTGACCCTGTTCTCATGGAATTTATAATTCAGCTAGATTGTGTGTGTGTGTGTGTGTGTGTGTGTGTGTGTGTGTGTGTGCATGCGAGCGTGCATGCATGTGAATGAGAGAGTGAGAGAGAGAGAGAGAGAACAGCCTCAAAAACTGCCTCCCCTGACTTCCAGTGAAAAGTAAAACAGCAACAAAGGGAAATAAGGAAACAGCTTTGGAAATGTGATTGTGAATGTTTATGTAAATGGCACTCGGTATCTCACTGGCATGTAGCATGAGTCACAGCTTGTGCTATCGCTGCTCCAGGGAGAAAAAAAAAAACATAGAAAACAATGTAACAATGAGTGTGACCATCCTGTCAGCAGGGAACAGGCATTTATGGGTTTAGTTTAATGCTAGTTATTATTTTTATTTTCTAAAACAGAATGGAGAACTCTGCAGTTGCCCTCTTTTTAATGGCACATGGGGTCTTGACAAGAGTCTGTGCCTCATTTTGGTTGTGGTGATGCCATGCAGAGAGGTTGTAGCAGAGGACCAGAGGCCCTGTTAAAGGGACATCTCTGCTTTTGGCACTATGTTGGCATGGGTTTCAAAAGAGAACTCTCAGAGGAGTCAGTAAGTTCAGTCAGTAAGGAGTCAATAAGGAGTCAGATCGACAGAACTTAATGCCCAGGGTGCAAACGAATGGACCAAGCCTTCTCCCTCCCATCGACTCTTGCCTAAACCCACATGAGTCTGACCACTTGTGAGGGGAATGCATGCAAGGAGAGTTCATTCCACCTGTTCTCATGGTGCTAGTCTAGCATATGCCTTGGTCACAGACGGTTGTAGTTAGGAAAGATTTTTTAATATGCACTTTATGGTGTATAGCAGCACCACCACCGTTGGAACTTGTTAAAAATGCAAATTCTCAAGCTCCATCCCTGATCATCTGATGGCCCCCTTTATTAATGAGCCCTCTCGGTGACTCTGAGGCACACTCAAGTTAGAGAACCACTGGGAATTGATTTCCCAAGTAGGTCCTTCTTACTTTCTTCTCTAACTACTCAATGGTAGGAAAATGTACTGAAAAGTAACTGTGTCTCATTTATCCAAACAGCACACAGGTCTTGAGATGAAAGGACTTTACAGAAATAGTTGTTAAACGATTTTACCACACAACTGAAAATAGATCCTCAAAATCATTTGATTCAACCATCCTCAAGATTCATATAAATCCCTTGCTTAAAGGTGTATCACTCACGCACACACACATGAAGAAAATAAAATTGGTGGTACAACACACGGATCTTACAATTAAATCAAAATTCTAGCTCTTGCTTTCATGTGTGCTTCTATAAAGTTGTGGCTCCCAGCTAGTCAACTAGTGTACTTAGTGCAGTTCACTGTGTGGACCCAAGTACAGAATCTTACATTTGTTCCTATTACATTAATTGTTAATAATTCAGTCCACCATTTCAGCCTACCAAATCATTTTTTATTCCTCAATTTGTTATAAAGAGAATCAATCAGAGTGCCATCAACATACCAGATATTTTCACTCATCAGATGTTCATTGATACCAATTACAAAACATAAAAGTCTGTGCTAAGGAATAAATACTGGGCCTAGTACCAGAAACTTTTCTCAAGTTGACATTGCCTCACAAAAAACCCCCATATTTTCAGTAGTGGTTTTGCACACAATCTTGAGTCTACTCCACTGGACTAGCATTTGGGTGATAGTCTCCACTCTGTCCGTAATTATTGTCTTGAAAATCTCTGTCAGTTCTTTAGCAATGAGTCATCCTCTATTTTAATAGAAAAAGTTAAGATTTTTCTCTTATGGATCAGCTAGAAACAGCCAAACTCACATGACTCTTGAAAAATAATCCCTGTACTCTTTAGAAATTGCTGCCTAAAAGCTATACATAATAAAAATGGGACTAGTGGGACTAAATTAGGGTTTTGAAATAAACACACGCACACACAACATGAAGCCCAATTAGATTTGAATTTCAGACAAACAAAAAATAATTTTTTAGCACAAGAATATGCCAAATATTGCACAGGACATAGTTATACTAAAAAAATAATATAAGAAATCATTAAAATTATTTGCCTGCATTTATATGACTCAAAAGCATTGGCTTTTGACCACTAATGTGGAATGTCTTGCTTGAAAGCTTCTTTCAACTAGTAAATCCACGTGTCTGTCCTCATGCAAAGCAGCTACATCTCTCTCACTAACTAAAGTGATTTTTTTTTCACAAGTTATCATAGAATTTACAAGGAAGCTGAGCAGTGGCCCCCTTATTATTCAACAGGTGTTTTCTGAACATCCAGTCATGGTCAGGCTCTGTGCGAGATGTGGAGCACGTGGAAATGCTCCCTGTCCCATGGAATTCATGAGGCCATCTTAATTCCTAACACCGAAAAATGCTTGAGGTCCCATTCTTACTTCCCCGTCACTTACAGAACTGCCAAACTTCTGTTTCTGCCCAGAGCATCATGGGTTGAATGGCTGAGGCTTTTTGCAAACTGTGGTGTGACTTCAAGTTTTTTCCAGAGCAGATGTACGTGTTTAGCATTGGAAAATAAAATGCTCCACATTTACCAGTGATTATAACCAATCTTTCTTGTCTGCTTGTTCTCAGACATGGTTTCAAATGAGAAATTAATATTATTTTGTAAGTTATCTCCAATGACATGATGAATAAATTCTGTGTGGGGTAGTCAGATGAATGAGGTGAGATATGCCTTTTGGGACCAGAAGGAGGGCAACCTAAGAATAAGTTAGACTGAAAGCAGGTTTCTTGGGCAGAGTGACATGTGTAATTACCTAATCACAAGAATCTCTTTGTGATTATTCCCCTGGGGATCTTTCATAAGAGGAGCTGGTGCCTGCTTCATTTGGAATTAGCTTCAGTAGAGAGTTCAACCTCTTCAGTAATAGAAACAGAACTTCTCTGTTCTGTGTGTACCAGCAAAAGCTGCCCCTGTGGGGACATGATACAGCCACAAGCCTAATATTAGTGTCTGCAGGTAAAGGCAAGTTTTAAACCTCAGGATTTTAATCTAATTTGGGAAGAGGAGTGATTTATGTCCTCTTTGATAGGTCATCATTTCCTGAAAAGGAAATGAACAGAGGAGACTGCTTAATCCCCACTGCTCTTCCCACCTAGGGTGAGCTCAGACATTGATTTATTTAGGCACCTCCAAAGCTTCATAGCATTAATTTTAAGAGCTCAGTTTGAAATGATATATCTGGGGCATAACTGCTCAGAATCCTAAGAACATCTTCACGTGTTTATTAAAGGATAATTACAAACCTCCACTGCAAAGAGAGTTGATGGGGAACTCACTTCGCAATTATGGCTCCAAAGAGGATCTTAATTTTAATAAATTATTTAGAAAAAATAAAATATGTAAATTAGATGTATAAAAAGGAAATATATATCTCTGACATCCCTGTACCAGCTATAGTTACTTCAAAGTAAAATTTAAAACACCCAGAAGTGATCCATAGTTAACACACCTGCATTTAATATAACATATATAAAGTGCTTAGAAAACTACCTGATGCATCGTGTTTGTTAAATGTTAGCTGTCGATCTATTACAATATTTAAAAAGAGTGCCAGCCGGACACAAAAGATATGCTCTGTATGGTCCCATTTATATAAAGTACAAAAGAGGCAAACTAATCCATGCTATTAAAAGTCAGAATAGTGGTTGTCCTAGCAGAGTACTTACTGAGAGGGCACGGGGGCCCTTGGGGGCTGGTCCCACTCTGTTTCTCCATCTGGGTGCTGGCTACATGTGTGTGTTCCGTTTGTGAAACTCGTCAGACTGTAGACTTGTGACTTCTACGCTTTTCTACATGCATGTTGTCTTGGTCCATTCAGGCTGCCGTAACAGGATGCCATAGACTGGGTGGTTTTTAAACAACAGAAACATCACAGTTCTGGAGCCTGGAAGTCCAAGATCAAGGCACTGGCAGATTCCAAGTCTAGTGAAGCCTCACTTCCTGGCTCATAGATGGCCGTCTTTTTGCTATGTCCTGTTATAGGGGAAGGGGCAAGGGAGCTCTCTGGGGTCTCTTTTATAAGAACATAAATCCCATTCATGAGGGCTCTGCCTCACAGCCTGATCACCTCCCCAAAGGCCCCACCTCCCAATGCCTTCTCATTGGGGGTTAGCTTTCATGTATGAGTTTGGGGGACCACAAATATTCAGTCTACAGAAATATTCAGTCTACAGAATATGCTATAATTTAGTAAAGAATTAAAAACATGGTGTATCAACCTGATTCAAATTATAACGTATTTCTTAAAGGTAATCCACTCGTTTAAAAAATACAAATAATGATTCCAAAAATAGATAATGAAAGTCATCCCTACAACTACAAATCAGAATTTTCTAAGAGAGAAAGTGCCTTGCAAACATTGAATATGATGCTGTTCATGTTGGTAATTTGGACTTAGATTGTTATCGTGAAACATCTCTTCCAATTCCAAAGTGAGTTTTAAAAAAAAGGCTTTGTCAATACACAGAAGAGGGAAAACATGAGAAGAAGAGGGTAAGGGACTTCAGTTAATTTCAGAAACACTGTTCATCCCAATCTCCAGCCTTTCCAATGACTTCTCATTAAATGTCAGACATAAAAAGTGTAAGCTCTTTATAAATCTTCCATTACTTCAGGATTTAAAAACAATGAAGAAGTTCAACCATTCTGTGAATTACTAAAATCTGAGGGATTTTTAGAGACCTTTTAAAACTCTTGGACAATTCTTATTTTTGGAAAAGCCTAATCCTCAAGATAAGGTTTTAAGAGAAATGCAAATGAAAACAACAGTGTAATATTCTACGTTGCCAAAAGTATGACAGACATGGACCATGGCCGATCGTATCTAGGGCTGGTGAGGGTGTGAGGATGTGAACACTTTCATATGCTCGTCACGGCCATATAAATTGGTATGACATTAGGGGAAGAAATTTGGTAGTCTCTGTCAAAATTTGAAATGAGCCTCTCTTCAATTCAACGATAACAAATCTTGCATTCAATGAGTCTGCGTAGAGAGATGTCATTTTTGCAGTGCTTATAAAAGAGAAAAACTGGATGCAATGTGGATACCCATCAATTTTGGGAGCGATCAAATAAATTAGAGCACAGTGATGATGAGGACTAATACACAGTCATCAAAAAGCCTTAGGTAGACTTTACACAGACACGTACACACACATTAACCATACATAACTGACTGGGGAAAATAGGATAGTTCTATTGGGATGATCACAGTTTTGAAAAAGTAATCTATACTCTCAATGAGAGGTGTGTCACTGTCACATTGCATGAAAAGCCTGAGAGATTTACAGTAAAAGCATTTAGAACAGTGCCTGGTATGTAGTAAGAACAAATAAATGTAAGTTATTATTAGAACCATACATCTCCTCAACTAGACCATTAGCGTAACAGCAACTTTATGTTATAGCCCCAGTACCTAATGCAATGGCTGTTATTTTCAAAGGGCCCAAAAATTGTTTAAGAAGAATCAGTCAATTGTTTTAAGTTCAGTGACCCATTGTTGCACACACAAGTGTAAAGAAACCTCATTAGCACTGATCACCCATTCATTCTTCAAGTGCATTATTAATCCTCTGCTGTGTGCCAGGCATTTGCCTGTGCTGAGGACTGAATAGTGAGTGGCATGGGCATGGTTTCTTACCTCTTATGACCTATGGTCTAGACAGGGACCAGAGACATAACCAGGCAGTTAGGATACAGTGTGACAAGGGATATTATAGGGAAATATGAGGTTCTATGGGAGCGCTTATAAGGAAAGATTTATTAAGGAATAACTTCTAAGCTGAGATTTAAAATACAAATAAGAGGTTCCCAAGGAAAGAGGAAGGAAAAGAATTAGAGGAAGAGGGAACATCATATATGAAGATACCTCATCTGTTTGGGGTCATCTAAATACCAAAATCTTGACTTTTAGCCAGGCAGTTTCTACCTATAACAGGTATCCTTATACCACTTCAACTAAAAGGCTTTTTGAGATGATAAAACATTGGCTGAAAGTAGCTCAAATTATACTGTCTATGAAGGCTGAATTTACTCAAAATAGCTGCCACCATATGACATCTGTCAGGCTCTTTATGCAGTGTGATGGTAATGGTGACATTTCTCACTGAGTGTTGGAGTCTATGTTCCATCTCCTTGACCTCAGTGAAATTCAGACTGCCTCAGACACTACAAAATATGGCAAAGTGGTGTTTCCAAGCCTAGGTTATAAAATGTCATGCATTTCCCCCTTGTTCTCTCGAGATGCTCACTCTTGGCACCAGTGACCATCTTCTGAGGAAGCCCAAGTAGCCACATGGAGAGACCATGTGTGGATGCTCTGGCCAAGCGCCAGCATCAACCACCAGACACATTAAGGAACAAATATGGAATGAATCCAGCCTCCAACTGTTGAGTTGCCCCAGCCTTGAGCTACCCCAGCTGACATTGTCTGAGCCCTCACAAATTACAGATTCAGGAGTACAATGAATGATTGTTATTGCTTTCAGCTACTAAGTCTATGGTAGTTTGTTATACAGCTGTAAGTGAACACTGGAATAAAATCCACAGCAGAGTACATCTTATCTTAGTCACTAGTGGACTGATGACAGCCCTTGATGAACGTGGCTTTGATGAGGACTCTGGTTTTGTTGGAGTCCTCTTGTCCATGCCTCAGATTGCTCAGAGGTCAAGCAAATGACTATAGCTACCAACATAGAGAGAAGCAGAGCTAGGACTCCTGCCTGGCTTATCTGTCTTCGAAGCTCGTGTGTCCAAAGAGCTAAGAGATTTTGCCTCCACCATCTCCTGATTTAATGAAGACTTCCAGAGAAAGAGTCAGTTCCAAAGCGCAGGATGAGCTTTGCAGCAGAGGAAAAAAAGTGGAGACATCATTTTCAAGAATGTTGCCGGGATCCAAAGTGCAGGAGTTTAGCAGTCAGGACAGGCTGAGAGCGGTTCAGGGCAAGGTTTATTATGAAAATCAGTGTTCCCCTTCAGGACTTTTAAAGTTTCAGAAAAGAAGTCAAAGGAGTGTGAAAATGTTTTACTACTGTAAAAGCCTTGTGCAAAGGTCAGCATAGTATGGCCCACTTGCCAAATCCAACCAACAGCCTTTTTTGGTAAAGATTTATTGGAACACAGCCATCTCATAGAGCTACATACTGGTTATGGTGCTTGTGCCCTGCAATGGCAGAATTTAATAAATGAAACAAAGACCTCACAGCCCACAAAGCCTAAAATATTTACTATCCAGCCCTTTAAAGAAAAAGTTAACATCCATAGCCCAGTGAAATGTATCCATTTACACAAGATAAAGCTGCACAAACTAATTAAAATGTCTTCTTTATTTTTATTTTATATTTTACTGTCGTCTGGAATTATACCAACTCTCCTGCTGGTTATCCTTTGTTGATCAGAGGCTCTGGTTGGCAGTTCTGCAAGTCTTTGTTGAATTTTTTAAAATGGGAAAACTCATTATTACCTAACAAAAGGAGTTTGTAGACAGAATGTTCCAACAGATGGATTCCGTGGAGAAAACAACAAAAAATAGTAAGACAAATCCTTGGTGGTAGAAGACCTTGAGTTGCTGAATCAGGAGACAGCATGTTATTGAAAGGAAAGGCAGAGAGGCTATGGGGGTGGCCATGGGTTTGTCTTACCTAGAGGTTATAAACTCAAGGTCTGTGAGTTGTGTCTGGCTCTCTGATGTGTTTTCTTTCCTTTAGTATAGGGTCAATATAATGTTCACATGTAAGCAGTCAGTTCAGGTTAGCCGACCTAACAGTCATTCCTAAATTCCTTCTCCCAACCTGCATCTACCACAATGACTGCGACATAAATACCCACCTTCCCGGCCTCCTGTGCAGTTAGGGTGACCACACAGCCTGTTCTAGCCAATCAGATTTAAGCAGAAGTCTGCTGGGGGTTTCTAGGGCAGGTGTTGGATGATCAAACTCTGTACTACTCTTTGTCCATCTTCCTCGAATATAGACACCGTGACTGATTTCCAGCTTTTCCCAGTAAATGGGTGGATCCAGCAGCACCAAGTCTATACTCCCAACTGGCAATTTGAAGAATCGGTGTTGCAACTGCCCTCCCTAACCTCCCACCCCCCCTAAATACTGGCTGTGGGTGCTCTCGGTGGCCACCACTGCTCTGGGCCATTTCTCTAATTTTACATCACCTCCTGCCTCTTTGATAAGGAGGTCTGCAGCTGACGCGTGTTCCTGAGAGCTGGTGGAGGCCGTCGCCAGAGAGGGCCAGGGTCACCACTGGGTTCTGCCCTCCCTCTCAACAAGGGGACTCACCAGTACACAGTCTGCATTTCACAGTGAAGAAAGCTCCACTCACTTAAGATGATTAAAGGATGAAAAATAAAGACGGCAAAATCCACCCACTTGAATAATCAGAGTATTATTCTTATGCGGTTCTAAAGTCTCAGGAGAAGTTCTTAAGGAAAAAAGGAATATCTATATTTTTTTTTTCCAGGCATGTATCAATGAGCATCTCCAAAGTGCTTTAAAAACAAGAATTACCAGCTTTAACGAGGGGGTAATAGCAGCACTAAGAACATCTGAGACAGTTCGTCCCTAATAAAATTCTAAACGTTAGCTTTCACCCCACCCGCACATTATTTATTGTACCATCCTGTATTCTGAGAAGCGATGGCTGTGGTGGCTCAGAGGAGGTGATGCTGTTGTACAGGAAACCTCACATTCCAGACGGGTGACCGTAACTCCCCCGCTTTCCTAGCGCTCTCCGGGTTTATCTTAAAAGCTCTCAAAGTAGGCACATAGTGGCTTCTCTCAAGGTGCTGGAATAACCTCAGGACTCAATTGACAATGCAGGATGAGAAGTAATAGTTCCAAGTAACAAAGTGATATCACAGAAATAAAAATCACAAAAGCATAGCAGCTGAGAAAAAGCCAAACCTCCATGACCACCACATGAGTCAATATTTTGTACTGATTTTCCCCCTTAAAATTACTGAATTACTGAATAGGTTTTATCTTAATTCCAAACTTCTTATTTTATTTTTAAGTAATGTTGACTTTTATAAATTGGAGGAGGGGGGACAAGCTGGGGGTGAGGGTGTTTAAACTGTCCCTTAATGAACAAGGCAGCTATTCTGTGTGTTATCATAAAGCACCACATAGAATCAAGTTCTTAGATCGCCATCTTCTGTTTTGCTAACCTTGAGTTTCTCGACTCACGTTTACCATCTTCTTACAGAAAAATAGTATATAACTAGTTTCCCAAGGAAATAAGTGACTTAACTGGTGACCCTTTATCAACTTTGGCTGAATATAAGAAACTCATGACTCATGACTCATTTGCCCATAAATAGTTCTCAGAGGTTCCAAGAAGCCAGTTGCTACCCACATGCATGCCTTGAGTCCTAATAACAGAACACACTGCCTTTGGGGCCCAGATTATGCAATTCTGTGATCATCTACAGGGAGGAAGCGTTGGGAAACAGCAGAATCACAATCCCCATTCCCAACCTAGGAATTTTCTCTTTATCTTAAATTACAACAAATGGTCACTTTAAATGCAATTAAAACAGACTATTCTCTGCATCATAAAACAGTAAACAATAAAGAAGAAAGTCAAAAGGGAAGAAAGAAAACAAATATTTACTAAGCACTTACACTCTGCATGCACCAGGCTTCATTCTACAGTTTTATATGATTTATTGCAGCAAATTTTCATGGCTGCCCTGCTAAATAGGCTTTTAGAATGCAGTAAACTGAGCCTCAGGGAAGTAGCGGGAACATATTCAAAGTCACAACATAGCAAGGGAAACTACGGTTTGTCTGATGTCCCACAAGATCATAGAGCCTCAGAGGACAGCAAGGTTTGGACTCCACTCTGCAACCTCCCTCAGAGCTGGCCTTTGCCTGAAAACTTCCAGAGAGAGGCATTTCACACTTCAAACTTCAGCTTGAAATTTCTTGTCTGGCTTTATTCCTTCTTAAAGCCTCAGGGACATACCAGCAGCAAGTACTCTCATGTACTGAGCCCTTACTCTAAACCAAATGGTTCTGTGCACACTACACACACCAGTCCTCGAACCCACATCATTCCTTCTCTGATCCATTCACTCGTGCAACAAATGCCGATTGGATTCCCACTGTGTGCCAGATACTGGGGAGCAGGGGGACACCCCGTGACAGACATTATTATCTTCCTTTTAAACATAAGAAAACAGAAGCTCAAACAATAGTTAAACCCCAAGTTATACAGGGTGGCACAGAACGGCTAGAGGCTCATCAAAGAGATTTTCTGTCCTCTTTCCTTTTGGGCACATGGTTAGACTGATTTTCCAACCTCCCCTAGGTGTGGCCAATGAGATGTGCCCAAAAGTGGTGTTCCCCACTTTCAAGAAAATCATAAAATCCTCTTCCATGGGTAATTCTCTCAAGGGCAAGAAGTAAACATCTACTTGTTAAGCTCCTGATTTTGGAGATACATCTGCTAGAGCAGCATGCATTAATTTAACAAATAAATAAAACTAGCATAATGACAAGACCAAAATTTGAGTCTAAATCTGTCTGATTTGAGAATCCGTGTTGTAGGATAGGAGCAATACTGGCCATGTTTGCTTCTCTGTAACATGTACACGTTGATCTGAGTTCTACCCGCCAGCATGTGAAAGAATCTGCTCATTTCTCCTGTGATACAGCCCTCCAGGGACAGCAATTCTATTCTCATGTGCCTTCCTTGCCTTTCTTAGTTGCTGATATGAAATAGTTGTACAGTCAGATATAATTTAATTTGCCAATGGCTTCTTTAAAGTAAGGGGTACAAAAGTAATAGAAAAAAAAATCAATGAAACCAAAAGTTGGCTGTTTGAAAATATCAACAAGATTGACAAATCTAGCTAGATTCACCAAAGCAAAAAGAGAGAAGACACCGATCACCAAATTAATAAATGAAAAAAGACACATGACAATTGACCCAACAGAAACTTAAAGGATTATAAGGGAATACTATGAATAATTATGTGCCAACAGATTAGACAATTTAGATAAAAAAGACAAATTGCTAGGAAAAAAACACAAATTACCTAACTGACTCAAAAAGAAATGAAAAATCCTAATAGCCTAAAATAACAAATAATAATAATAATAACAACAAATTGAGTCAGTAATTTAAAATACTTCCTCAAAGAAAAGTTTGGACCCAGATGGCTTTAGTGGTGAATTGACTATAAGAGAGGAGATCACATGTGCACATTACAAAGAAATGATTGAATTTTGCAAAGATGAATATGCTAATTACCCTGAATACATCATCACAGATTGTACACATGTATTAAAATATAACTCTGTACCTCATAAGTGTGTACAATCAATACGTTTCCATAAAAATTAAAATAAGTAAAATAAAGAAGAAATAATACCAATATTTTATAAATTCTCCCCAAATGTACTAGATGAGGACATAATGCTTTCCAACTCATTCTAGGAAGCCAGTATTGCACTGATACTAAAGACATAAAAAGATATCAAAAGAAAAGAAAACTACAGATCAATATTTTTCATGAATATAGAAACAAAAATTCTCAACACACTGTTGGCAAACTAAACTCAACAACAAGGTAGTAGGCTGATAATGGACCTCAAAGATACTAGGTCCTAATCCCTGAAACCTGTAAATGTTACCTTATTTCAAAAAAATATATTTGTGTTAATGTAATTAAATTGAGGATTTTAAACTGGGGAGACTATTCTGGATTATCCATGTGGCCCCTAAAGGCCATCACAGTTTTCTTATAAAAGAAAGCCAGAGGGAGATTCAATGAGAGACAGAGGAGAAGGTACTTGGAAGCCAGACTAGACAGATGCTTGAAGATATTGTCCCTGAAGATTGGAGAGATGTGACCACAAGCCAAGGAATGCTGGCTGCCATCAGAAGCTGGAACAGGCAAGAAAACATTCTCTCCTTGAGCCTCTGGAGAGAGCACAGCCCTGCTGACACCTTGATTTCAGCCCAGTGATACTGATTTTGAACTTCCAGCCTCCAGAACTGTAAGAGAATAAATTTCTTATTTTAAGCTGCCAAATTTATGGTACTCTATTATAGCAGCCACAGGAAACTAATACAGCATGTGAAAAGGATCATATAACTCAAGGAAAATGACCGAATAGGCTTTATCATGGGAATGCAAGCTTGTTTTAGTATTCAGGAATCAATTAATGCAATAAGCTTTACTAATAAAGAACAACAACAGCAAAAAAAAAAAAAAAAGGAAAAAAGAAAAAACCAAACACAAACCCACAAACATCTCAATAGATGCAGAAAAAGCATTTGATAAAGTCTAGCACTCATTCGTGATAAAAACTTTCAACAAAAGGGAACTTTCTCACCATGATAAAGAGCACATATGGAAAATCTGCAGTTAATATCATACCTAGTGGTATGAGTGTTTAATAGATGGAATACTTTACCCCTTGTGTCAGAAAGGATGGAATGATGTCCACTCTCACCATCTCTATTCAATATTGTACTAGAGGCTCTAGCCAGTGAAATCAGGCAAAAAACAAAAAAGAAAGAAAGAAAGAAAGAAGAGTATAAGATGAAAAAATAGAATATAAGATGAAATGGAGTATAAGGTCCTGACACTTCTGGTGGCCTCTGACCAGTGCAGTCCACAGAGGGGACTACAGCAGAGACCTAGCTCTGTCTGCCCAGCATCCTTTTTCTGTCTGTAGGGAGGTGCCCTGCTCCCCAAGGCTCTTGGTTCATGTTCATAGATGGGCTGATTCCATTCCTGGTTGCAGATGGGGGCATTTGACCTTGACCCAGGCCAGGATCACCAGTGAATTTTTCTTCTTTGGCCACATAACTGATTCAGGAAGGTACATGTGACTAATGTGGATAAAAGTGAGCTTCATTATGTACTTTAGTTTTTTTGAACCGTGGGGAAAAATATGGATTCTTTCTGTTGAAGTAGCTGTGAAAATAGAATGTGAGTCTGGAACTGCTGGCAACTACTATCTTATACCATAAGGGGAGAGAGTGCGGGGGCGGGGAGGTGAGTGGGGGTTAGGGGTGGGGGTAGGGAATGGAGCCGACACAGAAGAAAGCCACACAGAGAGCTGGAGATGAAGTCCTGGTGGCGGGGGTGTCTGAGTTTATACGCCCAGTCAGGTTTGAAGCCAGGTTTATCCATGAACTTCTCACAAACACGAGCCTTGAGACACTATTTGCATCAGCCGGTTTGAGCTGAGTTTCTGGCACTTGGAACAGTAAATGTCCTGACTAACACAGGACTTGTGACTCCACCTTAATCTTGATATTATCCTTTATAGCAGCTATATCTCACTACCACCCTCTTAGAATACACAAAACATGTTTTAATAATTCCCCCATTTGACTCTAGTTTCCATTAAGACAGGGACTATTTCTACTGTGTTTTCTAATACATTCCTAGTGGCTAGCACCCGGTAGGTACTTATTAATATTTGCTAAATGAATAGGGATGTATTGATGGATCATAATAAATGCATATATCTGTTCGGAACTCTACTGGGGCTTAAGCTTAGCTTCACTGGTCTTTAGTTTCCAGATTTCATCTGTATTTTTTTAAAAATATTGACCATTCCCCTTTTCATATCTATTCATACCTCTCCTCTTCATGATGTCTCAAAAATTATAGACACTGTTGCTGGGATCAAATTTTCTCAGCGCCTTCTAAGAAATGATTCATCTAGTCTTATAGATGTGAACTTGTTAAACCAAGAGGATACACTTTTACCATCTTCTCAAGTATCTTCCCCTATTTATATTTGTTCAACCCTTTTACAGGGCGACAATTATTTTCTTTGATCATAGAACTGGAGGAGACCTGAGCCTCTGAGGCGCTGCATTCACTCTGCCATGTTTCACCAGGACACTGGCCTCCCCACCCCAGCTCTGTCCACAGCTGCCTGCTCCTCTTCCCACCGTCTTTGACTTATTTGAAATTTGCAATTGTCAGGAAGCTTTAGGATCCCATACAGTTGTGATGGGTCATGTCCTTCATACATACAAGGGTACTTCAAAAAATGGAAAGATTCATGTTATCTTTTAATTCTGTTTTTCCACGAACTTTTTAAGTACCTTCATACATTGGTTTATTTTATATGCTCTCCTTTAAGCTGGGTTTAGGTGAGAAGTCTACGTCTTGTGAACATGGCTTTTGGATGTGTTATTTTCTCTCTCCTCCTCCCCTCCCCCACCTTCCTTTCTCAACTCTCTTTCAGGTTTTCGCAGTTATGTAACCAGAATTTTCCCTTTTAAGAACTTTTCTTTCTTTCATTATTGTGCTTTGTATTAGGTATCTGGTTTTTTTTAAGTGTCTAAATTTTTCTCTGAACCTGAGTTGAAATATTCTCTCCCCACACTAGGGCGCCTGTGGCTTCACCCTGCACGCCCTTCTGCAGGGCTCACAGGCGGAGGCCAGCACAGGGGCTTTTCTCTCTGTCCCACAGCACCCGCTAGCCTTTCATCACAGCCAGCGTGGCCCTTCCTTCCCTCTTGTGAGCATCTTTTTCCCCATTGTCCTCAGGGATGAAAGCAGCGACATTCAGCCTCCCTCCTCACTGGCCATGGTCCCCATGTGTTTTCATGTCATGTTGGTTTAATGACAAAGGCCTTCTGTTTTTATTTGCTCTCTTATGTTTGTGAATGATCACTTTTACAACTAGTGGCCGTGTGAGCGTGGATGTGGGAATTTTCTAGTTCTGCTTTGAACATTTCTACATAATTCTAGTTTGCCACATGTTAACTGCAAGTTTGGTCAATTCAATGTTACTTAAGAAAAACCTAAATGTGTCACGTAAAAATGCAGAAGTATAAATCTTATGTATCCCACAACCATCGCCCAGTGGAGAATATTCTTCGTATCTCCTGTTTTTTGACTTAAAAACTAAAATGAATACATATGACAATTAAATATTTCAATAAACATATAGAAATGCTGTCTACATCCCAAATATGCTACCAGGTTTTATGTAGATGTATCTATCATGGCATTTAACAGTCTTCCTTTTATTTCAATCATTTACACATGACTCTTTTTCCTACGACACTGGGTCCCCGGGAGCCTGTGGGTTAGTTCATTTCTGGATCCCCTATTGCATCTTGAACATGGTAGTGTACATAGAAGGTGACCAATAAAGGCTTGCTCCATGAAACTGAGCTTTGGACTCCAGGTAGAACCCATAGGGTAAAAAGGAACGCAGTCTGAAGGCATTTAAACATCATCGTCTACATGGAAAACATCTGATACATTAAATATGAATTATTTTAAACTATTAATTAAAACAGAACCCAAAAGACTTCTGTTCAGAAATGCTTTGAATACATCTTTTAGAGCAAAGACTGCCTTTGCTCTGTGTTATGTGGTAATTCAGACAGCTCTTCCCTGTGGTTAATTGGCATTCAAGAGCTGTAATGTGTCCATTTCCCCCTCTGACGATCTACAATGCTAAAACATGAAGAGCAATGAAACATGCCTGTTTTTCAGAGTGTATATGTCAGAGGGTACCTAAAGTACCTGGTAGGAAACAAATGAATCCAAAGGAAGAATTGGCTTTGCAGGAGCTATACAACCACGCTGTCTGGGATAGACAACTACCAAAACTCACATGGCCCTTTTCTACGCAAGTGTCTCCTGGGACACGTGGTAGACTAGACCACGGCTCTTGTGACCATCTGAACAGGCTCTCCAGTTTGGGAGGATGTTTTCGATGCTGAACACTCCCTCCCTGCTGTTGACTCAGCACACAAAGATTTTTCACCAGTGACTGCAAGATCCCTCTGGGCCCCTGTATCTCAGCAGAGACGAAAATGATCCCTGTATATCATTTTGATAAGTTTGTAAAGCACGCTGGCGTCTTTGAGCAGGAAGCTGCTAAAGAAAGACACCTTCGTTATGGTTTACAAAACCATTTCCAAAATGTGCTGCTTCAACCTTTCGAGTAAAGTTCAAAAATAGAGCCTGTAAAACTTACCTGGAGAACCACTGTGACAAAAAGACAGTCTCCCTGTGATCGGAGGGCATGCTTCAGTCTGTTACATTAGACTACTCTGATATTAAATCTATATCCTAAGACTGTCTTAACTGGCCATAAAAAGGACAATTGAAAACAAAGGATTTGATCACTGCACATACAATCCTAGCACTGTAACTACCAAATTGGGCCATTTTGCAGAAAGCACCCAGGCCTGAGTTCTGTTTAAGCTGTCTCAGGGTTCCATTTCATCATCCAGTTTCAAAAGGCAACAGGACATTAAGTCAATTAGGATTCAGTGAACGTTTAGACCATTGCACATCGTGCAAATTTAACATTGCTTCCATTCACCATCCCTGATAAGTGTGGAGGAGGGAGGGGGAAAAAGACATTTTACACATTTTCCGAGAATTAAAATCAGACTTGCCTGACGCTCATGGTGACACCTTTTGGTGTCACTAGATTTAATGATGTTATAAATAATGAGTTAAACAAATTTGGAGAGTCTGATTAATGTACTGCAGGGACGATTTTGTAGTAGAGAACTCTAGTCTAAATGGAGCGTGTAACTTCCATACTGTCTGCTTGCTTGTGAGGTGCAGAGTCCAGGATGGCTGCCCTCCACCCCCAGCCCCCGAATGACATGCATGTGCACCTGCGCCCGTGCTGACCAGGCTTCAAGAAAGGATGAGCCGCCTTAAAAATCATCACAGCATTAGGTTCTTTTCTGTGTTATCTTTTGGACATATTTTCATTGTTTGAGGACATCAGGATGGGAGACGGATGGCACCTTTTAGAGAGAACAGTATTGGCAGGAGTCATGGTTAAGACACAGACAATTGAGTTGGAAAAAACATACAACGGACAATTTGCTTCAAAGTGCTAAACCTTAGGCTCCTTTTTTTTTTTTTTCTGTAAAATGGGGATAAAAAGGCATCCACCTGAAGGCATTTCTGTAACAATTACATGGGTTCAGATAGTATACAGGGCACATAGTACTTAATGGATTTCAAACATTATTATCATTACCAGTAAGTGGACTGTGCTGGGCCCCGCACAGGGGGTGGTGTCAGCTGTCCTAGGTAGAAGTTTGCTCTAGAATCCAAATCCTGCTTCTAGCAGGAGCCCGTCAAGTCGCTGGGGGAAAGGAGGCCATAGCTGGAGCTCTGCCCTCGTTTCTTGAAGCTCCCTTTCTCAGAACTCCATGCCCACCCTGTTCCAACCGAGCCATTGCTCTTTCAGAGAAGAGCTGATTTCTTCTCCAACTTCCTCTGCTAGACTTTAGACGAGGACTGGAGCAGGTGTCGACACTCCCCAGAGCTCCTCGCCCCTCAGCTGGAATAACTGAGCGTCTTCCTAGCACAACTCACTAGCCAGCTGACTTTCCTTCCCTGTCTCGGTACACCCCTCCTCTACCCGTGCTTCCTTCCTCTTCCAAAACTCATTGCCCTTGAACTGTTGTTTAGGATCTGCTCACAGGGCACCCAAACTAAGACGATCCTCAGCTGGTATGAGGGGATCTAGGCCCAGCAGATGATGTTAGGCCATGAGTGAGGGGCCAAGAGAAGGATGACACCCTCTGAATGCCCACGCCTACTGGGGGCTGTGTCAAGTCCACAAGCAATATTCCCATATGAACCTTCAGAACACTTGGTTTGGGTTAATTCTCTTAATCCTGACTATCACCCTATGAGGTAGGCACTAATTCTGTCCCCATTTTATAGATGGAGACACAGAGTCAGAGAGAAGAAGGATTTATCCAGGATTGTACAGCACACAGGAGGCGACATCAAGAGTCAGAATGCAGCCTCCTGCAGGGCACCCTCCAGGTCACTTTGTCCTAAAAGATGCAAAGACACTGATCATTGACTTCAGAGGGCCATGGCAGTCTTGGGATGAGGAGAGAACCATGCTGGGAAGGAAGTCATCACGTGGGTACACTCGGCTGGCCTGATGAGCCATTCTTGGACACTGCCATAGACTCTCAGTTGGCCTCTCTGGGCAGAAGTTTGTTTATCACAGAGGCCACATGATGCCTCCCACCCCTATGAGGTGGGCGAGGGAATGAAAGCGGTAAAGACTTTCAGCACTCAGGGGAACTACTGGATTCAGTTATGGAGCTCTGAAAGCTCTGGTTTGGTTCTGACCTTGCTACGTTTCCCATCAACATATGATTTAGGGACTCCCCACCCCGGGAGCTCCAGCCCAGAAGTGATGGGGCTGCCTTATCCTGAAGCTGGGCTGAGTCCCGAGTCTACATCAACCTTAGCATCTTTACCCCATTTCTAGCTCCTGGGGGAAGGCATCACCCACCTCAAAGAAACCTGCAGCCTGTTCGCTGCCCCGCAGGCTGCACAGGTCAGAGCTGAATGAACTCATCGGCTGGGAAGCCTGAAGCATGGTTGGCCCTTGGTAGGAATGAATACTCTCACCGTGCTCCCAAGGAGAGAATGTGGCTTTGGAAATCCCATTCTCTAATTTCTTACCTTCCAAACCAGAAAGTAATCCCTTTATACAGTGTCAGTCACTCTAGGACAGTGCAGAGAGAAATACAGTGTCAGGTGGCTGCCAATGAACACCACTAAACACCGGTGCAGCCTGTGTAGTGGCTCAAGACTCAGCCTGGGAGCTTTCTTATTGGACAGAGCGAATTTTCCAGTGGGGATTAGCCTTGAGATTGGAGTTTAATGAAACAATCACTAACCCCAGAGGCTTGGGCTAAAGAACTGGCAGACTCCAGGGAGTTCCAGGTTTGTCTGGGGAAGATATTTGTCTAATAAACCATGAATAAATAGTACAGAGAGTCTAAAGTCAAGAGATGCAGAGAAGCTGAGAGACAAGAGGTAGGGGCTGGATGGGTAAGAAGATGCTTTAAAAGCAATTTACATTGTATAATATTTAATATACCAATTATCCTGATTTGAGCATCACATATTGCACACAGGTATTTTTGTTTTCCCCCTAAAGTAAAATTTCTACTATTCATCTGTTTACGACAGAGTACACAAGAGGCAGAGTGCTCCACATCATAGACTTCACTTCCAACTCCTTGGAATGCTCACTTCTTTGGCTTAAAGAAGAGACTAGATGGGAAAGCCAGGTGATGCTTTGACAGCTGAAATAAGGCCAGGAGGCAACGCTAACATCATCCTCCCAGGGACGGGCATGAGGGGGCTGTTAGTCGCAATCTGATTTTCTACAACTGTCAGCTGGAAGCACAGGCAGCACCACTCCAGATGCTCACACCATGTCGGGCTCCAGTCATCTCCACACCATCGGTACAGCAGCGCTTTCTGGTAGTTGCTCTTAGTGTCTTGCTGGATATAATAGTACAGGGACCTGCAATACATTCCCTTGACTTCAGACCTAATTTTCAACATGTCCACTTCACTGTGGGAGACCAAGATTCTAATCAGGACTTTATCGTGAGTCCCCTTGCCTTTCGTGGAGTCGTACAGGTGATCAGCAAAATACAGGGGCTTGTTCTGAATGCACTGGACTAGGTTTAGGAAAGCATTTTCCAGGTCTCTTTTAACCTCCCTCTTGATGCTCTCCAACGTGTCATAAGGGCTGTGGCTCTTGTAACTTTCAAATACTTTCTGGAGCGTCAAGCACACGCTCTGCTCCGTCATGACGCTGGTCCACTTGGGAACATCGGTTCATTTCCTGTTCACTCCAGCATCAAAAAGATCCTGGGCATCTTGGTCAATCTATTCATAATCAATGACAGAGCTATCTGCTCTTCTACCCTTTGCATGGGCAACCATCAGCTTGCAGAAGTCACTGGATGTGTTGGAAACAATGTCCTTCTCCAGATCGGTCTTGTACATTTCTTTGCAGACTCTGTCAATCTCCTGCAGCTCCTGGTTGGTCCTGGAGCAGATGATCTCAAAGATGGAGTCTGTGTCAGTTCCCAGCTCCTTCATGGAGGCTTTTCACTTGGAAGCCTCATACCAAGCAGGTTTCTTCAATAGGTCCCAAATCACCGTCTCCAGGTGGCCGGAAAAGGCTGACTTCAATGCTGATGCAAGGTCCTTTTTGGTCCTTTTCTGGTAGGCGAAGCCAATATCCTGTCTCTGTGGATTGCTGTGGCTGATCAAAACATTGACGATGGTGACTCATCCATACCTTTGGTCCTGATGGCCGTTTCAATGTTCAAAGCATCCCATTCTGCGTCATAGTTGGTATAGGCTTTGACAGGGGGTGTAGAGTGATCACCCTCCAGGCTGAACTTACACAGAATTTGATTAACAGTAGACATTTTGAAAGAAGCCAGGCCAGGCGCCGAGAGCTGTGAGTGTCCCCAGATGCTGAGCGTGCACACATGTATTGATATTCAGCTCTGTACCCCACAGATATGTACAACCAACTATGTGACAATTAAAAAAAGTAATTTAATATTTTATCTTTGCGATAGACATTTGTTACTGGAGAAACACAGTCACATGTGCATAAAGCAGAATGTATGGGTTGCTCATGGCTATATCAGCCAGTGATAGGCAGGTTCTGTAGCAATAACAAATAACTCCAAAGTCTCTATGATGTCAGGCAACAAAGATTTATTTCTTGCCTATGCCACATGTCCCATGCAGGTGAGCAGCAGGATTCTGACCATCATAGACATCCAGGTACACAGATAGCTACAATGCCAGCATTTTATGGGATGAGAAGAGAGGATTGTCAATTTGAGCACCAGCAATTATATGCTGTGGCCTAGAAGAGACCCATGCATCTTCCACATACATTTCAGTTGTCAGATCCCGTGGCATGACCATGGCTAACATCAAGAAGGTAGGGAAGTATAATCTCTTATGACCAGGGAGCAGAAAAGGACCAACTATTGGTGAACATTAATAACATCTTCCTCATGTGTATTGACAAAAACTGGGAAGAAATGCCTGTTTCCTCATCTATACCCCATGCGTATACATCCACACAAAAGAATAGTTTGAAATGACTTATAAAGTTAAAATGCACATTACATAAAAATGCATATAGTAGTATCTCTCTTATATTTAACTCAACTATATCTCAAAATTCGGTCTAGAAGGATATCCCTGAAACTAATAATGGTGGTTACCGCTAAGAGAAGAATATGGTTGGAAGGAGAAAAGGAGGATATCTGTTTCTTGGAATTATTTAAAATGAGAATGCACTCATATACAGCCTCTGAATTTTTAAAAATGTGTTCAAATTTATCTGATGCCTATAGCTGATGGTCAGGTGGTCTCTGTGCTAACCTGGGGTGCCATGCTCATTGCATGGAGGTGATCGAGGTCACCTTTGACCTCCCAAGGTTCCAGGCTCTACCATGGGTTCATCAACCCTGTTCATATGGAATAAATTTTCATCACTGGCTGGCCCTACTTGCTCTTGCAGCTGGCACTTTCTGAAACATTCTGGAAGGTCCTCTGGTCATAATGTAGATGACTCCAGAGGTCTTTTCGGCTAGTTGGACATAGAAAAGCCACATGGGGCAATACAGGCGTTGTCATGGATTTGAGTTCACCATAAACTTTCTTTTACAGTTTTGCAAGAAGAAAAATTGCCAAGCATGAAATGTTTTGTTTTTCTCTTTCCAAAGAAAAATATACAACTGCCCCTGGTTAGTAATGGAAAGATGGATGGGCTGATAGTCTGGACACTTCGCAGCTGAAACAAGGCAGAGATTCAAGTCGTGGTGTGATTTTGGAGAACTCACTGTGTCTCTCTAAACACTGGTTCTTGATCTATGCAATGAAGGGATTATGATTAAAGAGGGGCTATGGAGCCCTCGGGACACTATGAAAGTCTGCTGAGAGCCTAGCGATGGGCAAAGAGGAGGAGACCACAGGGGGCCACTGAGGGTCACCCATACAACATACCACCTGTGCTTTGCTCTGTTTTCTTTTCTGGCCTTCATTGCATCTAAAATTCCATGTAAAGAAAGGATTTCATTGAACGAGGCGATCATCAGATCCCATTTCTATCCCAAAATTTCACATTCCAAATTAACCTACAGAGTTGACCTTGAATAGTAGACCATTGCACTAGAGAGAAGGATCTTGGGAGGAAGCTTTTATTGACAGCTGTACTTGACTGAATAATGTCCACCCAAAACTCATGTTCATCCAGAACCTCAGAATGTGAATCACAGATGTGAATTAACCTCTTCATAGATGTGGTCAAATTAAGATAAAGTCATACTGAATTAGGGAGGGCCCTAAATCCAATGACCAGTGTCCTTATAAGAAGACAGAGGACACACAAACACAGAGAGACTGAGGAGAAGGTCATGTGATAATGAGAACAGAGATTGATGTGAAGCATCTGTAAGCCAGGGAAGGTCAAGGACCGCTGGAAACTACCAGAAGCTAGGAAGGGGTAAGGAAGGGTCCTCCCCTAGAGCCTTCAAAGGGAGCACGACCCTGCAGACACCTCAATTTCAAAGTTCCAGCCATCAGAACTGCGAGAAAATAAATTTCTGTTGTCTTAAGCCATTCAAATATGTGGTGATCTATTACTGCAGCTCTAGAAAACCAATGTGAGAGTTTTGTATGTAGGAGGCATTTTCAGGTGCGTCCACTCATTTAAACCCTTGGCAACGAGAAGCTGGACTTTGTTACATCCCTCTCTTACCAGTACATTAGCAAGGAAATACCCTTTTATGGTTCCCACTCTTTTTAGGACATGGTAGATACCAATTCTTACAATACAAATTGGCTCACAATGGCCTTGAGGGGTTTCCTGCACAAATGGGCAGCACTTTGATGTAGTAACAAAAACTAACTTCTCAAAGCTGACTACTCACATCAGAAAAATGGGGACTAAGGACCAATCATGTGCTAAATGTGCCCTCATCATTGCCACCTTGGGGTCTGCTACTCTATAAGCTTAGTGGGGAGTCTACTAATCTATAAACCCTCTAATAAAGGGCTTCTGAAAATCTGAAAGCCTGAAATGGAGTAATGGAATCTGCAGAAACTTCTCCATCTGGCTCAAGGAAATAGTGTCAGAGTTTCTCTTTCCATGCTTTTTTAGAGAAGCTCTCTCTCTCTCTAAATAGATAGATGCATATATACTTACATAAACACACACATATATGTATTTTTTACTAATCACAGTGTACTTACATATTCTTCTGAAAGATAAATTCTGATAGAGCTGGGGTAGAACGGAGACAGCATCTCTCACCACACTGTGCAGTAATGGCGGCCAACAGCCAGCTGTGGTTATGAAGCATGTGAAATGTGGTTCATGTAAACTGAGGCATGCCAAACGTGCAAAATAAATGCACACCGGTTTCAAAGACTTAGTGCAAAACAGTAAAATATCTCCATCATTTATTACATTGACTATATGCTGAGATAACACTTTAGATACATTAGGTTACAGTGCATCACTAAAATTAATTTCGCCTGGTTCTTTTCACTTTTTTGATGTGGCTACTAGAAAACTGAAACTTACATTATAATTTTATCAGACAGCAAGCACTGGTTTAAGGAGTATATGGTTTCTGATACTTTGTATTGAGTCATTATTTTGAACATTTTTGTTAAGGAAATTCTGATTTTCCTTTAGAAGTGTTTTTTTTAAAAATTTTCTGTGACGATTCTCTTTCTGACACACACTCACAAAATTTAATTTACAACATTCCAAGTTCTTTTCTTCTTCCTCTTTATTTATTTTATCTTATTTTATTTTTTTCTTAATTTTATTTTGTCTATATACAATGTGGTTGACTATTGTGGTCCTTTACCGAAACCTCCCTCCCTCTTCCCTCTCCCCCCTCCCACCCAACAATGTCCTTTCTGTTTGCTTGTCGTATCAATTTCAAGGAATTGTAGTTGTTATGTCTTCTTCTGCGCCCCCCCCCCCCCGGTTTTTTTATGTGTGTGTGAATTTATTTATTTATTATAAGCTCCCACCAATAAATGAGAACATGTGGTATTTCTCTTTCTGTGCCTGACTTGTTTCACTTAATATAATTCTCTCAAGGTCCACCCATGTTGTTGCAAATGGCAATATTTCAATCATTTCTATAGCTGAGTAGTATTCCATTGTGTAGATATACCACATTTTCCGTATCCACTCATCCGATGGTGGACATTTGGGCTGGTTCCAACTCTTGGCTATTGTGAAGAGTGCTGCAATGAACATTGGGGAACAGGTATACTTTTGACTTGATGATTTCCATTCCTCTGGGTATATTCCCAGCAGTGGGATAGCTGGGTCATATGGCAGATCTATCTGCAATTGTTTGAGGAACCTCCATACCATTTTCCATAGAGGCTGCACCATTTTGCAGTCCCACCAACAATGTATGAGAGTTCCTTTTTCTCTGCAACCTCACCAGCATTTATCATTCAGTCTTTTGGATTTTAGCCATCCTAACTGGGGTGAGATGGTATCTCAGTGTACTTTTGATTTGCATTTCCCGGATGCTGAGTGATGTTGAGCATTTTTTCATATGTCTGTTGGCCATTTGTATATCTTCCTTAGAGAAATGCCTACTTAGCTCTTTTGCCCATTTTTTAATTGGGTTGCTCATGTTTTTCTTGTAAAGTTGTTTGAGTTCCTTGTATATTCTGGATATTAATCCTTTGTCAGATGTATATTTTGCAAATATTTTCTCCCACTCTGTTGGTTGTCTTTTAACTCTGTTAATTGTTTCTTTTGCTGTGCAGAAGCTCTTTAGTTTGATATAATCCCATTTGTTAATTTTTCCTTTGGTTGCCCGTGCTTTTGGGGTCATATTCATGAAGTCTGTGTCCAGTCCTATTTCCTGAAGTGTCTCTCCTACGTTTTCTTTAAGAAGTTTTATTGTTTCAGGGTGTATATTTAATTCTTTAATCCATTTTGAGTTGACTTTAGTGTATGGTGAAAGGTATGGGTCTAGTTTCATTCTCCTGCATATGGATATCCAGTTCTCCCAGCACCATTTGCTAAAGAGGCAGTCTCTTCCCCAGTGTATAAGCTTGGTGCCTTTGTCAAAGATCAGATGGCTGTAGGTGTGTGGGTTGATTTCTGGATTCTCTATTCTATTCCATTGATCAGTGTGTCTGTTTTTATGCCAGTACCATACTGTTTTGGTAATTATAGCTTTGTAGTATAGTTTAAAGTCAGGTAGTGTTATGCCTCCAGATTTATTTTTTTTGCTCAGTGTTGCTTTGGCTATGCGTGGTCTTTTGTTATTCCATATAAATGTCTGGATAGTTCTTTCCATTCCTGAGAAAAATGTCATTGGAATTTTGATGAGGATTGCATTGAATTTTTATATCACTTTGGGTAGTATGGACATTTTCACTATGTTGATTCTTCCAATCCAAGAGCATGGGATATCTTTCCATCTTCTTGTATCCTCTCTAATTTCTCTCAGCAGTGGTTTGTAGTTCTCATTATAGAGATTTTTCACCTCCTGGGTTAACTCAATTCCTAAGTATTTTATATTTTTGGTGGCTATTGTAAATGGGCAGGCCTTCTTGATTTCTCTTTCTGCATGTTCACTATTGGAGAATAGAATGCTACTGATTTTTGTGTGTTGATTTTGTATCTTGCAACTGTGCTGAAATCATTTATCACCTCCAAGAGTTTTTTTGTAGAGGCTTTAGGCTGTTCAATATATAGGATCATGTCATCTGCAAACAGGGACAGTTTGACTTCATCTTTTCCAGTCTGGATGCCCTTTATTTCCTTCTCTTCTCTGATTGCTCTGACTAGTACTTCCAATACGATGTTGGATAGGAGTGGTGAGAGTGGGCATCCTTGTCTAGTTCCTGTTCTTAAAGGAAAAGCTTTCAGCTTTTCCCCATTCAGGATGATATTGGCAGTGGGTTTACCATAAATGGCTTTAATTATGTTGAGATACTTTCCATCTATACCTAACTTACAGAGGGTCTTTGTCAAGAATGAGTGTTGAATTTTATCAAATGCTTTTTCAGCATCTATAGAGATGATCATATGGTCCTTGTGTTTGAGTTTATTAATATGGTGTATCACATTTATTGATTTGTGCATGTTGAACCAACCTTGCATCCCTGGGATGAATCCCACTTGATCGTGGTGAATAATTTTACGTATGTCTTGCTGTATTCTGTTTGCTCGTATTTTACTGAGGATTTTTGCATCTATATTCATCAAGGATATCGGCCTGTAGTTTTCTTTTTTTGGTTATATCTTTACCTGGTTTTGGTATCAGGATGATGTTTGCTTCATAGAATGAGTTTGGGAGATTTGCGTCCATTTCAATCTTTTGGAATAGTTTGTAAAGAATCGGTGTCAATTCCTCTTTGAATGTTTGGTAAAATTCTGCTGTGAATCCATCTGGTCCTGGGCTTTTCTTTGTTGGGAGCCTTCTGATAACCGATTCAATCTCCTTTATTGTTATTGGTCTATTCAGATTTTCTACATCTTCATGGCTCAGTTTTGGGAGCTTGTGTGTGTCCAGAAATTTATCCATTTCCTCCAGATTTTCAAACTTGTTGGTGTATAGATCTCTATAGTAGTCTCGAATGATTCCTTGTATTTCAGACGAATCAGTTGTAATATCACCTTTTTCATTTCTAATTTTTGTTATTTGAATCTTCTTTCTTCTTTTTTTTTTGTTAGCCATGCTAATGGTTTGTCAATTTTATTTATCTTTTCAAAAAACCAACTTTTAGATTCATTGATCTTTTGTATTGTTTTTTGTGTTTCAATATCATTAAGTTCTGCTCTGATCTTAATGATTTTTTTCTGTCTGCTAACTTTAGGTTTTGATTGTTCTTGTTTTTCTAGATCTTTAAGGTGAAGTGTTAGGTTGTTCACTTGCCATCTTTCCATTCTTCTGAGGTGAGCATTTAATGCAATAAATATCCCCCTTAATACTGCTTTTGCAGTATCCCACAGGTTTTGGTATGATGTATCATTATTTTCATTAGTTTCAATAAATTTTTTGATTTCCTGCTTGATTTCTTCTTGGGCCCATATGTCATTAAGTAGAATGCTGTTTAATTTCCATGTGTTTGTATAGTTTCCAGAATTTCATTTGTTATTGTTTTCTCATTTTAATCCATTATGGTCTGTGAAAATACATGGGATAATTCCAATTTTTTTGAATTTGTTGAGACTTGATTTGTGACCTAATATGTGATCTATCCTGGAGAATTATCCATGTGCTGATGAGAAGAATGAATATTCTGAGGTTGTTGGATGGAATGTTCTGTAGATATCTGCCATGTCCAATTGGTCTAGAGTATTGTTTAGATCTTGTGTTTTTCTGCTGATTCTTTGCCTAGATGATCTGTCCAATATTGACAGTGGGGTGTTCCTTTCCCCTGCTATTATGGTATTAGTGTCTATTTCCTTCTTTAGGTCTAATTGAGTTTGTTTTATAAATCTGGCCCCTGCAACATTGGGTGTGTACATATTTATGATTGTTATGTCTTCTTGATGCATCAGTCCTTTTATCATTACGTAGTGTCCCTCAATGTCTCTTTTTATGGCTTTTAGTTTAAAGTCTACTTTGTCAGATATAAGAATAGCTACTCCAGCTCGTTTTTCTTTTCTGTTTGCATGGTAAATCTTTTTCCATCCTTTCACTCTTAGTCTATGTGAGTCTTTATGGGTGAAGTGGGTCTCTTGAAGGCAGCATATAGTTGGGTCCTCCTTTTTAATCCAGTCAGCCAGTCTGTGTCTTTTGATTGGGGAATTTAAGCCTTTTACCTTAAGAGTTGTTATTGAAAAGTGTTGATTTATTCCTAGCATTTTATTGATTGTTGTTTGGTTGTCTTAGGTGTCTTTTGTTCCTTGCTTTCTGACTTACTGTTTGTTTTCTGTGATTTTTGGTTCCTTAGGTTGTAGATAGCCTTTTTGTTTGTTTGTTTTCTCTTCATGAATGCCATTTTATTATACTAGTGGGTTTAGATTTTTCTTGGGTTTTTATGGCAGTGGTAGTTATTTTTCAGGAACCAAACCCAGTACTCCCTTGAGAATTTCTTCTAAGGGTGGTCGTGTGGTGGTGAACTCCCGCAGTTTTTGTTTGTCTGAGAAATATACTATTTGCCCTTCATTTCGGAAGGATAGCCTTGCAGGGTAGAGTATTCTCGGCTGACAATCTCTCTCTTTTAGTATTTTGAATATATCATCCCATTCCTTTCTAGCTTTTAGGGTTTGTGATGAAAAGTCTGATGATAGCCTGATTGGGGTTCCCTTATAGGTGATTTGACGCTTCTCTCTTGCAGCTTTTAAGATTCTCTCTTTGTCTTTGAGTTTTGCCAATTTGACTATAACATGTCTTGGAGAAGACCTTTTTGGGTTGAATACGTTTGGAGATAGTTGAGCTTCCTGGATCTCAAGATCTGTGATTTTTCCTATACCTGAGAAGTTTTTTGCCACTATTTTGTTGAATATGTTTTCAATGTAATCTCCTTTTTCCTCCCCTTCTGGAATACCCATGGCTTGAATATTTGAGCACTTAAGGTTGTCTGATATCTCTCTCAGATTTTCTTCAATGCCTTTGATTCTTTTTTCTTTTCTTTTCTTTTCTTTTTTTTTTTTTTGTCTGCTTGTATTATTTCAAACAGCTCATCTTCAAGTTCAGAGGTTCTCTCTTCAACTTCGACAAGCCTGCTCGTTAAACTCTCCCTTGTGTTTTTTATTTCACTGAATAACTTCTTCAGTTCGGCAAGTTCTGCTACATTTTTTTTCAGGGCATTGATTTCCTTGTACATTTCCTCTTTCAGGTCCTGTATACTTTTCCTCATTTCATCATGATGTCTAGCTGAGTTTTCTTGTATCTCATTCAGTTTCCTTAGAATTATCACTTGAAATTCCTTGTCCATCATTTCAAGGGCTTCTTGTTCTATAGGATCTAGATTTTGAGATTTATTTTCTTTGGGTGGTGTACTTTCTTGATTTTTCGTATTTCTGGTATCTTTTCTACGATGTTTATTCATTGTGGCAGGGGGTTTCACAGTCCACAGGTTTGACACTATTGTCTGACTAAGATGTTGCTGGGGTTGCCAATTTGGATGGCTACCTCAGTGACTACTCAGTTGACCACTAGTGCCTTGCGTGTGTGGTTGCCTCGGGTCTTGGGCCTCTCCGGGGATGCCACCTCTCTGGTCAGCTTGGATTCTGCCGGGCTGCTGGGTGACGGGGCAGTACTGCAGGGTGTCGCTCCTGCTGCTGCTGCTTCCCCCGCTGCTGCCGCCGGCACCACTTCTGCCGGCTCCGCTGCCGCTGGCTCCGCTGCCGCCACTTCCCCCGCTCCCACTGCTACCACTGGTGCCGCTGGCACCACTACTGCCGGTGCCACTTACGCCGCTGCTGCCAGCTCCTCTGGTGCTGCCGCTGCCGCCGGTTCTTCCACTGCCGCTGCTACTGCTGGTACCGCTTCCGCCGCTGCCACTGCTGTTGAGGGCGCTGCTGCTATATCAGCTTGTTTTGAGATAGTCTCTGGGATTTCATCTTCCTTTTTGAAGCGACCTGACCATATCAGGATCTTCTTCTCCCAATCTGTAGGTTTGTGTAATGGCACTCTGTGGCTGTAAGTGTAGGATGGAGCTTTGGGACTTCCTTGTGATTTGGTTCAAAATCCATTTATTCTATTCAAATCAGAGTTTCTGGTAAGCCAGAACTGCTTTCAGGGCGTGCTGGGGGTGTTGGAAGGAATTCTTTGATATGCTGCTCAGTGGTGTGGTGGTGGCAGTGACCTCATGGGGCAAGCTACCTTTGAGAAAGGTCCCTGGATTGCAAGGAGTTTCAGAGGCTGGGGAGTCTAAAGTCCAGGGAACACATCTGGTGAGAGTCTTCTTTGATGGCGGCTTTACAGCAACACAGTGGTCTCACATGGCAGAAAATGATGGAGTTCTTCTTCCTCTTGTAGTATCTTTTCTCCTCTGATCAGTTATCAGATTGGTTAAATTATAAAGTTATAAAGTTATAAAAGTATAAGTTATAAAGATTAGTTAAAACATTTGTTTTGCTTTTAACTATCTAGGTATATTATGAATTGCTGTGTGACCTTGAGAAAGTTACTTAACTTCTCTGGCCCCAGTATCATCCCCTATTGAAAAAGCTAGCTGGTCTAGAGATGCCCACATAACAGTGCTTGGCACCCTCTGCCTGCCTTTCTGACACACTGGATGGTTGTGGAACCTGCATCTGCAGCAGCAGCTCACTGCATGAATGATGCGACCTCTACTTCCCCAGAACCACGTCCCTGGAGAATCACTGACATGCGTTTCAGAGACTCAGCAAGAAATTTCTAGGGAAGAGTCAAAGTGCGGTAATTAGAGTCAGAGCCTATACAATGCAGGAGCCATGGAAAAAAACCTAAGTTCGTCTAGTTCAAATGCTGCATGCTCCTCATGGGAAATTACGGCCCAGATGGAGTGTTGACCTACTAGTCAAGTCTCCCAGCTGGTCAGGAGCAGAAGGCTGGCTCTGGTGAACTGACTACCAGTTAAACATGCTTCCTGGCACATCGTGCTTTGAGGGGGTGGAGGCTGGAGTGACAGACCACAGAGACGAGACTGCGATGCACAGCCCTCAGCCCTCATCTGCAGCTGCACATCCACGTGTTACTCCCTCCCTCCCTGTGGCCACCGCACGCTGTTGGGAGGTAATTTTCTCATCTTAATTTACCACAAAGTGTAAAAGGATGGAAAAAAGGGATATGAATGAATGGGGGTATGTAGACAAAAACCCAACATATTCTTCCAATATAAGCTGAAAGTCATCATTTCAACCTCTCTTTACAGGGATTAGAGATTAAATAGAAAGCTCCTTGCAATCGCTTTAGATACCAAAACATTCTCAAGTATCAGAATTTCCAAAAACTGTTTATGTTCTGTTTAGACCTGAGGCATCTCAGGGTTAGATAAAGTCTTGACTGACAAAGGTTTATATTTATTATGAAAGATGCCAAGTTATATTTAGGTGTTGTTTTTTTTTTCTTTAAATCGCACTCTAATTGCTTGTCACCTTTTGAAATATCATAATTAGCACCAGTTAATTTGTGTGCTTAAATATTATAATGACACGTTATAATTTTAATAGAAAAAGCAATTTAGAAGAAAATCACAGGATCCTAGGATTTCCAGAGGAGTGGGGTGGGGTGGGAGGGAGACTGGGCTTGGGAGCAGTAGAACTGGGCCCCACTTTGACTCGCTGCTTTCTATCTACAGGAACTTTAGCAATCTGCATCATCTCTCCAAACCCAGTGGTCCTATTTGTGAAATGTGAGTACCAAAGCCTGCCTTGTTAAGATGCTCTAGGGATTAATCCAGGCTTGTTACTGTGAAGTCCCTTACGTATGTGCTGTACCATAAGTGTCCCTTTCCCTTTTCCTATATGCACTGCCCCCTAAGGAGTAAACATGCTAGGGTTTGGGTTCCAAGTTAAAAAATTCCCAGGGCAATTGAACTGTGAGAAGCATTTTCCAGAGCTGGCCCTGGGCTAGGAAACCAGAATCATCAAGAGGATGAGAAAACGACATAAGTCAGTGAGTAGGAGACAAGGGCTGGTGAGTAGCTGGGAGGGTCCAGAATGAGGAGGGGCCTGGGTAGGAGGAATGGCTGGGGATAAAAGTTCAGAGAGCATGAGCTAGTGCCCCTGCTTCGTGTGTGGGTATGTCCATCAGGGATGGGCAGAGCATTCAAAGGCCCTTCATAGAGCCAAACACCCACCAGGTCACTCTGTCCCCAGGGAGGGTGGGCCGAGATGGACGCAGCTAAGAGCTACAGCTCTGAGAAATGCACAATTCAGCAGGGTGGCCATGCGAACTCAACCTAACCAAGACGTCCAGTGCTGCGGCTGTTGTCAGCACCACGTGTGATTTAGCGTCTCTGTGGGTGATCCTATAAGTCAATTGACAGAGCCTTGAGGGCCGGCTTCACCACTTACTGTGATTTAAATTCTCTGAATCACAGTCGCCTTGTCTATAAAATGAATCCTCCATTACCTTCTTTATAGGACAATTGCAAGGATTAAAAAAATAATGTAAAAAAACATTCAGACAGAGTGCTGGGACTAGAGAAAGGACTCAATTGTTGACAGCCATGAAGACCAAGTTGATGATGTTGATTCCATCTTATACCTTCTCCAGAACCCTTCCATTTTGTCCAAACTTTAGCCTTTCCTCTGATGTGTGCTTCCAACCAACTGTTGACAGCTCATATCAGATAAACCCTCTCCCTACCAAGCAGCCAAGGGAAACATTCGCTGGCTTTTAACAGAACATCTGGAAGGAGATATAAAGGAAAAGCAAGGTAGGTTTAAATGGAGAAATCCACCATGAATGACTCAGGGGAAGAAAAAAAGTGAACAAATGCCAACACAGCGTGGTATTTCACCAGCGGGAATAAATACGGCACTGATTAATGGTTCGGTGAGGTCGGGGGGAGCCCAGCAAAGAAGCGCCTGAGAAAAGAGGGGAGGAGGAGGTTAAGAAGCTAAACGCATTCCAGGTGAAACGAGTAAATAAATCCCAAGGAAAGAATAAAAATGAGAATTAATCAGGAGTGTGCTGAGCCGTGGCACTGCCAGGCACAATCAGAGGGCTTCTTAATTGCTTGTCAAAGACCAATGCATCCTGGCAAAATGATCCTCACCTAATGCTGGGACTGTTTTTTTTTTTTCTAACCTGGCTTCATTTATCATGATTAGAAAACAAGTCAAAATTGATTTCTGTTTATTTTATAAGGCAAATCCCCAGGGAACCCTTCTTCCCAGTAGGTCTGATCCTTTTTAACTTGGAAGGGGAATACCCCTCGGGACACAGACAACCGCTTCATCCTGCTTTAGGAGGTCAGGGCACGTGTCCGTGTAAAGCCTACGGGTGTTATGAAAGATGGCAGTCTCTCCAACTTTTACAAATCACCTCACATCCATCAAGGTGATCCTCTTACTTCTTTCTTACTTTTAAATGGGTAAATTAAAGGCAATTTGAGATGAGAAAGGGGTCCAAGCTTTTGAATCAGACAGACCTGGTTTTGATTCTGACCTTTGCCACCTAATAACTGTGTGACCTTGGACAAGTCACTAAAAGCAGTCTGTGAAACTTATTTCAGAGAAAGTGAGGTTGCCAACACCTCTCAGATTTTCTGGGGAGATTAGGGGTCATGTGTGTAAAAGGTATCAGCACAGAAAAACTGCTCTACTGATGGAAGTGATGGAAACGATGTCCCAGAGGGTCAATGAAACCATCATTGGATCCTAAGCTCCATGAGGGCAGGACTATGTCTATATGCTATATGCTGGCAATTAGCACAGGGCCCAGTATATAGTTGATGTCATCCATTTAATATACACATTGCACCTAGTATATGCGAAGTTCCATTATAAGCATTTATCAGGTATTAATTTATTTAATCCAATAAATATTTATATTTGTTGACTGCCTAACTTTCATTTATTCCTTAGGCAGAGATATATCATGTATCTATTATGCTCCAAGCAATATGCCTCTTTCGGGGAGGAAACCTTCCACAGCCTAGAGTACAGTGACTATATTCGTTCATTCTTTGGTCCATCCACTCATGCACTTGCCTGTCCACCAAATATTTATGTATTAGTTTTTGCTGTTATCTCGGCCCACTGTCATCACCAGGCCTCCTAGATGGAACACCCCCTGCTTTCTGGGTACATGAGAACCCCACCCATTCATTACACACACATACACACTCACTCAGGCGAATCCTCTCTATTGCACCAAGACATTGTTAATTAGGTCGGTCATAGTTGAAGGACTGCAAGGAGATTCTTAATTTGGGGGCCCTGCATTGCCTGCAAACGAGCTGCAGCAAGAACAAGAAGACAATGCCTGCAGAAGATCAAAAAACACCCTTTTCTCCTGTTACAGACATTTTTGTTCCCGAAACAGATTCCAAGAGATCTGTTCTCTTTCTGGAAATGTAATCATAGAAAAAAAAAAATTAACATATATCTTGGCCCACGTGAAACAACCTAATGAGGAGCATTAAACGTGACCTCCAAGCACCCGGAAATTTCCCTCAGCCTTCTGGGCTACTGGATCATTCTCAGATTCCTTGATCCAAAAGAGCCCTTTTCGGGATTTAGTGTTTAGGGCTTCCCTGTTCCTTTTGGTTTATGCTTAATCCTGACAATTAATTCTGAGCCTCCTGCCTGAGGAAGTTTCTGCCATAGAATTTCTTGGCATTTACCCAACCAGAAAGGAAGGACTGATGCTTCTTTCACTCTTTTGCACAAAAGCTGGGGGCTGGGCAGAAATATCACCTGCCTTTGCGCTGGCCTCTCCCAGGCTCACCTCTTGACCTGGCTCTTGGTTTCATCCCGCCGTCTCCTCAGGGACGCTGGTCCATCAATTACCTTCGCTCCCTCTCTCTCCTCTTCAATCACTTCCTCTCCACTGGCCCTTCGTGGCAGCTTACAAACATGTTTAAGGCTTATTTATACTGGGAAAATAACAAGATAGAAATCCTCTTCTCAATTCTATCCACCTCTGAAGTTATTTCCCTATCTCCTGCCTTCCCTAGGCAGCCAAGCTTTTTGATAGAATTCACTCCACTCTTCTCTGTATCATGGTCCATGTATTCCCCAAACCAGGACAAACTGGCTCACAGCCTCATCAATTTGCTGAAGCTCTTGCAGCAAATATCAACAACCAAGTAAAACTCAACTGCAGAGTTTATTTTGCATAGCCTGCCTGTGGAATCTCATTTATCCTTATGGTCATTCATTCACTTACTCACACGCTGAAAGCGGTGAGTGCCAGGCTACGCTCTGGGGAAGCATGGGTCTGCCCCTGGTTTTTCACACTCCATCCTTTATCCTGGAGAAGAAGCATTCCTGGCAGAGGGAATGGCAGGTGCAAAGGCACTGGGTTGGGGAAGGACATCACATGTCTGGGAAAGAGAAAGCAGGGCCCTGTTTCTGGACTGTAGAGAGCAGGGGAAAGAACAGCATGAGAAGGGCTGAAGAGACAGGAAGAGGCTGGGCCTCATTGCCCATGTGTAGCGATTTTGAACTTCATTCTAAAGGTCATGGGAGATCTGGTGACTTTCTGTCCCTGTAATCACTTGCACGCACTCACCAGAATGCCAGGTGGTGGGAAATCGTGGGACTATTACAGACAAGTAAAAGGAAAGAGAAATCTGGCTACTTCTCAATTCTAGTTATGCTGCAAACATAGTGATTCAGTTTGTTTTCTTTGGAGGAGGAGAATGTGGGCTCTTGCCCTTGTTGTCAAAAGAATGTGTTCACACCATGTAGGCCAGGAGAGACAGAATGCAGATGTGCTTCCCTGTGTGACCATAAATCAGCGAGAAAATGCAGTCAATGAACTGTAAGGCCAACCCCACAAGTATCTGCAATGCACACACAGGCACATGCGCACACACATGCACACATGTGCACGCACACACAGAGGTGCACACACATGCCACCCACCTCCAGGCATCACCTCATTTATTCCTGGGCTCCTAAATTAGAGCTTGTACCAGCTAATAGAATAGACAGGATATTCCTTATCATCAAGCAAATATGAAACTGAGCTTTAGGTAACATAAGGATTCGGAAAGTTAAGTGCTATTTTATGGTACCTTTCAATTTAGAAGAGCATTGCAGATAAAACATGGCTTTGGCGTAAACCATTGATGTATTGTGTTGTTAAGATCAATGAATTATTAAAAGGATAATCTTTTAAACACCAAGAAATTGTCTTCTAGTATACTCTAGGGGCTGCAGGTAAATGCATTACACATACAAATTCACCACTGCCCTGGCTGCAATTTACACAAACTCCAAAGTAACCTGACATCACAGAGATTGGTCTTCCTCCCACCCACTCAGCTAATGTAAGACCCTGTGGACTGACCATGGAGTGAGGAAAGGGTCACTCTGCCCTCTATTTCTCTAGAAAACTGTAGTGGACACTGGAATGGGCCATTGAGATCACCCGTCAAGGGAGGACTTGCTACGCCAGCTGATGGGCATGATCCCGTGGACAGTCTTTGCAAGTTGGACCCATCAGGGATGGCCTCAGCTGAAGAAGGCTGCCCACCCAGGTTCTGCCCCTTCCAGGACAGCCCATATCCAAATATTGATCGAAGCCAAGGGCACTCTTAATAACTACTTTCTATAATAAATAAATACACCAAACCCCAGCTAAGAGTCTGCTTCTCAGGGAATCCACCCTGAGACAACCTCATCCAGCATTCCAGCCTCACATAGCAGGATGCAGCTTTTGTCTTCTCTCCTCCACACCTTTATCTCTGCCGTGTCATCCACCTGCAATGCCATGAAACGCCCATCCACTGGACAAGGTCCAACTCCCTCATCAAGGTCTAGTTCAAACTTCCCACCTTTGTAAACATTCCTCATGGTCACTGCTCCTTGCTCTGTGCATGCAGAGTCCTCTGTGCTATTAGAGCACTTGACTTTACTGTCCAAGAAAATAAATGAGCCACATGTGCATTTATAATGGTCTAATAGCCACATTTTTTAAAAGTAAAAAGAAACAGGTGGAATTAATTTTAATAATAGATTATATTTAACTTTGTATAATCAAAAGTTACCATTTCAATGTGATATCTATTTACGAGATTTTAAAAATTGTATATTTTTCCATACTACGTCTTCGAAGCCTGCTGCGTATTTCATGCTCACAGCACCTCTCAGGTTAGACATTTCAAGTGCTCAGCAGCCCACGTGGATTACCGTATCACATGGTGCAGACAATGAGCCCCTCAAAGAAGTAAAGAGGAAGACTCAGTCCACGGACTGGTGTGCAAAGGTGTTTGATAAATGTTTGCTGAATGAATGAGCAACGAATGATGAATGAATGCATATAGGAATGATCGATAAAATTCATGAATGCACATCTTGGTTACTTGGTCTAAGCCTGGGATTCATTCCTATTTCCTCTCCCCTTGCGGTTTTCAGTTCCTTACTCTGCAGGGCAGTGTATCTCTCTGAGTCTGTAACCACCATATGTTGATAACATGCAGCATTAACAGGTAAGGATACGGACTATAAGCATGAACTTTAGAAGACAGAGCTCTGTCACTTAGAAGCTGCGGTGCTTGGGCAGATTACTTCATCTGTCTGGAGCCTTGTTATCCTCATCTGTGAAGCAGGGATGGATGATACTGGGACCTAGGGTTGCTATGAGAACCAAAGGAGGCATTGCTGTTAAGTCACTTTGTACATAGTAGATAAAAAAAAAGTCAAAAAGTAAAAAAGGAGCTAATAGAGCCAAAAGTGAGCCTGAAAACCTGAAGTAAGTTATGTTATGTAAACAGAACATGAGGAAGCAAGTGGGATGGTAAGGAGTTTGGGTTTGAGCCTATGTATGATGGGGGAAGACGGATGTTAAACCAGAAAGAGACATGATCGTGTGTGTGTGTGTGTGTACGTGTGTGTGTGTTTGTGTGTGTGTGTGCGGTTAATATCCAGAAAAGGTAAATCCATAGAGACAGGGAGCAGTGGTTGCCAGGGGCTGAGGGAAGGAGCAATAGGGAATGACTGCTTAATAGGGATGGGATATTTCCTTTTCGGGTAATGAAAATGTTTTGAATTTGATAGAATTGGTAGTTGCACAACATTGTGAATGCACCAAATGCCACCAAATTGTTCCCTCTAAAATGGGCAATTGTATGTCATGTAAATTTCACCTCAGTGTAAAAAAAACAAAAAGACATGACTGATACAATCCAACCTCCTCACCATGGTATAAAAGGCCCTGCAAGATCACCCTCACCTCGCCCCACCTCTGGGACCCCACCCCTTGCCTCTTGCCCTTGCTCTCTACTCCCCAGCCTCACCTGCCTTCCTGGATTTCCTCAGACCCGCTAAGGCCTTGGCTGTCATCCTGCTCTCTGGTTAGAGCACACTCCCAGATATTTGCACTGCTCACCCCCCACTTCATTTCAGTCTCCCTCAAGTGTGACCCCCCTGGGAAGATGTGCCGTGGCCATCCTTTCTAAGGCCTTCCCTTCACTTTCCACCCCTCTCCCTCTTTTACTTTTCTTCTTTGATGTTATCACTACTTGGATTATATTATTATTTCCTAATTGACTATCTCCCTGACTAACATATCAACAACCTTGGAGCTTGAACTCATATGTGCCCAGCATGTGGGACAAGGCTGGCATATCCTATGTACTCATCTTTGAACGAAGGAATGAATGGATGGACGCCTCCAGGCAAGGACCCTGCTGTTTCCTAACACAGCGCCTGGGATACAGGAAATAATGAATATATGTTAAGGAATGAAGGGGTGGGCAGGATGTGGAGACTGGATTTCAGTAGGTAGGAAGATGAGTTGGAGGTTACTGAGGTGGTGGTGTTGGGGGTGGTGACTTGGATGGTGGAACAGTGGAAGGAAGGAAACTTGGGGAGTCAGGAGCTTGAGGAGTCAGATGGAAGGAAAGTAAGTACCCCAGGATGCAGAATGGCAAGTGTAGCTGAGGTCCAGAGGAAGTTCTGCTTAGCCAGATGGAAGCGGGGTACCGGGCAGTGCGCTTAGGGTCAGCAGCGGAGCTTCCTAAGAGACATCCTGCTCCATAAGCTCGTGCCTGTAGTGAGCAAGGATTGGACCAGACCCGGCAAAGAATAACCAACCCAATTCTACAGAGAAGAGGTTTGTTTTCTCACGTGCCAAATGGAAAGCCATTTTATCACTTGGAATACCACACTTCCCTAAGTATCACTCACAGGAAAAATAGCACTTTATGGGCCAGCCCCGTGGCTCACTCAGGAGAGTGCGGCGCTGGTAGCACTGAGGCCGCGGGTTCGGATCCTATGTAGGGATGGCTGGTGCGCTCACTGGCTGAGCGTGGTGCAGACAACACCAAGTCAAGGGTTGCGATCCCCTTACCAGTCAAAAAAAAAAAAAAAAAAAAAAGCACTTTATAATGTACCAATGACATTTGTACATCAGCAAGTATTAGACACCCAGTACTTGACCCACCAATTCCACACTCTGCTTCGCAGTCACTTCGTTCTAGAGAGAAGACCCAGTGCGCTGTTAATATTTCTTGCTATGTCTCAGGCCATATGAAAATTGCCTGTATCTATTTTTGCATCTCCCCTATTTTAAGTTACATCTCCTATTTTAAGCTACTGCTGATGCCAACACATATGTATTTGTGTGATTTTGTAACATATGAAAAACTGAGATTTTCCTTTGAATATCTAATGAGCTCTAGTGATAGTGCAGTTTCTGTGGTTCGAGTTTGCTTGTTTGTTTATTTTCAATCTTTGATGACTAATTTACATGGATCTCAGGGACAGCGGTTGTCCGTAATTAGAACTGCGATGACTTTGACGTCTGTTTCATTTTTTCCCCGCTCATTCATTGAGGACACATTTCTTAGACAATTGTCAGGCAAGTATATGGTAAAGTTACTGTTCACAGCTCACAAATTTTACATACTTTGTCTTTTGGAGAACCCAATGTGGAAATGTGTTTAGCAATGACTCTATTAAGTTCAGTATCTGTGAAAAATAATTATCGTAGCTGACGCTAGTGTAAAATGCCAACTTTCTAAATAAAAAGAGCTGAAGGGTTACCAGATCCAAATTTCCAGAACTGCCTGAATGCTTTCAGTAATTTGGAAAATTCAGTCAACATATTGTTGAATAAAAGAAAAAAAAGAAAAATACACAGAGCATTTCAGTTCGTTGTTTCCCTAGTTGTTTTTAATTAAATGCTAAATGACAGAACAACTTGCAGTGGTTTTGTTATGCTTTTTAGAAATCCCACCCCAACTCCCTTCTGGAATGTATTAAAGCAATAAGGCAATAACTCGTACACTGACATGACTGTTTTCCCCTTCAGAGTAGACATCTACTGACGTGACTCAATTATTCTAACCCGACTGCCACTTGACAAAAATATTTTTGGTCTCTTCTATGAGAACTGTCTTCAGAGCCAGCAACACACTCCTTTGAATAACATTTATGAAGGAAAATCCCTGTTCATGGAAAGTGGATTTGATTGTTGGAAACAGTCAAATGTCATACAGAACTAATCTTGGTGAATAAGCTGGGTGAGACCACAGTGTGTTTGTGAGTACGCACACATGTTGTGTAAGGGTGAGAAAATAACAACAATAATAATAATAGCAGCAAATTCTTATTGAGTGCTTTCTGGAGTAGCCTGCCACTGTTCTAAGCATTATGTATGTTAACTCATTTAATCCTCATGACAACAATAGGAGAAAATAATATTTTCATTCCATTTCACAGATGAGGAATCTGAATGCCAGAGAGGTTAACTCACTTGCCCAAGGTGACAGACCTCAGAGGAGAAGAGCTGAGATTTGAGGGGAGGCAGTTGGGCTCCAGAGTCTGAGCTTTTAACCTCATGAAGCCCAAACTGGCTGAGCCAACAGTTATAAACAGGCAATCAAAAATGTACTGAGCAACAGCAATTCTCTCAGAGCCTTACTTTGCTCATCTGTCTTACAGGGACAAGTGACAAGCAGTTACCAAGGTTATGGTGAAGTTTTAAGAAGCATTCATAATGTGAGAGCTCACACCCCTGTTAGCTCTAGTTCCTAGTATGCTAAGTGCAGCAAAGTCCAAGAACACAAAACACAACCCTTTGCATTCTAGAGGTGCCCACAGCTCTGGAACAGGATTTTCCAAAGTGTGTTCTTTATTCTTCTAGCTTCTAGAAGGTACTGTGGATAAAAAGTGTTTGGAAAATGCTGGGTTCCACAAAACCCGCTTCTTTCTTGGTGAACCTGTTTAATATCCAGGAAATTAAGAGTCTCCGAGAGAGATACAGAACACAGATGTTCCAAACAATTTCCATCACGGAACTCATTCGACTCAGAGCTTCTGATAATGATCGGGCTCAGCAAAAACATGCCAGAGAGAAAATGCTGCATGGGGGCTGGGGCAGCACGAAGTGAGTCCTGAGATACTAAAATAATTGAATAACAACGACAGCAAACAAGCATCACAAGCCCTCCTCCATGACCTGACACAGTCATTCAACCTTTCTTGGCTTTGGGTGCCTCCCCTCCATCATGTGAGAACATCCACCCTGCTATTCACAGTTTCTGCAAAGACTAAGTAGGACAACATATGCAAGCTTACCTGGTAAACACCGTGGTAAGGATGTCGTTTATTTTACTCATCATAATGGAGCGATTTCATCTGTCAATGACTCCATGGCTGAGCCCTAAGATTCTATTGATGTACTACAAGAGCTGACCTCAGAGAGCCTACCTTGGTCATTTATTCCAACTCTAGCAGAGCAGCAATAAAGAAAGGGGTCTGAAATGGCCACTGAGTCCAGGAACTTCCAAGGAGGCTGAGGCTGGAAGCAGTGGTGAGTGAATAAGCTCACACTCCTCACCAAAGGGGCTGGGTCTTTACAACTCATGCACCATCTCAACCTGGACAACTGGAGCTCTAGGTGGCTCTTGGTCAAAGTCTCCTGTCCTGAGCATCACCCTGGACCAGGCTCTTGGGTCACTCATTACCCATGCTAACTGTGGGCCCTCCTTATCTTAGCTACCTCAAGGTTCTGGGAAAGGATCCCTGGTGCCCAGAATCAGCATCAAATGATCAGTGTCTCCAGAATTATCAAGACAATGAGACTTATTGAAAATGTATGGAAATGTAGTGCTTTTTTTGGAGCCAGTTTTATTAGATACAGCATTAAAGCTGTGGAGTCTGAAAGATACAAAAACAAAGCACCGGGAGGCAGTACCCCTCACTGCACGTACATCTTAAATACATTTCATATGGGGTCTGTGGCCCATGCCACTTTCCAAAGAAGAGTCTATATTGTTTTGAACAAGCATCTCTTTGAACAGTCTTCCCATTAGAAAACCTTAAATTGGTCATGACCTTCAGACTCAAGTGTTTTAGCTGCACTCTTTTAATTTGGAAAAAATGGACTTTTAGATTGAACTATTTTTATAAAAAAAAAGAAAGAAAAGAAATAGATACCATTTTTCCCCCCTAAAGCAATATTAAACATAATGTAGACAGAGTCAACTCTATCACGTGTGCCTATTATGTGAGAACCCATGGCAAAAATGTCTGTCGGGTCTTAATCCCAAAGATATAGAGACATCATTTGAACAACTGGCATGTTTCTATCCTGTGGATACAGTAAACCAAAGACTTGGAGAAACTGTCCTCTTTGCTCTGGCTGTTAGCAAGATACCAAATTACATGACAAACAAACGAGTGCCAACCTTCTCCCAAAGTTATTGTAGTTTGCTACTTATATTTTTCCTTCTACTCAACTGAAAGGGAGTTGCCTTCAGTTGTTTGTGAAATAAGGAGAATTGAGAGATAGACAGACAGACAGACAAGTAGAGCATAAATAGACAAGCACAAATTTCCTTCATCAAGAGTGGTGAGGTTAATTGCATGTATAATTCAAAATTACTAAGGATTGAAAAGACAATGACATTTAAATATCCAAGGGTATTTTTTGAGCAAAAGAAAACATTTTCTGTGGAAAGATGTTCTGTGATTGAAACCAAGGTTAAGGAGAATAACCACCTGAAGAGTGATTCTCATTCATTTGAGAATATTTCATAGAGTAGACTATCAATATGGTTAGCCACAATAATGATCACAGCCCAGGGAAGTAAACAAGGCAAACTATTAACTAAGAAATCTATTAAAGGCACAAGATCTTAAACCCTCCAGCAATGAAACATTAACAGACTCAGATGAATGGAAAGCTGTCACCCCTCACCCTCCAGCTTGCTCCAGACTGATATTTTTTAACAGGCCACAAGACACACTGGAAAACTATTGCACCTAGAAGACAGAGGCAAATTGCAATCTTCTATTCACTTGGCAAAGTTTACATTTCAAGGTGCTAAACTATACTTAGGGGCAGCTCAGGGGAAAATGTTTCAGTGCTGCTGTGCAAAGCAATGGGTAATCCCTGTTCAGGGATGGAATATGTTTGAGTCCCATGTGTGCTAAAACCCAGAGCTTCAGATCCTGGAAAGACCTGCAAGACCATGTGTTCCCAGGCTTTTCTGAACCTGCTTTGAGTGGCTGAGAATGGCTGACTGGAGCAGCACAGCCTGGAGGAGACTCTCTCTTCAGATAAGTAGGAAGATGCAGTGAAGGAACAGCAATGATTGTCAGAGGCAACAGAGACAGAGCAATAGGCACTGCCAAGTATTTACCATTCTGTTTCTAGTCCAGTCCTCTTGTTTGATAGAGGAGGAAACCAAAGCATTCAGAGAAGAAGGGATTTGATCAAAGTCACGTGGGTCTTATGGTCCCTAGTCCAGTCATTTCCCGATGTTCCCTGCCACAGCCAGATCAAATGTTGTGCCTTTATTCTTATAGATTTCATGAACCTTCCTATGGAAATGGCAGCCTGCAATGAGGCAATGGGAGCTCCAGTCTGATTTGTCTTTTCATAACAAATCACGGAGAATACAGATAGATCAGACCATCGCAGTATGCATGTCATTATCCAAAAGGTTCTTAGGTGTCTTTTGGAACTTGCATCTCAGAAAAATAATTCCTTAGATGGCTAACCAAAAAGAAGAAAACAAAAACAAACAAACAAAACCCACCAAGATTAGCAGGTAAAATACAGTCATTTAGTACATATAGTCATACATACATACAGTCATACAAGCCTTCAGTCAAAACCACACTTTCCTGAAATAGCAGTGTGTTAAAGGGAAACTGTTTTAAGTTTAGAATCACAATTTAACAGCCAGGACTGCTGCTGCCCAGAATGGAGATTCACCCCATTTTCTAGCCATGCTTAACCGCAGGCTGCCAGGGGTGCTGTGGTTACCTGCTGGAATAAGCACCTTTGGACACTCTTCTCCCTTTTCATCCTCTCCCCTGGTGCTGTCCGCTCAGATGCTTCTTTCCAGGCTGCATTCTCATTTATAAAAGCCCAAGAAAGCAAGGCAGTCTTCCAGGGATCCTCTAACCTAATCAACCCCCGGACATGCTGCTGTATGGAGGCTCTTTCCCATTAACAGCTGCGAGTTAAAACACCTACTCCTCCCACACTGTTCCCTTTCCCATTCCTCCCTTCTCTCAGGTAGACCAGGAGTCAGCAAACCATGACCCATGGGTCAAATTGGACCTCTGCCTATTTCTGTTGAGTAGTTGCAACACAGACTGTGGGACCCACAAAGTTGAAAATATGTACCATTTGGTGCTTTAAAGAAAAATTTTCTGACCTCCATACTAGACCGTTAGTGGAGATCAATCTTTGGGCACAAGGTCTAAAGTGATTTTCTGCCGAGATTAAAGGGAAATCTTTTGGTTGCTTCTTCATCAATTTAAAGGAAGGCTTCTGGGGTGAGAATGCTGCACAGATGTGATTGTATAGAAACCTGTCTAACAAGAACAGGTTTAAAACGAAGTACCCAGAGAGAAGCACACAACAAGAAGAGACACATAAAAGGCACAGTAAAAGGAGTCATTACCTACTATTGTTACCTACTGTTTTTTTTCAATGAGCAGAATGAACCTGAAATTTAGAAGGACAAGGAAAACATCACAGAGATGAAGTGAGACCACTGACAGGCGGGGAGGCAAGTGGTCCCCATGGTCCTTAGAAATGGGCTCGAGTTCGTCACACTTGGCTGCAAATGGCATTGGTTGAAGCGACACAGTGAACAAACTTTAGGAAATCATAGACAGCACAGAGGAAGGTTCAGAACACTCCTCCTAGTCCATGTCCAACTTTCATAAATTGACAGAGTACATTCCAAAACCTTCTCATTAGAAAGTCAAATTTTTAAGCCCTGCAGAATCATTAAGAAAAGAGAAAACACCCCAGTGGAAAAAATGCACCAATATTACAAGTTGACAATTTTAAGAAATAGAAGTAAATATGGTCAAAAAACATATAGTTAAGTTCAACTTTGTTGGTAATTAAATAAAAGCAAGGTAACATAACAGCATGTTAAGGAGATCCTATGTTTTGTCTACTGGAATGGCAAATATTTGCATATAAGGTTGGCAAGAGTGCAGGAAATCAGGCTGTCGAATCCATATGGAAATGCAAAGTGGTACAGACTTTGCTGGGCACTGTGGAAATTTTGTTAAGCTTTAAAATATAATGTCCTATAATGGCAATTCCACTTCTAGGAATTTAGTCTGAGGAAATAACTATGAATAGGGATGTTCATCACAGTGTTATTAATAACAGAAATTTGATATAGTCAAAATGAATAGCTATAACACTTTGGTTATGGATATTTGTATTATAGAATATTTTCGAGCCAGTAAAATACCATTTAAAATACCATTTATGAACAGATGGATATCAGTAACATGAACAAAGTATATATATGTATATTTATTACTGCATTTATAATTATAATTATAATAGCTAAACACTGTACTAAGTATTTTTTTACATGTTTTCTTATCAAACCTTGACAACTCTACTAAGTAGGCAAGAGGATAATAATGATATGAATAGCTAATATTTACTGAGAACTTCCTTGATACCAGGCACTTTACCAAGCATCTTACGTGGATTACATCATTAAAGCCTGACACAACCATATGAGGTAGGCACTGTTATTAACCCCATCTGATAAATGCAGAAAAGAAGCCATAAAAGCTTGTCTAAAGTTACATACAAAGTGCATGGCATAGCCAGGACCTGAATGCACAAAGCAACTCACTGAAGAGCGCATGCTCTTAACCACTCTACTGGACTCGTAATGTACCATTATTTCTTTCTGAGATAAATGGATAGACAAATAAAAGAGTGGATAGATGGACAGATGGAAAGGCAGAGGGACAGATAGATAAAAATCAAGGATAGATGGATGGATGGATAGACGGACAGATGAATGCATGGATGAAACAAGAACGGATGGATGGATGAATGTGTCAGGAAAGAAAAAAACATAAGGCTGGTTATTTTTTAGTTGTTCTTTTGTGGTTTTATTTCCTTATGTGTGCTTTTTCAGGAACAGCCAAATTTTCTACAATGTACTGCTTTTGTAACCAGACTACAGGAATACATTTTATATCAAAATTAATTATAATGCAAAACAAGAAATCATGTTCAAAATGCTATGGTCTTTGCATCCATCTCTTGCAAAAGGGTGATTTAGTTCTAGGTTGAGCAAGAGCTGAGTAACATCCCCTTTCTACTGCTATATATAGTCCCAGAAGAAAAATTCCAACCTGCAACCAAAACACAAAGTAGCCTCCCGAATATCACCCAAAAATCTGTGGGTAAGTCCAGCCAACTAAGAGACGAAATGCACAAATGGGATTTTCTCCCCAAAAGAGAGGGCTTTAAACTAAAGCCATACCTAGCTAGAAAATAAGGATTTGGATGAACTTTGTGTTTTTTATTTTTTCTTTCACAACTTTGTCTTTATCTTGTAAGTTGATGATTGGAGAAAAAATAATATGGACACTGGAGTTTTCAAAGGACATCCATCCAAAAATTGGACAAAGCTGAACAATCCGAGAAAGCAAAGGGCCTACGTTTCACTGGCTTAGGAAAACGTGGAGATGCCTTCAAGTCTGAGCTGTTGCCAGTCCGATTGTACAACAGATGAACTGGGGCAGTCAGAGTTTAAATTTAACACGTTTATTTCAGCAAAGACATTTCTGAGCAAATGTTCTATTAGTGTTAACATTAGGTGAGTCAAACACTACAACGACAGGCACGGGAAATAGGTTCTCCCTGATTTCTCTTGCTGTCTCTTGGCTTACCTTGGGCAACGTAATATGCCTCCAAGGACTTGAAAATTATAGGCACCAGGTTGCTGCTATTAACTCAATATCTTGCTTTGTCTGCTGCATCAGACACTGAGGGAGCCTCATTTGTACCCTGACAGCTCTCCCAAACCGGAGCTCTCTCCTAACACCCCCACCCTAGGGAGCCTCTCTTTCTCAACAGCAAGCCTCTGCTGCCTGCCAAACCCATCCTGCCTGCAGATTTCCTGCCCCAGGGAGTCTAGGCACTTAAAAGTGGTCTCTAAAGGTCTGTCAGCTACTAGAATACATCTGCATTATAGTGGAAAGAAAGTGGGTAAGGAAGAAAACCCAGCATGCATGCGTGCATTCAATCCTAATGTTTGTATTTATTCATTTAACTCATATGGCATTTTACTATTGGTTTTAAGAATTTTACTTATAGTCATTTATTTAATACACACCCTAAAAACCTATGGAGCGGGCACTATAATTATGCCCATTTTACATGTGAGGAAACCAAGCACCAGGAGGTTAAGTAATTTGCCCAAGATCACACGGTAAATTGGACAGCCAAGATTCAAACCCAAGCAGCTGGGCTGCAGTGCCTAAGCTTCTTAGTGCTCTGTTGTGTCCACCAAACCACAACACTGTCCCAGGTACTGAATGTGGGGGATGCAGTGATGGCCAAGATGGTTAACACAAAGGACATGTCTCCCCTTTACTCTCTACAGATGCCACAATAAATCGTAGAGGTCACCCTGTCCCTGGAATGCTCTCATTGAATCTTCACAGTGGCTCTGTAAGCAAAGTATGAATTTATGAACTTCTCCTACAGATGAGGAACTGAAATGTAGACTAAACACCACACCCAAGAGGTGACAGGAAGATGCATACTAACAGGTGACAGAGCATGGTTTTGCTATCTCAGGGTAGTCCTCATGCCACCCACATCTGAATCAGCTGAGATGTTTGATTTTTTAAAAATGTGAATTCCTGTGCCCCACCCTGATCACACTCAATCTGAGCCACTCAGCAAAGGGCCCGGCCACCTGTATTTTGCACAAACCCTCCTGCCCCCCACCAGGTGATTCTGACATACGCTCAAGTTTGAGAACCTGCCTACACCATGCTGTTTGCTTTCTCCTGCTGCTAGACACAATTGAGGTGATAAGGCGGTGATACTGAAGATGGTAATTAGTAACAACTAATGCAGAAAGCACTTCACATCCAATAGCACGGATCACGAGAGGACCCTCCCGCTTTCATTTCTCATAGCTGCTTAGTAGGTCATATTTTCCACGTGAAACTGGCATGCATTTCAAGCCCTCTCATTTCTTATCCCTTCTCTTATGCTTTCTGAATTTAATGGTGTGAAACTCATCATCGTAGCCTCAGGTGATGGCATTCTATGAAATCCTGTCTCTCCGACCCAGAGAAGGCGATAATAAAACCCAGATAATTGAAATTAGTGAACTCTCTCATAGGACAGATCTCTTCAGACCTACATGTTAGAGGCAAATTCTAGAATTTATTGGCTCCTCAAATTAAACGGGTAGGCTGATACATGCTTCCTTTATTTAAACAGCTCCATTTTAAAAAATCAAAATATTCTTTTTCCTCCTAATATACTAGGAAGGAGAACAGACATTATTCATACCAGAGAAAATGAACAGAAAAGAAAGGGGCTTGGTAAAAATTCTACTAAGAGTGTGAATATGACTTCTTCTTTTTAAATTAAAGACCAAATTTTGTATGCCTTTTGGTTTGTATTTTCAAGGGAGGGAGAGACGGAGAGAGGGAAAAAGAAAGAAAGGAACGAAGGAAGGATAGAAGGAAAGGGGTGAAGGAGGAAGGGAGCGGAGAAAAGAAGCCAAAGAAAGTGAAAATCACCCTTACTCCCTCCACATACTTTGTCCAGCGTGGTTGAGACCTTCTGGTCTTCCAGCCCCACCCTGTATAGGTGACTACTATTTACAGCTGGCCAGCCACCCTGCCCATGGCCACCTTTGCCTCACACGCATGTGCAGTAGGTGGGGGACAGTAGGGCTGGTGACTCTGCAGCCAGACTGCCTGGATTGGACCCCGAGTGATCCTAGGGAGTGAGTCCCTGCCTGGTCTCCACTTCTGCCACATGGGGATGATGTTAGGATCCAGGCTGGGAGGCTTCCTGGCATGGGAGCTGGAACTTTGCCTGCACTATGAATGCTCTACTAGGAAGGGTTAGCACTTATTACTACGTTACTATCTTGGTAACGTGTGTAAGCACTTCACACAAGGGCAGTAACTCTGGAAGACAGAAGTGTAAGTTGAATCATAATTTGCACGCCCTAAAAATTTACACTATTTATTTTTTTAAAAAAGCCCTGATGTGAATCTTATGTAAGAAAAAATAATCATTTCCTGTGTGTGTGTGTCAGGGGGTGACGGGGAGCGTGTATTCAGACTTTTCTAAATCAAGTTTGCTGATCTTAAGATATTTCTCCATAGTTTAATGCTGAACACAGGATTAAAAAATATACCATTATTTCTTGTAAAATAAAAATAACACAGCCTCAAAGTTAAAAAAAAAAAAAAGAGGTAAAGAAAGTCAAAGAAGAAAGCGAATTCTGCCTATAATCCAACCACCCAGAAATAACCTCTGCTAATGTTCTGACATACTGCTTTCCAGCCAGCTGTACATTTTTGATATATATGATGTTATTTTTGTGAAGAAAATGCCAAACACCAATCCAGAATGTCTATCTAGAAAATTACTCAGAGGGGATGACATTCTGAAACCTAGTTTTCACAGGTGTCAGACACTGCTATGATAAAACCACGTGTTACATAATAATCGAACTTAATGCTGCAACCTTAAATAAAGTGTATACCTATTTGTATGTTATAACTATTTATTTGTGTCAAATATTCTTCTTAAAATGGAGCACAACGACCTCCCCATCATCTGGATCTGACACGGGGAGAGCATTTCTTAGTTAGGGTGGACACCCACGGGAACACACAACTGGGGAAAGAGGAGCAAGGCGAGAACCACACATGGGTGACTTTTAGTTTGCAGCGAAATGCTGCTTCTGCATCCTGGGTGTTCAGTAGGGGCGGAGCAGTGAAGAGGCTGAAAGGCTTTTTAGTAATTTATTCCTGACTACAGGGGATCGCTTCTTGTCCTCCAGACACATCAGGTAATGGCATTAATGATAATGATGACAGTGCTTTTGGTAATATGAGCAGACACTTATTGAGTGCTTACTGTGTGCTCTTTACTCTAGTGCATGACTTCATTCCATCTTCATCAGACAAGTAGGAAACAGGCACCATTAGCACATCACGTTTTATAGATCGGAAATCCAAGATTTCTCAGAAGTTAAGTAACTTGCCTGTGGTCACACCATGAGTAAGTGACAGAGCCTGGATTGAACCCAGGACTGTTGGGTTGGCCATGCTGCCTTCCTAAGAGGCCCCACCAACAGGAGCTGCCAACCAGAAGAGACCTGAGAGAAGAGAGGCTCAGGGGCATGGAGGAAAATGAGCGAGTCCCCAGGGTGCGGCGATGCATACAGGAAATGCATCCTGTTTTTCTTTTACTTTCAAAAATAAACACTTTATTGAGAAAACAACTAAATGCTGAACCTTCACATACTGGTTAGGTTATAAAAATCTTGAGATATTTAACTAAATAACATTTTATAGGTAAGCCTAATATGAATGTCGAGGAATTGCCAGTGGAATATAGTCTCGTAGGGATTTTTAAACAAATATAGCATTTAAAGTATATCTGCTTTTTTTTTTTTTTTTCACTTAACATTTGTTCATGGCATTTTTCTAGGTTTTTAAATATTTTTCAGAAACATATCTTCATGGCTATATAATACTCGATCATATGAATGTACCAGAATTCATATAACTTTTCCATTAGTTGTTTCTGAATTTTCCCTATTATAAATCATGCTCTAAATAACAAACTTGTATATAAAATTTGTACATACTGTGTATTTTTTTAATTCTGAAAGTTTTCAATATAAACTAGGTCTACAGAGCACACAATCAAATGTGGCAAAAATAAAACAAGTAAAGCTACAGAAGAGAATGGAATGTCCTTAGGTGGGTTAATAGCTCAATCACCATTAGACATTGGTTAAATGAGGTTGTCTTTCCCTTTTGAGAAGTGTTTGCTCTTCATAGAGTTCAGATTGAATATATAACACCAGGAGCGGTGGGAAGAGTGTGCTAGCAGAGGAAAGTTTCATAGACAGTTCCCAAAGCATACAACTCATTCTTTTCCTAGTGTAAGGATCCTCCAAAGCAGCCTGGCATACCTTAAAGCATGGCCCATCAGAGCCAGGATTGACTTCCACATGTTCAAGTCCCTGAGCCAGATCTGCCTTTGCTCTCAGAAGTGTGGATGGATGAATCAAAACAATTATTTTTGTGAGCTCAGCTTTCCATTTATCTATATTCCTTTAGAACATTCTGGTCCATCTTTATTTCATTTAAAAAAAATAAACATTAAAATTGTGTGGTCATCTTCTGCTAAGAAAAATATCTCTATTTTTACACACTAAAATACATCTGTTTTAAAGACTTGTATTCAAGACGATAGAATGAGCTGAGAACTCGCTCATACCTAAATTAATACAAACATCAGGACATAAGTAGACACACGCATATACATAATCACACATGAAAGTTAATGATAGGACGCTTGAAAGATAGAATTCTTGAAGGATAAAACTTAGATGAGATTACAGATTTAAAAAAAAACAACATAATAAGTGCTGCTACAGCGGTGGTAGTGGGTCCAGGGTGGTCCCAGGCTCTGAAAAGGTAGGAGCCAAGAAGAGACAGGGTTGCCAGAACCACAAACCAGGTGATTCTCTACAGTTCCACAGGGGGAGCATTCAGAGCATTATCCCTCCCCTGCCCACTAACGCACCAGGTGAACACACTAGGAATGCGGCATCTGTCTCCCAGGGCAACAGTGATGATGGAAGCTAGCTCAGTGGGCACCAGATGGCTTGTTTTTCTACCTGACTGCAGTAGATTCTGTAATGGACCTGTCCCCTTCCTCTTAAGGACTGAAGGACTGATTCCCAGTTCTGGGGACAGCTTAAGCTGTCAGTCCTCCATGGCATTGCCTTGGCCAAACACCCTTCTCTTCTAAGGTTATGTTTCTTTCCCAGAGCCCACAGTGACAGATGGCCATGGAGTTATAGAGGCTGGGCTCCCTTGCCCCAACCCAGCATCACTCTGAAGGGCCATCTTGGCTTCAGAGTTCCCCGGGAGATTGGCTGAGTCTTTAGTGAGACTGTTACAACCTGTCTCCTCCTCTACCCAATCCTACTTCCTCCCTTCCACCTCCTGGCTAATGACCCCCAAAACACTCCCTACAAACCAATCTCCATCTCGTGGTCAGCTTTCTGAAGACACTGACTCATAACATCCAAAATGCAAGCGTGGATCCCCATGTAAGATGGCCCAGGGCTGAGACGCATAAACATGCACACAGTCTTGGACAAGCCCAGCCATTGATCACCCTTGGCTACGTGCCTTTTCCAAACATTTTACACAAGAACAAAGAAAAACAATGACAAAGACTGGAAAGTGATGTTTGAAATAGTAAGGGCAACCACACATTCCATTTGAAAGGGTCAGTATAAACACAGAGGGAAATCTTTGCTTAAAAGGAACTGAACACCAGACAGTAATACTTAAAGTCTTTAAAACTGTTCTCACAAACTTTATCTCATCGGATTTTCGCAGTCCCAGGTGTTGGGCATTCTTCAACCTGCTATACAGATGTTGAAACTGAGGTTATGAGCGTGAACTCCCTCACACGAGGCCAGGGGCTGCGTGGAACCCTTCTGAAGGGGGTTCTTCACCTTGATATCATAAAAGGAGACCCTAATATCAATATTAGTCATGAAGGGCTGACCGACTTAAAATATAGCATCATATTGATGTATAATAGAAAAGGTATTAATTTAAATTTATAAGTTGCTTTTCACTACAGTGAGCATGACACACTTGCTAATCAGGCACCGCTGGCCATTGATTTAGGCTATTAGAGCAGCAGCTGGACTTCTTCATTCAAACAAGCAACCGGGACGGACCTGGCAAAGGTCCAAAAACAAAGCAATTTGCTACTTTCCATTTCCCTAAATCCATTACCAAAATAACAGCGTAAGCGCCCCCATTCAAATCACTTTCATGTGTGCTCAGGCTGGACTAAATGCAGGCCCCTGGCAGGCGAACATTCAGGGTCCACTTCATCCCACTGATACATGAAGCAGTTGACCCAGCCTAGTACTATGTAAATGTAACTGGAGGCATTTTAATAACAAACTAAAAACATTCAGACCCCTCATCCAGGTACCTTGCATGGAGCCAGTTTACAGGGTTAATCATTTGTTTAGGAAGAAGGAGAAAGAGGATACTATGCTTCAGAAGCTAACACCTCCCACTGCAAAGTGGAAAGTATCTAGAGTGATACCAAGCAGCTGAAAAAAAAATGTACACATATTATCCGTATGTATCATTTGCTCACAGGGCTCAAAGTGAGGTTCAGGTGCCCATCGTTAGATTACATTAATGCATACAAATAACTACCGGTTACTGAGCAGTGGCTGCGTGAGCCTCAGGTATACCTTCGGTATCTCTTTTAAAAGAATCTGACACTCAGAGAAGCTGAGTGGCTTCCTCTGGGTTACAGAGCTACTAAGGGTTAGGCTGGCATTCAAACCCAAGCACTCAGATCACAGAGCCTGGGCGCTTGTCTGCCACTGCCACTGTGAGGACCAGAGCTGGGAGGTTAAGAAGCAGGTGCCCAGCCAGCTAAGCTTCAGGTGACACTTGCTTCTCCTTCTGGAATATTACGGAGCTGGTGGGAGCTGAACATGAGAAGCAGGGACATACTGGAAGTATAGATTGTGGATGTAGTTGGTGTCACAGTTACGAGGTGAGAAGGACTGCATCAGCAAATGGAAGGACTTGAGAAAACAGAAAGTCCTTGTGGCCTCAGAGAAGTCAGGCAGCTCATGTAACATCAAAAAGCCTGTTTGCTGCCTTTGAAAGTGCTCAGTAAAATCAGACATGATCTACTTTCCAGTGTCTCAAGGTCAGGTATTCAAGTGGTACCTACAAGGGCATAACTGTTAATGATGAGGTCTTGGTGCTTTGGAGTGGTGAGAGATCAAAACATCTGGGTTTCTGTGCTCAACCTGCCAGAAACCTTCTGGAGGTCTGTAAGTTCCCTAGTGACTGTACAAGTCTCCCCACGCCCTGCCAGTGGCCAGCACTGATGCCTCTGACTCCTCTCAAACCTACCAAGTCCCTGAGAAAATTCTGACCCAGCCAGCTGTCAGAAGCCCCAACCCACACGAGGGTTCTGGAAGAAATCTCCCTCCTCTCCACTCCTGTGTGTTCACAGAGGGGCTTTCCTCCTTCTTGTAAGCCAGGGTTTGTGCCTCAAGTAACAGAGACAATTGATGATCCTTTCTAGATGTATCTGTGCCTTTTCAGTTTTTCCTGTTGACCTCTCCCCTCTTTTGCCAGAGGCATCTGCTGCCTTAGGGCGGATTAGGATGTTGGATCAGGAATGCAAAGAGAGCAAAAGATTCAATATTCAGTCTAAAGACTTTAGTGAAACAAAAGCCTTGAAAGCCAGGGCTGAGCGAAAGAGAAAAGAGCTTTCTTTTTTCTTTTTGGGGGGGTGGGAGGAGGTATTTTATTTATTTATTTATTTGTTTGTTTGTTTGTTTGTTTTTAATTTTTGTTGAATCATAATTGATTACACATATTTGGGGGGTTCAACGTTGACATGTTGATCAAATCAATATTACTAGCATATAGTTACAAATCATACTTATTCTTTATGTCTCTTGTCCAATCTCTCCCTGTACCCCTCTCCCTCCCACCTCCCACCTCTAATTACCCTAGATTTCTTCTCTCCTTCTGAATGAGTTATGGCTACTCTGTTGATTTGTTGCCTAGATGATCTGTCCAATGCTCAGAGGTGTGATCAGGTGCCCCAATATTTTCGTAGAGCAGATGCTTCTTCTGTCACTCTGGAATGGGCTTTGTGGAGAGAGACATCCTCTTCTTTTCTTTGGTCTCTGCCAGTGACTGTCCTTGTGTCAATGCACTCCAGTGGCTGGTGGACCATCTGCATGGTAGTTGTGGTATCTAGCTGCTTTCACATCAACCATGGTTATTGTGGTGGCTGTGGTGGGCCACCCACATGGAAGTGATGTTTTTGGCATGCTCCTTGGCATTGGTGGTGTGCCTGGTTGTGGGAGGGGGTCTGCTCCCCAGCTGCATGCTTCAGGTCTCTGGGAGGGCCCTGAGGTGCTGGCAGTGTGCCTGGGCCAGAACTAATTTTTTGTTCTTTGCTTACTTCTAAAATAGGGGAACTTCCTGTGGGGACCAGTACTTGAGCTGTGTGGTTTAGCTAAATTGCTGCTTTGCTGCTGATTCCCCAGGAAAGGCTTTGTGTGCAGCTCAGGTTTTAATGGTTGATCTTATAGGTACTTCCAGCTCACCAGAGACCTGGTGCACCTGGGTTATGTAGAAACTCTGATCTGGGCCTGAGTCTTTTCAGCAAACTGCCCCCCATGCAATTCTATATTCCTGACCAGTCTCTTCTGAGTGGTACTTCACTGATTGGGGTGCTGGTCAGCTATCTTTGCCATGCCCCAGTGTTCCCCTGGTGGGTCTATCTCTCCCACCACCCATGGTACAAACACTTCCCATGGAAGGGGCCATGCACCAGTCCCTTGTAATGACTCACCAGCCTCTGAGTGGTTCCTTTTTTCAGTTGTTATGGCTCCTTGCTCCTATGTGGGTCCACAGGAATCCTATTAGTGGTCTTGCTGGCCTGGGGGCCACCAAGGCCCTTTTCTCCCCTGCAGCCACCAAGCAGCTCCATCCAAAGGACACAGCTGCAGCCCTTGCTGGCTCCTGCTCTGTGTGCTCAGCAGCTCCAGCCTTAAAGCGGCTGTGGCACAAAATGGTTGGAGAGGTTTTTTTTTTCTCTCATCGTGGCTTCTCCTACCTTCATGTACTCTGTAGATCTCTCCTCCTCTTCCCCTGAGCTCTAGTGGACCCATCTTGGCTGTTGTTGCTTTTTTATAGTTGTAAATTGGTTGATTTGTGGGAGAGAGTGATGCTGGGGACTGTCTCTTCTGCCATCTTGACCATAACCTCCAAAAAGGACTTTCTGATTTGCAATCATTTCGCTAGAAGCCTTAGGTAGAGCTAACCTGGGGTTTCAGGGGTTTCCAGGGGGGTGGCTCCCACTCATTCTTTTAGCCTGGGTGGCAGAGCTGGGAGAGGGAGAGGCTTGAAGGCCACTGGGTCTCAGCAAGCAGCCACTCTGCTATGCAAGGACATCCTAAAGCTACATGTATTTTTAGACACTTTACTCAATCCTATTTCCTATCAGCCCAGCAGAATGGGAAAGAATTAATAAAAAAAAATTTTTTTTTCACCTTTTCCATTCCTCCAGAACCACGGCTGGGTTTGTGACCCAGAGGCTCAGGTCTTCCCAAGGCCCAACTGAGAGTAAAAAGGCGACTTTTTATACACACCCTGGCTACTGGAAGTTTTAAGAAAAGAAAGGATAGGGGTGGATGTGGGTGCAGCTCTGCAGTTCAGGGAGGATTGAATGAGCTCTTTTTAGACTAGAAAGGGGTTAGATTCTGGGGTATGTCTGCATGCCTTCTGGAACATTCACTGTGCATTTTCACATTGTAAGGGCCTAAGAGGGCCTACAGTAAAAAAAAAAAAAAAAAAAACCCTAGCATTTCCCAAACTTATTTAACTTCAACCCCCGCCCCCCGCCCTTGCCCAATAGCATTCCTATTACCATTCTATAGAACAGTGTTCCATAGACACAAGTTTTGGAAATGCTAACTTAGAACAAATACAAACTTCCATGTACTGAGAATTGAGACCACCTACATCAGCACGGCATAGCTATTGAGACCAAGAACTGAAACCACCTGTGTCAATCTGACTTAACTTGTTCACAGAAGTCTTTGCCCACAAAGATAAGACTTTAACCCCATAAAATTTCACTGCTTGTTTTAAAACATTCATGCATATCAATTTATCTGGGATGCAGTCTGCTTACTGGGAAAAACAGCTCATTTATCAAACAATAACCTATTTATCAAACTTACTTCAATACCCTCATCTTGCTATGTCTAACAATCCTAAATCAGTATATTATAAACTCTACCCAATGTCAATCAGTTTCCTACCTTAAATTTCTTGAGTCTATACCCTCCTCATAAACCCTGTAAATATCCATCTGACTTCCACCTTCTGAAACAGTGCTAAGATTCTGTCAAAGTGGTGTTCTGTCTTAAGGAAATGAATTCTAATAAACATAGTTTTGTTTTATGAAAACTAGTTTTCTGGCAATATTTTGAGAAGCTGTACTTTCTGTGCAATATATGAGCTGCTTGGGCATATGATTGAATGAGGGATCCTAAATGATGCTTGAGCGTGGCTTACAGGTGCATTTCCCCTGTGGCCAGAACCCAGCACTGTTCAGTCCCCCAGCTTATCTGGGCCAGCTCACAGAACTCAGTAACTGTATGGATGCCTGACTTTTGTTTGTTTGCAACCCCTTCTTTAAGGAATGGGCTTCCAATTATTAGAGCTGTCTCCCCGAACACAGAGTGGGCTCTTGAACCAATGCTGGGTCTATCGGCTTCTCTTCCAGGAGTTTGGATGGAGGCATCCAAAATGAGAAGGTATATGGAGCTGAGTATACCTGGAAAGGTATACTAAGACTAAAAGAGTGATCAACACATGAATGTCCAATCTCTTATTAAGGGCCCATGACAAGATGAGTACAGAAACTAAAAGCAATGAGGCAGAGTAATGTTATACCTGTTGAATCTAATTTTGTGAAAGCTTATATTTTGTATGTCTTTGGTTTTTATTTAATTTTTATCATATTTAGTTTTTATTATATTGTTAAGAACAAATATGTAAAACTTGAAAATAAGACAAAAATGAGGGCAGTATGTTCGTTCAATAGACATTAAAATGTCTATTCAAGGATTACTTAATTATCTAAGAAAATGTAATTTGTTCACCTCATTGTTTACTACTCATTGAATGTTACAGACTTAGTAAAATTACATGTTAATTTGTAGATTCTGTCTCATAGAGATGCAAGTAATATTCAGTAGAAAGGATAACCCCAAGTTATAGTTATTTGCCCTGTAGTACATTAACCAGCTTTGCATGTAATCTAGTAAACTTATTCTAACATGCCTTTATTATTAAATTGTTTACAAATATCTTGCTCCTCAAATGTTCTTTGAATCATACCTACCATTTTATTGATTTTCTTTTTAATTGCTGAGCTGAATAAAATCTTTTATGTGTTCAGTTTATATGTGTACATGAGTCATGTTTTTAACTTTCAGAAGATTATATTTGACTTTTTTTGTCCCCTGAAAGTATTGGTTTGTGATGCATTGAAGCAAAATAAAATAAACAAATATAGTCTGTCACTATAAAGTTTGAAAAGCACTGTCCCAGCTCCAAGGGCTCCCTCTGCTCAAGACCTTGGGAGCTTCTCCAGTTTCCGTCCTTTCTGAGGCCTCGTACTTAGATAAACCTGTGACTACACAAGTTCTTCCCATTTTTATTAAATCCCCTTCTATAACGCCTTGAGTCAGCATGTATCAGAACCCTAACTCAGTCACCACACTGTAATTGTAGCTGACGAAATACTTTCTAACAGAGAAAAATCCAACCTCTCCTTAGGTACACAAATAGGCATCACTAAAATGTGCCTGATCAAAACTGTACATGATAGGAACAAAAAGTTTGAATTGGGCTATCCCAAAAGCAAAGCAGGCAACTTTTGACATAAACAAAAACATTATGTACATTTTTAGCCTAAGCCTCACTTACCCTAGAACTGCCCTGGTCCTGCCCCAAAATGAGCAAAACCCTGGAAGCTGCCATGCACAAGACTCCATGCCTCTACCTGGGGTCTGTTCCTTCTCTCTCTCTCTTGGGTACAGACAAGTCCTGGTACTAGTCCATGCCCTCCTTGCCCCTTTGGACACTGGGATTTAACCACCTGGCAGCACATCCCCATGAACATCCACCCGACAATCCCGGTTGCCCCCTAATTTCAGTCTTCCCTGTTCTTAGTCTCTTCTTCTACTGCAGTACCTAGAATTGGTTGCTCAGTCCCTCTCTTAGCACGATTTATTCCTACTTACTCTTGCTCTCTGTTTTTAATTTGACAAACTTCCTTCCACTGAGAACTGCAATGCTAACCATATTCCTTGGAGGTTTTGACTCATATCTTGAACTGTTTTTCAAGCACTAATTATTTCTCTCATGTTATTCAGAATAGATGTTTCCTCATTTGGAGTCTCCCCTTCCCCCCTGGAATTTAACATATACATATGAGAACTAAAACCTGTTTTAGCTAAAAATAGATCCTTTGGGATCGGCTGACACACACGGTTAAGAAGAACCTGGACGGCTGACAACCATTTTGGCTTCAAATGAGAAAGACATAGGCTGGTGCAACAGTTGGCCACTTTTCAGGGTGGCCTGCCAAGACGTCGTTTACCAAGTTGCTCACAAGCAGGAAAGGATTGCAGGCTAGGCTGGGCCAGCCCACCCTGCTGCCCCCAGAAGCTGCTGGGATATGAAGAGGCCAACTGGATGTCTTAGCATGATTGAGTCCGGCAACTTTTCATGGGAATATTCTCCTAAAGAGCACAGTTGGCAATTCTGAAATCCAAGCAGCTCAGCATACCGAAAGTGTTTTCATAACTCATTTGGCAGCAAAAACCAAACCTGAACTGACATGATGTTATGTGTGGTCTTTATTTATCCTACTGAGGGTAAACATTCATATGTTTTGCTACTGAAATACCAATCTGTTTTACAAAAGGGTGCTGCCCCGGCCCCCACAGGTGAAGTTATGCCATTACACAAGCAGCGTATGCATGTGATTATCTTTCCAAATTCCAAACACATCCAGACCTAAGCTTGGGAGGAATCACTCCTCATTTCAGGGAGCGTGTTTTTCACGTTTAGCCCAAAGGGACCTAGTGCCATAAAGGTGCACTAGGGTGTGGGGGAAGGAAGAGCGAGTCCCCCTAGAACATGAAAATGGGACTAGACCTTGCTCAAAGGGACTCTCAAAGGAAGTAGGAGGACTATGTGTTCTCTTTCAGAGGAGCCAAAATTTATTGAAAACTCTCTATGCCACTTTGGTAGACACTTGGCACCACCCATTCAAGCAGCATTATCCTGCAGACGTTCCCTTCCTGGCCTCACTCTTCAAATAGTAACATCAACCAACACTTGTATGGAGCTTGCATGCAGCAGGCACTGTTCTCACCCCTTTGCATGTGCTATCTTGAAGTGCTATCCCAAACGCCTGGGAGTTTGTGTAACTGGAAATACCATCCATTATAAGTTATAGAAACCAGCCAAACAACCCAGGAACCCACACTGACAGTCCTGAGAAGCTATCAAGAACACCCCAGTGTGTTCTCAGAGGGAAGGACAGGAGCACTTCGCTGTGGGAGGAAACTCCGACACTGGAGATAGCATTCCACACGAAAAGAACATGAGCTTTGAGTCAGGAGATCACAGTGCATTTTCCACCACGGCCACTTCTTGTGAGATCTTGGACTCTTTAATCAACTTTTATACGCTCATCTATAAAGTGTCATTTTATCATCTTATCTTACAGGGCAGTTGAGATGTTGAAATAGGCAAAACGGTAGCCCCTTTTCTGGATCACAGTATCGTAAGCTGTAAAACCTGTTCCCATCTTAGGGATTTTGCATGAGTTGGTCCCTCTGCCTAAATGCTTACCCACCGGATCTTCACCTGGCTGGTTCCTTCTCATAGTCCAGGTCTCCACTTCTCAGAATTTCTTTGCCCACCCACTCTACAGCAGCCATCTGGAAATCATGTCCCTTCACAGTACTTATCATCGTGTCATGCATATTTTTTTCTGTTTTCTTGAGGGTTTCTTCTATTATTTCTGTCTTTCTCTCCCCACTAGAACACAAGCTCCAGCACAGAAGGCACCTTTTTTTAAAAAAAATATTTTTAAATGTATTTATTTTTTAATTGACATAGGAGGCTCCTTTTTGATCTGGTTCAAAGCTTTATCTCCTCTACTTAGTACAGGGTCTTGCACAAGGTAGGTAACCATTCAGTGTTTCTCGAATAAATGGCTAAATGAATGATAGGAATTCAATATATGTCTTTTCCTTTCCTATCTCCTATTTCTACCTCCAGAAGGAAAATGTGAATTTGGTCAAATACAAACATGTTTGGGGACATTTCGACTGGTATCTCTTGACCTTTTGCTTTCAAGCCAACAACAATTGCCATGAAAATTAGGGTGAAAAGGACAGACAGAGGGCACCACGTTTATTAGAACATGTGTGGGTTTGATCTGTACAGGATGATAAGATCTTCTGCCTTCTCGAACTATTTAAAGCCATGCTTCATCTTTCCCGATATCTATTTCGGCGCCTTCCTCATTAAGTAGCCCACCTCACGTGGTTCTAATACCTTAAACTAGGAGATGCTCTGTAAACTCATATGTTCCTCTGCTCTTAAGCCCTTGAAGAAAAACAGAAATAAGAGGTTTATACCAGCTCCAGGACCACGTGAGAGAAGATACTCCACAGGTTGAAGAGTGAGGCCATGTGGCAGAATTTGACAGTCTTAATTATGCAATCTGCTCACCAGTATTACCAGTGAGAATCTGTGTATGGCTGTCCTCGTCCCCTGCCATCTAAAAGCCATTTCCATTCGTATGCATGCTGGGTTCTAAAAATTCTCCTGCATGGGGCCTGTGGTAATAGTGTGTTAGTACTGAAAAGGACCTCAGCAACAGAGTGCAGCACCCTCCTGGGGGACCCTCTTGCACTGCCCAGCCCAGCATTATTTCCTTCCCTCACAGAAGGGAACAGCCTCTCCACTTCCCAGGGCTGGCCAGTAGAACTGCTGAGTCTGCTTGGGCACTGTGATTGCCTCAGGAACAGGCATGTGACCCAAGCTGACCCAAGAAGAGGTATCTACAAGATACCTGGAAACGAGATGCTCTGGCTTGTTGGGCTAGAAAAAGAAAGGCTGGAGTTGCTGATGGCCATCTTGGAGGGAACTCCTCTGAGCCTGAAGATTGAAACCGTCTCTATAGACAGCAGAGCTGAGCAATGCAGGGTGATACGATGACATTGTTAGAGCATCTAGATCCAGGTGTTCCAAAAGCTAGCTCAGATCCTGAAATTTTCAGTCATGTGAGGTGATAATTTTATGTTTTTTGCTGAAGCTACTTAGTATTGGGTTACTGTTAATCACAACAAAAATGGGCCTAATATAGCCTCATTATGCAAATCAGGAAACAGACATCCAGGGAGGAAAAGGGACATACAAGGCAGTGTTGGGGCTGGGAACAGACTCCAGCGACTCTGCATCTCTTCTGGAAAACCTCTCTTCTGGATGCCTACCCAGTCTCCACCGCTGGGGTTCTCTGGGGCTCTGCTCTCCCGTAGTTCACATTCAGATGCTCCTCAGTCAAGCTGCCGCATCCCTGTCCCTCTCTACCGTGACACACGTCTTAACCATGCCTATCTCAGAGCTTCTGAAATGGCTTCCACGCCAGCCTGGGCCATCCGCTCTTCCCTTCCATCTGCCCCCTTTCTGAACTTCCAGAAAGCCAGCCACCCTGTCTGACCACATGGGCCCACGTGTCACACGTTACCTGTGTTGACAATTCACAACACTGAAAACAGATTTCAGAGTCTTTGAGCAATGCTAGCCAGCCCGTGTCCTCTCATCTCAGCACTGTCCTCTGCTTCCTTGATCATGAATAACAGCTCTCATCCATAATAGCAACGGCGTGGTAAAAACAACACACGCGTTTTGTCTTTTATGGCACATCCTTTGATTCATGCACCAGTTTTAGGGGCACTGGTGACTTCATGGAGGTAAAGGTAGATGTCTGTATGGGGCAAGCGGAGTAAACTAGTAAGTCTGCTGGATGTCAGGAAGACAAGAGATTCGAGGGCCACAGGGAAGGCCTCAGCTGCAATGATTCTGACACTGTTTCCAGAAGCTAATATCTCAGTGCTTACTGTAGACCAGCCACTATCCAAAGCCCTCTATGCAGATTCATGTTTAATCCTCAGAAGAACCTATTGACATTGCTGCCATTATAGTATTCATTTTGCAAATGAGGAAACAAAAGCATAATGAGTTTTTGTTTTGTTTTTTCCCAATGTGCCTACTTAGCTGAGAATGAATGGACTGAACTTGGACTTGAACCCAGGCAGTCTGCCTCTGGAGTCTGTATTCCGGAGGCACAAGACTGCTCAGAAACTGGGAATTTTTAAAAGTGACGTTCTCAGTGAAAATGACAAATTTTTTTTATTAAATACTTCAGACTCCCACACTGAGCAGCCAAACAGGACATATCTGTGGGGCAAATTTAGCCCATGGGCTGACAGTGGGATACTTCTGGTGTTTCTTCCATTCTACCGACAGGAAAACTTATGCCAAGAGCACTCCACCTGCACCCCATTCCCCTTCCCTGTTACTGAATATGTTTTCCATTCTTCAAAATGCAATTTTGGACCCAAGTCCAGTGGCAGATCTCTAAGCATTTTATTACATCTGTCCCTGATATAAGCATGTGTTCATTTCTTATCCTACAGTCATGTTATCATATTACTTCACATTTATGAGGTAGTTAGTATAATACCTTTGTAAGAATCCTAATAAATATTAACTGACTATTAGATTGTATAAAAATGTCGGTGGGAGGGAAGCGCAAACCTGTGAAAACATCACATTTCTACAGAGCTCTGTTTAAATACAGGAAAAACCTTCATTCATGCAAATAGGTGTCCACATTCTGACTCAAAGTAGAATCACTTCATAATGATATTGAATTAGGTGACACCAGCGTAATTTTACTCGGCACATCACAACCACTTAAAACAAATACACCACTTGAAACCCCAACCTTGTTCATCTCTGTCCAGCATACAGAACAGGTGACATTAAATAATTTCACTAATCCATTGATGATCATTCTTCCAACCTGAGAGTAAACACAAGTTAGTCGTGTGAAGGATGAGCAGACAATGGAAAGGAAATTACCATGGTTAATTTTAAAAAGTACAAAAATTGAAAGCAAAGGTCAAAGAACTCAGGAAGTTCTCATGGACAGAGAATATAGCCAGGCAAAAGCCTAAGTCAGTTGGAACTCAGGAGACAAACATTTCTCCACCTGCCAGGTTGGAAAGTTCATCCATTTATTATCATCCAAATGAAATCTTTTCAGCAGGGTCAGAAGGGCCTTTGTTTTGACATTTAATTCTCTGGCGATGTATTTCCTGCGTTAGGATGCAAAACGCCTTTCACGTTGCTTTTTCATTAATTGCCTTCATTTTTCAAGTTCCCTGTTTGATTTATAGTCAATTAAAAATGCTCTCAAAAGCCATGACTCATGTATGTTAAGTACAAATATGATTAATGCAATTTCACGCACCCCACAGAAGACCCGGCTGCTAACCAAGGTCAGTGTCATGGTGGCATGACCAAGCAACTTCCTGGTGAACGGAACACACAGGAGGGCGGGAAGCCAGGGGTGGAGGGTTAGGGTCAACCAGGCACTGGATCACCAAAAGCAAAGAAAAAGAGCTACTTTTTCTATAGTAGAAAAAGGAGGATGAACTTGGCCATGAACAGGAAAAAAAAAAAAAAGAAACCTCAGTGGACGTCCTCTCCCTATCTCACCCAGGTAGATAAAAGTGATGGTAAAATTAAGTGGCAAGTTTCCTTGATATATCATCATCAATGTCAACAAAAACTAACAGACACTAAACTAAAGAACTCTGGCTAAAAGCCAGGGACCTGGAATCCTGGGTTCAAATCTTGACGCCGCCAATTATAAGCAATACAACCTTGGGTAAAGGTCAGCCTAAGCATCCTCACCTGTAAAATGGGCACATGAGAGTATCTTTCCTTTAAGGGCTGCTGTGAGGTTCAAGAAAGCCCTTGACATCTAGGGAGCACACAGCAAATGTCACCTCTCAAAGCCATGGACACCGGCAGTCAGCGCCGGAGGTACCTTGAATCCCAATGTCTGTTCCTAGTGGATGTGCGACCCTTACATCTTCCCCTTCTGCCAGCATTGACATGTGGCCTTTCATGAGGAAGTCTCCTAAGCACCATCTCTGCCACTCCAGAAACATCAACATATTGAAATGTCAGAAGCATATCAAAAAAGTCAAGAGCAAAAAGAATAACTTCAAACTAACTCCTTAGATCAGGGGTTTCCACCAAAATGAGGTAAACAGAACATTTGGTGCATTTTTCACAAAGCAAAATTTACTAAAAGGTCTACTTTTTCTGCTGTAATTAGTCTTTATTCCTTTTTTATTTGTTTTTGGTGCCAAACAACCTCTTAAAAGAAAATTTTGGCTAAAGTAAATTGGTACTGTTTTTCCTACTTCATTTACTTACTGTGTGTGTGTGTGTGTGTGTGTGTGTGTGTATAGATAGATAGATAGATAGATAGATAGATAGATAGATAGATAGAAAGATAGATAGATAGATAGGTATAGATATAGATATAGATATATCCAGACTTAGCAAAAATTTTAAAAATACATTCTTACCAATTCAAGACTTTTAAAAAATATATTATACCAATCCGTGAACTTCAAATGTCCTAGAATTGCTGCTTTAGATGCTTCTCCTCTTCTGATTCTTAATGGCCCACATGATTAGTCTTCTTTAAAGCCAGGTTCAGATGGCCATGATTAGGAACCTGGACCCCTCTAAGGCCCATGAATGACAGTAACAATGATAATAATAGCGACAGCAATAACAATAATTATACTAACATGAATAGGACCTCCCATTTACTCATAGCTGTGCTCCAAGCATGCTCTCCATCAACAGTTGCACCAGCTCTAGGAGTAGAGACTGCCATTACCCTTCTTACAGAGATGAGGTCATTCCAACTCAGAGGACTCAAATAACTCACTTGTGGTCACACAGCTGACATATGACTGTGTGCATATTTGAACCTCCTAAGTGTGAGTTTGAAACTGTGTGATCTTAAGTACAATGTTATAATCAATCGGACGGAGCAAGTGGAGCCTCCTCACTGGAAGCATCAGAAGGTGAGATCCCTCCCCTGGGGGTCTCTAAGAGGCAGCGGGGGAGAAGCTAACTCTGTTCAGTGAGGAGCATCCTCTTATAAGAAAAGCGAGGCGTGGTCACAGGTGCATGACCTTGCTCTGCTGCCTAAACTGACCAATGCCATCCTCCATATGCCCCAGTTACTCCGAGGCACTTGCCTGCTTTACGGTCTATTGCTATCTCTTTCAGGAGTCTCTGACGTGGGCAACATCATTTTGTTAGAATCTGGGTAGAGGCTATAATCACGCACCAATACTCGTGGGTTTCTCTGCATTTCCCAGCCTCTCTTGCAGTTAGGTTGGCTCCATGTCTAGGTCTGCTAATGGATGTCGCTTCTGAGCTGAGGTGGTTAAACATCTAGGGTACCATCCCCATACTTGTCCCCCTATTTGCCAGGACCAAGTTGGAAGTAGCCTGGTTAATTGGCAGGACCAAGTTGAAAGCATCCTGGGTCCTCCAGCTCCTGCTGAGGGGGCAGCCGCTTAGAGGACAGCTACCCAGGAGAGCGGCCCAATGTGCACCCGCATGACCCGCGTGAGAAATCAGTGTCTATCGTGTTAGGCCACTGGGGTTGTTTGATACCACAGCATAGTCTCGCCTATTCTGACTAATGTAGGTTCTTGACTAGAAGTGTGATTGTACAGGTTGTGGCAATTTCTCTCTGCATGTCTGCATGTCAGTCTGTTTGTGTGCATGTAGCCCAGGAGGAATGACCCATGAAGGGTGAACAAGAGGGAAAGAAAAGTGCCGTCCTAACAGTAGCTGGATAGCCAATGGGGTGTCTTTCTGGACACTGGAGGCAGAACACATGTCCCACTACTAGAGGCTGGAGGGTCATAAGTATGGTTCCCTGTAGTGAACGTAATGACCACATGCCATATGCCAGAAAGGTCTGTTTGAGCTGATGCAGGCAGAGCAGAATATTCTGTTTCGTAACTTTGCAGAACATAAGGTAGGCAGTGTTTACCACTTGGCATTTTCCTGCTCCAGCTGGGTGGACGGTCATTTGTCCAGGCCAGCTATTCTTATAAACCTGGGAGGCTTCTCTTCTGGGTGTCAGCTGGGAGGCTGTGACCAGGATTGTTGTTCAACTCTAGTGGTACCAAGATGGTAGCTTCCAGAATATTATGATTTTCACATTGCAGGAGAAGCAAGAACTACAATGCCAGGTAATTTAGGGAGTTCTGGGTGCCCGGCTTCTAGGGAACCCCTCCCACAAACCCTTCACAGACTCCTCCCTGAGTCCAAAGACCTCAGGTGGATGTCTCCTTTTTGAGTTGCTGCCTTCCGAGCTGTCTTCTGTTTCCTTGAGCTTCTCACTGAAGAATAGAGTAACCACATTTTCCTAGCTCACCTTTCAAGACTGAGATAAAGCCAACAGAGTTTTCCCCAAGTTATCATGAGTTGGGGGCTGTGCATCACACTGTAAAAGATATAATAAGAGAGCTCCCCTGGTTACATTAGAAGAAACAGTGAGATATCATGTTTTGATCTTAGCAGCTTGTTGAAAAATGGCCTTTTAAAGACGAAAGCAAGTCTAGTTAGTGGAAAGGAGAGTAGAATAAAGAGTTATTTGGATGTGAAGAAAATAAAAGGCTTTAGAACAACTGAGGGAAAGATGTATCAGTGTGAACAGTGAATAAAATATTAGGGAAATAAAAGGAGTGGAGGTGACCATTAGTAACAGTTAAAGTAGAAAAAGATAAGTCATTGTGAATTGAGGAGGAAGATGAAAAAGGATAAAAGGAAATATTACTGTCTGAACAAAGAGAGCAGGGAGCCATGAACAGAATAAACATTCCCTATAACCTGCTAAAAGCCGAACACAAGAATTGCTTGAATAAAAGTCTGGGGTGTGAGCAGATATATAATATCTATCATTCAGAGAAACAACACTTTCAGACAACTTTACAGAAAGGTAAATAGTGTAAGCCATCAATTGATTAAGCTGTGATTTTACTTTCTGCAACACAAAAATTCACAATGAATTTTTAATGCTCGTAACTATTGCAGACATAGAGGAAAAAGATAAGGTGCAAATGCCATAAAAGGGACCCAAGGTAATGTTACCGACCTCGCTCCTTTTAACCTCTATTATTACCTACAGCATCAGCCTATATGTCACTAAAACATCCCTAGCCATTTTCTGGATCTTTGGTATGCAAACTCAAATATCTAAGCATTTTTAAACTTTCTGGTTCTGTTTGATTCTTTTCATTTTTCATCTAGATGTTAACCTTATGTTAGGGACTTCATTCTGAGAGGAATTTCGTGGTTAATCACATTTTTCAAAGATAGAAGGGTTTTGTGTTGAATTGTAAGGAAATTCATAAAATAAACTAAGAATGAGAGAGGGAATGAGAGAAAGAGAGTGAGAGAGAAAGGGGGGATGGGGAGAAAGAAGCTGGAAAATATCGGTTGATTAGGTGGAAAAGTCCATTCAACATTTGGGGCTTTGAGGGTCGGCCCCATGGCTCACTCAGGAGAGTGCAGCGCTGGTAGCGCTGAGGCTGCGGGTTCAGATCCTATATAGGGATGGCCGGTGCACTCACTGGCTGAGTGTGGTGCAGACCACACCGTGCCGAGGGTTGCGATCCCCTTACCGGTCAAAAGAAATAAAATAAAATAAAATTTTTTTTTAAAAAAGAAAACATTTTGGGCTTTTTATTTCCTCTTGCAAGTGGAATGGAGCAAAGCATTAAAGCATGGCTATTGCTTCTGGAAATCCAGATTTACTAAAGAATATTCAATAGGCATTTCAAGACTGAAAAATTTCTTCTTCACTTAGGCACAATTAACCTTATTCTCAGGGTCTATACTCATAATGATCTCTGTTCATTGCTTTGAGATGTATTTGAATGCACCTAACGAGATCTGCTCTTTGTATTTCTTTTGCTCTAGTAATACATATGGACATGTGGTTTCATTGAGAGGGACTGATCAGACTTGCTAACCCAACAACACACACAAGTATAAAATTTTACATGTCCTCACTTCCCATGTCACTGACTTTTCCTGAATGTGCTATCATTGATAATCAACCTAGTCCCATTTAGAATTTACTAGTTTACACAGAACAAACAACCATAACCCACTTAAGGACTTAGGGGATTAAAAGAAAAAAAAACCCACATACAGACCCACACAAAACTGTGACATTGGGATGTACAGTACAGCCTAGTTTAAATTAAAAAGTCCCCCAAAGTATGATTATTTCCAGCTTCTCAGCGGTGAATTAAAAGCTGTTTGGTGTCATGAAGATTACAGAAGCAATCACATCTGTGGGCCTGCTCTGCACACCAACTCTATCAATTTCCATACCCAGGGCGGCTTTGAATTTCCAAGCATGTTAACACAGATGTCATTTGGGATAATAACTTGAAAAGAAAAGGAAAGGGAGAAACAGAGAAAGAGAGAGACAGAGACAGACACAGAGACAGAGACAGAGAAAAAAAGAAGACAGGAGAGCCAGACAAATGGTTCTTGCAAAGCAAGTTCTGTTTGAAATATATTAATTCTGATAAATACAAAAATCAAAAGAAAAATGAGGGTTCCTGACGGCCTGACCCAGGAGTCACACTCAGACACCAGATGAACAGAAGATTACATATTGGAATTCGCTTGTAGTGCCAGTCTTGCACCTTGTCACTACAAACTCCAATTATTGAAATGATTTCATTGGTGTAATTGCATCAAGATGTGCATGGGCTGCACCATGGACAGCTCCCCAGATGCTCAGCATTGTATCTTCATTAGTGTGTTCCTTTCAACTCTTAAAATGTGTTCCAGCCTCCCAGAGTCATCCAATCAAGCAGGCTGTTTTCTTTTTTCTTTTCTTTCAACATATCAGCAACATAGCATAGGAATGAAGGGACACGACTAGCCTGGAAGACCAACCTGAGATCATACGGACAAATGTGCAATCGTCTTCCTTAAAGGGACCTTAGAGCAACTGACCAAATTAGGTCATTTTTTCTGTATCTTTCATTCCCACATGTTAAATAATGATGCTTAAGAGCCTACATTTAAGTGGCTATGTGTCTACCATCAATTTTAAATTTGATTGTGCTAAAACTGTGCTTGTTATGCACTTAGCAATGCTCCCTATGCCCCCTTAAAGATAAAATAATGTAATGTTAGCATTAAAATTAGGAAGAGATCATAATCACAGATCTGAAGGTTGCATATGTTAAGAAATCAAATGGAATTTGGGGGGAATTGAGTTTAATCCACGGAATAACCAGTAGAAGTTTTTAGTTTTTCTGAAGACCATCTTATTAACCTTAAAAATAGGAAGTTTTGATGCCTGTGTCTAAAAATTCCTAGAAACCAGTATCATGCTCTCACCATTATTTTGACCTAATACTATGTATGAGAAACTATAGACAGGACAGTAATCTACAGGAAGGCGATGACTTTGCTCTTGGGAGTCTGCCCAGTGCAATGGATTTCATTTCCTTTGTGCAGTGTAGAACGCATGCTGGCAGCTCACAGCCCCCTTTTCTGGGAGTGGTGTGGAAATTCCCACTGCTGATAAAATACTAAAAAGAGATACATACCATTCTTTCAACCTCTAAGCTGACAAGGCCTAATTCAAGAGCTTCCATGCTGGGCCAAGCAGTGACATAGAAAAAATAATCAGAAAACACTGAGTTTAAAAAATACCACATCCTGAGACACATTCCCAGACATTAGTAAATTCAAATACGAGAATAGGCCAAAAGCATCTTCAAGTGACATTGCTTACAGTTTAGAATCGACTGGTCCTCAATGAATTCATCTGGCTGATTGATATGGAACACTTTCTGCTGAAATCCAGGAGTGCAGTCCAAATCTTCTGCAGATGTTAACAGCAGCACCTGAGAAAACCAAAGCCATCAATATTTTAATAGCGGCTTATGTGTTTGCCCTGCTAACTTTTACCAAATCTGTGACTTTTAGAAATGAGCTGAGGTTTTAATTTCATTTCCCAAATGAAGAAGTAAGTTGATACTTCTCCTGTGGCTGCCAACAATTCGTTTTGGCAATGAGATTTGGAAAAATGTGTAAATGGGAACAGCTGCTGCGGTTTCCATTAAGTTGCAGTTAAAGAAATAACTTCGTCCGATTTTTACACCTGCTAAGAATCTCACCGTGGTTTCCACGTGTGAAATTTCATTACAGAAACTGTCAATTTGCTATAATGCCTAAACTAAAACCAACCTCACTGTTATATATGCCAAGGACCATTGTCATCTATGAAGAGGAAGAAAAAGAAAATGGAGCTATATTCCATTGGAAGTTATTTCTAAAAGGAATCAAGGGCCAACTAGACCCTCACCATGGTCTAATATAGTGGTCACGAGCAACAGGGGGCTACTTAGCACTTGAAATGTAGCTAGTCCGAAACTGATACATTGTAGGTATAAAATACAAATTGGATTTTGATGACTAAGGAAAAGAACGTAAAATATCTAATGAATAATTTTATATTAAGTACATATTGAGATGATACTATTTTACATATATTATTAAAATTAATTTCACCGGTTTCTTTTTTCTTTTGTAAATTGGGCTACTAGAAAATTTAAAATTTAAAATTGTTTCCAGGGCTCAGTTTTGTCTTCACAAGTCCTTGGGACACTTAATCCAGTGGTCCAAAAATGACACTATGTGCTTTAGAACATAAATGTACGTGACATCTTCCTGGGCAAGGTGTAACTTAGTAAAATAACAAATGGCGTTAAGGGTTAGTAGGCAAAGACTATAAGCCCCATGAAGATAGGAATTACTTCTTTCCCCCATCTGTTTATACTGAGAATCTGCCACACACACTGGAACTGAGAAGATACTCCATAATACTTAAATAAAAACTAACATTTTTGAGCCCTTATTATTTGGCAAGCACTGTGCTAAGCTCACTATATACATAATCTCATATAATCTCTACAGCAGCCCTATGAAGTATGTACTATAATATAAGATATACTTTACAGAAGGAGGACCTGAAATTCTGGAGAGACTAACACAGTTGCCCAAGATCATACAGTTAGGATGGGTGGAGTCAGGATTTGAATCCAAGTCTAAGTGTTCTCTGATCTCACACACTGTCAGAGCCCTGTCCAGTCCCTTCCAATCTTTCACATCAAGAGCAAGACTTTTTTGCCTGAGATATTTATCCGAAACTTGTAGAAGGCTGCTTTATTTAATCATGGTGCCCACAGAGAGTGTTTGTAAATTAACATCCCCAGGAGCAGCCCTCGACCAATAATTGATGCGAATTGGTGCATAAATACCCCTGCTCCTCTGTGTTCTGTCTCCCAGTTTCTACTTGGAATTGGGCTTCATTCACGCACCGTGATATCTGGCTTGATAGCTCACCTTTTATTAGCTGCCTTCTCCTCCTTGGCTCATCTGCTTATTCCTGTTGGTATTTTTTGAGACTACTCTCCCACCTCCCCCACCTCAATAGACTTGCACTCAAATCCTTGACTCGGTTTTGCTTCTTAGGAAACCAAACTTTGATACCAGACTGCAAACTCTTAACCACAGCACACATGCAGCTGAAGAAAACTTATTATCATCCCCACCAGTGAACTCGAAGGAGTTCGCAAAAGGTTGGAAGCTGGGGAACCAGGCTTCTCACTAAATATCAGCCCTCTGGAATGCACTGAACCCCAAGGAAGGAGGGCAAGAATCAATCTCGGGAGGTTCACGGTGTGGCCTGTCTTGGCAACATCAGAGAAATTGAAATGGGGAGTCATCACCCTGACTGACATCACCTTTCTCAAATCAAAGGGAGAAGGATGCTACAGTCCAGCATCTCTGCAGTTCTGCTTGTAAAACTCTCCTTGTCTGGGGAGTAGACTCTGGTTAGGTCACTTCTGAAGCAATCATCACACTGACCTCCCAAGTGGCATATCCACAGAATACAGATTCAGGAATCAGAATATTTTGCTGGCAATTCTGCAAGCAGAAAATCTATGACTGCTCGATGCTAATTCAGTTAAAACAGCAAATGGTCAAAAGTTGCCTCCATGCACCTTGTGTTTACAATTATACGTGAACCTTCTAATTGGCTAATTCAGCCCTCAAATCCCAGACCAATAACCCAGTCATCCCATAGGTACTCAGGGAGGTGAGATTTCTCCCTGGATCCTGAGCATAAGAATTCAGGACTGAAAGAGGGCACTGCTAGTGATGAGGAGCACTGTTCCATGTGTGAGTTCAGTTCTCCACCTTTGTCTTTTTGTGGTTCAGGCTCTGTCCTAATTACTTAGCAGGGTCTTTTCAAAATTCCCCCCAAGTTATATAGGAAACATAAAACTTTTCCAACTGCTGGCTCAGGGAGGGTAGACAGGTGTGAGAATTCCCAAAGGCACATTTTTGTCGTTGCAAATTTTGGGGTCACTCTCTTGACCAGTCAAAATTTAAGTTGGCTGATTTGTAACATAAAAAGCATACAACACCCTCCTGGGCAAAGAATGACTTAGAGAGGCGAGAACTAGTAAAATCATTTATTCCTTTACACACTCCTCATGCATTCATTCACTCACTTACACACAAATACTTATTAAACCCTCAGGATTCAGCGAAGACTTTGCTAGACATTGTCCAGGAGCAATTAGAAAAGCATTACACAGGATAAGCAGTCAATAAGTGATAAATATTATGATCTAGAAAAGGAGAGAGGAATTAACAAATAATAATTTAAATGACTAAAGTTGAAATTTAACTTGAAAGGAAAATATATGTCTCTTTGGGAGTATGTAAAAATTTTGGGTAAACTTTTACCTCATCTGGGGATATCAAGGAAAGGAAATCCACAAAAGGGACATCTCTGATCCAATCCTAAAGGTAAGAATTAGCTGCGGAAGTGGAGAGGAATATAGACTCATCTTTTTAAACAACACAGTCTCCACTTTCATATGAATTCCTTTGTGGATCTCTGGGCTTCATGTAACACATCTCTGAAGTTACAAAACTGCATTTTAAAAGATTCCAGACTAATTGAGGTCTTCCCAAAAGCTGAATATTTTACTGGTCAGTCATGATAGAATATTCTGGTTACCGCTATTGCCCCTTTAATTTCTAAGCAGGATTCAAAACAGTATCTGTGCACAGACTTGTCATGGAAATCTGCTCTTCCATTTCAATCACGCTGAGTTCAGCAGTGGGCTGTGAAGCAGCACCCCTCACAGATGTAAGAATTAATATTCGGGCAGGCCCTTCTGCAATATTATTAGATGCTAATCCTATGAGATATTACCTGGACATATTTTCCCCCAAACCTTTTTTAACTTTTCCAGAGTATATGCTATGAGCAACAATCCAAATTTATCTTTAATGCCATGACAATAATGGTCTTCCTACAGTGTTCTTTTGCTCATTTATGCATTAGCTCATACCTCATAAACAATAGGTAACCAACATACCTTTGAAAGCACAGCCATTACCAAATTTTATGATCACCAAACGATTTCTATTATTTGAAAATTACAATCAGCTCTAAAAGCAGATTCATGCTTCAGACACTATGAGCACAAGTCTTAGCCACATCGGTTCAGCACAAATCCCAGTTCTACCATTTACCACCTGGGTAACCTTGGGCTAGAAATCTTCTGTGGCTCAGTTTCCTCAGCTACAAAATGGGAGTAATGGTGTTATAGGTTACGAGGACCAAATGAGTTAATTATTGTAAGGAGCCTTAAGCAGGATCTGGTATAATACATAGTAATTGCTCAAGGAACATTCGCTATTATTATTTCTGTATATTATGTTTAAACCACTACACATGATCACCCACGGTAGACATTGACAAATATCACCAAAACATAAGATTGTTGCTATTATAAAATTGTTCAGTGGGTAGACTCTCAGGGTCACTGCATAAGGAGCACATCAGTGTGGTAGTTACTCAGTTGTGCTAATGTTATAGGACACCAAGTTTTCTTTAAAGTGGCAGATCAGAACTCTGTCCTCCAGGCAAGAGCCACTGCCTTAAACTTATGCACAGATAGCAAATCCTTACATCACCCTCTTTGTACCTGGTTTTCTTGTTAGCTTCCATTTCTTTACTGCAGCACAGAACTTTCTCTCTTAAAGAAAGGGTTTGTTTATCCTGACAGGTATTGATTCAAGAATAGACCCAACTTCGGAGTTTGCTTCCAGAGAAAGGATTTTTTTCTCTTCCAGACTGCAGGTTGTCAACTGGCAGCATATGGGATGGCTGTGTCCAGGAGATTTGGTGAGTTCTGCCAGAGCACTCAGTCAGAAAGTACAATCGCGGTGCTGCAGGGAGCGCACCCCTCTGAGCTGAGCTGTCCTCCTGGGCGCCAGGCCCCAACCCTTACGTTATTGTTATTGTGACATCATTGTGACGTCATTGGTCCTGCTCGCTCAACCCCATTACACACTTGCCTGGGCCCCTAGGCATGTGAGTTGGCAATCCCTGCTTTAGACTTTGGAAATAGGCTCTTCGAGCTAAGAACTCTCCTTGCCATGAGTCTCTGGCGACCTGTCACAGTGGTGCCCTTACCTTGTGCTGCTGGCTCTGTTGCAGTAATTTTGGCCAGGGAACCAAGCACTGGCTGACAGAATGAGGGTGAGGGGATTTTCACCACTGCTAGGGCTGGCCCCTGACATGTCCTGTGTGATGCCTCCCTTCCCCTATCCACAGAAACAGAAAGGATGCAGAGTCACCCAATAGAAAGAGCCCAGAAATCAGTCGCTGCGTAGAGGACAGGTACCCAGGAGAGCCGCTCAGCAAGGAACATTCAGATGTCTCTGTGTGAGTCACTGAGAAAGGAACATTCAGATGTCTCTGTGTGAGTCACTGAGATTTGGGATTATTTGTCACAGCAGCTAGCCTTGCTGACACTACACCAGACACTGAAGGAACAAGGACAAAGGGGTCTTCCGCACCACTAACATCACAGATATGTCCCAGAGGCCAGGCAGAATACCCGACTGAAGAAAAGCTTAACACAACTGCCCACACAGCAGCCATAAACAAAAAGAAAGAAACTTCTGCTACAAATAGTCATCTCACCGGGCTGTGGACAACCTCAGATCACATCCTCTCTTCAACCAGCTCCACACAGGAGGCTAGTATTTCCCGGCTACCTGTCGTTTTCCTTTCACTGAGCCACTCTGCTTTTTGCTATTAGTGTGGACAGTTACCTTACCCTGGCTGCAAAACACCTCTGGTTTACTCTTGTCCTAGTCTGTCTATCGGAATCAGTTTGCAGGATCTTAGATTGGTGAGGAAGAAAGTGTACTATCTCTGACTTGTAGAATATAAAAATATTAACAGCAATGTATTTTGATTGATTCTTTATCCTGCCAAGGACCAAAAACTCAGAGTCCTGGAAGGGTTTATAAAGGCACACTACCTCCAGAGAAAGAATAGAGAAAAGGAGAACTTCCAGGACACAGTATGTACACACACACACGTGCACACCCAAAGACACGTGCATACACACAGAAACATGCACACACACATGTGCACACAGAAACATGTGCAAACACATAAACATGTATACAGACGTGCACACACGTGCACACAGACACGGGCATAGAGATGCTTGCACGCATGTACACACACAGGCACGTGCACATAGATGTGTGCACACACATGTATGCACACATTTGTGAACACACAGATGTGTGTACACACGTGTGCACACATGTGCACACACAGAGACACATGCACACACGTGTGCACACAGACACACGTGCACACACAGATGCGTGAGCACATACAGACACATGTCCTCGCTGTGAGTTTAAACTCATGTCATCCTCACTCCTGCTGAGCCTGACCTCCTTAAAATGTTCCTGGTGTTTTATAGCCCCGGGAACACAAAACACTTCCCACCCTTTTGACCATTAAGGTAACAGACACAGAAACGATTTTGTGATTCTTAGGGACATAAAGGGGAGAATGCGTCTGGTTCGGTGAGTCCTGTTGCTGCTCTCATTCACAATTTGAAACCAACATCCTAGAATACATTTTAATTGAAAGCTACCCAACAACTTCTCCTCAAATTATGAAAAGGGAAGCTACTTATGTCTGGAAAAGAGTAGGACAAGAAGCCAAAACTAATGTGAGCTTGAATTCCAGCCACGTGGCCATTTCTCTGACTTTGGGCAAATTGCTTCGCAGTGAACAGCTTCTGTGTTGTCTTTGGTAGAATGAGCATACACCATCTATGCACACAGTGGCTAGGAGGCTTTCCTGAGATAATGCAAACAGAATAGACAGAACAATGGTCCCCAAGGATGTCCTCATCCTAATCCGCAAAACCTGTGAATACGTTAGGTTACATGGCAAAGGGAAATAAGACTGATAACCAGCTGACTTTAAAGTAGGAGGATTACCCTGGATTATGTGGATGGACCCAGTGCAATCACAAGTGTCTTTGAAGGTGGAAGGAGGAGTCAGAGAAAGTGACATGATCATGAAAGTGGGGGCAGCGTGGTGTGGCGTGACAGGCACTCCACCGGCATCACTGGCTTTGAAGATGGAGGAAGGGCCAGGAGCCCAGGAGTGCAGGCAGCCTCTAAAACTGGAAAACACAAAAGAATGGACTTTCTCCAGGGACTCAAGAAAGGAACACAACCCTGCCACCATCTTCATTTTAGACTAGTGAGACTGATTTTGGATTTCTGACCTTCAAAACTGTACAATGATATATTTGTGCTGTTTTGAGTTGCTCCATTTGTGGCAATTTGTTACAACAGCCATAGGAAACTAATACAGTCTACTATGGCATTGGCTCCAGCAGAGGAACTCAGAAAATCAGTTCCTTACTTGGTTTCTCAACTAATAAATATAATTTGGGCGAACCAATGGAGAGGTAGAAATAGAGGAAGAGAAAAGGAAAGAAGAGTGAAGGGAAGGTGAGAGAGAGAAGGTCATGGCTTTGGAACCCTTGACAAGGCTTACAGAGTCAGGATGTAGCAAAAACTGTCCTAAGTCCCCTTTTCTTGAGCATGAATAGGCATAGTCCCCCCCCTTTTTTGTCTTAGTAATTGCTCACTTTAAGTTATAGTGCATTTTGATCTGCTATTGTGACAGAGTCACTGGGTTCATTTTCTCATCAATTCTCTTAGTCAAAATTTAAAATTTCTATTATGTGCCAGGCTAGATGCTGAATATGGAGAAATAAATAAAGCCCTGGATAAACTTATTATCTAGAAGAAAAGGCAGACACAGAGGCATATCATATAATACACTATAAAATGTTTCTATAGATTGGGCATTAGTTAGGAAGTAGTTCAGAGCAAAGATTCTTGAGCTAGACTACCTGGCTCAAAATCCCAATTTTGCCACATAGTTGCTGTGTGACCCTAGGCAAATTACTTAACTTCTCTGTGCCTTAGCTTCCTCATTTGCATAAGGCAACCAATAATTGTATCTTCTTGCATTGGTTGTGAGATTCAATGAGTTAACACAAATCAAAGTGTTTAGGACAGAAACTGGCTCACAGTAGGTGCTATGCGCTACCTAGGGTTGTTGTTATTTATATTAATACAGAGGAGTATGTATAAAGAGTTATGAAAATAAAGAAGGAATAACATACTCTTTGGATGAGACTAGGGACTGGAACCATGTCACAGATAAGGGCATACTGGAAAGATGATTGAAATTTTTCAAGTGGAAAAGTGTAAGAGAATGTTCCATGCAGAAGTATGGTAAATGCAAATACCATGGAATGCCAGTTCAAGAAACAGGGAGCAATTTGGCAGACATAACAAGGTCTGGGTTGTTTTCAAGATTGTTTGAAGGTGTTTTGTTATTTCAACATAGGATTGAATTGACTAGGCACTCTCCTTGAGTCTGGCTAAAACAGAGCCAATAACAATCCACTCAATGAAATCAACATTTGTGTTGAAATGGGTTTAACTCCTTACTATTAAGATTCCTTGATCAAGTAGGATCAATTGTAAAGCTTAAAAGGAAAAATACAGTTTTGCAAAAATTTCACTTAACGCACTCAGGAAGACTTGGCTCACTGGCCCTTAGTAGAAACTAGAGGCTTTGTCTGCCCAGAGTTGGTGTTATATGTGTCTATTTATAGAATTTTGGTAATTAAATTTGTAGTGCCAAATGTCAAATAAGACCTTAAGGAGCAAAGGAGTTCCTAAGTGAGGTACTCTTGGTGAGTCTCCGTAGCCCCAGGAAGTTGAATTGCTCTATCAGTGAGTAACAATGAGCCAGGCACTGGAAGACTCATCTGCTCTATACACAAAACTCTGAATCCACAGAGACGACAGACATGGGACTGAGTAGATGAATCAGTCTGGAACTGGAAGATACAGCCCAGTAGAAGAGACCTCTGGTGCTGAGCCCATCACCTCGGCCAGCCTCTGCTGCAGTGGGTGGACGTTTCCTCGGAACTCAGACTTGCTTTCAGTGTGTCCTCAATCCCTTCACACTCTGCTTTGGGGCTTTCTCCTATACTGCAGGAACTCGGATAATGGGATGGCCAGCAGAGTTGGGAAATGAGGAGGGGTGGATGCTCCTGGGGACAGCCCTCAATCTGTGGGAATGACAGCAGGTGAGATGCCCCAACCTGCCTTCTTCCAGATGGACAGCTCTGAGAGACATTCCGTGTGCCTCTTGGGGTCCCTATTAAATGAGCCCTGGCTGTCTACAGCAGTGACCTCAGTGATTGCCCATGACATCGGGTTTCCCCCTTTGCCCCTGCCTTATGCTTCTGCCCTCAACCTGCTTCCACGATGACCTCCCAAAGAAAGCCACCTGTACCTAGTCCTAACCTCAGGCTCTCATTTCAGGAAGACATGCCCCACGTATTAGTTCTACATTGCTGCTGTAACGAAGTACCACACAATCTCAGCAGCTTAAAAAATATTTTATTATCTTGCAGGTATAAAGTTTAAAAAGGGTCCACAGAGTGTGTTCCTTCAGGAGAATCTGTTTTCTCTCACTTTCCAGATAGAACATCTACATCCTTTTGCTCACAGCCACCTTCTACCTTCCAAGCCAGCAGGGCAGCCTCTTGTGTTTCTGTCTTCCTCTATTATCATATCGCCTTCTGTTTCGGACTCTGACTCCTCCTGCTTCCTTTTTATAAGGACCATTGTGATGACATCATGCTCACCTGGGTAATCCAAGTAACATTCACACATTCTGGGAATTAGGGTGTGGACATGTTTAGAGAACCATTGTTCAGCCTATCACAACCCATGTGTAGCTTATATGAGGGGAGGGAAAAGTTCTATAAATACAGTTGTGGTCCCAAATGTCCAAGAGGGAGTCACTCCACAGTCACCCACATCCCTGACAATATTTACCTGGGACGTCAGGAAAATCTAAACGAAGACCTCACTGATGGTGAACAGCTACACATCCAGGCCCAATGTTGTGTCAATTTACAACTAGACTATGACCTTTTCTAGCCTAGAAATAATTAGCAGATCCTACTTGGCCTCGCAGTGAAGTGGAACATTTTATTCTAACTGTGCAACTCTCAACACTTTCTTCTCTGCCAGACACTGGACAAGATGTCAGATTTGTCATCACACGGGAAGGTTTTTATTAATTATCTTTCAGAGGCAAAGTCCTTTTTGTAATTTATTTTTTCACACCAGGAAAATTCTTCTATTGAACTAAATGTCTATCTTGTTAAATTGTTTTTCCTGCTCAAGTTTCTCACTCTGAAAAGTTCCAAAAGAAAAGAAATAAACCCAGCAAAAATTGGTGTTGAAAGCAGAGAATTGATTGTGTTAAGCAGAACTCCACATATCTTCTCCTGGGATACAGTGAAAGAATATGCATCTTTAAAAAAAAAAAAAAATCTAACTGCCTAATGTACAGTTAAGTTAAAAATTTCCCCAAACACTTGTTTGCCTGAATCAGAAGGAATTAACAACCGCTGTTTAAATGCCAATTAATCATATTCTGACTCATTCATTGATGTAGGTAAAATTTAGTGAGTGCCTACTATGTGTCAGTCCTAAGATATATACAAACTAGTAAAGCAAGGCTCCTACCTTCAAGGAACACAGAGCATAACAGGAAAGACTTGACGTGCAGACATCTGCTTTTGAAACACAATTAAAAATGTAAGGGTAGACATACATTGAAGCAACAAACTGTACTCCATAAACATGGACAATGAAAAAAATAAAATTTTTAAAAAAAGTTTAAAGATGGAGTGATCTAGTAGAAATAGCAAAAAGGGGGCACAGTTAACTCGGTGTTGGGGGGGGCAGTAAAGTCACTAGAGAAAGCACTGCCCTAGACCTCAGCAGTTCAGTTGCTTTTGCTTGCGTATGCTAATATTCAGAACACAAGGGGATGCCAGTGTGAAGACCTGCGTGTGATGGTTGTCCTTGACCTTTCTCTTCAGTGCAGCTACTGGTACTACTCAGTAAGACTCAGATGTCGCAGGACTGAGCTGCACTGATGATTAAAAAATTCCTTATTTTCTTTGATGATAACTTTATTTGACAAAGGCAAGAATTTTCTAGAAGATAGGAACTAGAAAATCAACTTAATTTAATACGCAACTTTTTTCTGCTTTATATTTCTGGAGTAGCAAGCAAGAGAGTAATATATGCCTAAGTGAGATGCAAAGTAGGCTCAGATTTCAAGGAAGAAATAGAGGGAGGTCTTTCCACAGTGAGGAGCATCTCGGGGAATCCTGGTGAGTGTTTAACAACCAGCTTTCCGAGAAAGAAATGCCTTGATTTGTAGCATTTGCCAATTTCCATGGGGTAAGTATTCCCATCATAGCCTGTTTCAAGCTACTAATGTGAAATCACTGAATACAAAGTTGGGAAGAGAGGTCTGCAACTGGCTCTCACGAGGCAAGCAGCACCAGCACAGAGCTGGGGATGCCACGTCTTCGGTGATGCTTGAGCCAAGAATCGGCCTGCATTTTTGTAGGGCCTTCACAGATATGAACCATCACGACACAAAGGAGAGTTTCCATCTTCCCTAGGGTGACATTTTGTAATAGGGATGGGGTTACAGCACGTATGAGTTAAAACAGCCTGGAAACCCCTTCTACTAATGGAGTGAATGGGCCACCACAATTTGGTTTTATAGTAAAAGAAAATGCAACGAATCCTTGATTCGTGATGGTGTGTTATTTAAATATTGCTTTTGATGTTTTATCCAGAGTCCTAGCTCAAATGATCAGAGATCATCCTGCCTTCTGACATAATTAGGGAGCTGCCACTTTGTTAAACTGGAGGATACTCAATATGACCTTGAAAGTTTGTCTATAGTATCATATTGATGTTCAGAACACAGATGTGTCAGCCACACCAGCGTCCCCCTAGAGAGTCAAACATCAGCTGCAGACTTTGTTCCAAGGGCAAACATGCGCTGACAGAGAGGTCACAAATTATGATGGCCGGCAGGCCCCACACGGCCACTATATTGATAGATGGCCTTTAGTTTGTAGATTAGTTGCTAACTTTTAAATATCAAGGATTTTCACTAAGTATGTGGATGAGACAGCACTGGGATTGCAAGGTAGTGCTCCAGGGATGATGAGGACAGCCTCGTGGGGGACAGGGCTTCACGCCAGATGACCGCAGTCCACGTCTCTCCCGACTGGTCCCAGCAACAATTGCCTTTATCATCCCAGTTGTGCTGTTTTGCCTTATATTCAACATAAAAGCGATTTGGGGGTTGTATTTGCATCTTTGCTTAGATTTTTCTCGCACCCAGGCCTCTCCGTTCGTTTGCGTTACCTACCCGGGCTCACGGGTCTCCACTCTTCATCTGCTGATGCTCGTAGAAAAGTCTCCCTTGAACTCGCTGCAGAGGAGTCATTTGTGTTACAATGAAACTGCCACCACCATTAAAAAGTCTCCAATATCTCCTTCTTAAAACCGTTTCCATGTTTGCTGTCTTCCAGATTCTGGGAACCTGAGTCAGCTTGCTCCGTGACTCAAGTTCATTTGTTTTTCAGAGTATCGGGCCCTTCCTCATTAGCCCGCTCGTTCAAAGGCACAGACATTTAGGATGACAAAGGCAGCTTATTGCTGGTCTCCTCAGACTAAGGATTCCTCCTCTCTCAGCTTCATAGCAATGTCAGACCATGACCCTCTTCTCTAACCTTTTAAACCTGCTTCCCACCAAAAACAAAAAAGGTTTATCTGGATACAAATAGATTAAGTCACAAGCCCCTTCTATTATCATTACAGCATTAAATTTAGGTGTGGATAAGCCAGTCTCTTCTCCCTATCAAGCAAACCTTGGTCAGGTTTTGAACTGAGAAGAAAAAAAAAATTGAGCTGAAATAGTTTGAAAAAGACATCTTTTTTTTTTTTTTTTTTTTCTCTCATGTCTGTTTGAGTCCAGAAGTTCAATTACCTGAAATTTCATGAGTCAGTCCTTTGGATATTTTCAACCCATGCTGGATTAATGCAATATTTCAAAGTTCTGTTAATCCTACTGCTCTTTCAAAGTCAGTCTGATTCTTCTTATGGAAACATAGCATATCTCTCCTACAGTAAAATTCGGAGGAGAGAGATCATCTTCAAAATTTTACAGTACAAAATAAGAAATGTGAAGGGCCTCCACACTAGGCTGGGAGACTACACTAGTCTCCCTTGATAGTCAAACATCAGCTAGACTTTGTTCCAAGGGCACATAAGCTCCAGCAGAGAAGTGCACACAGTGATGTCCACTGACCCCACCTCGCCACTGTATCTGTCAGATGGTCAGCAAGGCCATCATCCAAATGGGAAGTGCTAAGGGACAGAAGGAAGGCAGTGGGAAAGGTCGGGGAGGAGGGAAGCTTGGGTTCCTGCTAGGGTGATCAATCATCCTGGTTTCCCTGGACTGCCTGGGTTTGAGAACCAAAAGTCCCATATCCCAGGAAACCCCACAGTCTCAAGAATCCTAATCCCAGCAGGAAGTTGATGACACATTCAAATTGAGCTATTTGAGGAGAAATAAATACGAACAAGGACCAGCAAAGGTATAAGCAGAGTCAGTGAGAAGAGGCCCAGAGTACCCCAGTAACAATGGGGCACCTTTACCACATCCAGCCTGGAAGGCCAGGGGAGGGGACAGTTGCCAGACCCAATGAGAGAGCTACAGGGAGGGGGCTCCCTGAGAAGGCTGTGACCCCCAGTGAAAGATAACTTACTCTCTCCCCACTCCCTCTGAGCTCTTGTCCTAGTCCCCCATTGACTAAACCACTGATTGGGGAATCACAGCTCATGGGCCACATCTGGCCCACTGTCTGTTTTTGTAAATAAAGTTTTATTGGAACACCACCATAGTCTTAAGCAGCCTCCTGCAAATCAGTTTTTGACTCTCCTTGTGAGTCCTCCTAGGGAATCACCAAACCTGGCAGTAGTCCTTGGACCTCTGACATAATGGGAGATCTGTATTTCACTTATTTACTCTGTGCTGGGCACTAGGGAAAGTGCTTAACATGGACTTTTCCATGTAATCTTCACCAGAAGTCTCAGAGGTAGGCCACCCCTCCTCATCCTCACCCACTATTTTATAGAAGAAATTAAGATTCAGAGTTTCATTCCCTCACTGGAGGTCACCCAGCTAAGCCTGATGGGCAACTCCAGGGTCCAACTTCCAACCCCATGATTCACCCACTATGCTCACCCAGTGCCCACACAGCCTGCAGGAAATGCAGGGACATTTTTGCATATTTGTTTGACTTCCATCTCAACAGGTTGCCCACTTAAGACTTTAATCTATTTCATCATGAGATACTCCAGCAAAGCTCATTCAAGCTCCACCTCTTAATCTTGACTGTGAATTTGAGCCTTTGTTATAAGAAAGACTATTAAGATTTGGCAATGAGATTCTTCAAGGGTGATAAATATCCCTTTAAAAGGACTGCATATCTATTGAATGAATAACTCTGTCCTAAAAATGAAAGTCACACTTGGAGAACAGAAGGGTGTGTTACGAAAATGCAAATGAGAATGACTTCATTGACTGAGTTGCATTCGGCTTGGCTGGTCACAGAGGAGAATGAGTTGGGTAGACCCCTACTAAGCTAAGTCTGAGCAGTGAAGAATGCAGGCACTTGCCATTAGTGGCCCCAGAATACCTTGTGATGTCTGCTGGTCAAAGGTGGCAGAAAACACCAAGATGCTATCATTTCCGTTATTCTAGAACATATTTGTGTTCTTTAGAAAATAAAGATCTCTTTAAGCCTGACCTCCTTTCTCAACCATATTTCTCAAAGTGGGTTACATAGACCTCTGTGGTATGTAGCATAATTTTAGACAGTATACACAAATGAACATTTTAAAAATGTAAATAGTTGTGTCTTATTTTAATACTTACCTCCTACTTATAGTAGGCAATATTGATTTTCTATTTACGGTAATGATAGAAAATTTTCTTTCTAAATGTGTTTGTGCAAAATAGCACATGGATTTAAATAAAAGTTAGTAAACACTAAAAAGAACATGTTCTATTTAAAAAATCATAGACAAGGATTTAAGTTGAAACTAACCTAAACTGGATAACTTATCTGAGAAGGTTTGCATACAGGGAAGTTCAGCCAGAGGTAGTAAGAGTGACACGAGGGTAGATATCAGAAGAAGTGAATTTCAGATCAGTGGTTCTCAAAGTGTGATTTCTGGACCTGCAGCTTCCTGGGAGCTTGTTAGAAATGCAGATTCTCAGGCCCCTCTTCAGACCCACTGAGTCAGAAACTCTGGAGGTGGAAGCAGTAATTTGTGTTTTCATAAGCCTTCTGTGTGAATCCAATAACCACTCCAGTTTGAGCACCACGGTGTGAGATGCTTCACCATTCAATCAATAAATGCGAGTGAAGCATCTTTCACAGGCAACATTCATACTGTCACTTACGGCCCCGAAAAGCCACAGAAGAAAGCATTTCAAACATTGTATTGAAGACTCACGACACATGCTGTGAGTGAATCATGGTGAATGCTGACACACAGGACCTGAGCAAACGGAGCTTTGCCACTCAAGGCTCAAGGGTCTGGAGCCGCGATCTCTTGGGGAGTTTGCAGGGGAGGCTTCCTGGTGAGACCAAGATGTATATTCATTTTATTGTCTTAGACTGCTGGAGCTGATGAAACCCTGGCTAAGAATTAGATGTCCTGGGTTTGCTGGAGGCAAGCACGCATACAGATTGATCCTCACAGCAGAGCCTTCTGGCCTCCTCCTGTGTGTGAGCTGAGGCCCTGGAGCCTGGGGAAACTTTGTCCTAGAGACCAGGAGCAAGGAAGCTGCTGGTCAGCCCTGATCATGGGCAGAGAGTTTCCTCACAGTCTAGGGCCCAAGGTCTGTGCACACTTAGTGCCCCTTGTGGGTTAACCAACCAGCAGTGGATTCAGAAATAGCAGAGCAAAGGTAAGGCCAGAAGAGGAGCATTTCCTTACATCAAGGGACACAGTGACTGCATTCACTTTCCCAGGAAGCACATCTGAGGAAATTTGCTGGGTGGGGATCATATCTGTGGCTTTGGATGTAGTCCCTGTGTCTAAAGGTGCAGGCAGCAGCATGAGTTTAAACCCAAGTGCTACATGACCTTGAAGAGGAAGAAGAGACCAACATGTATCCAGAGCTTTCTCTGTGAATGTCAGTAGGAGCCTACATTGGTTCAAACTCTACAGCTGCCACTGTCCCATAAAGCAGCCACCAGTCACATGTGCCTACTGAACAACTAAACTGTGGCGAGTGTGCATTAAGAGGTGCTGTTAAGTGCTAAATACTCACTGGATTTCAAAGATTTGAAATAAAAAAAGAATATAAAATATTTCATTCATAATTTTTATATTGACTACTCATTGAAATGATACTACTTTGGATATCGGGGGCTAAAGGAAATATATTACAATTAATGTCACCTGTTTCTCTTTACTTCTTTTAACGTGGCTACCAGAAAATTTAAAATTATATACGTGGCTCAGATTACTCCAGAGCAAGAGTTGGCGAACTTTTTCTTAGAGTGCCAGGAAGTAAATATTTTAGGCTTTGTGGGCCAAGAGGCAAAGACGAGGCTATTATGCAGACATTCATATAAGCATTTAACATGCAACCATTTAAAAATGTAAAACCATTCTTAGTATGCAGCCCATCAATCAGAGTTCACAGACCCCTGTTCTACCGCATAACACTGCTCAAAATATCCAAAGAACAGCCTCATGGGCCCAGCCGTCCCACTTCCGGGGAGCCAACTGTGTGAGCAGACATTTGCTGGGGGTGTGACACTCTGAGGACACTGAGGCTCAAACCAGAAGCTGGTAGGCCACTGAGAGGCAAGGCGGGGCTCCAACCGAGGTGTGCATGACTGCCAAGTTCATGTTCTGTGCTTCGCCTATGAAAGGCACCTTTTATTCTCCTTTTCTCATTTGGGGGGATCTTTCTTATGGCTGTGTGACTATGTGAGACAGACCTGACATCATGTTGTCCCTGAGTAAGTGATCTTTGAGTGGATAAACAAAAGGAACACGAGTGACTGGGGGCCTCTCTCTGGCCTCTCCTCTGGCACAAATGACCAAGGACGGACTGTAGCTCAGCCACCTGATGCAGGCCCTGCTTTTTGTGCACAGGCACTGACCTTTAAATTCATTAGATGGACACACACAGCCTATTGGTGAAAAGAAACAGGCCTCCGAGTGGCCAGTAGCAAGAACTGCATTCAGCGCCTCAAGAGTTAATCGTTTAATGCTGGCAGTTATTAACATAGGAAATACAAAGCCAGCCATGGTATCCTATCTTCAGAAGGCAGACAAGCTGGCTAGAGATGAATTGAGAAAATTATTATTTATTAAAACTGAGATAGCCACGGGCCAGCAACTAATCTTGATTGAGTTCAGAGACAATTCCCCATCCACAAGGCGAGTAATACATTTCTCTAGAAAGGTGTTTTGTTAAATGCAAAATGCCAATAGCATTATTACTCATTTGTTCTGGGCTCACAGGTAGGATCTTCTCACTGCACAACAGCATGAAGAGACCCTCACCATGGCCATACCCCAATTTCCCTCCCAAGTAGCTGTTCTACCATGGGCTTGCATAGATCTGGGCCTTCCTTCAAGTCCTGGTTCTGCTCAGGTGTTCCCTAAGAATTCTATGGGATGAGGGTGAAGACAGGGTCCATGAAGTGGCCGGGTTGACATTAGGCTGTTCCCTGGACACAGAGAAGAACAGAGAGGGAGAGAATGGGATTCTTGTTCACCTGCATTGACTGCAAAAGCAATACAAAGCCTTCGAGTGGATGCAGGACCAGAAGGGCTACATAGAGCATGCTTTCCAAACTAAGAATTGGACATCATAGTAAGTCTGTAGGAATTGGAATAACAACCAAGAGGCTGTCAGTTTCCTGGATTGAGTTTAGACTTTGAAGTCGAGCAAACCTGCCTTTGAATCCTCATGCCACCATTTACTATCTACATAGCTTCCATGGAGGCACATTTTTTTCCAGAGCTGAATCTGATACATTTAAGAAAAGAGTAGTGATAACTATATTGCAGGGTCATTGGAAGGATTCAAGAACAGGCACATTAAAGTTCTGGCACATTCTAAGGAATTGTTGCGTAACTATTCATATTATGAACATTTGAAATCAGAAAGCCCTGGATGTCTGAGATGTCTAGTTGGTATGTAACTAGAAAAGGCTCTTAGGAAATGGAGCTGACTCCATAAGCCTGTCTCCTAAGTTTCCCTCTGCCTGGCATCTGAGGATGGTACCACAACATACTGACTTATTTTGGAGTAGGAAGGTATAATTCCAGGATGGGGATTTTGTAGCATATCTTCCAGCTCACTCATGTAACAGACATTGCTAATTCATTGCAGCATTTCTGTGATGTTGGCTGGGTCCAACATCAGAATCCTTCCTGACACAGCTTCCCAGCATCTGCTGCCAAATAATTGGAGTTGTCATCTGAATCAAAACCTGCCTATCTTCCTGGATGCAGTCAAATTTGTATACCATTTCAGCAGTTGGCATGTAGTAGATGCTCATGAACTACACTTTCTATCCATTTATGTTTCAGAATATACAGTTATTTGTACAGTGCTGGCTGATCCAGAGGTATGAGCTTATTGTAACATGGCAATGGTACTGAAACAATTTCAAATTGTTACTTTATTTCACTGTGTTTTGTTTTGTTTTGTGGTGGTGGCGGTAGTTGAGAGCGTAAGATTTATGTTTTCACTGTAAATCTAGCCCATGATTTATAAATCTAATTATAAGTGTGGATAGTAGCATTGTATAAGTATGTTTAATCGATTGAATTTTCTGATTTTCATCTGGATTTTTGTAACAGTGTTGATAGAGCAAAAGTAAGGAGAAGGAGGAAGAGAGGAGAAATTATACCTAAGTCCTAAGTACCTGTTTGCTCTAAAGCACATCAAACTGTGAGAAAGACAGTGCATTAATTAGAGTTGAAAAACAAGCTCTACACATGGCAAAACTTATTTTCTAACTGGTTTCATGTTCATAATTAATAGCTAATATTCTGCCATTTATAAGGAATTAAAATAAACAGTGGTTTAATAAGATTTTACTAGGGTACTTGCAAGCACTCAATCAAATCTTCTTTTTAATATGTGAGAAATGTCTCCTTGACTCTTAATGCAGTTAAGGTCAACAGTGACATCTTCATACATAAAAAATTCCATTCTGCTTGTAAAGAAGAGGTAATTGTAAGACCAGGGTCACCCAGAAGGTCTAGGTTTTGTGTAACTTCCATGCTAATTCATTTATCATATGTGGGGTTTTGCTTTGGCTTCCAAGTGTTGATCTTTTATAGCTACCATGTTCCACGTGATAATGAATTTTATTCCTTCCAAAGGTCATCCTTGATATAATTTCACTGTTTAGAGAAGGAACCTATGAGTGTGGGTGTCGCTGTATGTGGTTGCATCTTGAAAAGTCATTCGGCAAAGTCCTGGATCTTCTTTGCCCTTAGGCGTTATTTAAATACAAGGGGCCCCCGAAGCATTTGAACAAAAGGTGAGAAATTCAATTAATCATTAGGAAGGCTGTCTTCACAATGCCAGCCCCATGAAAGCCTGTGGATCAACAGAAATATTGAAATTTGAGAATTTGTTTCCTTTTTCTCCTTCTGTCTTGTGAGTGAAGTGACCTGGATGTTACTGTTATTTTGCTTTGTATTTATTTTGTGGCTGGTTTTTCTTTGGGTGGTATGATCCATGGCTGAGGTCCTTACCTTAGCCCCTTCCATCAGTAAACTTTTGTGCTGTTGTTTCCTTCTGATGCTTCTTATCCTTGAAAGATTTTGGCCTTTCAAGCAAGATGCATTTATTAAGTAATAATTACATCGTTCTCCAAGACTTCCCCTCCCCCACCACTTTTTTTTTTTTTAATAATCAAACATATATATCAAATAAAAGCATCTTACATAACCAATCAAGCTGAGCTGATAAGAGTTCTGGCTCAAAGCAGAGAAACTTGACGCCAACTTAGCCCAGGATAAAAGCAAGATTTCAGTTGTGATTTCTGAAATGCCTATATTTTGCAAATCACACTGACTGCAAAGAAGCCCCTGGATTAATGCTTCGCAAATGCCAGTGTGCGTGCATTATCACCTGGGATCTGGTTAAAATGCAGACTGTGACTCAATGGGCCTAGGGTAGGGCCTGAGAGTCTGCATTTCTGACAAGCTCTCGGGTGCTGCTGCTACTGCTGCTGGTCCAAGGAACCACACTTTGAGAAGCAGCGTCCTGGATAACAGGGGACAGCAGACAGGGAATCAGGTCACAAGGCATGGCTCAGTTTCAGTTCCAAGGAAAATTTGTTAAGCACCCTCTATAGACCAGGCCTTTTATAGCGCCAGGTACATTTCTACGTGACATATATTAATGGGACAATTTTTCTTCCAATGACTAATTCCACATCTTGACACGTAAAAGTTCTGTGCATTCCAGAAAAGAGCCAGGCTATTCGCAGGGTTGAGATTATTTCCAGGGCTCTTATAATATACACACAACACCATCTTAACTGGCTTTCCTCCATGCATGGGATGATTCATTGACTTATTTAACAAACTTTATGTGTCAGATATAGGTTTATGGTGCTAAAAGAAATAGTCATAGTCTCTGCCCTCATGAAATGTGGAGCTAGGAAGACATTGAACAGGTAAGAACACAAATAAATATGAAGTCATAATATGATGAGTGTTAGAAGTGCTCCCGGCCCTCACCATTTACGAGCAAATGAACCTAGAGACCCTCTTCTCTGCCTCTGCTGCATCACGGTGCATTTGGTCCAGCAAAGCTGATCGTGCCAGTCACAGCACCTGATGCAAACAATACTGCACACTGCCCCCGGGGACTGCAAAGGATGGCAGGAGACAAAAGATGCTGACTGCCATAGTGCCTACTCAAGATTCGACACCGTGTGTGTCACAGCAGAGCCTGGAGCAGGGTCTACTGCAGAGCAGGCATTTGAATAAATATTTTTTTGAATGAATAAATGAATGAAGTTGTCAACAAGTGCTAAATATCCTCTCTGTGGAGATAGTCAGGAAAGGTGCAGCATAGAGGCTTTTATCATGAGCCATTTGGCAGGTGGAGTGGGGCATGTAGCCCAGCCCTCTCACAATCCACTCCCGGAAATCTCATTCCCTCTTCTGGAAAAAAAAAAAAAAAAATAGTGACAACAACATTTTCCTTATAGAATTGTTGTGGAGACTAAGGGAGCTAATATCTGTGAAATGCTCACCCCAAGGCCTGGCAAAGGATGAACGTTCGGTAAATAACTATGGTGGTTACTCTCAACATTATCTTTTTTATTAGTTTCTTAATTATTATAGTGGAAGTGGTATATGATATGGCCCTCAAAGGAGGTGAGGCATTTGGACACATGATGAGAATGCTTCTGCAGAGGAAGCACATCTTTAAGAATCAGATTATTGCTTACACTTTCAATAAATATGCCACTGGTTATTTGTGCTTGCCAGGGAATTAGGTGAAGATTAATTAATATTTATAAAGTATTTTGATATCCGTGTAATATCTAGTAAGCAATTAGTTCTGTAATGCAAAGCCAAATCCTTTTACATACCAAACAATGTAAAACAAACCAAATACAGCTGTGTAAGAAGAAACAGAATTTCATTAACTCGTGTTGTAGGAAATATGCAGCCGGTTGGGTTTTTCTCCCCCTTTTTGTGATTTTCTTGCTGATTTTCTCTGGCTTCCTACTGCATGTTGCTGCCCTACCCCCTGCAGCCCCAAATCAAATTGTTTCCTCTTGGGTAGCAGTGGAAACAGAAGCAGTATAAAGGTAAATGCAATCCTAGCCCCCAGCCTGGGAGCTGTGCTGAGCTCATGTGTGTATAAATAGTTTAAGAGGGAAGCAGACAGTGCTCCCAAAACACACACCCATCCTCCTAGCCAGATGGTGTTAAAGGTTATATGCTCCCCTGATCTAGGTCCACACTGAGAAGAACTTTGGGGCAAGAGGAGGGGGGAAATTAAGAAAAAATAAAAGATGTGTTCCTCCTGATGGTGCTTTCTCAGTCTCTTCCATCTACATGTGCTTGTATATTGCCAACC